>NC_050579.1:183298455-184710955 GCF_011100635.1 Trichosurus vulpecula
AATACAAGCCATTCCCCAATTGAGAAATGGTCAAAGGATATGAACAGGCAGTTTTCAGAGGAAGAAATTAAAGCTATCTACAGGCATATGGAAAAATGCTCTGGATCGCTGCTGATTAGAGAAATGCAAATCCTTTTACTTTTAAAGCTAGTCAAGGGACTTAATTTCCACACAAACTAATGTTATCTTAGAGAGATTGGGGAATAAAAATGTAGCATTTTAAAAAGGGACCACTCCTGTTAAAAATGTATTAGAAGTTTAATAACCATTAAGAAAAACAAAATAGGTTTATTTTGCAATAAACCTATAAAGAGACATTAAAACAAGTGAAATAAAGTTGATGAAAAGAAAGCTAAAAAATTAATAATATGCTTTATAATAGTTATGACAGGTGACATTTATATATCACTTTTAAGGTTTACAAAGCATTTTGTATGGATCATCTCCTTGTGTCTCATAGCAACTCTGTGAGGTAGCTGCTGTCCATCATTCAACACTAATTTATTAAGCCCTTAACATTCTAGGTATTTGCTAAGTGCTGAAAATACAGAGAAAAAGTGAAAACAGTCACTACCCCTCTAGAAGCTTAAAATTCTAGTAGGGTGATATAATGTGCAGAAGTAGGCTTATACAAGATATGTACAAGGTAGATCGAAGATAAGATTCTATTACAGGTATTGATTTATTGTTTCTTAGGTTGCAGTAATAGTTCATCATAGTCATTTACTGTAATTTGTTTAGTCACCCATGTGCACTCATTTTGTTTCCTGTTCTTTCCTATGGCAGAAAGAGCTGACATAAAAATTGTTCAGGTCTATTGGTTCTTTATTTGTTTTGTCTTTTTGGGGTAGATGCTAGTAGTGGTATCAGTGGGCCACAGGGTATGTAGAGGTGAGTGACTTTTTGGGTACAGTTCCAAATTGCTTTCCAGAACAGCTAGGCTAGTTCACAGCTTGAAAAGTTCATTAATGTGTCTGTTTTTATGCTTTCCACTAATTGGCATTTTCTTTTCTGTCACCTTTGCCAGTCTAATGCATGGGAGATGAAGTCTCATAGTGATTCATTCAGTAGTGATATGGAGCATTTTTTTCATGTGCTTGTTGATAGATGAGAATGGCTTCATATCTTATCACAATTTCCCTCTTGGGGGATGGTTCTTGTATATTTCCTATAAAGTGTGCAAGTTGTTCAGCCGTTTTTCAGTTTTGTCTGACTCTTCATGGCTCTATTTAGAGTTTTCTTGGCATAGATACTGAAGTGGTTTACCATTTCCTTCTCTAGCTCATTTTACAGATGAGACTGAGGCAAACAGGGTTAAGTGACTTGCCCAGGGTAACACAGTAAGTGTCTTGAGGCCAGATTTGAGCTCAGGAAGTTGTCTTCCTGCCTCTAGCTTCAGGTTATTACCTGCTGTGCCACCTAGTTGCCCCTTGCAAGTCAGATCCTTATCAGAAACATTTGCTGCAAAGATATTTTTCCAGTTGGATTATTTTTGTTATGGAATCAAGTCCATTTTATCTCTTGTTATCTTTTCTATCCCTTATTTGGTCAAGAACTTCCGTATCTGTAGTTGTGAAAGATACCTTCTCATGCTCGTAATCTGTTTGTCATATGACCTTTTATGTCCATATTACTTATGCTCTTGGAGCTTATTATTGAATACGGTGTGAGATGTTGATTTCATCCGTATTGCTTCCCAGTTTTCCAGCAGCTTTTTGTCACATACTGAGTCCTTACCCCAGTAATTTTTGTTCTCATCTTTATTCAACACTATAAACCCTGATTAAAATTGAATATTTTTGAATAATATTCATTCTACTACTGCAGATAGAAAATTTTTACACAATTTGTAATCCTGGAGTTGCCGCAGGCACTGAGCAGTTAATTGCCACGAGTCATATAGCCAATGTGTAACATAAGTGTGGAATCTTGACTTTTACTTTATTAAAAAATAATTGATGTTAATCCATCAAGATGAAATGACTGCAGTTCTTGTTTTTCTCCCAGCTAATACCCCTTGGATACTTCTTCAGACATGATTAAATTTGGACTACAAAAAAAAAAAAATTGAACCTACCCCTAGAAGGAACTCCTCCTTTGTCCTTTCTCTCCTATGATTTGCTTGTAAATCCCTTTTTATTGTTCTAGCAGAAAGAGTTATCTCTCTTTTAAAAAAAAAAACTTTTTCATTTAACAAAAAAATTTATTTTCGCTACCTGCTTTTCTACCACCTCATCCCGCCATTGAAGAGTTACTGGCTATGCATGGTGGGGAAAAAACCAAACCCCTTCTAATGAATATGTATCATCAAACAAAACAAATTCCTACTTTGGGCCATGTCCGGAAAATATGTGTCTTGTCTACACTCTCACTTCATTGACTCTCATGTTCCTTTTTACCTGAGGCCTTTTTCAGTACAGTCTACATTCTTGAGAGCCAGCGTGATATAGTGTGTAGAAAGTTAATCTCAGAGCCAGCAAGAACCTGGGTTCAAGTTCAGACTCTGATATATAGTGGCTCTGTGTCAGTGCCAGTAAGTTTCAGTGTTTCAAGTAATTCTCCAAGACTATAACTTTCAGAGAAAGTGTTGACCTCCATTGGTAGAAGGAATTCCCTAGATCAATAAAGTCACAGTTCTTCCCTCTCTCCTATCACCCCATCTCCTAATTTTCTCATTTTTTGACCTGAGAACCTCTCTGTCCTCCCACCCAACCATTAACTTCAGTTACCTACTCTTTTTTTTTTTTAACTTGGCAACTGGTTCCTCTTCAGTCGTTCCCAAACGTGTGCAGATCTTTCTTATCTTGAAGAAATCCTTGGTTTGGCCTTATTGTTCTCTTCAATTTTGCCATACTGTTTCCAGTTCCAAAGTTATTGGAACTTTACCCTGTTGTCTCCTCCACCCAAGATAAAACATGTAGCTAAAGCAGGTATCATTATTTTTGCTTCCCCAAATGTGCTTTTCTTTCATATTTGTTCATAATCACATAATACTTTTACTTGGTGCAAGTCTGATCATCTTAATCAATGACTCCTTCAGTGGCTTCCTATTCCTTAGATGTTCTGTTTGGCATTCAAAGCCCTTCATAACCTAAGCCCCTCTTCCCTTTCCAGTCTTTTTGTACCTTACTCCCTGGCATGTACTCTAATCCAGTGACACTGGCTTCGTGGCTATACCATGATGAACAAGACACTTTATTTTTATCCTCTGGGTATTATCTCTGATTGTCTCCTAGGCCTGGAATGCTCTCCTTCCTCCACTCCAACTGCTGACCTTCCTGGCTTCCTTTAAGTCCCAATTAAAATCCTATCTCTTACTGAAAGCCTTTCCCAATCTCTCTTGATTCCAGTGCCTTCCCTCTGTTAATTATTTTCTATTTATCCTCTATATAGCTGCTCTGTATTCTTTGTATGCTGTCTTCCTTATTAGATTATAAGCTCCTTGAGGGCAGAGACAGACAGTCTTTTGCCTCTTTTTATATATTTAGCACTTAGCACGTTGCCTGGCATATAGTAGGCGCTTAATAAATGTTTATTGAATGAATGTACTTAAACTTGAAACTTTGTGGTCATCCATTATTAGTTCTTTCCTCAAGTAGTAATATCCCTTTCATCAGTTCCTCACTTTATCATTGCCACAGTCACCAAATGCATCTAGCCTCTGACCACTTCATGCTTTGACTAATGAAATAACCTGCAGCATCTTACTAATTGATATTCTCTTCTAGTCTAATCTACATACCCTTACTAGGTTAGGATGTAAAAGACATTGGTTTTTGTATGGTACTTTTTCTTTTAAAAAAAAAGAAGTCACTGTTGTTGGGGAGGGAGGGAAGTGTGCTATCCCTTTGTCATCGAGATAATGTTCAAATTCCTTACTCTAATATTCAAGACCTTCTTTTGGCTAGTCTCAAACTGTTTTCTACCTTTATGTTCTATTATTTGTTTTGTGTGAAATTTCTGTACCGTTCAGACCATTCTGTTCAGCATTTCATTAACGTGCCATTTGTATTTCATCCTTTGTGCCTTTCCTTGTGCCAGGTCAGCCCTCTAGAACACATTTTCCATGCTCTCTTCCCTCCTGATCCGAACTTAACTCACCCTTCAGATCCTATTTCATTTTTCTACCTCTTTTGTTAAGTTTTCCTTTGTCATCCTTGTCCAGAAACACTCTTTCTTAGTTGAACCTATGCCCCTATTGTCTGTACCACTTGTTTGGAAATTAGTCACATATTGTTTGGTGACATCTTCTGGATTGTTGTCTTATATCTTGTCTCACTAACTAAATGGTACCTTCTTGAGGTTAGAGAACAGATGTCTTCTATCACATTTGTTTCCCTTGCATCATGCCTCATGTTAGATGTTCAGTGCATTTTGATTGCATGACATAATGAAAAGAATCAGTTATTACTCTCAGATAAGATTGTCTCTGTTACAATTACATCCTTGGAACAGTGATAGTGGAGGACTAATTTTTATTGTTTTCACATTCATTGAGGAGTTAAAGATTTGCCTTTACCTTTGACAGGCTCTGGATTGCTTCACAGCAATGCTATCTAAGCAAACAAGCAGACTGAGGATGGCAGAGGTTATTGGGAGCAAGTTAAATATCTCCAAGAAGAAGGTGAGCCTTAAACTTTCCATTGTGATCTTTATAGAAATCAGTTCTCATGTGCAGCTGTTACATCTGGTTTGCCAAGTGTCTCTCTTGCATCATCTCTGCCTCCTGGTCCTATGTTTATATTGGGCAGTTTGGTCATTATATATCCCTCTGTTTATGTTCTTAAAAGGTACTTTGTTACTTACCAAGCATATGCCTTAGGGTCTCCTCTTGGGTTTGTATTCTTAATCTGTGTTTTAGTCAACCACTCTTACCTTAAGTATAGTTTGTGTTAGGTTTTATAATCCTGTAGAGCAGGGAATAAGGTAATTATTATATCTTCAGTGTTATGTATGTGTAATTGGGTGCTTATGAAAGTGGTGGATAATGATTATAAGAACATCCAAAGAAAAAAGCACCAACTCCACCCCCTGAGCCACCTAGAGGTTGAAATCCTGACTTCTCTGGTATTATGTCATGAGGGTCATTTGGCCAGAAGTTGTGGACCTGGTTCAAGAAAGTTGCTTGTCCCCTTTTGATGCTGTTTTCCATTGAGGTTTTGGGGCAGAGATCAGTAGTTTTGCAGGTTGTTTTGGACAGAGACACATGAAAAATGTTTTTCAAAGATCATCTTGAAATCTCCAGTTATGAAAAAGGTCTAGTTTAGAACAGTAGTCTCTAAACCCTTTTCATCCTGCATTCTATTAGCATAAAATTTTTGAGCCTACCCTACCTTTCCATATGCCCATATTTGACTGTTTATAAATTATATACATGTACTGTGGTACTAATGATTTTGCAAATTATAAAACAAACAAATCCTATTTCACAGTACTTTAAAAAGGATGAGACAAAGATCAAATTTTATTTGATCCTAGAGGCAATGCGGGGTTGGGGTGGGGCACTGGATTTCACTGAGTAGACAAGTGATGTGCCCAGAGACCTGTGCTTTAGGAAAATCATTTTGGAAGCTATGGGAAGGATGAATTGGAGAGAGGATTGTCTAGGCAGTTGAAAATGTGGCTCTGGACTTAGGTGGTGCCTGTGTGAGTGGGGACAGGAGACACGTGTAATAGACTTTATGGGGAAAGAAATTAAATGGTTGGGCTGATTAATTGTATGTACAGGGTGAGCATGAGTGAGAAGTCAAGGATGATACTGAGATTGCAAACCTCAGTGACTAGGAGGGGTGATATCCTTTATTGTAATAGCAGAGTTCAGAAGGAAGGGTATTTTTGGGAGGAGGACTGCGGGCAGGACAGGGGAAAGATAGAATTCTGTTTTGGATATTTGGTGTTCGAGCTGTGTATAGGACATCCAGTTTGAAAAGTTCAATAGGCATTTGGTGATATGGGAATAGAGCTCAGTAGGAGACCTAGGTTGGTTTTGTAGATTCCAGAATTAATCTGCATAGACTCGATAATTTAACCTATGGGAACAAGTGAGATAGAATGAGAAGAAGACAGAAGAAGGCCTAGGACACAACTTGGAGGGACACTCAAGTATGGATAAAGATCTAGCAAAGGAGACTGAATAGGAGGGGTCATAAAGGTAGGACAACAATTAAGAGACAGCACACTCACAAAAACCTAGAGAGGAAAGAGTTAGAGGAAGGTAGTTAGCAGTGCCAGATACTGTACTAGAATTCAAGAAGGATTAGGCCTCAGAAAAAGTCATTAGATTTTTCAAAGCAAGAGGATCTCCACTTACCACAACACTGCTTGAGAGAGTCACTCTCGTGGTAATAGCCTAGATATCCACAGCATAGTGACTGTGGAAATGTAAGGGAAGTTTTATCTGAAGCACAATCCATTTTCCCCATAGGCTGAGTACTTCTGTCAACTTTACAAGCCAGAGATCCGGGTAAATGAATTAGAAGTGGAGGTGGGCAGAGCTCGGCTGCTGCGGATACAGAGTCCGGCTGTCCAGGTCCAGAGGTAAAGTCGGCTCCCGTATGTAAAAGTGTCGGCTTTGGAGTGGAGGTTTTAACCATCTGTTGTCTTGGTTTTGTACAAGGCCCCCTACTTACATCTTCATTAATTGTAAGAGCTGACCTCTCTAAGTCTCTGGTTTACCGTGTGTTTTACATGTTCTCATTTTATTCTCACAGCTATTGCGTAAGATCGTTGGTGCTATTGGTAGTCAGTCATTAAGTATTTTTTAAGGACCTTATACCTGCCAGGTACCATGCAAGATATTAGGGGAACCAAGACTAAAATGAAAGGTGAAAAACGTTTCTAAATTATGAATAAATACAGATATGTACAGAGTAAACATAAGGTAATTTTTCGGGAAGGGCGAGCAGGTAAAAGGATCAGGATAGAGCTTGTGGAGAGAGGTACTTGGGGCTCATCTTGGAGTTTGCTTTTTAGGGATTCTAGGAGACAGGTGACATGTAGCTCAGTCCAGTCTTGAGGGATGGAGGGCCTGTTAGCATCATAAGCCCCATTTTGCTGGGATCCGTGTCTTTGCTTTCTGGTCCAGTGTTTTTTCCACTCCGCTATGGTTGCCTGTCTCTTACAGGAGAGCAGTAGGGGCTGGTGGGAATGTCATAGGAGGCCTGCAACCAGAAGACTTTTTCTGCAGTCCCAGCCCTGCCCTTTGTCACCACAAGACAAAGTACCTTACCTTTCTGTGCTTTCTTTATCTATAAAATTTGGATGAAAATAGCTGGCACCATCTACTTCATTGGGGAGGGGTGGTTATGTGGTTCACAGGATGGGTAACAGAGTAGTAAAGTAGTGTACAGTATAGTAAACGGGAAAGGCAAAGGAATTGCTGTTCTGCATTAGTGGAACAAACATCAAGGAGTTCTCCATACTAATGAAATCACAGGTCTGGACCAAAAAAAAATTAGTAACAGATAAATATCCTTGGTCAGTCATAATGTGCTTTTGTAATAGTTCATACTGTACTTCAGAATGTTTTTTTTTATTTTGCCTGTAGTTTGTGGTTTAGGTGAAACAAATTCAGGAAAGCAATCATTGGAGCAGGTTCATTACCAGTTATTGATAAAAGTCTGTTGCCTTGGGGCCGCTAGGTGGTTCAGTGAGTAGAGCACCGGCCCTAGAGTCAGGCGTACTGGGGTTCAAATCTGGCCTCAGACACTTGACACACTTACTAGCTGTGTGACCTTGGGCAAGTCACTTAACCCCAATTGCCCTGCCTTCCCCCCTGCAAAAAAAAAAAAGTCTGTTGCCTTGTTAGCATGGGTTGAAAATACTTTTGATGTCAAGCAGAAAATTGGGGTAGTTTTCTCTTCATTTCTTGTCCCCTTAGCAGAAGTTCTGCATTTGTGTGAAAATGACTCTTCTACTTTTTTTTTGGCTTAGATTCGACCAAAAGAGTGTAAAAATGGCAGGCATCAGAAACTAATATTCTAGGTTTCTGTCTGTTAGAACAAACCTCCGAAAAGAGCAAAGGCTTAGGTAGAATGAAAAGTCTAGGTCACAGGGGTAGGAAACCTGTTGCCTTGAGGCCACATGTGGCCTTCTGGGTTCTTGGGAGTGGTCTTTTGACTGAGTCCAAATTTTATAGAACAAATCCTTTTATTAAGGTGATTTGTTCTGTGAAGTTTGGATTCAGTCAAAGGACCACACTTGAGGACCTAGAGGGCCACATGTGGCCTTGAGGTCGAAGGTTCCCCACTCCTGGTAGGACAAGGAAAAGTAGCTGAGGCCTTCCAAAGCAATAGAACAGCTGGTAGATGATCAAGACAGAACAGCCAAGACCCTTAGGTCATCGGTGTACTAGCTTGTGAATCTAAATGTATTTTAACTACAAATCAGACTGTGAATTTAAATAGAGATGTTCAAATTGAGTTTCTGGTTAAAGAATTCAAGGGTGTCTCCCACGGTAACGTAAAAGCATCTTTCAGTTTACCTAATGTGCATTGGGTCTTCACAGATCATTGTGTTGCTTTGGGGAAAATGCTGAATTTGAGGTCAATAGATGGGTTTCCAATCCCAGCTCTCCAATTTATTAGCTCAGTAGACTTGGGCAAGTCACTTAACTTCTTGGGCCTCGGTTTTCCTCATCTGTAATAGGTTAGACTAGATGGTGACCTTTAAGGTCCCTTCCAGCTATAAATCTATGATGATCCTGTAGTCATGGCGTGAGATATGGTTGGAGTAAGTATTCTTCTTTTGTAAAAGTAGCTTGTAAAAGGCTCAGAGGTTGAGGGATTTTCCCAGTATCCATCAGCAAGTCAGTGGCAGAGCCAGCATTGGAAGCCATATAGTGACCATAAGCTTAATAACAGCTCTTGATACACTTTCTCTTGGCAAGAAGATGGAGCTCTTCTTCACAAGTTGCCCAGTCTAGACAAAATCCAGGTCCTCTAAGCTAGCCTCTGTTTTTCACCATTGCTGTCCACTTTTTCTCATCAGGGAAAAGCTCACTTTTGCTGCTACTCGTCCAGCTTCTATACTGATGGAACAGCTTGCGGTGTGTGTCAGCAAAGGGGAGTCAGTCTTGCTGGTGGGTGAGACAGGCACTGGCAAGACCTCTGCTGTCCAGTACTTGGCTCATATTACAGGTAATGAGCAAGCCTAAAAAGATTTCAGTGCTTGTGGGATGTATTTTTCGGTGATATCCACTTTTTGTGTGTTTTTTCAAGGTCATCGTTTGAGGGTTGTTAACATGAACCAACAGAGTGACACAGCAGATCTGCTTGGCGGGTTAGTGGTTTTTCTAGACATTTTTGAAATTGTTACCTTTTGTTCTGTTGCTTCATATGAGATAGAATGCAGATTTAACATTTTAAGTGTTGTTTCCCTTTCATTAAGAAGCACTAAGCAAAACTTGAAAGTAATATTCTCAAACCCACACCATCCCACCCTGAAACAGCATTAAATTCGTATGTATGAGGCCTATTAGTTTGGGACAGGACCTTGATTTGCATATTAAGAAGTAATCATAGCCTCTATTCAAAGATTACACTGTGTGAAATGGAAACTAAACAACCTTTTATTCCATATAAATCAAAACATATATGGACAAATAATCATTACAGGCAGGAAGGAATAGAGGGATAGGGACAATGAAGTGTAGACAAGAAGTAGGTTTATTGCTGCCTGCCCTAGGATTTGCTTTGGTTTTGATATTTAGTATTTCTTATGAGGTTCTTAAGGACCTTATAAGCTGTAGTCTAATTTTTACTGTTCTATAAAAACACTACATTCCTACCTTCTATATTAATTTTTTTGGCCGGCAGAGCAGCCTGGATCATGAATAGAATTTTTTTTCTGTTTTGAGTATATACTCGATGGGTAAGCTCTGTAGGTTTTTAAAATTAAATATTTGAGGCAGCTAGGTGGCACAGTGAATAGAGCACCAGCCCTGGAGTCAGGAGGACCTCAGTTCAAATTCAGCCTTAGACACTTGACACTCAACTAGCTGTGTGACTTTGGGCAAGTCACTTAACCCCAATTGCCTTCCCCCCTCAGAAAAGAGAAAATAAAGAAATATATTGTGATTTATTCCATTAACATTGGACAATTACTTAGAGAAAAACTTTTAAAGGACTACCTTATTTTTAAATGAATTCCCCCCCCCCCCTTTTAAAATCATTCTTGGTGGGGGCGGGGCTTTTCCTTTCTTTATCTTTCTCTCTTAACTGTTGGCATTACTTTGATGGAGCACTGTACGTGTGTTTAAACTCTGTTAAACTTGTAGTCTTTTGACGTTGAGGCTGTTTCTTTCATGTTTCCTTTGTGGGATTTCCTCTTTCATTCTGACTCTTTCATTACCATTCACTTGTAGTAGTTCATTTAAGTTGGTCTCCTCACTTAAAATTTTTGTTTTTTAAACTTGTCGAACGTTGGATGAGCCAGTTGGCAGAGGCGCCGGCTCTGGATATATGAAGTTTTCTAGTTTTGTCAGATGCATCCCATGTGGCTTCTAAGATGCATGGCCCTCAAGTAAAACTTTAAAATTATTTCATGTTCTTCAGGCAGATACCATTGATCTCTTAGCTTTTTATCAAACATAAAAAATAATAGATGGCCTTTGAAAGCAGATTTTGTGAATGGGGGAGACCTAAGGTCTTGGGTGTTTTATTTAACTGAATTTTATTTCATTCTTATATTCTGTGAGTTAATATAAGTCAGTGTTGTATTTGATAACTTTATAGTATTTCATTATATGGCTATTGTATTTTTTTGTTTTATTGTTAGATATTTGGATCATTTATCTTTTAGTTTGAAATATGGTCTCTGTTTTAATCTGTCTGCTGCAAGTAATAAGCAGTGATGTCTCAAGTCATTTTAAATTACTTTATCAAGAAGCAATCTTTCCACTTAATTTTTTTTATTAGGTCTTTAAATATAAATTGATCTATATGGAGTGGAGGGGAATTCTACTTTGGAATTTATAAATATTATTGTAATGAATTTTTTCCTGTAGTTTATTTTTTTTATATGAAGTGTTATTAGGTAATACCCTTAATTTTTAAATTATTTTTTTCTCTGAACTCAGTTTTCTAAAATCTCTGCATTTTCTTTCAGTTATAAACCAGTGGACCATAAACTTATATGGCTACCCTTACGAGAGGGCTTTGAAGAACTCTTTGCCCAAACATTTTCCAGGAAGCAGAATCTTACATTTTTGGGGCATATTCAGACCTGCTATAGACAGAAACGTTGGCGAGACCTACTCAAACTAATGCAACATGTACATAAGTCAGCCCTCAACAAGGAAACCAAAACCAATGATTCAGGTAAAAGAGCCAGCTGAGGCCAATAAATAAGAAGCTGTAGGGGAGGGGAGAAAATATAGCAAAAAGAATGTGATGTGAAGAAAGATGCAGTTTTCAGGTAGCATAATCAGAGCATGAAATCAGGTGCAGAGCTATTACTGTACCACAATTATTGGCACAATTCTACAGCAAATTTTTTTCTTCCACTAAAGTGCTGCAGGACCTCCTACGGTGGCTATGAGAGTGACAGAATTGAATAAAAGACATAGTATTTTTGAATAGAGGACAGTTATTTGCAACAAATTTTGTTAATGGTGGCCAAACTCAAACATGCCAAATAACTGCTTTCAGAAACTAAAGCAAGTTAGCAAGCTTGTGATTTATTTAAAACTTTGCAAGGGATTTTTTTTTGAAGGTGTAATGTGCTTTTCCTTTCTGATTTCTGGAATGGGGGTTCTTCAGCCCACTGGGGCTCAGCTATGGGCCGACTTTGGAGTCCTGGGTCATTGATTTCTTTCCTTAGCAGCTTCTTTATAATTCTTTAGGGGGAATGCTAGTTAAATTATCTACCATTTGGGAATGGTGGGTGGTAGGAGGGAAACTGGTCCAGATTAATGATTTGATCAGTTCAAGGATCTCTGGGTCTTAGAAACTCCCTCTGCTGTGCAGATCATCATTTCCTTTGTAACTTTAGACCTAGAGTATTGCCTTAGGTAACAAAACTTGATTGTGCCCGTGGTCAAACAGCTAGTCTTTCTGAATCAAACAACAGCCCCTATGTACATTAACCTGCCTCTCACCTTACAGAATTTTATATAAAAAAGTAATTCTGAAAGTTGACTTTTAGGTTGATTTTTTTGCTATTATGTTCTTACTTACCCAGAGAAACCTACTTTGCCTCAGGGAGTTAATTGGGAAGTTATTTTAATAAAGTGTTATCTTTTTTTTTTAAATTTATTTTTTATTTTTAGTTTACAACACTCAGTCCAACAAGTTTTTGAGCTCCAAATTTTCTCCCCCCCCTTCTCTTCCCCTCCTTCCACCCAAGATGGCATGTAATCTGATACAGGTTCTATATATGCCTTCACGTTAGACTTATTTGCACAACAGTCAGGTTGTAAAGAAGAATTACCAATTGAATGAATCATGAGAAAGAAGAAACAAAAGCAAAAAAGAAAAAAAAAGAGGGAATAAAAAGAACAAATAGTTTGCTTTGATCTGCATTCAGACTCTGTAATTCTTTCTCTGGATGTGGATAGCTTTTTCTATCACAAGTCTTTTGGAGCTGTCTTAGATCCTTGCATTGCTGAGAAGAGCCAAGTCTATCAAAGTTAGTCATCACAGATACCATGTCTGTAATCATGTGTAGTGTTCTTTCAGTTAATGCTCCTCTCACTCAGCATCAGATCATGTAAGTTGAAGTGTTATCTTTAAAGCTCATTTTTTATATTTATAGGTTCTTTGGATCATAGATTTAGAAATGTAAGGGAACTCACAGACTGTCTACTCCCACCCCTTCATGTATATGTTTGTGTCCAGGTCATACCTGCCCCATGTTGTGAATTAATTTTCAGATTTCTCTTTTTTTTCTTAGGATTACTGTTAAGAGAAAAGTGGGAAGCATTTGGTCTGAAACTTAACCATGCCCATCAACAAATGAAAATGACTGAAAATGCCCTACTGTTTGCATTTGTAGAGGTATTTGACTTTGGTTATATATTTCTGCAGCTTGATGGCTTGACTCTCAAATAGATTTTTGTGATCATACTTAATTGTATGATAGAAATAAGCAGAGAGAGGGAGGGAGGGAGGGAAGGAAGGAAGGGGGGGAAAGGGGGAGGGAGAGAGAGAGAGAGAGAGAGAGAGAGAGAGAGAGAGTGAGTGTTGTGTATGTGTTAAACTTGATCAAATTTCCTTAATGGAAAAGACCACCTTATAAAATAGTCATGAGCACCACTGCTGCCACAGGTTTAATGAGGGAAAGTGAATACAGACAATGGTGATCTATAAATATCAATACTGTACTTTGTGCAAGTCTGCCAGAAATAATTTTGTTCATTTTGACATTAATCTAATATTTGAGCATTTCTAGCCTCCACAGAAGGAGTGAATTGTCTACATTGGCCTAGTCCCCCTGTGTCCTCAGACATGTTTCTACCCCAAGCTATCATATATAGGAGTATCAAATGAAGAAAAAATCATAATATGTTAAAATACAATTTTGGGTTAACATTCCAAAGCATTAGTCACTATTCTGTTCTTTCTTTGTTACTTTCTATCAATATTCTCTCTCTGAAGGATGCAGAAAAGGAGGCTGTTCTCTGTTGGTTCAATGGCCTAATCACTTCAGATCTAAGTAGGACTAGAGGCATTCTTTGTTTAAACTTAATTTCTACCCTTAATCTATTTCTCTAAGAAAGGCCTCTTGTTTGCAGCCTAATCTACCCACAAACAGGAAAGTCTAGTGAGATTGTTTATTGTTTTTTAACCAAAGAAATATCATTTCTTAAAATTTCTAGAGAAACTAAAAAAGAAGAGTTTTTACATTTCCACAGTAGGATCAGCATGAAAACCGCATAGCAATTTAATAATATAACACTTTTTAAAAAAATTGTTACCTTGCTGCTAAAAGACAAACCATGAATTTGTGTTGGCTTTGACTAAACTGTAAAGCTTTTCCCCACACTGGCCCATCTTCCACTCAGCTGTCAAATTGATCTCCTAAAGTACAACTCTGACCATATCCTACCTCCTCCCCACCTTCCCATCTCCCTTCAATAAACTCCTGTGCCTCCCTGTCACCTTGAGGATCAAATAGAAGGTCTTCTGTTTGGCATCCAAAGCCCTTCGTAACCTGGCCCCTTCCAGTCTTATTAATAACACCTTACTCCACCCTCCTTCTCCTTCCTTTCCCAGTCCTTCTAATCTTTGTTTCTTCCCGATGAGCCTGACCCCAGTTTATCTCGTAGCTACCTTGCTTGTACGTGGTTGTTTGTATCTTGTCTCCATCATTAGACTGTGGCATCATTGAACGCAGGGACTGGATTTGGGGGATTAGAGATCTCTTTGTACCCCAAATGCTTAGCACAAAGTCAAGGACATAGTAGATGTTTAATAAATGCTTGTTGACTCATTAATTTTTCATTGTTTTTGGAAATGCTCCAGCAGAGATTGAATTAATGGGCTAATACCTCTTCAGAAATGTTTTAAATGATAGAAGGGTAGTTCATATCATTTGTAGACCTTTCTTGGTTTTATCTTGTTAACCGATGTTGCTATATTGATAGACTGATGCAGTTTTTATTCTGTCTCCTGCACCCTGTGTTCCTCAGTTAAGCCATGCTACACTTTATAAATTATTCTCTTTATTGTCAGAGGAGCTTGTTTTTTTTTTATCTAGCTGAAATGGATAGCTGCTATGCCAGTATCAGGCGGGGATCCAGAAAGATTTTTATAAGCTAGAACACAGGGCAAAAACAATAAGAAATTCACTAGGGATAAGTATAAGGTCTTACTTTGGGGTTCAAAAAATCAGCTTGGCAAGTCCAAAGTGAGGGTCTTTATGGTTAGACAAGAGTTATATGAAAGAGATCAGAGTATTTGAGTGGACTGCAGTTTGAATGAGTCAGCAATATGAAGTGGCTAATGTAATCTTGAACTATGTTGAGAGCTGTAACTTCCAAGAATGATAGATTACTGTACTGCGCATTAGAGGGCACAGCGTTCTGTTCTGATAGCCTCATTTTAGAAAAGACATTAGTAAGTTGTAGCATCTCCACAGGAAAGCAACAAGGATGATAAAGGGCTTTGAGATTATGCCATATGAGAACTGGTTGAAAGAACTGAGGATCTTTTTTTTTTTTTTTTTTGAGGGGGAAAGGCAGAGCAATTGAGGTTAAGAGACTTGCCCAAGGTCACACAGCTAGTAAGTGTGTCAAGTGTCTGAGGTCACATTTGAACTCAGGTCCTCCTGACTCCAGGGCTGGTGCTCTACTCACTGCATCACCTAGCCGCCCCAGAACTGAGGATCTTTAGCCTGAACAAGACCAAGGTTGGTGAGGAGGGGGCCATGTACCTGACAGGAGGATTAAAATTGCTCTGTATATTCTGAGGGACAGAGCTAGGAATAGTGCGTAGAAGTAGCAAAACAGTAAATTTAGGCTTGATGTTAAGAAAGATTTACCAACAATTAAAGCTATTTCAAAGTAGAATTGATTGCTTTGGTAGATAGTATGTTCTCCTTCATTAATAGTCTTTAAGCTAAAGGTAGACCGTCCTCACGACCACACATCATCACTGGCACTTATATATTGCCTGCTATGTGTCAGGCACTGTGCCAGGGCTTTATAAATATTGTCTCATTTGATCTTTACAACTACTTTGGGAGGGAGGTGCTAACTGGTTACCATTTTACAATTGAGGAAAATAAGGCAAACAGTTTAAGTGACTTGCCCACAGTCATAAAGCTAAGTGTCTGAGGTCGGATTTGAACTCAGGTCTTCCTCACTCCAGGGCCAGCATCCATCCTCACTGTGTCATCTAGCTGCATGTAGGCACTTGGGTCACCTGGTAGGCAATGGAAACCAAGGAAATACAGTAGACTTTCGTATCTCTAGGTTTGTTAGTGAGAACAATGATGGTGGCTGCTGTGTTTCTTAATTAGTTGCAATAGGCTCATAACCTTTTTATGTCTTTGTATTTTAGGGTACTCTGGCACAGGCAGTAAAGAAAGGAGAATGGATTTTGCTGGATGAGATTAACCTGGCAGCCCCAGAAACATTGGAATGCCTCAGTGGTTTGCTGGAGGGATGCTCTGGCTCACTGGTTTTGATGGATCGAGGAGACACAGGTAACATGTGTCTAGTGCCTTTATATGCTGCCTGGCTTGTTGGTTACTAAAGAGAATGAGTCTTATGGTCACAGATGCAAGATGAGGCTTCATCCATTGAATGAATTTTAGTTGACTGCCTGGTGGTTATATAGCCATTTTTGCTATATCCTCTCTGTGGTAAATAGCTACCTTAAAGAATCAATTTCTCTCTCTGGCACTCAAATGAGGGAATTGGGTTATATTGTCTATAGGCCCCTCTTTGGTTCTGCATCCTGTGCTTCTGTGATGCTTCATTGAACAATTATTGGAGTCTTTGACATAGGATTCCTGCCCACAAAAAGGAGATAACAGGTGGACATCTGAAAAGTTAAATGCTAAAAGAATGAATAATGTTATCAGGTGCAATAGTAATTTATTCAGTGCTTTTTGTAATTAATTATGGGCACTGAGTTGGAGGTGCCAAAGGCAGTATTTGAATGGGTACCAGATGAGGGCTATGGGCAATAATTGTTTTGGTAGCTGAGAGGAAACAGATTCTCACTGTGGCCAGGCCTAGGCCAGGCTGAGAGTAAAGAAGTGTTCAGGTGGGACTGGAAAATGCTTGGAACTGAGTGACATTGACATAGTGGCCATATGTTCCACTCCAAACTGGTTAAATTTGTCATGAGGACTGACACATGCTTCCTTTTCCCGTCTCAGAACCACTCACACGACACCCTGACTTCCGTCTATTTGCCTGCATGAATCCAGCTACTGATGTGGGGAAAAAAAACCTGCCTCAGGGAATAAGAAACAGGTAGGGAATGTTGCCTGACTGCAGCCAAGGATACTTTTAGAAACAAACTGCTTTTCAGAAGCCAAACTGCGGGTTTGGCTAGGTTTAGATCCCACGTAAAGACACTTACTAGTCACTTAGCCTTGCTGTGCCTCAGTTCTCCTTATTTATAAAATGAGGGGGCTGTTTTCTGCTTCTAAGGTGCCTTCTAGCCCTGAATCTATGATCTTATGAAAGGCAGAAAGTTGCCTACATTGTCAGCCAGTAGTCACTGTGCTTACTGCTTTTATGTAACTATTTATTTGTTTCCAGGAAAAATTCATTTCTGGATACATATTGCCACAGAAGATTATTGTGGAGATGGCTGGTTTCTAATTTTGAATGTTTTAACCTTCTGTAAAGTACTTGAGATTTTTATAAACCCGCATGTGCGTATGCACGCGCACACATATACAGACTTGTTTTTTAAAACCACTTTCTACTCTCTGTTCGATTCAAATGATCATGTTTCTCCCCACTTTCAAATTTCAAAATTTTCACATTTCTTTTTATTTTTTTGAAGGGGGGAAGGCAGGGCAATTAGGGTTAAGTGACTTGCCCAAAGTCACACAGCTAATAAGTGTGTCAGGTGTCTGGACCCGGCTTTGAATTCAGGTCCTCCTGACTCCAGGGCCGGTGCTCTACTCACTGCATCACCTAGCTGCTCCATAAATTTTCACATGTCAAAACACAGAGGAGGTTAAATTTCCTTTGATTCAAGTAGATGAATATGTATATGTTCCTGTCTTTTGCTCATCTTCTGTGTCCTGCTGCTGTTAGCTTTTGGAGGTCTTTATGATTAGGGAAATAGAGTATTAAATAGACTTCTTCCTTGCTCTGTATGATTTATCTAATATTTCCTGTCATAACAATTGGCTTACTCAAAGTAGTACCTGGGCTAGAGAGGACAGTAGTCCTATTTGGTTTTGATAGAGGCCATGCATGCTTTGTAAATTTAGGCTGTTGATCTATCTACAGGAGACCTTTTAAGTCCTTAGTAAGTTTCCCAGTAGAATGTTAACAGTGTGCAAACTTTTTTCTTGCAAAGCACGATTTAGAGATAAATTTCAAAACATTTTATTGTTTTGGATGACAATATGACGTCTATTTAATTAGTGCAATTACTAACATCTTGTTCACTAAAGAGAGAGATCTAGTAGTACCAAATCTCAAATAAAACCATAGACCAGTAATTCTCAACGTAATTTGGTATTGGTTTAGAAACAGACGTATCGGGGAAACAGCTTTGGTACACAACATACAGAGTCAGACACAGTAACCTAGTATTTGATTACCCAGGAGTTTCCATCATTGTGGTTAAAAACTCACTATTCTACAGAAACTGTTAGGAAAACTGGAAAATATTCTGGCAGAAGGTAAGTCTAGACCAACATCTCACATCCTGTGCCAAGATAAACTCCAAATGGATACATGACTTAGACATAAAGGATAACATCATTAATAAATTTGTGGAGCAGGGAAGAAATTACCTTTCAGATCTATGGATAAGGGAAGAGTTCATGACAAACTAGATAGTTAGGATCACTGAAGGTAGACAGTTTTGATTGTATAATGTTAAATTTTTTTTTGCAAAAACAAAATTGATGCAGCTAAAATGAGAAGAAAAGCAGGTAAATGGGGAAAAAAGATCTTTTCTATAAGTTTCTCTGATAAAAATCTAAGATAAACTAATTTAGATTTATAAGAATAAGTGGAAGCTGGGAGAAAGTGGATTTTCGTGGACTGAAAAAATAAAATATTTAGATTAAAAAATCTTTTTTTTAATAGCATTAGTATTACATGGGTCTCAGGTGGATTTTATATAATTTTCATGTGTAAAATCGGAGGTATTTGAAAGGGAAAAAATAGTTGCACAGTCTGAAAAATAACTGCAGTAATAAGTGATGCCTGCAGCTTTAGCCAAGTCACATTTTGGAAGGAAGTATAGCCTCTATTCGAACTTAATATAGTGTGCTTTCTAAGTAAAAAATGAATAAAAATGTTTTTTTTTCTTTGAAAAGTTAGTGATTTCTTCTCTTTTAGTAGCAAATAGATTTTACAAAAAACAATTTTGGAAAGGTCTTATCTCATGCCTTATTCTAAATAAATAATAATCTTTAATTTGTTTTCTAGGTTAACTGAACTTTATGTGGAAGAATTGGAGAGTAAAGAAGATTTACAAATTCTTATTGTAGATTATCTGAAAGGATTGAATGTAAACAAAAATATAGTTCAAGGAATTATCAAGTAGGTTCTAGTGTGACTAGAAATACTTTTTCTAAAAGAAAATTACATACTCATTATACAGTACACTTGACTTTTAATCTCAGAAGATTATTGGAGGGAGAGCTGTTGTTTAATTTTGAATATTTTAACCTTTTGTAAAGTACTTGGGATTTTTGTAAGCCAGTATGCACATGTGCCTATGTGCATACACACATGTTCATGGGTATGCATAAACAATTATTAGTTATAATTGTGGTTTGAGTCTAGATCTCTCCAAATAAGTTCCGGCCTTTTTTGTTTACAGTTTGACTGATAGGATTGGCTGTGGTATAGAGGCATGTTTTATTATAGTAAGCACATTAAGAATTGACTTGAGGGTATTTCCAGAGGACCACATAGTTGTGCTGTCAGTGTTTTAATCAGATCTTTTTTTTCCCCCAAATTTCGAGTTTGTCGCTGTGTGTTCATGTGAACATAAGCTTTTCCTGAAACAGCGCCCCCTTCAGTTAGCATTCCTCATGAAATTGAATTGTTTACATGGTCTTTTCTACCATGCTGAATATTTGCTTCTGGAGGGCAGGGTGTTTGTTTCATTTTTGTGTCCAGCATTTAGTACCTAATTTTTTTTTTTGGATCATACTTTTGGATTTCATAGTATAGGGAATTCCCAGTGAGGAAATTAGCTCTACCAATATAAATTTGGCACCTTCTCGAGAGAAGTTTGAGAGAATTGACCAAAGCACTGAGATGTTGTGTGACTTGCTTAGGATCACACAGCCACTGTGTTTCAGAGGTGGGACCTGAATTCAGATCTTTCTGATTCCAAGATACCTCTTTGTCCCTATACTATGTGCTGCCTCCTACATCTTGTGCATAGTAAGAACTTCTGTTTGCTGGATTGAATGTGTGTAGTGGTAGAAGTATGATGTGATTGTGAGGTCTGGGTCCTGTCCTTGATTGTTACTGACTAGTGCTGGGACATGAAGTCTTTAACTTTTCCTTGCCTCTTATCTCTAAAAGACCAGATAAAAGTTCAAGGGTAGTGGTAGTGGTGGTGGTGGTGGTGGTGGTGGTAGTAGCAGTCAGTACTACTAGTATTAAATACCAGTAGTATTAAGAATAACAGTTGTGGTATTTTAAAAAATATTTACTATTTTGATAGTACTATTTAATGGCTAGCAGACATAGTGGTACATGCCCTAGGTGGAAATTGTATTTAAGTACAGAAAAATATATATTAGTGCAATAGCTTTTTGTTTAGAAACTGAAGGGCTAGCATAATAATAACAACTTTTTAAACCCTTCTTTGTAGCTTCTACATAGCTGTGCGGAAGGAGTCTATGAATAAATTGGTGGATGGGACAGGCCACAGACCTCATTACAGCCTTCGCACCCTCTGCAGAGCACTGAGATTTGCTGCTTCCAATCCTTGTCACAACATCCAGCGCTCCCTCTATGAGGTGAGATGAGCTTTTACCTACTGCCTATCTTTGTGAAAGAGAAGTAGTTGTGAAACTCATTTAGGGAGTCAAGTAGGAAGAGTGTTTTTTTTTAAATTTTTAAAAATTTTTTTAAAAATTATATTTTTTAAAATTATAAATTAAATTATATAACATAACAGTTATTCACCTAAAAAGAACATCAAATCCCGATATAAAAGCCTGAACTCTAAACTAATTATGGTTTTAAAAAATGATGTGTGTGTAAACTTCAGGAAAATGGTATCCTATTTGCTTGAGTCCCTTAGATCTCCTTCTGTGCATATTATTTGATTTTGTTATTTTCTATATAGGTAATATCAGTGATTGTATGTTCTGATTCTTTCTAAGCCTTGGATTGGGTGTAAGGGTGTTTCTAGAGATAAGACAGAGACAGAGAGTGAGTGTGTGTGTGTGTGTGTGTGTGTGTGTGTGTGTGTGTGTGTGTACACACACACATACATATGTATAGCATATAGTAATTTACCTATATTTTTCCATTTAGTCAAAGTTTCCCAGAATGCCCCTGATTTAAGAAACCAACTGGAAATTTCTTCTTACCACGTTACTACCTTACTCCATTTTAAATGTTTATGTAGAAGCAGTGTTGGCTTTACAACTTGAGTAAAGAGACAGAATTTTGTATGGTTAGTCACTGATATTTTCTTGCATAGTCAAGGCATTTATTTCTTTGTTTCTTGTGTATATAATAGAAGAAATGGACCACAGGCATGTTAACAGGTGTTATTGTCAAGTTCTTCCCTGATTTGAGAAAAGGGGTGCTCAGTTTTATAGCCTTTGGGATAACAAAAATCCCATGTGGGTATTGTCTAAAGTAGGTAAGATAGTGAAGGTATACAAATATGGGAGATTAAGGAAGTATAAAACGTAACTAACTCTGAAGGAACAGATAAAACAACAAAGCATAATTGATGACAGTAAGTTAACTCAAGCAAGTTATACAAGCCCTCTCATTGTTCTGCTTGAAGGTAGTACCAGCTGCCTTTGGGAACAGACTTAGTTCTTCAGGTTAGCACTATCTAGTCTGACCATAGACTTCAGCTGCTATGCCAGGCTTTGTAGCAAATGAGTTTGTTTTGAATTTTGATTGCCCAGTACCTAAAGATAAATGACTGTAACTGCAAAATAGTAATTAGTATTTTGTAATAGTATTTTCAAAGTCAAAATGGATGTTTTCTTTTTTTTTTTAAGGGCTTTTGCTTGGGTTTCCTTACACAACTTGACAGGGCATCACACCCTTTAGTTCAGAAACTCATTTGTCAACATGTTATATCCAGCAACATCAAAAGTCTCCTTAAACAGGTATGTTCATTTTGGCTGTTCAGTCTAACATTAGAGATGTTTTCATATCAGAGTTTCTAATTAATTTAGTATGGATGATCTGGACAAATGAAAGGCCATGTTAAAACTTTGATTCCTCTTAACCATTTGGCTTTCACTCATTGATGTATCTACCGTATGCCAAGCATTGTGCTATTTGTAAGAATCTACAATAAGTGTAGAATTGAGACATGCTGGGGCAGTGAGGTGGTGCAGTGAGTAGAGCACCGGCCCTGGAGTCAGGAGGACTTGAGTTCAAATCTGGCCTTAGACTTCGACACATTCACTAGCTGTGTGACCTTGGACAAGTCACTTAACCCCAGTTGCATCGCCTTCCCTCCTCCAGAAAAAAAGAAAGAGAATTGAGAGGTGCTGAATAAGACTTGCGTTTTACAAAAAGACTGACAGCTTTGTAGCATGTATACTCTTTAAGGATAGAAATAGTGTTTGGTTTTCTAAATCTTGGTGTCTCTCCACACCTACTCCCATATTCCCCTCTGTCTACTACCATGATTTTTACATTTTTGGAGGAAGGAAGGGAAGGGCTGAGGAATGAGATTTCATTGGTACAGGGAACTTCTTTTGATGAGGAAGCACCTACCAGTCGTGCAGATTGGCATTTACTCACAATTTATAGTCTTAGGAAGTTGCCTGGCAAGATGAGAGATTAAGTGATTTACCCAAAGCCACGCGGCCAGCATATATCAGAGGAGGCAGGCCTTCCTGAGTGAAATTGACTATTGCTCAATGTGGCTGACTCTCTGCACATAGTAGGTTCTTAGTACAAATTCAGTAAATTGAATTACTGGTTAATGAATATTCCAGTTACTAGCCCTTGGAGTCTTTGTAAGTTTGAAAGGAAAGACTAATAGGTTTATTCTCTCAATTATTGATGAAACCTCATTAAAAAACCCATTTTCTGTAATCTAGTTACATTGTTTTTGTGGCTTGTGATGGTTAATTAAAAGGCTGTTCTTCATCTTGTGTCACTCCTCTTTAGTGTTAAATTGAACGGAGGTAGCCACATGGTGCAATGGAGAGTGAGCTGGCCTTGGACTTCAAAAGAGCTGTGCTCATTCCTGACATCTGCTGGCTTTGTGATCTGGGACAGTTAACATTGGGTACCTCTCCCAGACTCTAAAGTTGCAGAGCAGACTGTTTTGTGCTGATAAATTGAACTCTCTTACTAGTCTAACATATAAGAAGTGCTGTAGCCAAGAGTCCCTGGCCCTGGAATCTTGATTGTTTGAGGACTGATGCTTTCAGAGAGGGCCTTTCAATGTCTGTAACCTTTGTTCTCACTGTGCCCTGCTGAAGGTCTCCTGAAATCTAATATTTATCCAGCAATGTGCTGGAGCCATTTGGAATCTAAGCTGATTGTTAAATTTTTTCATTGGCAAACTCTACAGATTGAGGCTTGAGTTATTGTTTTGATTATAACATTACAGTAAACATTTATCAAACACCTACTCTGTGCCAGTTGTTGTTGTTTAGTCCTTTCAGTAGTGTCTGACTCTTCATGACCCTATTTGGAGTTTTCTTGGCAGTGGTACTGGAGTGTTTTGCCATTTCCTTCTCCAGCTCATTTTACAAATGAGGAACTTAGGCAAATAGGGTTAAATACTTGCCCAGGGTCACACAGCTAATAGGTGTCTGAAGCCAGACTTGAACTCAGAAGATGAGGCTTCCTAACTTCAGGCCTGGCACTCTATCCATTGTGCCACCTAGATGCCCACACACCTGCTATGTGCCAGAGCCTATGCTAAATGCTGGGGATGTAAATTTAAAGAAGACAATCCCTGTCCTCTGGGAGCGTACATTCTAATGGGCATGTAGGGGCATGGTGAAGAGGAATATGGAGTTGAAACCAAAAGCTGCCTCAAATGGCGCATGAAGAGATGGTTAGGGTTTTGAGGCCTCTACAAAGGAGGCTCTAGAAAGTTTTTTGCTCAGCCTTCCTCCACACAGGTGTAGAGGCAGTGGAGAGTATTCATGGGATGTGAGTACCAAAGCTTAAGGAATCTCTAAAATGATGATGAGTTTATCTTGGGGTGGAGAGGAGGGGTCAGCCTGATGAAGATGATGGAGTTGAAACCAGGCAGAACAGCTGGTGGCAAATGTTGATTGTCTAGACTTCAAGTTATGTAGAAAATGTTAATAATGCAGATAAAATTTAAAAGTATGGCATATATATATGTATATATATATATACATATATATATATATATGTATATTTATTTTCTTTCTTCAGAGATCCATTTATTAGTTACTAGGTAAGTTACTAGAACACTCCTGCCTATATCAGTATTAGAATATTTTTCTTGGAGTGTGTCTTAAATGTCCCTCAGAGAACAGTCTTATGTACCTCTTAGAATTTTGGAGATTCAGATCATCATATAAAATCCCTTCTGCAGTATAGCATTAGTCTCTTTTACAAGACACTGGTTTATAATAATTACATATTTTGGGAGATTTTTGTTAGGGAGGAGAAGAAAATCTAATCAAATAATATCCTTGTGGAACTATTTTGAGTGAACTATATTCTCAAACATTTAAGATTTAATGCTTGAATTCTTTCATTCTGTAAGCTGTTTTATCACTTATTACTTGGAAGAAATTTGGCTGGTGCATTTCACGGTTGTAAATACCAGAGGAAACTGGCCTTCTAGAGAAGTTCCCTTTTTTTTCTTTTTTTCCTGTCTTGGTCTGTCCTTACTTGAAAGAAAGTTAGAATGAGTTTCTGATTGTGTGTTATTTTTGTAATGTATATTTTTCAGCCCATTCCA
The DNA here is from genome assembly GCF_011100635.1 of Trichosurus vulpecula. Taxonomy (NCBI): domain Eukaryota; kingdom Metazoa; phylum Chordata; class Mammalia; order Diprotodontia; family Phalangeridae; genus Trichosurus; species Trichosurus vulpecula. The sequence goes on from NC_050579.1 coordinate 183,323,229, forward strand.
GAACCCAAGGGAGGTCGGCTCATCCAGATTGAAGGATACTGGATTTCAGTGGGAGATAAGGAGCCCACAATAGATGAAACATATATACTCACTCCTTCTGTTAAACTTAACCTGAGAGATATTGTCAGAGTTGTCTCTGCAGGGTATGGTGGTTCTTTTTCTTCCTTCTTATATGTTGCTTCAGTAACTGTACAGTTTGACAATCAAGAGTTCATATACATCTTATGATAATTTCTTAAAATGTTTTTTATGTCATGTACTCTTCCTGCTATATTTCCCTCTCCCTCCCCCTCCCTCAGCTCACTGAGTAGGCAAGAAATATGATATCCATTATACATATGAAGTCATGCAAAACATTTCCTTATTAGCTATATTCTCCTTCCTTTCCTGGCTCCCTCCCTTCCCCCAAAAGGCAAGAAAAATAAGGGAAGAAAAAAATATGCTTCAGTTTGCACTCTGGGTCCACCAGTTTTCTCACTGGAGGCAGATGACATTTTACATCTTGAGTCCTTTGGAGTTCTAGTGGATCATTATATTGATCATAAGTCAGTTGATTACAGTTGATTATAATACTGCTATTACTGTGTAGATTGTTCCTCTGGTTCTGTCCACTTCACTTTGGATCAGTTCATACAAGTCTTTCCAGGTTTTCCTGAAACCATCCTGTTCCATCATTTCTTATAGCACAATAGTATTACATCACATTCATATACCATAATTTATTCAGCCATTCCACAGTTGGGGTATCCGTTCAGTTTCCATTTCTTTGTTACCACAAAAAGAGATAGTTTAAATATTTTCTAACATGTGGTATTCAGTAAAAACTTAGGCTAAATGCCAAAATTCAAGCTGTTTGAAGTATTAATAAGAGAGGAGAGAAAAAAGGATTCCACTGTGACTTCCTCCATTGTCTTTCTCTAGTGCCTCATTGTGGCAAACATGGAGTTGGTTCTGACTTTTTGAAAACTTTGCTGATAAGATTGATTACAAGTCTCTGATAGGTCCTATGAGACTGGAAAACACAGTTATCCAGGGACCAAGCCTAACTAACCTTGGAGAGGCTCATCACTCAGTATGGAGTCATAGAGTTAGAGGTGCAAGAGACCTTAGAAGTCATCTAGTTTTACAGATGAAGAAAGAGAGGATCAGGGCAATTAGGTAACTTGCCCAGGGTCACACAGGTATGAAGGCTCAGACTTGAGAATTGATTCCAGAAACTCTTGACTCAAAGCCACTGCTGTTTTCACTCTATTATGTGATGAAGGCTGGGACCAGAGCAACTCAGAAAACCGCCTATTTAACTATAGAAGAGTTAGGATTTGTCTCAGGAGAAAGGAGGCTCCCCACGTTAATGAATGGTTGCTTTTTTGAAGTGTTTGAAATGTTATTAAGATTTAAACTTTAAATTAAATTGAACTTTAGTAAATGCTAAGTTTGTTTGCTCTGTGTTGTCTACTTCTGATCTCTTCCCTGTCTGTGTCAAGCTTCATTGTCCATTGCTGGTTTTATAAAATACAGTGATCAGTGTGGTCCATGTAGGGTGTCCCAGAAATCTTTTAGTATAGTCCTTATTGATTAAAGTTTAGAACTGCACTAAGACTTTTGAAACATGATGTATATTACTTTTACTAAGGTGTCTTTGCTTTACATCATTCCATATTTTTTTTTGTAGATTTTTTTTCCCCATTCCCATTTGTTACTTTTCTATGCTGTGATAGTATTCTGGATTCTTCCCCTTATTGCATGCAAATTCTGTTTCCCAGTCATCAGGGCAAGTTGTCAAGGGTTTTTCTACGAATATTTTTGTATAGATGGGTGTTTTTTCCCTTTTTCCTTTAGGCCGTAGCCATAGCAGTGGAAGAGCTAGGTCAAAAATTTATCATCAACAATTTATTTATAGAGGAGTGGGGATCCTGTGGCCTCAAGGCCACAGGTAGCCCTCTAGGTCCCTCAAGTGTGACCTTTGACTGAATCCAGACTTCAAAGAATAAATCTAAACTTCACAGAACAGATCTTTTTATTAAGGGGATTTGTTTTGTGAAGTTTGGATTCTAAGGGTTGCACTTGAGGACCTAAAGGGCCACATGTGATCTTGAGGCCACAGGTTCCCCACCCCTGAAATAGAACAATACAGTGCAGTATAGAAGAGATTCTGACTTTTTAATAGTCAGGTACTTGGTTCAAATCGTGGCCCTGCATGTTACCTAAGGTTAAGTTACCCTAACCTCTCTGGGCTTCATTTTCTACACTTCCAAAGTGATACGGAGATGCTCCTCAAAATTATTCAGCTTTAAATCTATGATCTGGTGTGGTCTGCTTTCCCCACGGACCTTCCTCCATTGAATTTTATCCATAGATATTTTTCACAATTTTGGTATAAGAAAGATATTTTATTATTGTTTAATTTTTTTTTTCAGATTTAGTTAAGAATTTTAAGTTTTCCGAGTAGTTATTAGCAGATTGATATTTCTTTTAAAAATTTTGTTCTTGAGCCATTTTTCTTCCATTGGGGAGTATTATTTTTGCTTAATTTAAGGTTTTTATTTGTTGCTTTCAAAACTCTAGCTGTCAGAATTTGTCAGATATATTTAATGCAAAGTGTTTTTTTAATGTCACTTCATTTTGGGAGTATTTCTTTTTGTAGTAAAACTCATTTTTTTAATTATCTTATTTCTAGTAATTTATTTCCTTTATTCCATAGTTTAAAAACTCCCCATGTTTGAACTGTGTTTTTCCCTAACTTTCACTTATTTTTCCTTTACTCATTGATCTAGTTGGAAATAAATACATAGGCTTATATTTTGCCTTTAAAGCTATTTCTCCACTTTTTATAGTTTTGTTGTTTAGTATTTTATAATTCTTGCATTCGTCACTAATCTTTGTTACTCATATTTGCACTAATTAGGCTTTGTTTTTCTAAGTTTTCCATTCTATTTCAATGAACTATTTTTCTTTACGTATTTCTTCTTCCTCTTTTCCCTTTCCCGCTTTTCTCCTATCCCTATCACTATTCCTATCAGTATCCCCATTCCCGTCCCTAACTGGCTTGGTGACTTTTTTCCTTTCTTTTTTGAATAAGGTTTTGGATGCCATTTTTTTTTTTTTAAGCTTGAGGTGAGTTTTCAACAAAGATAAAGCTCAGGCAGGCAGCTCTAATATATGTCATAGAATTGGAATAAAACAGTTTAGATTAAGCCTTTTGCCCTAAAACCAAATTGTGTGGAGGGAGTACCAGCATTTGCATTCCCATCTTTATCAGTGTGTTCTGAGTGAAGGAGTATTATTAGCTAATGTTCTCTGGCATCACACTCAGTCCACCTTGTTTCTGTGGTCAGTTCTTTCAGCTCTATTGTCTTAGGCACTTTTGCTTGAATCTGGTCAGTATAAAAAGACAACCCTCTATTCCTTTGGTTTTCACCTTGGGACAAGAAAATTAAAGAATTTTTCCAGATTCAAGTTGCAGTGTAGGTTGTCAGCATTTCTAATTACTATGCATTGTCTTTAAAGAATAAATCCTATTTTATTCTCCACCATCAGACAATTTGTTTAAGAAATATTTAGTTCTACAATATGAACATTCTTTTATTCAGCAAATCCTTAACCTTGCCTGAGGTCTTAAATTCCCAGAATTTAGGGGCTAGGTATGTTACCTTGTTTAGCATAAAGGAAATCAAATCATAAATGTGTTTGGGCAAGTAAAATAGTTGTATATTTATCCTCCTTTATTTATTTATTCTAAGCAGTCCTTTTTTATTTTTCTTGTTTCAATGATTCATCTTTTAAAGAACATACCCAGTGCTGATTCAGGGAGAAACATCTGTTGGTAAGACTAGCCTAATTCGCTGGCTGGCTGCAGCAAGTGGAAATCACTGTGTGCGGATTAACAACCATGAACATACTGATATTCAGGAATATATTGGTTGCTACACATCAGATGCTTCAGGGAAGCTGGTATTTAAAGAAGGTAGGTTTGAGGTTTTCAGTTATATCATTCAGTGACATGCTTAACTCCCCAAGCCTGAGTGAAGGTGATGTGGTAATTTCTGAATATAAAAATTTACAAAAGTCTTCTTTTTGCCATACCCTTCCATGAATTTTAAGGGGATCTATCTAGGAGGTGTAGGGACTCATCCTTTGTCTAATTAATTCAACAAGCATTTATTAAGTACCCTCTATATGCTTGGCATTATACTAGACATTAGAGATATAATTGGAAACCAAAACAGTCTTGTCCTCAAGGTGCTTATATCTCATTGGACCCCATTAACCATTGCTGTGGTATAGGACTCTGGACTGTGTCACTGCTATTGCACAATTTAATTTCAAAAGGCATTGTGTTTCACCTTCTTATTCCCAGAAGTAAGTGGGAGAAAGTGGAGAAAGTTGAATGATTTATATTGATTAAGATGACAAGGTTAAAAAATGTTGAGGATGAAGCATTTTTTATATGTAGTTTACTTCAATGAAAGAAGTGACTGTTATCTTGGCATAATAGAAAACATTTCCCTGTTTGTCAATTGACTGTGCCGATTTTTTTTTACATTACAGCTATCCTCAAGGAATACTTAATTTTAGAACTAGCAGTGTAGCAAATTAATAATTTGTCTACTATAACCTTTTTTGTAACCAGTTTTTATGTTAAAATAATGAGAAATGTCTTCTAAAATGATTTTCTCCCATTTGTTTTCCTCCCAAGGTGTCCTCATTGATGCTATGAAAAAAGGCTACTGGATTATTTTAGATGAATTGAATTTGGCTCCCACAGATGTGCTGGAGGCTTTGAACAGGCTTCTGGATGATAACCGGGAATTGCTCATAACAGAGACTCAAGAGATCGTCAAAGCTCATCCTCGCTTCATGCTTTTTGCAACCCAGAACCCTCCTGGCCTTTATGGGGGCCGAAAGGTTTGTAAAGCTCATCCTTTATGGTTTCTGGTAATGATTTCATTCTTTGAGTATTCTCTTTCTAGATTGAGTTGTTTCTTTTTTAACTCGAAAGAATAGGAGGGTGTTTTTTTTCCCTCTTATTCTTGCTGTCCTTGTTAATGAGTAGGCTGTTGTTTAGAAGATTAGATAGACAAAAATTAACTTTTTTTTTCATGCTGCTCTCTGTATCTTCTAGGTACTTTCCCGAGCCTTCCGAAATCGTTTTGTGGAGTTGCATTTTGATGAGTTGCCTAGCACTGAGCTGGAAACAATATTGCATAAACGCTGCAGTTTGCCACCTTCTTATTGCAATAAGTTGGTTAAGGTCATGCAAGACCTACAGGTATTGAACTTTTTATTTTTAAACCATAATCATCTCTCAGATTCCCTCCTCTTGATCCTTGATTCATATCCCAGTCATTAAGCTTATTAGCTGTGTAACCTTGGGGAAGTCATTTAATTTCTCTGGGCCTCAGTTTTCTCGTGTTTAAAATGAGGGTGTTGGACTATTAGACCTGTGAGGTACCATGCATCTTTAAATCTGTGATCCAATAAAATTTGTAACATTCATTCCCCATAATTTCTTACCTCTCTATGCAGAGTAGGGAAATGATTACTTGTAATATATTGAAAAGTTTGTTTGAAGTCTTTCTCAGACTCGCCCAGGGTTCACATCAGAACGTATTTCAGATTGGATAAAAGTAATAATTTGTTAGATGAGGCAAAAAGCATTTGTTAAATGCTTACTATGTGCCAGGTATTGTGTTAAGTGGCTGGTGATACAGACACAATAAAAAAGGATAGTCACTGTCCTAAGTAGATCCCATTTTCATGTTTATGTGTTATAAATGGGAATTTAAAAGGGAAGGGAGAAGAAAGGAGTGAGAAGGGACATAGACTTGAAGCCTAGAAAGTCAGAAGCACAGCTAGGAGGGTTGTCTCCTCTCCCAAATGGAAGAAGTTCCAGGAGGAAATCACCTTTAGAAGGGAGCCAGCATAGCAGAGGGATGTTCCAGAGTGGAAAAGCCAAAGAGGCTAATGGATGTTCCAGGGTGAGGAGGTTCTAAGGTAAGACTGCAGCTGAATTGTGGTGTTGCAGTCAGAAGCACTTCCAGGAAGACAATGTATTTGTTTCCCTGGAGTTCTAAGTTGCTTCTTTAAACCTGTGTTCTAAAGTACTCTAGGTACTTTAAAGATCTTTGCTCTTCAGTGTTTGAGTTTATATGTGTACTTTTGTATGTTATTAAAAAATGTACTCCCACTAAAGTATCACTTCAGAAAACTTTCTGGTAATTATTATTGTGATTCCACACTTCTCAGTATTGTTTGATTAATCTCTGATTCTAAAGTGTTAGGATGTTGTTTGAAAAATGGATAGTGACTCAGAGTGGTGAAAAGTGAAGTAGCATTTTCTGATTTGTCATTCAGCTTTGCTTGGTGGAATGAATTTTTGTTAAAAGTTTTGCAGATTTGGGGGATTTTTACCTGTTCATCTTAAAAATTATATGTGTGCAGTTCTGTGAATTTGGTGTTTAATACTTTTCTTTCTTTGGTTACTTTGCTAGTCCTATCGTAGAGGTTCTTCCCTGTTTGCTGGAAAGCAAGGCTTCATCACTCTTCGGGATCTTTTCCGATGGGCTGAACGGTACAAATTGGTTGAACAGACAGAGAAGGAGTATGACTGGCTTCAGCATTTAGCAAATGATGGTATACTTTTGTTGTCTTTTAAAATTTGCACAGTTGGGTAGATACTGTGGCATTGTATTCTTAAATTTTTTTTGTGAAACAACATAATGCGTAAATAGAATCAATGGATTTTGCTAAGTGATTTCATATTCATATTAATTTAAATGCATATTACATAATAACAGTTTTTCAGTAACTCTCCTTGTGCGAATTTATTTTTTGTTCATTCTCATTTACTTTTTCCTCTTATATAGTGGTAGTTATTGTACACTTAATTCTTTGGGTTCTCCTTTTTTTCTTTAGCATTATTTCAGATTTCTGTCCTTCATCCTTGTGGATGTTAATTACATTTTAGCATGTCTTTACACTAATATTGATGCTGTGTTTTGGATTAAATAAACAGTAGTTTACATTTTGGAAAGGAGTCAGGAAGACCTGCCGTTGAATTCCACTGGAGATCTAAGTGACTCACCGAGGATCTCACAATTATTAAATTATATTTCCTTATTGGTAAAATGAAGGGGTTGTACTTGGCGCCTCTTGTCCATCTTTTAAGCTGTGATTGCACGAAGCTTGAGTGGAGGGTGCAAAGTTAGGAAAGTGAAGCGTTTGCTTATTCTTACCCTAACATTTTCTCTGGTTTTACTTCCAGGTTTTATGCTTTTGGCTGGTCGAGTTAGGAAGCAGGAGGAAGTAGATGTTATACAGGAAGTGTTGGACAAACATTTCAAAAAGAAATGTTGTCCACAGTCTCTTTTCTCAGAAGAAAGTGTCCAAAAGTTGCTGGGTAAGTTGAGAGGTAATGCTAGAGAACATACCTTGAGTTGTCAAGAGACAAAACTGCCCCAAATGAATCTTTTTTTGATTTGTAGGTAAATGCTCTGCTCAGTTATCCACATTGAAGTCCAAGTTCAGTCACATTGTGTGGACTGAAGATATGAGGAGGTTGGCTGTCCTGGCGGGAAGGGCATTAGAGTTCGGAGAACCCGTCCTCCTGGTGGGAGATACTGGGTAAAAGTCTATGATTCTTTGAAAACAGCTGTTGCAGGGCTTGAGATAGTAATGTATATCATTGGATCATTTCCTTTATAAGTTTTTGAATGACAAACAGCGTGGCCTAATGGATAGAAGGCTAGAATTGAATCCAGAAGGTCTGGGTTCAAAGACTTGTCTCTGACACATACTGGCTTTATTATCTTGAGTGTGTCACTCAGCTTTTGAGTGCCCTGGGTAACTCCCTGCGACTGTGAATTGCAGAGCTGTTGACAACTTGCTTTCGTAGAAGGAGTTTCTTCACCTATTCAGTTCCCTATGCCAGTGAAATTACAGGTCTGTGTTTCCTGTGGTACCTGTTACTTTTACGTTTTTTTTTTAATAAGCAAATTAATCACTGCTTTTATTTACATTCTCCTTCCCATTCTTTTATGAAAAAGAAAACTTTACTTTTGACATAACTGACTATGGAATTGGTTTCTTTTAATTATGTAATTGATAAATGTCTTCCAAATTAATTTTTTTAAAATCATAGGATTCATAGTAGGGATATGTGGAGAAGAGCCAAAGACTTGGCCATGTTTTCCTCGAAGTTTTTAGGGCAGTGGATGTTTTTTTCCTCATTTTTTTAGAGGTCAGTAAGAGAAGTAGAAAAGAAACTTAAGTCAATGAAGAAACTTTTGTTGTGAAGAAAGGAAAAACAAAAGGCCACCATAACAATGGAGCTGCTGTGGTGGAAGCATCTCATCTGTTGCTTTAATGATGCTTTTACCTTATGTTTATTTCAAGAAATGGCTAATTAGTGACGGTTACATTAAGGAATCTTCCTCAGCTTGAGGTTTTAGTGGATGTTGATTAGAGGAATGGAGAGGCAGCATGAAATCGTCTTGAAGTCAAGAAGACAGACCTAGTTTCAGGTGCCACCTCTGATGTATACTGGCTGTGTGACACTAGGCAAATCACATGACCTCGGTGTTCTAGAGCAGAGACATCAGATACACTTTGGCCTACAGATTTCACCCTTGTTGATGTGGCCTGAACCATATTAAAATGTAATCAGGAAATAATTAACAAAATAAGTAAAAAATATAGTAGAACATAAATGTTTTTGAAGTCCTTATGCGGCTCACAGGATCCTTATGTACGGTTCAGTGGTCTTTGTTTTCTTTTTTTGGTCCGGCAGTTGGAATTAAGTTACTTGCCCAGGGTCACACAGCTAGTGAGTGTCAAATGTCTGAGGGCTGATATATAGGGGCAGCTAGGTGGCACAGTGGATAGAGCACTAACCCTGGAGTCAGAAGGACACGAGTTCGAATCTGCACCAGTGGCCTTCATTTCTATTTGAGTTTGCCCCTGGTGTAGAGAACTCTCTAAGACTGTAAGTTGAAGAGAAGATTCCCACCTGCATTGGTGTAAGAATGGCCTTACCTGGGAGTTCCCTATACCCATGAAATGACGGTGTGCTTCCTGTCCCTGTCCCTGTTGTGGGTATACGTTATCTGTTTGTTTATCTTCTGTTTCATTGTGATAGGTGTGGGAAAACGACTATCTGCCAAATTTTTGCAGCATTGGCAAATCAGAAATTGTATTCGGTCAACTGCCACTTGCACATGGAGACGTCTGATTTCCTGGGAGGTCTCAGACCAGTCAGACGGAAGTCAAAGGAGGTTTGTTCCATAGCATTATGTGTCTGAGACATCTTTGTTTAGTCCAAGGTTCCCTGATTCCAGATGCCATTTTGATCAAGAACTGTGTCCCTTGGATGCCGTTTCCTGGGCTTCCAACTCTTCTTCTAGATTTTTCTACCTTCTTTGTGATATAGTTAGCGAATCATTGCTTAAATCAAGCATATATTTTTGTCAATCAGTAGGCACCTACGAAGCACTTTTTATGTGCCTAGACCCTCTGTTTAGGCTCTGGTCTTACAAAGAAAAATAAAGACAGTTTTTGCCCTCAAGGGGCTTCCATTCTGTTTAAATTTGAGAATACATGTCAGTGTGTGTATGTGTGTTTGTGCATTTGTTTTCCTGAATTCATAGCTCTTTTTTCTTTTGTGACTTCTTTTTCCTCTCCTAGGAGGAATTGGACCCCTCCAGACTCTTTGAGTGGCACGATGGGCCCCTAGTTTTGGCAATGAGGGAGGATGGCTTTTTTCTTTTGGATGAAGTTTCACTTGCTGATGATTCAGTCTTGGAAAGACTTAACAGGTACGTGGCCGTAATAACAACACTAGCAACAGCCTGGCATTGAGTAGCTTTTGAAGATTTGCAAATAAGTTTTAAGAATTTTATTTTCTGACAAGCAAGCATCTTTTTTTTTCTTCCTCCCACATGCCCCCTCCCCCTCAGCAGGGGAAAAAAGAGAAAAAGAAAACCTTTGAGATAAATAAGCATAGTGAAACAAACACATTCCAGTATTGCTTATATCCGCCACACTTATGTCTCATTCTACATCCTGAGTCTATCACTCTGTTGGAGGGGTGAGAACACCTGCTTTACCCATTGGAAGTGTGGGCAGCTATTGTATCTTTCAGAGTTCTTAAGTCTTTCAAAGTTGTCTGTTTTTATAGAGTTGTTGTTATTGTACAAAGCATTCTGCATAGAAGTTCTTGTCTGATACTTGCAGCATCCCCCTGACGTAGGCAGTACAGAAGTTTATTGTTCCATTTTTACAGATGAAGAAACTGGGAGTAAGGGAAGCCAAGTGATTAGCCCACAGTCACAAAGGTAGTAAGCACAAGAGGTGCTATTTGAGTCTAAATTTCATAACCTCCAAGCCTATCACTCTGTCACTACAGGATGGCATCCTTTCTTTCAGTTTAACCAGATATAGAAGAGAATTTGTGTTAAGATCTAATCGCTCTGGAAATTTTCAAGGGTAGCTGATTTTTTTCTGCATGATTGATATGCATGGTACAAGTCATTGGGGAAAGGGAAATTTAGGAAAACAAGGAAATAGGGTAAATAAATCTTGAGTAATTCTTCTGGAGCTGAATTGCTACTGTGGAATCCATCCTTGCTTTGAGAAAGAACTGGAATTATAGACAGATATTAGAGCTGAAAGGGCCTCTAGGAGATCTGTTCCAAATCCATGCCTCTGCACAGCTGAAGCATTGCTGTACCCATTTTACAGATATGTAGGATCATATGCTCAGAATTATAGATTGAGAGCTGTAAGGGACCTCAGAAGTCATTAGTACAGTCCCTTCATTTTACAGATGAGAAACCTAGAACCCACAGGATTGGAGTGACTTCAGCCTGAGGTCACACAGGTACAAGTGATGGAATTAGGGGTTTGAGCCTGTGAACTCAGATTCTAAATTCATTGCTCTTTTCTCTGCTTCATTCTGCCTCCCTAGCAAGAGTTAAAATGTGAAATGGAACACTCATGTGTTAAGCTGTTTCCTACCTCTGCCATCCATCATATAGCCTAATGAAAAGGATTTTTGAGGAAGCACAACATCGGGTCACAGTACACAGGCCTTGAATACTACACTTTGCTCACTGGCTTTCTTTGTGATTCAGAACACCTCCTTTTAATGAACAGTAGCTTAAATGGGGAGTCAGGCAGAAAGAGACTGTTTTCTTTTTTTCTGCTCAGGAAGCCATGCCCTTACAAGAGAATTGTGACAAGCTTTATTTTTTGAATCTGGCATGATGCTTGATCAGGTAAAGCAGTGATGGGGTACACAAGACTTCTCTCATTTTCCCTCTTCCCTATTATTTTGCCTTTTAGTGTCCTTGAAGTGGAAAAGACCCTAGTATTGGCTGAAAAAGGTAGCCCAGAGGAAGACAATAGTGAAGTTGAACTGCTGACTGCTGGGAAAAAATTCCGTATCTTAGCAACCATGAACCCTGGGGGTGATTTTGGAAAAAAGGAGGTAAATTTCACGTCTCTTGTAGAATAATCTGCTGTGGATTCAAACAGTATTTTTTTAAAAAGATTTTTTTAAATTATAAATTTGAAAACAGAATTAAAAAAAAAATCAAATGTATCAAACAAAGGCAAACTCTTTCCCCAGATCTTTAGCCTTTACCAAGACAAAATGAAATGAATTACCAAGTAAGCAAACAATAGAATGTGTTTTGTTTTATTCCTTTTCTTGGCCTGCCCTAAGTTTACCATTTTTGGCTCTGTTTACCATTCTTAATTTTCTTTTCTGCCTTTAAAGAAAATACATGTTTTATACTTAACAATATTTATAATTAATAAATTAACTATAAAAAATTCATGTCTCAACTGAATCTGCTGAATTCACTCTGTAGATGTTATATTTCCATATAGGAATCATAATAAATAATTTTTAACAGCATAATAATATTCTACATCTAGTGTACCATAACCTTTTCAGACATTCTACAATTGTTGGATGTTATAGGTTTCTAATTTTCCAAGAAACTGTTTCTTAACATCATAAAGACAGTTTCCATTTTATCGTTTATGAACATGTTGTGAGTCTGTTACAGTTACAGAGCCTGACTAACATTGAAATTAACAGAAAAATAAATGGACACTTGTTTGAACTTGGGAGATGGGAGGTGGGGAACAAAGCGATGTAAAACATTATAGTTTAGAGAAATGATTTCTCATGACCTATGTAGCTTTAAAATCCGAGCAAATGAACCATTTTTAAAAAGCAGATTATCTCCTCTTTGTTCCTACACCTGCTTTTTCATTGAATATAGTATCAAAAGTATACTTTAGTCTTGTGATTAAACAAATCTGTTCCCTTTCCCGTAATTGTATGAATCTTTTGAGTAAAGTTAATAGTAATTTATAGCATAGTTTCCTCAATTCCAAATTTACTTAGCTTTTGAATAACTTAGTTTATCTGGTTAGGAGTGTGCCACTCCTGAAACTGTCAGAATTAGTCAAACTTTTCTGTTTCATGGAAGAGCCAGCTTTGTTTTTAGAAGATATTCAAGTGACACCTGGGTCTTGTTAGTTAAACTGTTAAAAGGGCTTCAGAATGTTGATGAAATGTACTAAGGAAGAGAAATGGTGATCCTAAATGAAGGTAATTAAGATTCCATGAAGCACCATGAAATGAGTAAAAGAAGCGAATGCAAGACTGTTTTGTAGTTATCTTTAATAGCAAACTAGAAAACAAGCAAACAAACCCCACGAAATCCTAACTGAGCTGAAAGAAAAGCTCCATGGAGAGTGAACTACCAAAGAAATAAATAGCAAGATGCTAATGATGGACTTGCAATATGGCCCTTGTATTGAGGGGGTGTATTTGTAGCTTCTCTTGCCACAGAAAGCAGTAATATTAAGGGATCTCTGTGAAAATGTGTGATCTTGGCCATAATGAACATATACCTTAGGACAGGACACCCAGTCTTTTCTTTGTCGAGAAGTGACTTTGTATTTTCATAAATGTCCATTCCTAGAATGAAAGTTGATGAACCAAGGGTGTAGTTGTGGTTTATTTCCCTTCTTACTAGGAATTCTTCTAAGCCATAGGGAACGGGGTGTGTGGGCAGAAATATTCTTGATTTCTGCTACTAGACAAAAATCTACTTTTAAGATTGTGATTTAGTGATATCTCAATAGACTTTAATTGCTTTTGGAATTGTTCTGTGTTTACATGGCTCCCTAACCCTAACCAAGGGGTTAGGATCACTGGACTGACAAGCAGCATGTATTCAGTGTTCTAGGCATCTACTAAATAATTTACTTTTGTGATTTTGGAACACTGGTAGAGGGGTTATGTCAGTTGGGAGGTTCAAAAGCACTTCCAATGTCAGAAAGGGAAAAGTATTTCTGTACTAAAATTGATTAGTTATTAAGCTACTGATATTTTTCCCCCTTCTTGCAGCTATCTCCAGCTTTGCGTAACAGATTTACTGAGATATGGTGCCCTCAAAGCAAGAGCCGCAAAGATTTAGTTCAGATTGTCAAGCGCAATATTCATCCAGGGTTATCTCTGGGTAAACTAGACCAGCAAGGTAAGAGATGGGCAAAGAGATACACCATTGTGTTTCAAGGGGAAGGAATATAAGGAAATGGAGGCAGGCATGGATTTCAGCCAAGTTGGCTAATAATCTTTTGTTACCATATCCATCTGGTTGTTCTTCAGAGTATTTCCTTGATCAGGATGATTAAATTTCATCTCCTTCAACAAGAAAGAAGTTAAGTTTTAGTCTCTGTATCTTTCTCTCATATTTGTACTTCCGTGCACTGTAAGACTTATGAAATGAATGTGGTGGCAGATAAAGTAATAGTACATTTAATAAGAATTTATTTAAAAGGCAGCTGTGTGCCTGTACTGTGATATGTGCTCAGGTTATAGAGATGTAATTGAGTCAGTCCCTGCTCTTGTGGAGCTTACATATTATAGTGTAATTGATAGTGGGTCAGCTTTGGCTTCAGAACAGCCAGGATTCATAGCTTATCTCTGACACTTACCATGTGACCCTGGGCAAGTCACTTCTCAGTTCTCCAGGAGTCTTTGTGAGACTAAAAATTACATAGCGATCGATGATCTGCATTGGTATAGGGACTTTCTTCATTTGATGCTCTGTATGTGATTGAAATTACAGGTGTAGACCAAAAAATGGTGAAAATACAGTTAGTTTTTTGCTCAGAATGCCCTTGGGGGGGAAATCTGTAAAATGTTGTGCAGGTAATGTACTCATTAAAAGAAATTATGTACTGTTTCTCACTTAATTTAATTGGTTTTGTTTAAACATAAAATAAAATACAATTAAAGCAAGTTTGGAACATTAAAACATATTGTATTTTTTCTCCCCAGTTCTTGGTATTAAGGTATTACCTATAATGTTATTCATAATTATTAAGGTTTGTTTTTTTTAATACCTTCCACTGAACTCAAGCTGCTTTATTAAATTTATACTTCTTAGCAAATATTATGCAGTTCAGATCATAGGTCTGGGTCTTACCACTTGGTTTTCTGGGTCCCATGCTTCTGTTTTCTAAGTAGGATTCCCAAAGAGGAATCTCTTAAGAATGACAAACAGAAAGTATCCTTGATGCATAAATATATTGGGTAGCTTTAGGGATAGAGGAAATGAGAGACAAGTTTGTCTCAGTTTCTACGTAAGGGTTGATTGCGAGTCCAAGGAACCATCTAAACAAATATTTATGTTCTCTACAGGTATAGAGTACTTGAAAGTCAGGATCATTTTACTGCTGTAAATCAAGAGTAACTGAATGCGTGGTTAAACTCATTACAGTGAATTCTCTAGAGAGAATAATTTATGACAGCAATTGCTTTTTTCAGATCTTGCCTTTAGAACAACAGTCATACTTTATAACAGAAATATACTTGATTGTTTGCTATTGGCTGTGTGTGAAAATTAACCTTCAGAAGGAGAAATGTTGGTAGAATTGTGGAAGCAGACAAATCGAGATAATACTATTTTCTACTGTGCCTGAATTGAGACCCATGCTGGGGATGGTCTTCTTTCTAAACTGTATTAATTGTAATAAAGACCAAAATAGAAGGAACCCAGTGCATTCATTCTGTTCCAGAAAATCCATGAATATATCTATTATTCCTCTGGAATGAAGAATTCTCTCTTGGAGCCTTGGGATATTTGTCTTTGTGTTAATCAGCTTGTCCTTAAGGAGCTTACTTGTTCTGTATTTTCAAAGTTATGTGGTGACAGTCTTCCTAGGGAGTTATTAAGAACTCTAGGGGAATAATGGTGTGATAGAGAGAAAGGGAGACTTTTCTTCTCTTGTTTTCCCTTTGGTATCTCTAAAAAGCATCATCTTTCCTCTATATTAAATGGCTTACCAAGGAGCAGCTTTTGTTCATTACTTTTAAATTTATTGTT
Source organism: Trichosurus vulpecula (assembly GCF_011100635.1). Lineage (NCBI taxonomy): Eukaryota > Metazoa > Chordata > Mammalia > Diprotodontia > Phalangeridae > Trichosurus > Trichosurus vulpecula. Next base: position 183,338,639 of record NC_050579.1, read on the forward strand.
TTATCCCTTCAGTATCCTACTAACATGAATTCCTTCACTGTTTGTAAGTGTCATGATTTCAAATAGCATATTCTCCAGTCAGAAACCAAAACATCATGAACTGAAAGGCAAATGAGCTACATTAATTTTTCATACTCTGAATTGTACCCAAGTCTTTGAAAAGTGGAGGATAAATTTTAAAAATCAGTTTAAAAATCCCACACTGTCAAAGATATAGACTTAAAATTTGGAGGGAAATTATAAGTTATCTTGTAGGACCATTATAGTCCCTTACTTCTGGAGCTCAATTAGACCACAGAGGCCATCTCTTCTAGTTCCCTCATTTTGCTTACAAGGAAACCAAAGCCAAGAGAGATGAAATGACTTGCCCTGATCTTTCAGATAGCAACTGGTGGAACGAGGATTTGAACTCAGAACCTCTGCCTCTAAATCTAGCACTCTTTTGACTGTACTACATTGTCCTGTTACTTACTGAGTCACTTCAAATTGGGGACCAAACAAAAAATACTTTTTAATAGAAATTCTTGAATCATTTCCAGACTTGAGCCAAATTTCTGTTTCATTCACTGTGAGTCCCCCAGGAACAGCCTACTTTGGGGAAATGTATCATATCTGGGAGTTAACACTCCTCAGGCCTGCCTATAGAGTCTGGTCTTAAAACTTCCTGCTCTTATGTTTTAGGGACAGACATAGCTGAGCTCATGATGGACTTCATAGATTGGCTCACCAGTCAGGAGTTTGGCCGCAGATGTGTCATCAGCATCAGAGACATCCTGTCCTGGGTGAATTTCATGAATGTTACTAGGACAGAAAATACTTTGAAGGAGGGAGAAGAGGCCATTTCTGCTGTGACATCGTTTGTCCATGCCGCATGCCTGGTGTATGTGGATGGAATAGGTTCAGGTAAGTTGGTAATGAGAGCCCTTAGGGTCAGATGTTATAGAAGTTCATATATTTTCTGTTTTCTAGCCTTTAAATGCAAATTCAATTAACTTATATTTAATTTAGATATATTTTATTTGGTTATAATTTATTGAAGTTGAATGTGTATAGAAATTGCTTTGCGGGATCAGTCATATTCATTTGATTTAATTTCTGCATCAAGCTCTCTTTATATCCAACTTCATCATTATCATTGAGCAAAAGCTGAAGTAAGTTGACCTTCAGCCTTACATAAGCTTTTTTTAATAGTATTTTTTCCCCAATTACATGTGAAAGATTATTTTCAACATTCATTTTTGTAAAATTTTGAGTTCTAAATTTTTCTCCCTCACTCTCTTCCCTTCCCCCTCCCCAAGACAGCAAGCAATCTGTTAAAGGTTATGTACTTACATAAGCTCTTATCCTCAGCAGGTTGTAGATAGCATATAACATCTAGTGGTCAGTATGCTTTCTTTAGACTTCTTTTATGTTTAAAGCAGTGTATAGAAAGGACAGAGTTTGTTCACATTGCTGTGATATAAATCTTGCTAGCTAGCCATAAGAACTGATAGATTTTGAATTTGATTAATATGGTAGTGCTTTATCTTTTAGGTACAACTTCCTGTGGGTTTGATATCGCACCCCTGGCTCGCAAAGAATGTCTACAGTTCCTGACGAAGAAACTTTCTGAGGTAGTCCAGCTTACGGATTCTATGAAGAATAAGCTGAAGATCTATGACAAAACCAAAGATAAGGAATTTATCTGCATGGACAACTTTTGTGGTATCCACCCCTTTTTTATACCAAGGGGTAAGAATGACTTTATTTTGAATGATACCAATGAAAATTATAGTCTCCTTATGTCTTAAAAAACAAAACAAAACAAAACAAAAAACCAGTTGGCTGTTATTTTCATGGATGTGGCTCTTAGGTGCTATTCTGACTTGTTCTTTTTGTATTAGCTGCCCCATTTAGAATCCCTGTTGTAGCATCTTCTTATTGTCAGTTCTTTCTCTTCTGTAATTTAGCTTTATAAGACAAAAAGAAACTAATGAATATTGAGGATAGCGACTGGACCTGTGATTTCATTGTCATAGGTAATTTCTGGGTGAAGAAACTCCTCTTACCATTGCCACTCAGCACCTCCTTTGCAACCCTAGAGCCTTAGAAAGCCACCTCAAGGACCACTGAGAGGTTAACCAGTTTGCTCAGTCACATAGCTAGTATGAACCACAAAGGTAGTTCTTGAAGATTGGTCTTTGAGCATCAAGATAAGCTCTCTATTATTCTACACTGCCTCTCAAATGAATATTAAACTATCAGATTCTCTTCTGATCTCTTTTTCGTTAACACGCATCAGTTTTTACACAGTTGTAGTCAGGTATACGTGGTGTCTAGTAGACTTGTTTCATTTCCCTTTATTTCATAAAAATGCTTCTGTGTGTCGGCATGGTCCACATGGTTGTAGTATTTAATAGTTTTATTTACATTCCGTCATGTGAGTGTACCATATTTTTCTTAGTCATTGCTTTGTGCATTTGGATGGTTTCCAGATTATTGCTATTCTACATAGCATCATTGAACCTTTTTTTTGTAAGTTAAGTTTTTCTTTTGCCTTTTGGTTCATTCATTTGGCATATTTTCCCCAAAACTGAATTCTTGGGTCAAAGCATTAATCATACCTCTTTTTCTTTTTTTATTTTAACAGATTAAACATTATTTCAGCTCTTTATTCACATGTCATTGGAATGTATTTTAGGAATATCAGACCATTTTATAGTGCCTATATCACTGCACATGTATACTTTTGATAGTGGTTTGTTTCTAAATAGGTTTATGGCTTGTTAGAAGGTGATTTAAAATAAGTCATAACTTACACATAGTAAGTCAGTTGTTTGAAATGCAAAATGCATCTTCCTGCAGCAACAAAGTAGTATAAATGGTGGCTAGGTTTGCAGCCCCCAAAAGTGTATTTTCACTGCTTTTGTAGCTGAGTTACAGAGAATATTTTGTTTTGTTCAGCACACCTCTAAAGTATGGTGTTTGCTTATGGGTGCCCTATTTTAGGAAGGACTTTGATTGACCAACTGCAGTATAAAAAGAATAGGGATGATTACCCTGGAAAAGAGATGACTTTGTGGGGGATAAGATTGCTCTCCTGGAAGGGCTGTCATTACAAGGCAAGGTTAGACTCTTTCTGCCTAAAAGAATATTTTGGTTTGATGTAAGATAAAATATCTTATTAGTTGGAACTATCAGAGATTGAAACGAGCTGCAGTGACTGGTAGCATGTTTCCCTTTCAAGCAGAGGCTGCTTGACCTCTCATTAAAAATATGATGAATTTGTGTTCATGAGTGAGTTGGGCTGGGTGACTGCTGTGTTTCCTTCCAACTTGAGGTGCTGTGAATCTCTTACATAAGTAGGATGACAGAACAGGCATTCCTAGTATTAGTTCCTTACATAGTAGCTGAAAAAAAATCTATTTCAGGTGTCAGCTAAGAGTACCAAAACAACTCCCTTTGCTACAGCCTTGGTTGAAAGAAAGTACCTTTGTTGAACATTTTTCTTGGGAATATATGGTGTATAAGCTGCTGAGCACAGTCAGTCCTTGGCTGTCAATGCCAAGCCCTCCCAAAGTTTTTTTTAATGGTTTACTATGGCAGGTAGCTGGGAAAGGTTAGTTATCAAAGCTTCTTGGGTTGAACTGATGCTTGGTCTTGGTGATAGAGTATTGTGGTAGAAGCTGGTTGGACACATCCCTAGAAATGCATGGCTTGGCTCTGTGAAAGTAAGAGAGGCTATTTATTTAAGGTAAGTACAATGTTGCACCTTTATGATAATCATTATAATATATAATTCAATATGGCATTAGAACTTTGTCATCCTGTTTGATTAAAAAAAAATAAGAGACCTGCCTATCAGGGTACAAGGATTCTTGTCCTCATTCTCTCCCTTCTCTGTGCTGTCTTACATAAGTGAGACTCTGAATCTTAGGTTTCCTCAATTATCAAATGAGTAGATGGAACTGAGATGTTCTTTAGTTCCCTTCTCATTCTTAACATTCTGTAATTCTCTGTTATGTATGGTTTGATTAGGGAAAACTGTCTTCTGCTCAAAACTTAAAGAATTTGCAGGGGCCGTTATCTTCCTCACCTGATGGTTGGACATACGCTTCTCCCACCCTCATTCCCTTCTCCTTTCCCTCATCGCATTCTTCCTGGAAATGATTCTCTGGCCTGGAAGGTCTTGCTGCTGAAGGAAATGTTTCAATCTTTGTCTCCTCAGCACTTAGGACAGCGTCTGGCACGTGCATGGATTCCTTCCAACCCCTGAAAGCTGCCACCAAAACCTGCCCTATCTCATCAGAGTTAGATTCAGGGGCTTTGAGCAAGAGGACTCTTGTTTCTGCTGCCAAGGCTGCCAGAGCAGCAGGGTCATTCCTGGTACAGAGATAGAACCTTAGATACATTTTTTTCCTGTGAATAATGGCTCTGTTCTGTTAAGCTCTTAGGACTACCATTCAGCTGCCCAATGAATAAATGAGCCTCTTTACCCATAAGCAGTGTGGCACTGGAAAAGCACTGGGCTCGGGTTTGATTTCATAGTTCTTCCACTTAATAGCTGTGTAGCCACTGACAAGTCATTTAACCTTTCTGAGTCTTGGTTTCCTAATCTGTAAGATGGAGATAACATTTGTATTGTCTTATTTTGGGGTTGTTTTGATGAATGAACATTGTAAATTGTAAAGTTCCGTCAGTTTACAAGAATTCATTAAGCCCTTAATTCATACCAGGTGCTGGCTTATCGTTGAGAGTACACAGAAAGGCAAAAATCACAGTCCCTGCCCTAAAGGAGTTCATATTCTGATGGGAGAGAGGACATACGAGCATACGCATGCATTGCTCACAAACATATATACATACACAATATATACAGTGTAAATGGGAAGTAGTCTCACATGGAACACGGCCCTCTTGCAAAAGGAGGGATTTGAGCACAGTCTTGAACTTTAAGGAGGACTTTACAGACATGGAGGATAGCATGTGAAAAGGTAGAATCTCTTGTTGGAGGAACAGCAAGAAGACCCTTGTTGCTGAATTTTAGAGTATGTGGAAGGGAATAAAGTGTAAGACCACTGGAGAATGAGAGTAGCCCAGGTTGTAAAGGCCTGTAAATGCCAGAGGATTTTTTGTTGGCTCTTGGAGGTAATAGGGAACCACTGGGTTTTAGCTGGGGATGGGGTGGAGTTTGGCAGCTGAATGGAGGATAGACTGGAGTAAAGAGGGGGACAGTATGTGAGTAGAGAGAAAGGGATAGAGAAGGGAGATGATCTGAAGGTAGAAATGATACTTTTTGGCAACAGATATGTTGAGTGAATGTCACTACTTACTATTTATTAACCATCATTAATGTTATATTGACTTCCTTGGAAAATGAGACACAAGTTCCAAGTAATTGGTTTATAAATGAACTTGGTTACTGATGAGGTCTTTGTAAATTTTTTTTTAAAAGTCTGCATTTGAAAGACAGTGTGGTGGTGAATAACATACCAGCCTAAAAATTACTTGGATTCAAGTCCTGTCCCTTGTCAGGGGTGGGTTAGGTGACTCTTAGACAAGTCACTTCACCTGTCAATGCTTTTGGACAGTGCTGTAGGATTATAAATTGTAGAGCAGTTGCCAAATCCACATTGCTAGGAAGAGATTCCTCACTGGGGAGCTCCTTACACCAGTGAGATAATAGTTCTGAACAAGTGTTTGTATGTGTGAACATATGCATGTGAGTATGTGTCTGTCTGACTGACTGTAGATTTAATAATTGGATTTTGTGTGCACACACCTGTATGTATTTGCACATATATGTGGGTAGAGATGGTCTCTAAAAGTTGACAGGCATTTCAGAGACTTTTGAAAGAGTTCACAAAACACCAATTTAAGGAATAAATACTATTGTCATTATAAATGTTAAATGACTAATAATAGGTTATTAATCATAAACATTAATCATAGTTATACAGTTATTAGTAATAAAGTTTCTAAATGTTAAACTGCATGGATACTGACTGTCATAATTACCACATTTATTTGAAAGTCCTCTAACTTGTACATTTTTTCTCTTTGTTCTTAGGGCCTGTTTTGCAAAGGCAGGATGTTTCAGACTATGCACTCAGTGCGGGCACTACAGCTATGAATGCCCAAAGGGTCTTAAGGGCCACAAAACTGAATAAACCCATTCTCTTGGAGGGCTCTCCAGGGGTGGGCAAGACTAGTTTGGTGTCAGCATTAGCAAAAGCTTCAGGTAACAACCTTGTGCGAATCAACCTGTCTGAACAAACGGTAAGCACCAGTTTTTCTTGCGCTGGACAGATGTTGTTATAATAATGTCTCCTCATAAATAGAGAATGTAAATCCACTACCTGCTTCAGATATAAATATAGTTGAAAAAGCACAGACAAGCCTTCTAAAGTACTAACCTGTACAATAGCGAAACAAAAGTAGGTCGAAGTTTAATTGCTTTGTACTATTTAACATTTAAGTGCAGGGGACCTGGGATACTCAGAGATGAAAGCAAAAAAGTTCTTGCCTTCCACGGGCTCTGCATTCTACAGCAATGGCTGTATAATATCAGTGGAAGAAGGGGATGGGATGCAGTGACGATACTGATTTATTAGTACAAATGAAACTTAAATATTTTGATTTCCATGGCTTATCTACCCAAGCTGTGTCCCAGTTACATACTTCCTTTATTTCTTCTTCCTAAAATGTACTTACCTGTAATCCCTGTGATGTCAATTTGTTTTCCATTTGTTGATTGTCTTGATTTTTTTCTTAATGCTTGTGACACTGATAAGTTTAGTTAGTATAAAGAGGGCTGGATCTGTGTGCTCCATTGTTGACTGCTGGCGTATCAATGTACCTAGTTTGCATTTAGGTATCTTTTCATCACCTTTGGTGGCAAGATGCCATACTTGTCAGTCTTGGTGGCTCCTGATTTTATAAATGTTGGTTTGGCTTTGATTTCTTCTGCCGTGGCTCCTAGTGGGTAAAGGTGAGATATCACATGCTGCTGGGTAAAAGTAACAGGTCAGTTCAGCATTGCTGAGCGTAGGGAACTATTGCCAACTAGAATAATGGGGAGCCATCTTTGTATAAGGTGTATTCTTATTATAGTGCCTTGCATATTTTTATCTGAATTTTATCACTTGTAATACAGGAAAAAGCAAAACTGTTACTATTTCTAATCAGTAGTCATTTTTATGAATTTTTATGAGCTTAGGGAGTGACCACTAAGTAATTGATATCACAGTTGGAGTTAGTGAAAAGAAAAAAGGCCTGGTGGATCACTGTAGCCAGATTTGATCTTAAAATATTTGCCTTAGCCATTGTGTACTCCCAGTTAAAAGCAAATTAATTGCACTGCACTTGCAGTATAATTTATTTTCCCTTTTTTCTCTGAAGGATATCACAGACCTGTTTGGAGCAAATTTACCTGTTGAAGGGGGAAAAGGAGGAGAATTTTCATGGCGTGATGGCCCCTTACTGGCAGCACTGAAGGCAGGCCATTGGATCGTGTTAGATGAGGTGAGGGTGTGTGTGTGTGTGTGTGTGTGTGTGTGTGTGTGTGTGTGTGTGTGTGTGTGTGTGTGTTGTGTATTTCTAGAGAGAACTTGCGTCATCCAACCAGTGAAACTTCATGCATGATGAGATGTTATGCTTTACAGGGATGACTTTTAGGATGAGTGAGAAGGGTGGAAGGGAATAAGTATTTATTAAGCACCTACTATTCTCTGGGCACTCTGCTCTCAACCAAGTACTTCACAAATTTTTTGGAGATATTTTTAAGTTGGACCTATTTGTATAGGAGAAAATCATTACTTAGTAGTATCAGATCAAAAGAATGTGTGAAGAAATATATCAGCATTTTTATTTTCAAAACTAAAAAGCTAATTGAGGAAGGCACTTGGTATAGTGCCTCTAATGAGACATGATATATGATATTCTTAAATGATTTTCTTTTTTAGAGTAGTCAATAGAAAATAATTTTTGCATGGCAGTGAAAACTATTTCTTTAATTCCTCATTTGATGACATTTTAAAAAAAAATTAAGTTTATCTGCCTTAACCAATTCTGTCCTGGTAAAAATGTTTAACAACTGACTCTAGAAAATATCCATCTATATACATATAGACACACATAATGTATATATATATACATGACACTTAAGTTTAATCTGCATTATTAACATTTTCTCTGTCACTTTCTTAATAGACAGTCAACAAAACAATATATAAACCAAGTGCTTATTTGTAGTATTTGCCAACTTCCAAAGTGTAAATGCTCACATTGAAAATTTAACAGTTAGGTGCCACCAGCCCATTTGACTTGGCTGAATCACACCCCTGACCCCAAATCACTTTATGGCAACGTCCACTGGTCTTTGTTACATATAGCACTGCCTATCTATATTTTGCCTCTCTGATGTGTGATTGCCATCTTGTGGCCAAGGTGGACCACTGCATGTTTTCCTCACAAAATCTGGGAATTTTCAATGGGAAAATCAAATGATTTGAACTTTGCTTAAATATGTCTTAAGGGCAGAGATTATTTCATATTTGTCTTTGCAGTCCTAGCATCTAGTACAGTGACTTAGAAATTGTAGATGTTTGATAAATTCTTGGTGAATAAATGGTTCTTATCTTACCCCTTCATTTTTACAGATGTCAAAATTGAGGCCTAAAGAATTTACTGATGTTTTTCATCATTTTGCTTTGTCATGATTTTCAAGAAGGCTGAGTGTGTGTGTGTGTGTGTGTGTGTGTGTGTGTGTGTGTGTCTGTCTGTCTGTCTGTCTTTGTCTTTGTCTTTCTCACATCACCAAATAAACAGAGTGTTCTGTAGTTGTAGGGGTTGGAGGGTTCAGACCATCTTACCATGGCTCTAATTTGGGGAGATTTCTCCCAATATGTGGCACATGGTGATGGTGTAAGAGCAGTTGAAATTTTTCATTCTTTGAACCTTGTAAAATATAGAGCTCACCTAATTTGCTGAGAGGAGAGATCTGTATATAAATTGCCTTTAGTAATCTCTTTGCCCTCTTCTTTTTCTCTGACCATAACAGTTGAACCTGGCTTCTCAGTCAGTGTTAGAAGGACTAAATGCCTGTTTTGATCATCGAGCAGAAGTCTACATTCCTGAAATAGGCATGACCTTTAAAGTTCAGCACAAGAAGACAAAGATCTTTGGCTGTCAGAATCCCTATCGACAAGGAGGGGGAAGGAAGGGTTTGCCTCGGTCCTTCCTTAATAGATTCACTCAGGCAAGTGTTGGTATTTCTTGTTACAAAACTCACAGATGAGGTTTTGGGCCTGTCTATAAACCAGCTGTTAAAAGGGCCATCTAGGATCATGAGGAGAGAACTGATTTTGTGACCCAGCTCAATGGTTATGTGTCTTTACCTGGGCAGCATTCATAGGGGCCTGTCTTCTGACTTGGGGCACTGAGAAGACCATACTGTGGTTCATAAACTCAGATTAGTATTTGTCATTTTCATCTCTGAGAGGTGTAAGTGATGAAGTTAATACCAACTTTCTTGATTTTTTTCCTCAGAATATGTAATGAACTCATGTTAATTACCAGACCTGATTCATCCAGTTTATGGCTTGTCACAAAGATAGCCTAGTGTAGTGAATAGAGAGGGCTGGGTTCAATTCTTTCTCTGAGTCATATTGACTGTGCAACCTTGGGAAAGTCCCTTAACCTTTTGGCATCTCAGGAAGCTCTTAACATTGTAGAACAATTGCCCATCTGCATTGACAGAGGAAGGTGCCTCACCATGGAGTTCCCTACAATAATGTGATCATAGTTTTTTTAGGGGGATGGGAATGGGGGAAGGGAGGTGGCAGTGGAGTAAGGTACTATTGAGCGCTTTCACTTAATAGTTTCATTTGCCACCTGTTATCCCAAGGTTTCAGAATTTGGCTAATATGTCTTCTATAGTAAATGTAGACTTTTATTATCCTTACTATAACTGTCCATCATGCTGAATTAGCCAAAGCTGACTAGGCATCTATTCCTTGTGTATTGGATGTATTTTTAAGAACATTGTGAAGAAAATGATTAAACTATACCTTCCTTCCAAGTCTGGATTTTTCCTAAAGATAGTGGAGCATAATAAACAGAAGACTCCTTTCCTAATTGAGAATTAAAAGGGGCTTTATTATTCTAGGGGAAAGGAGAAAGGAAATCTCTGTAACAGGGAAGTTGGCTTTTTTTCCCTTATGAGTCCCAAGTTATTAAAAAAAGTGTCCTTTTGCAGGTGAATAAATTGTAAGTATGTTCCATAGTGCTTTTTGCAGTTTGGCCTGGTGGAATGATGACATTTACTTACATTATTTATGGACTTTTTCTCCCCCTCCAGGTCTATGTGGACTCACTTTCAGCTTCTGACATGGAGTTCATTGCAAACACCTTATTTCCTGCCATTGAAAAAAGCATTGTTGCAAAAATGGTTGCTTTTAACAACAAAGTAAGATCATGTTGAAGCATTTTGTTTTCAGTCTTTCTAGCACGGCTGAGGCTTGAGGTGTTCATCACCTTGAGCATTACGGCAGCTGTGCATTCAGTGTGTGTTGTGTTTAGTTGTCGATTCTCCAGGGTTAGCCCTGTTTGTGAAGATGGTGAATCATAGTGGAATATTACACCTTCCCGGCTTTTTTCGCTTACGGCAAAGCTGGAGTGTTAAAATAATTATTACATTGTGTATATACTCAGTTGTGGTACTAAACACTTTCAGCTTTTTTCCCTGGTGTTTGAAAAACAAGTCAGGGAAAGGAGGAAAATGAATCAAAAAGCTTATTTTTTGATTTCTAGTTTTACACTCCAGCAGCATCTTTAGTTTCCTCTTCTCTTGAATTCCTTTAACGGCATGAATGTAATGCTTGCTAGTGAGACAAAGTCTCCAAGAAAGGTTTTTCCTTTCCTAGATTGATCAAGAAGTGACTTTTGAGAAGAAATGGGGTCAGAAAGGAGGACCCTGGGAATTTAATCTGCGGGACCTCTTCCGCTGGTGTCAGCTGATCCTCGTTGACCAGTCTCCAGGGTGTTATGATCCTGGCCAGCATGTGTATTTGATTTATGGAGAAAGAATGAGATCCAGAGAAGACAAAGAGAAGGTGAGTATTATACTATCTTATTCCATTTCTTTTTTTTCTGAAAGCTAGGCTTGTTTCTTGTGAGAAGTAGTCAAGGATGGTAGTGTGACAAGACTAGCAGTAATACCAAACATATTGGAACTCTTCGATAGGAAGAAAGGATTTATTAAGTACCTACTATGTGCCCAGGACTGACTGTACTAAGTACTTTACCAACATTTTCTCATTGTATTCTCACAACACCCCTGAGAGATAGATTCTATTATGACTCCAATTTTACTGTTGAGGAAACTGAATTAGAAGTTGAGTGACTTGCTCAGAGTCACAGTGTGAAATTTGAACTAGGGTCTTCCCGACTCTACACCAGTGCTCTATTCACTGAGTCACCTAGATGCCTCTGGTAATGCAGGTATTAGGAGGGGATTATCCATATGAGTCTGAATCTGTGTGACCGTGAAACCATGTTGTAGCAGACTTCTCTCATGGTTATTAGAAGAGAGTGTATTTTATCTTAGAGGCATTTAGGAGTAAGAAGAGCTTCTTGAGAGGCAACTAGGTAGCATAGTGGATAGAGGGCTGGGCCTGGTGTTAGGAAAACTTTGTCTTCTTGAGTTCAAATGTGACCTCAGACATTTACAAACTGTGTGATCCTGGGCAAGTCACTTAGCCATGTTTGCCTCGGTTTCCTCCATTTGTGAAATGAGTTGGTGAAGGAAATGGCAGACCACTCCATTATGCGGAGGAGACTAATATGCTCAGACCAATGCTTGAGGAATATCAGTTTCATAGCTATTAGGAGAATGGATTGGTAATGTGATACAAATGTTCTTAAGTAAAGCTGTCTGAAATAAGTTCAAATGAAGGAAAAAAGAGTTAAAATAGGTTTTTTTAAAAAAAAATTTAATGTAAAATTAGAAGTGGTGTGAGATGCCTTGTAACTGGTGAATTATCCTCATTGGTATTTTGGGATTTCTTCCTTCACAGTGGAAATTTGTTAAGTAGAGAATTTTTGAGCTGAAAGACCTCATGCAATCCAAAAGTTAGGTGATTTACCTAAGGTCACTAGTTCAAGGGTGGTGCCACATTCGACCCTCTAGGATAGTCCTCAAGTGCAGCCCTGCATTCAGTCAAAGGCCCCCACTTGAGGACCATCCCGGAGGGCCACATGTGGCCTGGGGGCCACAGGTTCCCCACTCCTGCACTACAGGGTATCCCTAAAGTCTGGACACATAGGCAAAAATGCATATTTTGAAATATTTGGAATATTACCAGACCTTAGCCCCCTTGACTTCTTTTTCTGGGGTATGCTAAAAGAGAAGGTGTACTCAATGAAAATCACAGATGCAGCCCACTTCATTGAATGCATGAAGAGTGAATGTGCTAAAATTGATGGCAATGTAAAGTTATTGCATCGAGTTCATGTGAATCTTGCAAACTTTTGCATTACAAATGATAGAAATCATATTGAAGATGTTAAAATTTCATTCATTTCATTTCTTGAAAATATGCATTTTTGCCTATGTGTCCAGACTTTAGGAACATCCTATACTTTGTTGTTGAGACATTCTTAGAATCTAGATCTCCTTACTCCAATACAGTATACTATTCCTACTTTATTACTGCTAGAATTTCTGGTTTCATGTATTATGGAATTAGTATAGAATATTTTTTGATTGTCTTTGTTTTATCAATAAAATATACTCTTTAAAGTAGTGGTTAAATTTTCAGGTGTGATTTTATTACATTTAGATTTTGTAGTTTATTTCTGTGGTCTTTTAAAAAAGAAAACAGGGTTTATTCAATGGAAATAATTTTGGAGCAAATTTTGCTGAACTACATCTTTTCTTTTGAATGCTGGATAATGACATTAACTTACAGTGAGATTTATTTTCCAGGGATTGATGATAATAATAATAACAATAGCAGATAGCAGTTATGTAGAACTTTAAAGTTGGTAAAGCATTTCTGCATATATCACTTTATTAGAGCCTCACACAACAGTCCTTTGAGATCCACTATGACACTTAGCTGCCTGAGAAATAGATTTGGGATGCTATATCATTAAGGCAGAATTCATGACTTCAAAGATAACCATGAATATGCCTGAATGGTCCAGAATTGCAGGATATAAGGAATTCTCTAAGTAGAAGGCAGAGGAGTTAAAGCATTTATTGAAACTCAAGAGTAGCAGACCCACGGACCAGTGTCCCCAGTTCGACATCCTGGCAAGAACCTCCCAAAACCAGTATGCCCATCTCACAATAGTGACCAGGAGGCCACAGAAAAACATTATGGCAGCAAGCCAAACCATACTGGTGCCCCCCCCCCCCCCCCCCATCCCATCCCCAATGCTAGGGCCCTCCAGCAAGAAGACCACCCACTGGCCTCAAGCCCCTGCTCAGCACTCTCCAGTCTCCGTGAGGGTCAGTCCTGCCTTTTTGTAGCGCTTCCGCTGCAATCTCCAAGCTGTGTTCCAGCTAGCTGACTGCTTCCTCTCACCAGCTGCCTCTCCAACTGCCTCTCAGCTCTGCTCCAACCATTCAACAAGCTCCTCCCACCACAGGCTTCCATTGGCTCCAGTCGTAGCCACTCCCCCAGGACCCTGAGAGGCCAGCCCCCGAAGCCCACTCAAATGGGCAGGGAAGATCTTCCCATTCACTTGATTGCCTTTACAGATGCATGTGCATTTAGATCATAATAGTTTCTGTTCCCTTCCATCACTTATTGTGGGCCAGAAGCTATGCCAGCAACTGGAATTTCTTCCATTATAGAGAATGAACTACTTGATAATGTTTTCAGAATTTATTTCTTATGTGTTTTCACCAAAACCCTCAGGTGATTTGCACGTATGTAACTGCAGTGTTGTTGAGTCCAACCCTTAATTAATCATGAGCTTGATAACCACATTCTCAAATCACTAGAAGAAAGACTTTGAGAGTTGTGCATATTGAGCAGAAATACTCCGAATAAAGCATGTAAATTACAAACCTACTGAGAAATTTTTATTTTGTTCCTTTCCCCCTCCTCTTTAGGTCCTTTCTGTATTCAAGGAAGTTTTTGGTCCCACTACTGCCCCATACATGGGTACAAGACAGTTCCACATTACTCCTTATGAAGTTCAGGTGAGGGGAACATGATATTTATTCAATAGCCCTTTGTTAATCTGATTTTCTTCTCTCTTTCAATATTTGAACACTCAACATTCAAACAACCTTTGATTACTTTTTTTTTTAAGGTTGGCTATTCAGTTCTTTCCCGTGGCAATTACGTTCCTCAGCAATCCCAGAGACCTTTGTCTCTCTTACACCAGTCCTTGAAATTCCTTGAGCCTGTCATGAAATGTGTGCAAATGAACTGGATGGTCATCCTTGTGGGTCCTACTGCTGTTGGGAAGACCAGCTTGGTCCAGCTCTTGGCCCACCTGACAGGACATACATTAAAGATTATGGCCATGAATAGTGCTATGGATACCACTGAACTATTGGGTGGATTTGAGCAGGTAACTACTGTCTTCTTATTTAAGTATTTAAACAATTTTTCCATCTTATTTATTGAAGCCTTTTTACTTTTACCTTGCATCCATTTCCAAACATTAACCTGTCCTCTCCTATTATCAGGGAACCTTATTTGTAAACAGAATTAGCAGATGAGGGAAAGTTTTAAAAAGGGGGGGAGGGAGCAATTGAGCAAAACTAACAAACACGTCTGACAGCATATGTGGCATTTCCATATCCAATCCTCCACCTCTCCAGCAAAGAAAGTTGCCTTTTTTCAACTCTTTTCTGGGGACAAGCATGGTTGTTACGTAGTATTCAGGTTCCCTTCTCCCCTCCTTTTCAGTTACATTGTTGTATTAATTATGTATATTGTTTTCCTGGTTCTGCTTACTTCACTCTGTATCAGTTCATATATTTTTTTAAAGCCTTTATTAAACACTTACTATATGCCAGGCACTATGCTAAGTGCTTTACAGATATTTCATTTGATCTTCAAAATATCCCTGTGAGATAGGTACTATTATTAGCACCCATTTTCAAGTCGAAGAAACTGAGACAAGCAGCTAACTACAGTGTTTGAAGCCAGATTTCAACTCAGGTCCTCCTGACTCCAGACCCAGCCGTCCAGCCACTGCTTCCAATATGATATAGGCTTTATATTTAAATAGCTTTCTGTACTCCTGAACTCTTCATATTTGTTTCCTCTAATATATTGCTTAATATGATGCTTGTTGCCGTCTTGCTGGGGTGCTAGTGACTATGAGTGTTGCCTTCGACTGTTTTAACCTCCTGTTATAGGTTGACATCATACGGCCATGGCGACAGTTGCTTAAAAAGGTGGAGTCTACTGTGAGTGTTCTTCTCAGGGACAGCCTTCTTCTCAATCCTGAGGATGCAGAGGTAGTACTTCGTGCCTGGAGCAATTTCTTCCTCACCTATAAGCCCAAGTCTCTTGGAGAAGTTGGGAAGGTTATCACTATTGAGATTGTGAACAAGCTAGAAGCAGTATTGCTGCTTGTCCAGCGCCTGAATAATAAAATCAACTCCTTCTCCAAGGCAGGTAGGTGAATGCTGTGTAGATAACAAACTTCTGAAGGAAGCTGGTATAGGCTCTCCATGGTGCCTGGACCCTTGGGGGCTTTTGTGCTAGCTCCCCAAAGCCATTATTCGTGCAGTAATTGTTCTAGTCATTAAAATCCAAGAATAACTTTGAGCCTGAAAATATAGTTGAAAGTGGTTGTCTGAGACAATGAATTAGCAATACTGATTTTTCATGCAGCGAGGAAATGTCGAATTTTCCTACCCTTGTAGTTCATATTGTTGGATGATATGTACCAGCAGTCTGTTTCGCTGTTGGTTTTTTGACTAGAAGTATACTTGTCTGTGGTCTGATGGTCTACAGTTAAGCCTCATTTATTATCTTGGTATGTTAATCAGAATATGTATCTCTGTTCTTTGTCACTTGAAGCCAGGGTACTTAGAATTTTTATTTTCATGCACAAACCTCTGGTAGGAATGAGTTCACCACTTTAGCTATGAAGAAGACAACCATTGCACATAGCCCATGTGCCCAGTTTATATAAATTCTCCCCCTCTCGTCTTCTTCCTCTTCCTCCCTCTCCTCCTCTCTTTTCCTTCCTCCCTCTCTTTATCCTTCTCTCCCCCTTTTCTTCTCTCTGCCTTTCTCTCTCCCCCCACCCCTATTTCCCTTTCCCTCTCTTTCTCCCTCATCTTTCTCTTGCTGCCTGTTCCCCTTTCCCTTTCTCCCTCTCTCTTCCCCTGTTTCCCTTCCTCCCCTTCCCCCTTCTCTCCACTTTCCCCTTTTCAAACTAAACCAATATGCTCCCTTTACCAAAGAATGGAGCCTTTGGCATTCATAAAGCAATCTCCATCTGTCAGCTTCTTCCTGCTTAGAATGAAGTCTAATGACATGGTCCCTTTAGGAAAAGTTGAGCTCTGTAAGTAGGAAGTGCCCAACCCACATGGGCTGAGTGATTGAATTTTAATCTTCGAAATGATGTCATCAGTGATTGGTTTTATAGTACATCGGCAGCCTTTGAATTGGGTATTTCTTGATTTATGTCTGTAGTCAGGATTTCGAATCCTTTTTGTTCTTATTAGAGGTCGTTTATGATTGAGGCAAGTGTCATTTAAAATTTAAGGAAGGCAAGATGGGAATTGTGAGCTTGCTGCTGGCGTGGAAACAGTAATTGGCTTATGTGGCTCAGGGCATCCTTCCAGGAGGAAGACAGATGCCCATATCTACTCTTATTAATTAATTTTTTTGTGTATGGTGTTCAGAGGGTGGTGAGGACATATGGAGATGGATAAAATGGTATGCTAGGATGCTTAGAGCACTGCCCTAAACTTAGGTATTTAGATGACACAAATAATTGGCCTGGTATAAGCAAGGACCATGAAAGAAGAGGCTTACTAATTATTAGCTTATAATGATAGAATTATTGATTTCAGAGCAAAGGTACAAATTAATAGTTTTAATTCTAGTTAAGTTCTGGTTTAGTTCATCAAGACCTCTCTTTATTTCCCTTTACCTATGAAGATGATGCTTGCAAGAGCTGCTACTGCAGGCCTGTGTAATATGGCTTAACTTTTAGCTTTGAGGAGCCACTGGATGCCTTGTGCTGTTTGTATGTCTAGGAGGCTACTAGCATAACTACACACCAGTAAAAATTTTCAGTTATGGATGAAACAAAGACACCTCATCCTCTAGCTGCCTACGATATAGAGAAGTACTGTCTTCCAGTGTCTCTTAACTTCTGTTGGCATATAATTGTGCCTTTTCTAGTTTAGAGACTTCCCAAATGAAGTCTTGTAAGCCTAAATACAGCCTCTAAAGACATACTTGTCGAATTCCGGGCTGCTTGCTGGATCTGCTTCCTCTCTGGGAGTTTGTATAGCCTCTTGCATCTTACCAGAGAAGAAAACTATATATAATGTGTACACATCTTACTTTGCATCAGCCAGTTGATGTCCAGATATTTAAGATAGACTTTCAGACTTGATTCTTGGTACCAATGTGAATTTTGAATGTGAATTTTTCATGAGGCGGTCAATTTAAAGGAATCTTCGTATAACGTAATCAGCTTCACTATGCTTCCCACTTAGCATTTTCATCTAAGAACTATACAACATCTGATTGGAAACATTCTTCTGCTCCTTCTGTAGCTTGAGATCCCAAAGTGTAAGGAAATTAATTTGCATCAGCAACAGGTACTCAGTTAACCCAACGAAGTATATCTCCTAGGTAGTAATTACTTAACATTTTAAATCTCAGTGAAAATTTCTTAGTGACACAACTTTTTAAAAACTGATTGAAATTGCAGCTGTCTTCCTAAATAAAGTATTGCTATTTTGATTGTTCCCTCTAATGTAGTGGTTGGCAGTTGCCATTTGAAGTTGAACATTATAAATCAAAATCTTGCTTATGACATTTCAGAATTTTCCAGAATTGTGGAAGAGTTCCGAAGCTTTAGGTTGAAGCTTATTCAAACTGTGGATGGTCGAAGTCACGGCACATTTGAGTGGGTGGACAGCATGTTAGTTCAAGCCTTACAATCTGGAGACTGGCTTCTGATGGACAATGTTAACTTCTGCAAGTAAGAGGGCATTCGTTACTCCTTTGGACTTCTTGGTTGAAGGATGAATAGGGCACCTAACTCAGAAATTAGAAGCTCTGATTAGCCCTGTTTCCTTTCAGTTGAAACTTGTTATTGTGCTCAGTATTGAATGCTTTTTGGTTCTTAAACAAGTTGCTAAAAAATTTTGCTTTCCCCCCAGGGTTGTACAGCTTAACTTGGGTTACAGCTGGTGTCTTAATTCCTGGGCATAGAATATGATCATTGTTATTAATTTCTTAATGACTCTTGAGTTGGCCTGTGTCTTTTATCTGTGCCCTGACTTAATGTAATAGAAGGACTATTATGCTTGGATTCAAAGATCTTGGTTCAAGTCCTAGCTTTGCCATTTACTACTTGCGTGAAATGTGTCCAGATCTTTTGAGTTGATTTTGATTGTCAGGGGGTCAAATGGAGAGTTTCATCTTAATTTCACTTGAGAGACCTGCTGTCTAATGAAATGCTTTGCCCCACAGCCCTTCAGTGCTGGATCGCTTGAATGCTCTTCTTGAACCTGGGGGTGTCCTCACTGTTAGTGAGAGAGGAGTGATCGATGGATCTACTCCCACTATTGCTCCACATCCCAACTTCAGGTATTTTTTTTTTTTTTTTTTTAACTTTTTGTTATCCCCCTAAGAATCTTGTAGGCCGGCCCACCCCTCACCCCCACCCCCTTCCCACCGGCCCTAGGTCAGTAGATAGGTGTCCAGCAAGAATCCTGAGATTGCCCTTTTAGAACCAAGCCAAAGAGATCATATGATGAGCATTGATTAGCATTGTTAGGCTTAGGTGCATTTTCAGCTGTTTTATTCGATTCCGTGATGCAAAAAAAGGGAAAATGCAAATTCAAGGCAAATGTGACTGACACAGGTTTTGGAAGTTTATAGTGCTGAGGTGTTGGGTTCCCAAGATGAAGGTGGGTTTTGTTGTGTGTTTGAACAAGTAGCTGTTACAAAGATTAAGCATAACTTACACACAGGAACTACAGAAGGCGACTGTGGATTTTGGACTCATTCAGCGCTTTCCTGTCTAACAACTCTAGATGAGTGACATTAATGACAATATTAAACAGCTTGGAATTTGTCCAGTTAAGGACAAAATTAAAGCTGTTGATCTTTTAATTAGCCTTGTTAAAGACTGTGTACATGCCTCGCTTAGATTTCAGAGATGATGGGCCTTAGGTCTGCCTTCATTTTCTATAGCCACTGTAATAGCAACTGTGATTTTTTTGTTTTTCTTTTTCTCCCACACCAAACCTCGTTTGACAGGCTTTTCCTTTCAATGGATCCTATTCATGGAGAAATATCCAGAGCTATGAGGAACCGAGGAATTGAGATTTACATTCCAGGAGAAAGGGATGAGAGTAGTCCAGATCCCCTGGATTTGAAATTGTTGTTGCATAGCATAGGTTTGGTTGGAGACAATTTATGTGACACCCTTATAACCATGCACACAGAAACCAGACAAGTCATTGCAGGTAAGTTGTAATATTAGTTCCTATATTACACAAACACCTGCACTTCAGAAATCACAGAGAATCTCAAGGAATAGTGTGACTTACTGGTTTGAATCAAGAGAAAAGGAATTTTTTTAGTATTTTGTATGATATATCAATTTTGTGCTTTTAAATTCTTGCTTGTGGAAACAGTGGACCACTCTTGTCATCATGAGTATGTATTTTGAAAATCCTCCACTGGAATTTTTCTGGAGGGTGAAGATGTATGAGTGGGGCATCTTGTATTCTTTTAGAGGCAGTGAGCCTCTGTCCTATGCCATGGTTCAGATGCATGCCCTTCTGAGGGTGAAAGAGAAAGCAAATTCATTGTTGGCTAAAACTTTTCCAGAGATAAGATAGCTGCTTGGAATCAAGTGTATCTGAATGAGAAGAGGAGATTGAGACATTGATTAGATGTTTGAGCAGAACTGAAAGGAATCATCCTTTTTAAAAATATTTTTTTTAAGTTTGTGGCAAAAACTTAGAAAACAGTTGCTCACAAATGATAATGTTTCTCTTCTAAGGTTCTCCAACATCATCTTTATCTGTCTTTTTTCACACGGCCACACTCATTGCCCAGCGCCTACTGCGCGGCTTGAGTGTAGCCAGGGCCTTTTATGGAGCATGCTGGGAAGTGTATGTCTGCCCTCAACAGTCACCAGCAAACCGACAGGTAAATGTTTTGAACCTTTACGTGAATTATAATATTGAATGAATGAATACAACAGCCTGCTGACAAGGTGCCAAGCACAGTTTTAAGTGAATAGCATTAGAGTACTGCATAGCAGTAAAAGATTTTTCATTTTTTTATTTCTTACCACATTATAGAGACTAAAGCAAAGCATTAAAGAGACAGTGGACAGAGTGCCAGATTTAAAGTAAAGGTACCTGGGCTTGAATCCCACTAGTACTCCTTACTATCTCTGTGATGACCATGGGCAAGTCATTTAATCACATTGGGCCTCAATTTTGTGATCTATAAAATGAAAGAGCTATCCTTGATGGCATCATAGGTCCCTTTCAGCATTAATTTTATGGTCCTCTGGTCTGTGCTGAGAAAGACAACTTAATAAATGGGTTCAGTGGACCTTGACAATAGAATCAGATGTAATGTATCATTCATCTTGATGCCATCACTGGGTAATAGGAAAATTGCCATTATTCTTATGAGGGAATTTATTCCACTGATGGAATGAATAATCAGGATCTAAATTGTGCAGCTGTATATTGATAACCATCTTGATGCTGTTGTATAGCTGTAGTCCAGATATGAGCTATAGAGATGGTCATTTGTGGCTCAAGAAAATTGTATTGATCAGTATAAGGTGTTGTGAGTATTCTAACTGATCTCTTGGGTATTGTTTATAATATTAATTGCTTAGTGAATAGATTTCCAGCCTCAGAGTTTGGAAGGTCTTGGTTTGACATTGAATGTGTGACCTTAGGTGTAAGTTAGCTAAAACAACTCAGAGCCCTAGGCATCTCTTTAAGACTATAAGTTGCAGAGCAGTTCTCAGTCTGAATTGGTGTTAAAAGGGTCCTCATTGGTAGTTCTTTATACTAATAAAACCACAATTCCAGATCACCCCAAAATGTTGAGTGCTATTTATCTTTTCCCTCCTTTCTTATCAGCTCGTGCAGGAAATATTGGTGAGATGTGTTTCTTCTCTGAAGTCACCAGAAAAGTGGGGTAGCTCACTTCTTGCCATGGGTGTGTGGCCAGACTCTCTGCCCTCAGCCCTCTTTGCTACTGAAGATTCCCACCTTTCTACAGTCCGAAGTGATGGACAGATCCTTGTGTACTGCCTCAATAGGCTAAGCCTGAAAACCAGCAAGTGGGAAAGGTGAGTAAGAGAGTCGTTTGTGTTGCTCCGTGATGGAGGGAGGTAGCATAGTATGGTGGAAGAAGCACTGCGTCTGAAGTTAAGAGGACCCGGGTTCAAATGTCATCAAAGTCATTTGCTCCTGTGTGTTCTTGAACAAACATGTAATCCCTTGACATCTTGGTTTCTTTTCACTGTAAGGAGATTCAAATAGGTAGCTTTTGAGGGCCTTTCACATTCTAGATGTTCCTGTGATCCATTGTAGTGCTAGGTTTTGTTCTTAAGTAATAAGGAATGTGTTCCTGGTATCCCAAAGTAATACATTGTATGGCCAAGAGCTGTCAAATGATGATTGGTCTACTTTAGGGTTCAGATGTATCAAATCTCAGATGAGCAACTATATTATATTTTTTGTTTTATAGTGGTTTCTTCAACCCATTTTTGGAGTAAAACATAGGTGGTATGATTTCTTGTTTTGTTTCTGTTGAACAGAAATTATTGAAAGTAGTTAGCAATATAGTGATGTTTTCCTGTATCAGCTATAATAGTATATCTCTTTTAAATGTTATGGTTGTGATTGAGGCTTTAAATACGATTTACCCCTTACAATCTTTGCTCCTAAGAAATTCCTGTTTCCCATTGTACCATTTTTTGTATTCATGCCCTTGCCTTGTTGAATTGTGAAATAAATTATTTTTTCTTACTAATTCTTATTCTTTCTCATGAATTCCAGGATACTTCCTCTTACTTTGCAAGACTTGGAGAAAATAATTCAGTCCTCTAACTCTGAGAGTCTGAACTTCAGTACAGTTGAGATGGATACTTCATGGTTAGATGAAATGAATGTCTTGGCTGCTTCTATTAAATTGCTTGTTGAAAGAGCAACCAATCAGGACTGGGTTCTTCGAGTTAGGTGGCTTTACCATCTGGCCAAGAATATACCACAAGGTCTTGGTAGGTAGCAAGATCTCAGTCCTTTTCTGTGTGCCAGTATGTATGTGTTTATCATTCTTAGTTTACTTTTTGAACATCTGGAAGTGTTCACACTGTGGAGAACAAGCGTAGTGTTTTTGATATTATAACTCAAGGTATTTTGTTGCATTCTTTCTGTTGTCCTCAAGGTTTTTCAACCTAGTCATTTGATAAATATCCCTTATTTAGTATGTGATAAGACATAGAAAACAGTTCTATGAATAAGAAAGTTTACACTAGCCGTACTAGAATATCATTGTGGTGGAGAGGTAGAGGCAACCCTAGATTCTTGGAGACTATGCTAGCAGAGCAAAAGCACTAGCTGACACAAGCCCCCCAAGCTAGGAATGCTTGTTGGTTGTCTAAATCTAGGCCTGCCTTAGTTCAGACAGACTTTTCACCAACTTGGTCGCCAGGTCATAAATTTTGAACCAAAGACCATTTTTTAAAACCCTATTGTAAGTTACAGTGCCTGTGGTTTGCATCATTGAGAGAACTCTGCATCTTTGAAATCACAGATCCTTTAAGTATTGAAGTGTGTGAGCAAGACCCTTTATTACAACCTCCCTGCCTGCCTCCTGCCCTCCAACCACACTTTTCCAACTTGAGATATTCCAGATGATTCTGAAGTTCTATGAACCTTTTTGGCACAACTCTACAGGGATGTCTATATAGAAATTAGTACCCTGTGTGTGTACACATTAGCATTAGTTTAGTCATTAAAAATAAGTCTATTTAAAAAATTCTTTTAAGAAGAATAGGAATGATGTCATTGATAACACATTTTATTTTCTTCTCAGTATCTATTGATGGGGACCTCATTCAGAAAAGGATTGTAGAATATGAGCACTATTTACTTTTAGCCTTAAAAGTTTCCTTATATTTCTCGTGGTAGGACAATACATAAAGTCATTTCAGTCAATTGATGGGAAAATAGGAAGAAAATGCATTAGCAGAGGTAGCAGATACTGAGGAACATGGAATCTCTTGGTGGAAATTGTTGCTTGAAATTACATTAGGTTTCTACTCATTTTCTCTATATTCCATGATAATGATTGGAATAGCTGAATATCTGTGTTGTGCATACCTGGTTGACTCTCTGCAGGAATTGATTGCATGTTTACTGTCAGATGTGATCAGTTCCTGAGCCTTTTTTTCCTCCTACCTGTAGAGTGTATAAAGACTTACCTAGAATCTGGTGCTGCATCTTTGACAAACTTTTACTCTAATCCGCTCTCTGCTGAGATCAATAATGTTATCAAGATGATGCAACCAAATGTGACAGGTATTTCATTTCACCTGTGGGGGGTGGAGGGGTTGGGCACTGACCCTTCCATTGAATTGGAAGAGATGAAAACCTGGGAGAATGTTAAATGTAGTAAAGTTTGCATTGAATCTCAAACTTTTGAGTATTGAAACTTCAGTTTTTCTATGAAATGATTGCTTTTTTTTGGTTTCTGAAGAAGATTTGTTTAAAAACAGAACTTCTGTAGTTGGTTCTGAGCTATAGTTTGCTGAATGGTACTCTATACAAAGTGACTAGTGACCAGACAGTAGTAAAGCTGAGAGCCAAGTACACATTAGTAATTTACCCAATGATAAAAAGGTATCAGATGCCACTGTTAACAGAAAACATGATAGGAAATGGGGCTATGTGGTAGGTTCCTGGACTTTTGAGACCATTTTGTGTTAGCAGTGGGACCTATTGAAATGTCCACCAATGGAAACATGACATGGTGCATAGTTTCAGTAATTTAAGATAACACATACATTTGCAAAAGAAATAGTTGGAAGGCTTTTGTGGGATTTTTTTTAAGGCTTTTGAAGCATGTTGGTGTTTTCGTTTTTTAAAATGTATTTCTTCGCATCCGCTTTCATGCTTGTCCATAAACATTTTCCCTATGACACTGCAATCCATTGTTGCTTCTTGTGATCTGGATAAGATAATAGAAAATATGGATAACTGAAATCCCTATTGGGTAAAGGATGCTACTTCAATACTGTTTCTTCTTTTGTGGCCATACTGTCAGATGAATCTGTGATTTCATTGGACCCCCGATGGAACATGCAGGCTTTGGATATTACAAGAAACTCAATGGACTTTGATACAGAATCCAGTAAGACGGAGAAGATCCTTGTGCGTTTGGAATCTGTAGCAAACAGGTAGGTGAAGACAGCAGCCCTGGATACTTTTACCTGTTTCCTCAGGCTGAATGTTGTAACTTCTTCAAGGGTAGCTGATGCAGAATTAATTTTAAGTGACTTGAGGAAACTCACCTTTATTGTAGAATGTAAATCTCAGCCTATTTGCCGCTGTCACCTTTGTCATTGTACTCATTAAATGATTTTTGATTGTTTGCTGAAAAGGCTCAAAATGTCCCCTGTACACACATGCACACACATGCACGCACACGCACGTGCACACGCACACTCAATAGGTCTTTCAAGATGAGTCAAACTCAGATAGAAATGGATCCCTGCAGGCTTCATGTTGAAGCCTTGGGAGTTTGACACCTCTGCTTTAGAGTATGGTCTTTGTTTAAAATTTAGCAGAAGTTTTTCACTTTTTTTCTCCCTAAATACATTAGACATATCAGCACATGGTGTATATGTATTTTGTATATAAATTTCTGTATTACTCTTACCCCAAGATGATATTGCTGGCCCACTGTCATTTGGATTCATGTGTTAACAGATTTTCTAGCAGGGGCCTTGTATTTAGCTACTTCATCCTCACTTTCTCACTTCCCTTTTGTTGTGACTATCAGTTTGTACTTGATCTGTTTAGTTGGTGCAGTTTGTGGTCCTAGGAAGCTGACATTAACTGGTCTATCCAACTCTAAATCTGTGATCTTAGGATGTTTCTCCATCTTGTATCAGATGTTAGTCACTTTTTGATATGATTAGTTCAAAGATTGCAGAGAGGAATTGGGCAAGGCAGATGGAAGCCCATGGTTGGAAAACACATTATTGACTCCCTCATTTTATGCATGAGCAAGTGGGGCCTATAAATAGGTCAAATGACTTGACCAAAGTCACACAGATTAACAGCCACATAATTTGAACCCAGTGCCTCTAATTCTATATACGTTGTACCACAATGATATGCTGCTTAGAATATACTCAGTGACTGAAGTGTTTTTGGGATAGGGTGGGTTAGTCGATAGTAATTGATAGGTGTAAATTTGCAATAAGCAGATTCAAATTATGATTTTTTTTCCACTTTATTATAGGACAAATCTATATCTGGACCGGGAAAAAAGAGTTTTTACTGAAGCCAACTTGGTTTCCACTGGAGGCAGGAAATCAAAGAATAGTGCATTAAGAATGTCTTTAGAATTCCAAAAAGGTGAGAATATTTAACTTTAATATTGTCAAATTTTACTCTGGTTCTTGTTTGCTAAATCATTATGTTAGAGTTCAACATCTTTTTCTAGTTAATCTGAATAATACTTATTTTTGAACATTCCAGAAAGCTATAATTCTGGTATTTTTATAAGAGCAAGTTTCCCATATCTTACATTTCATAAGACTGAGATTTCTTTTAAAATATTAATGGAAAATGGAAAAATAATTTCTCTCCATTTGATATTTATTTTTTATCATTATTTAATATTTTTAGTTTTCAGCATTTTTACAAGAGTTTGAATTACAAATGTTCTCCCCATTTCTACCCTCCCCCCCACTCCAAGATGGCATATATTCTGATTGCCCCTTTCCCCAGTCAAGCTCCCCACCCCCCTTCTGTCACCCCACTCTCCCCTATCCCCTTTTCCCTTACTTTCTTGTAGGGCAAGATAGATTTTTATGCCCCATTGCCTGTATATCTTATTTCCTAGTTGCATGCAGAAACTTTTTTTTTGAACATCTGGTTTTAAAACTTTGAGTTCCAAATTCTCTCCCCCTTCCCTCCCCACCCACCCTCCCTAAGAAAGCAAGCAATTCCACATAGGCCACATGCGTATCATTATGTAAAACCCTTCCACAATACTCATGTTGTGAAAGACTAACTATATTTTGCTCCTTCCTATCCTATCCCTCTTTATCCAATTTTCTCACTTGACCCTGTCCCTTTTCAAAAGTGTTTGCTTTCGATTACCTCCTCCCCCATCTGCCCTCCCTTATATCATCTCCCCTTTTTTATCTCCTTCCTCCTCCTTTCCTGTGGGGTCAGATACCCAATTGAGTGTGTATATTATTACCTCCTCAGGTTGAATCCGATGAGAGCAAGATTCACTCATTCCCCCTCACCTGCCCCCTCTTCCCTTCCAGTGAACTGCTTTTTCTTGCCACTTTCTGTCTCTCCCTTTCTCCCTCTCTCAATATATTCCTCTCTCATCCCTTAATTTGATTGTTTTTTTAGATATCATCCCTTCATATTCAACTTACCCTGTGCCCTCTGTCTATACACACACACACGCGCGCGCGCGTGTGTGTGTGTGTGTGTGTGTGTGTGTATACACACACATATCTATGTATATTCCCTTCAGCTGTCCTAATACTGAGAAAGGTCTCATGAATTACACATATCATCTTTCCATGTAGGAATGTAAACAAAACAGTTCAACTTTAGTAAGTCCCTTATGATTTCTCTTTCTTGATTACCTTTTCATGCTTCTCTTGATTCTTGTGTTTGAAAGTAAAATTTTCTATTCAGCTCTGGTCTTTTCACTGAGAAAGCTTGAAAGTCCTCTATTTTATTGAAAATCCATATTTTGCCTTGGAGCATGATACTCAGTTTTGCTGGGTAGGTGATTCTTGGTTTTAATCCTAGCTCCATTGACCTCTGGAATATCATATTCCAAGCCCTTCAGTCCTTTAATGTAGAAGCTGCTAGATCTTGTGTTATCCTGATTGTGTTTCCACAATACTCAAAATGCTTCTGGCTGCTTGCAGTATTTTCTCTTTGATCTGGGAGCTCTGGAATTTGGCGATAGAATTTCTAGGAGCATTTGATTTTTAAAAATCCTGTTTATTCAATCAAGGATTTTGTACACCTTTTAGAATGTTTAAGGAGCTATTCTCGAAGCCTTCAGGATAGCTCTTGGAACATTTTAATCTTAAAAGAAAGTGGGAACCACTTGTTTTAGGAACATGCTCTCTCAGAGCTTGTCATCTTTTTCAAAAAAAGTACCTATAAATACCTTACTGGTTATTTTTACACCAGCCCCAGCATTGTATTTAGCATTTTATTATTTTTTTTTTTGAGAGGGGGAAGGCAGAGCAATTGGGGTTAAGTGACTTGCCCAAGGTCACACAGCTAGTAGGTGTCAAGCGCCTGAGCCCAGATTTGATTTATTTAATGTATTTAGTTTTCAGCATTGAATTTTTACAAGAGTTTGAATTACAAATTTTCTCCCATTTCTGCCCTCCCCCCCCCACTCCAAGATGGCATATATTCTGGTTGCCCTGTTCCCCAGTCAGCCTTCCCCTCTGTCACCCCACTCCCCTCCCATCCCCTTTTCCCTTCCTTTCTTGTAGGACAAGATAAATTTAAATTTCTATGCCCCATTGCCTGTGTATCTTATTTCCTAGTTGCATGCAAAAACTTTTTTTTTTTGTTTTTGAACATCTGTTTTTAAAACTTTGAGTTCCAAATTCTCTCCCCTCTTGCCTTCCCAACCACCCTCCCTAAGAAGTCAAGCAATTCAACATAGGCCACATGTGTATCATTATGTATAACCCTTCCACAATACTCATGTTGTGAAAGACTAACTATATTTTGCTCCTTCCTAACCTATCCCCCTTTATTGAATTTTCTCCCTTGACCCTGTCCCGTTTCAAAAGTGTTTGTTTTTGATTGCCTCTACCCCCATCTGCCCTCCCTTCTATCATCCCCCCCCCTTTTTTTTATCTTCTTCCTTCTTCTTTCCTGTGGGGTACCCACATTGAGTATGTACCCAATTGAGTATGTATGGTATTCCCTCCTCAGGTCAAATCTGATGAGAGCAAGATTGTGAGGCCACATTTGAACTCAGGTCCTCCTGACTCCAGGACTGGTGCTCTATTCTATTATTTTTTAAATGCTATTTACTAGTGTTTTTGACTCAGAAATTATAGGAGGCAGATTTGGTTGTTAATTTCACTTACAGCAATATAGAAGTTCCTGTACCAACAGTATTTAGGCAATATAAAGATCAAGACTTTCTCTCTCCCTATATTTTATTAAACATGGATTTTTTTTTTTTGATCCTCAAGATCCAGAGAATTATCAGAGCTTGCCCCATGAAATTGTGGTTCATCTTGCTGCTTTCTTTGAATTTTGTGATTCATTGATAATGTTCTCGGTGCAGTCTTCCCAGATGGAGTTATCTGATGCTAATCTGATTAAAGTGAGTAGAACCGAATGTGTCATCTCTTCCTTTTCCCTCCCCAACACTGATGGATCAAAGTTATGAGGAGCATAGTTTCTTCTCAGTATAAAAGAAAAACTTGTTAGCAATTAGAATTGCCCAAAATGGAATGAATGCCTTCATAGTATAATTAATAAGGCTGTTACTTGAGGTGTTCAGGTGGAAGCTAGATGACTACTTATCAGTGAAAATATTTATCCATTGGGTAAGGACCAGATTCAACAAACTTTTATTAGTTGTCTTCTATGTGCCAGGCACTATGCTAGATACACACAGTTTCAATTCTTCTCATGTCTTGTATCTTATTATGACATACATGTTTTTCTGGAACTGGATTCAAGTCTACCTTGATTACATATTATGTAAGATTTAAAGTTCTTAGTGTTTTTAAAATTTAGATAAAGCATTGATTTATCCTATCCATTATAATACACTTCTTCACTAAGTGCAGAAGAAAATGGCTTTAAACTCTTAATATTTGCTTAAATAAACTCTCAGTATTTGCATGATCACCTTGGACTATGTCATCAGAAGTCTTTAAAGAGTATTTGAACATATGCGTCTTTGTCTTTTTGTTTAAATGGTGGTCATCTTGAGCATTGCCATAATAAATAATGAACCAAGTGGTCTTTCTGGGCAATCCTAAGTACAGGGTTACTTAATCTATTGCATATGTGGGGAACATGCAGCCTGGAGGCCACATGTGGTCCTCTAGGTACTCAAATGGAGCCCTTTGACTGAATCCAAACTTCACAGAACAAATTCCCTTAATAAAAGGGTTTTTATTTTAAAATTTGGACTCAAAGGGCTTTACTTAAGGACGTAGACGGTTTCAAGGCTGCTGGTTTCCCACCCCTGGCCCACTCTAATGGAGAGGATATAAAGCCAGGGTTAATTCTTGGTCATTTAGGCAGCTAGTGGTAGATCTAGAACATAAAAATCCCAGTCTATACTTTAGCCTGCTGACTCACACATGTCATTAGATTTTAATAGTATTTAGAAAGGAGGAGTAAAGTTGGAAGTAGGGTACTTGTGGATCAGACTTGTTTTTTATTGATGAAGACAAGGAAACTCCCTCTACCTGTGTAGATTAGTACCTACTGTGCAGCTGATATTCCTAGAGTTGCCTTGGTCCCTGAGAAGTTAAGTGAGCTAGCATTTGTCTTTGATAAAAGAAGAGGCAAGATTTGAATCCAGATCTTCCTGACTGATGCCAGCTCCATCTTTTACTCCATCCTGAAGATAAGAACAGGCAGAACTTAGTGGCTAAATTGAGTTCATTGGAAGTCTTCATCTGTATGATTCTAGAATGAAACTGAGGCCGAGAGAAGTTAAATAATTTGTCTGAGGTCTCACAGGTAGTAAATGTCAGAGGCAGGATTAGAACCCAGGTCCTCTGATTCCCTAGAGAGCACCGTTCTCATTCTACCACTATGATTAAATTTTTATGCCCAGGATAAAGGGTAGTTTCCATACTCCACTGCTTAGGACATAAAATAGCAAAATAGCTACTTAATGGATGCTTATTGAGTAACTAACTGACACCTAAAAGCTTGCTTAGTGCTATTACTTTGCAAATCATAGATTCATGCCTTCTTTGTGTGTTCTATTCTTCCTAAAAATATTTCATAATGTATTTTTAGATCTTGTATGCTGTGCTATGGCGTGATCGGTTCTGGACAGTGTCTGATACGGTCAAAGTGGATTCACAAGGCTTGGCCCTGCTCTCCCTTCATTGGCATTGGGTTTCAAAGCATTTGGTTGGTGCAGTTCCCCAGCTACTAATTGGTCATGAGGAGAAGTAAGTCCCTTTCTTTTGGTACACTTTTCTCACTCTCCCTTGTTTGTGGTGGTCTTGATGATGGTGGTATAGTAGCAGCGGTGGCAACAGTAATAGTGATGGTATTAATAAGTCCAGTGACAACTAAGTGAAGAGAAAGACGAGTTCTCTTATGCTCAATGTAAAAATAACAGCTTCCCTTACCACCCAGGTTTTCTCCATGTTTTATTCCTCTCTCCCTTTTTCTTTGTTCTCTAAAGATACTATAAAGAGGTGCTGTCTGTCTCAGAACACATTCAGAACTGCCTTGGTAGCCCAATGGGAGGCTTTGTCAGTATAAAGAAGATGCAGAAGGCCCTCGGAAGACCTCTTCCTTTCAAGGTACACAAATTGTTGTTAGTAGCAATAAAGACTAGATAGGCTTTCCCATTTTCATTAACACTTAAATCATTTAAATCTTTTTTGGCCTCAGTTTCTTCATCTGTAAAATGAGTGGGTTGGATTAGGTGATCTTCTAAGATCTCTTCCAGTGCTAAATCTAAGTTATGATTTTCTGAAATGAATTTAACCATTCTGTCCTTTGCCAGTGAAGCTTCAATGTATATTCATGTACTGTAGACCAAACAATTTATTTCCTTATAAAAGTTAGGGCTTTTTATTTTAGGCAATTTATGAGGTGACTGGTATAATTGTTTTTTTGATACGGTGAATCTTTTCAGAGCTACAGTCAATCAGTCAATCAGAAAACATATATTAAGAGTCTACAATGTGCCAAGCACTGGCATACAGAAACAAATGT
This sequence comes from Trichosurus vulpecula, assembly GCF_011100635.1. NCBI lineage: Eukaryota > Metazoa > Chordata > Mammalia > Diprotodontia > Phalangeridae > Trichosurus > Trichosurus vulpecula. The sequence continues at coordinate 183,370,065 of NC_050579.1, forward strand.
GAAGTAGTCCCTACCCTCAGTAACTTTGTAAGTTCTGAATATTTAGTCACTGTTATCTGGAAACAATGGGTAATTGAACCAAGGGAATTTTTCCTTGGTTAAAACCATGAAATAGACCAATATTGCTCTGTAGTAAATATTTCCGATTTTGGTTTGTTGTAGGATAAGCTGGTGGTGGAGTGTTTTGAGCAATTGAATGTACTTAACAAATCACTTAGCATCCTGGAATTGAAACCTGTCCTAGGGGAAAGTGGTAGGAGGGATGAGATCCTGCGTTTGAGAGTGGCTGCTGATGAGTATACATTGAAGAAGCATTTACTGCAGGCTTGGGGATTGATCCTTAGAGCCAATTGTTTGGAAGATGTCCACCCAGGTAGGGCATTATTTTGGTATTTGGATGAAAATGTTTGTGATACGTGGATGTCACCTTGGACACTGTGCTCGGGAGGTTAATGAAATGTATGCTTCTTTTGTTCAGGCACTTTGAAGAACTTTGTGAACGCACAGTGTTTGCATCTTAAAACCAAAGGTATTTCAATTGGTTGCCCAGAAAAGAAGCGTATGGAAAATGCAGTTATATGCCAGCCTAAGGCAGCTTCCTTGATTGCACTTACCAGGAAGGTTCAGTTGTGGCCAGGTATGGAGTACTTGGCTGTACTCTGGCAGTACAGGGTAACAACGGACTTTCTGTCGCATGCTTTTCTGGGAAGGTAAGTCTTAGGCGTTCTTACATTCCTTTGGGGCGTTTTAGTGTCTGCGGGCTGCTTAGCCTTGTTCTTTGAAATGTCCTTATTGTAAAGTGGAGCACACAGGTTTGACGTTGAGGGCAGTGGGAGGGAAAGCAAAGGTCACCAGCCAAGGAAAGAGAAGCTTTGAAGATTAACTAGAGATTTATAACTTTCTGCTTAACTAATTTTCAAAAATCCATTTTGCTCTTTGAGGCTAACTTGTTAGTTTTTTAAAATAACCATACTCAGTGATTTGTTCGAATGTTTGTACCGCCGTTTCGTCTCCATTAACTGTCGTCCTTTCTTTTATGCCCTCTTGCCCCCACCTGCTCCCTTCGTTTTCAATCAGGAATTGCAATAACCAACAAGGACGAGTAGAGTACGACTTAAATTACCATATTGCGTTTTGTCTCAAGTACACCCCGAGTGCGTCTCAGCAACTTAAAAGTCTTTGGTATCTGACGGACCATAAGGTAATAATGCTGGGTTTTTAAAGGAAAATGAGACCTCTTCATTGTACAGCTTGGGGATTTTAAGCAATATTTGGTTCATTTTTTTGATTAGACTTTTCTTTAACATTCCCCTCCTTTTTTAGAGGAAAACTCATTTCAGTGCAGTGATTGATCCCTAAAGATTTTTTATCAGTTTGATCTCAAAAATACGTAGTGTAAAGTGTCATGGCTCGAAGGCTTGATGACAGTCTCTTCATCCTCCAAATGTAATTCAAAAGGGCTGCTGAAGAGGAGAGTTGACTTTCATGGTTAAAGTCTGCCATAGAAGCTGTTTCATTTCACCACTGACGTTGCTGTTGCGTAGTTGGTCATTCACATTGTTGTGGTCTTGAGAGCTCATTTATACATTCAGCTCAGTTGAAAAAAATCCACTAGGCCATGCTCACTCATGAATGATAAATTCTTCATTCTCTTGGCAGGTAGGAGCCTGGCTGGTATAGCGCTTCCTTAATGTGTAACAAAATAATTCTATCATTAGGTGCCATATATCTTTTTAGTATCTGCCTCTCTTAGGGGTGAAGGGTCCTTTGCTAAGCTTTCCTAATCATCTGCCTAACCTTATGGTGAAGTTGTTGAAGAGCAAGCATCACAGTTTTACAGAAACATGAAACAGACTATGTGAGTTGAACTAGATCACCTAGGGAACAATAGAGAAACAGGGAGAGAGAGCTTTGGGACAAGGGACTAAAAGGTCTCAGCTCTGTTAGAAGACTAAGATACCTAGAAATGTAACAACCAGAATCTTTCCTAAGCTTTCTGGGAGTTGGGAAGGCACAATTTTCTGTTTTCTTTCCTTTTCCATCTCTAGGGATCAACGGAAGAAATGACTTCTTTGTGGTGTGAGCTCATTAATTGTGCCCTTACCTCCTTCTGGAGCAGCACCGTCACTACAGATCCAGAGTACTGGTTAAGTTGGAAACCTGTCCTTGATGTGGAAGGGAAGGAAATTCCTCAACCTCTGGATCCGTCTTTGAAGGTTTGTTTCCATACAGTCGTTAGATTTGTCATTATTTGTAGTGGAAAATGTAAAGACCTCTGCCAGTGCTTTTGAAGAATACAGTACCATGGCAATAGATTTGTTTGTTCCAGAGGCCAAGACTGCACCGTCAATTCATGTTAATTAAATGCCGGTAATAAGCTATCGCAATTCAAGTTGAAGAGCCGTTTGAATGGTCTGCTCGTGTTTTATTTAATATTTTAAGGGCACTGGCAGAGTGGCAAGAGGCCAGTGTCCTGAACGCATGTGGTTTGAAATATGGGTTCTGTTAATTATTTGTTTTGTGACCCTGTGCATGTCATTAAACTCCAGTTTCCTTATTTTAAAAATATTCAGCAAGCATTTATTAAGCCTCTACTATGTGCCAGATACTTGAATATAAGTAAAAGAATCTATGTAAGGAGCTTCAGTTATAATGAAGGTGACAAATTTATGTAGAATAAGTATGAAGAAAGTAAAGACAAAGCAGTGAAATGAAGGTCGTTTAGGACAGAGGATACTGTATTTTCACTAGCGTGGGAAACAAGAAAGAGTTCATGGGAATGATATTTGGACTAGCTACCTGATAGTGCTACGACAAAAACAGTTTGTAAACCGTAAAGAACAGTGTAGATGTTAGCTGTTGTTAACAAATGTGAGTTGTCTTAACTGAAAATAAATAATGTTGACCTAAGAGGATGCAAGATGGTAACCAGATCCTTGTAATGCTTTTCCCCTTTCTATTTTTTTTATTCCACTGTCAGTCCCTAATACCTAGTATGGAACTTTGCTTATCTTTGTCTTATGTTTCCTTTTCATTGTTGATCATTTTCATGTAAAAATCAATGTCTGTACCTGTAGCTTTTCTGTTTTGTCAAGTCAATAAGTGATTACTATGGGCCACGCACTGTGCTAAGGTCTGGGGATACAGATAGAAGCAGAAAGAAAAAGGACTTGATGGAGGAAGACAACACAAAAAAGGACCCTGAAAAGGGGGGGAAGAGGAAGGGATTGTAGAGAATCAGGAGTATAGTATAGGAAGTCAAGACTTGATTGGCCTGGTTGTTTACCTTTAAACAGTTTGTAGGAGGAACCAGCCAATCAGTGGTTGAAGCCCAAGGGGTGGAGAGTAGTATGCTTATTGTGAAAAATCTTTGGGCAGAGTGAACTTCCAGGGTAGCTAGCTCTTCATAATGCTGATTCCTCTTTTCTATTCTTTTCTTTTATATGTTTTCTCATGACTTTTCTGTTTTAAGAACTGAAGTGTAAAAATGAATTATTTTGGAAATACTTTCATCTGTAAAGTGACATTTGTGACTTTGATATGACCAAGAAAATAGTGACTAACAAACATTCTGTGACCCCGGAGAAGTATAATTGGAAGATTTCCGTTTATTGAGATCCTGGTCATACATGTTTTCAGAATTACTGATTATCAGAGTACATGTAGAAATAAATGCATTGTTTTGTGGAATTTGAGCTTGTCTGGAAACAATGACATTGTACCATTAATTCCTATCTTTCAGGGACCAGGCATTTTAAATAGAGCAGTTTTTTCAAAGTGCTTCTTTGAAGTCCTCACACGCAGCTATAGGTCAAGCCCCTGGGACATCAGTGGCCTTTCTGTCCTCGCTTCTTCCCACGTCACCCTTGGGGAATGGGCAGAGAGAGCCCAGCAGCTTAAGGATGTCAATACCATTCTTTGGACCAACATGCCTGTTCTTAGCATGGCAGAATTGAGGTATTTCCTCCTCCTTTAAATTTTTACTTATAGTCTTTACATGTTTAGTTAGTCCAGGCCTCCTTGAGCTCTTGATTATTTCTCTTCACATAGTGCTTTTGCATAAAGATGGTTCTGTATTAGTCTTCACTGGTTTATTGGTTAGCTCCACTGGGTAGAATATTTTGGAACTGATGACCAGAACACAGGTTCACTAGGAAGCTCCTTTCTAAATTGCTTTGCTTTGAATGAGACATGCTTTTGAATGTGGCCAACATGAGAATTTGTTTTTCTGGAGTATGCATATTGCTTTTTCTTTTTGTAATGCGAGGTGGGGGGTAGTGGTAAAAAAAATAGATTTTTGTTAATTGAACAAAATAAAAATTAAATTTAAAAAGATTGGGAGAGGCATCCCAGAATGGCCAGAGCAGCTGCTGGGGTTGACAGTAGAGATGGATATGTGCTCCAGTCTGCCTAATGATACGCCTTATTGTAGGCAGCCATAACTATAGGTCTCCTTGCTCCAGGAATGACTGGGGCTTCTATCACTCTGAAATAAAGTGAAGGGGCACACACACATACACACAAAACCCCTACGTACTCTTGGTGTATGACAGGCTGTTGTTCACAAAGGGGAATAGGGCAAGAGGGGATGAGTATAAGTGATGAATACAGACTTGTTTCCCGTATAAGGAAAAACTCCGTGCTAAGTTCTTGTAGCCATCTTTGTCTAGTCAAGAGAGCAGGGTTTCAGGGGGATTGGGGGTGGAAATGATCTTTAAGTAAAATTTTCTCTCGATCACACATACACACACGCACTTTCTACTGGTTCATTTTTCCCTATTGTTAACATCTATTGATGATGCTGTTCCTCCTTCAGAAGCACGGATTCCCACCTCCAGTGGGTGATGCTATACAGAACCCTTTTGGCCTTGGCAGAACTGGTCCCAAAGCCCTGGAAGCAGGAATACATACAGCAGTGTGCCAGGCTGCCATCCAGAGACAGAGTGGCTTTCCAGCATGTGTGCAGGACTCTGGGAGACATGATTGGGCAGGAGTTGCTGCCAGAAGAGCTTCTTGGTTTCTTGTTGACTTGTGTGAGGCACCTCTTTGGGGAAGGAGAAACCAGGAAGGACATACCTGAGGCGGCTGAGCGAGGGAGCTTGTGGGTATACCTGGGCTTGTCACAGGTCCAAGCGTGGCTTCCTCATACACAGTTTGATCCTGCAGTAAAGAGGGAATACAAGCTCAAATATGCCAAGGAAGAGGTACAGGAAATTGGGATTTGGAAGGGTGTGGGCCCCCATGGGATGAGGTCTTCTGAGAGGGGAAGGGGAATGTGGATGTTGCCTTTGGACTCTACAGTTGCCAACTTAGCTTTTGCTACCTACATTCATCTGAGGAAAAGTTTACTCATCTGTGAGGCAAAGGAGTGTGGCTGGAACATTATTCTCCAGTTATTCTTTTTTTGGTCCCTTATAAGTTCCTTTTTAAGGATTTAGGAAATAGCTTTCTTTCTTGAAGTTACTGTTTCACACAAACTCAAATCACAACGTACATGATTATAGAGAGTAGAGTACATTCGTAGCTACTGTTCTCTTGTGATTGCAAACTCAAGACACTCTGGGCACTGTGGTTTTTGATCCAGAGACCAATGGCATTCATCTTTTTTTTTGTAATGGAAGAACGGAACATTCTTTAAATAAAGGGTTATCACTTCAGTTTTTTACCTTTAAGCCCCCTTTCACAAAGCAGTTTGTCATTATGAAGATACAAGCTGTCACCCAGAGAGACCCTGCTTTTTAGATAATCAGAATATTTGCCATATGTAACTTTTACCTGCTAATATACATTTTGCCACTTTGCTTGCTTAGTTACATCAGCTTGAGTGTGAGTGGAAGACTCGCAACCTCTTGTCACAGCTGCAAACAGGAAGAGACCTTGAAGATGAAATTGTTATCAATTATTCTCATCCTCACATCAGGTAATACAGCTGACTAGTAGTTTGTAGTGTAATTAGAGTGATTTTGGGGGAAAACATGCAAAGTCTCCTTTTAAGTTTATTCAAGAGTGGCATTATCTGTTTTTACACCGTTTGGCAATTATTAGTGATCATAAGCATAGAATGTTTAGTTTCCTGGAGAATGCTTAGATCAGGATGCATTCAGCGGGAGAATTTTGGGTATAATACCAAAGTAGAAAAGACAGCATGTACAGGGTAATTGGCAGCTTTTGGTGGAGATAGGAGGCTCTTGGTTTAAATCTCACCTTGAACTCAAAATACAGAATAATACATGCCTTCTTGAACATGGCTATTATGGGAATATATTTTGCTTGGCTATGCATATTTGTTAGAAGAGTTTTGTTTTTCTTTTTTCTAATTTTTTTTTTGTGTGTGGGGGGTTACGTGTTGGACAAGCTTATGATAGAGTAGCCAAGAAAAAGAAGAGAGATTTATTGAAGTATTTTTGTTTAAATGCCTAGAAGAGAATAGAAAGGTGAGAAAGAATCTTATAAAAATGAAAGCCCTGGGGCAGCTAGGTGGCGAAGTGAGTAGAGCACCAGCCCTGGAGTCAGGAGGACCTGAGTTCAAATCTGGCCTCAGACACTTGACACACTTACTAGCTGTGTGACCTTGGGCAAGTCACTTAATCCCAATTGTCCTGCCTTTCCCCCTCAAAAAAAAAAAACAACTCCAAAAAAAAAAATGAAAGCCCTGAAAGTTATATGTTGAATTAATTACATATTAAGGAAAGCAAGTTATATGTAATACGGTTTTGTAGTTTTATATATAAACCTCTTTTTCTTCTCCATTGTGTATATGCTTATTCTATTTGGTAATTAAGAGCCAGTGACAACAATAGACATACCTCACAAGGTAGTTGTGAGGATAAAATGATCTGATATTTGTTATGTGCTTTGCAAACCTTAAAGTGCCATATAAATTCAGTTGTTATTATTATTAGCTTGTACTTATTGTTGAAAAACACTTGAGCTACAACATCCTCCCAGTACTTTAATGGAGGAGCCCTGGTATGTATTCTGTCTCCCCGCTCCATCTTATTCTCCAAAATAATAATAAACAGGATGTCTGAAACAAAACTTTAGGGTGAGCTTGATAAGAGCCACAACTAATAGTAAACATAGGACTCAGTTCTGCACAGCTATAGACCTGCCGCTTAAAGAGCTGTTACATCTATTTGTTTTCATATTTTACGATCCTGGAATTTATGTCCTTTCTGTATTAGTTTATTCTGTTTGTACATTTACCTTCAGAACACTACGCCAAAGAATACAACAGCTGAAGGAACAGATAAGCAGCCTGCTGAAAAAGCAGGCCTTCAGGCCTAAAGTTCCCACTTATGAATCAATGCTCCAGGAAATTCACCACTATGTCACCAGCATTGCTCGGATCTCTTCAGTCCAGGATCTGCTCACCCGTCTTTTGCAAGGCCTTCGAGCAGATGCGTCTAAGTCATCCCAAGCAACACAGAACTTACTGAAGGAGGAGGCCGCTTGGCAGAAGTCACAACACCAGTTTAGGAAACGGCTGATGGAGGAATATGCTCTGTACCCAGATGCCGTGGCTCCATTACAAGCCGCCATTTTGCAGATGCAGCATGGCATGAGACTGGTAGCCTCTGAAGTTTATGCCATGCTCCACAGTGGTTTGGTTTCTCCAGACAAGTTGAGTTCTCTGGTCACTTCACTGCTGGCCTTCCCTTCTGTGGGCTCCACTTTTCCCACCTATTTTTCTCATGCAGATGCTCTGTGCTCTGTAAAGATGATTGAAGTGCTCCGGGGACTTAAGAAGATATCTGTGAAACATTCTCTTGGGCATGAATTAGACGGCAAGGACCAGAAGCCCTGTCCAACCCAAGAGCAGCTGCTGATGAATGCTTTGCTTTACCTTCGTTCCCATGTATTTTGTAAAGGAGAAATGGACCAGAAAACTTTGATGCTTTTTAGGCATATATGTCAGGTAAGGATAGTTCTACCTAAGTGTTCCTGGCCCTTTTCATTCTCATATTTTTTGGGAAAACAAGGAGCAAAAAAAAAGGGAGATGAAAGATATTATTGGTATTCTATGTATTAAATAAGATATATTGGGGAGTAGAAAAGAATTTTAGTAAATCACTAGTCTGGGATTAATCACTTAAATTCTTATGAGTTACATCAGGCTGAGTGCCATCTATAGACTAAACACAGTCGTTAACCATAAGTTTTCCTCTTCCAGGATCATTTTGTTGACTGCCTGAAGTTACAACCAAACTGAATATGAACCGTGGGCCAAAAATCTGAGCTAGCTAATTACATAATTTCATGCAAGTTCACTAGGTTCAGCTCAGTAAGCATTAATTAAGTGTCTGCTATATCTTTGGCCCCATTTTAGGGTTGATTGCTTCTCTCAAGGCGTTGGCATTCTGCTTAATGTATTATAGTGTTCTAGATTTGAAGCTAGAGCCAGTTCAGACTGACTTGTAAGAGCCAACTGTGATATTTTCACTGTGAGCATTTACAGCCTGAAAATCATCCAGAAATGCCACAAATTAGGGTTCAGTTTATTGTTTTGAGGATTTTCTAGACTTGAAAGTGATGAAGAAAATTTGGTAATGCAGGTTAAACTTATCCCCTGCAGGGAGTTGATTGTTAAAACATTGACTTGCTCATCTCTGACTAGAAGACACTTGAGTATATCAAATTCAAATGCTACAGACATCCCAAAGGTTGTTGGGGTTTTTTAAAATCCTCTGTGTATTTACTTCTGCAAATCTAATGGACTTTTCTCAGTCCTTATTCTTCTTGACTTCTGTGCAGCCTTTGACATTATCACACATTCTCTTCTAAATAGGTTTTCCTTTCTAGGTTTTCCTGACACCACTTTCTCCTGGTTTTGTTTTATGATTCTGACAATTCCTTCTCAATTATTTTTGCTCTGTTTTCATCCAGGTCATGCCTACTAACCTTTTTTGTTCCCCATGACTCTGTATTGACTTCTCTTCTCTTCCCTCCTCTCCTCTCCTGTTCTCTTTTCTTCCCTTCTCTCCTCTCCTCTTCCCTCCTCTCCTCTCCTCTTCCCTTCTCTTCTCTTTCTCTTTCTCTTTCTCTTTCTCTTTCTCTTTCTCTTTCTCTTTCTCTTTCTCTTTCTCTTTCTCTTTCTCTTTCTCTTTCTCTTTCTCTTTCTCTTTCTCTTTCTCTTTCTCTTTCTCTTCCTTGGTGATCACATCATTTCCTTGGATTCAGTTGTCATTTCCAAGTAGATGATTCCCAGAGCTCTTCTCAGCCCTAGTGTCTCTTCTGAGCTCCACCAGCTTGTTTCTCAACGTGTCCTCACAGAACCTCCTATTTTTAGTACTTTTGTGTTTCTGTTGAGGGCACCACCATCTTCCTAATAGCCCAAGTTCATAGCTTTGGTCTCATTCTCAACTCCTTATACACATCCCACATATCCAGTCTATTGAGAAGCCTTAGGATTTCTTTGTTCACAACAGCTCATATGTACATCCTCTTCTCGGTACTCGAAAGGCTGCCAGCCTGGTGAAAGCCCTTATCACTTCATGCCTATAGCATGATTGTTGCTATAACATTCTGCTTGGTTGTCCTGCCTCAAGTCTCTCCCCACTCCGTTCCTTCCTCCACTCAGCTGCCAAAGTGTTTATCTAACCATGTTATATGCCTGCCTAATAAACTCCAGAAGCTCCTCCCGATTACCTCCCATGTCAAATATAAAATTCTCTGTCATTTAGAGCCTTCTTACCAATCTTTTTATACTATACTTCTATTTTTTTAAAATCATTTTTTAAAATTCTTTTTATTTTTTAGGTTTTTTTAAAATCTATTTTACTTACACCAGAACACAAATTCAGAATGGAGAAAAGAAACAAAAACATGTCATAAACTTATATATTGGAACTTAAATACCAAGTAACAAAGAAAAAAAAAGCATGTCATGTACATAACAGAACATAAGAGATTCAAAATATGTAACAGTAAATTTTCATTTCAAGAAAGCTTGCGTGAGAAGTACTACAAGTCGTGTTGAGAACTGTCCATCTTTTCTTTGCTTCTTTGTAAGTTTTCTTTTGTTCTCTGCTGTGTACTTGTTTACTTTGTCATCCTTCCCCCCCCTCCCCGGCTGTGATTGTTTGGATTTGTTTCTCTATAGCTATAGATAATACACATACATACATAGACATATACTTTCCCAAACAAATTCTACTCCTAATCTTTGTTTTATTTGTGCATATCTCTTGTTTCCTATCTCTCCTGCGTCCTCTACTTTATTTCTACCTGATAACCTTGCCCTCCTGTTACTTGCCTGCCCCCCTTCAAGGATCCCTTCCCTATCCTTCCATTCCCACAAATCTAAAACCCTTCCATATCCCCCTTTTACCTATTCCCTCACCCTCCCCTCTAAAGATCCCTCCTTTGTCTCTCCCTCCTCCCTATCCCCCTACTGTTTTATTTCTTCCAAATTTATGACTTTTATACTCTTCTAAATACGCGTGCGCACACACACACACACACACACACACAGGTATTTATATGTATATATACGTGTGTGTGTTTGCGTGTGTGTGTATGTGCGTAGTTCCCTCTTAAACACATTCTCGATGAAAGTAGGTTACCAGATCTACCAGCCCTTCTCCCCCGTCTAATTCCTCTTTATTGATTCTTCCTCTTACATCTCATTCATATAAAGTAATTATTCTTTTTAGCTATTCCTAAATGGTTTTAGTTTTTAAGTTCATATCAAACTCAGGTTACCCCAATCTTTCAGTTATTAGTAAGAATCTTAGGTGTGTTTTACATTTTACATATATAAAAAGTAAACAGTCTGTCCTTATTGAATCCTTTATAATGAGTCTTTGGTATGTACCTCATATTTCTCTTGGCTCTTGTATGTCAAACCTTCTATTAAGTTCAGGTTGTGTGTATTTTTTTTTTAAAGTCTAGAAAGTGACAGTTGATCAAATGTGAATTTTTTTTTTCATTTAGGATTATGCTTGACTTTGCTGGGTGTGGTATTGTTGGCAGGAGCCCCAGGTCTTTTGCTCTTCGATGTATAGTGTTCCAAGACCTGTGTCCTTCAATGTCTCCGCTGCTGGGTCTTGTGGGATTCTAATTGTGGCACCACCATATTTGAATTGTTTTATTCTCACTGCTTTTAATATTTTATCCTTGAGCTGGGGGTTTGGAATTTGAATACAGTATTCCTATGAGTTTTCCTCACAGGATCTCTTTTCAGTGGTGATCGATGGATTTTTTCTGTTTTTACTTTTCCCCTTGTTCTAATGCCTCAGGGCAATTTAATTATTTCTTGTATTATTGTATCAAGATTCTTTTTTTGGCCGTAACCTTCAGTTAGCCTGATTGTTTTTGTTTCCTCTTCTTGATCTATTCTCCAAATCTGTGGTTTTTCTTATAAGATGTTTCACTTTCTCATCTCTTTTTTCAGCATTCATATTTTGTTTAATTATTTCTCGATATCCTATAATTTTGCTGACTTCCCTTTGCCCAATTCTAATTTTCAAGGTGTCATTTTATTCCTTAAGATTCTGGATCTCCTTTTCTAATTGGTTGACTTTCATAATCTTTTTGTTTTTCTTGGATTTTTTTTTTTTTTTTTTAGTTTTTCCTCCATCTCTGTCACTTGATTTTTAAAGTCTTTTTAAAGATCTTCTGTGAATTCTTTTTGGGCAAGTGACCATTTGCCATTACTCTTTGGGAGTTTTTTACTTCAATATCCTTCTCTGAAGATGAACCCTGGTCTTCTGTATTCCCTCAACAGCTTTCTATGGTTGGATTATTTCTCCTTTGCCTGTGCATTTTTTGTGATAATGGCTTAATTTTTGTAATCACCTCTAGCCCTAGGCTATAAGGGTTGGTGCCTCTTGCCCCAGATCTTCAGTTTTCCCTTCTACCCTGGAACCAAAGCCAAACCTCCAGCCTCCTGTAAGTGCCCACAGCCAGAGGCTTCCTGCCCCACTGCCTCTGCACTCACTGGGCATGTGCTGGTTCCTTCTTGCCTTCTGCCGCTCTTCGAAGCACAGCTGGGTCTGGCATTCCTTGTCAGCAGAGGTTTCCTTGCTCTTCCTGGGCTCAGATGCCCAACTCGCCTCACTGTCCTTGGGCGGCTGGGGTGGAGGCAGCCTCTCAAACCAACTAACCCCAGGGTTTGCTGTTTGTTGTTAAAGTGGACCCTAGCCTGGAGGTGTTTACTCTTCACTGGCACCAAACCTTGTCGTGAGATTTTTCTTCTGATCTTCTCGAACTGTCCCAGGAAGACCCCAGTTGTGCCCATATTATTTATTTTTACCTGCACTTTGCCCTAAGGTGCTATTTTATCTCTTGGAGGTGGGCAGAATCTGGAGAGTTTGGTCTGCCATCTTCCTACACTATACTCTTCTCCATAAACTTCATGATCTAGCAACATTGGCCTTGCTGTACCTCAAGCATAACCCTCCATCACCCTGTGTTATACCTTTCCACCGGCTCACCCCCAGACCTAGAATGCTCTCCCTTCTGAATTCTACTTCCTAGATTCTTTGATATCCTTCAGTGTTCAGCTCAGATCCTTTAGAAGCCTGTTCTAAGCCCTCTTTCTGAGGTTGTTTTCCATTTTTACACTGTATATATCTTGCATGTAAACTTCTTAGTGTGTTTCCTCCCCCATTTTGAGTGTAAACTCCTTGAGGACAGGAACTGTATTTTTGCCCACCTTTGAATCCCCATTGCTTGGCAGCATAGTGCCTGGCACATAATAAGCACTTTGTAAATATTCGCTGACTGATTTGATTGAGCCTCTGCTTTGATTTTATTCCATGCTTACTCTAGGTTTTCTGAGGAGTATAGCAGAAGGTAAGCATTTATCTTTCTTTGTTCAGTGAGCGTGTTTGGGGAAAGGCAGCAAAACTTCTTTCTCTGTTTTTGACTTTCTAGGAAATCATAAATGAGTGGGATGAACAAGAACGCCGTGCCCAGGTAAAGGCTGAGCAGGAAAACAGCCTGTATCGATACAAGAAGAAGAGTCATGGAACAGGTCTGAATGAGGAGGAAGAGGAGGAAAGAGAATTCAGGAAGCAATTTCCACTCCATGAAAAGGTAGAATACTAGAATTTTGAGGGGGACCATGGAGGTGGGTTGAGAAGGGATCCTCTTTACAGCATACATTGCATCCCATGTGCCTCCCTACATCCCTCCCTTGTTAGACACCCAATGATCTCTTTGTGATAAGCACTCAACATGGATGTTTTTTCTTCATGTAAAGAATTTTGGCGGCCTTGCTCTAAAAAAAGTGGGTATTTTTGCACCCCACCCTTCAAAATATAACATGAACATGGAGATAGAATCATGAAATGTTAGAGCTGAAGGGGACTGTAGAGATTGTTCAGTCTAGCCCATTCATTTGATGAAATTTGAGGCCCAGAGAATTTAAATGACTTGTTTAGGACCATTCACCCTAATGTCATAGGATCATCTATTGAGATATAAAAGGGATCTTAAAAGTCATCTAGTCCCAACTTCTTAATTTTATAGATAGGAGAACTGAGGTGAAGAGTCACAAATGTCATAAGTGGCAGATCTTCTTATTCTGTAATTATTATATACTTACTATATAATTAAAATTCAGGTCCATTGACTTCAAGTCTAGGACACTTTCCCCTGTATCCAAATCACCAAAGTGGTCCAACCACAGTTCCCACTGTAGCATCCCATATTCATTAAACTCCAGTGGCTCCCTATGGCCTTCAGGGCCAAATGCAAAATGCTCTGTTTAGCAGTTAAATCCCTTCATAACCTAACCCCTCCTACCTTTCAAATCTTCTTACATCTCATTCCCCTACGTGTATTCTTTGATCCAGTGACGCTGGTCTCCTGGCAGTTCCAACAAGTTACTACATCTCTGGGCATTCTGTCTAGTGTTGCCCCGTGTTTGGAATGCTCTCCCTCCGCATTTCTGTCTCCTGGTTTCCCTGACTTCCTTCAAGTCCCAGTTAATGTTCCACCTTCTACAGGAAGTCTTCTCTAACCCTTCTGAATTCCAGAGCCATCCCTTTTAACCATTTCCTGTTCATCCTATACAAAGCTCGCTTTGTATATATTTGCATGTTGTCTCTCTCGTTAGACTTTAAACTCCTTGAAGGAAGACCATATTTTTCTTCTTTTTGTATCCCCAGTGCTTAGCACAACACCTGGCACATAGTTGGCATTTAATACATGTTTCTTGATTAATTGCCATGTTGCCTCCCCAAACTAGCATTTGCCAGGCACTGTGCTAGTTGCTGGGAATAAAACTACTTTTAAGGAGCTAACTTTCTAATGGCAAGTACCCAACTCTTCTGTTATTTTATTCCTTTACCTTGTTTCTTCTCTTTTCCCTTTCAGTAGAATGAAACTTATAATACTAATTTAATTACTGATTTGCTAACATTAACAATTGCCTTAATCTGTCCTATAGGACTTTGCAGATATTATATCCCAGCCAACTCTAGAGGAGAAAATGGAAACTGAAGATGAGCCAGTGGAGAGAGCAGAGAAGGATGTCGTTTTCTTCTCCCAGAGCTCAATGCAGGCTGTGATGTTAGTCCATCAACATTTGTGCCTAAACTTTGCACGATCCCTCTGGTATCAACAAGACTTACCATCACACCAGCCTAAACATTACTTCAGCTTATTTCTGGCCTGCTATCAGACTGGTTCATCTCTTGTGACACACTTTTACCCCTGGATGGGTATGTTCTTGTAATTTTATTTGTCGTATACTTGACCGATGATAGGGAATACAGTAAAATGGGAAATTAAACTAAAATTTTTTACTTAATACTGTTTTCATTTAAATATTTTTTAATGGGTATTTTCTTTTCCTAAGGAAATCAATTGCCTAGGTCCAAATTTATTGCATCTCAAAAACTTGGAACATTAAGGGGCTTTAAATATCCTAATACTTTTGGGAAGAACTTAAGAGCATGAAGGTTGTATTTGTATCAGGTGATAGTTTCATTCCCACAGGCTTCTAACTACCCTTATGTTGCAGACCTGTTTGAATGTTTATTGTATAAAGACGTCATAAAATCTTGTGAAATTCTAATTAGGGAATAGGTGACTGGATGTTGGCGTGCTTGTGGATTTTTGGTATATTCATATATAGTTTCCCCAGTATCCCACCTACTCCTGCCCCCTAAACTAGAAAGGTGATTTTCCTTTCTTGTCGATCAGAGCAGCTGTAAAAAATGACAGATTAAGTCTACAATCCAAATGATAACCAGTCTCTCTGTCTCCATATCACGGAAACTGGGAGTTTGGAACTGTTGTTTGGACATGCCAGTACTACACCCCAGTCCCAGACCTGGCACATTCTGAAGAAAAATTAACCAGTGCAATTTTTTTCGCCTGATGGCAGCTTTGCTATTTGTCCATCATGCTTTATGTTAAGCATCTTTGAGATTTACTGTTTAAAACAAAACAAAAACCCTCCTGGACCAAGAAGAGAGTCAGCCTTAGTGGCCATCAGTCTCATTCTTGTTATCTGGCGTTCCAGGCACAGAAGTGAATGACAAGCTGCTGGGCAGCCAGCTCTTAGGCAGTACCCTCTTCTACAACACTCTTTTTGAAGAGGCAGCCTCAGACCTGACTTTGAAGTCTGATGGACCATATGACTTTTATCAGCATCCCAACATAAAGGAAGTCAGACAGTGCCAACCTGTGCTGCGTGACTTCACTGAAGAAGTAAATCGACTGTTACAGGACTGGCCAGAGCACCCAGCCCTCATGCAGGTAAGTCCATCAGATCTGTCAGTGGCAACCACATATTGCAAGCACAGCAAATAGATGTTTTACAACAAAAAGTTTTTTAGTTCCTCCAGTTCAAGTGGTAATTTTCTTTTTTGGGTTGGGAGAGGTCTCGTATTTGGTTCTAAACTCACTGCTCTGGTTTCTGACCTCATTATTCAACAGAAATAGTGTGTTCTCTGTTATTAAATGATCTCTTACTTGCCAGGTCTAATGGGCTTTTATTAATCCAGTTTCTTATTGACCTGAAACATTTGACACTGTTGATAACCTTCTCCTATGTACTTTTTTTACTTTGGCTTTTTGGGAATGTACTCTCTTGGGTCTCCTATGACTCTTAAGTCTTGTTGAGCTTCATCAGTGTCTTCCCCATTAACTATGAGTATCTCCCAAAAGCTCTGTTTTTAGGACTTCTTCTCTTTTCTCACTATATTCTGTCACTGATACTGATTTCATCAGCTCCCATGAGTTCAATTATCTTTATACAGCTGATGTCCAGGTATGTATATCCATCCCTGGTATTTTTCTTGAGCTCTCTATTACCACATCATTAGCTGACATTTTGTACTTGATATCCCATAGGCTTCTTAAATGCAACATGTCCAAAACAACTAGTTCTCTTTACCCCTCCCTCCATCTCCATCACTGTCCCCTTCCCCCCATCCTGGTCAACCCCACTCTATCCTCCTCCTTCAGTCCCCCTTCCCCCTTCGCCTCCCTCTTTTCCCTCTTCCCCCTCCCTCTTCTCTCCCCTCTCTTTTCTCCCTTCTCTCCCCTCTCCTCCCTCCTTCTCCCCCTCCCCCTTCTCTCCCCTCCTCTCTATTATTGAGAGCATCAATCCAGTCACCCAGTTTCACTGTCTTGCTGTTATCCTCAATTCATATATTTAATTAATTGCTAACTATTCTTGTTTCTCTGACCTTGACTTCTGGCATAGGTCTCCTTCTGTCTACTCAGTCACGTCCTGTTGTACCCATCAAACCCTGCCTAGAGCATTGTAATAGCTTCTTACTTATCCTCCCTGCCTCAAGTCTCTTTTGACTTCAGTCCATGTTACATACAGCTGCCAAAAGTGATTTTTTTTTACTAAAGCATAGGTCTTCACGTATAATTTTACTGCTTGAATTCCAAAGATAAATACAACATTTGTGCCTGCCATGTAAAAGCTTACAATCTAGCAGGGTAAACGTAAATATTTGAATATGGTAAGTGTGTAAGAGAGCTATGGTATAAAATCTAATAGAGGAGAGATCTTTCCTCCTGGGGGATAGCAAGAAAACTTGAATGCAGGAGGTGGCATTTGAATGAGGCCTTGAAGGATGAGGTAAGATTTCAACAACTGGAAAAGAGGTAACGTCCTAGGGATGTTCCATAGGGAATAGTTGGAGAAAAGATAGGGAGGTGGGAAAGTGTGGAATGGCAACTAGTCTAATTTGTCTGGAACAGACAGCTTGAGTGAGAAGTTGTGAAATAGGGCTCAAAAGGTCACTGCAGGTGTCTTAGTGCTGCCAGCTCATTCTGCCTGTCAATGCATATACACACATTCACACATGCCCTATATTTTTCCTCAAGCCTATCAGAATAAAACCTGTTTTCAAAATAACATAATTGTAATTTTGAGATTCTTTAGCTGACTTAAATGGTATTTCCATGGGAGACTTGCTCCAATTCATCATATCCCTTCAATCTGGATACCAGAGCAGAGCAGAATGTGCCAAGCTCCGTTAGGGCTAGCCTGTTGCCTTCACTTGACTCCTAGTTCTTCTGTTCCTTGCTGATTTTAATGCATGGGACAGCCTATTTTTAAAGCAGGAAACATAGATGGCTCTTTGATTGTAGGTTCTCTTTAAATGTGTGGGCAGAAGAGTGTGCTGATGATCACTGTCTGAGACTTAATGTTTTCTTCATTCTTTAGCTTATGGTTGTGATGGACAGAATCCGAAGCTTCCCACTCTCTAGTCCCCTTTCCAAGTTTCTGAATGGCTTAGAGATTCTTTTGGCAAAATCACAGGTAAGGTGGAGAACCAAGGTCCCATTCTGTGCCATGATATGAAGTACTGGAGTAGGACTTAATAGAAGTTAAATTAGTAAGGTGTTTTTGCGAGGTGGGGTTGGAGTGGCATAGGTGCATCATCAGAACTATGATTTCTCTGTGACCGACATAGGGACCTCCTCAGGAGCAAACCCCTTCCATCAATTTACATCAGCAACTGTTCTGCAACTTATAAGTTTAGAAGAACTGTGGGGGTGCTTAGAGTGACTTGCCTAGGGTCACCTAGCCAGTATGTGTTAAACTAAGACTTGGAACAATATGTCTCTGACTCTGAAGCCGAGTGTCTTCTTATCTTATACTATTTCTGTAATAATAATTGCTACTTATTTATTTATATTAATAATTTATATTACACACTATACAATTATTATATGCTTGTATTACTTAATGATGTGTAGTAAACATTGCTAATTTTTATTAATAACCTTCTAGGGCTTTTGTTACACTGGCATAGCCTTTGAGAACCAAAGTCACTACTATGCTGTGATATGAAGTACTGGAGTAGGACTTTATAGAAGTTGAATAATCCCACTCTTTAATGGATGAGATCAGAACCACAAAAGATTAAGTGATTTGTCCAAAGTCATTTGTTAGTGAGTACTGGAGCCAAGTCTTGTACTCACCTCTTTTTTTCTCTAAGCCCATTACTCCTTCCCAGCTGTTTTTTGTTCGACTTCAGTTAAGCACAGTTTATGCCTTTTTAAAACTTCATTGTTGATTGACTCAGAAAAGAGAGCACAGCCTGTTAAGAGAATTTAAATTCACTTAGAATTTATGATATACATTAAGGCTCAGTTGGTTAGCATGTGTCTAGTAGAGGCCCCTTTCCACGTAGTTCATTTAGCACCAGTGTTCCATAACCCTGTACAGACCTCATCAATTCCTTGCTGGCTGTTTTTATAAATGTGCGTTGAACTTTTTAAAATGACAAGTTGAAGATTGTAGGTATGTAAGATCAGTTACAATTCATCAGCACTATACTGGAATATCAACTTCAAAGATGTGCTCTGTTAGCAACTATCCTTCTTTGTACAAGGGGATGATAAAAGATAGGTGATACATTAGGGAAGGAAGCAGTCAGAGGAGGAATGGCCATTTTGGGTTTGCATTCAACTATCAAAAATCACTTAGCTGATAAAGGGGCACTTTTGTTTCCTTTAGGATTGGGAAGAGAATGCTAGCCGAGCTCTATCCTTACGTAAACACCTGGATTTGGTCAGTCTTCTAATCATCCAATGGCGTAAATTGGAGCTGAAGTAAGTAGTATTAAGTTTGCCTCCAACTTTTTGCTCCCACTCCTCACCTTCCCAACCCCCTAACTAGTTGTGTCAAACTCAAGTGGAATTGGGGCCATTAATCAGTACCTAGACATCCATGTGGTCTGCACGTCACTTAGATTTAAAAGGTGATATTGTCTATGTTTTATTGTGCACACACAAATGAACCTTATGATTCTGTATTTTTTTGAGTAGGGTTTTTCCAAGGAGATTGTAGTTTGAAATGGATGTTTCATATACTGTGCATGGGTGTTGACATGCTGTCATTTTCATATAACCTAATTTGAATCCCCCAGCAGATCTGGGATTTCTCCCAAATATATTCACTTGGGAAAAGAGTATTGTAGCTATTGGTTCTATAATCCAAAGCGTATTTCCTAACTGCCAGCATGAGTCTCTTTTTTCTCATATTTCAGCTGCTGGTCCATGAGTCTAGATAATACCATGAAACGACACACGGAAAAATCTACCAAACACTGGTTTTCTATCTATCAGATGCTTGAGAAACATATGCAAGAGCAAACAGAAAGTAAGGAAGGTAATGATCTCTAATACACTTTGTCAGTTCCTTTAGAGCAGGGGCTCTCAACATTGGGTATGTGCACTCATTTAAAAAAAATTTAACCATTGCTTTATCCTGAACTACTCACTCAACCTCACCTGCATATATAACTAGTTGTCAAATCTGGCTGTTTTTTATCTCTGTTATATCATCTCTCGCACCTGACCCTTTCTTTTTACTCACATACTCACACTTTAATTCAGGCCCATATCTTTTTTTGCCTAATATTGTAACATCCTCTCAATTGGTCTCTTTGCCTCAAGTTTCTATTCTGGTCCATCCTACACACTGATACCAAAGTGATTTTCCTCAAGTGCAGATCTGATTATATTACTCCCTAAGTCAATTCCAGTGGATCCCTGTTTGCACTAGGACAAAATATAAACTTCTGTTTAGCTTTTAAAGCCCTTTATAACCTGGCTTCAACCATCTTTCCCCATTGCTACATGTTACACCTTCCTTTCCCCCAGTAATGCTGCAGGTTCAGCCAAACTTAGTCTCAGTTCCTTATAGGTGACACTCCATTTCTTATCTCTGTCTTTGCTGTGGCTGTCCCTTGTGCCTGAAATGTACTCCCACCTCACTTCTGCCTCATAAAATCTTCCTCTTCCTTCAAGACACAGCTCATTCTACATGAAGTCTTTCCTCTTTCTCCCTCCCCTAACTGCTAATGTCTGGATGTCCCCTCTCTATATTTTCTCTTTCCCTCCCCAAACTACCTTGTATCTATTTTGTATTTATTTGTTTTTATTCTCTTTATGTATTGACTTGTCTCCCAAATTAGAATGTAAACACTTTATCACTAGGGATTCCTTCATTTATTTGTATTTATATCCCCCGTGCCTGCCTATTCAATGTCTTGGACTTTGTAGGTGCTTAATAAATGCTTTGTGATTGATCAGAGGAATGGTAGGTAAGTAGAGCTTTTCCCAGTGTGCTGGATTTAGAAAATAGTGAATTTGGTGCCTTGATAGCCCTTTAGCCCTTCAGCATGTGGAAACAAATTTACTTTCTACCTAGCAGGAATATTAGTTACAATTGGCTGAGGTTAGGCTCCTCCCTCAGTCCACCTCCCTCAAGTGAGGGAAGGTTTCCTACCAGTTTTCTAGGATGTAGTTTTAGTGGTACTTGCCCAGGTACAAAAATTCCTTGTTAGGTTTGGATTATTATATCATTATCATCCCCATTTTACAGAAGAGTAGACAGATTTTAGCAGGCTTGTCCAAAGTCCACACTGAAAGAGCTAATTAGGCCTGATAACCAGATTCTCCAGTCATGTAGTGCAGTACTCTTTCCATCAGGCTACAAAAAGCCTAACTAAGATCTCTTGTCAGAGAACACACTTGTCTGTTTGATGCAATTAATCCATCACTAAGAATTGGTGAAGTATCTTCATCACATACTGGACACTGTACTAGGTGCTGGGGGTGTGAAGGGGACGACAAAGGCAACGAATGAAACAATCTCTATACTCAGGGAACTTCAGTGGGAGAAAATAAATACATAAATAGGTTTGAGTTAGAAGGTAATTCATTTTGTGCTTATACAATGCCAAATCCCAAGTCAGCTTTGGAAAACCTTTCTGAGTAAACACCCCCTTTTTGACTAAATGCCCCCTCATCTACATTATCACCCTGAAATTACATCTGGTGTCAGATGTGCCAGAAATACATACTCCTCTGTTTAAATTCTTCCCAGAATGCGATAGGCATATGGCATTGACGATGTTGGTCAGTACTTTACAAGCTTTCATTGAAGGAGCGTCCCTGGGAGAATTCCATGTACGACTTCAGATGCTGCTAGTTTTCCATTGTCATGTCTTGTTGATGCCACAGGTGGAAGGAAAAGGTAAGAGTTTGGTTCTTTTAAAAAATACATATGTTATTTCAGTATTGCATTGGAGAGACAACAAGGTGAGTGGATAGAAAGCTGTCCTGGAATCCAGGAAGACCTAGTGGCCATGTAACCAGTGGAACCAGTCACCTAATCTCTAGGTGCTCTAGGAAGCTCTAAGACAGGGGTCAACAACCAGGCTAACCTGCAGGCTGACTTTTCTCTCTTCTACTTCCCCCTTCTAGCCCTACTTCCTCTCTAAGAGTGTTTTTTACATTTTTAGGTGAAGCTTTATTGTAATCTGTAGTTTACTGACCCTTGGTCTAAGAGAAAGTGATGCCCTGCATTTGTAGAAGTAATTTCCACACCTATGAGGTCCTTGTACCAGTGAAATCACAGGTCCAGTTATATATACCCTTTTCCATAATAATGCATTAGTAAACTAGCTCAAGGAGGGGAAAGTATAAATGACATATTCTTGGTCTGGTTTACATGATATACCTCATTTAGTTCTTTATTTTAATGTAGAAGGAGTAACTAAATCTAGAAAAGTATTCACAGTGAAATGCTGATTGGTTGTAGATTCAGGAGTGGTTGGCTAAGGGTAAATTGGTAAGTGAAGGGCCCAGATAACTTTTTTGGCAGCTTATTTTCAATCCAGATAGAAAAATGCACAATCTTTGCTGGCTTCTAATTTGCTTAAGGGATTATTTAAGAGATCTTTTCATGACAGAACCTGGATACTGCTTTTTAAGTGGAGAATTCAGAAGGCTGAGCTAGAATCAAAGGGAAAAGCCCTTCATTGATCGGTAGTGACTACAGTGTCTCCAGGCATATTGTCCTTGAATTAGCTGACGTAAAGAACGATCTTCACTGAAGACACAGAATCTCAAGAACTTGGCAACATCTGCAGCAAAGAAGTTTGGGATTTTATTGGCACTCCCAGTTTAAGGCCGCCCATAACGTTGCTGTGAGGGAAAACCTTTTATAAGAAGTTGTTATTCTTTTTCTCTTTTATTTCTTTCAGATTCACTTTGCAGTGTTCTTTGGAATTTGTACCATTATTATAAACAGTTCTCAGACAGAGTCCAGGCCCGAATTGAGGAGCTTCGATCCCCACTAGAAAAAGAGCTAAAGGTGACTCGAGTGACTCATCACAAGAACACTTTAACAAATGCAAACTTCCTTTAGATTATTCCTAAATTTTAAAAATCATCAAATAATCATGAGGATTTTATTGAAGGACAGTAATTTGGGAAAGGAGAGGTGGCTACTGTAAAGCAAGATAATAAAATGTGAATTTTAAGTATCATGGCCCCCAATTTTACGTCACGTACCCTAGAGTTACATGTCGTCCTTGCCCTCCACCTCCATCTCTTATCATCTTATTCTCCTTTTAGACTTGGGTCAGCAAAGAGCTGTTTGGTCATATTGTTTCTGTCTAAAACTTAAAAGAATCATAGATTTAGGATCTGATGGTACCTTAGTGGTAGTCATCTTGCCCAGCTCCCTTATTTTCAGAATGAATAAATTAAGGCCTTGAAAGGTCACACAGGTAGTAAGTGGCAGAATCAGTTTATAAAATGAGGTCCTGTGACTCTTGCTTGAATCGTCTTTTCACTGAATCAGATATCCTCCTGTACAGGTTTTGAGCCACTTTGCTGATTAAGCAGGGTGATGATAAGAACTGACTAGTTCTGTGATTCCAGTGGTAAACCCTGTGGTGTGTAGGTCCTAAGTACCAAGACATGGGAGTACTCAAGTGGGTCATTGATTTTAATTACCATTACATGGGTGCTAAAAGAATGTAGGGTCCTCTAGGAATGAGAATCCCTTCACTTGTGAAAGAGTTGGACTTCCTCTAAGTCACAAATAAAACTTGGTGGCCTTTCCCTGAAGCTTGTTTGAATTGCCAGCACCCACTCCTGCAGTTTGCAGATGGACACTGGACCTGTTTTGGGGTAGTACAAGCATCGTGAAGCTGGTGGTATGGAAGGAGGCTTGAGTTTGGACTTGGGGTCTTGAGGTGACTTGGGGGAAATGAGAGGACTTGGGTTTGAATGTGGGCTCTGCCCCCTTACTACCTGTGCGACCTTGGGCAAGTCATTTCTTTCGGAGCCTCAGTTTCCTCATCTATAAAGTGAAGGTGTTGGACTAGGTGACCTCCAAGGATTGGACTAGATGGTCTCTTGAGTTCATTTCCATCTCTTAAGTCTAAGAACCTAAAAATAAACCTTATGCTGAGCTTTACAAACAAGTCTTTGATTTCTGTTTATGTTACAGGAATTTGTTAAGATCTCCAAATGGAATGATGTTAGCTTCTGGGCAATAAAACAGTCTGTGGAAAAGACACACAGGTAGTAATAAAACTCTTTCTGAAGTTTGAGTTCAGTTTTTATAATGGGCAGCAAGTATATGACCATAATACACTGGTGACAGTGATGTAGGACAGCATGTATCACTGCACTTCTGAAAGTCCCTAGATTCTGTCTTTGTATATATAGCATGCCTTAAGTGCTTACTAGTGATTCAAATTTATAGCATTAACCACTTTGGCAGTCTGCTGACATTTTGAGACCCCTTCTCAGAATGTTTTTAAATGCATAAAAGAATATATATATGTGTGTGTGTATATGTGTGTGTGTGTGTGTGTGTGTGTGTGTGTGTGTGTGTGTGTGTGTGTGTGTGTAGAATTATGAAAGAAACCAGTTTTACTGAAATAGTTATCAAAATTAAAAACTACATGTACACATATTCATAGACCCCAACTTAAGAACCTCTGACATAGTATTTGCCTCTGGAAAGTAAAAGAAAAACAATTTTTTAAAATTATAGAATAATAAGAAATAAAATGTAAAAGTAAAGAGCAAGTATGTGGACTTGATAAAGTATTTATGCATTTTGCCCCCTGAATCATGTTTGCCTATCTATCCCCAATTGCTATTATTGGTTGTGGTTAGGACCCTCTTTAAGTACATGAAGAAATTTGAAGCAGTCTTGAGCGAACCGTGCAGGCCTTCCTTAATAGAAAGTACCCAGGAAGAGCAGCTAGATTGTCTGCAGAAGCAACCAGCAACAGATGAGGAGAAAACTCCAATTCAGAGTCTGAACAGCATGCTGATGGAAACTCTCTTAGCCAGACCAGGCAGCACCCAGGTATGCACTCACTGACTTCTGGGAAATTTTCTATTTATGTCTTACTTGTTTGGAATGACAAATTCCTGCTTTCTTTAGGCCTGTCCCCATAACCCAAACAGGGCAGTTAGAGCTTTTGAAGTATTGTTAAGAAGTTTTCCGGCTTTGGTTGTTGGCCCAACTAAATCATCTCATCTGGCAGAGCAGTGAGGCATAGCTGCTGGAAAGCTCAGAGTTGGCATAGAAACATGAGTCTGCCTGGCACTTGAGTTTATGGAGAACCCAATCATCTGTGATGGTGTTTATACCACCTTTGACCCACCCCATCAGTCAAGCTGTGCTAGAAGGTCATTTTGTTTCATATTGAGGGGACCTAGTGATAGCTTGGGGATAGAGAGAACCCCCCTCACCTTCAGGGCTCAACTCATGCACCATCTTGTTCTGGAAGCCTCTTTTCGTTCCCTGTACTTAGTGTTTTCTCTCTCTCAAATTATCATCTATTTACATGATGGAAAACTACCCTTCTCAGGAAGCTCTTGGATGTGCGGGGCAGTTTCTCATTTTGTTTTTGTGTCTCCAGTGTTTAGCACAAGGCTACACTCAAGATGTGCTTTAAATGCTTGTTGGGTTGGGCTATATAACGTTCCTCATTTCCCTGTACCTTCTCCACGCAGTTATAAGGAGAGCCAGAAGAATGAGTTTAAAAATCTACCACCAAAGGGGAAATTAATAGCCTTTTTGTTAGATGTTTCCATCCACTTGGGAGGTCTGTGGGAAGGGGAAAATTCAAAATTAATCTACTTGCTACATTAATTTGACTGATTTTCCCTGAGTATCTAACCTAGTGGGTAGCATTGGAAGCTCTAGAGCTTTCTTTTCTTTCTTTAAAAAAAAAAACTCACATTTTTGTTTTTATACCATTCATTTCCTTATGGTCCACTCTCCTCTCTCTCCCCCACCCCCATTGAACCTTCTCATGTAACAAAGAAAAAAAACATTTAGGCAAAACCAAGGAGCATAGCAAACTTATCTAACAATGTCTGTGACATTCTGTACCAAGTGCAGAGAGGTGCATTTCTTCATTTGTTGTCCAAATCATAGCAATTAATCAGGTTTTGACTGCATCTTTGTGTCTGTCCCGTGTGTATGTATCCCCCATCATCCCCCCCCCCCCCCCAATTTACATTAATTTAGTTTTCTGTGTTCTTTTCCTGGCTCTGCTTACTTTTCTCTGCACAAATTCATGAAAGTCTTCCATGTTCAGAGCTTTGTTTTTCAGTGGATTCTCTAATGTCAGCCTTTAACAGACTACCCCCATGTCCATATCTGTTTGTTCTCTTTGAGGTGAGCAGAGAGTTTGATTACCACACATCCATTTTGGAAGTAAAAGACTCTACTCTAAGACAACCCTCTGCCTCAGATTCAGAGACCTGATGCTTGAAAGTGGTTTTCAGAAAAGCAAGGGTAACATTTCAGTTGAGCACGTACATTTGCTAGGTACCTGCTATCTGTTGAGCTGTCCAAAACAACCCCCACCCCACAACAAAACAACACATTAGCTTACCAGTTTAGAGTGTGTTGCTAATAATGCTTAAGTTTGATTAAGCATTTGATCCCTTTATGGATCATTTTATTTCAGAGGTCATGAGGTAATTAGAAAGCTTAAAGAAGTAGTCTGTAGTCAGAAGACCTGAGATTGAATCGTGGATCTTCTGTTTACTGTCTGTGGGACCTTGGCAAGGATAAGAACAACAACAGTAATGATGTATAGCACTTCGAGGTTTACAGCTGCTTTATGTATGTTGCTTCATCCGATCGTCACAGCAGTCCTGTAACAGGCACTGTTATTATCCCCATTTTGCCCATGAGGAAACAGACACAGATGATTAAATGACTTGCCCCAGGGTCACACAGCCAGTAAGTGTCTGAGGCCAGATCTGAACTAATGTCTTCCTGACTCCCCAAGTTCAACACTGTAGGTACTTCACCATCTAGCCAGACCTCATCTATAAAAGGAAGGGTTGGACTGGACACATTCCAAGGTCGTTTCCGTCTCAAAATCTGATCATTTTAACACTGAGAATAGTATCGTGTTTTTAACATTTCTGGAGGAAAAAATGCTCCCATCTAAATCTTTTTATGCATATTAATCATTGTTCCAATACCTACGTTTACAGTGGTGAGAATTAGGTGGGGCGGGGACATTGTGTCTGAGGAGCATCCACTGCTGTCTCTCTGAATTTCTAGGTCGAGAGGCCTAGCGAACATTGATGTTCTTATTCGCTTTATTTTTCATACTTAAGAAGCTTCAACGTTTATAACCCTGAGATGTCAGAGGTGATAGTGGTAGTTAACACTTGAGCATTTGGGACACGGGAGTTTGACAGTACATTATTGCCAGCTGGTTATGATCTGCTTGATGGAGGTTATTCCCACCTTTGTTTTGCAGATTGTGCTTCCAGACACTTGCCAAGACATCATACCTTTCCTCTCAGAGGGGTTGCTACAGAGCCGTTTGCCAAAGCTCACCAAACGAATGAAGAAGATTTGTATTACAATCATAAAGCAGAGCCCATTGCCTGGCCTTGTGGAGAACCTTGATCAGTTTACAGGTGTGTAAGTGGCTGCTCACAGCAGCAAAGGGATTTTATGGACAGAAAATTCAGAAAGACATTTAGGGTTGGCTTGTTCTTTGCAGGACAAATTCTGCTGTTTTTTGGTCTTTTTTTATAGGCCCTGGTCAAAGCTGTTTAATTTTTAGCAACTAAACAACTTAAAGGGAGGAGGAGCAAGCAGGGACCAGCATGAAAGTGAAACAAGTGTTAGTTTTGGGATTTATCTGTTGAGAACAACAAAATGTGCACTGTTCTCTAAATTTTAACAGAACAATACCTCATGCTTGGTGGTGAATTAACTTTTGTCCTTTCCTTTTCAGGCAGGGCTTTTTAATGAGAGGTAGAGAGATGAGCTCCAGGCCCTCAGGGGAACATTTCTCCTTCCCCTTTTCAAATGTTTAGTGTCTTTTCTTTCTTTTTCAATATCACTGTTAACTTACCAGTGGCTCCCCCCCCCAGTCTCCTTCACAATAGTGTATGTTTGTACACTTACACACAATACACATACACACACAAACACATTGGCTGTGTCTTAAAATATACGCTTCATTACACATCTGTTCTCCATACAACTCTGATGAAAATTGACTTTTCATCATTAAGTCCTTTGAAATTATAATGGATTATTACATTGAACATAGTTCTCCATTCTTTCAATATTATTGTTTTCTAGGTAATTCTTTGTATGTCTCAGGCTTCTCAGTGTTGGGGAGGCTTTAGGCCAGGGCCAGTGCCGCCACCTCCCCCCACCCCCCCATAGCTCAGACCTCACAAGTTTCATACCTGTAGTCCACTGCCTCTTTCTTGAGAGGAGGGAAGGATGCCTTATGATCAACCCTCCAGTCAAAAGTGATCTAGAGTTGTTCTCATAGTCTTTCCAAGTACATTGTTCTCTTGGTTCTTCTTACTTCTCTGCATGTTAATTCATACAAATAGAAGCTGCTTCTTTGTTGCTCTTTTAAGCATTCTCCTCTTCTTAGCTCAAACAAGCTTAAGCTTTTAGGTGTATGATTTTCTTTCTCTGCTTTCTCTTTCTATAGGTGATGTCATTTCCTCTGTATGTGAACTACAAAGCTTAACTGTGGAACCAAACACAGATAAAGAAAAACAGAAATCAGAAGTAAAACACATTCTTTTGCAGAAACAGCGGGCTTTATCAGAGCTCTTCAAGTATCTCATGAAAGTTGGTGAGTCTTCATTAAGAGGAAAATGTATTTCTCTAATACATTTAATCTTTTTTGTTAGATTGTAAATGGAACAGCATGAATTGTATTTCCTGAGTATGTGTATAAAAAATGTGTGTGTGTGCGCGCGCATGCGTGTACGCATATATACATGCATAGATACACACACACACCTGAACAAGGAAGTGTGGTGTAGTGGATAGAGGACTGGCCTTGGAAGGATTAGGTTAGGGTCTTGACTCTTAGATATAGTATTATCTAGGTAACTCTGGGCAAGTCATGATCTCTCTGCCTCAGGTCCAGGACTATAAATTGCAGAGCAGTTGCTGATCTGCATTGGTAGAGATAGCTTCCTCATCAAAAAAAATCCCTTTACCAATGAAATAACAGGTCTATAAACACTGTGCTCCCCCCTGTCCCATACCCCCATCCCCAACTCTTCGTACTTCTCCCAGACAAAGATAAGAATAATTCAAGGGGATGGGGTGTGTAATGACATGATTATTGTCTGTGCATCATTAAACAGTAATATTGTTGGATTCTTGTACTCAAATTCCATTTTCTGTGGCCAGCTCTGTAGTTTCCTTTTACTTAAAATAGTGCTGAAGCATGAACTGCTAGGGAACTAGATTAAAGATGTTTGATGATTTTTATTTCCCTAAACTCATAATAAAACTTTCTTTTCTAAGGCTTGTCCTATCGCAAAGGTCTTACTTGGGCTCGTTCCAAAGACCCTCAGAATATCCTTCACCTGCACCCATTAGATCTTCGTAGTGCACTGTCTATCGTTGGCAATATGCAGGAATCAGATGCAAGGTTTGTGCTTTGGGTAGAATTTAACTATAAATGATACCTGCACATGGACTCTGTACAAATGGTCAAGTTGTTTTCTCAGGGATTCTTCCCACCCCCACTGTCCTCTTCCCTCCTCTACTGGTTCTGTATTTCTTTCAGATTTTGTATACACAAAAATCTTCAAAACCCCAAGTACCTTTGTAGAACTACTTATCTCTTAAGATGCCTTTGTTTTATAGTGCAAACCATCTATGTAGCGTTAAACTTCGTTCTTTATTTTAGAGTCAGGTTTTGACATTTGTTAACCTTTGAACTCGGAGAACGAGATAGTGAGCTCATCCAGGGCAGCTACTGTGACTTCTACTTTGGTTTCCACGATTGTGTCATACAAAATGCCGAGCACACAGTAGGTGCTTATTTATTGACAGTGAGCAAATGAATTCAGACAGTTGGCTGTTAGGCATAACTGGACTTTTTGTTTACTTTACCTACCCCAAGACCTGGGGGTATATAAACTGTACCTCCTCTTTTCCAGGCTGCTCGCAGAAATCTCTTCCTCCTGGGATGGGTGTCAGAAATATTTTTATCGGTCACTTGCTCGTCACTTAAGACTTCAAGCAGCTTTTTTGGCACCTTCAAAGGTAAAATAGGAAAATTAGTAGCTAGAGTGAAAAGTACAAGTTTTCTTATTGTTTCAGCCTCCCAGAGGTAGACCTACAAAGATGTTTTTCAGTAAGTAACAATTTAGGTATATCATTTCTGTGAAATTTATTTTTAAAAGCTTTCTAATCAGGGCAGCTAGGTGGCGCAGTCAGTAGAGCACCGGCCCTGGAGTCAGGAGGACCTGAGTTCAAATCCGGCCTCAGACACTTGACACATGTACTAGCTGTGTGACCTTGGGCAAGTCACTTAACCCCAACTGCCCTGCCAAAAAGCAAAAAAAAAAAAAAAGCTTTCTAATCCTGTACTGAAAGTGGAGGCAGCCATAATCCATCAATCTATCTAGTCTGTCAAGCTATCAGTAAGCTTACAGAAAATCCTCCTGTGCCTCCTATTGATGTCAGAACTGTTTTAAACTTCAGCTCATTTACGATATTGGGTTGGGTATAGGCCGCCTCAAAGTTAGCTGTCTTTGAAATGGAGGGATGGAAGTGTACATATGTGCATGCAAAAATGACTAAAATTACCATATTAACTAATGTCTTTGATGAAAAATTTGTTTTCAGAGTTCTTTCCATTTAAGTCAGTATTTTATTCATTGCTCATGTTTTTATCACTTTGCTCATCCTTTTATTTATTAAGAGTAAGATTGTTCATCGTCCTTTTATTAAGAGTGTGATTTTTTTTTTTTTTATGTGTATAAGTGTACGTGAGACATGCATGCTTTGTACAAACCAGATCTGGGTGAAGCAGCATCAGAGACACCTGCTGGCTGCTGGGGCCTGTGCTGTACCAGAGTCTAGGGAATACAAAGGCAGAGAAGGGCAGTCCTTGCCCTTAGGGAGTTTACATGGTATCAGGGGAGACAAATCCATTCTTTAATATTCTAACGGTAGACTTGACCTTTACATAGGTTTTGGTTTGCAAAGTGCTTTGCACACTTTTCAGCATTTGTGCGAGGCTGTTGATGCAATCAGCAGTCAGTCAGTACTCATTGATTAAGGGCCCAGTATGTGGATTACAGAGACAAGAATATCGTAGTCCCCACCCTCGTTTACAGGTTCTCAGAGAAGATGTGTCCATATAGAAATAAGCTCTAGCTTAACGTTAAATAAGTAGATTGTTCACAGACCTCCTCCTCTCTCCTCTTGAGTTGTGACCCTGCTCCCTCTGTGGCTCTTCAGGGCTTCAGTGCCTGGGGCCCCTGCAGCCAGAGTGGCTTTAGTGCCTGGAACTGGGGCTAGCATGGGGTCTTGTTATTTATTTACCAGCAAATTTACTGAAAGCCAGAATGGTCTGTATATGCTAAGTAAATACAAGGCCATTTTAGAGGAAAGGCACAAGCAGCTAGGGGGATGAGGAAAGATTTCATATTGATGATGGTACTTGAACTGAGTTTTGAAGGAAAAAGGGATTCCAAGAGGTTGAAATGAAGAGATGTGTATTCCAAGCATGAAGAAAAGCCAGTTCCAAAAGCATAAAGATAGGCAATGGGAATGTCTTGCGCGAGAAAGGACAAAAATGGCCTCTGTGTCAACCAGTACAGTGTGTCAGTAGAATTCATTATTTCACATGGAAGTAGTGTGATGCAGCAGAAAGGGCTTTGGATTTGGAGGCAGAGAGAAGACTGGGGTTCAGTTTTCATCTCCGTAACTTGCTATGTGGATAACCTTGGATTTATGTCAGTCATTCTCTTCGGGCCTCAGTTTCTTCATCTTTAAAATGAGTGTTGAATGAAGTAATCTTTAAAATCCTTTCCAGCTCTAAATCTCATCATCTACAAGTCAAACTATATGCACTACAACATGTTCCTTGGTTCAGAAAACCTGGCCTGACATTTCCCATCCCTAATTGTCAGATCTTGTAGGAGACTAGCATGGTAAAGGGGTTCCAGGGTAAGAGCTTCGCTATTAATATTCTCTTCCTATGTCCTGTCCCACTTTCCACCTCCCCTTTGCAGGAGATTGGAGTGAGTATCATTGACCGATGTAAAGGATTCTCAGCACACCTCATGAAGACACTTATCCACCAGAGGAGCTCACTGACTGCCCTGACAGAACAGTGGATTATTCTCAGGTACAGATTGCCCAGCTTGGATGGGGATGGTGTTCTGTTTGCCTTTTTAGACTGAATGGGAAGGAGCTGTGTATTTAAGCCACAGATTAAAGCTACTCAGATTTGTGAGGGATGATAACAGAAATGAACCTTTCCTAAATAAAGGCTTGACCCTTAAGTCTGGGGAAGGTGAAGATTAGGTATTATGTTCCGGTTAAGTGATTATGCTTGCTTTAAGTGAATATTCTGTATTCCCTTGTGAAAAGTTTGTAGCTATGTTAGAGACTTTAAGTAGAAGGAGGCATGCTTAGAGCTGTTCTGAGGGGAGTGTGAAATGGCAACGTAAGTGAGTTATATTGAGTCCTTTTCTTTGCTAAATGTTATGACAGTAATACCATAGTTTTATAGTCTTAGGATAGACAACACCAAACTATATTCTAGTCAGGCTTATTGAGCCTATTTTTGTTTATTATTGGTAACAGTAACAAAAATAATTCACATTTACATAGATCCTTCAGGTTTTAAAAGTATTTTCCCCACAACAGCCTGGTGTAGTAGTAAGTTTTATTGCCCCCATCTAACAAAGGGAGAAGTTGAGTAACAGGGATGTTAGGTGACTTGGCCACGTTTACATCCCTGGTGTCAGAGCCAGAGTTTAAAGCAAGCCTGTACCTTTGTGATAACAAGTATCAATTGGCTTCTCTTTAACTTCAAGGTTCTTAGCAGTCACAGGTGCTTGCAATTTTAGGGAAGGTTACAATAAATTGTGTGTGTTCTTGGCTCTGAGGTTACCCTTGGTGTAGAGTAATTATTTTGATTCAGCCACAACCCCTCATCATCCATTATGTTTACTTTAGCAGAATACTCTAAGTACTTATTTTAATTAGAGTTCTTAGAATCCTTTTTGTTTTTTTTTTCATTTCATAAGAACAGAACTCTAGATACTATTCTCAAAGAGCAACAGCCTCTAGTATGTAGGAGGGTTGTAGTAGCAAGGGAGCAGGCATTTAGTTTTGAAAGCTCATGTTTAGGATTCTAGCTTATGTTGTCAGACTCCCATGAGCCATTTAACACTCTCATCAAATGGAAGAGCCTTCATCCCAGATCAGGTAAGTCCATCCTTTTGCAAAATGAGCTATACACTTAGTCTGCATTAATAAACATTTGTTAAATTGAAGTTTGAAGAACCTTTTTAATATGTTCCTTTGACGGGTTTCTTTCCATTAGGAACCTCCTCAGTTGTGTGCAGGAGATTCATTCTAGACTGCCTGGGTCTCATGGCTATCATGTGGCTTTCCCACCTCAAGATGGTGTTCAGCAGTGGATGGAAAAACTACAGCACCTGTCCATGCAGAGCATGATAGTGCTGGAGCAGCTTTCATGGTTTCTGCAGTGCTGTCCAGAGGAGCAGCCTCTAAGTAGTGTGGATGACAAGAGCATGGGAGATGGACTTTCTACTTCCCATTCTGAGAAAACCTTCACTTCAGAAGTAACCAAACCCACTGTGGGAGAGGCTTCTGGGGCAGTGTCTGACACGATCCCAACAGGGCTGAGATACCCGTCTCCTTTGTCTGGAGATTACCTGCCCCCTGGCTGTCGAATGCGGAAATCAGAGCAGTTGTGGCAGCAGTCAGTGGCAAGAGTGACGGAGATGCTAGCAGCCATTAAAACTGTGAAAGCTGAAGTGGACAAAATCAGGCAGCAGGCTTGTGAAACTCTCTTTCATTCTTGGTGAGTGGATGGGGCTATATTGCCATTACTCACTATACAAATTGAAAGCTGTCATGGGAAAAGAACTGGGATTTACAAGTATGCAACAGCTTTGCTTTGAACCCATTCAGTTGGGCTGCTGGATTAATTGTAAGGCATGAGTTATAAAAGGACATGCATTAAATAGCATGTGTCTATCCACAAAATATTAACTAAAATGGGCTTTATCTGGTGTGTGTGTTTGGGGAAGGCTTGTGTTCTCTTGTGTCCCTTTCAACTTTTGTGACGTTTCTGTATTGTTGCAGGAAACATTTTGAAGTGTGCTGTGCTGGGTTGAGTTGCATGTCCAAAGTCTCAGCTCAGTTGCAGGGCCTAGAGTCCTTGTTCGTTGTTCCAGGGACAGAGGCTGAGCAAACTGCGCAGCAAATCTCATTAGTCAGGAGTCTGGAATATATTAGAAGAGAAATCGATAAAGCCATGGCTGACTTCACTGCCTGGAAGACACATCTCCTTACTTCATCCAAACAAGGTGAAAAGGACAATTTTTCTGCTTGACTTTTGAGATTTAGGGGGCAAGAGTGGGAAACCTAAAGCAGTAAAGATTCACTAACTTTTGCTCTACAAGTGTTCCTTCAACTCTAGATTAATGTTAATTAAAATTTAGATTGAATCCGAAGAAAAACTGTAATTTGGAAGGAAAGGCGTTTAAAGTAACCAGGACAAAATTTGTAAAGGCTTTGTGGCCTTGCTCCTCAACTTCCCCTGCCTGTCTCCTAGAACACACTGCCTGCTAATTTTTGTGAGGTAGTGTTCTTGACAATGAGCGTGTAAGTCATGATAGTGTGAAATGACAGGACTTCAGGAGTCTGTTAGGAGAATCTTGCCTTTTTAGACTGAAAGGCTTAGTGCAAAAATGTGGGCCAAGGTGATGTGTTGTTTCCCAAGCATCTCACCTCTGTACATATTCTCCTCATGGCATTCCTGCCCCTTCAGAAGAGTTTCTCTATATTGATTTATTTTTTTTAATATGTATTTAATATTTTCAGTTTTCAGCATTGATTTCCACAAGATTTTGAATTACAAATTTTCTCCCCATTTCTACCCTCCCTCCCACTCCCAAGATGGCATATATTCTGATTGCCCCGTTCTCCAGTCAGCCCTTCTTTCTATCACACCACTCCTCCCCATCCCCTTTTCCCTTACTTTCTTGTAGGACAAGATCGATTTCTGTGCTGTGTTGCCTATATATCTTATTTCCCAGTTGCATGCAAAAATAACCTTTTTTTTTTGAACATCTGCTTTTAAAACTTTGAGTTCAAAATTCTCTCCCCTCTTCCCTCCCCACCCACCCTCCCTAAGAAGGCTTTTGGTGTAGTCTCTTTGACTTTGTTGACTTCTTCTGGCTGTATGTTTTGGTCTTCTTTGTCACCAAAGAAAGATTCCAAAGTCTGAGTCAGTCTGAATCCGGGTCTGTTTTCGCTGCCTGTTCGTGTTCCCAGCCAGCTACTTGACCTTTGAGTTTTTCGTCAGGGTGTGACTGCTTGTAGAGTAGAGAGAACTTTGTCCCAAGCTTGAGGGGCTGTGCTGCTGTTTTCAGAGCTATTTCTATACAGCCAGCTCTGCCACACCAGTGTTCCTTCTCCCCCAAGAACTGCCATCCAGGATTGTGGCCCAGATCCAGGCAGGGCAAAGCAGGCTTTGCACTCCTGCTCTAATCCGCTGCTTAATTCCTCCTACCCAGTGGGCCTGGGGCTGGAAGCAACTGCATCTGTAGCTCTGGAAGCAGCCTGAGAGCTGCACCAACTCCGCCACCCCCGGGCAGTAGCCAACCGTGAACTCCTTTCACTCTGTCCCAGCAGCTTTTCCCACTAACCTTCTCTGTTGTCTTTGGTGTTTGTGGGTTGAGAAGTCTGGTAACTGCCGCAGCTTACTGATTCAGGGCGCTACGCCTGTTCCACCAAATTCCCGATCTGGTTGGTCCTGGCGCAGCCCACGCTGGGCTCTGCTCCCAGCTCCGTGCTATAGACCCTTCCCAGCAACCATCCAGGCTGTCCTGGGCTGGAGCCCTGCTTCCCTTTGTTATTTCGTGGGCTCTGCAGCCCTAGAATTTGTTCAGAGCCATTTTTCTGGTGTTTACAGGGACCTGGGGAAGGGGCTTAAGCAAGTGCCTGCTTTCCTGCTACCATCTTGGCTCCGCCCCTATCCTGTATATTGATTTTTATGAGGATTTCCTGGGTCACCAAGTTGAATGATGGATTATCCTTTATTTCACAAGGCAACCATGTATCGGATGAAGGATTCGTGGAGGATTTCTCAGCACAAATGGAGGTTGCCATCCAGGCAATTCTCTTTGCCACCCAGAGTTTAGCAGAGAGAAATGATCAAAAGATACAAAGTGGCAAAGAGCAAGAAACCCAACAAGAGGAGAGTGGTAAGTTTCATATGAGGCAAAGATTAGTTTTATGTTGGGTGAAAACATGTTAAAAATTTTTTTTGATGAAAAATCTCAAACCACATTGATTCTTGTTAGTTTAATGCCCATTAATTTCTTATGTGATTTTGTACAGAATGGGTTTTGGTATGTGAATGTCTTTCTGCCATTAATGGTATTTTTCTCTGCGATCATCAAAGAAGCAACAGACTCAGTGGAGAGAGTACATTCTGGACATCTAACAAAACTCCTAGAAGATGACTTCTGGGCTGATGTGAACTCTCTACATGTGCAAAAAATAATCTCAGCCATTTCTGAGCTCTTAGAGAGGCTGAAATCTTATGGTGAAGACTGCACAACAGAGAAGCACAAGGTAAGTTGGCTCTTTAAATAAAGTCATATATTTAGACTGTTCAGGTGAACAAAGTGTCTGACTTCATCTTCTCCAGTCTGACTACCTTTAGCAGTCTTCAAGGTGGCATAGCTAAAAATTGCCCTGATTCTGCATATGATAGGTTACTGACTAATTTTGATATGTGGATACTTCAATCTCTTTGGAAGTGGATGCCTGAACACTTAAGGTAAGAAAGTATAGTTTTGAATACCAGAAAGCCAGACAATCTTCAGTTGGGTTTTATTCATGTGATATTTGACATCCATTGTGTGAGTGGGGGGGGGGGGGGGGATTGATTTGACTAAGGGGTAAGTTATGCAACCTCCTAGTGCCCCAGGGAACTCTAAGAGTAGAACTTGCAGAATAGGGGCCAATCTACATTGGTGGAAGATTTTCCTTGTTGGGAGTTCGATATACTGATGAAATCACTGGTCTGCACCAAAAAACCCCCCAAAACACTAAAATATTAATGTTCAACAAGTATATACTAAGTTATTTTATTAATAATAATAGCTAATTATTACTGATTACTAAACTAATAGTTAATAATACTAAGATATCTTAATTAATAATAGTTAAAACTGAAAACATCAGTCATTCTGCAGTAGTCTAAACTATGAGAAGTTCATGATCCCAGTAACAATCTTGGATTTGTTTTGCAAAATTTTATGTTTTATTCAGTGTGGAGTAGTTTACAGAGGGCTGTCCTTAAAAGTTAGTACTACCCAGATTCAAATCCTGTCTTTGACACATACTGACACATTGTGTGATCCTGGGCAAGTGCCCCAGGCAGCTATCTAAGATTGTAAGTTGCAGAAATCTCATTAGCTTTGGTACGTGGATTTCCTCACTGGGGAGCTTGTTGTGTATGTTGGGACAAACAAAATTCTGCATTATCTTTGTGAAATGCAAGCTTTTCTGTCAGAGGAGAATTCAGTAAATTGACTATGCTTGGACAAGCAAACTTCATACAGATAATTGAGGCCAGGAATCATAAGCCGCGGCTGTCATTTTGTCAGATAAGGCACTTGTCACTGAAGAGGTTTGCTTTTTGTTTGTTTGTTTGAACATACAGTTCTTCAATCAAGCCTGCTCCTTGTTGGTACGCCTCATGCCCATGCTTTCCAGGTATTCAGATCTTGTCCTGTTCCACCTAACAGTGTCCTTGGCAACTCACCGAAGCACTGGGAAATTGCTCTCTGTTCTCACTCATGTCTTCTCTGAACTTGGTCAGAAGGTAAGCCCCATTTGGAGACCACTTAGGCCAAAAGATATCCAAATTTTCAAAAAACTGAAATTTAGAAGTAGTTTTTAATTTGATAAACTTCCACAAAGTAATTGGAAGGCCATTTACTCAGTCAAGTGACTTTCCCAAGAATCTTTTCTCTTTTGAGTGTATTATGTTAAAGCCATTAGAACTGATATATAGATAGGTACACTCCTAGAATCTGGAGGTCACATTAGAATTAATGCTTTTTGCTTGTGTACTGACTTAACTTTGAAACGTAAATGTATCTTCTAGTGCACGTCATAATCCATCCACACTTTCTTTATCCGGTATGATTATTGTCAGTGTCCTTCCATAAGTCCTTAAGAAGAGTCTGCTCACATGGTGAGGGCCTTCCTCTAGCCCTCTTAGGATTAAGTGGATACTAGTGGAGCTCTTAGGCTGGCCATCTGTTCTTTGAATCCTTCTACTGGCCCACCTACCACCTTCTCTGCTAGTCACATATATTCTTAGTGATATCCTTCATTATGCTTTTGGTGCACAGTTCTTATTTGGAAATATTTTGTAGTCTATTAATATCCACTACTAATACCTCTTTAGGTGGCCTACAACTTTAACTCTTTGGAGATTGTGGCATTCCATGATTCACAGCCATATAGTATCAGCAGAAGAGTACTAATGTTACAGAGATGGGCCTTTGTTTCAGCAAGAAGAATAGAGTTATTAAAAAGTCCAACTGGACTCCTCTTATTTAATTCCAGGCCCAGTTTATTGTCCATTTGCAGGGTTTGCATTGTATGTACACCTTTTTTCCCATCTCTTCAAAATTTTTATAAGAATAATTTGCGTTTATATCAAGGACATGGTTGAAGACATAACAAGGGAACAAGCAGGCTTTCACATATGGTAAGTTACAGCAGACACCATCTTTACTGTCACACAGGTGATGGAAAGGTTTCAAGAGTCCAAGATCTCACTGTATATATTGTTTGTTGACTGTGTATTTCAAAAGAAAACAAAAACTTAGAATTCAACCAAATGCTACCTTAAAGGACTCTACCTTAAAAATTAGATTGGAGCAAGAGGAAGCTAGTGACTTTATCAGAAATCAAGATATTATAAAACTGAACCAAAGGAATGAAAAAATGGGAGCCCATATGAAATATCTCATTGGAAAAACTATTGACCTGGAGAATAGATCCAGGGGAGATAATTTAAAAATTATTGGACTATTTGAAAGCCATGATCAAAAAAAGAGCCAAACATCATCTTTTTTTTAAAATTTATTTAATATATTTAGTTTTCAGCATTGATTTTCACAAAAGTTTGAATTACAAATTTTTTCCCCATTTCTACCCTCCCCCCACTCCAAGATGGCATATATTCTGGTTGCCCCATTCCCCAGTCAGCCCTCCCTTCTGTCACCCCACTCCCCTCCCATCCCCCTTTCCCTTCTTCTCTTGTAGGGCAAGATAAATTTCTGTGCCCCATTGCCTGTGTATCTTATTTCCTAGTTGCATGAAAAAACTTTTTTTTGTTGTTGTTGTTTTTGAACATCTGTTTTTAAAACTTTGCATTCCAAATTCTCTCCCCTCTTCCCTCCCCACCCACCCTCCCTAAAAAGGCAAGCAATTCACCATAGGCCACATGCGTATCATTATGTAAAACCCTTCCACAATACTCACGTTGTGAAAGATTAACTGTTTTGCTCCTTCGTAACCTATCCCTCTTTATTGAATTTTCTCCCTTGACCCTGTCCCTTTTCGAAAATGTTTGTTTTTGATTACCTCCTCCCCCCGTCTGCCCTCCCTTCTGTCATCCCCCATTTTTATCTTCTTCCTCCTCCTTTCCTGTGGGGTAAGATACCCAGTTGAGTGTGTATGGTATTCTCTCCTCAGGTCAAATCCCATGAGAGCAGGATTTACTCATTCCCCCTCACCTGCCCTCTCTTCCCTTTCTACGGAACCACTTTTTCTTGCCACTTTTATGCAAGATAATTTACCCCATTCTATGTCTCCCTTTCTCCCTCTATCAATATATTCCTCTCTTATCCCTTAAATTGATTTTATTTTTTTAGCTATCATCCCTTCATATTCAACTCACCCTGTGCCCTTTGTGTGTGTGTGTGTGTGTGTGTGTGTGTGTGTGTGTGTGTGTGTGTATGCATATTCCTTTTAGCTACTATGATATTGAGGTCTCAGATTTTCTATTCAGCTCTGGTCTTTTCATTGAGAATGCTTGAAAGTCCTCTATTTTATTGAAAGTGCATATTTTGTCTTGGACAAACATCATCTTTTAAGAAACTATCAAAGAAAACTTCCCTGATATTCTAGAACTAGAGAGTAAAATAGAAATTGAAAGAGTTGACCGATAAGCTCTTGCTAAAGATCCCAAAAAGAAAATTCCTAGGAATGTTGTTGCCCAATTCCAGAGTTTCCAGGTGAAGGAGAAAATACTGCAAGTACCCAGAAAAGAAACAATTTGAATATTGTGGAAACACAATCAATAACACAAAATCTAGCAGCTTCTACATTAAGGGTTAGAAGGGCTTGGAATATGATACTCTGGAGGTCAAAGGAGCTAGGATTAAAACCAAGAATCACCTATCTAGCAAAACTGAGTATCATGCTCCAAGGCAAAATATGGATTTTCAGTAAAACAGAGGACTTTCAAGCATTCTCAATGAAGAGACCAGAGTGGAATAGAAAATCTGATTTTCAAATACAAGAATCAAGAGAAGCATGAAAAGGTAAACAAGAAGGAGAAATCATAAGGAACTTACTAAAGTTGAACTGTTTTGTTTACATTCCTACATGGAAAGATGATGTGTATAATGCATGAGACCTTTCTCAGTATTAGGGGAGTTGAAGGGAATATAGACAGGGGGCACAGGATGAGTTGAATATGAAGGGATGATATCTAAAAAAATGAAATAAATTTAAAGGGTGAGAGGAATATATTAAGGGAGAGATAAAATGGGGCAAGTTATCTCACATAAAAGTGGCAAGAAAAAGCAGTTCTGTTGGAAGGGAAGAGGGGGCAGGTGAGGGAGAAGGAATGAATCTTGGCTCTCATTGGATTCAACCTGAGGAGGGAATAGCATACACGCTCAATTGGGTATTTTATTCCATGGGAAATTAAGGGGAAGGGGATTAAAAAAAGGCGGGGATGATGGAAGGGAGGGCAGATAGGAGGAGGAGGTAATCAAAAGCAAACACTTTCGAAAAGGAACAGGGTCAAGGGAGACAATTGAATAAAGGGGGACAGGATAGGATGGAGGGAAATATAGTTAGCCTTTTACAACACGAGCACTGTGGAAGTGTTTTGCATTATGATACATGAGTGATCTATGTTGAATTGCTTGCTTTCCAAGGGAAGAGGGGAGAGAATTTTTATTTTTTTTTGGCATGCAGCTGGGAAACAAGATATATAGGGAATGGGGCATAGAAATCTATCCTCCCCTACAAGAAAGTAAGGGGAAAGGGGATGGGGGGAGGAATGGGATGAAAGAGAGAGAGGTGAGTGGGAAATGAGGCAATCAGAATACATGCCATCTTGGAATGGGGGGGGGAGGGGTAGAAATGGGGAGAAAATTTGTAACTCAAAATCTTGTGGAAATCAAGGTTGAAAACTAGAATATGGGGCAGACCGAAGATGGCCACGTGAAAACAGCATCTTGCCGGAGCTCTCTCACAAGCTCTGTCAGATTCCTTATAAAAAAGTGAATCTGAGCAGACTTGAGAGAGTTAGAAGCCGCTAGCAGTCTGAGTGGGGCAAATTTCCAAGCCAGGAGAGTTGGAAAGGTCGACGGGACAGATCTGTAGGCTGGGAGAGTGGTTGGCGTGCAGAGCTGCACCAGACAGCCCCAAAGTGGAAGCAGCTGCAGAAACCAGCCAGCCACCCAGGCTGGGAGAAAGCTGGGCGCCTGAAACCGGTGGGATTCCCCAGGCCTCCCAACAAAGGATGGAAGCGACGAGAGGCAGCAGCACAATGCCACCAGCCGTGAGACATCAACTCCTGAGGCTTGCAGCCGAAAAGGTTTGAAACGCATCATCTTGAACTTCCCGGGAGACACAATGGCCAGGTAAAGGGCTCTAATCCCTCCCCCGTGACCGAGAGAATTCCTCTTGAAAAAACGCTGGAGTGGAGGAGACAGAAATGGGGCTTTAGTGGCGGAGCAGTGGGAGTTCCTCAGTCCCAGAGGGGCAGAGCCAGCAGGGGTCAACACCAGGAGCCCAGATGTACCTTTGCACAGCCGGGGAAGTGGCAGACACCAGCACAGACAAAAAATAGCTGAGACCATTGCTGAAGAGCAACAGTGCTGGAGAGCAGCCCCAGGGGAAGAGGAGACTTCAGGCAGCCAGACCCCTCCCCCACACCTCAGGAAACTGAAGGCTACAATATGCAAAGCCAATAACTAGACTCACAATGCCCAGAATAAGAAACCTTGGATAGAGAGCCCTGAGCCTCAAAAGCAGAAATTCCTGGTAAAGCCAGGAAAAGGCTGACCAACATGAAGACGAACACAAAAAAACTGAGGACCATTGATTCTTTTTATGGAGAGATGCATGATCAAAATACCAATTTGGAAGAGGATAGCATTGACATTATACCCACATGTGATACTTCAAAAGGTAATGTGAACTGGTCTCAAGCCCCAAAAGCATTACTGGAAGGGCTAAAGGAGGATTTTAAAAACGAAATTAGGGAGGTAAAAGAAAAAAATAGGAAAAAAAAACCCTACTGACGAAATCAAGTCCTTAAAAAACAAGATTGGCGAAATGGCTATGGAGATTCCAGAATCTAAATAGAGAAAATGACACCCTGAGAAGTAAAATCAACCAATTGGAAAAGCAGACTCAAAAGCAAAATAAAGACAGCAACTCATTAAAAATTAGAATTGAGCAAGTGGAAGCTAATGACTCTATGAGGCATCAAGTAGTCAAAATGTAAACAATGAAAAAATAGAAGAAAATGTGAAATAGCTGGAAAAACAGCTGACCTGGAAAATAGATCCAGTAGAGACAATTTAAGAATTATTGGTCTACCGGAAATCCATGATGAAAAAAAGAGCCTTGAAAGTATCTTCAAAGAAAGATAACTGCCTAGAGGTCCTAGAATCAGAGGGTAAAATAGTCATGGAAAGAATCCACCGATCACCCCCCTGAGAAATCCTGAATTGAAAACACCAAGAAATATTATAGCCAAATTTCAGAATTACAAAGTCAAGGAGAAAACTGCAAGCAGCTAAAAAGAAACAATTCAAATATCTAGTAAGGATCATGCAGGATCTTTCAGCTTCTACATTAGATGACAGGAGAAATTGGAATATGATATTCTGAAGGGCAGAGGAGCTGGGACTAAAATTGAGCATAATTTTTCAGGCAAGGAGATGGACATGCAATAAAATAAGGGAATTCCAGACCTTCCTGATGAAAAGGCCAGAACTCAGTGGAAAATTTGATCTTCAAATACAAAATTCAAGAGAGACATAAAAAAGTAAATGGGGGGGGAACCCCCATAAACCTTATTAATCAATAAGGGCAAATTATTTGTATGTTTATATAGCATTATATCATCTTATGTATGTTATTTTTATGTTTTATATATATAGATACAGATATAGATATATATATATACACACACACGTTTATACATATGTATATGTCAATCTTGAGAATAGTACAGTTATTATGAGAATTGGAAGGAATATACACAGACCAGATGTCTGTATAAAATAACTGATATGAGGATAAAAAAACATTAAGAGATGTAAAGGGAGAAGAGGTAAGGAGGTAGTAGAAAAGGGTAAATTACATCAAGTGAAGAGGCACAACAACACATTATAGAGTGAAAGAAGGGAGGGAGAAGAGCAGTATTTGAGCTTTACTGTCATCGGATC
Organism: Trichosurus vulpecula; assembly: GCF_011100635.1. NCBI lineage: Eukaryota > Metazoa > Chordata > Mammalia > Diprotodontia > Phalangeridae > Trichosurus > Trichosurus vulpecula. The sequence goes on from NC_050579.1 coordinate 183,413,628, forward strand.
TGGTTTAAGAAGGGAATAACATACCCTGATAAGTATAGAAATCTAACTTGTCCTACAGGCAGTAGCAGGGGAAAGGGGGAAAAAAAGGGAGAGGAATGATCAGAAGGGAGGGAATAAGTAGCAAGTGGAAAACAGTAAGATAAGGGGGGGAATCAAAAGGGAGGGCAAACTGAGGAAGGTGATAGTCAAAAGCAAAACTTTGTTGAGGAATGGAAGGGAAAAGGGAGAAATAAAAGCATAAATAGGGAAGTAGGTTGGAGAAAAAGACACAGATAGAAATCATAACTGTGAATGGCATGAACTCTCCCATAAAACGGAAGTGCATAGCAGCATGATTTAAAAACTATGATCCTACAATATGCTGTTTACAAGAAACACATTTGAAACGGGGATACACACAGGGTAAAGGTAAAAGGTTGGAGTAAAATATATTGTGCTTCAGCTAAAGTAAAAAAAAGCGGGCGTTGCAATCCTAATCTCAGACAAAGCAAAAGTAAAGATAGATTTAATTAAAAGAGGTAAGGAAGGACACTATATAGTGCTAAAAGGCACCATAAACAATGAAGCATTATCATTGTTTAACATATATGCACCAAGTGGTATGGCACACAAATTCTTTGAGGAGAGATTAAGGGAGTTACAGGAAGAAATAGCAAAACTATAATAATGGGAGACCTCAATCTCCCCCTCCCTGAACTTGATAAATCTAACCTCAAAATAAATAAGAAAGAAGTTAGGCAGATATGATAGACCTCTGGAGATAACTGAATGGGGATGAAAAGGAATGTACTTTCCTCAGAGGTACATGGCATATACTCAAAAATTGACCATGTACTAGGGCATAAAAACCTCACAATCCAGTGCAGAAAGGCAGAAGTAGTCAAAGCTTCCTTTTCAGAGCATGATGCAGTAAAAATTATTTGTAATAAAGAACCATGGAAAAATAAGCTAAAAATTAATTGGAAACTAAATAGTCTAATTCTAAAGAATGAGTGGGCCAAAGAACAAATCATAGAAACAATTAATAACTTCATTCAAGAGAATGACAATAATGAGATAACATACCAAAACTTATGGGATGTAGCAAAAGTAGTTCTTAGGGGAAGTTTTATATCTCTAAATGCTTATATAAATAAAATAGAGAAAAAGGAGATAAATGAATTGGGCATACAACTGAAAAAGCTAGAAAAAGAACAAATTGAAAATCCCCAATTAAATACCAAATTAGAAATACTGAAAATCAAAGGAGAGATTAATAAAATTGAAACCAAGAAAACTATTGAATTAATAAAACAACGAGCTAGTTTTATGAAAAACTAATAAAATTGATAAACCTTTGGTCAGTTTGATTAAAAGAAGAAAATCAAATTACCAGTATCAAAAATGAAAGGGTGAATTCACCTCTATTGAAGAGGAAATCAAAACAATAATTAGGAATTGTTTTGCCCATTACATGCCCATAAATTTGACAACCTTAGGGATATGGATGAATATCTACAAAAATAAAAATTGCCAGGTTAACAGAAGAGGAAGTAAAATTTCTAAATAACCCCATCGCAGAAAAAGAAATTGAGCAAGCCATCAATGAACTCTAGGTGGTTTTACATGTGAATTTTATCACACATTTAAAGAACAATTAATTCCTATACTTTATAGACTATTTGGGTAAACAGGTGAAGGAGTCCTACCAAATTCTTTTTATGACACAAATATGGTACTAATACCCAAACCAGGAAGAGTCAAAACAGAGAAAGAAAATTATAGACCAATTTCCCTAATGAATATTGATGCAAAAATTTTAAATAAAATATTACCAAAAAGATTGCAGCAACTTATCAAGAGAATAATACACTATGACCAGGTAGGATGTATTCCAGGAATGCAAGGCTGGTTCAATATTAGGAAAACTATCAGTATAATTGATCATATCAACAACAAAACTAGCAGAAACCACATGATCATCTGAATAGATGCAGAAAAAGCCTTTGACAAAATACAACACCCATTCCTATTAAAAACACTAGAAGGCATAGGAATAAGTGGAACCTTCCTTAAAATTATAAATAGCATCTACCTAAAACCATCAACAAGCATTATTTGTAATGGGGATAAGCTAGATGCATTCCCAGTAAGATCAGGGGTGAAACAAGGATGTCCATTATCACCCCTGCTATTCAATTTGGTACTAGAAATGTTAGCTGTAGCAATAAGAGAATAAAAAGAAATTGAAAGAATTAGAATAGGCAAAGAAGAAACTAAATTATCACTTTTGCAGATGATATGATGATTTACTTAGAGAATCAAGTAAAAAACTACTTGAAATAATAATCAACTTTAGCAAAGTTGCAGGATATAAAATAAACCCACATAAATCCTCAGCATTTCTATACATTACTAACAAAGCCCAGCAGCAAGAGATAGAAAGAGAAATTCCATTCAAAGTTACTGTAGACACGATAAAATATTTAGGAGTCTATCTGCCAAGACAAACCCAGGGCCTATATGAACATAATTATGAAACACTTTGCACACGAATAAAGTCAGATCTAAATAAATGGAAAAATATCAGTTGTTCATGGTTAGGCTGAGCTAATGTAATAAAAATGACAATTTTATCTAAATTTATCCATTCGGTGCCATACCAATCAAAAGTACCAAAAAATTATTTTACAGAGCTGGATAAAATAATAACAATTCATCTGGAAGAATAAGAGGTCTAGAATATCTAGGGTATTAATAAAAAAACGCTAAGGAGTGTGGTCTAGCCGTACCAGATATTAAACTGTACTATAAAGCAGCAGTCATCAAAACTACCTGGTACTGGCTAAGAAACAGAGTTGTTGATCAATGGAATAGAATAGGTACACAAGATGCAGTAGTCAATGACTGTAGCAATCTACTCTTTGATCAACCGAGCTTCTGGGCTAAGAATTCACTATTTCACAAAAACCGCTGGGAAAATTAGAAAATGGTGGGGCAGAAGCTGGGCATAGACCAACATTTTACACCATATGCCAAAATAAAGTCAAAATGGGTTCATGATTTAAGAATAAAGGCTGATACAATAAGCATTTTGGGAGAGCAAGGAAGTTTACCTATCACATTTATAGGAAAGGAAAGAATTCGTGACCCAACAAGAGACAGAGAGCATTACAGAATGCAAAATGGATAATTTTGATCATGTTAAATTGAAAAGCTTTTGTATAAAAAAAGCCAATGCAACAAAGATTAGGAGGGAAGCAGAAAATTGGGAGAAAATCTTTACAACTAGTGTCTCTGATATAGGCCTCATCTCTAAAATATACACGGAACTGAGTCAAATATGTAGGAATACAAGTCATTTCCCAATCGAGAAATGGTCAAAGGATATGAACAGGCAGTTTTCAGAGGAAGAAATTAAAGATGTCTATAGGCATATGAAAAAATGCTCGAAATCACTACTGATTAGAGAAAATGCAAATCAAAACAACTCTTAGGTACAACATCTCTCCTGTCAAATTGGCTAAAATGACAAAACAGGAAAAAGATAAATGCTGGAGAGGATGTGGGAAAATTGGAACATTGTTACATTGCTGGTGGAGTTGTGAGATGATCCAGCCATTTTGGAGAGTAATTTGGAACTACGCCCAAAGGGCCATAGGAATGTTCATACCCTTTGACCCAGCAATACAACTTCTAGGGTTGTATCCCAAAGAAATCACACAAGAGGGAAAGGGACCCATATGTACAAAAATATTTATAGCGGCTCTTTTTGTGGTAGCCAAGAATTGGAAATCAAAGGGATGCCCATCAATTGGGGAATGGCTGAACAAGCTGTGGTATATGAAGGTAATGGAATACTATTGTGCTATAAGAAATGGGGATAATATGGACTACGTAACAACCTGGGAAAACCTACACGACATAATGCTGAGTGAGCGGAGCAGAGCGAGAACATTATACACAACCACAGATACGTGGATTCTGTGATGACTAATCCTGATAGACTTTGCTCTTCTCAGCAACACAAGGTGCAAAGATAACTCCAAAGGACTCATGATGGAGGATGCTATCTGTATCCAGAGAAAGAACCATGGGGTCTGAATGCAGATTCAGGCAAACTATTTGCTCTCTTCCCCCTCCCCCCCCCTTTTTTTTCTCTTTTTGTTTTTGGGGTTTTTTTTGGTTCTGTTTCTTCTTAGTCATGATTCAATCCACTGGTCATAATTCTTCTTTACAACTTGACTATTGTGTAAATAAGTTCATTGTGAAGTTATATGTAGAAGATATTTGGGATTCCATGCTGTCTTAGGGAGGGAGGTGGGGAAGAAAATGTGGAACTCAAAATTGTAGAACTGAGTGCTGTAAACTAAAAATAAAAAATCTCAAAAAATAAGTACAAAAAAGAAAACTAAAATATTAAATAAAATATATACAGAAAAAAAAAGAAGTATTGGGTCTATGACTGTGTCAGGTATTTCTCCATTATCTGAATGGTAAATTTTTTTCCTTCTCTTGGTGAGTTATTGAGGCAAAATACACTATACTCAGAAGGATGCATCACGTTATGGGTACCCAAGGATGCATCACGATATGGGTACCTCTTGCCCATCAATCAACAAGCATTTATCAAGTGTCTGTTGCTAGATGTTCAGGATAAAAATGTAACAAAATAAATACCCTACTCACAAGGAGCTTATGTTCTAACAAGAAACAAAGACCTACATAGGCTTGTGGAGAATGAATACAACTAAATACAAAGTGTTTAGGTACAAGGTAGGGAGGGTGCTAACAGCTGAGATCAGGAAAGGTTACCAATAAAAGATGGTGCTTTAGCTGTGTCTTAATGTAAGAAAAGAATTCTCTGAGGCAGAGCTGAGGAAAAATTGCATGGAGATGGGAGATGGGAGATGGAGTGTTTTGTGTGCGATGCAGAGAGGTCGACTTGTCTGGATCGCAGAGTGGGAGAGAGGAAGTAATGTGCAAGAAGGCTGAAGGCTAGTGTGTCACTAGATGGTGTAGGACTTGAGAAGCTAACATGGAGTTATATTTTTACTACCACAAAAACTGCTGTGTGAGTATTTGGGTACATATAGGGCTTGCCTTTCTGTCTCTGCCTTCTTTTAGAGTATATGCTTAGATACAGGCTCAGGTCAGGGGGCATAAGAACTTTTTTATGGATTTTGGTAGCATAATTGAAATTGTTTCCCAGAATGTTTAGAGCAAATCACAGGTCCACAAAGATTTTATTAGTGTGTGTCTTCCCATAACTGTTGATTATTAATCTTTGCCAGTTTGAAGGAAGTAAAGTGAAACTTGAGCTATGAATCAGCAGGTACTATTTGAGAAAGTGTCACCCTTTAGAATTACTTCAGTGAGCCAAAAGTGTTGACTTACCAAGTGTCTGTGGGAATTAATTTGATTAATCCACATAACAAATCTTTAATGGACAGCAGAGTTTCATTAAGTGAAGACTTCACACAGATATTCCTTTTTAGTTTTTTAAGTTGATTATGATTTAGTAGTTTCATAGAAGTTCTGAAATGGCTGTAAAATAAATAATTTGGAGGCAGTCAGTGACAGTGAGAAAATAAATGACCTTTTTTCTGGTTCTTTACTGGAAGGAAATAATTGCTCAGTCTCTTTACTACTACCTCTGTTTCTTGAAAGGGATTTTGCCTCCCCAAAGAATTGATGGAAGAGTCTGCAGGAGAAGGAGCATCAGAATTCCATGACTATGAAGGAGGTGGAATTGGAGAGGGTGAAGGCTTGAAGGATGTGAGTGACCAAATAGAAAATGAAGAGCAGGTATGTGGTGAGCCCACTTTTCTTCTCTGTCTTTCTATAGGTAGAATTAGGAGGAAAAAAAATATTTTTTGCTAGTCTCACAGGGAATCTAATTACTCCGTCACAGGTTACTATCCATCCATTTGAAGAAAAACAAATGAGCTTTTTGGTATTAGCTTAACTTAATCTCTGTGGTTTTAGAGGTCCTTTAAGGACCTTTTTTTCTTGGTCTTGATGCTTTAAATTATGGAAAAACTTGGCCAATTTAAAGGAAGTTGGGTTATAACCTTTTCTGTTGTAAGCTACATCCAACAGGGAACAGAAGTGCTCTGTGGCATGTAGCCTTTTGTTACTAAAAGCTCTTTGCTAAAGAAACATTTTTTTTAATATTCTGGAGTTTTCCTTCTTGGAATGAAAACTTCAGTGTGGAAAAAAAGTTTTCATATACTTTGGACTAAACCTAACTTATAAAACAAGTATCTGTTTGGTGGATACTTAGTAGTATACAAATTATGTATGTGTTTTTACCAAGAGTGACATAGAGGTTTACAAAGATACTGAAATTCTTTTTTTGCAGTCTCTGACTAGGTTCTGAGAGGCAGTGTGGTACACTGGATTATATGCAAGGCCAAAATTAGGAAGACCTAGGTTTAATCTTAGTTCTATTACTTATTAGTTATTTGATTAGGGGTAAGCTACTTAGCGTCTGAATACCCCAGGCAACTTTCTAAGGCTGTAAGCCACACATGTGGTTTCCTAAAGAGCTGAAATCACAGGTTCCTTTCCACCCGCGTCTGCCCTCCAAAAAAAAGAAAAGAAAAAAAAAACTCTAGTCCAGCAGTTGGTGAACTGTGGCTTATAGGCCAAAATGTAACCTTTTCCTATTTTTATGAGGTTTGAGCTAAGAATAGATTTTTCATTTTTTAAATAAAATTTTATTATATTGAAACTTGTAAAAATCATTTTAGCTCACCAGCCTAATTGGCAGCAGACTGATTTGTCCTTCAAGGAGTAGTTTCCCAACCCTTACTCTAATCATATTCATTATTGTCTAGACCGATTTTTTTCCCAGATAGAAACAAGTATTTTATGTGGTTGAATTTGAGAGTTAAATTTCAAGTAATGATGAAACAAAATTAAATAATGTTAAATTAGTCATCAGTGTATTTGACAGTGTTATTCAATATAGGTAGAAGATAGTCATCAAAAGGGTCAAGAAAAAGAGAAAGAAGACCCAGAATCAAAACCTGATATTAAAGGAGAAGATAATGCCATTGAAATGTCAGAGGACTTTGATGGGAAAATGCACGATGGAGAACTGGAAAAACGAGGTTTGGTATTTTTGGCTAATGTGGATCATATATCTTATTTTGGGAAAAAAGATAAAGTATAGTCCAAGAAACTTAGTAATTTTATCTTTTAGAACAAGTTCATAATGAGTAGATGGTTTGAATTATAGTTGGTTTAAGAGCCTTTAGTGCAAGTATGTGTATCCCTTGCTTGACAAAGGCAAAAATTTCTAGTTGATTTCAAAGACACTTCCTTTTCCTCATGACCTCATACCCTTGCTTATAAGGGGGCGGCTTTGGTTTCAAAGGGCCTCTGCTGTAGTTGTGCTTGCCCGAAGCCATGCACGGTTCAGAAAGGGGACTACAATGGCAAAACAGTGTATTGTGGTACAAATTATAGTGGGGTTAAGTATTGGGCAAAAAGAAAATGGTAGCTTGGGGGCAGAGAGTGGGAAAGGGATCCAAATCTTAGAGAAATGAAAGTTACTATTTAGATTATAGCCTTATGGCATTACAGCTAAAAGAGACTTAGGTTATCATCTAATACAAATACTTACCAATCTTACAAATTAAGGAAGTTGAGCACTAGAGAGATGAAGGCTTTATACAAAGTTATCCAACTAATAGCAGGCAGAGTTAGGACTAGTACCCAAGTTTTCTGATTCATTTCACTCTCTCTACCATACCAATGGCCTCGTCTAAGGCTTTGTGTAAATGGAGCCAATTAGTTGGCTGTTAGGTAGACATCACCCATAAATCCTTGTTCATCTGCCATGGAGGAGTTTTAGCTTTTATGTGAACAGGATCTGTCTGTCTGTCTGCATTTCCCTGTGTTGGGATATGTCTTATTAAGCTGAATGCCTCTCTCTTTTCAGAAGAGGATGATGAGAAATCTGATAATGAAAATGAAGAACTGGATAAACAGATGGGAGATCTCAATGGAGAGGAAGCCGAAAAACTAGATGAAAGGCTCTGGGGTGATGATGAGGAGGAGGAGGAGGAGGAAGATGAAGATGACAGTAAGGCAGAAGAAACTGGACCAGGAATGGATGAGGTAATTTTGTTTAAGGGGGAAAAAAACAACCCAGTAAGGTTTCATGGCCGCAGCTTCGTAAATTACATAGGTGATATGAGAGATAATTTCTTGGCACTACTGTTTTCTCTCTTATAAACCTTTTTTTTAAAGATTTTTCTATACGCTTTCCATTTCCCTTCCTTTCCTTTTCTTCTTTGCTGCCTACCTCCAAGATTTATTAGTTTCATTGGTTACATTCAGTGTTAGTGGGATTGCTCTGTGGGTAAAGCTGTGGATTGTGAATTAAGATTTGGAGAAAGGGAGAATAAAAGGCTTCTTTTGGCAAAAATGGTTCCTCCAATTGTTTTGGTTATTCCAGATGTAAACAGTGATGGAGCTGGGAAGATCTTAGAGCCATTTGATCCTTGCAGTGATATAGGGTGATGGTTTAAATTTATTTCCTGAGCATGGCACTTTGCATATTGTTTATACAAATACCTCCCGGTACTTACATTTGGATCTACCTTGAATGTTGTTCTTCCAGGCATTCACGGTTCCTTGTGGGCTATACATTTCTATATTGTAAGATTAAGAGAAAATTGCAAAGTCTAAGAACTAAGTTGTTGTATAAGCAATTTCTGGAATTGGGTGTGAAGGTTTTGTGTCTATACCCACTCACATTACACACTTTCCCCACTTCTTTTTCTTTCTGTTAAGGAGGACTCTGAACTTGTTGCAAAGGATGACAACGTGGATGCGGGTAATCAGAAAAAAGATCAAAAGCAGCCAAACAAACAGGAGGAAGAGGGAGAGGCAGATGATGATGGACAAGGCAAAGAGAAAATTCACGAACAAATAGATGAGGTAATAAGAACTTCACAATCCTAGATCTAGTGGTGATTAATTGCAGATATAGACAACCTGATGAAAACTTCCTGACCCTAGATTTTTGATTTACTCCTTGTTGAGTAATATGGAATGGAACTGGTGCTGGACGAGGCTAAGATGTGTCTCCCATCTCTTTCTGTTTGATTTTGGGCAAATCTGTGCCTCCTGGCTCTTAGGTTCTTTTTAAGAATGTAGGTTTCACTGGTAATTTTTTGTATTTGTTGGCCAGTGTTAGCATGAATCTTAGAAAAAGACATTAGATAGATAACTAATGTATAATCCTACCATTAATCGATGAAAGATCCCCTCCTCATTCGCTTGTGCCCCTTTCCATCCGTTTACTATCATTCCAGTTAACATGTAAAAGAATGTACAAAATGGGTACTTAATAGTATATTTAACTACCTGCAAAGAGACTATCCATGAGGCTTGAAGCCATATTAATGCTCCGGTGTTAAAAACTAAACTTTTTCCTCTGTGTTTGGTCACTGAAGAACCTACACAGAAAGAGTTTTGAAATGATGGCATGAGTGTTAAAATATTTGCTTGCCAATGGTGAATTGAATAGACTGATTGATACTGAGGGACATCATACAGCAGACTCTTCTAAGGGAACATCTGAGCTCCATGGATGCATTTTGTGTGAAAACCCTTGCTTTAAAGATCCTGTTAAGTTCAGTTAACATTTATTACATGCCCGATATGTCCCAGGTACTCTACTAAGTGCATGGCAACACAAGGGAAACAGGCCCCCTTTCTCTAGGAGCTTACATTCTAATATAGTAAGATGTGTAAAGATATATCTTACTCCATTGCTCTCTTTGTTCTGTTCTCCTCTGTCTACTAGAGGGAATATGATGAAAGTGAAGTGGATCCATATCATGGTAACCAAGAGAAGCAACCTGAACCAGAGCCTCTGGACCTTCCTGATGACCTGAACCTTGATGGTGGAGAAAAGAGTGATGAGGAGGATAAAGCTGAAGAAGGAGGTAGTACCAGGAGAAGAAACTGCTTCAGCAGTTAAAGCATGTTAAAAATGGTTGAGGAATATATTTTGCTTTCTCAAAAAAACCCTGTAAATCGAAAAAGAGAAAACTCCAAAAAAGATAGAAAGTGGAGTAGAGGTCAGGCCAGAAATCATGTGATGAGATCCATTTGAACTAATTGCCTGTGTTTGCTCATTGTTGTTTTTTCCCCACTTAGGGTCACAGCCCTTTAGTCCTACATAAAAGTAGTCCATAAGGTAGAGAGAAAGAATATAGGATAGTCTATAGATAAGTAAAGCTCATTAACTGGTTGGTATCTCTTTAATCTTATTATTATCTCATGTTCTTGTATTGATGTTCTTCCTAGTCACCTTATATCTTTTTCTTATTTCTTCTTGTAACATACTCTTGTGTTCTTTTTCTACCTCCCCTTATTTTTCTTTCTCAGTTTATGTTCATGCACATGGATCCACAATACATATCATAGTGTAGAATGAATGCTTACTCTCTCTGTATATTCAACATACACTGATAAAGCCTAGGAGCATCCATTTATGCATAGATACATAATTATATGTAGACCAATAATTATAGACTATGATTTTGGGAAGGGACTTTACAGATCATCTCCTCATTTTAAAAATGAAAAAAAAAATCCTAAATACAAAGTTCAGGTGCATAAAGCATAGAGATGTGAGCCCAGGTCTTCCACGTTCCTATGCTTTTTTTGCCTTACCACAAATCATTTGCTTACCTCTGTGTTCTGTATCTCTTTCAGTAGTACATGTGAAAAAGCCATGACCCTACTTATCTACAAGGCAGTATGAAGTTGAGTAAGACTATTTGACATGGAAAATTCCAAATTTCTGAATAGAAAAGTATCACATAAACTGTAGTGATTTCCTTTAGGTACAGAGTAGTTTACACTGACACTTAACTCTTTCCAGATGTGTTTGCCCAGTGAATGAGAAAGCAGCGTTCTGTTGGAGGTGCTGTAACAAAAACTAAATGAAGGCTTGTCACAAAACATTTGAAATAAATAGGGGTAGATTCTACTTGAATTCATGCTATAAGTTCTACATCAGATGAAGAACTTCTAGTTCTTGTATTCTCAAGGTTGATACTGAAGACATCTAAGCTAGTTCCATTTCTTCTGTGTTGCAGAACGTGCTTTTCATTGTGATTTCTGTGGGTTTCTGAAAGTCACCCTTCCCTTTACTTTGTCACTCTTCTTTCTCCAGAAGAGAATCCTCTTGAAATTGATGAGAAGCCTGTGGACCCAGAAGAATCTGGTCGTGGAGCTGAGGAAAAAGATCTCGATGCCATTCCTGACCAAAGCGAGGAAGTTCAGGATCAGAGTATGCCTGAAGAAGGAGCATCTGAAGATAACAAGATGGAGGAGGAAAAAGAGGCAGAGGCAGAAACTGATGACCAAGAGAAAGATCATGTTGAAAACTCTGAGGAGAATGCAGCTGAGGAAGAGCAGCAGCACCAGGAGGATGAGAACAAAGAGGCCAGTGAGGAGAGCGGAGTCCCCACTCAAGAAGGCCTCCAGCCTCAGGTGGGGCGGGGTGACAGCAGATTGTTTTTCCTCAGAAATAGAGAGGGCAAGAATTATCTCCTTTTTTGTAGGAATATCTATTGGGTGGCAGGGTTAGAAAAACAACCTCCCTAACACACACTTGTGATATATTCAATAGTTTAGCTTCTGCTCATCAGACAGCATGGAGCAGTACAAAGAGAGCTGAATGTAGGGTCAAAGGATCTGGGTTCAAATCCTGAGCCTGTTCAGTGTGAAGTTGAGCAAATCACTTCACCTCTTTAGGTTTTGGGTTCTTCATCTCTAAAATAATGGGGTAGGATGACAAATAACATTTTTCTACCATGTAAAATGATGGGGTTAGACTAAATTATCCTGATCTCTGAAGTGACTTTCAATTGGCTTAGGCCTGGTGCTGTCAACTTCATACTGTTTGTGGTTTCCCTTATATTGCCTTTTCTCACAGTGCTAATTACTATATTCACTTTGATCTCAGAAAGAGGAGGAAAAGGAAATTCCAGAAGGGGATGAGGAGGTGCTTGAAGCCATGGAGAGGAAGGAACACGAATCCTGTGGGCAGACGGGAGAGGAGAACCTACAGAGTGAGATTGCTCTTGAGCTAGCCGGAGCTGCGTCTGAGAAGGACCAAGCTAAAGAGGTGATTTGGAGTTTCAGCCTACTCTTTTTTAGTGGTTAACTCCCTTCCATTTCATGCTGCACCCTCCACACCCAACCCCCAGCCCCCCCCCCCCCCCCCCACTTAAGTCTTGTTAATGATTGGGATGTATGATTTTTTTTTCTTCTTTGGATACTCCATAGTTCATCTTTGATTATGCTTCATATGTATTTGCCCTGCAGAGGTTATATTGGTATGATGGTTTTGAAGAAACAGCTTAGTTATTTTTTAAATAATTTCCTAGGAGAGACATTAAAATTGACTTTTCTACAGTGATATATTTGTAGCAGGGGTATCTTGTTTTGGCTGGCCAGCAAGTTTACACTTTTAACTTTTTTTTCCTTTAATTTCTATTTATTTGTTTTTGAGGGGGGCAGTGGGGAAGACAGGGTGATTGGGGTTAAGTGGACTTGCCCAAGGTCACACAGCTAGTAAATGGGTCAAGTGTCTGAGGCCAGATTTGGGCTTAGGTCCTCCTGACTCCAGGGCTGGTGTTCTACTCACTGCACCACCTAGCTGCCCCTACACTTTTAACTTTTATTTTTATATCCTAATCATGAGGGGAATGTTCTGTATATTGACCTGTATAGGGAGTATGTAAAGTCAACGAATGTTAAATTGGTTGTTATCTACTAGAACAAATTGTTGATGAGTTCTTCTTGTTTAGTCCTCTTTAACTTTGTATTTTCAGGAACATGGAAGTGGTACTGCAGATGCAAGGCAAGCAGAAGGCCATGAGTCCAAGCTGATGTCCCGGTTGGCTTCTCAGAAACAGAGCAAGAAAAACACACAGGTCTTTTTCTTTTTTTTCTTCTCAACTAGTGTGTAGGCTCTAGAAAGAGAGAATTTACAAACAAAACCACCAATACCTGCTTGTCTCTTTTCCTGACCCTGCCTCCCATAAGTATCATATTGGAAAAAGTTGAAACTGCTTTCCCTGGTGGGGCCACCTTGCTGCAACTTCTTCTCTTGGAGCATCTTAGTTCAGGCAGGAACCATTCCTCATTATCTTTGCTTCTTACCCACAAGTATGTATTACAATGCTGTATACTTTGGCCATAGTGCTGAATTTTATCAACCTCTGAATTTTTTGGCATAAGTACTCTTTTCACTGACACAAATCACAGCCTATTGATAATTTCATAGATGATCTCTGATAGTAGCTGTGGCCATAAAAATTAGTCACCTGATGGCTAGCTTGGTATTGGGCGTTTCTGAACTCAGCTAGACTTATCCTCTAATAAGAAGTGTAGAGTCAATCCCCAGACCTGTATATTGTGTAGGCATCTTATTGAATGAATGAATGTTGGCTTGAGACAGTCCCTAAAATTGTTCCATCTGGCTGGTGGATAATTAGAAGAACAAATCTTGTTCCCAAGGTGCTTAGCAAAACCAGTCACCCGTGTTTTAATACATCCAGTTTTTTTTCCCCCAGATTTCTGTTTTATTTTTTATTTATGGAATAAAACAAACATTTTCATAACGTAGTATAATAAAAAGGATAAGTGCATATGAAACTACAAATCTTCTATGCACAATAACCTTTCAAATATACAACAAAATTATGTAAATTTCTTTTTCCCCCAATTTTTCCCCATTCCACCCCTCTCTCTCTCCTGCTCTAGGGATGGCTACCATTAAATATAAATATAGATATATATGTAAAATTATCCTACATATACTTCTATTTATCTGTTCTTTCTCTGGATGCAGATAGTCTTTCTTCATATGTCCTTTATAGTTAATTTGGGTTGCAGACAAAATAACTTATGCACTTAAAGTCATTCTTAAAACAGTATTGCTGTTACTGTATACCGTGTTCTCTTGGTTCTCTTCTTTTTGTTCTTTGTTATTTCATGCAAGTCTTTCCATGTTTTTCTAAAATCATTGAGCTCCTCATTCCTTATAGCACAGTAGTATTCATCACAGTCATTTACCACAACTTGTTTAGCCATACCCCAATTGATGGGCATCCCTGCATTTCCAGTTCTTTGCTACCACAAAGGCACTCCTAAACATTTTAGAACATATAGGTAGTTTAATAATTCTTTGAGCATAATTCCAGATTGCTCTCTGAAATGGTTGGATCACATCTGTGATCACATTCACAATTGTGAAATGGTTCACAATTCCACCAACGGTGAATTACTATTTCAGTTTTTCCATATTTCTCCCATATTTGTTGCTTTCCCTTTTCTATCATTTTAGCCAATCTGGTAGGTATAAAATGATATCTCAAGGTTGTTTTAATTTGCACTTCTCTAATCATTAATGATTTAGAGAATTTTTTCATATCACTATAAATTCTTTTGATTTCTTTATTGGAAAATTGCCTGTTCATATCCTTTGACCATTTATCCACAGAGTTTTAAAAGAAAGCCTGGCCAGGCTGACAACGAGCGCTCCATGGGAGACCACAGTGAGCCTGTGCATAAGCGGCTAAGAACTGTGGAATCCACCAGCTCAGCAGAGCAAGAAACAGCTCAGCCCCAGGCAAATGTCGAAGAAGCTGATGCATTTGAACATGTTAAGCAGGGCAGCGAATCCTATGATGCACAGACCTATGGTAAAGTATCGCTGGATACCACAGAACAGTCATTGCCTGAGTTGATGCTGTATGTCTCTTTATGAGCTGAGTCTTTGCAGTTTCCTTGTTAACCTACCTTAATTTTAAATTTAGAGTTAAGGGGGAAAATTATTTATGAATAAAAAAGTCTGCAGAAGTGCTCTTAGAAGAAATTCTAATGCGAAGTGTGTATTGCAATAAAGGCTGAAGATTTCTATACCTAATGTGCTTTTGTCATTTGAAAACAGCCCCACTGTGTTCCCAGGTAGTTTGTTACCTATAGCCCATTTAAGGATCACTGACTGATAACAGCCTGCAGTATCAAGAGTGTGAACTTGAAATAGATGTTTTCCCTCATTCATTGAAAAGGAGAGGCAGAATGGAGTAATGAATTAAGTCTAGCATCAGGATTCAAACGTGGAGTCCCTCCTCCTAGAGGTCACTCCCTGACCTCTTTCTGTAGCCATCTATGTACATGGGATAAGGTTTACAGCTTATGTTTTTATAGCACTTTAAGGCCAACGACATTTTCCTCACAATAACCTTATTAAGATAAGCAGATAAAGTATTATTCCCCTCTTACAGATGAGGGAGCTGAGGCTCAGAGCAGTTAAGTAACTTGACCAAGGTCCAACAGCTAGTCAGTATCCAGGAGTCCAGATTCAAACTTCAGGTATTAAGATTCCAGATCCAGTGTTCTTGATGCTGAATCACACTACTTCTCCTATGGACTGATTAGTAAATATTATGGATTCCGTCATATTTATTTAGTGCATCTATTTCCGTAGTGCTGATTTATTATTTCACTTATTTGCACATCTCTGAAAAATAGTGAGTGGTAGTTGTTATTTCTTTGCAACACAGGGGACTCTTGAGGCAGCTAATTTGCATAGCTCACACAGTAGCACTAATGAATCTTGGAAATTAGAAATTAAACAAGTATATTGTAGTATGTCCTTACTTTCCCTTAGTAATCTAGATGGATTTTTATGCTTTGACTCTAGATGTGGCCAGCCAGGAGCAGCAACAGTCTGCTCATCCCCCCAGCAGTGAGCAGGAAGAGAACTCAGAAGATGCTGCTATGGAAATAAATGAACAACAAGAGGATCTCAAAACAGTAGATACACAGGAGTTGAAGCCAGATGAAGTCAAATCTGGTGCCTTAGCAACCCAAGGTAAGCCTACCTCTTCTTCTGCCCCTTCTAAAATGTACTCTGCTCTGTATCTCATGACTTTCCCCATAACTAGTTTGCACTTGTGTCCCAGTGATCACAAGCCTGGGTAGTCTGTAATTCTTCAGTGTATTGCTGTTCTGGGTTTTGGTTCTGTATAGTGTTAGGTTTTTTCCTGATTTGAGGGAAGGAAAAAAGCCATCTTTGAGTGTAATGAAAAATTGACTTCTAATTTTTAAGGGGAAAACTTCCTGAAGCAGAGTTAAAAGCTAAGGTTCCTGATTAGAAAGCCTTGGACATGTTTATCCATGGGCTCCTGCCAGAGTCATGAAGTTTATGTAGCTTAAGGAAGACATACTGATTCACTTGATCTAAAATAATATCCTTCCACATGGAAGCTGAAGCAAGTTGATAACTAAGTGCCTCCTCACTAAAGAGCCAGTTGTATGCAGAATGCAGGGCCAGCCTGCAGTCAGCCCAGCAGGGGAAGACTTAGCTCTGACCTCTTGCTCCTCTATTAGGCAGAGTCTTTCATCACTAAGTACTCAAGTCAGTAGTGGGAGCAACATCTTAGACAGAAGGGAAGTGTTGCAATTTAGGATACCTAAGAAAGTATTAGCCATAAAGACAAGGGGAAAGCCCTTTTTCCTTTAAGAGTAGAAGAAATGTAGGGACAGTATTATGTGGAGGCGAAGGTGGGGAAATTTGAATAAGATTATACCAGTTGGCCTCAGACTCCTTTATAAAAATAGGAGGTAAGGCCTTGTAATGCAGGAGTGCTGGAAGATGGGAGTCAGTAAATGACATATTCAGAAAAGATGGAATAACCACTGTGCCAAAGGAATAAACCAAGTTTAGATGGTAGCATAGGATTTAAATAGTATATTTTCCTGTAACAATAGGTGATGATGACACTGACATGGAGACCCAGCCAATCAAGTCAGAAGACGACCAAGATCTGAGACCAGACAAATCTCCTACCAAGATGGAAAATGAAAAGAAAGAGAGAAGCAGAGAGTCAACCATCCACACAGCACCTCAGTACCTCACAGACTTGACTTTCCAGGTATCAAATTTCTTTGATAAATTCCTGATTTCAGAAGTTGCCAAAATGCTATTTAAAATGATTTTCAGTTATCTTGCCCTACAAGAAAGTAAAGGAAAAGGGGATGGGAGGGGAGTGGGGTGACAGAAGGGAGGGCTGACTGGGGAATGGGGCAACCAGAATATATGCCATCTTGGAGTGGGTGGGAGGGTAGAAATGGGGAGAAAATTGGTAATTCAAACTCTTGTGAAAATCAATGCTGAAAACTTAATATATTAAATAAATTTAAAAAAAATTGAAAAAGTAAAATGATTTTCAAATTCAATCCAGTGAACATGAAGTGCCTACTATGTGTAAGACACTGGGAACACAAGGAAAAAAATGTTCTCCAGGACATTGTCGTCAAGGAGCTTATCATCTACTGGGAAGATATGATATACGCAAAGACAAGTAGATTAAAACTAATTTAGGGAGGAAGAGAGCACTGACCACTGTGGAAATCAGAAAGATTTCTCTTGGTAGATGGCATCTGAGCTGAGGGATTTTAAGAGGCCCAAGGTAAGGAGGGGGTGCATTCTAGGCAGGAGGAGGGGATAGCCTTTGCAAAGGCATGGAGGTGGAAGGTGGAATGTACCGTTCATGGAATAGCATCCATGGAATAGCATTGTAGCCAGTTTGGCTACAATGTCCAGTGCAAGAAGAGAAGCAGTGTGAGGTAGGGCTGGAGTGGTAGATTGGAAGCACGTTGTGGAAAGCTTGATGTAAATGTCAGGCTGGAGGAGTTTGTGGCTTGGCCCTTGTCTGCTGAAAAACATTTAAGACTTTTGAGACGAGAAATAACTTGGTCAGACTCCTGTTTTACAAATAGTAATTTGAAAGCTATGTGGAAAAGGTAAAAAGAAAGGAGAGGCTGTGATTGGGAACATCAAATGAAGAGTGGAGGCCAGAGGTGATCAAGTTCTGACTTAAGTTAAGGAGTAGCATATGAAGGTAGAGAAGGGGATGGGAAGATTGTGAGGAGCAGAACTGACCTAGGTAAATGAGAGGATGAGGGGTTAGGAGAGAAGGGAAAGATATTATGTATAGTTGTTTGGACGTGTGGAAAGAAGAAAAAAAACAGCCAGGGTGAGGGTGATGGAATGGGAGAAGAGAGAGACAACTGGAGGGACTGGACTAGTAATTACAATGAAGATTAAGAATGGATTTGGGAAATTTTGGGAAAAAGAGATGCGGTGAGAGGGGAAGAGAAAGAATATCAATGCGAAAACAGTAATTTCAAGAATTTAAGGTCATGGTGGACGTCATTTTGTGTAATGGTGAGATCCAGGATGTAGAGCATAGAAAAATGAGGAGGCCAGATTGAGGGGCATTAATGTATATATTGAATTCTCTGAGCGTGAGGGTAGGGATTGCGGTTGAGAGAGAGACTGAGCAGGTATTAAATTCCATGAGAAAGGATGGCAAATATCAAGAGAGCAGGTTTCAGAGTATAATTGTGGTAGAATAGCAGGGACTATGCCCCTCCCTAAGGTGTTATAGGATATGAGCAACAGGGGAGTGCTCAGCACTCTAGAATTTTCTAGAGTATTTTAGATTCTAGAATATATTTCTGGGATAATCCTCTTTTTATTCTTTTTTAAAAATAGTATTAAAGATAGGTAGTAGCAAAACAGGATTGTTTATTCCTACTCCTCATAGAACAGGGAGGCAGTCCTTACTTTCCATGTTAGTGGCTAAGTCAGGTTTAGACACAATTTTACTGTCCTCATCACCTTTGTAGCTACTAATAGCACTCTATAGTTAACCAGTGGTGGAGAGAAATCATTAACTTAGGATTGGTGGGTGTGGATGCTGACATCTTTGACCTATGGCCTATCTGCAGAAAAGGTCTTTGTTTTTCTTTTCTTTTGGTTTTGTTTTTCTTTTTTCCTTATAAGTTTATAGGCCCTTGCTAATCTCTGGCTGTGTCTATAAATTGAGACATGAAGCAAAAAAAAAGTAAGGTGGAGGGCAGTGCTCAGAATGCTAAGGTCTTGGATTTGGAAGGCACCTTGGAGATCATCTAGCTGAATCTTACCATGTTTTTTTTTTTTTAATTATGAAGTTAAATTAAGACTGTGGTATGCAGGGTGACTTAGCTTCTTCTGGGAAAGAGTGAGGAAGAGGTTTCTCCCGTGACAGGAGCATGGAGTACAACCATTCCTGATTAGACTAATTTCTGGCTTTCTCTTCTTAGCACATTGTCAAAGATGTTGGGAAACTCAGGGAAGAGCTGGAAAGACAGCTGGAAGCATGGCACAAGCAAGAGCCTGGACACCCAGAGGAAGTGAGTAACCTTATTAGATTGATTTTAGACAAACACCAGGTTATTGACATGAGAAATCCTGAGATTTCAAGGGATCATCGATTTCAAGCTAGGAGGGGTTTTTAGAGGTCATTTTACAGATGAGTGATAGGATGAAAAATAATATAATATTAATATTATATTGTTAGGCTCTTACCATGTGCCAGGCCCTGTGCCAAGTGTTGGGGACACAAGTAAAAATCAAGGGAGTTCATGCTTTGAAGGAGCTCACCTTTTAATTAGGAGACAGAACATCTAAAAGGGTTCCAATGCAAGATGGATGGCAAAGTCCAGGGATCCACACAGTTCATCAGCCAGAGGTATGGAGGGGATGCCCCCTGACAAGGCAGCCAGGAAGGGCTAGGAGCTTCCATCTTACTGGAAGGCTTCCTGTAGCCTGGTCTTCTCTGCCCAGTGAGGAGACATTATATGTCAGAAGTCACAGAGTTTAGATTGGCAGAACCCAGATTAGAAACCAGTTCTTCTGGCTAAATCCAAGATCTTTCCACTGTGCTGTATTCCCTGGGTTCTTTTAAGAAACCTCAACATGGCTCAGTTGTTTTAAAGAGCTAGAAAACTTCGTACCTCCTATTAACTAGTAATAGGGAACAGCGATGGCATAGGTAGTTGAAACCTTAAAAGCTTCATTTTATCCAATTGTTTCAGCCTCTTTCCCCATTATTCGTTTTATCTGAACTAAGAAATAGAAAAATGGATTTGTTCAGGCCCTTACCTTTGATGGAAACACTCATCAAGCGTGTAGTGATCAAAAGGCAGTGGTGCATTAATGAGGAGGAAGGAGGAGAAGCTAAAAGCAGTTCACCTACATGGGATAGTCTTGATGAATCAGGGGAAGATTGTCATTATTAATGACTTTGGGATCTTTTTTAAGTCTTCTTCATTATAACCACACACACGCATGTGCTGATATACTCAGTCCATTATCTTAGCAGAAGAAGCCTGTTGGGTGGGTGGCCAGAGGACTAATTTATATGGTTAGCTCCTGGAGGTCCTCATATTTGCTTGGCATCTTCCGTTTTGTAGACATGTTCGTGATGAAGTGTTTGGCTCTTCTGTTATCAGCACCCATCTACTAAAAAGAACCTTTCATCTAGAGAGGATGTTGCTTTATTTAGATGTGTGAATAATCTGGTACCTCCTCATATGGAGTTTTCCTTCCCTCAGTCACAATTGAGTCATCACATATTCTTCATGGAATGGAGTATTTGGGATGAGGAGAGCAAGGCAAAGTGATTAAGTAACACAGAGCAAAAACTAATTAGAGATTGCTGTGTAGGGCACTCTTTGCAAAGCTTCTTTCCAAGTGCCTTCACGATTTACTCTCAGGTAATGAGGGTTTCTCTGTTCTTTGTCCCAGGAAAAGGCAGCAGCTGAGATGTGGCAGCAGTACCTTGTCTTGACTGCTCCTCTCTCACAGCAACTCTGTGAGCAACTTCGACTTATCCTGGAGCCCACCCAGGCAGCCAAGCTAAAGTAAGTGGTTTTTTCAGCTAATTGATTGAAGATCGCTGAATACCTATGGTGTATAGGAAACTTGGTGATTGAATGGTTGTAATCTATCCCCATGCATACTTACAGGTACAGCCTAGTTATGGGGAAAGAACATACCATTGTATTGCTGGCATTCTGAATTTATTTTCACTTGACTCAGAGTAAAGTTTATCATTGGGATTCCTTGTTATTTGTGCTAAGAATTTTGTTTGATATTCATGAAGTTCATCCATTAGCCTCTGTTCTAATACATTAGCTGATACTTGCCATATTTGTTTTCATGTAAGAGAGTTGTTACTTTTCGATGTATCCAAAGTCATAGTCATGAAGGTCTGGATCCAGGAACAAGGGTCTCTGAATGTTTTTTTCTTAATTGATTTTGGTTGTGCTTCTCAGTTCTCCTCACCCATCCTCCGAAATCAAACTGAACCAAACAACTTATGGTTTATTTTTTAAACTAATATTTTATATAAAATTTTATTTTGAAAAACTTATTTATTTACCTAACAGTCAGATTTTTATCTGTTGATCAGCATCATCTGAATCCTTCAGTCTCATCTGATGATGCATTTGCTTGCTTCAGATGTCTGGACTGGTGGGTTTGATTTGTAGGGTTTACATTAAGGTGGTTTTGTTATTTTTAAATATACCAGTCAAGTAATGGACTAATGTAAGCTAATCTATCTGTATCATTTTCCCCATAAATTCACAGAGGAGACTATCGAACAGGGAAACGATTGAACATGCGGAAGGTCATTCCGTATATTGCTAGTCAGTTTCGGAAGGACAAAATTTGGCTTCGAAGGACTAAGCCTAGCAAACGCCAATATCAGATTTGCCTGGCCATTGATGATTCCTCTAGCATGGCAGACAACCACAGCAAACAGGTAAAGAGGAAAGATAGTAAAAGAATTTGTGTGATGAGGAGTACGTGGGTGATGCAGTTACCAAACTTTTTTTAGTCTTTAGAGGTGGATATGAACTGCTTATAGTAACAGTCATTTCATCAAAGGAGCAATAGTATAATAGAGACCCAGAATTTGAAGTGTCTTCTGACTTAGAGTAGTAAGTTCTACTTGGATAATTTTTTTATTCACAGACAATTTTGAGATTATTGGAGTAATTTTGACAATTGTCAATTTATCCAATAAATTTTAAGTTAAATTGTGCTATTAATTACCAATCTAGTCAGTTGAATCTGAACAGGTATCTTCGAAGCATGCGCACAGCACAGAAAGTTTTAAATGCTCCCACAATGCGCTTTTTTTGGTCAGAGATTACTAAGGGGTCACTCTACCAACTGCACCCCAAACTTCTGTGTGTCTCAGTGGAATTCTCTTAAGTAAACAGAAATGAAACTGGAGACCAGTGTTCTAGCTCTATTGCTACAGAAAAATAATCACACTTGCATGGTAGTAATTATTTTAGGTACTATAAAACACAAGTAACACTAAACACACAGAAACACTTGTACTTTTTTTGGGGAAAAATTGACATTTGTCATCTTAGGCCTTTTGTAATAAACTCAATTGTTTAAGCATCTCAAGATGAAATAGTTGAGTCACTAAAATTTCAACCAATGTTGATTAAGAAGTTCCAGCATAACACTGCAAAGATATGTTTCTGCATTCTGGTTTGGTTTTTTTTTTAGCCATACTGGATTGTTAAATTGGCTTTGATTAGGGCCTGCCTGTACAAGTGAGCATTTTTCTCTGTAGTAAAAAAAAAAAATTAACATTTTTTGGGGTTACCTATTTGGAGATGGTGTCTCAGGTAAGTGCTAATGCAGAGACTTGAGTAATGTAGACCTGAGTTGAAATCCAGTCTCAGACACTTACTAGCACTATGTGTCACCGGGCAAGTCACTTAATATCTGTTTGCCTCAGTTCATTCAACTGTAAAAATGGGTTAATAGCATCTCCCTCTTAGGGTAATTGTGAGGATCAAATGAGATAGTAGTAAGCATTTAATACATGCTTGTTTTCTTCCTTCAACTCCTATACCTTTTTACAGCTTGCGTATGAATCATTGGCAGTGATTGGAAATGCTCTGGCCCTTTTGGAAGTAGGTCAGATTGCTGTATACAGGTAAGGATGCTGTTTCACTCTAGGGAGGGAAAAAAAAAGACAAATTGAGGTTTGGTTATTTAGATCATATGCCAAAAATATGTCCTTGTGTTTTTTTTTCTCCAAGCTTTGGGGAAACTGTTCAGCTACTGCATCCATTCCATGAACAGTTTAATGATCAGTCAGGAACCCGGATACTGCAACTCTGTAAATTCCAGCAAAAGAAAACTAAGATTGCACAGGTATGAAGGAAAAGTGCAAATGTTATTTGGGCTAAATGGTCTTTTGCAGTTATTTTCTTGAGTTTTTAATTTGTCTCTTAATTTTATGTCATTCTCATTTCTGAATATCCTCCCTCTACCTTTAACCTTACATGTCAAGCCATGCTTTGTAACAAAGAATAAAAGGGTGGAAGAAAAGCAGTTCAGTATAAGCAAACAGCATCAGCTAAGCTTCACAGTAGTATATGCATCATTTTCCACCCGTAGTCTAGCACCTCTTTTTTTTTTTCAAATCAGCTATTCCTCAAACTAATGTAGGATAGGCAAGAAGACTACTGTGAATTGCAGAAAGATTCCCAAGCATTTTAGCTAATGCCCTCTTTATTTTAATTGATGTTCAAAATAAAATTCCGTTACAGAAAACAAAGGTGGACATTTCCTTGGAGTCAAAACAGCATTTGACCTATATTTCTGAATTCTCTAAATATCCCTTGGATTAATTTACCTATAATTACAATTCTGTGCCTATATATCTCTTCCCCCAAAATGTTTTGCTTGTCTGAATAACTCTCAGTAATTTGTGGAAAGAGGTAGAGGAAAGAAGAAGGATGATAAGGGGAAAGAAGGAATATCTCAGGTGATTTTTTTTTTTTAAATAGTGGATCTACTGGAATGAACCAAGTGGCACCTGTAAACATTGAGTTATAGTACTGGTTCTAGACATGGGTCTAGAACTTTGTTTTAATGTGCTGTGGCCACTTTTATCTTGAGAATCTTATAGTATTTTATAAAGAGAATTATCTGTTCCTAATGACTCCACCAGATGGAATGAGGATCAAGTGTCACTACAGTTTTTGGGTTTTGGAGAGACAATGTCCTAAAGTCTTTTGCCATTTTCTAAGTCAATCCAGCAGTTTTTGTAGAGTATAACTCTGTCTTCTGGATCCTCTAATTCAGGATTCTGTCCTTATACTTTAAAGTTTCTTTGTTATCGTTGATGGGTATGGTTTTTTTTTTGGTTGGCTCATCAAAATTCACTGTTCCTTTCGGAAATTATTGGGGAGCACGTCCCTCATATACATTACACTTGGGTTGTCCTGTGCAGAACCCCAAGCATTATTTCCTAGCATTTATCTTGGCCAAACCTGGGAAATGCATTATCCCAGTGATGCCATGGTGCAGCTTCTGAAGCTTTCCAGCCTTGACAGGGTGGAAGGTTTCTATTTCATCATCTGTAGTCAAGATATATAGACCCCTTAGGGGATAAAGTCTTCTGTGTTCATTTGGGCAAGAAATGACAGAGTTTTCTGCTTTTCTTTTTTTCTGTTTTCTATTCATTTAGTTTTTAGAATCATCAGCAAGCATGTTCACTGCCGCACAGCAGCTCTCTCAAAATAAAAGTCCAGGTGAGCCCAGTTCTGTCCTCTTTGGTAGTAAACTGGTTACCCACTCATTCTGTATTTTCATCATATTTGCCACACAGCCTGCAAACTGTCACTGCCTCTGAGTGTCTGCACTTCTGGAAACCTTTCATTAAAAAGTACTCAAGTAGGTTGGTTGGTAGTTTCAGACTAAAATGGAAATTCCTGGGCACAAAGTCAAATTTCTATAATAATGGAGCAATACAGGTGAACCTAATCTGTAATCAACTGTACCTCACGTCCTGGTTTTGAAATACAAAGATACATAAACACATGTTTATATCTGCTTTCCTTGCTCTGTACTCATTCCCTCTGTTGGTAGCCTGGGGCTTGGGACTGAACTGGTAGGTAAGTAGAGACCACAAGTAACTTCCCTGCAAATAAAGCCCCAAGAACATCTGTTTCACAAAGTTTATACCTCTTCTACTGTAGTACTTCAATTTGGGAATTTTTCTCCTTAATTGTAGTAATATTGGCACAGTTTCTAAAAGTTGCCAGATTTTTTCCTAATATGGGTAATTCAGTTATTAAAATAACTCATTTTGTTCCTTCTGTGTACCTTCTAACACCTAGAAACAGCACAGCTGCTTCTCATAGTTTCTGATGGCCGAGGCCTTTTTTTGGAGGGTAAAGACCGAGTCACAGCAGCAGTTCAGACTGCCCGCAGCGCAGATATTTTTGTCATCTTTGTCATATTGGATAATCCCAATTCTCGGGTAAGTGGGTGCTAGAGGGAAACTGTATGTTTGACAGATTTTTCCCGTGACTTTTTTTTATCAGAAACATGGTACATGTTGATCTTGTAAAGTGGATTGCAGTTTTTATACCTTTAACTAAACCTGACAGCTTTTTGTACCATATGCTAGATTGGAAGACTAAAGTGAAACAAGCCTCGCCCGAAAGGAACTTACTTTAAACTCATCTTCAAGAAAACAGACTAAATCTTAAACACCCTTGAAAATGTTCATTACCCCTTTCCTCATTTACTACCATTAATGTCAGTGATGGTAGTGAACTTGGCAGTGAACTTGAAATAGCCTGTTAAAATACCCAAAATATAATTTGTTTCAAGCACTGTACATCTAAATGGGATTGTGCTAAAATGTGTGTCTGGGAATTTTTTGTGTGTGTGAAAGTAATGCATTTTCAGAAAATTAAGAATTTAAAGGGACTTTGCTATGAAATAGGGAGTTTCTCCTTCACTTTAGTGTCTAATCAGTTACAGGATATTTTTATATTCTTTTAGTCATCATTCAGCACATATATAATACCTGATGTGCTGAGAGCTCCTGTACCAAGCCCTTGTCAAGATAGAATATTTATTTTTTGGAGATGTCCAATTTAAATAAGATGCAGACCTTGCCTTCATGGAGTTTAGGAAAGTCCTGGAGATGTGTAGGAAGGTCATCAAGGGGGCAGATAGGACTAACCTTAGTGTAAGGAGTAAGGGCCTCTGCTTCTGTGACTAGATGGAAAATCAGAAGTTCACTGGTGTCAGGACAACACAAGTAACTGTAATAGAATATATGAAAAAGTGGTACAGAATGAGAGCTCTGAAACGGGGAGGAGGAAACTTTTGCCAAGGGCGTGGTCAAAGAAGACTTCATGCAGAGGGTGACAGTTGAAATAGATTTTAAAGGTAAGCAGGAATTAACCAGGTGAAGAGTGGTAGGGAAAGAAGTAGTAAACTGTATGAACAGAGAAGCGAAGTCAGGAGTGTGCAGACCATGTTTGACAGAGACTAGTTCAGTTTGGCTAGACCATAGAATATGAAGCAGGAAGTAGTGGTGGTGGTAGGTGGTGGTGGTGGTGGTGGTGGTGGTGGTGGTGGTGGTAGTAGTAGTAGTACTAGTTAAAAGGAGGAGAAGAAAAAGACTGAAAGGTAGATTGCTCCCAGATTGTGGAGTTTTCTGAATGCCAGATAGAATTATAATTTTACTCTGTAGGCAGTAGGGGCCTTTGAAGATGTTTAAGCAGAAAGGAGAGACAAGATGAGATAAATCTAATATGTTAGCATGATGGATGGATGGGAGGTAGGAGTAAATTTCGAAGACCAATTAAGAGGCAGCTGTAATAATCCAGAAATGTTTCTATGAAGTCCTGTTCTAGAGTGGTAGTATTGAAAGAAAGTAGGGGTGCTGTGGAGTTGGTGATAATTTGCAGGTGGAGTAAAGAGTTAAGGATAACACCAATCTTTTGAACATGGGAGATTGGGTTAATGGTAAAGTAGGATGGGGAGAGAGGACAAAAATCTGTATTTCAGATATATTATTTGAGGCAAGATGGGACATTAAGTAGAGGTGTCCTGTGAATAGCTGGGGTTTAGAAGAGAGGTTAGTCTTGGAGAAAAATGTTGGAGTCCTCTTCATAGTTATAGTGGAAATGAATGGGATTAAATGAGACTGCCAAGGGAGAGAGTAAGCAAAGAAGAGGGACCAAAGATGGAATCTTGGGGAATATCTACTTTGACTAGCAAAGGACTGGTTTTGTTTTTAAAGCATTTATTAACTGTTTACTATGTATGGAGGACTATTCTAAGAACTAGAAATACAAATAAAGACACAGTCCTTGCCTTCAAGGGGCTTACACTTTAATGGAAAAGGACAGGAAAGAAAGCTGATGTGGGGGGGCGGGAATCCACAGTCAGAAGTGAAGCCTGGAGAGGAAGGAAGGAGAGAACATTGCTGGCCTGGGTGTGTCCTTTAAATGCATGTTCCAAGGGAAATTGGCCATTTGGGGGTGGGGGGTTGGGGGGAGTGTCAAAGAGTTGGAGGGATCTTTAAGGTGAGAGGCCTTTAGGGAATGGTGGAGAAAGAAATCCAGAGTCAGGGTCAAAACCCAGAGGGGAATGAAAGAGTAGGTGATTTAAGAAGTAGAAGAGAACCATGGAAGTGTAGTTAGTGCCTCTAGACACCAAATAAGCATGGAGTTAATCAGCAAGTGGGATTTTTCCACTTTGTAGATATCAGGGGAGGGTGAGGACTGGAAAGATTTGGTAGTTAGCAGGTCCATGTTGGCCATTGAGAAGTGTTGGATATAATTTTTTTCCAGAAGTTCAGTAGCTATGGGGAGAAGAGAGTTGGGTGAAATCAGAGGGTGAATCTGAGGCTTTTTTAGGGTATCAAAGACCTAAACATGTAAGTAGATGGGAAGGAGCTAGTGAAAAGGAATACAGTGAAGATGCATGAGATGGAACGGTTGACTATAGAAGATGAGACAATGGGACACAGGGTACAGAATGAGCAATGGTGTCAGTACATTTTGAACAGTAGAAGACTCTAGTTTACATCGGATACTCTCTGTCTTCTCAATGAAAAGGGAAACAAGTCATCTACTATTTCAGTGTTTTCAGAGAAAAAATATTTGAAACTGTTGATTAGGGACGATAGAGTCAATAACAGTACACTGAAAGTATCATTGAGCCGTAGTGAGAACCTAGGTGAAGTTATTCATCATAAATTTATAGTGGCTGAAAACATGTGAATTCTAATGACTCTGGTGGGATTCCTTTAGGAGTAGAGAAATTGAATGCTACTAGGGGTTACCTATCTATGTAATACAGATTAGTAGATTTAGAATGGCAGAGTGTTAGAGAGTGAAGGATCCTAAAATATTTAGAGCTTTGCCTTCTCCTCAATAAGAAATGATTATTTAAATAGAAATAGGGGCCACTTTACTATCCAGAATTTAGTTTGGGAAATTCTAAAGTTCTCAAATCAAGAGCCAGTTGTGACTGACCAAACATGAGTGATCTGGCCTTCAATGCTGAGTGTTTTCTTCCTATGATGTATCAATCCTTGGCAACACAGTATTATTCTCCCTTACATTTACCAGTTTTAAAACTCATTTTGTCTTTGTTCTCAGAAGAGCATGGAAATACATCAGATATACTTCACATCATTCATATTTCTTTTCTTTCTGTTCATGTTGGCAGGATTCCATCTTGGACATTAAAGTTCCGATATTCAAAGGATCAGGAGAACTGCCAGAAATTCACTCCTACATAGACGAGTTCCCTTTCCCCTTCTATCTAATCCTTCGAGATGTGAATGCACTTCCTGAGACTCTTGGTGATGCCCTCAGGCAGTGGTTTGAGTTGGTGACAGCTTCTGATGGGCTCTAAAACTTGACAGCAGAGCCTGAAGCCAGCTCTTCATTTGTAGCATGGTTAGAACAGTATTCCTCGTCACCAGATGCTCCCAGTTGGACAGCTCTTTCTAGAGTTGAAGAGGTTTCAGATGCGTGACACTCTTGGATCCTTGTTCTTAAGTGAACCCAGAGCTCATTCACAAGATGTCAACAGTTTTGGCTATAGTGCTTAAAATAGTCAGTATTTACATTTTAATTTAATAACACTACATCAGAATCTAAGGACCTCTCTCTGGGACGGGTACTCGTGAGCCTAGGGAGAAAGTGTAGATAGGGCATTGGTAGAAACATTGTTTTCAATATAGCCTCACCTGTGAATTCTTAGAAGAGTTCCACCATGTTCATATGCCTGCCCTGTAATCATCATTGCCCAGGAGGACATCATATCATTGACCTTATGTCCCAAAGCTCTTGCACCATCCGTTCTGTCAAGCATCCCTACTCTTCTCAGCTGAGGCAAGGAGTACTGGCAGCAGCCTTGGAGAGCAGCTGTCAGTGATGTATAGGAGGAGTTGAGTGTAAACAGGAGAGCTGATTAGCTTCTCCCCAATAGCAGGAAGAAGAGTGGCTGCCTTTTCCACCTTTCCCTTGTTGCAGCTTTGCCTTAATAAGCCTGCATCATGCATTCACCCATCCTAAGTGACTGAGACAGATTTAGGCTGGTGGATTTTGAGTATAAAAGACCATTTCTTAACAGGACTAGTGTGAAGGGATTGAACTGTCCTAGAAGGGAGATGCCATGTGCTTTCTGTGTTCTTGTATCCTATCTGAGCACTGTGGATTCTAGTTAACTTTCACAGCAGTTTTTAGGCCTTGTGGAAATGGGTTTTTGTGTCCCGTCTTTGCTGCTCCCTCCCATTTGCTACTGTAAGCTACTATGCAATGATGAAAAGGTTATTTTTGCCTGTTGCTTTATTTTTTTCCAGTATCTCAGTGCCACTGTTTACCGCCATTGTTGTAGTAATTTATTTCTTTAGCTGATATTTTTCTTAACTGTTGGGGTGGAGGATGTGATAAGAAAAGCAGTTCCTCCTACTACTTTTGAGCAGTGAGGAACCAGGCTTATTTCTAGGAAGGAAATGCTGGGTTTGGGAAATACTGAACAGCTGAATTTATTTTTGCAGTCAAAACATGTTCATGGTTCTTGGGAGGGTTTCTATTCAGCCAAAAAAACAGTACTTGAATACTTGAAATTGTGTTCTTTGTTCTATTTAATAACAATTTTTAAATGTTGCTGGTGTCCGATGTCAAAAAGATATTTTGTAGTAAACATGCCATGATATGAATATCCCTATGTATGTATTTGACACTGTGAAGTTTGCCACTTGTCTGAGGTGGTCATTAAAGACAGATTATTTGTTGGTTAATCAAGTGTCCTAAAGCATGTACATGATTTTTTTTTTCATTGCAAAAGCTATGCAGCTTCTATTCTTGGAAAATAAAAAGATGTATCACTGTTGTATGTTGTATGGAATTAGGTGTGGCAGACTGAAATCTATGGCAGGCCACCCACTGGGGAGAAGTATTCTGAGAATTAGAAAATGAAAATGGCTAACATTTATATAACCTTTTTATTTTACAAACATTATCTCATTTGAGCCTCACAACCCTCTGAAGTAGGTATTAAAAATGCTCATTTTACAGCTGAGGAAACTGAGGCCTATAAGAGTTAAGTGACTTGACAGTGGTCACATGGTAAATGTTAGAGGTAGGATTTGAAACTTATAGCTATGCTGGATCACAGTAGCAGAGGATGCCAGTTGGAATCTGAGGGATGGATGCCTAACCAGTGTTGGGCATTGGTCTAGGAGGAAGTTACTTTCCAGGAAAAGTTTGAGAGAATTAACATACTTTACAACTATAACACGAGTCACCAGCAAAGGGGCTAGCAAGTATAGAATTTTCTAGGAGAATCAGTTGTTTACAGACAAATCCCTACTGGATAGATTCTTAGTCTATGAGCTATATAAGGCCTTGGCCTTCATCTTCTGTGCTCTTCTATGCCCAATTTTTTCCTTAAAGAAGATGGTTGGAAGGCTATAATCTGAAACTGTTGTTGGAATGAGAAACGCTATTACTGAAAACTAGAAATGACAAGCCCTGAGAATGGATCATCTAGTCAGACCCCTTCATGAAGCATGGATTGCTTTTGTAACATGATCAACAAGTTTAGGAAGATTGCTGGAAGACTTGAATTGATAGAGAATTTTCCATCTCCTGAATCACAACTAATTCCACTTTGGGAGAGTTCTAATTCTGATATTTTCCTTTATTGAACTCTAATCCGTCTTCCTCTAATTTTGCCTATTGGTCTTTATTTCTGCCTGCAGTGGCCAAGTGGAGTAAGTCATCTCAATTTCTACATGATAGCCCTACCAAGATTTGATTAAAGTAATTGTGTGTGTCATTTCCCTTCCCTGCCTCACCCACACTTCTTCAAGCTAAACATCCCAAAGGTCTTAAGAAGGTATTCATATGACAGTTTCCAGTTGCCCTTATAGTTGCTTTCTGGGTATAGCTTGTTAATGACCTTCCCCTAAAATATGGTTCCCTGGAACTTAACAATGGGTACTCAAGATTTGAACAAAACAAGGGTACACAAGAGTACAACAGGACTACCATCTTCCTTGCTTTGGATTCTGTACTTCTAAAGTCAAATTCATTTTCTAGTTGCTATGGTTGATCCATATTATAATGTTCAGGCCACAAAAAACAAAACAAGTTTTTGGCATCACATGGTACTCTCAGACACATCTCTCTAATCCTGTATTTGTGCAATTTATCTTAGAAACCCAAGGAGTAAGACAACATTCATGCTTATTAAACCTCATCTTCCAGATTTGGCCCATTGCTTTAGCCTATTAACCTTTCTACCAGTTCTGTCATTCAATATATTAATCGACAAAGTGTCTCATGTTATCTTTGGGGACAAGATGGAGAAATGTAGTACATTTAAATGGATGTGGAACTGGTTGACAACGCAGAGAGTGGATACAAGTGGGTCACTGTTAAGTTGGGAATTCTCTAATGGAGTGCCCTAGGGATCTGTTCTTGGTTCTGTGCTATTTGACATAAAAGTCCTGGGTGAATGTATATGTGGCATGCTAATCAAATCTGCTGACACGTAAAATCCAGACAAATTAAGTCAGAATCCAAGAACATTTCAATTTTATTAGAATTCAATTCAACAAATATTGTGAAGGATGCAAAAAAAAAATACCCTCCATGATTTTGCCTTCTCTGAGGAGTTTCAGCATGGACCCAAGTAAGGAAATACAAAATAGTTGCAAAAGGGATAGTGCTAATAACAGGGGAATCAGGAGGTGGAACCTGAGACCTAAGGTCAAATCCTACCTCTAGCAAGTACCTAATATCTGTGTGCCCCTAAGCAAAACCACTTCAAATTTCTCAAAAGGTTTAATTTCCTCATCTATAAAATGCAAATAATACTGACACTGCCTCTCAGCACTGGTGTGAGGGAAGGGCTTTGTAAAAGTTAAGGTGCTAAGTGATGTGTAATTTGTTTAATACATTCTAAAATATTCAGGTCATATGCAAACTGTGGAATCTTCCCTGAGCCTATTCCTCCCTTTCTCCCCACTCCAGCTGAAAATCATCTCTGTGAACTGCTTTTTAAAATTATAATAATAATAGTGCTTGCTATGCCAGGCACTGTGCTAAGCACTTTATAATTATCTCATTTGATCCTCACAACAAACATAGAATGTATCAGGGTCCCCATTTTACAGAAGAGGAACCTGAAGCAAACAGGTTAAGTGACTTGCCCAGGGTCACACATCTTAGATGTCTGAGGTCAAATTTGAACTCGAGACTTCATGACTCCAGGTACAGCTGTTTAGGTGCCACCTAGCTACCAATTTAGCACTTACTTGCTGCATTTTACTATATTTCTGTACCTTCCCTCCTAAGTTCTATGTATCTCTAAATGTTGCTCCTAATAAGGTCTGTGAGGGAGTAAATAGAGCGAGTCATATTAATCTTAGTGTGTGCTACAGATTAGCTTGCCTTAGCACAGTATGAATGGATAGAGGAAAAGAAAGGAAGACCATGATGCTGGAGAGCTAAGAGATCATGCCATTATTAGTCAATCAATGGTTAGTTGTCCTTTGTTCTCGAAGAGGACTAAAATGATTTCACTGTGATGGGGTCATATGGTCAACATAAGCACAGGTCGGGCACAGATGTTCATATTTGGAGTGGAGAAGTCTCTAAATTTGCACATCTCATGTTTCCTTTGAGCTACTGCTATTCTGCTTTGTCTCCCATGTCTCATAAGCAATTCCAAAGTTCTTCAGAGAGAGAGAGAGAGTGCCTTTATAATTGCTTCTGGACTCCATGGGAATGCTTGCCTCGTGTCAGTTCTCTCTGAAATAGTCTTTTAGGCAAACGTACTTTCGGCATTTGAACAGTGTGGCCAGCCCATCAGAGTTGCACTCAGCAGTAGTTTGAATCCTTGGCAGTTCAGCTCAAGAAAGGACCTCTGTGTCAGTCAGTACCTTATCTTGCCTTATCTGATATTCAGAACCTTCCTAAGACAATTGGAAGTGATTCAGTTTCCTGGCCTGGTGCTGGTATGCTGTCCAGTTTTCACGGGCATACGAGATCAGCACCATGGCTCTGTACATCTTCAGTTTGGTAGGCAGTCTAATTTCTTTCCCATACTTTCTTTTGGAGCTTCCCAAATGTTGAACTAGCTCTGTCAGCCTCCTCACCTGTGTGTACATCCCTGGAAGGTATACTGCCAAGGTAAGTAACTCATCCACAGCATTCAACAATTCTCCAGGCATCAGAGAACTGAGCAGTGCTTTGTTGCATCTCAACTTCAGAGACTGCATGGAGTACACAACCATCTTCGAACAAGAAGCCACACTCCAACTCTCCACTTCAGTCTTGGCTTGCAGCCTTTTCAACTTAATTTACTGGCATCTGACCTCGATGCTGTTTTTGCCCCTGGTAAAGGCCTCTGAAAACATCATACTAAAAAGCATGGGAGCAAGCACATGGCTCTGCTTCACTACATTGGTGACTGGAAAAGTGGAAGAGCAATGTCTATTATCCAGAACCCAGGCAAGCATGTTGTCATGAAACTGATGCGCAATACTGCCATGATTTTCCACAAGCCCTCACAACTGACAGTATCAAAGACCTTTGTTAGATTGACAGATTTTGTGTTCTGTTCCTGGCAGTTTCCTGGAGTGGTTGAGCAACAAACACCGTATCAACTCTCTTTTTGTATTTTTTTTTTTGGAGGGGGGAAGGCAGGGCAACTGGTGTTAAGTGACTTTCCCAAGGTCAGTAAGTGTGTCAAGTGTCAGAGGCCGCATTTGAACTCAGGTCCTGACTCCAGGGCCAGTGCTCTACTCACTGCGCCACCTAGCTGCCCCAATATATCAACCCTTTTTGAAGCCACACTGGCTCTCAGGTACATGACCATCTTCCAAGTGAAGGATCAATTAATAAGTACTTATCTACCTGCTGGATACCAGGTACTCTGCTAAACTTTAGGGATAGAGCCAAATAAACAGTGAACCTAAATCCTATCAGGTGAGACAGCCTATGTCCACATTAGCATATGCAAAGTATCTACAAAGTAAATACAAGGTAAATTTGGAACTGGTAGCTGGGGGTTGGAGTATTATGGCTGAAAAAGCTTCATGTAGAAGGTGGTACTTAGGAACTGAGCTTTGAAGGAAACTGGGGATTCTAAGCAGTGCATTCTAGACATAGGAGGGGAGGGTGCACCAAGTGCAGTCATAGGAACAGTCAGTGGAGTACTAGGTATAATTTAGGAGCAGTGGAGTACCCTGTATACCAAGCCAACTTGACAGATTGTAAGGAGTGTGAGGTGGAATGTGTAATGACCCTAGAAAGACAGGTTGCAGTCATGTTATAAAGGGGTTTAAATGATATTTGTACAGTATTTGATTTCAAAAGCAGTGGGGAGCCAAATGCTTGGACTTGTGCTTTAGGAGAATCACTGGCTCTGTGTGGAACATGGATTAGAGACAGACTTGAAGCAGGGAGATTGAGGCAATATGTTGCAAGTCTGGGTGAGAATCAGTGACTAAATGAGTATGAAGTGCCCACGTGGTGCTATATACTGTGCTAAGATCTAGGGATACAAATAAAAGAATGAAACTCCCCACAACAGTGAGCTTACATTCTAATGGGAAAAATAGTTGCATATCAAAATATATATGCAGTGATAAGGGCCAGAATTAGGGTAGTGGCTGTGTGAGTACGGAGATGTATTTGAGAGATGTTGTGAGGTAGAAGCAAAAGTTAGCCAATGACTTGATGTGGTGTGCATGAGAGATGACTCAGAAGGCTGTAAATTTGGATGACTGAAAAAATGGTGGTTTTCTTGATGGAAATAAGGAAGTTTGGAAGAGGAGTGGGTGGGGAAGGGGAGTAGATGAGTTGTGGTTTGAACATGGTTGAGTTTGAGATCTTTATAGGATATCCATTGTTTGAAGCGTCCAACAGGCACTTGGTGATGTCATACTGAAGATTAGGAGGGGAGCTGAAGTATACAAGTCAACAAATAATTATTTACCGTTTACTGAGTGTCTTGCACTGTGTTAAGTGCTGGTAATACAATGAGAAGCAAAAAGAAAGCCCTTGCCGTGGAGGAGCTTACATTCTAATGCGTGAAGAAAACACAAAAGGAAGTTGAAAAAGAAGGGGGGAGGAAACAGAGGAAGAGAAGGTACCTGCGTAAGGCTGAGTGGAGAAAGACCTTTAAAGACTAAGAAGCAGATCTCTGAGAGGAATGAAGGAGTGAACATGAGTTGAAATATATGTTCTAATCAAAGAGGGAGAAGCCTTAGAATGGTAGAAAGGTGTTTCAGAATGAAAAGATCACACAGGGACTTAGGAATATATAGAACTGTATAAGGATGATCATTGAACCCATAGGAATTAATGAAGTTACCAAGAGAAAAAGTGTAACTAGAGAAAAGAACCTACCCAAGACCTTTGGGATATACCCACAATTACAAGTCTGTAAATGAATGATGAGCCAGCACAGGAGACGGAAGAGAAGTTACACAAGTAGGGGAGAGCAAAGAGAACAGTGACAGGAAAACCTAGACAGGTCCGAATATCCAGAAAGAGAGAGTAGTCAGCAGTGTTAAACAGAAGCTCATTGCCAGTAGAGGTTTGTTTCATTCTTTTGCACAGGAGCACAGAAGAGGCTATTATATATAGTATATATTATTTTAATATTTATTTATATATAATTATTATTAATAATAATTATATATGATAGAGAGGCTATTTTACATATATTATATATGATACTTGATTCTTTGTAACTTAGAGGCAATTCTTAACCTTATGTGTGCCCTTTGGGCAGACTGGTGAAGCCTATGGACCATTTATCTCAGAAAAATGTTGGGTTTTAATTCATTTATAAAAGGAAATGTTAAATTTCAATTAGAAGTTAGTGAAAATAAAGATGTAATTTTAAAAAATTTATATTCGCGCTCAAGGACCCTTGAGGTGCGTGGGGTCACTAAAAAGTTCACACAGGGTCACAGTCATGACGTGATAGACATGGGACTTGAGCCTGGCTGGCCGGGGCTCTCTAGCGGTCGCCTTCCACATACACCGTGGTCGACAGCTATGGCCCGGGGCCCTGAATCAGAATCATCTAGGTTAGAACACCCGGGGGTTCCAGAACAAGGCCCGCCCCGCCCACTCTGTCTTCGCCCCCAATCTCTTCGCCGCAGCCCAGGACCCTACGCCTCTCCCTCTCCCTCCTCCCTCGGCGTTTCCCCTTCCCTCTCCCCGACCCCTCCCTCTTTTCCCCTCTCTCCTGGTCCCTCTCTTCCCCGCCTCCCCTCCCCTCTTCTCTCCGCTCCTCGCCTCCCCACTCCCGACTCCCTACCCACCCCCCCACTTCCTCCTCCTTCCCCCCACCCCCACTTCGTCTGCTGTTCCTGCGTCCCTCGCGAGAGCCTAACCGTTCGCTAAGCCACACTTCCGCCCCTGCGCACTATCGCCGGAGACACCGGGGAAAGGCGGTTGAGGCAGATTAAGTCCGGCTGTCGGGCTCGTCATGTCCTCTACTCGCCTGCCCCCGGTAGCGCTAACCCTCAAACAGGTACGCGCGGGGCCCCCGCGCCCAGACCCCTCCGGCTGCTTGCGCTCTGCCCTCCCCTCCCCTCGCTTCCCCGCTGTCTTTTGTTTGTTCCTCTGCTCTCCTCCCAGTTGTGCGCGTGCCTCGGTCGGGCCAATGCTCGGGGCCGCCGGCAGGGGGCGTGTGTGCTCGTGTCCGTATCCATGTCCAGGCCCGCGCCCGCGCCGGCCTCGGAGCCCTGGGACAGAGAAAGGCTCTCATTTATAAAGCTCCTTAGCGTTGGTGGCGCCCCCTCCTGCCCCCGTTTTGCAGCTGAGGAAACGGATCCTCTTAAAACTGTCCGTAGGTACCTAGGCCGTATGGCGCCTGGGAAAGAGCCCTGGGTTCCAGTCATCCCCATGCATATTCTCTGTGTGACGGGGGCAAGTCACCCAACTTCCTTGGGCCTCAGTTTCCTCTTCGGTTAAAAAAAAAAGGGTAGGCGGAGGGTTTGGCCTGGTTGCTCTCCGAGGCCCCTTCCAGCTCCGGTTCTGTACCAGCGGTTCTCAGATCTCTCCCAAGGGACCCCCAGGAGTCCCCGAGACCCCTTCAAAGGATTCCTGGGTCAAAACTATTTTCATAGTGACGCTAAAACGCTATTTGCGGTTTTCACTTTCATTTTCTCATAAGTATACAGTGGAGTTTTACAGAGATTATGTGAACTTAAAATTTTAATTTCACTTAAATTTAATTACATTCATTAAATTGATTTAATTTCACTTAAATGCGAAATTAAAGATGTAGCCGCAGACATGAAGACTGAGTAAATATCCACCGATTGAAAGGACCCAGAGAAACAAAATTACGCAGTAATTTATAAGGGTGGTCTAGGTTGAGAACTGATCCTTACCTACATGGGGGAGGGTTACAGTTAATGTGAGGGTGTTGTCTCATTTTAGGGGCTCCGAAGCCGGAAGATTTAGATTGTGTAGATAAACCCCCTTTCATTTTACAGATGAGACAGGGGGAGGGGAACAAGCATTGATTAAGTACCTACTGTGTGCCAAGCCGTCTAGAAAGGGTGAGGGATTTGCTGGAGATTACATGTGTTGGAAGTAGTAAAGATCAGTTTAGAACCTTGGCCCCTCTACGGTAATAAAAATAACAAAGCAACAGAATAACACGTAGTGCTTCCTCTGTGTTAGAAGACATTGGGCTAAGCACTTTACAGTTATCGCATTTGACCATCACAACAATCCTGAGTAGTATTTGCGTTTTACAGATGAGGAAACTGAGGCAAACAGGTGAAGTGACTGGGCCAGGGTCACAACTGTTGAGTGTCTGAGGCCGGGTTTCAATGCAGGTCTTCCTGACTCCAGGCCCCTTCTCTAGTCACTGTGCACCTCGCTGCCTCTACAAAGAACTGCTCTTTAAAGATTATCATTGGTGAGGGACCGTCTAGAATCCAGATCGTCTAGTCCCAAGTTTCACTGAGGAAGAAAGTGAGATACCCTCAGACTGGTGTGACTTGTCCAACTTCACACACTGAATCCAAAGAGCCAAAAAAGGAATGCTTGGCTTTTATACTCCTTTAAAAAGTACGTGTAATTAGAGTTGGCATTATACACCTTGGCTTTTGCAGAATAGGTATGTGGGAAGGGAAAGGAAGGGTTATTTGGTCCAAGAAAGTAGGTTGCAAGGTATGGAAGACTTGTGTAATAGCAACAAGCATGCTTGGTTTTGACTTCACTTCTCAAGATGGCCAAAGGAAGCAGTAGTTTTGTAGCAGAAAGCATGTTGGACTGAATCAGGAGACTTTAGCTCTAGGCCCGCAGTTGCCCATAACAAGCTATATGATGTGAGTCAAGTCTTTTCACCCCTCTGGTCCTCACTTTATATGAAAAATGAAGGGGTTTCAGACATTTTTAGATGTGGCCAATGTGGGGATTTATTTTACTACACAGTACATATGTTACAAGAGTTTTATTTTTATCAATAGCAGGTGAGGAGGTGGGAGGGAGAAAAAATAAATGCTTGATTAAAAAAAAATGGTTTCAACTAGACATTCTCTAAGGCCCTTTCAGCTTTGACTGTAGGTAAGAAGTTCAGGTATAATTGAAATTTCTCCTTTCTGAAACAGTTCATGAGAAGGCAACAAGTCCTCCTCCTATACAGAAGGGTTTTACGAGCAATTCGCCAGGTACCAAATGAACGAGATCGCAAGTATCTCGAGAACTGGGCAAGGGAAGAATTCCAAAGAAATAAAAGTGCCACAGAAGAGGTAAGGATGATCAAGAGCTCAACCTGGTGGCGGCAGCCCCCCCTTTCACTACTGTCCAGCTTCTTTTCACTGATTGGTAAGCTTTAAGTCAAAATTTTCAATTCATTTAGTGTGAATACTGTGTACTTGAGTTAAGTCTTTCTCTATACCCTATGAGGCACTACATTTTTTAGTGCCTTTTTCTCTTGGAAGTCCTTTTTTTTAAAACTTTGTTTTCTACTTCTTTGAAGGAATTGCCTACTTCAGTGGTGTCAAACTCAAGTAGAAATGGGGTCCACTAATCTATACACAAGGAACCTAGAAGTTTACATGTTGAAATAGTTTCAAAATTAAATTTTATAGTATTTTTATTTACTTTGTTAGATATTTCCCAATTAAATGTTATCTGGTTCAGCCTGCACTTGAGAGGGTTGTAGACTGTAATGGGCTACATGTTTGACATCTCTGGCCTACATGATAGGAAGTGCCTTTTTACTTAAAGTGAGTCCATTGATTTTTAAAAATTAAAGATTTTCAGGCAATTTTTATTCAGCAGGTACCACCACTTTTAAAACTATTTCTACATAATTATGAATCAGAAAGTATGGGGGAAAAGGGGAAAGAAGAAATGGCACACATTGTTTGATACACCTGATTGCTTTCCTCTTTCTTAGGTTTTAGCCATCTGTAAATAATGAGGTGGTAGTTAGAGTCTGCGTTATTTTTTGCAGTATGTCTCTTGACTAGATTTTAATTTCTTTTGTAGGATACAATCCGAATGATGATTACTCAAGGAAATCTGCAACTGAAAGAATTGGAGAAAACATTAAATTTAGCAAAAGCGTAACTTCTTAACTTCCCCAAGGGGTTTTCAAAATCTTTGTTGGAATACTACAAGGTAAATGGAGTTGTAAACTCATTGCAAGGAGTAGGAAGCTAAGATGTTTGTAACAACCCCTGCCTAGTGATGATCCCGCTACGAAGTCAAAGAACAGGCTGCATTTGTGCAGAATAGCCTGACTTGGCCCCTGACGTGTGTTAAGGAAGAACAGATTTAAAGAACATCTTGGGAGTTGCCTTAGCAGTGAAAAATAAATACCACGGACTTGTCTTATTATTTTGGATATGCTATCAGTTTTCGTGAGAAAGAACACTAACCAAAACATAACGCATTGAGAAAAAACCATTAAAAATGTGTTCTCTTGCATGTCATAAATGTGCTAGACTCTCACTTTTTCTGCGTCTCATTCTAACCTCGGTTGACAGTGGTACAGAAATTTCTATTCGTGTTGAAGAACAAAGCTGATTCACTTTATAAAAGTAAAGAAAATTTTTCAAGGTAGACAACTTAATTGGGGCAGGTAGGTGGTGCAGTAGATAAGAGTGCTGGGCATGGAGTCTAGAAGACTCATCCTCCTGAGTTCAAATCTGGCCTCAGCCAGCTTACTAGCTGTGTGATCCTGGGCAAGTTACTTAACAACCTGTTGCCTCATCTGTAAAATGAGCTGGAGAAAGAAATGGCAAACTACCCCAGTATCTTTGCCAGGAAAACCCCAAATGGGCCCATGAAGAGTCAGACATGACCGAAACGACTGAACAACCACAAAAATATCTTAATATCT
This sequence comes from Trichosurus vulpecula, assembly GCF_011100635.1. Taxonomy (NCBI): domain Eukaryota; kingdom Metazoa; phylum Chordata; class Mammalia; order Diprotodontia; family Phalangeridae; genus Trichosurus; species Trichosurus vulpecula. The sequence continues at coordinate 183,454,249 of NC_050579.1, forward strand.
TGTGTTACAGTCATTTCAGTAGATGCTCCTTATTAAGGTCTGACAGTAAGATTGGCTACAGTACAGCATTTTTAATCATCATGTTCCTCAGAAGGAAACACTTCTACCTTATAATTAAGGTGGGAAAGGGTGCTCATATAAGACAGAGGGTGGTACAGTTGGAAGATCTGCCCTTAAATTCCATTTCTCTTGCTTGCAAGTCACTAAACTTAACTGGTCCTCGATCTCCTCATCTGCAAGTGAAGGGAGCAGACCTAGATCAGTGGTGTAAAACTCAAATAGAAACTTAAAGCCACATACTGACTTAGAAAACCACAAATAAACATCATCTGTGTTGTGTTTTTATTTATTAAACATTTCCCAGTTACATTTTAATTTTTAGCCTTAGTTTTATGGAGTTTGACAGTCTGAGTTAGTTGACATCTAAGTTCTTTCTTGCTCTTAATCTATAATCTTAAGTATATCCTGCCCTGCAACTTAAATAAAAATGTGTCTTAGTGTCTGATAATTCCTGCACTGTTTCCATACTTCAGTGAGTGGGACTGTAGTTTGAAGGTGAGGAAAATGCAATGAAGAAAATTAGTAGTGGGAGATTTCATAGCTTTTGGTGAGAAAATGAGGGAGCTCAGGCAGAGACAGGGTGGTGTAGCAAAGAGTATCATCTGCAGGGCAGTGTAGTTTGTGGATTCAGGTAGTTGTCATATGCCACTGTCTATAGGTATGTGTGTATATGTATGTATATGCGTGTATACGTATATACGTATACACGTACATATATGTTATACGCTAGTTAGATGCTTGTGTTAATGGCCAGTTTTGATGCTACATGTAGAAAAGTAGCAAAGAAAAATTTACCTGTTTGGTAGCAAATAGGCTTTATAACCTTTAGTCTAAAAAGAAATAAACTCAAGTTCTTAAGAAATCTGTTGGTATTGATCTATGGATGCCTTGCCAGTGTAAAGACCTCGGGCAGCTTAAGTTCTCTCACTACACAACATCATTTTTTCTAAAGAGACCTGTAGAAATTTGTTGTCTCTTAAGTGTAGAGTTCTTCCTTCAGATACATCTTGAAAAATAAATATATATATCTTCATTTCCCAGTATTACTCTCCATACTCCCCAACTCACAGACTTATCTTTCATAATGAAGAATAACAGAGGTGGGGAGGTGGGGGAAGCAGTTCAGAGAAACTACCCAACACATCAGCTCAATGTGACAATGTGACAGTGTGTTGCATAGTCACCTCTGCAAAGAAAGAGAAGGAGGTATATTCTTATAGCTCCTCTTTGGGGCCCAGCTTGGTCATTAAAATTATGTAGCATTTACTAACATTTTTTTCCATTTCTTTTCCGTGAACATTATAGTCTTTGTATATAGATTTTTGGTTATGCTTACATTGTTTTGCATCACTTATATGTCTTCCCTTAACTTCCCTTTTCTAAGAAAATTTAAAGAAACTCTTCCCTGGCAAATTCAGAATTAACCTTAAGTTTCCGGGTCAACCATGTAAGCCACCCCAGTTAAAAATTATCTACCTTCAAAAAATTAATTGAAAAATGGTCTGTTACCAGAGGACCAATGATGAAATATGCTACCTGCCTCCTAAGAGGTGATAGACTCAAGATACAGAATGAAATACACATTTTTTTATTTTTTTGCTTTTTGGCAGGCCACCTGGGGTTAAGCCCAAGGTCACACAGCTAGTACATGTGTCAAGTATCTGAGGCCGGGTTTGAACTCAGGTCCTCCTGATTCCAGGGCCGGTGCTCTACTCACTGAGCCACCTAGCTGCCCCCATGAAATACATATTTATAGATATAACCAATGTGGGGATTTGTTTTGTTCAACTATGCTTATTTGTAACATGGATTGTTTTTCTTTTTCTTTTTGTAATTGGAGGGGGTGAATTTGGTTGGGGGGGGAGTAGAAAACTGTTCGTAGTATTACCAAAAAAAAAGAGGTCATTAGAGCCTTTTCAGAAATGCACAGAAAAGAACAAAAGGAAAAAGGCTAAACAGATTTAAAAATAATGTTGAATTTATTGTAAGTTTAATTAAAAGCAAGCTCTACATAATACAGATTCATGGTTTCACACTTAATCCTCTTTCTGTACTACTTTGTATGTGAAAGGGTCTTTTTGGGGGAGGTATTAAGTTTAGAATAAGAAAAAATATTTTAAATAGTCTACAAATTATTAAGTTGGAAACTCCAGATTTTTGGATACGGTTTTATTGTGTCTTGAATTTCAGTTAACTACTTTGATAGCTGCTTCCAGAAGTCTAAGATTGATACGCTTTTTTAAAGTGATACTGATGAAAACATTAAGGAAAATTGGAAAAATGTTTACAGAAGCAGCTGGTTCCATTTGACAGGGTTAATCATTAGAAATATTTAGTGAGTTGCTACATGGTTAAACATGACGTAGCTATAACAAGAATGCTTCTATACTTCAGTGGATCTGTGATCTTATTGATATGGCCTCTAACAATGCAGTTCACAACCCATCCATGCCTTCCTATCTCTTGGGGCTTCATCCATGTCCTGATTGTGATTCTTTGCATACGTTTGTTAGAGAGAGTGCAGACAACGTGCTAGGGGCCTTCCTCAAACCAGTGAAGCATGAGAGCTGTCCTATAGTTACTCCTAAATTTTACCACCTAAGTGGCCCATCTTTTTTGATCATCTTTCTTTAATGACAACCTTTACACCGTTTCTCCTTCAAAACTCCTTGTTTGGAATGTGTTGCAATAGAAACTTGTGTTTCGTGACTGGAAATGAGACATCACTTGGATGAATATTGTTGTTTTTTAAAAGACAGACCTTGGTTTCAGGGAGTAGCTTGGAGACGGTAAAAAGAATTCTGCAGTCTACCAAAGGCAATTCCAGCCTGCTTATTTACTTCCTTTTATTTAAGTTTGGACCCAGCTCATCACCCCTGGAGATCTAACCCCAACTAACTCTTTCATTCAGATCTCCAAAACACAAACCTTGTGAGTCATCCTTCTATTTACATTCAACTTCATCTTCTAGTTTTGATTATAGCAGTAATTTCAAGACAAATACCGTAAATACAGGAATTGAGATTTGGGAAGGACATCAGCAACCATTCAATCTTTTTCTTTTACTAGTTGGTTGCTACCTTCCTCCAACCTACCAAAAAAAAGAAAAGAAAAAGCCCTCAATACGTAGCTGTATTGGCCAAATAAATTCTCATATTGGCCACGTCTGAATATTACGTCTCTGCATTTCAAGTTAATCGCTTCTGTCAGGAGTTGAATGGCATATTTCAACTTTTTTCCTGACTTGTGGTTTATCATTGAGTTGATCAGAGTTCCAAAGTTTATCAAAATTATGTTTCTCTATAATGTATGAATTGTTGTAGTTCTGCTCACTTTGTATCAGTTTACAGAAGTCTTCCAGGTTTCCTCTGAAATTATTTCACCATTTCTTATGGGATAATAATATTCTGTTACTCTACCACAATTTGTTTAGCTATTTTCCGTTAGGAAGAAACCTCCTTAGTTTCTGATTCTTGACTACCTTGAACATAGCTGCTAAAATATTTTTGTACATATAGGTCCTTTTCTCTTTTCTTAGATACGGGGTATAGGCCTAGATGGGTCAAAGAGTATGCAACTTTTTGGGCACAGTTCCAAATTGCATTTCTTTATGGCTAGACCAATTCACAGCTACACCAAGTCCCCTAATGTACCTGTTTTCCTGCATTCCCTCCAATACTTATCATTCTCCTCTTTTGTCACCTTTTCCAGTTTGATGGATGTGAGGCAGAACCTCTAATCTAATTAATACTTAAAAAGAACATTATAGTATGGCTGACAAGTGGTCATCTAGCCCCTGCTTAAAAACTTCCAAGAAGGGAGAGGATTTTAAGAATCAGTTTTCCCCACCCACCCCGAAGAGGTCTCCTAGTGAAGCCTAGAGTGCTGGGTCCTGCATGCTGGCCTTGATGGTTCTTGACCTCAGTTAGCATCCAGTTTGCACTCAGCATCTGTGCCTTGACATCTCCACTCTGGGACAGGCTTTCCACTGTTTTAAACACTAAAAACACAAGTGAAATGCTTCATAATAAAGTAACTGAGACTTTCTAAGCTTCATGGTCCACTCAGCATGTCATTAAGCACTCCAGCCTTCATTATTAGATCTCCCCAACTGTGTCAAGGAGTCTACTTCCTGTGTCGTGACCTCAGGAGATAATTTTCCTTGACTTTATAAAAGCCAAAAAAAAAAAGACTCCATTTCTAGATAGTCTATAAACAATAACTTGGCTTCGGTACCCTTAAATGGATGATCCTTCTTCAGTGAATAACGAATGGACATTCTACTGGAGAAATAATGATCTCTTAACTTTTTGGAAGCTAAAAACAAATCTAATCCCTTCTCCATGACAATTTTTCAGATACTGTAACAGCTGTCACATACCCCCATGTGCCCAGTGCAGTCTTGTGCAAGATAAACATCCTAAGTTCCTTCAGCAGATTTTCGTATGACACAAACTCCAGGTCCTTCGTTCACCATGCTGATTGCCTTCCTCCGGACTCTCTTCAACTTACCAATGTCATCCTTAAATTGAACCCACTACTCTAGAAGTGATCTAACTAGGGCCAAGCATTATTGGGAGCTGAACTTCTTGATGTAGCCCATATTAACTCTTCTGGGCTGCCATATCATACTTCTGCTTCAATAATGTTGAGTTTTCAGGCCACTAAAAACCCAAAATTCTTTTCAGATGAACTGCTATCTAATCATGCCTCCCTCATCCTGTACTTTTGAAATGGAACCACAAAGGGAAAACCATTCAGTGAGAAGATCAAACATCTAGTTCACTTTTTAATAGGCTATTCCAAAACTCCATAATTTTTAGCATCCTTTGCCCCTTTTCTGCCACTACCATGCCATGGCTAAAGCAGAATGGGAGGGGCATAAAGGACCAAGTATCATTTCATATTTTTCTTTGTTTCATGGGTTGCCATAGCCAAAGAAACCCCCAAGGAGCCAGGCTGAGGCAGCATAGTGAAATGCTAAGACCGTTGGATTTGGACTGGGAGGACTTCTGTTCACATTCTGGCTATACTATGCAAACCTGAGCAAGTCATAACCTCTTTGAGCTCCAGGCCTTCAGCTGTTAAAATAAGAGGTTGGAATACATGACCGTTGAGGTCTTCTCCAGCTCTGAATCTGTGTATGAACAACTGGTGAAAGAATACTAAGGATAGGGAATTAAAGCATATCAACCAGTCTGGGACTTAATGACAGGGCCCTTAGATCTAGAAAAAGCATCACTCATTACTGTTAGGAATGGTTACTCAAGGAATGATGTGTTGATGCTATCCAGAACTTAGTAGGTACACCGCCATCTCCTATAAGGTATACATAGTGATTTATTACAGTAAAACAGTACTATTAAGATAGTTTTTCTTTCAAGAGTTGTGTAATAACTATCATGCCTTTGGAAGGCAAAATTTCACTGTAATTCATTTTAGGATACTTTGTATGCTGAGGGTAGCAAATAATCGATTTCCTCTTATTTTTATCAAGTTCTGTGATTTTACCTGCTAATGTGTTTTGTTGGCTTAGATAATAATACTTTATTTCTTTACCGTACATGAAAAACAACTGTCATTTTTTCATTACTAAAATTTAACTGGAAAATTTTACATAAATTTCTTTATTCTTTCAAGATAGTCCTTTTGGAGTAGATTTTCCTTAACTTTTGATTGTAGCTTTAAAGAAGGTTTGTTTAATATGTCACCCTGTATAGTCAATAATTCCCGTTATGAGAAGTTAAAGTTATACAAAAACTGGGTTTTCTGGCTCCCCCCAAAATTTAAAACAAAACTGTTGGCTGTATCTTGTTGTTTAAGTGAGAGTATAAACAGCCATCTTCTCTTACTTCTCTTTGGCAAAGGAGTAAAAAAAGGCAAATCTTATTTCCAGTTTAACCATGTGTTATCACGGATGCCACTGAATAATTTTGCCTTTCACAGTAATTTCATTCAGTGCAGCAAACCTGCTTTCTACTCAATAGCAATATTCACACTTTGCCAAAAGTCTTTTTTTGTTGGTGGACAGCTATACTCTTTTAGGGACATGTGCACAGACAAATAGAGGCCGATTTTAAAATCATATTTTCAAATACAATGAAATAGAAATTAATAACCATCATTCTGAGTAATATTTAATTACTTGAAAACTAACTCAAATTGATTTAAAAAAATTAAGTGGAAAACAATTAACATGCCTTTTTACTGTAATCCTATAGAACTTAATATTTGACTGAAAAAAGATGTAAACATGTTAACACCTAATCCCTTTATTTTGAACTACTAAAGTCAAAAGGTCAGAACTAATATATATCACAGATATTTAGTGTTCTCAACAGTGTACTAAGAGGAATTTTCACAAATGCTGCAAAACAGTATATTTTGCTTTATAGCTACCACCTTAACATATAGAATATATGCATTCCTGAAAAAAAACTGACTATAATGCAGAATTCTGCATATTAGCAAATTTTCCTATCAACCTACAAAGATTTCATCTCCACTTTTGACACATTTGTTTCTATGGCAGGATACTATTTCCCTTTTTGCTCACTATTCTATTCCTTAGAAGCACAATTGTGACATTATACTTGTAGATATAAGTAGGGGCAAAAACTTTTTAAGATGCTGTCTCAGGGTGGATGGAGGAGGAGAAGGTGGGAGAGAAAATTTGGAACTCAAAAACTTGTGGAACTGAGTGTTGTAAACTAAAGATAAAAAAGAAATAAAAAAGAAATTGGCAAATACTAAAAAAAGAGACAGACAAAAATAAAAAAATAAAAAAAAACTTTAAGAAAAATTACAGATGGGTTTGAAACTTAATTTTGATAATACCAAACAAGACAACTAAAATTCTGACCAAAGCTAGCCATCAGAATACGGAATAACATCAGTAGAAAAGTACAGCTCTTGTTGTACTCAGGAAACTATTTCATTTCTACTTGTATAGCCTTAGTCTACTTACTGAGCATGGGTTTAAAAAAAGTTGAAAGACTGGAGACAATAACTTTGGGTCAGTAGCTAGGTTAACTCTTTCTTCCTCTGCTTCTTCACTCCATAGTTTACCAAGATGGCAATGTAACAATGGAATTATAACCTGCCTAAAAGTTGTTGGTTGGGTTGGCTCTAAGCAAACCAGTATTTCCCACGCTCCTACTTTTTTTTTCAAAGAGCTCTATAATATACTTGTATTTTTTAAAAATTAAAATGAATTTGAAATTTAATGACCCCCTTTGAGTTCCAGCTGACAACCTGCTATCTTATTAAACAAGGGCAGAGAATTATAGCCTTTAGAATTATTTTCTGGATTTCACTTCTAGTGCTAGGTGCTCACTATATACCTGTTGGACTGAATTAAGGAATGTTCATAGGTTACATTTACCTCTCCTGAGGTTGGATTAGATGAACCCTGAAGTCTCTTCCAGATCTAGAGTTCCATGAGCTATGATTTTGCTTTAGGAACAAGGTAGAAGAAACTATTCCACCTGACAAAAGGTTAATAGGGTAGGCAGCCTCTACAGCTACTAACGAACCCTGTATAGCTCACGAGCAATATAGTTTAAGGACAAGAGGACCAAAAATATTGATAGATGCCAATCTGAAATAATATTAAATCAGTTTTATAAGTTACAGCATAATGAAACTCATACATTGGATTAGTCTGTTGGGGATTTACCACACCTTAATTTAGCGCTAACCCAAAATACAAATTTAATAAGTCACTAGTTAATAGACTATAGTAATGTGGGATTGGGGTTTGTTGTTTGTTTTGGTAGAGGGGGCGGGGAAGCTTCTGGGCAAAGTAATTTTTTTTGCATCTGGTTTAATAATCATTCTATTTTGTATAAAGAAAGGACAATAAATAATGGATTTCTGAGGTCTGTCTACAGAAAAAAAGTATATGCTACTCAAATTCTTAGATAAACTATGAATTTTAAGCAGATGCATATGTCTATTATTCTCCAAAAGACCAGAAGTTTGAAGGGCAAGGTTAATTAGTGAATTAAAGAATTGCAGAGCTGGAAGGATCTCGTGGGTAATCCAATTCAATCAACACCTAGACAGGAAGGTATCCCCTTCTATGATATTCCTGACAAGTCTTCCTCAAACTTCTGCTTAAACACCTCCCACAATGGTTAATTTGGTACCTCCTAAAGATTTCAATGCAAAACCGACACTTCTGAAGTTGACCATCTTTTCATGACATCAGTGAAAAAGGTCTCAATGCCATGCTAAATTGGAGAATGGTGGGAGGGGATCTGAAGATTCAGTTATCCAAAATGCCATCGTTAGGTTAAATTAGTAGAGATACTTGGAGGTTCTTTGAAGAGAAGAGAATAATTTAAATACGATTTGAACAATTTCCATTTTGGGGTATGAACAGAAGAGTCTCCATATCTCCATAAACTCCTCAGTATCATAAGCTCAAATTCAGAAAGGATTTCAGATATTTTGAGTTTGATTTTCAATTGCTCGCAGGAACTCTGGGCAACTGTAAGGTTAAAATATTATTTTCCATTAGTTTGTTTTAAAATGATTCTAAGATTGGCCAAAGAAAACTGGTTCACAAACATAGCAACTGTAAACAAGTGTTCATTAGAAGCTCTAATCTTAGCAAAAATTTCCAACTCTGCTAATATAACCACTTCCATTAACCATGTCACAAATAATTTATTTAAATATACTTATACTATCATAATCCACATGATTACAATGGGTTTTAGACTCTTCCTCTTTTCAGTTATTTTTGGATTACAGTTTTGTAAGGGGGACTGCATGAAAATCAGAAAATTTCATTCCCCTCTAAATCTTTTTTCCCTATTTTTTTTTGTCAGACTTATAAAAATGGCAAGCTTGACAGGTATAGTTCAGTTCATCTCAAAGTCACAGATCATTCAGAGATCTATCATTGTCGAGGCACAGCAGGTGAGTTTGAACATAAATGTGGAACCAGTTGGCTTGAATTCACAAAGGGCTTTTCTTTTGGTTTTTGGTGCACGTATTTCATACCTCCCAAACATTAGGCTAAAGCTTGAAACCATTTAATATATTCCACAGTTTCACAATCTTCTTAGCCTGGCCCACTCAATCCAGGACTAAAATCTTCCCATGAACCTGAACTGAGTTTTGGGTTTGTGATGAAACTTGACACGATTCCCCTTGGTTTCAGGTATGAAAACTTCAACAATCAGGGCAAAGAAGTCACGTAACGATCACATTTCAGAAATTAAGTATTGTATGTGTATGTCTGTGTTTAAAGGCAAGTCTTTGTGCACCAGGAAGAATGCTTCAATCTCAGCTATTGTCGTTCATGGCAAAATCAGAAATCATCCAAAGTACTTTAACCCCTCCGTGCCTAGGTGCTAACTTTCCTTTTGTATTTTAGTTCTTAGCTTACTGAGTTCCTCTTCTAAACTCTTAATGTGTTCTTTTAGTGTAGCCTTATCTTGCTGTGCTTTCTGATTGGCTTGGCACCGGGCTTCCTCGATCTTCCTCTCATACCACTTTTCCATTTGTGTAGATACAGCCTCAAAAAAATACTGGGTAATTTCTAGAGCTTGGGAGGTGTCTCGAACGGGAGGGCCAGCCTGGTGGTCTGCTGGTTGTTGCTGGGTGCACGTACTGCCGGGTACATGTGTTGATGCATGCTGCTGGGGCCTATGTCTTGTCTGCCCACTTTTCCCAGACTTCTTCGTTTGAGTACCTTTGTCCATGCAGTGACCAGCCTGGTGCTCACACTTAACTGCTTCAGTTGAGGGCAACAAAGCTGTCTGTACCTTAACATGTCTCAGCTTAGAGTTCCCGCAGTCTAACGATGCCGGTTCCTGCTGTAGTCTGTTGGAAGCAGTAGAACTAATGAGTGCCTTTTCCTTGGGCCTAACAACCTGAGGAGGGATAGCAGAAGCAGTGGCTGGACTGGTAGTAGTAACCACTGATTGGTCTGCACCTATTGGGAAAAGAAAAGAAAGCCAGCAAATCCAGCCTATTCACTAGATCACATTACTTTGCATCAACATTCTATTTCGAAAACTGTAGGGAACTCTGTCTTGAGTTACCTTAAGACCTGAGGCAGACAACCTATAGCCCTCTATCAATCCCATTACCTCCATATTTGTCCATTTTTTTTTACCTTTTCTGTCCTTTGTCATTATTCTTTATCCCTTGCTTATATGTTAGACTCAGGGCACCAAAGCCAAACAAGCTACTTTAATTTAAACCTGAAGTTTCAAGATTCCATTTCCTGGTTGCTCAGGATGCTAAATGTCCTCAGGAAACTAGAAAACTGAATTAAGTACGACTGGAATTGCATAAATGCTTTTCACGCATATTTAGCCTTTTCCCACAATTCAGTCCTGCCACATGCCTATCAACAGTAATGCTTGGTCTTTAGTTCTAACTTGAAAAGGGTGGTCCTATTCCTTATCTACAAAGTCCTTTGGAAAAGTGGAATTAGACCTGACACTTAAGACAGGTGTTCCCAAAGTGATTGGAAGCCAGGGCCTACATATCTGAGGGATCCCTTCCATCTGGAAAACAGACTAGAAAAGAGGCAGCCTGCTGGGGCTTTGGTAAGACAAAGCCCTGACAAGGGAAAAAGTACAGAGAGTGAACAACTCCCCATACATTGAATGTTCCCAAAGTTACTATCAAATGTAACATAAAATAAGGATAACCAGTGTCAATGAAAAGATATGCTATTCAAAGCATCCTTGGCTACCACTGGGACGTCACGGTCTAGCACAATGTAGCAGGTCAGTAAATTAATTGCTATTCGTAGAGAACTGATATTTTGGTAGTTTCAACCTAAGTCAGGGAGAAGAATGAGGAAAGGGAGCAGTTTAGAGGGAGAAGGCCCTTCCCCTGTTGACATGTAAGGGATAGATATCCTAGTTAACCATCCCTAATCTTGAGATGCTACAGCCGAGCTCAAACACACTAGATGAACATCAGAAATGTTTTTCAAAGTCTTGCCGTGACTGTCCTATTCTGTTAACCATTATCTTTTAAGAAGCTATTTAAAATGATGCCACAGGACTGTGAATCCTTTAAAAGCTCAGTGGTCTGCGATTTTAAGGAGTGTCTGGGTTCAGGTTACCTGTGAGGGATTCAGAAGTAGATGGGGTTGATTTAGGCCTGGAGGCTCTGGAGTCTCCGGAAAGTTTCAGCTCCAGGTTCTGAATCTTTAACATACACCATGTTTTCAATTCATCTACCAGAGACACCTAATGAAGAAAATGCAAAATGGAATCTACAAATGAAATCAAGCAATAATTGGGCTTTATCAAAGATGATAGTTTGCAGTTGAGGACCTTAAATTTGCCACCCCATCGTCTTCCTTACTACATGAGCTAACCCATAAAGATAGTCAATAAATTAATCAGCTTTTTGTGGTACAGTGGAAAACACCCTGGACTCGACAGGTAAATCCATAAAATGGGGCTAATGATACAATCCTTACTTCAAAGTAATAATGGGAGGATCAAATTAGATAATACACATAAAGGCTTGGGAATTGTAAAATACCATATATAATTATGGTGCACTCCTGTCTTCTACTTGTTCTCCATTGGTTGTTACTAGAATAGGGTGTGGGCTTATGATTTCACTGGTGTTGGGAGCTCCCACATGAGGAAGTTCCCTCTACCAAAGGAGGTGAGTAGCATTTCTGAAGTTTATAGTATTAAAAGTTTATAGTCTTAAAAAAGCCTTTATAAAAGTCTTAAAAGTTTGTAGTCTTGGGGCAGCTAGGTAGCGCAGGACCTGAGTTCAAATCCGGCCTCAGACACTTGATACACTTACTAGCTGTGTGACCTTGGACAAGTCACTCAACCCCAATTGCCCTGCCTTCCTCCCTGAAAAAAAAAGAAGAAAAAAAAGTTTATAGTCTTAAAAATACCTAGAAAATTGCGAGGTTAAGGGCCTTGCCCAAGGTTAGGTAGCAGGTCAGATGTGGGATTTGAAACCAGGTGTTCTGTCTTCTCTCTATCCCTGGCACCATATAGACTTCTCAAGTTATTACTGATTTAGTACGAAGGCAGATATTTATTCATCAGATATTTACTGAAGGCTAGGCTTTATTTGTGTAAGGTACTGCCTAAATCTTATTAAGATACGACAAGATGCATTCTCTGCCCTTGGGGGTGGGGTAAGGGAATGCTGTGAAGTGGGAGAAATAGATTCACTTTATTCAATTAATGTGTGATACAATATAAAATATTTCAAAAATCACAATAAATCCAGCTATTTAAGCTCATTGCTCATGAGCTAGGTGGTACAGTGGATAGAGTGCCAGGCTTGAAGTCGAGAAGCCTCATCTTTATGAATTCAAATTCAGTCTCAGACATTTACTAGCTGTGTGACCCTGGAAAAGTCACTTAACTCTACCTCAGTTTCTTCATCTATAAAATGAACTGGAGGATGGAGCTGGAATAGAGAAGAAAATGGCAAACCACTCCAGTATCTTTGCCAAGAAAATCACAAATGGGGTTACGAAGAGTTGGACACAACTGAACAAATTTGCACAAGGCACATTTCAATGATGCATAACACTACAGAAAGATCCAGTACAGAATGAATGTGCTGTTAGCAAGGCACAAACAAAACACAATAGGAATTCAGAGAAGACAGAGATTATATCTCCGTAAAACAAATATCTTCTCACCACCCCACACCAATTTCCATTCTCGACTTCCCTCTTTCCACCATTCTCAAGACTGAAAACTCCATTTTCTTTGACTGTTCACTTTATATCCAATCAACACATCCGCTGGAATCTGGCTGGAGAGGCCAGAAGGGAATGGGCCAAAAAGATTGATTGGTCTAATCTGCCTATATCAGCATCTGCTTAAGAAACTGGTAGCCATAAGAAGCAGAGAGGTAGAATTAGGAGGGCAAGTCAGGTGATGCAGCGGGTAGAATGCTGGGCTTGGAGCTGGGAAGATCTGAGTTAAAAATCTGGCCTCAGACACTTAATAGCTGTATGACCGTGGGCAAGTCACCTAACCCCTATTTGCCTCAGTTCTTCATCTGTAAAATGGGGACACATCAGAGAAGGAAATGGAAAACCACTCTAGTATCTTTGCCAAGAAAACTTCATGGGTCATGAAGAGTCAGACACGACTGAACAACGAGCTAAGAAGGCCAAAGGGAACAAACATAGCCCTTCTTCTACTTGTCCGCCTGTCAGATAAACTAAAGACAACTAGAATGTCTCCTTTAACTCTTCTCTCCAGACTAAACATACTGGTTCTTTAGCTCATCTTTATAGGGCATGATCTCCATGCCCTTCATGCCCTTCACCATCCTTATTTTTTCCTCTGAATACCCTCTAGCTTTTCAATATCCTTCCTTAAATGTGGTACCCAGAACTGAAAACAATACTGTAGTTGTGGTCTGGCCAGGGCGGAGGATAGTGGGACTATTAAGTTCAGTAAGTCAGCAGTGGACGAGGCAGCAAAAAAGCGAATACAACCTTGGGATACATAAAGAGTGGCATAGGGGCAGCTAGGTGGCCCAGTGAGGAGAGCGCCGGCCCTGGAGTCAGAAAGGCCTGAGTTCAAATCCAGCCTCAGACAGTTGACACCCTTACTAGCTGTGTGACCTTGGGCAAGTCACTTAACCCCAATTGCCCTGCCTTCCCCCCTAAAAAAAAAGAGTGGCATAGCTTCCAGGAAGAGGGAGGTGACAGTTCTACAGTAACCCTTGGCTACTCTGGCTCTCCTCACCTGGATTGATCTGTCCAGTTTTAGGCGTTATAATTTTTTTTTTTTGGCAGGGCAATTGGGGTTAAGTGACTTGCCCAAGGTCACACAGCTAGTACATGTGTCAAGTGTCTGAGGCCGGATTTGAACTCAGGTCCTCCTGACTCCAGGGCCAGTGCTCTACTCACTGCGCCATCTAGCTGCCCTGGCGTTATAATTTAAGAAGGGCACTGATCAGCTAGAGAGTTTCCAGAAGAACGTACACAGGTTAGCCAAGGGTCTTGAGTTCTTTCCGGCAGAGATATGTTAGAGTGGGGAGTCCTTTTGTGTATGGCTTGGACTGGATGACTGCGAGGTGCTTTCCAGCTCTCAAATTCTGTGGTCCTATGATTCTCTAGTAATGGTCTACTCTGCTCATTAATCAGCCCAAGATTGCATTGGCTTTCTTGGCTTCCGTAGCATGTTATTGATTTATATGGAACTTCATGTATTTGTGAAGTTTTTTTTAATCCAAGTATAAGGCTCTACATTCATCCCTATTATACTTCGTCTTACTAGATTATTCCCAAGAACTTACTAGATTTGGCCATTAGTATCTTGAAAAGCAATGTAGTGCAGTGGAAAGAGGACTGGATTTGGGTCTAGAAGATCTACTATTCCATAGCTCTCCGACCTTGGGGAAGTGACTTCCTCTCTTGGTGATTCCTCATCTGTAAGATGGGGGTGTGGTTCAGACAAAATCATCTCTAGGGTTCCTTCATGGCTACCATCTTTTGATGCTATTTATAAAGAGATTTTTATGGAGGGGAGGAGGGTGCTGAGGGGCGAAATCAGAGGAGGATTCATGGATAGAAGTGGAACAATACGAAATCATTTAGAATGTGTAATAGACTAGGTCTGTATCCCAAAGAGATAAAAAAACAAAAAGAAGAAGGACTTATATGTACAAAAATATTTATAGCAACTCTTTTTATGATGGCAAAGAATTGGAAATTGAGGGTATGTCCATCAATTGGGGAATGGCTGAATAAGTTGTGGTATATTATTGTGATTTTGAATACTATTGCGCTATAAGAAATGATCAGCAGGATGCTTTCAGAAAAACCTGGAAAGACTTACATGAACTGATGCAAAGTGGAATGAGCAGAACCAGGAGAAAATGTACACAATAATTAGCAATACTGTATGATGATCAACTGTTAATAACTTAGCTATATTCTCAGCAATACAATAATCCAAGACAATTCCAAAGTATTCATAATGAAAAATGCCATCTACCTCAGGAGAAATAAGTGATGCAGTTTGAATCAAGATTGAAGCATACTTTTTTTAACTTTATTTTTTTGGTTTGTGTTTTCTTTCATAACATGACTAATATGGAAATATGTTCTGCATGATTACACATGTATAACCTGTATCAAACTGCTTTCCTTCTTAAAGAATGGGGAGGGGAGGGAGAGAGAGAATTTGATAACTAAAATTTTTTTAAAAATGAATGTTAAAAATTGTTTTTTACATGTAATTGGGGGGAAATTTAAAATATTAAATATCTCAGAAAATTTATTGTGGGTTAGATAAGCAGAGAGAGCAAGGAGTATTGGGGATCTATCAAGGTCTCAGCCCTACCTGGCAGGAACATTGGGATTGTAAAAAGGAAAAAAGTCAGGGGGAAAAGCTAGCTACAAAATCTTAATAAGAAGTGATTTGTCTAAAGATAGGTAGTATAAAACAATACAAATCTTCCAAAGTCTTTTTCAAGTCTCTTATGGCACCCCTACTCCTGACACTCTTGGCTGAAGTCCTCACCTCATATTTCACTAAAAAATTTGAAGCCATTCACTGAGAGCTCGTTATTTCCCTCCTTCTAATTTCACATCCCTCAGATATCTTCCTCCACTATCTCCTTCACCTGTTTCCCATGTAGAGATGGCCCTTCTGCTTGCCAACCCTTTCATTTTATTTCTTCCCATCTTTTGCAGCAAACTGATTCCCTCTATCTCAACTCTCTTCAATATCTCCCTATTAGCTGCTTCTTTCCTGCTGATAAACATGCCCAGGTCTACCTCATCATTAAAAAAAACTCTTACTCGATCCCACCACTTATCAACCTTTATCTTTCCACTCTTTTGTAGCTAAACCCTTTGGGAAAGCTATCTATAGTTAATAATTCCAATTCTAAACCCTCTTCTAAACCCATTGTAGTCTGGATTCTGACCTCATCCCACTGACTACTCTCTCCGAAGTCACTGGTGATATCTTAACTGACCTCTGCGCAGATCTTTACATTTTCCATCATCCTTTTCTCCTGGATACCTGCTCATTCCTAGGTTTTCTGACACTGTTCTCTCCTGGCTCTCCTCTCTACCTATCTGACCACTTCTCCTAAATCTCCTTTGCTGGATCTTTCTCTAACTCACTAACTGTGAGTATCCTCCACAGTTCTGTCCTGGGTACTCTTCTAGTCTCCCTCTTTGGTGATTTCCTTAGTCCTCATGGATTCAAAGATCATCTCTATGCAGAGGATTCTCGAATCTGTTTCTCCAGCCATAATGTTTCTCCTGAGCTTTAGTCTCATATCTCCAAATGTCTATTAGGCATCTTGAACTGGATTCCCGTAAACACCTTAAACTCAGTATGTCCAAAACAAAACTCATCATCTTTTCTCACAAATCCTCCCTGCTTCTATGCTTTTCTATTATTGTCGAGGACGCTACCATCCTCCCAGAAGCCTAAGCATACACCATTGGCTTCATTCTTGACTCCTCATTCCATACAATCCATTAAGATTTATTGTTCCTATCTTCACAACATCTCCATATGTGACTGCCACCTTGGTCTGGGCCCTCCTCACTTCAACAGCCTTGTTGGTCTCCCTACCTCAAGTCTCTGCCCACTCCACCTTCCCCCCCCTCACCTGCCAAAGTGATCTTCCTAAAGAGCAAATCTGAACATATCACCTCCCTACTTATTAAACTCCAGTGACACCTCCATTATGAATATAACATCACATCTGGCTCTTAAAGCCCTTCACAGTGCAGTCCCTTCTTACTTTCCTAATCTTCTTATACTTCACCGCCTTCCACATACTCTGTGATCCAGAAAGGCTGCTTATTGTGCTGTTCCTTGCATATAACATTCCACCTTTCACTCCAGGCCCCCCATACTCTTCCTTCTTACCTCTGCCCCCTGCCTTCCTTCAAAACTCAGTTAAATTCCCACGTTCAACAAGTGGCCATTCCTGGTCCCCTCCTCTTCCCCTCCCACTAGTGCCATCCCTGGGAGATTCCTTCTCCTTTATACTCTTACATGTACATAGTTGTTTGCATGTTGTCTCTCCCACTAGAATGGGAGTTTCTTTATGGCAGGGACCATATTTTTGGCTTTCTTTGTATCCTCAGTGTTTAGCCGGTGCCTGGCACACAATAAGTACTTAAAAAATACATCCTTGCTGACTGACCAAAGCAAAACTTCCAGATGCTTTCAATTATGAGCTCTACCTCCAATGTCTGAGGAAAGCTCAGTGCTCTCATTAAGCAAAAAGCAGAAACGATGTTAAATTCACTTCAGGATCGCAGAGAACAAATGCTATGTAATACAACAATCCTTAGGGGGTTTCAGGCCCCTAGCCTGATGTATCGCAGATGTACAAAAGTGTCAACAGGTATGTCTCTGAGTCATAAAAAGACTGACGCTCTTGGTGCCTACCTGTCGTTTCTCTCCCTCATGCTTCTCCAGCTCAGTATGTTGCTGCAGACGGTTCAGACAATCCGATCTCTCTGCTGACAGTCGCTCAGCCATCAACTTATCCAGAACTCGTAGCTAGGATTCCATGCAAAAAGAGTCCATCAGTAAGGTCACGTGATATGAAACACACATGCAGATAGACACCAGCCCACATACCCCACAAAAACTAAAATCAATCAGGGCAGACCTAGTAACAATCAGATGGGGGCCTTAAAAAGGAATTCAACATATCCTACTCACTTTGTTTTAGTCTGTTTTTGTTTTGTTTTCATGGTACTCACAAGGCAAGGGAACTTTTGTGTGTGTCCACTGCTGAAAGATATTTGGGTGTGTGTGTGTATAAATATTATAATGTGACATATTATAATACTACATATAAAATTTGAACCCCGGTCTCCTAGATCCAAGTCTACTATTCTTTTGCACAGCATTCGCTTAACATTGAACTTGAATCCTCCAGTAGGGGTAGAGATACTGACATTCCATAAGCTGAGAGGCTCAGGGACTTAATAAACATGTTGACTGAGTAATTGATTGATAAAGAATAAAGTAGGTTCTCTTGGATGAAGAATAGACATTACAGGCCCAAGAAAAATAGATCTTGTTTTAAAAAGTATTATTTTCTAAAATTTCACACAGCATATCATTTTCCTTATGAGTGTTGTCCACAAAGATGAAGTTTCTCCTCGGGGTGTGTGCAGAGGAAAAAAAAATGGATCCTTACATCCTACCCAGATTTTACTTTTTATTAGACATACCTGTCAATATCATTGACCTGATTCATTTCCTTACCTGATGTTGGGTCTTATTCTCCATCTGGCCCAGTTTTGTGTTCATCTTATCCTGCACAGTTCCAAACTCTGCTTTTATCTCCTCAACAGTTGCCTCCAGCTGATTCTCCAGTTTATTGATCAATGGTTCACAACGACATCCATTTATTGGTGCCTGGGGGAAAAATAAGTCTTGATTAATCAGAAGTATTAGCAGAAAAATCATTAACATAGATCCAATTAGCAAAACTTTATTTCTTCTTTGGCTACAACTCGAAATTCTCTGAGCTAATGGCTTCCATCTCAAAGGCCCAGACAAGTTCAAAGGCTAAAATGGAAGGCGCTTATGTGGTTCCCTTTTTATTCTGAGAGCTAAGCATGTGGGATATACATACTCAAGTCCTTCTCTAGGCATGAATGTACATGAAATCACTTTGTATTTTACTTGTACATTTGTATGTTGTTTAGGCAATTTAATTCATCAAAAGTATCTGTAGTGTCTTTTCTCAATATCAACTTTAAAGTCAGCTAACAAAAAAAAAAGACTTTCTTTCAATGTAGTGTTTACTAATGTACAAGGCATATTAAGTATTTTTGCTGTTACTGTTCTCTGTTGTGATGATAACAAAAATGAACATCTCTTTAAGGTTTGCAAAGTACCCTACAGTTATTATCTCACTGGATCTTTGCAACCACCCTGGGAAGGAGGGCCCATAGCTATCACTGTCCTCATGTTATAGATGAGGAAATTTTAAGGACTTGCCCATTACCATCCAGACAACAAGTCTTGGAGGTGGGATTCAAATCCAGGTCCCTTGCAAATCTAAACCTGGGATTCTTCACACTACACCATGTTGGTTCCATTTTATTCTCTCTGCTGCTGCTTGGGAGCCTCACCAGCTCTAGTAATTCAACAGAACATTCACCAGTGTGTTCCATTCTGTGCTAGCCCTGAAGAACTCATCTGAACACTACCTGGTGCCTTTATATCCACGATAATGCCATTTCTACAGCGCTTTAAGGTTTGCCAAGTGCATTACATACACTGAACTCATCTGATCCTCATAACAACCCTTCATTTACCTTAGTATAAAATAATTATAAATCAGTGACCTCTGCACACTCGGAGTACTTTGGCCTGACAAACAGAAGACTGACTAACACTGTAGTGAGGCCTCCTTCAGAGATATCTTACAATTCTATTCCATGGCTAAATTAGCTCCCCCTCACCACCCCTCCCTCTCCCATCCCCAATTTCATTTTACGTAGACAACCCTGTTATAATTGTTCTCAGTCAGTGACTTAAGTCACCTGCATAACTTTCCCATCCTTTCCACGGTACAAGGTATACAGCTGGTATGCTCTGAACTCATGAGGAGGGGGTGGAGAGGAGCAGCGATGCTTGTTCCTTTTTTTGGGGTGATTGTGTGAGTTCTTCTGGTGCCCAGGAATAGGTTGCTGGTCTGCTGGTGAGGTGGGGTCAGAGAATGCAGATACCTGAAAGAGAGAGTGAGATGGTATCCCTCTCAATTACCATTGTCACTCAAAAATAGATCAGCAAGAACAAGGCCAATATTTATCTGACAAGGGCAACAGACCTCAGGTCTATTCTCATTTAAAAAGATTTTGATTTTGATAACTGTATTGCAATATAATTGGTTTGTTTTGTAATGTTGTGTATTTATGCACTCAAAAACTTTATTCTGAGAACGGGTCCATAGGTTTCACTAGACTGTAAGAGGGGCTCCAAAACACAAAAAGGGTGAAGAACCCCTGGGACAGGGATAGCTAAAGGCATGCTTTGTATACTTTTTTGATGAAACAACTACATAACTTTGCTTCAAAGTTGGGTCTTCAGATTTACCACCCTCCACCCCAGACTAATGAGTGTACAGCATTTTCCACCAAACACCTTGTCTCCAAAGAACTGTGTTGGCTACAGGCATAGCCTATATGTATAGAGGGCCAGATTTGATTTCTGTACTCTTATTGCAAACCATTTTTGGCAAGGGAGCTGGACCTTCTATTCAACATGGAATGATATTCCCAGACATGTGCCTAACCACTTGACTCTCAGCTCCTTCCCTCAGAGGGAACTGCTTTTAAATCCATCACTACCTTTTGTTTCAGCTTTTTCTTTCGGTTATTCTTTGCCGGGGGCTCTGGAGATGCTGAGTAGAATTCTTCTTTGGCCTCTCCTTTCATCTGAGTGGCTTGCTCACTGCTGGGAGTGTCTGCTGCTGAGACACTTCCCTACAAGAAACAGATGGAGAAGAAAACTTGTAAAAGGTCCTTTTAGGGTCCCTGATTTTATAGATGAGAAATGAGGGGAGCCCAGGGAGGTGGAATGATTGGCTCAGGTGTGTTGGTAAGCAAAATGGGCTCTTAGCACTCAGTTCAACCAAGTGCTCTTGAAGAGTTTGGCTTTCATTTCCTTTGAGTAATTCAGTGTATTTCATTGAGTCTTACTAGGTGCTAAGCCCCAGGCCCAAACCCCTATTAGGTGCTAAGCCTATGTGGGTGTGAAGCTCCCAGGGTACTGAGGAGAGGTGCTAACTCAAGAGCCAATCATAGGAGCCTGAGTTCTGGTCGTTCAGATGACGTTTGATGACGTCTGAAACCATAAAAGAAGAGAAGACAGCCATTTGCATGGAACTCTCACTCTTGGTGGCGCGAGCTGATGCGGAGACTCTGGGCAGCTGTAGCTAAGAGCCCTCCAGCTCGTAAACCCAGATGTTGGGACTTTGTTAAACTCTGGTAACTATGTATTGGGATTTGAATTGTATTTGGTCTGTCTGTCGATGTTTGTAATTTGTTTGTATTTGCTCTGAAGTTCAGGGTGCTGGCTTTTTCCCCTGAACTAAGTGAATGGTATGTGTATGCTGAATTAAAATAAACTTGTCAACCCCTTAACATTGCTTTCCTTACTAAAGCAGACCAAAAGAACCTGTGCTTTTGCAGCATGCTGGCAGTGTGCTTGTTGTTGGGCTTGTGTTGGTCTTTCACCCCCACAACAGCTGCTAGCCAGATTGTTGAAACATCAGGTCATAAAATTAGTAAGTGACAGAGCTAGTATTCAAATCCAGGGCCTCTGACTCTACACTGTAACACACTGACTCCCTATGCGGTCCAACTTTGGTTTGTTTAAAAAAAACCCAACTGATCTGCTGTCTGTTTCTGAATCTATCAGAATCCTGTACAGTGATGATGTCTCTAGCAACAGCTGGGGTTCTTATGTATGTTCATGAACTTGATTTTAAAAAAAATATTTTGATAACTGTATTTCAATATAATTGGTTTCCTTTGCAATCCTATGTATTTTATTTTGTACATATAAAAATATCATTCTGAGAAGGGGTCCATAGGCTTCTATAGACTGACAAAGGAAATCGTTGACAAAAAAAACTGATTGAGAATCCCTGGCTTTTAGGATACCTGGAAGGGAGCACAACTTTAGGTCCTTGTAGACTGGATATTTTCTCCTTCTGTTTGGTCTGATTTTAACAGAACAAACCAATGACTGAATGTTCTTTTAATTTTTAGGTATTAAGAAAAGTGATATTCTTAGCCCTGCCCCCCATTTTAAAGTTTTTATTGATGTGTTTTGTTTTTATATTACATATATTTACAGATTACTCATACTTCATGAAAGGTCTCTTGTAACAAAGCAAATAGTTAAGTAACACTAGTAATGCAGCAGTGTATGCAACATTTCACATCTGTATAGTATTCTCCAACATCTCTCTATTAAAAATAAATACAAATCTATTTTCTCTCACCCCTACCTCCCAAACTATTGGGGAAAAAAATCAAATATAATTTCTCGTAAGAAATATATATGTAGTCAAGCAAGACAATTTTCTCTCAATGCTTTTCTAGAACTGTGGAGATCTAAGACATTTCAAACAATGTTCTAACATTTTAGTAGTGTAGTAGGATAGGGACTTTTACATTTCAACCATCACCCAACCAATTACACTCAGGCTTTTATTCAGACGGCCCACAGTTGAATGATGGAAGCCAAGAGCCTTAATAGCAAACACAGACAACGTCCCCAGTCTATGTGGGACTATCTAGAAATTATTTAGAGACATACTAAATTATACACCTTTTCTTTTTCTCCATAAACAACATTAACAGCTACCTAGGAAATGGTGGTATCTCAAGTGAACACACAAGTAGTCCCTCTGAATACAAGTACTTCACTGAAAATAGCCGAAGTGACATCTTCTGTCTAATTCCAGACTTATCAAATTTATAGGGCATCTCTAACCCCTGGGACCAAAGCTATTTGTAAATAAAACAAAACATTAATCACTTACAAATAAAATATTAATCACTTACAAATGAAATTTTAAAACCTTGCTTATAAATTAAATGAAACTTCTACAACTTTAATATTGGGAATCAAGAGAGAAGGTTTTGAAAAGGACAGAAGCAAGTGGTCATTGATATAATTGATATAATTATAAGTGCTAAAAGGCATATTCCTGGCCCTTGTGTCCCAGTCTCCCTTGGACAACTGAGAAGCTACGGGTATCCATCTTTCCTATGTCAAGGAAAGGAGAAAAAAAATGTCTTCATTTTCCTGTAAACACTTGTGATTGTAAAAGGAACAAAACATGAGGCTGCAAAGTTCAAAGGGCTGGGGTTCATGATTTGAAACTTTAGTGTAGAAAGAAAATGAAGCCAAAAGAAAGGAGGAAGACTCTGGCTCTCATCTGAACAAGAAGGGAGAGGAAGGGAAAGACTGCCAGAGGCCCATCATGGTGGCCAAGAAGGACCTAGGTGCATCCTCCGTCACACACCTTGCTCTGGGCCACCTCATCTCGTGGCACAGACTGAGCTCTCCTCTCCTCCTTGAGCCTGTCTCTCTTTTTTCGTAGGCTTCTCCCACGACTGAAGCGCAAGACCTGAGGTGAGGCAAACATATCACTATCAGAACTAATGGCTCTTGATGGGGGGTGGGGGGCGGGGCGGACAGGGGAAAAGGGGATGGCAGCAGGTGCTCTCAGCTTGAAAAAAATGTGGGTCAGACCATGTTGTATCTTCACCCAAGGTGTTTACAATTGAATGAAGCTGTTGCAATATTTAATATTAAAAAGAGCTAACATTTATATAATGCTTTAAAGTTTGCAGTGAGTTTTACATGTTATCTCATTTGATCCCCACCACAGCCTTGTGAGGTTGGGGCTATTATCCCCATTTTATGGATAAGGAAACTGAGGTTAAGCAATTTGCCCAGGGTCACCCAGCTAGTAAGCATCTGAAGCAGAATTTGAATTCAGGTCTTCCCGATTCCATGCCCAGCACACTCATCCACTATGTCATCTACCTGCCTAACAAGGACAAATGGGGTAAGTGAATGTAACTGCTATGACATATGATAGCGCTCGAAGTGATGGGAACACTGACTAGAAAAATGAGCTTCAAGCTAGGCCCAAAGAAAGGAAAGGAACAACAATCCCCATCTACCACCCAATCCAAATCCTGGTAGCTGTTGTCCACAGACCTCCAGCTCACTCCCCTTCCTTCCTCATTGAGTTTGGTACTTGGCTCACACTTTTCCTCACCTCCTCAACTCTTGCCCTTTTCTAGGGGACTTCACCATACAAACTGATTATCCCTCAAATACCCTGACCCCTCACTTCCTCAACCGTACTCGCTTCCCATGATCTAACTACTCCACTCCACCTCAACTACACACAAAGATGGTCACACCCTTAATTTTGTCATCACTTGCAAATATAGCACACCTCCATGTTCAAGAATTCCTCATTCCCTTTATCTGAACCATAATCTACTGACCTCTCACCTCTCCCTCTGCCTTCCCTTACCAAATCCTTCTCTTCATCCTCACTGTGACCTCCAATCTCATGACCCATCATTTGTCTCCCAAGCCACTTCCCTTGCATTAACCACTCTCTCCTCTTTTCCCCATCTTGACTCCTTAGTTAACCAGTTCAACTCTCTTTTCTTGTTTGCTGCTGTGATAATAATTTATTAGGTACTTACTGTGTACAAACTATTTCTAGAGTAGAATGTATTTCTAGAGCAGAATTTAGTTTGGCTGGGAAGGGAAGCTTATAGTAAGGAAATAACTTGTTTCCTTCATTTAGATCATGAGTCAAGAGTTCTCTTGAAGTGTACCTTCTGAAGTGTTTTTCTGCATCATGCCAATCCTTGTCAAATGACTTTTAGGCAAGTAAATAAAGGTCCTCCAAGACAAAAATAATCATCAGAAAGATTAACTCTTTGTAACGCGTCTAGACAGTGGAAATAACGTTGCATGGGCTGCAGATTCTCTCTGAATGGTAATGCCCACTAAATGGAATGTCATTAACCTTTTCTAGTCCCTAAGAATCAGGGAATAGTGAGCATGGGAGTTAAGAAAGAAGCATCCTTATGTTGATGGTTTATAGGTTCAACAAATGCTGGAAACCTGAGAGATCAGCTAGTTCAATACCCATCAATTTACAGATGAGACTGAGAGACCATAGGTCACATGCCCAAGGTCAGAGAACCTGGACTAGGCCCTTGATCTCCTGACTCCAGGAATTCAATACCTTCTTCATAACCTCTAGATTCATACCTTCATCATGCCTAGAACTTATTTTCAACATGTGACAGAACAGAAGAAAGCCCTCGTTGGATAATGCATACAATAAAATTATTGGTTCCAAACTTAAAGCACTAGGGGAACATGCTAAAAAGTCTTTTATACCTACTCAAAATTCCTTCATTTAGAAATGAAGGCAACATTTAGAAATTATAATGACTTGCAAAAATGAATTGTTCTTTACTATTATTCATTATCTCATATACTGTTAACTGAGGGCACAGGGACCCTTGGCTTGGGCTATTTTTTATGAAGTAGCAGAGGGAGAATGTGTGGAGAAAGGGTTTGTGCTAAATTTTACTCACACAGTTTCTGTTCCCCAAGGAATCCTCTAAGGTCCTGAGGACTGACTGTAAAAATACGGCCACACTTGGGCTATTACAGAAAAATGAAGCTATCAGGGCAACATGGGCCTGGGAATTCTGTATGGAAAATGGAGGTGGGTGCAAGACAAGACACTGTCATTGAGTGGATGTGAAGAGTTATTCACCAAAATATCAAATTACAATCAAGATCTCATAGCACTTTATAGTCTTCTTGCTTCTTTCTCATATTCTCATTTGTATTACATTTGGGTGCATGCTTAGTCACTTCTACTAGGTGGTAAATCGAGTCGTAGAGTAAGGCAGCTAAGTAGCATAGATGATAGAGCACAGGCTTTGGAATTAGGAAGACCTGAATCCAAATCCTGTCCCAGACCCTTTCTAGCTGTGTGACCCTGGGCAAAGTACTTTTCTCTTAACCTTAATAGTTTCCTCATCCATAAAATGGAGATACCATCTCCTACCTTACAGGGTTGTTGTGAGGCTCAAATGAGTTAACATGTGGAAAGTGCATTGCAAACTTTAAATGCTACAAATGAATGAATACTTCACATTTGTTTAGACTTTTTTACTTTTCAAAGTTATTGCGTATCTCTTTCCAATTTCCTACAACAAGGCTTCAGAAGGTGTGTTTCTATTAAAAGTTCCCTTAGAGGGTGATTAAAAGGTGGCAGCCTGGCAGCTCATGTATCTACGGAGGCCTCAACCTATTTCTTAAACCTAGGGGTGCTACAAGTAAGAACCACTTCATTTCTGTGATTAAAATTTCTGAATGAAAAGCATGAGAATCTTTGTGACTTACTAAGGTCACTAGTTACTGATGAGCATCAGGGATATTTCTGTGAGATGAAAATGAATAACTGAGATCACAGGCGACATTTCTATGTTTATCGTGGCACAGGATTCTGATGCAAATGAATGTGATCCTTTTTTTAAAACTTTCTTTAGTCCCATTATACATCTTTCTCTCTCATGCTTGGAACAGGGTAGCACAGTCTTCTTTCAACATCAACTATAATACTATATAGAAATGCTTTGATTTTCGTAGGGTCTATTTCTATTGTCTCAATCAGAAAACCCCAGAATCAGCAAAGAATGAGTACATTATCCCATCATCAGCAAATAGGGATCATTTAGGCCCCTTCTGTCTGTGTTATGACTTAAAATTTCTTTCTCTTGTCCTTGTGCTATTGCTAGCAATTCTGCAACTATATTTAATAAAATTGTAGAAAGGGAGCATACTTATTTTATTCCTGTATTTATTGAGAAAGCTTCAAGTATCCCCTTATGACCTAATGTGATAGAGTGTAGTTTTTAGATTTGTCATGTGCATCGTGTTGAGAAAAGACCCTTTAATGTCTGAGCTTTGTAGCATTTTTAGTATAAAATAAGCAGTACACTTTGTCAAAGACTATTTCTGCATCCAGTCATTAACTAGAATAAAATAGGCAACCTGAGCAGTGCCAGACAGAATTAGTATAACAGGGGCCAATGAAAACTAGTTACTAATAAAAAATGGATTAAAACCTACTTGTGGTGCTTTGGTGAGGAGAAGAGCAACTTCAGGATTATTGTGGTGCCGGGCTGTCTCTAGTGGAGTCTGACCAGCCTAAGGGAAGGAATCACACAAAGATGTAAGGGTATATGGAACCAATTATGTAAAAATACAACAGTTTATCCAAAAGTTGGCGTAACGGATAATGAACATATAGGTAGGTAGGTCCTCGGGGGTAGACATCTGTTTACCAAATTTTCAACAACTCTACCTTCAGGGTGATGATGGAAATCTCCAAAAAGCTTACAGATTCAATAAAATTTGGTAGGGTTTTTTGATGTCTATGGAAAGTCTCCCCACTGCCTACCAAATAAAGTTAAAGCTCTTCAGCCTGGCAATCAAGGCTTTTTATGATCCAGCCCCCTTTTATACCTTTTCAGTTGTAATTCACACTGTTCAACTTGGTATACCCTGTACTTCACCCAGAGAGGATGACTCTTGGATCTCTGAAAACATTTTTAGCATTATTACTAGCTTTAAATTTATTTATTATTTAAATTATCAGTTATTAGTTTTATTGCTTCTTCAGCTTTTCCTATGCTATTTCTTGGTTCCATCTATTAGAATGTGATCTCTTTGAGAGCAGGGACTGTCTAGTTTTCTACTTTCATCTCCAGTGCTTAGCACTGTACTGGGCTCATAGTAAGTACTTTATAAATGTCTTTTCATTCATTCATTCATTCATTCATTCATTCTCTTTCCCTAGGATGGCCTTTCCCATTTTAACAAGACAAAATAGTATGTGGTAAATATAAACATAAGTATAATAGGGAAGAAACATCATGGCAGACTGAAATGGTACAAAAAGACTTTATTAAGGAAGTAGGGCTTGCGCTGGGTCTTCAAAAAAAGAGGGGTAGTACTTGCTTCGGAGGAGGCTCTTTTTAGTATAGTAAACAAAGATGGGTTGAAAAGAGCAAGAGTGTGTTTATGGATTGCTTGGGTTCCTTTGGGAGGGGAAGGGAAGAGGGAGGGCCAGAAGAGATGGTGAGGCAGCCAGCCTAGCCGGAGTTGAGAGTTTCTAGTAGACGGTAACAAAAGATCAATATTCTAAGGTCAGAGTTTGAACTTGAAAGCAATGAGGAGCCAGTGAATATTTTTGACACGGTAAAAGTAGTCTGTTGGGAAGATTAATATAGCAGGAGGTTATAAAATGAATTGGAGAAGAGAAAGACTAAAAGTAGAGAGACCAACTGAGAGACTACTGCAACATTCCAAGCATAAAGGAATGGTCTATACTCGGATGGGATTAGAAAAGAAAAGAATGATGGAAGAAACAAAGGAAAAATTACCCTGATTGCTCAAGCCTGAACTAGAGACAGAAAGGAAAATCTACCTCCATTTTTCTTTAGTTAACTGGGGTATACTTCTAAGAAGTATTATCAGCACCATGTGATTTTTAGTATAGGCTTAACTCCAGAGTGCTACAGGCTTAACTAGAAGCCACAGCAAGCCACCTAACCTTATTTCCTTGCCCTCCCACCACCCCCAGACTCCCTGCTCCTCTTTCTTTCTCCTAACCCAACTGAACTCAACCCTGTTCCAACTCAAACACTGAGATGGAACTGAGTGAGGAAGAACAGACAGTATGAAAAAAGGGATAGCCAAGGCGAGAAAGGATAAGAATATAAATGCTGGAGAAGGAAGGCAAGGGGCTTTAAGTTTCAGCCCTTGTTTTGAGAATTAATTATCAAACCATTTACCCCAGTAACAAACAAGCACAAGAAAACTGGACTCAGATTTCCTCCCTTCCCAGGTTCAGTGGAGCCCTTAGCAGGGCTCCAGCTCTCTGTTCATTTAGCTGAGTAACTCATTTACTGAACCTGCAAAGGTTAGGGATTATCTATCCATTTTCCTGTGCTACTAAGCACAAGAAACCCTTCCTCTCCTCTCCTCTCCTCTCCTCTCCTCTCCTCTCCTCTCCTCTCCTCTCCTCTCAGACCCTGAGGCTGCAGCTCTGTGGAGCCATGCTCACTGAGATGCTGGGAAGGAGAAGGACTTGGACTGATTTTCTTGAAGAATGAAGTTTTCAAAAAAGATTAGCACCTTGGAGAGGATTTCAGAAATGATCGTGGCCTCACTTACGTTGTTGACAATTGTCCCATCAGCGCCTGCTTCCAGTAAAATTTTAGCCACTTTTTTGTGGTTTAGTGCAGCAGCAATGTGAAGAGCTGTATCCCCGGCCTGAAATTAAAAAGAACAAAATGACTATTACGGGAACTTCTCGTACCTTTCTTGCATGTCCTTCCCATCTTGAACTGAGCTGTATCTCTTCAAGTTCAAATAGGGATTAATCTTGAGTTGAGGTCCGCTAAACAGAGACTTTTCTGAAAAAAGAGTCATTTACTTCTCTAGCAGAAGACAGCTGTTCTTAATGATGGGTTAAGTGAGATCAGCATATCCTAAACTTATTTATTCATAGGAAACTTTTGAGACTTATATTTTCTTGATAGAGCTTATCAAGTTTGCCTGGGGATAATCAACTCCCCCTGGAATAAAATAGGGTTAGGGAATTTCGAAAAAAAAATAAATAGAAAAATTTAAGTTTATATTCATGCTAATTTTAAAAAATCTCTGCATATAAGTATTTTTGATATAAATAAACATAATTTCATAATAGAAATTTCTAATAGAATGTAAGCTCTTTGAGGACTCACTTCTGTATTTATATCTTCAGTACCTAACATAATGACTGACATATAGTAGGAACTTAATAAATGTTTGACTGACTACTAATTCATATTTTAGAGTGGAAAAATATAGGCATAACTTTTTTTTTCTTTTTTTTCACAGCACCCCTGTTCACATCATGGGGAATGCTGTTTGGGATATGCTAACCAGGGGTGGGGAACCTGTGGCCTTGAGGCCACATATGGCCCTCTAGGTCTTCAAGTACAGTCCTTCGACTGAATCCAGACTCCACAGAACAAATCTCCTTAATAAAAGGATCTGTTCTATAAGACTTGGATTCAGTCAAAAGGCCTTACCTAAGGACCTAGAGGGCCACATGTGGCCTCAAGCCTGCAGGTTCCCCACCCCTGCAAACTAAGAGACTGCTAACATTCTTTGAGCTGAATTCCAATGACATCTTTTTCCTGCAGAAATACTGGGAATTGAGAAGAGTCAACTTCAGGAAACATGAGAAAATTGCACTGGGTTTACTTGGTAAAAGGAGATCTCCAGAGCTTATTTATTGGGCTGAGAAAAGTCAGTGTTGGGATAGATCAATGGGCAAGCAGACAACAAGATGAAACTGTTGAGGGTTTGCGGAAGTTGTTTCTCTGGTCTTGTGATAGGAAGATATAGAGAGTCCATTTAAGCCTCTAGGTTTGGGATTAAGCCAGTGATGCTGACAAACAGGCTGCATAGGTGGTGGTAGTGGTGGTGGGGGGGGTGAGGGCCTCAGTTGTATTATACAAACCACTCGCCCCAGCACAAGTTGTTTTTATATACCTACATTAAGGCAGTCTTACTCTTAGGGACTTCCTTCGCTGGACAGAGGACAATGCGAGCCAAGGTACTCTTCTAAGAAATTACTAACTAGTTCTCTACTTCCAATATAACCTTTTATCCAAGGAAATCTAAAGTATATTTGTTTGTCCTATGGAGAGTTATGTTTCCATATAAACTCCACCACTACTACCGAAGAAAAGCTATTTCGTTGGTTAGACAATGCTGATTTAGTCATTCCCAATCATGGTATTCTCTCACACAAGCAGATATGAAAAAAAGGGAGCAGAAATCAAAAGCATCTACTCTTTCCTCATAACTGGTGATATCCCCATAGATCCTACTTTCATTAACAATAAAATAAGTTAACTTTATATACATAAAACCAGTCTTGCCTATTATACAGCTACGGTTCTGACTAGTGCAAATAATGAATCCCTTGAGGTGGTCACATGTATTTGAGTTGCACTATTTGAGTTATAATTACGTAAACTATGGTCATTGGTTCCAGCCCAGTAAAAATATGCAGGATGAATTAGAATAAGGCAACCTCTTCAGGGAAATTCATTGCTAAACTAATCAGGATCTAGATTGAATCTCTTTCCTTCAATAAATGTTAAAAAGAAATGTGTATTACATTTCCATTCCTAGGTGTACCATCCAAGAAAATAATAAATAAGTAAAGTTTGGGTTTCTTTTATTCGAGGAGGGGAGAAGTGAAGGGGTACTGAAGATTATTCATCAGGATAATCTACTGTTCCAGAATCATCTGTTTGTGCTTTGGACTAGGGACAGAACAAAGCTATTTTCCTTGAAGTGTAGTAAATCCCAAACATTCCCAGACATTTTTTATTTTTAAACTTGACATTTCTATACCCCAACTCAAAACTGCAAGCCCACGGTCCCATATAGGTTTCAACTGATCAATAAATTTACAGGTAGTTATATATCCAAACAAGAATCATTAATACTTCCTTAGCACACCCTAAGACCTCAAATGGGTCAACACACTGAAGTCTGATAACTACCACAAGAACACATAATTAAGCATTACATTTATAGGGCCTGGGCAGTGACAGGGCCTATAAAGCCAGTGGTAGAACTTAGCAGGCCACAAGAATCCCATTCCTTTGCTCCATGAAGCCACAATTCTTTGTCAGTGGGATTTTTCCTTGAGTGTGTCTGTTTAAAAAAAAAATATTAAAACCAACAGAAACCACTGCAGTGTATGCAGAAAGTGTTCATTATGCAAATGTGGTGATATGCACTGAAATGACAAGAAACCACAGGCACACCCTCTCTATAAGGCTATTTAGGGAATGCAGTGCTATGGTACTAGGCTGGAACCCATGTTCCCAGGGGGCCATTTACAGTAAACTCCCAGAAGTTTCAGGGGAGGCAAGGCCATAGCAGCCTCTAGCCTAGCATAAGTCTACGTCATGTCAACGAGCCTTGTACAAAGGGTGCACTGCTGTAGTATAAGATACATGCACTGACCTGGTTCTTTTCATGGACAGAACAGAAAGCACTGAGGAGAACCCTAATGATGGACAAGTGATTATAGCGAGCGGCAACGTGCAAACAGGTATCTCCTGCCTGCAAACAGAAATAAAACTCTGAGCATGTTTTGGTCAGTGAAAGGAACAGAACAAAATAAAAACAAATAAGGAGAAAGCTTGCAGCCATCATTTACCCTTCAAGAGCTTTCCACCTGAGTTATTAAGCTGACTTCTAGCCTGAGATGCAAAAGCAAAGAAAGGCTGGGAAAGATCTTGGCAGAATGGCCTTCCTTGACTAATAAAACAAAAACAAAAACCAACAACAAAAAGCAAAACTGCAAACAACATCTTTTTTTTGGGGGGGGGAAGGCAAGGCAATTGGGGTTAAGTGACTTGCCTAAGGTCACACAGCTGGGTAGGTGTCAAGTGTCTGAGATCACATTTGAACTCAGGTCCTCCTGACTCCAGGGCCAGTGCTCTATTCACCATGCCACCTAGCTGCCCCAAACAACATCTTTTAATTGACGCTGTGCTTCCAGTCTTACCATCCTTTGCTACTGTTTTCACTCATTGTACGGAGCAGCCCATGGAGGCAAATGAAATAAATGCTTCCATTTTTCATACAGTGGGCGGCTGCTCCCCACGGAGACTTCAGGAAGACCTAAGGCAGGCTCTGCTTACTTAACGTTTCAGTTGGAGGCAAAGTTCCAACTGAGTCCAGCCTTTCCTCTCTCTCCAGTGCTTTGGGATGAGCCAAAGAAGTGACAAAACACTGCCTTGCAGATTCCCCATGGCCAGTTCACATCATCCATCAAGGGAAGACAGGCAGGGCAGGGCAAGGGTCAATCCAGATTTTAAAAGCACGAGTTTCTATCTAATGGAATCCAAGGGTGTGACACTGCCGTGACATAACAATAATTCAAAGTGAGGACAGTGACGACCCACAGAGAACAATGCAGTCTCAGGGCCCCACCAGAACCCATGCTCTTGTGAGTTATTTGTAAAAGAGCAGTGCATTGAAACAGTGTACAGTGAAGAGACTGCTACTCCTAAGTGAGATTACAGACACCAAACTTGACCCAAAATATGGAGGGTAAAAATGGTGGCAGATTAAATTACAGGTGTAGCTTAAATTACCAACACTTCCAGATATTTTCCCCCTTGTGTGTTTGTCCTTCATTTTCGAAGTGGGCCATGACATCAGAGAAGTGATGACATGATTTGTAGTTGACTTTGATATGAGTGAAGGAGGGCTGTGCAAGGTCACCAACCTCACTTTCTCCTCCAGAGTCATCTGGGTCCAGTGGTCTGATATTCACCAGGATGACTGGAGATGGCCCAGGATGCAATGGGAGACCCTGGCTCTTTTACGCTCAGGCCTTTTCATGTACTCACTCAGAGTGAGGTAATGCCCATTCAGTGAATAGGCCTCTTTAAGAAGAGAGTCAAAGGGATGGCCCCTTTAATTAGAAAAAAGAAAAGAAAAATCAAGCTGGGAGGGGAAGACCCTCAGGGTTGCTGTTCCAAAGAGAAACAGTTACCACTGACATTCACTCTAAGCCAGGAGGGCCCAAAATACAGCCATTAAGTGGAGCTTGGGCAGAGACCAATTGTGGTTCAATCTCCCCGAGTTAATGTTAGAGGCTCTAGGATCATAGAAGCTCAGGAACACACAGGCATAATACTGGTGCTCCAGAATCCGGGAATGACTGAGCAGAAAGCTCTAGGTCAGAGGGGAATTCTATGCACCAACCTGGAGGGCTCTGTGGCAACATCTCCCTTTTATGAAAACAAGGAGGCCACCAGCCCTCCCAAGAAGGATTTCCTTTGGAACGATCTGTAACGGAGCCTCCAGTCAAAGCAATCCTCTTAATCTGGCACCATTCCAAAGGGGAGGGAGAGAAAGTATAGAAAGAAATTGCCCAAGGTATGTTTCAGCTGCTTTAAGCATGATGAACTACTTTGCCCACAGCGATGATATATTAACACTTGATGCAGCTGGGAATCTGCCTCTACCTTTAGACTCTCTTAAGTTTTCAACATTTTTTGATATTATGGGCACTCTTCTGGCAGTCTGGTGAAGCCTATGAACCCCTTCTCAGAATAATTTTTTTAATGCATAAAATAAAACACATAAAATTGAAAAAGAAACCAATTATATTGAAATAGTTACAAACATATTAAAAAAAATCAAGGACTCCAGGTTAAGAGCCCACGATTTACAGAATAAAAAAAGCTTCTCCCCATGTGATTTTTAATAAAGGTACATTTAAAAAATGGTTACTGATTTCTGGATTTGATTTCATAAATAAATAGAATAAGGTGGGAGAAGGGAAGGTGGAAGCTACACCTGAAATATCTTCCTACCCCCACATCTCTAAATAACTATATTGGAAATAAGGTAAATAAGCCACGTTCTAGACTAATTGTGAGAAACTATTTAGTTCTTCTTTCTAGATTTTTTTCTCCCAAGGTTTGCTTTCTACAACTCTAATTCCCAGGTGAGAGAGAAGAGAATCACAAGTTGCATTTTTTTTTACCCACATTATTTTTGAGGTCAGGTCGAGATCCTCCCAGCAAAAGAACCCGGGTGCTCTGGGAATGACTGTTCTGACAAGCCAAGTGCAGAGCGGTGTTCCCTGCCTTGGGGAGAGACCGAGAAGAATTAAGGACAACATTAGGAAACACAATTCTAAAGAATTAGCAACTGCCAGGAATTGCCTGTTGTAGGACCTTACTTTGGTAAGAAACTAAAGAAAAAGGTCGCATCCTCTACCAGCTGATGAGTGGCCTCATTTTAGATCCTTGGAGACGACTGGCCATCATATAAATGGCTTCCCTGTTTACAGCTACTATCAAGACAAATAAAAACAGTAAGGAAGATAAAACACGTTCCCTATGGAAATATACAATTATGTAAATCAAGTTTTTCTTTTTTTTAATATTAGAGTATCTCAGGTTGGTACCCCAAAAGGATGATGAATGGACCTAAACAAGAAAGGGTGTTGTCCTTGCAAGTCCTTCTAAAAATTTCCATTTATTTCCATTCTTTGGAAATGTTGAGCTTTATTTTAAGGGCAATACTGAAAATATTCCATGGGAATAGGTAGCATATACCTTCTTATACTCGTGGGTGTGTACATGTCTATGTATGTGTATATATATATATATATGTATGTAAAACACATATATCATATATAATATATAACATGTATTCACACACATATGTGTATATATGTGTGTTTGTCACTAAATAGTGGAAACCTCTCATTTAGATTTTTTAAAGTTTTATTTCTGTTATTTCAATGATAAATTAAAGGATAAAACCATTTCTGCTTTATTTTAGTAGACCCTCCCTCCTTAAAGCATCATAGATTTAGAGCTTAGAGGCCACTGAATCTGACCCCCTCATTTTACAGATAAGGAAATTGAGGCACAGAGACATTAAGTGATTTCTCTAGGGTGTGACTGCAAGTGTTAGAGGCGAGTTCTGAACCTAGGTCCTCCTGACTCCAAATCCAATGTTCTAACTGCAGTTCACAATTATATAGCACTTTCCAGTAACCTTTGATCCTCAAAACCACTCTGCGAGGGAGGTAGCAAATACATTACAATTCCCATTTGATTAATCGAGACCGGAGGCCCAGAGAGTTTAAGTGACTTGCTGAGATAATAAATGGCAGTCAGCCTTGTGACTCAGAGTTTTTTTTGGAAATCGTTGTGGAGGGCTCAGAGGTCAGTTTGATAACCTTTGCAAGAAAAACAGGTAGCGGGTGAAGTGGTCTAGGTTTTGGCATGTTTGTTTATACTTTAGTTGAATAAATTTTCATATTCACTGTCTTTCTTGTTGGGATTAGAAGCTGGGCCAAGTGAGATCCTCAGAGCTGCTAAGGAGCCTATGGATTGCTTCTCCCTCACTGAGTTGCACTCCCTTTGGGATGCAACTCCTGCAGTTGATCTTAAACTCCAGAGTCCTTGTGTTTTGATAGGGAAGGAGTGTTTCATATGAGCTACTAATTCAGAAATTACCCCCTTCTCCCATCTCAGCTCGAGTTCAGAATGTATTATAAAAGCCCTTTCTAAAGACTGGTACTCCACTCCACTGGTACCACATCTGGCTGCTCTTTGAAAACAAGGGAATTTCCCCTATGGGGAAATTTTTTCTTTTAATCTTCAGGTTTCTTTCTCATTATTAACTACCAGCAAGTGCCTCAAGAGGTACTGTGAGACAAAGAAAGGTGTCAGCTAGCTGAGGCACTGAACACTAATCCAGGGGCAGCCTATACATATTTTTATGCATGACCCTCATTGATAGTAGGAGAAGAGGTATCTCTTGGCTTGGTCAATTGAGTTCTCACTCTGGTTGAGAGTGGAAAGAGGCAGGCTGGTTGACCGATTAGACAGTTCTTTTTGTAATTAAAATGTTCAGTTCTGCAAAATTCCTTTTGCATACTACTTCAAACAGAATTATGCTAACAGATGTTGTTAATACAGCCCGATGAGGAACACAGTAGCCAAGAACTAAAAAAGAGCCTTGACTCTAATCCAGCCATTTTTTTTTACTGTCCTAATCAATTAAGCCAACAAGCACTGATAAAACTCCTTTTATGTGCCAGACAACACTAGGTGTTGATGGTTCAGAATAAAAAAGGCAACAATCTTTGCTCCAAGCAATGTGCCCACTGATCGCCAAGTGGGAGCTAATTCTAGGGTTGCAGACACAAAAAAAGGGTTATCTGAAACTGACTGTGGCAGGCTGGAAAAGCCATGTTCTTGGTTGGGGTTGTTGTTGTTTTAGTCAATTAGTCCTGTTTGACTCTTCGTGATCCCATCTGGGATTTTCTTGGCAAAGATACTGGAATAATTTGCCATTTCCTTCTCCAGTTCATTTTACAGCTGAGGAAACTGAGGGAAATAGGGTTAAGTGACTTGCCCAGAGTCACACAGCTAGTAAGTACCTGAGGCCAAATTTGAACTCAGGTCTTCCTGACTCCAAGGCCGGCACTCTATGGCTGCCCTTTGGTTTGGGGATAAGCAAAAGCATATCGGAGTCACATCCCCTCAAGGCTTTCTGTCCCAGACTTGAAGAGGTGGCATTGTGGTCTCCTGAA
Organism: Trichosurus vulpecula; assembly: GCF_011100635.1. Lineage (NCBI taxonomy): Eukaryota > Metazoa > Chordata > Mammalia > Diprotodontia > Phalangeridae > Trichosurus > Trichosurus vulpecula. Next base: position 183,491,083 of record NC_050579.1, read on the forward strand.
AAGAATTTGGACTCACTCATAGTCTGCCTCTTTCACCAATTAACAGTATAGCTTTAAACAAGCCTCTTAAACTTTTGGAAGCTCAGTTTTCTCAAATGTCAAGCGGGGACAATATGGGGCTTATCCTCCTACCTCACAGGATAGAATGAAATCATTTATGGGAAGCCTTGATTGACACCACATACCCTCTTCTCCCCTTTGACTGGAGGGCTAGAGTGGAGTACCAAACTCCTGCCAATGCTTTCCTTTACAGAGGGCAGAAAGTGGATGTTCTCCAGCTCATTCCATTCAGCATCTGCTGCTTTCCTTGGCTTTGAATTTGTGGAACAAGATGCTCTGCCCCTCCCCTTTCCTATGTCCTTTTGTGTGTTGTCTCCTTTAGGCTTTCCTGTCTCCCCATTCAACTATAAGCTCCTAGCGGGAAGGGCTGTCTCTTTTTTGTAACTGTATCCCCAGAACTAAGCACAATGCCTGGAACATGGGAGCTTAATACATGTTTGTTGGATTGGATTGCTCTGGTGTTGTCGTTCAGTCGTGTCTGACTCTTCTTAATCCATTTGGGATTTTCTTGGCAAAGATACAGGGGTGGTTTACCATTTCCTTCTCCAGCACATTTTACAGATGAGGAAACTTAGACTAAGTGACTTGCCCAGGGTCACACAGCTAGTTTCTGAGGCCAGATTTGAACCCAGGGAGGTGAGTCTTCCTGACTCCAGGCCCAGCACTCTATCCACTGCACCACCTGGCTGCCCCAGATTGGAAAATCCTAAACTGCTACATGAATGCATGACGTTATTACTATTATTATTGTATTGTCAGGATTATGATGATAAGAGATAGCTAGGAAAGAGATAATATATAGCTAATAGTAGACAGCTAAGAAATGAATTTCGTCTTTTCCCATATTCTGTTTAGCAGGTGCTGGGAAGTCCTAGTATTTCCTCCAGAATTGAAGAGCGCTAAGGGTTCTTAGCGCTAGAGCCAGAAGGAAGGGTTTTAGGTCTTGTACTTGTGCTCTCTCCTTCGTATGAGGGAAGGAATTGACTCCCTATGACCCGTTCAGTTTTTGGTCTTAATTATTATTGGGGTTTCAGAGGTTTGGTTTGATCAATTAATCAAATATGTATTGAGTACCTACTATGCGCAATGTACTCTGTTATGTGCTGTGGTAAGTTGCCAAACTCCTTTTTTCAAAGAGCTTACAGTATAGGTGAGGAGATAAGGCACACAGCATGGTTTACACACCAAATGCATGGTGTGAACAGTAAGTATAACAGGAATTCAGAGTGAGAGTCAGCAGTGGCTGACGAAGGTTTCCAATGACAGCTTCAAAGAAGAGGTGAGAGATGAGCTGGACCTTGAAGGATTTTGCTAAGTACAAAGGAAGCGAGAGAGAAATCCAAAAAGAGGGGGGAGGTCAATTATAGAAGTATCAGAAGTATCACAGACAAAGACAACTGAGGCAAGGAAGAACAAAGTGGGGGACAGTAATTAGATCAGCCTAGGCTCATCCTTTCTATCAAGTTCCAGCTCAGGTGATGTTTCCTTTATGGAGCCTTTCCTGGTGCCCCAGGGGAATGTTATCTCTGCCTTCTCAAATTTCTCATAGAAGTCAGCCAGAATCAATTCTTTGAATTTGCCTTTACTTCCTTACTGAAAAGTAAGCCCCTTTGAGAACACCTTTGAATTCCCAGAAAGTGCATAGTAGGCAGCTGAAAATACTTTTTGAGCGAGTGAATGAATGGATGGATGCAGGGAATTGTGAGAGTTAAGACTGGAAAGGTAGGTTGGGGTCATTATATAGAAGGCTTCCATTTCCAGTCTCTCCTTCTTCCTTCCTTCCCTCCCTCCCTCCCATCCTCCCTCCTTCCTTCCCTTCCTCCCTTCTTCCTTCCCTCTCTCCTTTCCTTCTTCCCTTCTTCCCTCCCTCCCTCCTTTCTTTATTTCCTTCTCTCTCTCCCTCTAGAAATGCCAAATGGGGTCCAATCAAAGTCGATGATCACCTACAATATAAGTTCCTTGACCCGTCTTATGCTTGCTCTATGTCCTCCTGAGTGTCTAGCACAATTCTGGGTCAATAGATGACCTTTGATTTCTACTGGTTGAGTGTATCTTTGCTATCTACGAGATCTTTCACCTGATCTGGGAGATCTTTTGTGTCTCTAATGAAGATATGCATCCAAGGCTCAGTAAAGTGGCTTCTTATGGAGTTCACTACTGACCAGTGTTTGCCATGAACACATATGTGTGTTATGCGTGGTGCCACTGCTCAACATCCAGTGCCACATAAAACTCTCATCTGGAATGGTTTTTGTTCTATTGTCAGTATCATCTTTTAATGAAGTCTGTTGGCAGTAGGAATGCCAGCTTCTCCAGTGATTAGAGGTAGCATGAATGGTATTGCGGACAAAATGATGGACTTGCAGTCAGGAAGACTTAGCTCAAATCTCACCTCTCTCTGACAGTAGCTTTCTGATCCTAGGCAAATCACTAAACCTCTCTCAGTCTCAATATCTTCATCTATAAAGTGGGGACAATACTTCCTGTCGTATTGTTACTTTGAATATGTGTACTTTGTACAGTTATCAAAAAGGATCTGAGACAATGTTATATCAAGCACACTGTAATTTTTAAAGTGCTACATAAGTGTCATTTATTATTATTCTACGAAATTGTTGGGACCCAATAAGATACTATAAACAGAACCTACAAGAGTACAAAAGCGGGCAAGGCCAAGTCCACTTTTTGGCTTCTTCTTTCTGTTGTCTAGTTGCACATAAGCACCACTAATATTTTATTCATGCCAAGTATGAAGTGTGGCATCCTGAGGAATGCGCATAAGAACAGTGGGTTTTGGAGGGCTTCATTGGAACAGAGAGGCATGCAACATCATGCCAGACATAAACATGAGCATCTGTCATCACCTTCTGGTTAAGTTGATTTTGAACTGCAACAGAAAGATGCTGACATTAACTGGATATAAACTTACAGAGGAATGGGGTGGGGAGAGGGGGAGAGACTTCAGCAATAATTAATGCAGTTCTCAGTGGAGCTGCTGTCCTAAGCCAGGTGTCAGCCTGCCCCTGGCCTCACCTCTACAGCTGGAATTTCCTGGCAGGATTCACTCCTGTCCAAGACTCTGAGTGCCAGGGCATGATTCAATCATTATCCGTGGACAAGTGTCATTACCAGGTCTCAGCCTGAAAGGAAATACACAGCCCTCTCTACCTCATGAATGGGAAGTTCCTGTCACCTGCTGGCATCTCACCTTGTTCCTGGCAAGCACGTTGGCTCCTGCTTTAACGAGAAGCTTGGCAGACTGGCTGAAGCCATGCCAGGACGCTTCATGAAGAGCGGTATTCCCATCCTATGGAAAACACACACACACACACACACACACACACACACACACAGAGCAGGTTTAGACTTCTGAGTTGGAACAAGGAAGCATGCAATAAAAGCACATAAAAAATAAAGAACCTGGTCACATCCTCTACAAAGTTTGGTCAAGTATTCACTCTTGGACTCCTGAACAGCTTATTCTTCAGTGAGAACTCTGGGCTATACAAGGGATGCTCCAGAAGCCAAGGCTGGGAGGGAAGAATTCCATGAACACGGTCCTGTCCATTCATCCAACTTCATTACTATCCCCATGAGACTGTAATTTCTTTGAGAAAAGGTTCTGGTTTGGGCCTTTCCGTGTATCCCTAGTGTTTATTAGAACAATGCTGGGAATACATTAAGCACTTAATAAATGCTTGTTGACCTAATTATTCCAGGGCCTACTTTACTCTTCCTATCAGCTGTAGAGAGAAATATTAAAAAATTTCAATAACAAAGCCCAAGTCCTATTATACTCTTTGGCTTGGGAGCCACTCGTAAATCTACAGTGTCCAACTGGGTGGGTAGGGTTTATAGTCTGTTCTTTTAAAATGTGAATTAATGAAGTGGTACTCGAACAAACCCAAGAACAGGACCGGATACTGAGGGAAAGGTGGTCAGTAAATAGATAAAGGGAACCATCTGGTAGAAGGTATGGGACTCCTTACATTTTGTCTTCGAATGCCAGTGTGCACCACAAAGTGGGTAGTTTTGTCTTTGAATCCTCAGTGAGAGGGTACCCATATTTGCTGTCATTAACCTAATTTAAAAATGACAACCAAACAACTCCTCTTCCTCTTCTCTTGGCACCTTCCTACTTCACTCACCCTGTTTTTCCCCTTGTTGTAAATAATAACCACAATAGCTTACATCTATACAGCTCTTAAAGATTTAGGTATTATATCATTTGAACCATAAGAATTGAGCCTGAGGCTTTACAGGAGAGAGAGTGGCAGAGGACAGAGGGTGGCAGGGCTGGAGAGGAAACGCTTGCCCTCTCCTCCAAGCTATCAGGAAGGGCCTGTATACCAGGTACAGTCAGATGGGGGAAGGGACAGGTAGTCTTTGCTGTTGAGCATAGCTTCTGCCTATGACTACATACAGAGTTGTTTGCATGTTGTCTCCCCTGCTGGATTGTGAGCTCCTTGACAGTAAGGAATTTTTTTTCCCTTTTTGCCTTTCTTTGTAGCCCCAGTCCTTAGAATAACACCTAGCACATAGTAGGAACTTGCTGATTTGACCTGACTATGACTGCTATTCAAACTTCAGCCAGCCTTCCTAATGGTGGCAGCAGGCTAAAAAAAAAATTGTTAGAGGTCAGTTCCAACACTCCTGGTACTTGGCAAGATTATACTTGGTAACCCTGGGTATGGTGGTCTCCATTTTCAGAGCAGCTTTGCCATAAAGTCTGTTTTCAGGGGTTTTAAATACTGAGGACACTGCTATGTGAGGGTAGCTAAGCTAGCAGCCACAGACTCTAGGAGTCAGTGAGAATAATGATGCAGGAGATACAAAGGGATGAGTGTATAAGGGCATACCAATGAGACGAAATGTGGAGAGCAAAAACAAAGGTGGGGATGGACGCATGTTATCTGGGCAAAACCTATCACCCAACATGCTAGGTCCCCTACCCCTCCTTTCTTTGGTGACTATATCCGTGATTTCATTGATACGGGATACTATGTTATACTCTCTCCATCAATGCAGTTTGGAATGTGCTCTTCATCTTACAGATGAGGGCCCTGAGAAATCACAGGGTCACAAAGCCATTATGTATCAGAAACGGGACTTGAAGCCAGGATTTTCAGACTCCTAGGCCAGCTCTCTAGTCAGTATACTGCTGGAACAATATATAACATTATAAAAAAAGAGGTTTATCCATGCGCAGTCTAAAGCCACCAAGTAGGCAGAGAAGTAGGAAGATCAAACTTTCTTTAAGACTAGATTCTCTTATAAGGTAAATTCAAGTACGATTTGGTCAATCATCAAGTCTTAGGTACTACAGCATCCATTTCACCTGGAGTTATCCAGCTCCTACCCTGAAAAATCATTAGGATATGTGCCTTACAGACCATCTACAAACCATGTGTGGCCTCACACAGAACCTGGGGGAGCAGATCAGTGTCTGAGATTTCTCTTTTTACCTTGTCTTGTCTGTCCAAAGCACATCCCTCCTGAATGAGAGCGGCTATGACCTCGGTGTTCCCTACAACAGTGGCTCGGTGCAGTGCAGTCTGATCCCCCTGAAAAGTGAGGCATTACCAATCAGTTAATTCTCTCCACCTGCATCCTTGGGCCCACTACTCCAACCTGACAGACAGACCCATACAGAACATAAATAGGAACTCTGTTATTGTGAACGAGAGGGGCTCTGTGGTTCTCAGGAAGAGTGGGTGCTGGGTAGAGAAAACTGGCTTCCACTTGCCACCTGACCACTGACCCAGCAGAATCTCATTCCCATCACCCAAACAATTCTATGCCACACAGTTCCAGCTGCAAAGTAGGGTTCATGCACCTCAACAAATGCCCTAGGAAGCAGAAAGGGTTAGTGAATTAAAACATTTTAAAGATTCAGTTAGAAGATGTTGCCTAGATAGTGTACCAATCACCTGGCATGAGGAATGGATCTGGGACCTGTGCTGGCAATCTTGGATCAGTTTATCTTTAGAGGCAGAAACTGGACTGCAATGGGATAGATAAGCCCTCTCTCCACTAGAGGAGGCATCACCACCTCACTCTCTCAATTCAGGCTAGCTAACATTTTGTTGACTGTCCTATAATGGTCATCGTCAATGGCAATTCAAAGTGGTTGATTCTTCATTGATTTCTTGTGAGGAACTCTTGGGGAGCTGTTAGGAACAAAGCACTTTATATTCACAAATGTGCTGAGATTATTTCTAAGTCTCATCTGAGATTTCATGGTACTATTCTCACTAATTTATACTGTCTTTGACCCTTTCCTGGGGTCTTGGAATTGTCAAATGTTTCTCCCTTTGTCTCTCAAGGGGATGGATAGAACCTGACTCTCTCACTCAACTTGAACTAAAAAATAATTGGGCATAGTATTGGCATAGGCCTGTAATCCCTTCTTCTGGGAGAGGCTAAGGCTGGTGGATCACTTGAGCTTTGAAGTTCTTCAGGGGTTCTCACTAAGTCCAGCATCAACAGAGAGAGCCTCTGAGACTGGTGGGTGGTATTGGGAAATCAGGCTGCCTAAGGGTGGGTGATCCAACCCAGATCAAAAACAGTAGATCAAAGCTTCTGGGCCAATCAGCATTGGGACCAGACTTATGAATAGCCACTACACTTTCAGCCTGGGTGAGAGAGGGAAAGAGAAAAGGGACAGGAGAGGAGAGGAAAAGGAAAGCGAAAAGAAAAAAAGAAAGGAAAGACACTTCTAAATGTGGAAAGATCAGTACTATAGCAGAGAAAGCTTCTTCTATGGAATCTAAAAGCAAATCTCTATGAAACAATTAGGAAAATCAAGCAAAGAAAAAGACACTTCTTAATACCTCATAGGCTTTTAGACCTGGAACAGAACTTGGAGGTTAGAATCCACTCCCCCCTTCATTTTCCAGACAAGAAAACTGAGGCCCAGTGAGGTTCAGTGACCTGCCCCAAGACTGCTTCTATATTGTCACTCAGATGAATATAAAATACATGAAAAATATGAATGATTTTTCTAGGGTAGTAGAAAGACGAATGAAATGACTGAAAATCAGGAGCTCTGAATTCTAGTCCTCATTTGAAGTGTGTAGCCTTGGGCAAACTAACCTCTCTGACCTCAGTTTTCTCATCTTTAAAAGGATGATATTGGACTGCATTATCTTTACAATTCCTTCCTGCTCTATTCTCTAGTTCTACTGCCAGGAGTTCTATACACATGCAATTAACCCACAGAGGAAGAGTCTCATAAATTCATAAAACATAAGTGCTAGAAGAGGCCTCTTCTGAGCTAACCTGAATGAATTATGATCTGTTTACATAATGATTTTATTAGTTTGTAATTATTTGGGTGCAAATTAGAAGTGGTTTAATCTCAGTTATCTAATTTATTTTTCCTTCCTGATATTAAAAAGGTTAATTAAAAAAATTTTTTAAAGGATAAGAACTTTTAGAACCCTGGCTAGAGAGGCAGTTTTATACAGTGGAAAGACTGGATTTTGAGTCAGAAGATCTCTGTTTAAGGATGGGCACTGCCATTTATTAGCTGTGTGACCTTGGCCAACTCATGTAACCTTTCTGAGATAGTTTCCTCCAGACGTAAGATGAGGATGACAATGATGCTTGCCTTACCTACCTCTGTAGAATTCAAAGATCAGAGAAAATACTTCTGAAGGTTAGCCCTCTCCATTTAATAGCATTTGCAATGTCTGTTTCTCTTTAATATTCAAGCATGGCATAGTGGACAGTGTCCTGGACTTGAAAGCAGGAAGACCTGTGTTCAAATTCTACCTCTCTTACTTACTGTAAGGGCAAGCAAAGTGGGACTTTTTACTGTTTTTTTCTTTTGGAGTGCTTCTTAGCACTAAGGCAATCAAGTGCCTTTGATTGAGTCTTGCCTTTGTTTGTAGGAAGGCCCACACCCTTTTGCTAATCAGGTCACAAGAGGTGTGAAGCTCTCTGACCCTGAAGATATCTCTATATACTCTGAGGTTAGCATTTTGTTTGGGGCTCACTCATTGGAAGAGTGTTGGTGTGGAGACTCTGGGTAGTGGTTAAGGCCCTCGCCCTCCCCACCCCCCCACCCCAGCTTTGAAAACCCAAATGTTGGTGTTTCTCTCTCTCTGGTAACTATGTATGTATAGCTTTGGTCAGCCAACTAGAAGCCTGTCTGTTGATTTGTGTTATTTGCTCTGTTTATATTTTCTCTGTTTGTAATTTGTGTTTGTGTTTTCTCTGAAGTTCAGAGTGCTGACTTTCCTCTGAACTAAGTGAATGATTTATATATGTTTAATTAAAGTTAGATTGTAAACCCCTTAAAGTTGCTTTCCTTAGAAAAGCAGTTCAGGGGGGGCGGAGCCAAGATGGCGGCTGGTAAGCACGGACTAGAGTGAGCTCCGTACCCGAGTCCCTCCAAAAACCTATAAAAATGGCTCTGAACCAATTCTAGAATGGCAGAACCCACAGAACAGCAGACGGAAGCAGGGCTCCAGCCCAGGACAGCCTGGATGGTCTCTGGGTGAGGTCTATTCCACACGGAGCTGGGAGCTGGGAACGGAGTGGAGCAGAGCCCAGCATGAGCGGCGTGGACGATCCAGACCAGAAGCCGGGCGGAGGGGGCCCTAGCGCCCTGAATATGTGAGCTGCGGCAGTTACCAGAACCCTCGACCCACAAACACCAAAGACTGCGGAGAAGGTTAGCGGGAAAAGCTGCGGGAGTGGAAGGAGTTCGTGGTTCGGCTTCCAGCCCCGGGGGCAGCGGAGGTGGGGCAGCTACAGCTGTTGTTACTTCCGGCTCCAGGCCCACCTGGTGGGAGGAATGATCAGAGCAGGAGTGCAACAGCCTGCTGAAGATCTAAGCCCAGTCTGGACTGGGGGTCCTTGGGGAAGGAGGAGTGCGGCTCTGACAGAGCTGGCACCTCCCCCCCAAACGTAGAACATAGAACTCGTTAGTCTACAAGCAGTCATACCCCACTGAAAAACTCAAGGGTCAAGTTAGTTGGTTGGGAATATGGCCAGGCAGCGAAAAGGCACCCAGATTCAGTCTCAGACTTTGGATTCTTTCTTTGTTGACAAAGAAGACCAAAACATACAGCCTAAAGAAGACAACAAAGTCATAGAGCCTACAACCAAAGCCTCCAAGAAAAACATGAACTGGCCCCAGGCCATAGAAGAACTCAAAAAGGATTTGGAAAAGCAAGTTAGAGAAGTAGAGGAAAAATTGGGAAGAGAAATGAGAAGGATGCGAGAAAACCATGAAAAACAAGTCAATGACTTGCTAAAGGAGACCCAAAAACATACTGAAAAATACACTGAAGAAAACAACACCTTAAAAAACAGACTAACTCATATGGCAAAAGAGCTCCAAAAAGCCAATGAGGAGAAGAATGCCTTGAAAGGCAGAATTAGCCAAATGGAAAAGGAGGTCCAAAAGACCACTGAAGAAAATACTACTTTAAAAATGAGATTGGAGCAAGTGGAAGCTAGTGACTTTATGAGAAATCAGGATATTATAAAACAGAACCAGAGGAATGAAAAAATGGAAGACAATGTGAAATATCTCCTTGGAAAAACCACTGACCTGGAAAATAGATCCAGGAGAGATAATTTAAAAATTATTGGACTACCTGAAAGCCATGATCAAAAAAAGAGCCTAGATACCATCTTTCAGGAAATTATCAAGGAGAACTGCCCTGATATTCTAGAGCCACAGGGCAAAATAGAAATTGAAAGAATCCATCGATCGCCTCCTCAAACAGATCCCAAAAAGAAATCTCCTAGGAATATTGTTGCCAAATTCCAGAGCTCCCAGATCAAGGAGAAAATACTGCAAGCAGCCAGAAAGAAACAATTTGAGTATTGTGGAAACCCAATCAGAATAACCCAAGATCTGGCAGCTTCTACATTAAGAGATCGAAGGGCTTGGAATGCGATATTCCGGAGGTCAATGGAGCTAGGATTAAAACCTAGAATCACCTACCCAGCAAAACTGAGTATCATGTTCCAAGGCAAAATATGGAGTTTCAATAAAATAGAGGACTTTCAAGCTTTCTCAATGAAAAGACCAGAACTGAATAGAAAATTTGACTTTCAAACACAAGAATCAAGAGAAGCATGAAAAGGTAATCAAGAAACGGAAATTGCAAGGGACTTACTAAAGTTGAACTGTTTTGTTTACATTCCTACATGGAAAGATGATGAGTATGATTCATGAGACCTCAGTATTAGGGTAGTTGAAGGGAATATGCATATATATATATATATATATATATATGTTTATGTATATATATATGTTTATGTAGATATATAAGTGAATTTGTATGTATGTATGTATCTATGTGTATATGTATGTATGTGTATATATATATATGTGTGTGTTTATATATATATATATATATATGTAAAAGAGAGAGAGAAAAGCAGTTCAAAGAACCTGTGCTAGCAGCCCTTCTGTGTGCTAGTGTCGTTGGTCTTACACCTCCACAGCAGCTGCTAGTAACATTGTTGTTACACTTACAACCTGTGTAACGTTGGCTAAATTAATGCAATTTCTCTGGGTATCAATTTTCTCATTTGTAAAATGAGGAGAATGGAAGTAAGAAAGGAAATAAGCGTTTATTATGTGCCAGGCGCTGTGCTAAGCACTTTATCAATATAATCTCTCTACTGCCCCTTCTGGCTCTACATTTATGATCCTATGAATTCATTCTCTTAAAAAATTTTAATGGTACTATCATTTCCCCATCCCTTGGAAAATCCCAAAAGTGTTTTCTTCAAAATGACTCACAAGTTAAAAATGAAGACCATATACATATGGCACTTTCATGCCATATGTATACCACATGAATCTGTAATGGATTCTTTCAGGACAAAAGGCCTCAATACGCTACTGACCCTATCAGATTTCTATTCTGGATGACCTATTTAATGTTGCCTTAACTTTCATCAAGAGCTTTCTACAATGCTAGCAGAAAAGCCCTTTGCCTCCAGTCAATGTGACTTGTCTACAACATCAGTCATACTGTTATAGGACCTGTTTCATTCTTTTCAAATGACATGGGCATCTGCTGTTGTGGTTTTATCTCTGCCCATCACCACATGGCCAGACTTTTATTTTTTACAGGTTTAAATGTTTAGAAATAAGGAGGTGATAGTCTTTCTATACTCTGTCCTACTCAGGTCTCACATGGATTACCATGTTCAGTTTTGGGTGCCATAGTTTAAGGACACTGTTAAAATGGAGAGCTTTCAGTGGAGGGCAACCAGCATGGTAAATGTCATATGAGGATCACTTGACAGAAGTTGCCATATTTAGATTGGTGGCATGAAGACTCCAAGGGAGCATGATAGCTGTGTTCACGTATTTATAGGACTGTCATATAGCATAGGGATTATACTTATTCTGTGTGGTCCCAAAAGGCAGAATTAGGAGTATTGGGAGGAAATGTCAAAAAAGCCAGTTTAAACTTGATGTCATTAAAAGCATCCTAACAAGTCAAACTGTCCCAAAGTAGACCAGATTGCCTGGAGAAGTGATGAGCTCTCCCTCTTTGGAGGCCAGGTCTTCAAGCAGAAGTGGGATGACCACTTTTTTGAGGCTATGTGATAATGGGAATACCATTCTGGCATGGAATATACAAAATGACCACCAAAGTCCCTTCCGACACTAAGACTCTGTGATGCGCTTAGTTTTCCTATAACTCATTAAGCTAACAAATCCCCTTTTCTAAGGAAAACTGCTCTTTAATTCAGTGCAAGAAACTAATTCATCTATTCAGTTCCATGATAGCCAGTATTTTCTGTAAGTTTTCAGTGTTATTATCAGCCACACAAAGATGAAATGATTTGCAGCATGTGACAGCAGTTGGAGATCCATCTGCATCACACAAAGAGGAACCCATAACTTTTTCTCACATTATACAGCCCTAGGTCGATATTTTAAAAAAGAGCTGTATATGGTAGTCCAATCTACCCATTTTACTGTTGAAGAGAAACTGAGTCCCAGGGAGGCTACGTGTATTTTTTTCAAGGTCACACAGGTGATAAGCCTCAGAGGTGAGATTTGAACCTAGGTCACTCTGTAACTGGATAATGAGCTCTGTTTGGAATAACGTGAAGGGTCTTTGGGCAGAGCCTTAAGAGAATGATTCCAGACACACATGACACCAATTTGAACATAACAATCCCTTAGTTATTAAGGCTGAATTCCTTTAAGGAAAGGAGAGACAAGAGTAAGAAGGGGTAACAACTCATTGCCAACATGTGCTTCCAAAGAGGTAAACAATTTCACACCTTAAGGCCCAATGTCTCCCTCAAATGTAAGAGACAAAACTAGTTGAGCTTTTTCTCTTTCCTTCCCATAAAAGCAAAAGCTTTGATGCTGAAACACTCCTATTTTGAAGTCTACAGCTGCGAACAACCAAATGTTTCCTTAATGTTTCTACACTTCATTCAGTCATCATTAAAAAAAGTCCCAAAAGGCACTTAGAAGCTGCTCTGGGAATCATACAATGTAGCTTAAACATGTTCTCTGACTTCTTTATGACTTTTAAAAAAACCCTCCAGGAATGCCTGAAATCTTTAAAAGAAATGACAGGATGACTATAGTAGTCTTAATAGCATCCATTCAACAATATTTCTTGACTGAATACTAGGTACAAAGCATGGCAGAGAGGTATCTTAGGTAGAGGCATTTATTAAGCACCTACTGTGAGCCAGCACTGTGCTAAACAGAAGATGAACACAACAAAATTTCAAGGTTCTAGCATTTCTCCAATAGAGACATGCTGTTTTATTCCCTTACCCTATTCTAGTACTTAAAGATAGGGAAAGCCTATTACTTCCTGTGAGTGATGCCTCCACTTTTAGGTCCATTTTAGTTTCTTGTAGGTTAAGATCTGCAATAATTCTTTGAATCTGCCATGTGTGGGTTCTTTGTGCAAGACACCTAGGTCAACTGTTGAAGGAATCACCACAAAATGATTTTGAGTATGTTTGAGGTTTAAAGCTGGGAAGAGAAAAGACTTGGGATCTAGTCCTGAGGACTGAAGACAGAGACATCCCTCCACACTAGGGCACCAAACTGGAGTTTTACAGAAAGACCATGACTGCTCAGAGCCCAGAAGTGGTTCTGGAGGCCAAAGTCTTCTATTCATTAGCAATCAGCTAGGTGGTGAGGTGGCCCAATGGATAGAGCGCTGGGCCTGGAGTCAGGAAGACCTGAGTTTAAATCCAGCTTCAGATACTCCACCAGCTGTTTGACCTTGGGCAAGTCACTCAACCTCTTGTTTTCTCATGTGTAAATGGGGATAATAATAGCACCCACCTGCCAGGGTTGTAGTGAGGATCAAATGAAATAATGATTGTAAAGCACTTAGCACACAGTAGGTGCTATACAAATGTTAGCTATTATTATTAACCATTCTGAATCAAACTTTGAGTTGCCTTTCCCTCATTGAACAAGTCACAAAATTAAAGATCAGTATCAGAAGGAAACTTAAGAGACAGTCTAGTCTGATCCCTCCCATTTTACAAGTGAAAAAAAACCCGGAGGAATATAGAAATGAAGTGATTAGGCCAAGGTGCTACAGAGAGTTATTGGCAGAGTCCGGACTAGCGCTCAGTTCTCCTGATCCGCAATTTGGAGCTCTTTCCGAATTGTCTTCCTTATTTATGAGGGAATTCAGACCTGGGCTATTCTTGGAAAGAGTGAGACGAAGTGGTGGTATTTGGGCTATCTCTCCTAGCAATTATCAAAATCAAACTCCACTGGTTTGCCTCTAAGATGAAATACAGGTTCCTCTTTCTGATGTTAAAAGGAATGGGGGGGATAGGGAGCTGACCTGTGACTTTACTGGCATAAGGAACTCCCAAAGGAGGACACTCCTTCTACCAAAGCAGATCTTCCCTGCAACTTAGTCTTAGAGCCTGTAACTTAGAGCAACTTACAGCCTAGAACACTGAGAGCTAGCTATCTAGCCAGCATTTATATAATGTTTTAGGGTTTGTGAAGTATTTTACAAATACAATCTCATTTTATCCTTGCAATAACCCTGGGAGGTAGGTGTTATTATCTTCCCCATTTTACAGGTGAGGAAACTGAGACGGCTAAAAGTTACTTGACTTGTCTAGGGTTACACATCCAGTATATGTCAGAGACGGGACCTGAGCCCAGGTCTCCCTGGCTCCAAGGACAGCACTCTAGACATTATTATATACTACCTCTCATTGGCCTTTAAAGTCCTTCATACCCTGGCTCCAGCCCTATCTTTCGAGTTTCATTCCATAGGATTCCCCTTAATGTGCTCAACTTTCCAAACTAGCCCTCCCTTGCTGTTCCTTGTACCCAATATTCCATCTCCTGACTCTGTCTTTGCCCATTAGAATGGGAACTCCTTAGCAGTGGGCTTGGTACATCACAGGCGCTTAATAAATATTGCTAGTTTTATAACTGATCTGCCCAAATCATCCACCTCATCCCTGAAACATGCCCCTCCTCACTTTTACCTCTTAGAATCCCTAGTTACCTTCATAATTCAGCTAGAATGCTGCTTTCTGCAAATAGACCTTTTTTTCTGATCCTGTTTGCCAGCCCATCCCCAATGTTATTTTCTATAATTTGTATTTATTTATATGTGTACATGTTCATTCCCCAATAGGATATACGCTCCCAAAGGGCAAGGACTAATTTTCCTTTGTCTCTGTATCTCTGTCTATCACAGTACCTGGCCACATAGCAGGTGCTTAATAAATTCTTGAGGGATGGACAAATAGTTTGGCTATGGAAAAGGCCAAATACTGTAGGTATATTCTGATTAATCAACAAAACGGTGGAGGGGAGATTGTACTGACTGGTAATCTGAAGAACAAGGGATTCTTCACCCAGCAATTCTGATTAGGGAGACACTGAGCTATGTACTAGGTTTCATGAACTGATGACATCCCGACATTCACATCCCTTTTATCTATATATATTTTTAAAATTTGGAGCTTTTAGGAATTTGAAACCTCTGGCATCAATATCTTTAGATTTAAATCTATTTAGCTTCCCTCCAAGTGGTCAGAATAGTGAGAGCGGTGAGAAATAGTGGGCAGAGATTTTTAAGCCAAGCGACAGGACTAATCCTGAGCCATGCAAGGAGGAAGCGTGCATCTTTTCAAGAGCAATCATGCCAGGACAGGGCGCACATGCAAACCTGCTGAAGAGAAGCAAGAGGCCAGAGAGATGTGCAAAGGAAACTGCTGACCTCCTTCTCTCTCTCTGATCTTCTAGGTTCCTTCCTAGCCTTTCTCCTCTGGTCTTTCTTATTTTTCTCTTCCTTGATGCCTTTCACCGTGGCCGCTCTGTCCTGGACTATTTCTGAGGTGTGTGCCGTGTGAATGCTCATGGACCAATCACAGACCTCATTAGAGCTCCAACACGATTTGGCAGGATTGTCAGGAAGCAAGAGAGAATTAGCTCCTGGTGTTCCATACTCTAAGGAACTGGTTTCCACAGGTTGAAATTCATAATAATCCCACTCGAGGCCACTGAAGGTCATTCTTCCACTAATTCTCAGTCTTTAAAAATGACTTTAAAGACCAATATCTGCAGAATATGAAGTTAGGGTTTTACACTCTTCCCAACAGTCATGTTCTCTATCAGTGCACACTGTGCAGGATAGGTAGATAATTTCATTTATTCATTTTCCCAGTTTTGTTAAAAGAACAAAAGCATGGAGTTTTCTTCTATTGATACTTGCAAGCCTCCTCAAAGACTCTGCATAGGATCCAAGATCTAGAGCTAGAATGGACCTGAGAATTAACCAGTCTAACCTACTCTTTTTATACAGAAATTGGGGCTCAGGGAGGTGAAGACACTTGCCTAAGGTCACCCCCGTTACAGGCATTGGAGGGGAAATTTGAACCCAGATCTTTTGATTCTAACACCAGGGCCCTTTCCACTGGACCAAATGGCTTCCCCACTCAACACCATGCCACACTCAGCACACCATGACTACTCTGGAGATAGAGACACTGGAATCAGTGGGTGCTCATACATTCAGAAATTCATCCTTTCATTACAAATAGAGGCCAGGATGAGGCCACCACATTATTGGTTCCCAACTCTTAATGACAGCAATACAGGATTTTTGTGGTTGTTTTAAATATGAGGCATGTAACAGAGGAAATATAAGTATTTCTGAGTAGGACAAGGTAAAGACACAAGGAAATTAATAATTTCATGTGTGTGAGCAGGGAGGGAGGGCAGGATGCTATCGTCTGAAGTTAGATAAAACTTTCCTTATGCAGATGTTTCCATCTTGTGATCATCACCTTTGCCTGCTCTCTCTCCACCCTTCCCCCCCCCCATTAATATAGCCTTGATTATTGTCAAACAATACACGCTTTCTAAATCTGTTGAAATTCAGCTGCACAGTGACTCCTACAGGACCTGCCAGTGGAAATTTGTGTGGTTAACCACAATTCTCCATATTTAGTACTAGATTTCTGTCAATGTGTAAATGAGGATGTGATCACATAGCAACTCAATCCAACTTCTTCTACTCCAAGTCACTTACTTCAAAAACAAAAAGCACAGACACTGAGGTGATCTTATCTTTGGAGGAATGTTCTGATGGTGTGTGTGTGTGTGTGTGTGTGTGTGTGTGTGTGTGTGTCCAAGAGCATATATTGGAGATAAATAAATTTAGTTAGACCCATCTTCTTTAGAAAACTTTGCTTCTACTGAAGTGCACAGCATTTTCATGAAATGATTGAGAAAGACTAGGCACACATTCATAATCCCTGTCCTAGAAGAGGCTGAGATTGGTGGACCTGTGGATCTCTTGAGTGTGGGAATTCTGAGCTGCAGTAGGGTGTAAGCCAACTGAGTGTCTACGCTAAATCTGGGACTAATATGTTGAATGCCTCATGGGATCAGAAGGCCATTAGATTGTCCCAGAAGAGACAAACTGGCCTAGGCTGGAAAAACAGAGTAGGTTTAAGCTTCTATATGGATCATAATTGGTATCAGGCCAGTGAGTGGCTTTGCACTTCCATGACCTGATGAGATAAAGAGACACAGCCTCAAAAAAGAAAAGTAATGGGAAAGCCTCTCACATCATGCACAGTCACATGCACACATGTACAATCAGCTGTATGTTCTGTTATCTCTTTAGATGTGCCATCATTGTTATATTTCTACGAATGCCTGGCATTAGGGCTTTACAAAATGACCTCTGGAAACACTACAACAGATTGGTAAATCCCATCGTAGCCACACTCAGGTGTGCCTAAATCTGATCATTTTCGGGAATTATTAAAAGTGAATCTGGAGGAAGTTATGTTAAACTCAGTATTTTCAAGAACACTCAAATGACCTGCACTTTTCTCACCCATATCCATATTTATCAGGGAACACTACTATATAATATATTGGTGGAAATGACCTAGTGGCCAACCTCCTGTACAAGGGATACAGTGAATATAGAACTGGAAATAAAATAAATTTTTTTTAAAAAGAGGGATATAGTGGCTTCCAAGAGCATTATTATATGACATAAGGAGAAATAGTTATTGACTTTTCTTATATAGAACTGCCATTCTGCTGATGTTTAAGGCTGAGCCTCAACAAATCAGATATCATTCACCAGCAGCCACTGAAGTTGCCTCCTGTAGGTTAATACTATATTCTAGCAAGATATAGAAGAGGATGAACACTTAATGAAGACGCGAAAAAGGAGAAAGAAAAACTCATTTTCTTCCTTCATTTTATCTCCTTTAGATTTAAGAAACTTCAACTATAAATACATCTAATAGAGGGGTTCTTAAATTTTTTTGTGAACTGGCACCCTTGAGCCTTGATGAAACTTATAGACCCCTTTCTCAAAATGTTATTTTTAAATAATTGAAGGAATTGCTAAATTTTAGAGGTTATTGCAAATAAAGGTGTAATTTTTTCCTCACCCAGGTTCACAGTGACTCCCTGAAAGCTACCCATCGACTCCTTGTAGGTCCAATTACACCAGATTTGAACTACATACAAACCAGCATCACAAGGGAGTCCCAGTGAGGCTCTCCGTGTACTTAAAAGTCGAACATATGGCCCTTTAGTGCTAGTCCTATCAGAAGGAGAATCATGGGTGACTGGAGAAATCAAGCATCATGACTCCAATTTGAATTTGCTACTGGGTATATAACTCAAGGCATCCTTTTAGGCTGATCTTCAGAATTATTTTCCCTTGTATGTGAATGACCTACATGAGGGAATCATAGAGGTTAGTCTGGTCTGGACTAGCCTATCCCTCCCACTATCACTTTTAATTGCACCATATACTTCTCTAGGCAAATTTTGATTCTTGACAGGAGAACAACCCTCAACCCCTTTACTTACATCATCCTGGACATCCAGGTCACAGCCTGCCTTCAACAAGATCTGGACAACAGGAAGGTGGCCTTTATTGGCAGCAAGATGTAGTGGTGTCCGGCCATGCTGTAGATGCAAAAAAAGAAAAAATGCTGACTTCAGATTGATGAACAATTCAGAAACACCACTTCTACTGTCTTTCTCTTCCCCACCCCACTAAAGAAATGTTGCTTCACAGTGACCTTTATTGAGATCTTTTCTCCATGTTTACATAGAAATTCTCATTAATTTAGCTAGAACAAAAGGTGGATTTCCATTCAGCAGAGTAATCTGGGCCAGGATTGGGATGAATAACTGAAATCCATTAAAAAAAAATGGAACTTCATTTTAGTCAATGATATCAGCACCCTCACTAGTTTCTTATAAAAGGGTCAATTTGTAAATTGAATGGTCTAAATTTATCTTCTTTCATTTCCTTCTGGGTAAAAAGAAGAGGGAGAATAGTTAATTCAGGGGTAGGGAACCTGCAGCCTTGAGGCCACATGCGACCTTCTAAGTCCTTGGGTGTGGCCTTTTGACCGAGTCCAAGTTTTACAGGACAAATTCTTTCATTAAGGGGATTGGTTCTGTGAAGTTTGGAATCAGTCAAAGGGCGCACTTGAGGACCTAGAGGACCACATACTGTAGCTTCGAGGCAGCAGGTTCCCCACCCCTGGCAGGCAACCAGAAAAATCACAAGTTAATGATCATCCATCTAGGCAAAAAACACTAAAAAAATCCAAGCAAACCAAAAACCCAAATATTGTTTCTTATCTTCTAAATTCTTTTCCCCAAAGAACTTTTGATTCAGAGGCCCCAGATCCAGGGCACTCCTGGAAGAAATAATGCAATTCAGTGCAAATAAACTAACTAGAAAATAATAAGAATGTTTTTCTCTTCTGAAAAATACTGTATTCCCAAAGAATTTAGATTTCTTTTTCTTCCTCCCCCAATTTTTACTTACCCTGGGGAAATGGCTCTGCCCAATTATCAACCCTGATTTAAATAGCAGCCTCCCAGCATGCTGGAACATACCACCTGATGTAAATCAGGGAATTATTCCTGCCACATTAAGGCATGTTAATCTGCTCAAAAGGTTTACACCCCTCTGTGAAAGAATAGCTTAACAGAAGAGTTATAGGCCATATAGAAAACAAAGTCTCTAAATGACGCTTATTAGAACTTTTGCAGTACAGATTGTTTTCATGGTGCAAATTTGTGAAAAACCACCAGAATCTGCTAAAACCATTCTTAAAGCCTAGGTTTATTTGCTATTACTAGCTTGTTGTGGAGAAAGTAGCAATCAAATGATAAGAGAAAACAAAGACTCTTAATTTCCGCAAGTGAAATGCAATCAGAGAGGTAGGATTCTGGGGACAGAGGGAGGAAAGAGGTCAGCGCTTACTTTAAAATTAGATTTTTTAATTAAGAACATAGCTTCTCCCCGGAAAGTGGGTTATAAAGAAATCTTTAGAAAAACATTATCTAGTATGAAGTTAAGGAGTGACCTTCACTCCCTCATAATTGTGCTCAGCCACATTCCAATTTAACCTGGATTTTTAAGGTTTAATGAGGTTCTTCTCTAGTTGTTAGGACAGTACAAAACTGATAGGAGTTTTATTGACTGGTTTCTTCTCAATGGATTTGGTCATTCACTGTAGTATGGTTTGAGATGTTTCTGTTTCTACCTTTACTACAAATACATCCATGGAGTTGATACTTTGAAATTTTATGCGCATCTTTCGTGGGAAAGTTTATGTCTTTAAGAGATAAAGAATATCTACTGTCTAAGTGACACATATACATACATATGTGTTTCTTAGATATATAGTGCAAATGGATTACAAGTTGGGTCCAGAATGAAGCAGGTCGGGGAGAACAGGCTTGATGATTGCTTTTAAGAAAATGTGAGGGTCAAAGGATATGAACAGGCAGTTTTCAGATGGAGAAATTAAAGCTATCTATAGTCATGAAAAAGTGCTCTAAATCACTATTGATTAAAGAAATGCAAATCAAAACAACTCTGAAGTACCACATGACACCTATGAGATTGGCTAACATGAGAAAAACAGGAATATATAAATGTTGGAGAAGATATGGGAAAATTGGAACACTAATGCATTGTTGGTGGAGTTGTGAATTGATCCAACCATTCTGGAGAGGAATTTGGTACTATGCACAAAGGGCTATAAAACTGTGCCTACCCTTTGACCCAGCATTGCCACTTCTAGGTCTGTATCCCAAAGAGATTATAAAAACAGGAAAAGGACCCACAATTACAAAAATATTTATAGCAGCTCCTTTTGTGGTGGCCAAGAATTGGAAATTGAGGGGATGCCCATTAATTGGGGAATGGCTGAACAAGTTATGGTATGTGAATGTAATGGAATACTATTGTGCTATAAGAAATGATGAGCAGGGAGACTTCAGAAAAACCTGGAAAGACTTACATGAACTGATACTGAATGAAGTGAGCAGAACCAGAAGAACATTTTACACAGTAACAGCAAAGTTGTGTGATGACTAACTTTGATAGACTTATCTCTGCTTAGCAATGCAAGGATCTAAGAAAACTCCAAATGACTCATGATGGAAAATGCCATCTGCATCCAGAGAAAGAACTATGGAGTCTAATTGCATATCGAAGCATACTATTTGCTCTCTCTTTTTTTCCTTCTTTCTTGTGGTTTCTCCTATTGGTTCTAATTCTTCTTTACAGTGAAAATACATATAATATGAATGTATATGTAGAGCCTGTATCAGATTTCATGCCATTCTTGGGGTGGGAGGAGGGGAAGAATGGGGAGAAAATCTGAAACTCAAAATCTTACGGAAGTGAATGGTGAAAACTAATAATAAATAAATAAACAAACCAACAAATAAATAATAAACAGATAAATGAAATAAAATAAATAAATAAAAATGATGAATAAACAAATAAATAAATATAAGCTGTGGGGCTCCTTAAGTAACAACAAGTTATATTCAAAACAAAGGCCCATCTTTTTAAATGTCAATATTCTACTGACTCTCTGTGGCTGCAAGTCACAGAACAGCACTACAGACTCCAAAGAATTGAATATGAGTACCACTCAAGAGGGCATTTGAAAGGCACCTCGGGCCCAAGAGCAGGCTAAAACACAAAACAAAGAAGCATGAAGAATCAGAGTACAGAAACAGAGGGACAGAGATTTTGATCTGGAAGGAATGTCGAAGGTTATCTAATCCAATGTTTCATTTTACAGATGTGGAAAGTGAGACTCTGAGAAGTAACATGACTTGTTCAAAGCATCATCAAAGAAATGAATCATCAAGAAAGATAACAGGCTGATCACATGCCAAGAGCAAGGGATAACCAACAGACAACCTGTGTGTGTTTTTATAACATTAGAAGAAAAAGTGAGGAAATCCCCTGGCACAGTGGGTGGCTCTCTTGAGCTGAAGTTATGGGAAGACATAAATAAAAGTCATACAGGGCAGGCAGGTAGGGAATGATGAGGTCTGTGTTATGGGAGGGAATCCACAATGATGAGATCACAGATGCATTTGAGGACAACAACAACCAAAAAGGGAACGTGGGTATGTATTAGTGTAGGATGGAAGAAGAGAAAGCAGTAGGCAAGGGAATATGAGTGAGTGAAAGGAGCACTAGACCAGAAGTCAGCCTGCAAGGCTAGTCTGTGACACTAACTAGCTTTGTGGCCTTGAGCAAGATGCTTCAGTTCTTTGGGCCTCAGTTCCTTCATCTACATATTGAGGGTGTCAGACTAGGTGACATCCAAAGTTCTTCCCAGTTCTAACGTTCTATGATTCTCATAAGTGCCTTGGAGCTGATTGGGTAGGTGAGTCAACTTCACCTGGTAGGCGAAAGTCAGCTCCAAAGCACTTATGAGGATCATAGAACGTTAGGACTGGGAAGAACTAGCAATTTGAAGGAATGGGTTTATATCATAGGGTTACAGATTTAGAGGTGGAAGGGTCCTCAGAGGTTGTCTGGCCAAAGTTCTCCATCTTAAAGATGAGGAAGCTGACAGGCCAGAATCACGTGAAAGAGACCTAAAATAGATGAAATACAATTATATAGACTGTTTTTGCTTTACCTAAACTTGCATTAAGCAAATTTGACTTAATGTAAAGAATTCTAAAAACACCTATGTTAATTCTACTGTACAGTACTGTTTTCTGTCTCCATTCCTGCACCTTGACTGGGACCCACCCATCAAACAAACAAATGAACCCTAAGGAAAAAAAAAACACTCCAAGTTAAATCAGGAAAAGGAACATGCAGAAAGACTGCCACCACATTACTGGGGACAGATAGGGGCTTGATTTGAGACCTCTAGCACTGAAAGAGGAGACCTTTGCTGGGCCGTGTGTGTCTGTCTTCTGACTGACAAAGCTTGGATATCGCCTGTCTGTTCCCAGCATCTTCGCATTGCCCCTCTTCTCCTGTGCCCGTGTCTAGCCCCATGTGTCTACCCCCAGTATACTCTTCCTCTCAATTCTGGACAGACTCCCATGTGTTGTTCTTCCTCCTGCTCTCACTTCTCTGTCCCGGGACACCATACATCTTTGAACCCTGTGCTGGCCTCCTCCCTCCATAGGCACACAGCTTCCTCCCTTCTTCCCTTCCTTTCTCCCCCATGTCTAAGGGCAAATTCCCACTATGTAAAAATCCCTTCATGTAGAGGTCCGTGGAACAGTCCACTTACATAAAGTTAGGACTGTCCGTACCTACATTTCAAGAAGTAGAGAAAACTGCCCAGAAAATAAAGTTTGAAAAATAAATATAACGTATAAGAAGAGAAGTGGCAACGGCTAAGCCCAGCAGCACTTCAGATGAAGTGAATAAATTTGAGAAAAGGTCATTTGGAATGGCTCCTATACTTCCCACCTTAGCAAATCAGTTTCAGCCCAAACTACAGGACAGAGTTCCAAACCTAGTCAGATCAGATCAATTGACTGTTCAGGGGCAGGAAGTTTCTAGGGCTGATCTAGAATTATAAGGTAGGCAGGTTGAAAGCAGGTTTTTTATTATTATTATTATTAAGACTACCACTACTACTACGCTAATATTTATGGACAGCAAAGGCTTAACATTTTTTTTTTTCTGTTGTGGACCCTTTGGCAATCTGGTGCCATGGGCCCCTTTTCAGAAAAATGTTTTTAAACACATAAAATATAATAATTTTCAAAAGAAACTATATTGAAATATAGTTAACAAAATATTTTTTAAAACAGGTTCACAGATTCCAAGTTAAGAACCCCTGAGCTTTAAAGGTTTTGAAGTGTTTTATACATATATTTATATATTTTATCTCATTTAATCCTTACAACAATCCAATGAGGTAGAGATTAATATTATTCCCATTTTATAGATGGGGAAAACTCCCAGAACTAATCTAGATTGGTATGATAATGCCAAAAGTAAAAATCGTAGCTATTATTGATATAGCATTTTGAAGTATGTACCCAAGTTCAGAACGACTCTGGGGAAGGGGAGAAAGCTAGACCAACTCCAAAAAAGTGAAGACTATGAGACAACTGTCCTGAGTGTGTTTAGTGTTGCTTGCTGTTCAGTTGCCACAGAAGTCAGTGAAGGGGAAGAGTCTTATGGAGTTCTTAGGATTTCTCTACCTCTTCGTCCCATCTGCATAAATAATTGGGAACGTAATTATTTTCATGCTGCAAATACTTATCACAAGCAAAGAAGTACAAGATAATTAAATGTGCCATGAGATGATGTTGCTACTTGGTTTTGGATTCACTAGAAACTCAATAAACTTAACTCCTTTCGGTGGTTGCCACAAAGGAAGTTCTTAAGGCATTCTAGTTGATTGATTAATGGATTGCCTCTTCAAGGAGAATGTGAGAGCTATCTTCCATTTGGCTGTCTTCTGGTTTGGTTTTCGACAGAAGTGTTTAGATGGATACCACTTAATTCCTCCAGTGGTGTATCTATATATTGGTCCCTAGGCAAGGATCTCATACTTGGAGTATCAACACCTAAATTGATGTTAAGGGATGACTTAAAAACTGGAATTCTTAGCTCCCCTACCCCTTTTCTGCCACTCCACTATCATCACTGAGAAACAAAGGGGGTCATGCAGATAAAGGACTGTTCTGTGTTTTCCTTTCATGGGTTGGCTATAGCCAAAAAAAATCCACCAAGTGGACAGTCTGTTGGTGATGAGTTTCTCTTTATTTGCCTAGGCAAAAACAGACACAGCCTGTTTCTGAGACTGAATTTGAAGCCTTTCCAACACAGTGGAAACTGCCAAGAGGTGCTCTGTTGGCCTAGCCTTTTAGAACTTGGGTCACCTCCACACCATGATGAAGAGGCTCCAGAGCAAAACGATGTGGGGGAATTCTGCCACAAAGTGGCAGTGTTGGGATGAAAAGGGACATTACCTTCCTTGCCTATAGGATAACCATTCCCACTGGAAGCACTTTAGGGGAGCAGTGACAAACTCAAATAGGAATGGGGGCCACTAAACCATACATAAGGATCCCTGCAGGCCATATATTGGCTTAGAAAACCACATATGTTTACACATTTGTTATTAACGTATTTTGTTAGCTATTTTCCATTTACATTTTAATCTGGTTCAAGCCATTCTCGGGAGTGCTGTGGGCTGCATGAGGCCTATGATATGCATATATGACACCTGTGTTTTAGAGACACCTTTTTTGTTTTCTAGGACTAGGATTTTACAGGACAGAAGTAAATTGCTTGCGTGCACACACACACACACACACACACACACACACACACACTCATCATGGTGCTGCAGGACACAGGCAGAAGTGAGTGAGTCACTTGTCTGTTCAGTGCTTAGCACAGTGCCTGGCACATAGCAGAAGCTTAATAAATGTTTACTGATTGATTGAATGGAAACTGTAAGTACTGGTGAAGTCCTGAGGGGGCTGTGTGTTTTTGGAATAAATGCCATGCCTCAGGCCAATTTTGCATTCAGGTTTGTTTTCCAGTTTCTCAGAACTGGCAAACAGGAAAGAACAAAAGTAAAAAAAGATAATTTATTATATTGTGAATGACAAGAAAAAAAATTAGCAAAGATAATAAAGTTTCCTTTTTGCCTCCACCTCTCACCCAGGAAAGATGAGTTCAATTCTTGCTCAAATTAGATTCCAGTGGGTGAGGCTGGCCCATTCCCATTCTTCTGTTGACCTTAGGGAGGCAGACTGTCTTTGGGTTGGTCACAGAGCTCACTCTCAGAAAAGCTGCAGATTTTTGTGTGAGGCTGCTCCACTTGTGGCTTGCTTTAGATCTGAGCAGTCTCTCTAGTGCAAGGCTTTTAATGTTTATTGTATCATGGACCTCTTTGGTGGTCTGATGAAGCCTGTAGACCCTGTCTTAGATTAATGTTTTTAAATACATAAAACAAAATATATAGGATTACAAAGAAAACCAACTATATTGAAATACAATGATCAAAAAGATTTTTTTAAATTCATGTGTTCCATGGGACCACTGGGACTCTAGCTTCTTATAGACAAGAATGGTCAGAATCCCCTACATAACCCTCCCTGGGCTAGCCACATGCCAGAGCCCCAATCCAAACTTACACCTCTGGCCCAAGACCAAACAAACTGTCATCCTTCTTGAAAGTATCATCTACCACCTGCCAGATAATAAATGATACCCAAATCACTAAAACGAGAAGCTTCCTTTAGACAGACTGAGGGCCTGCCACAGG
Organism: Trichosurus vulpecula; assembly: GCF_011100635.1. Classification (NCBI taxonomy): domain Eukaryota; kingdom Metazoa; phylum Chordata; class Mammalia; order Diprotodontia; family Phalangeridae; genus Trichosurus; species Trichosurus vulpecula. The sequence continues at coordinate 183,517,231 of NC_050579.1, forward strand.
CTGGCATATTACCAAAGATGGGCCATCCAAAGCCAGGAGATAGAAAAACTGGCAGACTCACTTCCAAGCAGCACATATTTCCTCTTTGGTAAGGGACATGAAGGAGAGGCCAGGGCTGAGGTACACTTGCAGACAAGTGAACAGCAACAGGCACATGAAATGTCTCTAGGTAGAGAAAGAAGAAACAGAGGAAAGAAAGGAAGAAGGAAGGAAGGGAGGGAAGGACAGAGGAAGGAAAGAAAGAAAGAGAGAAAGAAAGAAGGGAGGAAGGAAGGATGGAAGGAAAGAAGGAAGGAAAGAAAGAAGGGAGGAAAGAAGGATGGAAAGAAAGAAGGAAGGAAAGAAAGAAAAAATAAGATGAAACAAAGTAGCCAAACCTAGAAACAACTCTGGGGCTGTACACCTTTCTGGGATTACACAGATATGTTCCAGCAAGTTGAGCCCCTATGTCCTGACTCCAAGCATAACTTCTCTGTGGGAACAAAACAACAAAAAAAGGAAAAGAAAAAAAGCCTCAGGATCAGAGTGTCTCACATCCCAGCAGGTTGTGGATAAATCACAACAGGATAAAGGGAGAACAGAATAGAATAAGGACCAAAGTCTGAGAAGTCCTGATGAGGACTAGACAAGTGCGTTCGCTCTCACTCTCTCTCTCTCTCTGTCTCTGTCTCTCTCCCTCTCCTCTTCCCTCCCTCCCCACACACCCCCACCCCACCCCCACACACAAACAATTCCTCACAAACCTCCAAATTTAGCTAAAAGAAGCCAACCCCCAGTCTTTTCAAAGGGCAAATGCAGCTCTGTGGCTGCAAAGCGAACATTCCACAGGCAGAATTCCATGCTAAGATAACAATCTCCCACCAGTGAAGAAATAATTGGAGCTTGGCCAAAGCTAACTTAGGCCTAAAATAAACTCCAAAAGGAAGCAGGGGTGTTTATTTTCATAGCGGGTGAGATTCATTTGTAAACTCTCTCATCACCTGCACGTTCTCCAGCAGGCAGTACTGGGAGTTTACATCAGAAAGACTTGACATGAACACCCCTTAACACACAGGGGAGAGGGGAGGGAGGAAGGTAGATTATCTGAAAATGACAGCTGCATCAGGAAATCCACTCCTCCCTTTTAATAGGTGTCATTGTGCCTTAATGTCACAAAACGTGATGGTGCATAAAGACTCTCAGAACACAGGCCACACAGAATGAAATTCTCACTTTCATTGTCCCTCTTCCCTACTTCAATAACTCAGACCCTTGTATACCAGAGGGCTAAGTTTATCAGGTTCTGGTAACACCTGCCCTGGATAAAGAAGGATGGATATTCCCTCAGGGAGCTGAGGCAAGAAAGGGATATGGGGTGGCTCTTGCTATAGATACTAAAATAATGTAAAAAAAAACTCATGCATTTATTGTGTCCAAAAATATATGTTTCATTCTTCAAAAGCCATTTATTAAACATTTGTTATATGCAAAGCCTGTGTTAGATGCTGGAGATACCCAGGTCCTACTCTTAGTGACTGACTTTGATGTTCAGGGTATGATAAATATCCAAATAATTTAATATAACAAATAATAATTATATGATACATATAGTGTGACATGTATGTTATATATAATAAATATGTATTTGTAATGTAACAAATTTAATGTAAGAAAGAATGGCAACTTTGGAGTGAATAGCTTCAGTTGAATGAGGTCAGACTGATTACAGAGTTTAGAAGATAATGAATGGGAACCCTTTGACCCAGCAATATCACTCCTAGGGCTGTATCCCAAAGAGATCACACAAGTGGGAAATGCACCAAGTATGTACAAAAATATTTATAGCAGCTCTTTTTGTAGTAGCAAAGAATTGGAAATCAAGGGGATGCCCATCAGTTGGGGAATGGCTGAACAAATTGTGGTATATGAATGTAATGGAATACTATTGTGCTGTAAGAAATGAGAAACAGACAGAATTCATTAAAACTGGGAGAGACTTACATGAACTGATGCTGTGAGGGGAGTAGAACCAGGAGAACATTATATACAATTACAGAAACACGGTATCTGTAAGGACTAACTTTGATAGACTTGGCTTTTCTCATCAATGCAAGGTTCAAAGATAGCTCCAAAAGACTCATGGTGGAAAAAGCTATGCACACCCAGAGAAAGAATTACGGAGTCTGAATGCAGACTGAGGCAAACTATTTGCTCTCTTTCTTCCCCTTCTTTTTTGGTTTCGTTTCTTCTTTCTCACGATTTATTCCATTGGTTATAATTCTTCTTTGCAACTCAACTATTGTGTAAATAAGTTTAATGCGAAGGTACATGTAGAACCTATACTGGATTACGTGCCATCTTGGGGGGAAGGGCAGAGGAGAGAGAGAGAGAGAAAATTCGGAACTCAAAAACTTGTGGAGCTGTGTTGAAACTAAAAATAAAAAAATAAATAAAAAAAGAAGATAATGGGAGAAAGTAAGGTAATTTGGAGCCACACTGGCTTCAAGACCCTATTCCTCCACAGTTACTTAATGATGACCTTGAAGAAGACACTTAACTTTACCGAGTCTAAATTTCCTCGTCTGTAATAAACAATACTTACTCTACCTACCTGAGGAAAGTGTTTTATAAATCTTCAGGTGCTACATCACTATGAGTTATTATTATTATTATTAAAAGGAATGACACATAGCAAAGAAAAGCTGACTGAGGTTAGATGGCCTGAATTTGCTGTAGACCTAGTCAATTAGTTTCATGATTTCTTTCAACAATGTTGAGCCGCTCAGGGGTAAATACAGAGGAGGCGGATAGTAGAAGAGCACAGAAGGTAGAGGAAAGAATAACTGAAGTGGTTAACTACTGAATAGGGACGGAAATTAGGCCAGACTATAATTGATAGACTAGGGAAATGGAGGGAAAGTTCTCTAACTTTTAAATAAGGAGAAGGAAAAGAAAGAGGAAAAGGAAAAGGAGGAGGGAAAGGAAGAGGAGGGAAGGAGGAGGAAGAGAAAGAGGAGGAAAAAGAGGGAAAGAAAGAGGAAGAAGAGGAGTTGATAGACTGGGAAAATGGAAAAGAGAATTCTCCAACTTTGGAAGGAGGAAGAGAAAAAGGAAGAGGGAGAAAATGAGAAGTAGGAGAAAGAAAAAGAGGCAAAGAAATGGATTTAAACTGCAATGTCAAGGACTTAGGTTAGCTGCAAGAAGAATTTCCTAAATGAGGATTTCTTTTTCCCTAAAGGTTGTTAAAAGAGAAGAGATTAGGGATATGTATCCTTTTAGCCACTAGTGGTTTTAAGATTTAGACAGGAGAGAAAATTCTGAGAAGAGGAAAATCAAAGTAAAGGGACAAAGCAAGGAAAGGGTAAATGAAAAATGTGAAAGGACAACAAGAAGAGGCATACTTACTGCAGTACTAGAGCAACCTTCCCCCTCCTCATCCCAACAATCCCTTACGTGACTCTTGTGTTATGGGTTGTTCCTCTGATGGACTCCTATTTGGGGGGGGACAGAAGACTCTGGGGCATCATAACATAGACAGACATGGAGAGCAAAAGATGACATTACGCTGCAGAGGATCATGGTTTTAACTTCTTGGCTAAGAAGGAAAAAAAGGCAAAATCAGCTTCAGCTTTTAATTCTCTCTATCTTCTCTCTTTCTCTGTTTCTGTTCCTATTTCTGTCTGTTTCTGTTTCTCTCATTCTTTGAGGTAGTGTCTTTTGGTAGCAGGTACTGACCTTGAAATTGATAGGAGGACTCAAAAGGCCCCTTTGAGGGAGCTGTGGTTGCCAACAAGAAACGATCTTGGACAAATCTGGGTGCCACCCTTTGACTGAGGTAGCAAGTTGAAGGTGGCAAGGTGGAGGCATGTCTTGCAGAGGAGAGAGATTTTCTTCCCCCAGATGCTACTCAGCCAGGGGATAGAGCATCTCTTTTTTAGCCAAAAATCTGGTCAGTTCTTTCCATCTCCTAGCAGCAATGCAGCTGGAGAATCAAAAGTACAATGAATGGAAGTGAAATAAGAGAGAGAGGAAGCCCATTCTGGGCCCATTGGTGGTTGGGAACAAGAGAACAGGAACTTGCTTCAGAGATTAAAATATGAATGTGCCCATCCTCAATTATATCAAACCCAAAGCAACTGATTTGACACAATATCCATATGACCCAGAGGAGTGAGGAAGCATTTAGTACAAAGAGAGCTGGATTTGCAGTAAAAAAAATTCCTGGGATCAAGTTGCTGACTGTGTGCCTTGGGCAATTCACTTCATGGCTTTGAGCCTCAGTTTTTTGATCTGTGAAATCGGGTTGGATATCTCTAAGCTTGCTTCCAGATCTAGATATATCTCCAAGGATAGGATCCTAAAAATTCATACTTGTAAATCAGTAGGCAAAAGGGCCAACAAAGTAATTTCTGGGTCCCAAGAGTGAATTGTTTGCTCAATATAGTTCTTAACCCAGGTCACAATGGCTGAAGAGAGAAAAGAAAAAGGATAATTATCTTATTAAACCTCCAATAGTTCTCCCTCCCTCTCTCAGGTGAGAACCTTGCCTTATATTTTGCAAAAAAAAAAAAAAATTGAAGCCACTTTCCAAAAGCTCCCTCTTTCCTCATCCCACCCCTCATCTGTAATGTTAATTGAATAGGAAGATCTTCTCTGTCCATTAATAGGCTAATGTGACCACATGTGTTCAATCACGATGTTTTGCTTCTTTGAACTCCAGCTCACAGCTGTGTCATGTAAAGCCCTTTGGGGAAGGAACTTGCTTAAAGGGGAAGCTTGCTTAGGGGAGGCTTGCTTGCTTGAAGGCTTTCACACCTTTTGGTAATTAGGCATTGAAGCACAAGGGTTGTGATGCCTTCTGGCTGTATTTATATTCTGAGGTTAGCATTTAGCTTCGCAACTCACTCATAGGAAGAATGTTCTTGTGATTTGGCCAGACAAGACTCTAGGTAGCCATTAAGGAGCCCCCCGGCTTTGAAAATCCACATGCTAGTGCTTCCCTCTCTGGTAACTATGTATGTATTACTTTGGTCAGACAGTTGGAAGCCCTGTCTGTTGATCTGTGCCAGTTTCTCAGACAGAAGCCCTGTCTGTTGATCTGTGCTATTTTCTCTGCTTGTATTTTCTCTACGTTCAGGGTGCTGACCTCTCCCCTGAGCTAAGTGAATGATATATATGTTTAATTAAAGTAAGATTGTTGACCCTTTAAAAAGCTATTTTTCATTTAAAAGCAGCTCAAAGAACTTGTGATAGCAGGCCATCCTGGGTATGCTAGGGTGCTTGCTGCTACATCATCTCACATAATTCCGATGCCTTCTATCACTATGTCCTACAGTCTTGTCTCACATGAAGAGGTGGTCCATTCTCCTTACCAAGGAAAACTCCTCTACATGCACAAGTGATTCCATTCCATCGCATCTTCTCCGTGCCATTCTCCCAGTCTACTGGCTGCTTCCCTATTGCCTATAAACATGCCCAAGCATCCCTCCATCCTCAAAAAACCCTTTCATTTGATCCATCCATCCACGATAGTTATGGTCCTACATCTCTCCTCTCTTCTGCAGCTAAACTCCTTGAGAAATTTGTTTACAATTGATGCTTCCACTTCCCTTGCTATCACTCTCTTCTTAACTGTCTACAGTCTGGCATCTAACCTCATCATTTAACTGAAACTCCTCTCTTCAAAGTTACCAATGATCTCATAAATGCCATATCTAATTTTTTTTCAATCCTCATCCTTCTTGACCTCTCTGCAGCCTTTGATACAGTTGATCACCCTCTTCTCTTTGATACTCTCTTCTCTCTAGGTTTTCATGACACTACTCTCTCCTCGTTCTCCTTCTACCTGACTACTTCTCACTCTCCTTTGCTGGATCTTTGTCCAGGTCATGTCTGCTAACTATAGGTGTCCCACAGAGCTGTCCTGGGCCCTCCTCTTCTCCATCTCTACTGTTTTGCTTGGTGATCTCATCAGCTCCGATGAATTTAGTCATTGTCTCTATGCTGATGATTCACAGATCTACTAACCATCCCTAATCTCTCTCCTAACTTCCAGACTCGAATCTCCAACTACTTGAAATAATCAGATTGATTCTGTCTTTTATTGATCCTATTTACAATTAGTTGATTTTGTCCTATAACTGCCTAAGTCATAATTCCTTGTCTCTGAACTTAGTTTAGAAATTCATCTGTCCTGTAACGAGCTAAGTTTAGAAATTCAGTTCTCTTGTTAATCACTGTTCCATTCTTGTGTCAAGGAAATCTGTTATTCTTGAAGGATTTCTGGTTTGTTATCCAAAGAAGTCTGGTCCACTATCCCTAACCTTGCAGGTAGGCTCAAATGAGGGACATTTCTCAGTCACAAGAGGGAAGAAGCCTCTCATTCCCAATTGCCAACTAATTATATCTCAGCTCTGCAACCAATCAGATTGACTTTGCCATTCATGATGGTGAGCTCTTTTAACCAGTTATAACTTATATCCTGCCTCCAAAGTCCTGTTCTTTGTTCTGTACTCCCCAAAATGATAAAAGGGAGCTGTTCCCCTTACTCAGGGTCTTAGCTTAGCTGGGGAAACTGAGATCCTTTTTATTGGTAGATTAGAGCTTAACTAATTGATCAAGCTTGGAACCTTGCGCTCCAGTCTACTACCTTAATTTAAACTGTTACACCCCTATTAGACATATTAAACTCAATGTCACATAGGCACCTCAAGTTCAGCATGTCCAAAACTAAACTCATTATCTTCCCCCCCACCCCCAAACCTACTTTTTTTGTTTGTTTTAGAGGGGGAGGGCAGGGCAATTGGGGTTAAGTGACTTGCCCAAGTTCGCACAGCCAGTAAGTGTGTCAAGTGTCTGAGGCTGGATTTGAACTCAGGTCCTCCTGATTCCAGGGCTGGTGCTCTACTCACTGTGCCACCTAGCTGCCCCCCAAACCTACTTCTTACTGACTTTCCTATTACTGCTGAAGCAGGCGGGGAGGGGCGGGGAATGGGTACCACCATCCTCCCAATCACCGAGGCTTGAAAGCTAGGCATCATTTTAAACTCCTCACACACTCTCTCTCACCTCCCATATCCAATTTCTTGCCAAGTTCTGCCTATTTTACCTTTACATCTATTCCCCAGGCCCTCTTCACCCCTCTGACACTGTCACAACCTTGGTATAGGCCTTCATCATCTCACACCTGGACCACTGCAACAGCCTGATGGTTAGTTTGAGATCTCTTCCATTTCCAGTTCATTCTCTATTCAGTGATCTTCCTCAAGCACAGATCTGAACACATCAATCCTCTACCCACCCCCATTCGATAAACACCAGTGGCTCCTTATTGCCTTCTGGATCAAATATTAAATTCTATTTGGTATTCAAAATCTTCATAACTTCCTCCCTTGACATCGAAGATATCACCCTGTAATGTCTTTGGTCTTCTTGAAAAACAAAGAACAAACAAAAACATCCTCTGCCTCCCCAACTACTTTCCCAGTCTTTTTATACCTTACTCCTTTCCACATACTCTGCCACCCAGTAACACTAGCCTCTTTATTATTCCTCACGTAAGACACTCTCTCTCCCAATTCCATATTATCATTGGCTGTCCTCCATGCCTAGTAATCCTCATCTCTGACTCCTGGCTTCCACTGAATCTCAGATAAAATTCCACCTTCTATTAGAAGATTCTCCCCCTTAATGCTAGTGCCTTCTCTTTGATGATTTTTTTCTGATTTATCCTGTATAGAGCTTTTTTGTACACAGCTGTTTCCAAGTTGTCTCCATTAGGTTATGAATTCCTTGAAAGAAGGAGCTGTCTTTTGCCTTTCTTTGGATCCCTGATGCTTAAACAGTACCTAACATATAATAGACACTTGTGAGATGTTTGCTGTCTGACTTATCTTCCTATTTCTCCCACTCCACCCAGAGAAGGAGTCCTGGGAGTAAAGCTGAGGAGACAGGAGATAACTTATCTATGGCATGCATCTACTAAACCACAGCCAGCTGTGCTGACATCTGGGTAGACCCCATTCCACTCCACTCCCCAGCTTCCCAACAGAGTCACTTTTATGGCTTCTGTGTTTACATGCTCCCCCAGAATGTGGATTAGGCAAATAACTCTTCTGGAGGTTTTCAAAATGCAGATTACTAACCTGGGAGCCCATAATAACTCCAATGCATTTTGTTCAGTGATGGCATATTTAGGGGAGTTTTTAAAATGCTGATTACTGACAATGTCATGAGAGATTGTAATGGTTCCTCTGGAGTGGTTATGACCTACTAAATAAATATGATTTTAGCGAGGTTTACTGGCACATTAATCTGGGTTATTAAACAGTCAGCTGAGCAGTTAGGGGTTTTTGTTCAAAGCAGAGACTGTTGAGGCAATACTATGCTAATCACATAAAGGCTTGCAATGTGGATTGTTGACAGAATGCCCAGGTGCCAGAACAGCTTATCATGCTACTACACCTGTTCAGAAGCCACACTAATTTCAGTGCACTATATACACAGGTATACTAGAGCTAGGAATAAGGACCATGGGAAGGGACAGTCCTCGTATACAGTATTACAGTCTGTAGCCCTACATTCACGTAACCCTTTGTAGCTGGTGATGTACTTTCCTCACAGCAACCCTACAAAGGTAAGTACTGTACGAGGATTATTATTTGAAGAAACTATGATTAAAAGATATTTGCTGACTTGCCCACAGTTAATCAACTAGTTAAGTGATGAGAGCTGTGTCTCGAACCAGCATCTTCTGACAAATTCAGTGCCCTTTCCACTATATTACATGACCTGTATAGATTTATAATGATGTATAGATGTATATATTTATACATATACACAATATGTATAAATATAAAAATGATATATGATATGTTTATACAGATACATATTTATATATTATACATAATATATAAATACATATTAATATGTCATATATCTATACATCTAGATGATATCCAGATGTATATATTTACACATATATACAAATATATGCTATGTACTTGAGTGATTTTGAATTTTCTTAAAACTTTTTCTTATGAATGATGTTAGACCTTCATGGTATCTTTTAGGACGGAAAACAAGTGTTTCTACTGATAGCTTTGCTTTGTTGACTCTGTGGTATCATTTGGTACTCTCTCCTTCCAAGGTACAATTCACAGCTCCTCTTCTGCTGTTCATCCTGTTACTCTTGTATCTATCTTCCCATAATTTGGCCAGAAGAGGTCTATTCATATAGGACAAATGCAGGAATAATAAAAAGATCAGAGTGTATGTAAGGCTGGTTCACACCCTCCCACCAATGTAGTCCTGTACTCCGTATCTGTGGTGGGTACAGAAACCTGAGTAGGAGGCACATGAGTTAGGAGACGTGATTTATTAAAGCCTAGAAAGTCTTGGTGTTATGGGTCCATTCAGGAACAAAAACATGTACTATACGAAACTACTTCTCTATTCACTCCTCCTCTTCTGTCCTCCCTGTTGTCTTCCTGTACCATACTTCTCTTCTTTAAGCCAGAAAACTACAAAGCTTATCAAGTTGAGTCCCTCTGGGCAAAACAAACAAGCCCAACCAGTTTTCTATTAACCAGTCAGTCAATAAACATTTATTAAGTACCTACAATGTATGAGGTACTGTGCTAAGTGCTGGAAATACAAAGAAAAATTAATTTTCCTGAAGACTACTGCTATAACCCCCTGCAAGAAGTGATAAGGTAAAGGATGTAAGGTGATACTGCTTTCATGGAAGAATAGCAAGTAGTTAAAAGGATCAGGAAAAGAACTTTGGTTTAATTAAAAAAAAACTACTAAAAACCTATGTGTAAAGAAACAATTTTCAGGTAAGCTTTGAATGGCTTGTTTAACAAAAAGGGTAGAAAATGAATTGTAGCATAAATAAAAAGGTTAAAATCACCTTGTAAAGGATGTAAAGTGCTCCCCAATTTTTGTGTGAATATTTCTTAATGAATTCTAGTGGTTCACATTATCTCTAGAATAAAATACAAACTCTTTGGTTTGGCATTTAAAACCCATCAGAATCTGTTTGTCTCCCCTCACTACTATTCCAGTTTTGTCCCACATTAATTTGGCTACACTGGTCTACTTGCTGCTCTTCACACAAGACATTACATTTCCTGTTTTAATGTTTTTGTGCCATTCTAGGTCTTCCCAGGTATGAGTACCTTCCCCTTCAAATTACCTTTCATGTACTTTATATGTATCTTATGTACCCCTTTATGTACATGTTGTCTTACCTATTAGAATGTAAGCTACTTGAGGGAAGGAAATTTTTAAAAACTTGTATCCCTAGCAGATAGCATCATTCCTGGGTCATATTAAGAGTTTAATAAGTGCTTATTAATTGATTGGTCATGAGATATCCTATTAAATATTAAATTAATTAATTAAAATTCCTATTCTTCTTAATCATTTATAAAATGAATAAATGTTTACTTAATCCAAGGGCTTTCTGCATGTACTAACTTATATAATCATGTTGGAGATTTGAGTTTTTTGATAAAATAAAATATATATTTTATTATGCCAATGGTTTTTCAGCTGTTGAACCAGACCCTCATACCCAGTATGAAACCTGCTTGGTAAGCACATATTAGGTGCTCAATTATTTTTAATTTATTGATTTATTCTGTAAGCTAATATTTGATTTAGTGTGCTTTCGTCTAAATTCATTACAGCAATTGGCATACAATTTTCTTTTTGAGTGTTATCTTTGCCAGTTTTTAAAATCAACACTTTATTTGCCTCATAAAAGTTACCAGGTATGATTCTCCAGTTTCTCATTGTTTATGAATAATGTATGTAAAACAGAGATTATTTCTTATTGGAATGCTCAAAAGAATGCACCTGTGATCCACCTGGATCAGATTTGGGGTGTGTAGTAATTCTTTGATGACTTCTCTCATTTCTCCAAGATTGGCCCAGTTGGGTTATTACTCTCTTGTTGTGTCCATTTGGGTTGTTTATATTTCTGTAGCTAATAATCTATTTCCTTTAAATTCTCTATTTTGTGAGACTAAAGCAGCTAGTAATATTTCCTATTCTGGACTAGACTTATGATTTTTACTGGCATAGGGAAGTCTTGGTAAGAAAATATCTCCTTCTACAAATGTACACTTGCTCCTACTCCTATAGTCTAAGAGAATTGCCTGAAGTATTGAGAGGTGAAGTAATATGCCCCTAATTAAAAAGCCAGTACCTATCAGAGATGGGACTTGAACCCAGGCTTTCATGCCTCGGAGGCCAACTCTTTAGATGCGAAACAAAATTGCTTCTCCCTAATAATATTCTTAACTTCTGATGATTTGGGGGCTTTTTCTCCTTTTAAAAAATTGTGTTTACTAATGGTTTATTCATTTTCTTGGTGTTCTAAAAAAACCAAACCACCTCCTGGTTTTATTTATCAGTTCAACTGTTCTTGCATTTCCTATCCATTTATTCCTGCTGTTAACTTTGTAATTGTTCTTTTCTCCACTTTCCTTTGTACTACTGCTTTGTTACTTTTCTACTGCCTTTAGGTACAAGCTTAATTCATTTATTTTCTCACTTTCTCTCATTAGCATATGCATTCAGTTATATAATTTTGCCTTTAAGAAAAGACTTTGGTTGTATTTCATTGATTTTTGTATGCAGGATTGTATTTGTCATTACCACTTAAATATTCTGTTATTTTTCTCATTTCTTCTTTAACTCAGTCAGTGTTTAGTATGTTTTTTAGTTTTGGTGCATTTTTTAGATTTTTGCTCATGTTATTGCTAATTAGTAAATTTTTTAAAAATGGAATCATAGTCTGAAAATAAGGTGAATTTCTACCTTCCTGAGAAGAGCATCATCCTCCCTAGGGACCAATACACTATTAGTGGGAGGATCGTCAAAAGGAATGTACGGGGTACTTTGGGAGGTAGGAGTTATTGGAGGAGGAGGGTCAAATCTCCAGTGACTTTGTGGGCTTTCCCTTGGGGAAGGGAGGAGTCTATCTCAAGGTAGTACTCTAAGTCACCATGTTATCACCAAAGAGGGAGGCTTGCTTGACCTTTCTAGCAATTCAAGTGTTTCCCTCTTGTGGAGAAACCTCAAACTTAGGGTTGGTTCTATGAGACAGTGTAACCAAGTAACCCATGAAATGCCAGTTACTATTCTCTTTGGGCACACAATAAAGCCACTTCTACCAACTTCTTTGTTATCTCTCCAAGGAGAGTCCATAGGACTTTTTAGATCCCTGTAAAAGGTGTTGTTCATCTAAAGAATGTATAAATTACACTTTCATGGGCATGGTGGGTATGAGCAGGCTGCAATATATAACCAAAGAGGAACTGCAAAGAAAAACAGGAATAGAACAGGTATTATCACGGATTGTATGGTGGGAAAAGAAGATGAGATGGTCATGTGATAAGATGAAAGATAACAGGCAGAAGTGCTCCACTGGTAGACCATCTTGATATCCTGAGTAAACAAGGAAGGCCTCAAATACCTTCACTGGGCCCTCTGTGGCAAACATATAGGAGGACATGGGCAAGAACCATATATGATGGGCAAGTATTAGTACATTATAATCTGTATCACTGGGACTTCCAAGTCAATGAAGGCACAGATCTATTAATTATTTGAGTATTTCGAATCAATCAATTAATGAAAAAATTTATTAATGCACTAAACACTGCTAAGATTAGGAAATCAATAAAAAGTATAATAGTCTCTATCCTCAAGGAGGTTATATTCTAATAAGGACAACATATATAGGGTTGTGGAGTCCAGAGAAAGGGGTTATTGTGTGGCTAGTCACAAACACGGTAAGTGGAACAGGACAATCCAATTACATGCCCTTTCAAGAGCCAATGATAGTACGTATTTGATGTCAGTTGTCAGACTAGGAGCTGGAAGGATGCAATGAGGTAGCAGAGTGGAAAATGGCCAGGGTAGAGATAAAGATGCACAGTCCCAGAAAGTGCAGAACTGAGTGGCTTTGCTCTTCCCATTCATGGTCTTGGTTAATCAGTCAATCAAACACTTACTATGTGTTAGTTATTGTGCTAAGCACTGGAGATACGAAGAAAAGCAAAAATAGTTCCTGCACTTAAGTAACTTAACATTTTAATGGGAAGACAACGTGTAAATAAGTAGGTACAAACAAAAATATAGAGAGAGTAGCAACCAGAGAGATTCACTTGGACAACACAATAAAATTAGAATTTAACTCTCAAAGGAGACTTCAACCCTTTAGAACCTCAGTATTTTCCTCTTTCCAGGGAACTCAATTCTATAGTGGTACTATGTATTTAAAAGAGTGTATAAGTCCCTACACATGGGAAAAACTCACTGAAGAAGAAAAGAGGGTTGTCTTTCCTGTTCATAGGCTTGGATGTGTCTTTTCTATTTTGGGTTTCTGTTGGGTTGAAGAAGGCCTGGTACAAAGATGCTGTGTTGTTAGCCTAAGAGCTGGCAAGGGAGCTGTGAACCTTTTCTCTTTTCTATTGAGATCTAAATGAGAGCTACATTCTGATGTTCTCCAGGTATGGTCCTGAGATAACGAGATGTTTTTGAGAAAATGAATTCTGAATGCAGTCCATGCAACCCCAGAACTGTGGTTCTGAGAAAAGAAGAAAATAAGCATTTATTAAGTGAGTACTATATGCTAGGCACTGTGCCAAGAATTTTATAAATATTATCTCACTCGATCCTCAAAAAAACTCTGGGAGGTCAGTGCTGTCATTATCCCCATTTTCCAGTGTAGGAAACTGAGGCAGGCAGAGTTTAAGTGATTCACCCAGCTAGTAAGCGTCTGAGGCTGGAGTCAAACTCAGATTTTGCTAATGTGGTCCCAGCTCTATTTGTACTATATAACCCAGCTGCCTATATATTATATTTATTCTCATGATGAGCATTTCAAGACAAGATCAAAAAGTGTCACATTGAATGCCATATCTTATTCCCTTTGTGTATATAATAAAACTGACTTCTTTGTTTACTTCTTCAAATATAGCCTAGAAGCTATCCTTCCCTTTAAATGTACCCTTGAAAAAATCTCTAGTTTTATTTATTATAAGAATTATAACACTGACAAGGTTCAATAATATGTTGGGTTTTTAAAAACAGCATGTCATTTCACTGGTAATTAGAGAACTTCATTCACATGCAAATACTTAGGGAGCATCTACTATATACCAGGTACTGTACTAGGTACTGGAGATACAAAGATGAAAAGAAATAAAAATTTCAATTAAAAATAAGCAGAAGGCTTGGCTTTGGTGAAAAAATTCATCCCTTCATGAAAGATTGGGGAAAAGACGGTCTTTTAATATTTATTTATTTTCAGTTTTCAACATTCACTTCCATAAGTTTTAAATTTTCTCCCCCTCCTTCCTCCATCTCTCCCCAATATGGCATGCAGTCTGAAAAAGGCAGTTTTAAGAATGGGGGATAATCTCAGGACTTATTTCCAAAGCAGAATAAGGATGAAGAGAGAGTTCATGTTTAGAGTACCTAGAGCTTACATTAATAGATGGTCTGAAGGTTATTTGATTCTTAGCATCCTATCCCATTTTCTGCTATTCTACCATAGTCACTAAGAAAATGAAAGGTGACTGCAAAGAATTGAGGGCTATTTTGTATTTTTCTTTGTGTCAATGGTTGCTATGACCAAAGAATTCATCACCTAGTGGCCAGTCTCTGAAGACAGCAAAAAATCTGTTGCTGGGATCATACTTGAAATCTTTCCAACAGGGAGAACCTACAGTATGCTCATACAGCTTTTGAGAGTGCAGGGTCACCTCCACACCACAAGGTGGCACTGAGTAGGACATTTTTGGCACATCAACCCTACCAAACAGAAATCCCAAATCTCTAGATTCTCTAAAATGAATCAGGCAGCCAGGTCCCCCAGTACTTCTGACTACAAGTGTGAAATTATGAATCCAATTCAAGAACCTACTAGGTCCAGAGCACTGTACTAGATACTGGGTGGAGATGTAAAACTAAAAACAAACATAAAAACAAATTAAGAATTACACAGTTCCTTCTTTTCTTAGAGGCAGCTAGGTAGTACAGTAGATGAATAATGGACCTGAAATCAGAAAGACTTTAGTTCTAATTGAGTCTCAGAGACTTACTAAGTGTGTAACCATGAACAAGTAACTTAACTTCTGTCTGCCTCAGCTTCCTCCTCTGTAAAATTGGGATAATAGCAACACCTACCTGAAAGAGTTGCTGCGAGGAGGCTCAAGTAAGATAATAATTGTAAAACTCTTAGCACAGTGCCTGGCACATAGCATATACTTTACAAATGTTTATTCCTTTTCCTTTTTTTTTAGCTTATCTTATAGAAAGATAGAATATAAGACGCAAATAGATCATGATAAGTATATATACTTAACCAGAAGTACAAAGTTTCAAGCTGGTCTTCAAGGAAGAAAAAATGACAGAGCTACAAGCCTGGAAGACCTGAGTTCAAATCCAGCCTCAGACATTTACTAGCTGTGTGACTCTGGGCAACTCACTGCCATCTGCCTTAGTTTCTTCATCTGTAAAATGGGGAGAAGAATGGCACCTACCTTCTGGGGTTGTTATGAGGATTGAATGAATCATAAGTATAAAGCACTATGTTAAGTGCTTTACACTATGCAATAGTACCCGGCACAGAGTAAGCTCTATGTAAATGTGAGCTATTGGCTGTTACTCTTTCTGATGCTCTGGGTTGCTTCTGTTGAAGGTTTTCAAGCTAGTGGGAGGTTAAGGGTGGTCCTTGCCTGAGGACTACAACATCCAAGCCATGAGCACGTGATCAGAACAGGAGACGACGACTCTCCCCATACTTTGCAACAAGAGGAGGGAGGGCTAGGTATGACTTTCCAGCATTTTTGTCTTCTTGAGCTTCAGGGTAAAAGAAAATGGTTCTAAAAACATGATGCAACAAGTTTTCAACCTGCCCTTCCAGCAGTTGGTAAATTCAAGGGGAGTATGAGGATCAGTACCAAATTGGAGAACAGAAATAGAGCAAGGGAGAGAGTATAAGCAATGAGAAGCCTAGCTTGAGCAGAGACCTATGAGTACAGAAGGTGATTAGAATGTTGGTGTTTTTTTAAGCCTCCCCAGAGGCATAACAATTCCTCCTTACAATTACCACCAGGTTTCATAGCCCAGCCATGTCTGTGGTCTGTAATAAAACTTGTGTTCAATAACAGCTATAGGTTGGGTACTAACAAAAAATTAGAGTATACGTTAATCAGGCAGGTACCACAGTGACTTTACATTTCATGCAAAGAGGAACAGTCTTGAAGCTTTCTTATAGAAGAGTGCAGTTACAATCCTGCTCAAGCCTTAGACAAAAAACAGGCACCTCTCCCCTACAAAAAAAAAAAATCTTCGGAATTGCCATACTCAATGAAACTTTTGGCTTACCTAGCTGAGTAGTGAGGTGATAAATTTTATGAAGTTCACCATCTACTGAATACAGGAATACATCCTTTAATTTCCAAAATTAGCTCTTTAAAGTTTCAGGGGATGCCCCTTGCTTCTGCTATCATAGGATTTAATGAACAAAGACATGATAGCCCAATCTATGTGCTTCTCAGTTTTAAAAAATTTCATCAGTTCACCTTTTGGCCTTTATATAGTCAACAAACATTGGTTAAGCATTCATCCAGACCATCAAAACTCATTCAAGAATAACTTCTTGTTTAAGGTCTGCTCATTGGCCAAGAAAGGAAAGAAAATCTATTCACTGACTTAACACGCATTTATCTACCCTTTGCCGATTACTATGGTAGATACTTTTGGAGTACAACATTTAGATAATATACAGTTTTTACTTTAATGGAGCTCATAGTCTAGTAGAGGGATAAGATCCAACTACAGATGATATAAAATGTAATATTGCACGATCTGTGAATTAGAGAGATACAGAACAAAGAGCTAGGAGATGTCCAGAAGCGAAAGTTGTAACTGATGGGGAAATCAAGGAAGGCTTCATGGAGATGATATTGAGATGGGCTATAAAGGATGGATTAGTATTTCAACAAGTAAGGAGGAGGAGGGAGGACATTCCAGACACAGGCATCGTGGACGTTGCTATTGTTGTTTTGTTCTTCATTCTTGAAGAAGATCAATGACATCAGGAAGGTGATGTCATGACTTTCAAGTGAATTGGATCTAAGTGAGGCAGGGTTGTGCAAAGTCACCAGCCTCACTCTCTCCTCCAGGGTCATCTGGGTCCAGTGGCAAGATATGCAGTAGGAGACCTTGGCATTTTTAAGCTAAGGTCTTTCCTAGGTTTCAGTTTGTCTGAGGCAACACCCATTTAGTGATCAAGACTAGGTAAGAAATGAGGCAAAAAATGGCCTCTTTTACCTACTTGTGGGGGGGGTGGGGTGGGAAATCAATCTGGGCTGGGCAGACCCTCAGGGTTTCTGGCCAGAATAGAAACAATTGCTATTTATACTCATTAAAACCCAAACAATGATCAAGTAAATTTTGGGCTGGGACCTATTGTTGACCAATCAGCGAGAGCCAGAGTGATTTGGGTTTAAGGCACGGTCTGGAAGCTCCATTTGAGTCCCAAGGAGCTTTATCAAAATCTGCTTTTCCAGTGCTGTATTTCAAGAAATCATAAATGAAACTGCATGGGGCAAAAGAGTCAATTGTCCCAGTCTTTTTAAAATGATAGGATAAATAAGTAGGGAAGAAAAAAATCTAGCCTATAAATCCCCAATATTTTCCAAGGTTTCAATGTTCAAAATTTATATTCTTTTGGGCAGAGCACCCACAGGTAAGGGTATTATTCCCTCTGGGGACAGAGGGAGAGGAGGGAGAAAGGCACAGAGATAACAGAATACAGAGTATGTTTAAAGAACAGAAAATATTCCACTTTGACTAGAACTTAGGAGTATATGGGGGGCAGTAATATGAGAAGAATAGAACAATAAGGCAAGACAAAAATGTGGAGGCCCCTGAATGCCAAGCAACGAAGTTTGAACTTTATTTAGTCTATGAAGGAATGACTGAACAAATTATGGTACGTGAATATAATGGAATACTATTGCACTATAAGAAATGATGAAAGGGAATGTTTCAGAGAAACCTGGGAAGACTTCCATGAAATGATGCAGAGTGAAATGAACAGAGCTAGGAAAATTATTTATACAAGAACTTTACTCAATGACTTAGAGACAATGGACCCTGAAGATTTCTGAGCAGAGGAATTGGCATAACCAAATCTTACATAATAAAGATTATTCTGCCAGTGGTAGGAAAGATTGATTAGAATGAGGAAAGAATAGGGGTTGGAAGATCTGTTTGGGAAAGGATCACTATAGCCCACTTAGGTCCAGGAAATTATTTGGAACTTGTTTAGAATAGCATTATTCTATACTCCAGACACATGTGAGGACTATTTCTAGAGTCGTGGTGATGGGTATAGATAGGAGGGAATGGATGGGGGAAGATGTTGTGGGGATGGAATCAACGGGACTTGTAAAATGATTAAATATGTGAAATGAGAGAGAGGAAGAAGAAGGTCAGAGATCTCCTCAAGGTTTCAAATATAGGATAGACCAGGTTTTGCCACTGGAAGAAACAGTGAAAGAGAACAGGTTATTCTGGGAGAAGACAACCTCAGTTTGAAGTGGCGGTGGGATATCCAGGTGGAGATGTCCTATAAGCAACTAAACGTGGTTTTCTAGGTCAGAAGAAAAGCAAGAGTTGAGGATAGAGATTTTGGAGTCATCTTCAAAAAGGTTATGATAGCTAAAGCCATGGAAGAAAATTAGATGGCCAATGAAGAGAATATATGTAGAGAAGTGGATCCTAGACAAAACCTGGGTAAATAGTAGACTATAATTACAATTCTCTGAAGTAGATTACAATTACCTTAAGAAACCAAGGACAGGACAAAGAGGAAAAAAGGAACAGTCAGAGAGGTAGAAAGGCAGCCAGGACAGTGTGGTTCCTCTGAAACTGACTTTTGATAAAGACTTCATGTCTTTCAAGAAGCATGCTCATTTTTTTTTCTGTCTATTTGCCTGTGTAAGGACACCTCCTCTCCTCTTAAATTCTTTCATTTTCTAATCAGACTTCTGAGGGCCTTCTTCAGCCCCACATCTTTGTAAAAAGACAAAACAAACATCGTGACACAGTATTCCAGGTGTAAAGAAGGCTGGGTTCTATAAATAGCTGAGCTGATGAGCAATATATAAAACTTAATCAACAACTTTTTTCTAAAGGCATTCCAAGTTAATAAGCAACCCATCCTCCCAGTTTCTCTCTGTGGGAGGGAGGACTTTGTGCAACTAACCTTATTTTATAAATAGAAACCCAAGGGAAAGGAGAGGTTGCAAGGGAATTGCTTAAGGAACCCTAATATAGCTAGCTACAAGGAGTCCTGGTTCCATTGTTCCATCTATTAGGACCACATGTATTAGAATGTGGTGAGAACAACACTGAAGAGGAAGGCCAGAAGGCCTAGTTTTAGTTATGGATCCACAATGACCTTGAATAAATGAAAGAAAAAGCATTAATTAAGCCCTTGCTACATACCAAGCACTATGCTAAGTGCTGGGGATACAAATGTAAGAGATGAGGAAGTTCCTTGCCCTTGAGGAGATCTCTTCTAATGAGGAAGGCATGGCATTTAAGGACGGTGGTTTAGAGCGCCACTTAATCTCTGTAGGTCTCGGTTTTGCTCTCTGTAAAATGTGAACATTTTAAGGAATGACATACCTTAAAGAATATAGAACTAATTGAATACAGAGTGAAGCAAACTTTGTTTATTTTATTTTTCTTGTTTTTTTTGGAGGAGAGGGAGAGTGCTATGGTTTCTTTTACAATATGAAAATATGTTTTGTGTGACTACACATGTATAACCCTATATTAAATTGCTTGCCTTCTCAATGGAGAGGGGAGGGAGAGAATTTGGAACTCAAAATTTTAAAAACTAATGTTAAAAATATTTTTTACATGTAATTGGGGAAAAATAAAATACTAAATTAAAAAAATACTATAAGAACAGAAAAAAGTATATACCGAGGGAATTTATAATATAGGCAAGTATATTGAAAGTATCGAGGTATATTTATAAACTTTCTCAGGCAGGGGAAAAATAACTAAGAAATTACACCCGTATAACATTAACAAAAATCGCACAAAGAAAATATTAACACCTCCCTGACAGACCATATGCCTGTTTCCTCAGAATGAGCTATATGCAAATCAAGGAAAATATAAAAAGGGAAAAGATGGGCCTTCCCAAATAATTCTCTACAATAGATGAAATTTTTTACAGACACACATATGTCTGAAAGGTGCAAAGAATACCAAATCCCATTGTTGTTTGTTGATTTTAAAACAGCATTTGACTAACTAGAGAAAAAGCCTTGAAGGTTCTCCTCCAACAAGGAGCTTCTCATGTAAATGTTAAGATCAGACAAGATTGCTTGATTAATGCAAACATAGAGACTCTGTTCCATGACCCTCTGATTATTCACAAGCCGAGAGATAAATGCTTGCTAAAAGTATTTGCCACTGACATGGAGGATGTCTCGTGTAAGGTCCAACCAGATGGTAGGGTTCCCCAGATGCTCCTGTTGGCAGATAATACTGGGTTAATTGCATCAAGCCTCAGATCATGATAGGGCTTCCTCAATTAAACGATTATTTAAGGGAGAGCAACTTAACGATCCCTACAGGAAAACCTATATAGATGAAAAAATGCTTAAAGTGCAGGATATAGTATGCAGTTAGATGGCAAGTCAGTATATCTGGGGGCAGATACTACAGATGGACAATGAGCTAGGCCCAGAATTGAAATAGAAAGAGAATGCACTACATTTGGGAAATCACACAGTGCTTTAAATTATCTCAAGCTACTCTGTAAAACAAAGAACCTTCCTTTAAAAAATGCAAAATGTTCTCAATGTGATACTTTGGAATATCAAAATCTCTGAAGTATTAAAATTGTGGTAACTCAAAGGGCAATAGAGAGAAAGATACATGCAATAGGCATGGACAAATCATAGTGCATTTCCAATAAGATCAATGCATAAGAAGTGATTTGTTTAAGGCATAAGCAAGTAGAAGAAAATTCAGAAGGGCACAGACAAGCAGGACACTGTGGTCACTGTTGTGTTAAATTTAATATGTACTTTAAAAAAAGCTGTAAATCATATTCAAGCTTCCACATGCACTCTTTTTTTCTGTTCCTTGTCTATGGAGACATTTACTGATGTTTATAAGCTTATAAATAACTTTTTTTTTTTGGTTGGAAAAAGTAGTATAAAAATATTATCAAAGAAATGTGATGGTAGAAACAAAGGTGATAAGTGAGGTAACTGTGTTTCACCGGTAGCTATGAAAAATAAAAAGACCCAAAGGAAGGCCTGCACAGCATGTTAGGTATATCTTTGTTGTTGTCTTTTGTCCTTCATTTTCCAAGAGGACCAATGACTTCAGAGGGTAATGTCTTAATTCATGTGTGAATTGGATTTAAGTGAGGCAGAGTTGCACAAAGTCATCAACCTCACTCTCTCTTCCACAGTCACTGAAGTCCAGCAACAAGACAAAATTCAAGACAACTAGCCATGACCCAGGATACAGTAGATGATCTTGGCATGTCTGATGTCTGACCAACCTCTAAGTGCTCCACAGTGTCTGTTCGGACACTTTCATGGCCATTGGAACAAACTGTTCTCATCTGCCTGTTCTGCCAGGGGAAATCTTCACATTCTTGGGGTAGACATCTCTCTAACTCACTGATGGAGTTGTGGCCTAGTGTCACCCTCAATCTGGTTTAGGCCATCTGCTGAAACAGTTTACTGGGGTGTGACCGCTGTGCATGTGGCTTCTTGGAGCCATGGGTGAGAAGTGAGTGATAGGTGGACACCAACAGGGGACGAGCAGCCCTGAAAAAGGCTTGACAAGCTCTCACATTAGAGGTGCTAGTCCTCCATACACCCTTGTATGCTCTGTAGAGATCTATGGAAGAACATGGACAAGACTTGGACAGGATGAAAAGACATGGGTGGTGTTGTCATCTGTACCAATAGGGAATGTACCCAGACAACAAGATCACAGATCTAAGGTCCTATGATCTGACAAGTAATATGGCATAGCAGAGAAAGCTCTGGCCTTGGAGTCTGTAAAACCTTCCTTCGAATCCCAGCTCTGACACTTACTAGCTTTGTGACTATGGATAAATTACCTAACCTCTCTGGCTTTAGTTGCCTCACATATAAAATGGGGGGGGGGTGTTGTACTAAATGTCTACTCCAGCTCTAAAGCTATGATTCTATGATCCTATTAAATATAAGGGCTGTTACTAAGTATACTTGGATTTGGCCTAAATTTTGTTTAATGGTAACTCTGGTAAACAAACCACAAAAGGATATTAAATGTTAAAACTTCCCAGATAACTCACAGTAATGGGAAAAGACACAGGCCAATATATTCTCCAGTTAGCATTTGCTTTTCTCAAAATTCCAAAAGGAAGAGCTTTCTTGCTTATCAAAAAGTACATCCCCCAGGAGTTCAAGGATGCCTCCATTGCCCATCTCTATAAAGGTAAAGGAAATATATTATCTTGTGAGAATCACTGCGGTGGGGGTGGGGGGGGGTCTCCCTCTTAGTCACTGCTGGTGAGATTCTCGCCAGAGTTCTCCTTAATAGGCTGATCCTTCACCTGGAAGAGGTCATCTATCTGAGAGTCAGCACGGCTTCAGAAAGGGCCAAGGAACAGTCAATATGGTGTTTGCTGCGCAACAACTCCAGGAGAAATGCCAGGAGCTCTGTATACAGCATTTGTATATCTGATCTAGGGCTTTATCTGATACTGTCAGTCATGAGGGATTTTGGGAAATTTGGTTGCCCAGAGAAGTTCATCTGTATTATATCAATTTCATGACGGCATGCTTGCCAGGTTCTGGTTAATGGATGATGCTCTCACACTTTGCCAGTCACCAGTGGAGTGAAGCAAGGCTGTGTGCTCAGTCTGATGCTTTTCAGCATGATGTTTTCAGTCAGTTGTCAAGTACCTCCAATAAGGATGAACATGGCATCAAGGTCAGCTACCGTCCTGATGGTAAATTCAACTTGGAAAGACTACAAGCCAAGACTGAAGTGCAAGGAGTGTTGGTACATGACTTTTTGTATGTAGATGACTGTGCACTCAATGTAGCCTCTGAAACTGAGATGCAACAAAAAGTGGATTGATTCTCTACTGCTTGTGCTAGCAATTAACACCAAGGAAACACAGGTGCTCCACCAGCCAGCACCACACCATTTATATATAGAACCCTTGGTTACAGCAAATGGAGAAGTTTTGAATGCTGTGGATAAGTTCACTTACCCTGGCAGTATCTTTTAGAGATGTACACAGTGATAATGAGGTTGATGCTCGCATTGCCAGAGCTAGCTCAATATTTGGGAGGCTCCAAAGGAAAGCGTGGGAGAGAAGAGGTATTAGACTGACTACCAAACTGAAGGTCTACAGAGCTGTTGTGCTGACCTCATTGACCACACTGCCTGTGGAACCTGGACAGTCTACCAGCGCCATGCCAGGAAACTGAATCGCTTGCATTTGAACTGTCTTGGAAAGAGTCTGAAGATCACCTGGCAGGATAAGATACCAGACATTGAGGTTCCTTCTTGACCTAAACTGCCAAGTCTTCAAACTCTACTGCAGAGAGTGCAACTCTGATGGGCTAGCCACATTGTTCAAATACCATACCTACATGTGCCAAAAAGACCATTTTATGGAGAACTCACAGAGGGCAAATGCTTATGTGGTGGTCAGCAAAAGTGAAACAAGAACCCTCTAAAGATCTCCCTTAACAACTCGGGAATTGATTGTGTGACATGGGAGATCCTGGAACAGGACTGCCCAGCATGGCATGCCCTCATCAGAGGAGGTGTTGTGCTGTATGAGCAAAGCAGAATTGAAGTAGCTTCAAAGAAATGAGAAATGCGCACGTTTAGAGAATCCACCCCAAATGTTCACATGGAATATTTGTGTCTGACCTGTAGTAGAGTATTCTGAGCTCATACTGGTCTGATCAGCCAGTCAGATGCATTCTAACTTGACTCTAACACAGTGATGCTCTCTTCAAGAATAAAGGACAACAACCAACCACTATACACTTGGCAACAATGATATATTTCAAAGAAGGAATATTTGTTTTACATCTATGTGTGTGGATACATCAATTTTCAAAAAAAAAAAGTCATCCATCTAGTTGACTGGTTCCTTGCTCCTTTAGCCTGTACTTGCAGATAGGCAAGTATCTGGGTATTAGAACTTTGTCAGCAATGAAATGTCACAGTTCTTCTTGGGAGGTAACCACTATTTCTCAGGGTGGGGGGAGGAGGGGGCATTTCAATGGTGGGCTGTCGGGGTTTCAAGCCCTCTTCCACCATCTCCTTATATCCAGGCAAGCCATTTTCTCCCATGTTTTCTCGTAACCACAGTCCACCATTCCCAGAGAACGTGATCCCAACAGATTTGATTTAAGCATGGTGATACCACTTTGGAATCCCTACCTGGCATGGGGAGGTGGAAAGAACAGAGAAGATGATCAATAATCCTTGGAAAGGAATAAGTCATTTACAATGTGGGAAAGGAGTTGCACAGAGGAAGCATATGTCGTCTATTTTATACCCTTAAGTAAATTCAGTTTAGCCTGTCTGGAAGTAATTATTTTTAAATTAACCAGAAAGGAAGAGAGTCATTTCTAAAGTGTCAAGAAAGGAATTTCGATCCCCTCTCATTAGAAGGATTTCCACAAATCCAGGACACCTTTCTCTGCACAGGTAATGGTTTGCTTGGGATAGTTAAATGACAAGCTGCCAAAATTTTGCTTTAAACAAAAGGACTTCCCTGGAGGAAGAATGATTTGATGGAGTGATGAACTTGGAGTCAGAAGATCTAGATTCAGGATCTGACTCTGCCACTTTCTACTAGTGTGACCTTGGGAAAAATCTTCATTTCTCCAAGCCTCAGTTTCCTCATCTGTAAAAGGAGGAAATTGGATTAGATGATTTGTAAGGCTCCTCCTTGTAGATATAATATTTTGTGCTACTGAAAATGAGAAGAAATCCTCCATAGGTTGGTGTGTATTTGGTATATATCTGGAAGGTATGAGTGTTTTGAGTATTTGGTGAGATAGTCAACCTTTGTTTCTGTCTTTGATCTCCTTGGTCAACCTTTCCAGTTTACAGATGCAGAAAATGAAGCCTGGAGAGTTTAAGTGACTTACCTATCTATGATTGCACAGATAGCAAAAGTATCCAAGCTAGGATCCGAACACCCACATCAGTACTCTTTCATTTTCTTCCAATACCATCAAGTATTCTAAGGACTTTGCCATCTTGACTCAGCTGCCCTCTCACCCTGGAGTATCCCTCAGCATCGAAGACCTTCTCACCCTGTAATAAATATCCTTCTGTCATGCCGGTCCACTTCTCCAATTTGTGAGCTTCCAGTTTGGGGACAGGCCCAGATCTGCCACGTTATAATTGTTATACATGTTATACAACTGGTTATACTTCTTATTCTAAGGATTTTGCCATCATGTTCCTGCCTTGGTATCCCTTATCTTCCCCTTCTCCCTTTTTACATATTATCTTCTCCCATGAGAATATAAAGAAGTGGCCATCTTTCTATTTTGTTTCTATTTGCATCTCCAGCACTTGGTATAATGTCTCACATATAGTAAATACCTTAATAAATGCTTGTTACCTATCCACTTATTTGCAGTGGTGAAAGCTTCTTAATAAAAATAAAAATAATGCTTTGTACTTCCTTAAAAATAATTTAACCCTAATTTATTTGCTCAGACATTTTTCAACCTGCAACATATTTATTTTATAGTAAAAAAAAGCCCAGGCAACCCCATCCCTAAAATAGGTGGCTGTCAGTTGCAGTCTCTTTCAGAGTAATAGGCAGAGCTCCCTGGATTGATTTTTAATCTTAGCCACTCTGGCAATTTTCTCTGAAAGGCTTTGAGAAACTCTCCTGAATGTTCTAAACTTTGATTTAGCCACCTTCAAAGAGAAAATGGGGCTTAATAAGCATGGCCTATCTTAGCCATAAGACAAGCTAAAGGGATCACAAAGTACCGAGCCAGATGCCACAGAAATGTACAATGATAATAATTAATTAAATGAGACAGTCCTCTTCCAGGATCTCCTTTTTAATAAAGCAACCCAAAATAGAAGGCTGTCATGTCCTACTGGAGTTTGTCTATCCTGAAATATAATCCCCCTTCTATAATCTCCTTCTCATACCTCCCAAGTAGGGAAGCTTTCCTCTCTTTAAATTGTGTTTTTGTATAAATTAAATCAGCTCAATGCCACCCAATATGTAAAACAGACTAAAATTAAAAGGAAATCTACAGGCAAATTTGAAGTGGGGCAATTAGCCAAAAGTTCTAGAAAAATGCCTGCTAAGTAATTTCCACCTGTATTCGTATTAAGATCCTCAGCCGAAAGTATTGTAATCATGTTATTACAATATGGGAATGCATCTACTCCAACAGCAACTATTCATTAGAAATAAGAAAAAAAACACTTTCTTCTCTGCTAATAATAATAGCTAACATTTATATAGTGCTTTAAGGTTTGCAAAGTGCTTCACAAATATTATTTCACTTATCCTCACAACAATCCTGGGGGTTTGGAGGTAGGTGATATTATTATCCCTACTTTACAGATGAGGAAACTGAGGAAGACAGAGTTGTACAGCAGCTTGGCCCAGGATCACATAGCTAGTTAATATGTGAGGCTGGATTTGAATTCAGGTCTTCCTAACTCCAAGTCCAGCACTCTTATCTATTGGGTCACCTAGCAATTGCTTCAGGATCATTCTGTCAAATTCCATTTGAATATTTTTTTTCACCTAAGTTCCCATATCCAACATCCTACCTATATCCTATATCCCAGGGCTTCTTAAACTTTTTCCACTCACATCCCCTTTTCGAGTTTTGGCAGTGGTTGTTGGCATTGCGTGGCCTGAGGATGTGCACTGTGCAAAGTGCTGCATGCTTTGTGTTCAGAACCAAGACTGCAGTGAGTTGCAGGATGCAACACGGGCAAGCACTGCCAGAAACACCTGGGATTCATTACATGTTTGATTTTTAATTAATTTTTGGTTGTTGTGTGCTGCCAAATATGGGGTCAAGACCCATAGCTTAAGAAGCGCCGAATATCCTACTTATATCCAATACCAGAATCCTTCACTCTTTTTCAATTGATGACATGCTTATGAATTTATGTAACTGCCATGGAACACCGAAGAGGTTATATCCTCTGGTATGTCTGTCTGTCCCCCTTATTTCCCAAATCAGCTAATCACTTGCTTTGTCTAGGAAGGAAGGAGGAAGAAATAGTCACTAGCAATACAGTAGAAAAAGCATAGGATTTAGAGCGAAAGGTCTTGGGCTCATATCTGAGCTCTGTCACTTAAAATCTCTGTGACGTTGGCTAATCCACTAAAACCTCTCTAGGCCTCAGTTTCCCCATCTGTAAAATAAGGGGATTGGACTATATGACCTTTAAAATCTTTCCAGCTCTATTTTCCCGTTAACCCCAAACATCTCTAGCCCTTCAACTGCAGAGATACTCACTTGGAAGATAAGTTGTCTTTCTCTATGCCAGGGTATTTTGGTTTTTTTTGTTTTTGTAGGGGGGAAGGTGAGGCAATTGGGGTTAAGTGACTTGCCCAAGGTCACACAGCTAGTAAGTGTGTCAAGCATCTGAGGCCAAATTTGACCTCAGGTCCTCCTGACTCTAGGGCCAGGTTCTACTCACTGAACCACCTAGCTGCCCCTTGTTTTTGCTTTGGATTGCTTCTTTGGTCTATACCTATGATTTTATTGGTGGGAATTCCCTCCATCAATGCAGATCAGCAACTGCTTTACAACTTGTCATATAAAGTTGCCTAGGGAACTAAGAGGTTTAATGACTTGCCCAGGTCACACAAATCATATGTCAGAGGCATTCCACTCACTGGAGCAAAACATAGCTCTCCTCCAAACAGGTGTCTCCATGCGTATTTTAAGATTGTATAAGAAACTATGACAGACAGTGTAAAAGAAACAGTTTTGACAACTATCAATATCATGAGATAGAGATTGGAGCTGTGATTTCATTGATACAAATAGCTCCCGAGGAAACTCCATCTACCAATGTAGTTGCCACCTTTTCTTCAATTTATATTCTTAGAGTTACCCAGAACACTGAGAGGTTAAATTATTTGAACACGGTGACACAGCCCATATGCTGAAAAGTAGGACTATGAACTTGGGTCTTCCTGGTTCTGAGGCCAACTCTCTACCATGCTGCCTCTCCAAATGAACAAGGAATAAAAATGAGGAGACAGAGGCACTCCAACATGCTTGCTAGTGTCACCAATGTTCTACCAAGTACAAACAGAAAAGGAAATGCTTATGGATGATAGGTACTACAGATGCTCCTGTTTATGAAGGGCACTGTCCTGACTCTAGTCCCAGAACATTACAAGGTCCCTCCATCAATGTAGAATACTGCCTCATCCACATTTCTCATCCAGTACCATTCCTATTCATGTCTTTTTATAAGTCCTCTGCATTTAGTAAATGCATTGGAAGCTTTCCTCTGGTTCTCTTAATATTTTGTGGATACCAATATCTCAAGCTATGCATTTGTTATCATTTATTCTTGTGCCATGCCTGGCCCTGCCACTTTCCTGGTCATATGGATCTTCAATGATTCTTTTACTTACTTAATTCCATCATGTACTTTTACATTCCATTTGGATTTTTGTGTTCAGAAGACCATTGTGTTTAATGTCCATACCACTGGAATCACAGATACATTTAAGCATTCAGAGTAAATATCAGGTTAGGAGTACAAACTATGATTTATTCTGGGTTTGGGAAATGACTAGAGTGATAGACCATCAGGGAGGTCAATATTTCATCAGAAGGAAGCAGAGTTAAGATGAAGGAGTGAGAGTCAGCATTTTCACCCAGTTCGCCAAATACATCTCCACAACCTAGAAAATGTGCCAGATCAAATCTGATCAGGAAACCAAGAAAAAGTCAGTGAGTCATTTTTTTCAGCCCATGGCAGCTTAGGAAGATAGAAGAGAGGTCTGTGGACACAGGGATGTCCTGCTGGCCAGGAGCAATTAAGGCCGTGGTGGGGAACATTCCATCACCCAAGGACGGTAAGGGAGCTATAACCTAACACCAAGGCTTGGAGGACCAGGTCAAAAAGATCACAGGACTTCTGAACCAGTGGTAGGAATAGTAACAGGTGAGATCTAGCAGCTCACTCATACATTGCCCAGCTTAGGGTCACATTTCCAGAGCAGAAAGGAGGGGTCACAAACAAGACAGGTGCTCACTATGTATGGAGCAAGGCACAAACTTCAAAAACTTAGCTAGGTGGTTCTGAGACCAAGAACGGGGGAGGGGGGGGGACTCAGTTCTAATGTTTATCTCTGTACATAAGCTAGTAGTGGAGTGTGGATGGGGAGGAAGGGGAAAAAGAACAAAATAAAAAGTGCATGCAGAGAACAAGAGAAAACTTAAAATGAAGCAAAGAAAAGATGGACAGCTCTCAACACGATGTGTAGTATTTATTATATAGGCTTTTTTGAAATAGAAATTTATTGCTGTATTGTCTTAAATCCTCTCTTATGTTCTACTGTACACATGATATGCTTTTTAAAAATTTTGTATATGTTTCAACATTTAAGCTTATAATGTTTCTTTTTCTTTTCTCTATTGCATATTTAAGTTTTAGTATATAAGTCTAAAATTTAAAAAAAAGAAAAATATGTTAGTGGGGGAACCTCATTTTACCTCCTCAGACCTAGACAAATCTAACCGTAAATAAACAAGAAAAAAGTAAAGGAGACGAATCAAATTTTAGGTAAGTTAGAGAAAATATTGAATGGGAATAGAAAAGAGTATGCCTATTTCTTGGCTGTGCATGGCATCTTCACAAAAATTGGCTATGTATTGAGGTAAAAACCCTCACAAATAAACACAGAAAAGAAGACATATTAAATGCATTCCCTTTCTGACCATAATGAAATAAAAATACATTCGATAAAGTGTTTTTGAGTCATAGATTAAAAATTAATTGGAAATCATAGAAACAATCAGTAGTTTCATTAAACATAATGACATCAGTGAGACAACAATCCAAAATTTGTGGGATGGAGCCAAGGCAGTACTTAGGAGAAAATTTATATCTCCAAATGCTCACATAAATAAAAGAGAGAAAGAATAGATCAATGAATTGGGCATGCAACTAAAAAGAAAATTAGAAAAACATCAAATTAAAACCCCCTAATTAAACACTGAAATAGAAATCCTGAAAATCAAAGGAGATTTATGAAATTTTAAGTTAAAAAAACCATTGAACAAATAAACAAAACTAGCAGTTGTTTAAAAAAAACCCAATAAAATAGATAAATCATTGGCTAAATTGATTTGAAAAAAGAAAGAATAAAAACAGATTATCAGTATAAAAAATGAAAAAGGTGAATTCATAGCCAATGTAAGAGGAAATAAAAGCAATTATTAGGAGCTATTTTGCCAAACCAATGAAACAGATGAACATATATATGTATGTGTGTGTGTGTTTGCGCATGTATAAATTGCCCAGATTAACAGAATAGGAAATAGAATACTTAAATTACCTTATCTTAGAAAAAGAAATGGAACAAGCTATAAATGAGCTCCCTAAGGGGAAAAAAAAACACCCAGGACCAGATGGATTTCCATGCAAATGCTACCAGACATTTAAAAAACAATTAATTTCAATACTACATAAACTGTTTGAAAAATAGATAAAGAAGGTATTCTGCCAAATTCCTTCTATGACGCAAATATGGTTTTAATACCTAACCCGGAGAGATTCAAAACAGAAAACAGCAAACTATAGAGAAATTTTCCCTAATAAATATTGATGCAAAAAATTCAACAAAACACTAGCAAGGAGATTACAACAATTTATTACAAAGATCATACACTATGACCAGGTTGGATTTATATCAGGAATACAGGGCTGGTTCAATATTGGGAAAACTATAAGCACAACTGACAATACAAAAATTATTATTCTAATAGATATAGAAAAAAACTTTTAACAAAATACAACACCCATTTCTGTTAAAAAATAGTAGAAAGCACAGGAACAATTGGGGTTTTCTTTAAAACTGTAAGTAACATATCTCTAAAGCCAAGAGCAAATATTATTGGTAATGGGGATAAGCTAGAAGCCTTTCCAATAAGATCAGGGGTGAAGCAAGGATTTCCATTATCACTGTTACTATTCAATACTAATAATAGCTAGTATTTATATAGTAATTGCTGTGTGTCAAGAACTGTACTAAATGCTTTACAATTGTTATGCAATTTGATTCTCACAACAACCCTAGGAAGTAGGTGCCATTTCTCTCCCTATTTTACAGATAAGAAAACTGAGGCAGGCAGGGTAATTTACCTAGAGTCACACAGGTAGTAAGTGTATTGAGGTCTGATTTGAACTCAGATCTTATTAACTACAGGCCCAGTGCTCTATCTACTGCACTTCCTAACTGCTACACTGCTAGTTATAGCAAACAGATAAGGAAAAAAATTGGAGGAATAAGCAGAGGCAATGAGGAAACAAAACTATCATTCTTTGCAGATGATATAATGGTTTACCTAGAGAACCCTACAGTCAATTAAAAAACTCATTGAAACAATGAACAACTTGAGCAAAGTTGCAGGATATAAAATAAACTCACACAAATCACCAGCATTTATGTTACCCACAAAATCCAGCAGTAAGACATAGAGAAATTCCACCTGAAATAATTACAGACATTATATAATACTGGGGAGTTTACCCACCAAGACACACGAAGGAACTATATGAAAGCAGTTACAAAACACACTTCACATAAAGACAGATCTAAATAACTGAAGAAATATTGACTGTTCATATGAATGCTGAGCCAATATAATAAAAACGACAATATTATCTAAATTAATTTACCATTCAGTGTCATAACCAAGCTACCAAAAACTTACTTTATAAAGTTAGAAAAAATATAACAAAATTCATCCGGTCAAGAAAAAGGTTGAGAATATGCAGGGGATCAATGAAAAAAAATGGGAAGGAATGGGGTCTAGCACTGCCAGGTCTCAAGCTACATATATTATAAAACCTGTAGTCATCAAAACAATTTGGTATTAGATAAGAAATAGAGAGTGTGATCTGTGGAAACATTAGATACACAACATACAAAGCAAATGAACATAGTAACCTAGTGAGTGACAAACCCAATGATCCTAGGTTTTGGAGCAAGAAGTCACTACTGACAAGAGCTGTTGCAAAAACTGGAAAGTTGTCCAGCACAAATTAAGCGAAGATCAGTCTCTCACTCCAAATGCCAAGATAAATACAAAAAGGGTATATGATTTACATATATAGGGTGACATCATAAGCAAATTAGTGGAATAGGGAAATTACCTGTCAGTATGGATAGAGGAAACTTTGGTTCATGATTAAGTGAGAAATAGAGAGGTTAATACGAGGTCAGATGGATAATTTTGATTACATAAAATTAGAGATTTTGTACAGAAAAAGACCAATGCAGCTAAAATTAGAAGAAAAGCAAGAAACTGGGAAAATATATTTACAGTAAGTTTCTCTGATGAAGGTCTCATTTCTAAACTATATAGGGAATTGAGTCAAACTTACAACAATAAGAGCCATTTCCCAACTGATAAATGGTCAAAAGGTATGAATAGATATTTTTAGAGGAAGAAGTCAAAGCTATCAGTAGTCATATGAAAACAGATGCTAAATAAATAATAATTAGAGAAATGCAAATTAAAACAACTCTGAGGTTCCACTCATTAGATTGGGTAAGATGACAAAAAAGGAAAATGATAAAGCTGGAAGGGTTGTGGGAAGGCAGGTACATCAATGCCCTGTTGGTAGAGCTGTTTAGTAGTCCAACCATTCTGGAAAGCAAATTGGAACTGAAAGGGTATTAAACTATTAAATGACCCCTACTCTTTGACCCAGCAATACCACTACTAGGGCTACAACCAAAAGAGAATGAAGAAAGAAGAAAAGCACCTATATGTACAAAAATAGTTACAGCAGCTCATTTTGTGGTGGCAAGAATTTGGAAAGTAAGAGGACACCCATCAGCCAGGGAATGGTTGAACAAATCATGATATATGAGTGTGATGGAATATTATTGTGCTATAAGAAATGATGAAGGGGATAGCTTCAGAAAAACCTGTCTGAACTGATGCAAAGTGAAGTGAGCAGAACCAGGAGAACAAGCTACATAGTAACAGCAATATTATAATCAACTTGGAAAGATTTAGTAATAACTATGATCAGTATAATGACCTATAACTTCCAAAGGAGTCATGATGAAACAGGCTGTCCACCTGTAGATATCTGAGAACTGATGGCCTCCAAGTGCAGACTGAAGCATATTCAATTCAAAGAACCTCTTTTTTCTTGCTTTCCCCCTCTGCCCCCTCCTTTTTTTCTGGAAAAGGGGCATGGCTCTTGTGAAAATCTGTTTTGCATAACTATACATATTTGTAATAGGTTTTGTTTTTCTTGCCTTCTCACTGGCTGAGAGAGGGTTTAGGGGAGGCTGAGAATTTGGAACTGAAAAAAATGAATAAAACGGTATCTATGCTATAAACAACAAATGAATGAATGAAATACATTATCAGTTACCTTCTTAACATTTGGATATATAGGCACCATATTTGGTAAATAAAATATCTCACTGTACCCTTATTTCCAACATAAACATTACAGAAACGTGAAAAGTCCACATATAAATTTATTTTATACAAAGGTATATCTAAATGTCTCTACCACCTTTGTAAGTAAAATGCCCACGTTATTTGAGTAAATGTAGAAGGGAAAAATGGTTTTTAAACTTATAATATTATTAGGTTCAAGGCTCTAATTCCAAAGGCTGTAGAGGTGAACAGTCTCTTCTGCCCATTCTTTAATATTTAGCAGCAAAATTCTCCAAATGTAGAGTTGTTTAATAAACATTAGTTTCATGTTACTAAACATGAAAATAAAATCAATAACTGTGTGGCTTACTGAAGGATTTATGCATTAGTAGTAGCTAAGCTATGCCTACCACAATGCATTCCATAATGTCTATTTTATAACCCTATCCATAATAATATAAATGTACATATACCCAAATATATATGTGCATACACATATATGGATATATCTATTATTTAGGACTTTTAAACTTATAAGTGCTATCTCTTTCCTTTTCATAGTGAATTGACATTGCTTATTAGAAAAGTATCAGGGAAGAGTTCTAACTCCTTATAAAAAAAAATCTCTGCCTTCCTTTCAACAAAAGAACCTGCCTCAAGGCCACTCCCCTGATAGTGACAGCGGTCAAGTTATTTGGAGATAAAAAGAATTTTGTTAGAAGTTCAGCTTCTACTGATACTGATGGCTTATTCTGCCTAATCTATACAATCTGCTGCCAGTCCCTATTCTGTCTTAACACCCCTTAAATTGCTATAGGGTTGTAAGTAATTTTTCATTGTCTTTTGGGTTACCTGAAATTTTGATTCTGTAAGAATGTAGGGAAGATCTCTTTTTGTTTCCAAAATTATAATGCCCATTGCAGTTCCCTTAAAGTAGGTTTTGTTTGTTTTTCTAGTAGCAACAGATTTCTGCATCCTGAGAGCATTCTGGTCCTATCCTCACTATCCACAATTTAGCCACTCACTTGTCCTAGATTTCCTGAGAACTAGAAAACTGAAACATCTCTGTCACGCTTCAAAGATAGGACCTTTTCTGTAAATGAAGGGAAATCTGGTAAGTTATCTTTGATGCTGTCACCCCATCTCTGCAACCCCCAACAGTCATTTGGGGAGTTGCAATTCTTCCCCCTATCAGCTAATCTAAGACTATAGCCCTTTTTTTGGTTCAGGGAGCTGGCAGAAATTCAGGTTGAGACATAGACCTGAGGAACATCCTGTCTCATTTCCAGTCCTCTTAAGACCTCTGATGGTTTTAAATAATATCCTTCAATAAGCCTTATTAAGAATATATAATTTCTGAATGAAGGGCCTGTTACTTTACTCTCTGGGTAGGCAAGTTTATCACAAAATCATACATTTCAGAGGGCAATTAATGGTAATTATATTATTTGTTAATGTTAATAATAGCATTTATATGAGGCTTTCAGGCTTGCAGAGCACCTTAAATACATTATCTCGATAGTTGCTATTATTATCATCCCCTATTTTAGAGATGAAGAAAATGAGGGTGAAAGAGATTAATTGTCATGCCCAGGGTCACACACCTAGTAAAGTAAAAAGGAGGAAATGGTCAGATTTTCCTATTTATTTTACTTCCTACATTCAGAGGTAATTCAAATCCTACTTTGGGATTTGAATTCAAGTCTTCCTGACTTCAGGTTCAGAACCATATCTGCTATACCACTTAGCTGCCAATTATCTCTAACTGTAGGATGTAAAATGGATTTTTCAATTATTACAACAGACCTCTCAAAATAACCCCAGGTCATTTGATGAGAGTAGTATGGCAGTAAAATAACACATTACAGTTGGCTTGTCAGATGAATGGTGAGTGTAAGGAACATGGAATTTGATAGGATCCCCTGAGATGCTTATCACTGGGGGCACAATCCCTTGGGCATGTAGAGTTCCTGGTTCTTCCATAGCCACTGACATGCCAATGGGAAGCACCAGCACTCATGTCATGGTTGCAAGACAAATCTTTGGCAACAATGGATTCTGAAACTATGATGCTTTTGTTTACATGAAGCAAAATTTCTTCTGAAGTTTATCAGTTAAAATGTCATGTCACTATGGATGATAGAGATTTAGTAGCCAAGGTATACATGGCTAAGCTCATGGACAATCTCTTCTCAATTCATGATTGG
This sequence comes from Trichosurus vulpecula, assembly GCF_011100635.1. Taxonomy (NCBI): domain Eukaryota; kingdom Metazoa; phylum Chordata; class Mammalia; order Diprotodontia; family Phalangeridae; genus Trichosurus; species Trichosurus vulpecula. The sequence continues at coordinate 183,553,172 of NC_050579.1, forward strand.
TCTTTTGAGCAACTCAGCCTTGGAATATATTCAAAACGTTCAGCAGCCTTAAAAACAGGTGTCTTTAATCTGGTGGGAGAGGCCAATAATTGCTCAGTTTTTCATAATTAGCTTAAGAATAACATATTTTAAGCGACCTTGGGAAGTGGCTATCATCTGAAGGTGGGAAGCATGCCCAGTTTAGGTCTGAATGATGACCGTGAGAATGACCTTATAAAGAAGCTGAAGGAACTACTACCATGATCTAATGGGGAGAAGTCCTTTTGGCTTCTCGAAAAAGTTAGTAGGGGGGGAATATTTGGAACTTTTATCATGCAAATTATATGGTTACCAGTGGACAGACTTCAAAGAAAACTATTAAGTTAACATGGAATTTAAAAGTGGATTACAATTAATTCTATTTAATACTTCAACTTAGGAAATGCATCTCCCAAACAGGTGAGTTGCCGTCACAGGAAATAATAAATGCGAAAGCTTGGTCAGTCAGATTATGAGCTCTCAAGAGAAATTTGTTTTGTTTTGTTTCGGTTTTTTGGTGGGTTTTATTTTATTTTTTTGGTTTGTCTGGGTTTTTTTGCCTTTTTTGTATCCCCAGAATTTAGCACAATGCCTGGAACATAACAGGTAAGAAATAACTGTTAACTTGACTGGCTGACAACAGTTAACCTTACTTCTACAGGTGCTACCTCAGGAGGACCAGGTCACAGCAGTCAAAATAAAGCACTGGCTAATAAAATGATCACCCAGGACAAATACCCATCTGACTCTCGGCTTCATCTAATCAATCAGCAAGCATTTATAAAGTGTCTGTTACGTACCAGGCACTGTGCTAGGTGCTGAGATGAAGAGACATTTATTCCAAAGACTTAAAAAAACCCCAAATCTCACTTAGCTGGTTTCTTTCTGTCCTTCTGGCCCACAATTTTCAATTCCTAATTTGAACATGAATATAATATAATATAATATATGAATATATATTAATATATTATATATAATATATGAATATATATTCATATATTATATATAATATATGAATATATATTCATATATTATATATAATATATAATAATATATGAATATAATATAATATAACATGAAAAATAACTGAATAAAAAGGCAATCCAGAATCAGACTTCGTCAAGGTGCTCTTCCCTATGAATCCCACACTCTTTAAATTCAAGTCAAAACAATCAGGAGCCAGTTCTGTTATTTATTTCTTATCTTCTTGGCAATGCTCTTGACTTCTTGCCTTGAAAAGAGCTAGAAGTAGTTAATTCTACCTCATATTGGTCAATGAGACATCAGAATGCAGACCAGTAGATGCAAAATAAAAATCTGGTTAAAGAAGGGAAATGTCCCTTACAATAGGTTTTCCGAGCAGTGATTAAAGAACGCTTGACTTAGCTTCTGATTCTTGAGACTTCACTATTCCTAGTCCACCCCTGACCCACCATGCTGCTACTTCCTGATCACCTTCATGACATCACACACCTCCAATACCACTTTGCACCTCTACCTCTGGAAACAGTATTCAGATTAATACTACCATTTTAGGAAAGGACATGCTGAATCAACAGCTCCATTCACTATCCCTATATCTTCCCTGACCCCTATTAAAATATAAGCTCTTTGAGGTCTGCAATTATATTGCTTTTGGCATTTGTATTCTTTGCAGACTCTTGAGTGATAGAGACAGACCTTAGTTCAAATTTGACCTCAGATGCTTACTAGTCACGTAGCCAGGCAAACCACTTGCCCTCTCTCACTCTCAGTTTTCTCATCAGTAAAATGGGGATAATAATAAAATTTCCTTTGAGGGTCCTTGTGAGGATTACATGGGATAACATGCAAAGCACTTTGTAAACTCTAAAGTACTATGTTAATTCTATTTGTTATCATTATTGTTGTTGTTGAGTTAGAAGTTAGTAAGATATTTATAGGATATCTCATATGATAAGGAAGAATATAGGAACCCTGTTCTCCATAAATTTGTGATTCAATTAGAAAGACAAAGCGCGCGCGCGCACACACACACACACACACACACACATCAAAGAGCTAAATAATAATGTAAGGGAATATTTTTGTTTATTGGCAGGGCAATTGGGGTTAAGTGACTTGCCCAAGGTCACACAGTTAGTACAAGTGTCAAGTTTCTGAGGCTGGATTTGAACTCAGGTCCTCCTGACTCCAGGGCCGGTGCTCTATTCACTGTGCCACCTAGCTGCCCCTGGAATATTTTTTGAGTAACAGTATGAGTGGCAGGAAAAATAGAAGGGGACATCAATGGAGGCTGGGCTATCAGGTAAAGTCTCATGGAATACTACAGCGAGGTCCTGAAAATCTTTTGACAGACTGAGAATATGGAACAGGACATTCTAGACAGAAGGTGCAATATGGCAAAGGTTTAGAGTCAGATTGAGCAAGGACTGTTTGGGGGACAGTAAAAAGGCTAGCCAGCCTAAATGGTACAGAGAGCACATTGGAGAATAATAGGAAATAAAGGTGAATAAATAGAAATTTTGCTAGACTGTGAAGCACCCTTAGAAAACCACAAATTAACATCATCTATGTTGCACTGTATTTTTGTTCATTTTGTTAAGCAGTTGCCAATGATATTTTCATCTGGTTAGGAAAACAAAACTTGGGAGTTTTGCAGCAGCAGATGAGTTTGACACCTTTGCTGCAGAGAATAGGGAACTCCTGGAAACGTCTGAGCAAAGTGTTTTAAGATGAATCTAGATGGCCTCCCAGAATAACTGGAATGGAAGCCTGGATGAGACGTCAAGAGTCTATCTGAGAAGCTGTTTCAAGTATTTTAAGAATGAAGTGTTGACAATATGAACTGGAGTGCTGGCAGTGAACAGGAATAGAGAGATGGAGGGAGAGGTGCAAGAGACATTTTGAAAGAAGAAAAAAAACCCTAGTGATTGGCCAGACACTGATTAAGGACACCCCAGACACTGTAGCTATACAATCCTATTTGCTTTGTCTCTCCCTATTAGAACAGGAGTTCCTTGAGGACAGAAACTACCTCTATTTTCTGTTTGTATCTCCAGGGCTTAGCACAGTGCTTTACAAACAGTAAGCACTTAATAAATGCTTTAATTCAGTGGAGGAATCAAATAGGACCCAGAAATAGTGGGCCTAAGTGATGGAAAGAAAAGTGGTAACATTGATAGAGCAAATTGAAAAGGGGAATTGGTTTGAGGAAGGCCGAGTTTGACTATGAAAATATTGAATCTAAGTTGATGGTAGGGTATCTATATAGAAAAGTCCTGTAAGCAGCACTAGTGAAGGTCTCTCATGAGGCTTTCATATGCAGCTACATAGATCTCTACACTACATGTGTATATATATACACACAAATGTAGAATATATGTGTATAAATATATATGTATGTATATATATATGTATATACTGGCATAACAGTGCAAAGGGTATATGCAATCAGGCCTACAGTGGGTGCTGTAGACCAAGAATAAAAGAACCTCAGAAGAGGGAGTGATCAAGACTTACCTTTTTGAAAATTACAGGGTTTCCCCCCACCTTCTCTCCAAGTACTAACAGTCCAGTCAGGAGATATTTGTCTACATATTTAGCCAGTCTCCTAACTTGATTACATAATTTACCTTGTATTGCTTTTTAACAAATTGTCCTTTAGATACAGGGGCTATTAACCTGGCATCTATGAACTTTAAAAAATACATATTTTGATAACTGTATTTCAGTAGAATTGATTTTATTTGTAATTCTATTTATTTTCTTTTATACATTTAAAAACATGACTCTGAGGAGTCCACAAGCTTCAAAAGACTGCCAAAGGGGTCCATCACACACACACACACACACACACACACACACACACACACACACACACACACCCCTTTAATTTAGGATGAATTTTAATAAAATCAGGTCACTGCAAACTTCCCACAATTACTATGTTATCCATTGGTAGGAGGTAGGAGAAGCCCTCCAAAGCTGATACACATTTTAAAGTTGGTTATCACATGGGTTTTACACTATATACTTTTATGTTCAATTTTCTCTTGCCAGATACTGTTGTCTTGTAAAATGAATAGAGGGGGAAATACTTACTGATTTTTAAAATCCATGTGATTTTTAATGCCTGCCAAATGTTAATTACAATTTACTTAATATGAAAGACAGAAAATAAAAGCACTTTGAATCCCCTCCTTTTTTCTTTCCCTTCCCCCGCCAAAAAAAAGAAAGAAAGAAGAAGCTTTTTTAAAGCTGTGAACCAAAAAGAACAGTCTTGCAGACAATGGTAAGAGGTAGGCTAGTTCCCAGGGAATTTCTAAAGAGTTTTTCCTCTTGTTACCTTGGTAACGGCTACCTTGGCACCCTTGTTGATAAGCTGCACCACATTATCCGCTTGGCCTTTGTACGCAGCTATGAGAAGGCGTTCTGAAAGCACAGCGACCACATCCTGCTGGCTCATGAATTAGGAGAGAAAGGTTTTCGGGCAAGTGGTGGACAAGTTCCCGTCAGTTCCAAACAAAGCCTGTGACCCAGGCTGCCCCCACAGACAGAAGTGTCTCCAACCTCATTGGAAGGTGAGTTTTATGACTATGCCATCTTCAGGACCTGTGGGTTACAAAACAAAATGGCCCTCAGTGTCATTCACTCCGTAGCCCGGTCCCTTCCACTTTATTTCTTAGGAGAGGATCCTTCCCAACTGTTATTTGGTGGGGGCTGTGAGTTACTAGGAAAGTCATAAAGGATTAGGGCAGGCCATGCAAACTGAGTGTCTAAAGCAATGGACATGATGGAATTTCCAGGATGGGTGTTGTGAAAATGAATAATCTCCTTTCTCTTCTTTCCTCTTTCAGAAACATTTCCCAACAGCATACATCACTCACTGTATGGCATAAAACACACTGCATGTAGGATCAGAGGACTTTGGATCCAATCCCAGCTCTCCTAGTCACTCTCTGTGCAATCTTGGGAAGGTCATTGATCCCTTTTGGGCCTTAATTTCCTCATCTGTGAAATAAGGGGATTGGTTCAGATGACTTTTGAGGTTGCTTCCAGTTTTAAATCTCTGATGCTATGACCCAGGTCCTCATCGACTCTCATCTGGACAGTTTCAATAGCTTCCTATCATTGATCTTCCTGTATTTAGTCTTTTCTCTTTTCAATCTGTCTTCCATATAGCTGCCAAACTAATGTTCCTAAATCCAAGGTCACTCTTCTGCTCAAAAAGCTTCAGTGGCTCCTCGGTACTTTTAAGTTAAATTATAAATTCCTCTGGCATTTAAAGCCCTCTAAAATCTGGCTCTAGTCTATCTTTTCAGGCTGATTCCATGCTATTCTCTGGCATTCACTATTATGTTATTGTTGTTCAGTCCTTCCAGTCTTGTCTGACTCTTCATGACCCTATTCGGGGTTTTCTTGGCAAAGATACTGGAGTGGTTTGTCATTTCCTTCTCTAACTTATTTTATAGATGAGGAAACTGAGGCAAACAGGGTTAAGTGACTTGCCCAAGGTCACACAGCTAATCAGTGTCTGAGGCCAAATTTGAACTCAGGAAGATGAGTCTTCCTGACTTCAGACCCGGCAGTGAATCCACTGTGCCACCTAGCTGCATTTCATTCGCTTACATACATGAGCCTAACTAGAGCGCTTTTCTCTACACATAGCATTCTATTTTCCTGTTTCCTTGTCTTTCAAAAGAATGCCTCCCCATGCCTGGAATGCTCTCTTCTCACCTTTGTCTCTTGGAACCCTACCTAACTTCAAGGCTCATTTCAAATGTTACCTCTTTCACAAAGTCTGTTCCTGATTTCCCTAGTTGTTAGTGTCTGCCTTGCCCCACTCACCCATTTTAAGGACATATAGCCTACATTTACTTCTCTGTGAACATCTGTTATTCCTTGGTAGAATGTAAACTCTTTGAGGGCAGGTAGTGTCTCACTTTTTGATCTGAATCCCTTGTACTTAGCATAGTGCCTGGAACGTAGTAGGCATGGAAATGCTTGACTGACTGGATGAGTCTAAGGGATGTACTACCTGACATTTCTACTTTGGACGGCCCAGAGCCCAGACATGGATCCATGATCTTGCCTGGCTTAGATGCCATCTTTCTTTTGCCAGAAACATCTTCCAGCTTATTATACATGGCAAAACTGTCTGTGTTTTGCTGGTGTATTACCACCAAGCTCATTATACTCTCTCTTCTGTGTGTCATGTGCTTATCAGACTCTACACCACATTAACCTAAACGCCATGAGTTACAGATTCTCTCCTGGGGGGTTTCTCTGAGGGCAATAGCCATTTCCATCCTTTATTCTTTATTCTTCGTCACTACGTAAAGTGCAAATAGAATACTGCGCAGTTAGCTCCTGCAACAATGTACCAGAAAGAAGCCCAGAGCTAGAATATTTTCTTTAATAAGTTTTATAACAAGATGATACTGAAAAGAATTTGAAGACCACCTTACTGCCAAAATGGAATTTCTGTTTAGGGAAATGAAATGTGCATGGTAATGTAACTTTACCAGTTAACAAGGGGGAGAAAAAAATCTTACTATACACTACCAGCTGGGTATTGGGAAAGACAGTCTATCTCTGGGCAGCTAGAACCAGCAAGCTTTAGCTCCTCTTTCCACAAGCCTGCCAAAATAAACAGGATTTTACCGCTAAGAACCAAATCGGTTTTGTTTTGTTTTTGTATTTTAACTCAGCTCTCTCAAGAGCAGTACTATAACCAGTAAAGGAAACTCATAGGCTGATGTTCAGATGCCTCATTTCCCACATCACTAACCTTGCACATGTCACAAGATGCTAGATGGGAATTGATGCAAATTTCAGAGTCCAATCTAGCATTTGCTACCCTGTGGTTTAAACGTAGCAACTTCTACCGAAAGCAGCCCTGAGCCATAATTATAATAAAGCATCTAAAAATTAATTGTTTCATCAGATTGCTTAAGTGGATTAATTTTCTCCTTTAGGAAAGGAGTGGCAGTTTAGGGGGAAAGAATACCCAATGGACTAATTCATCATTGCTGGATTGTAGAACAGTATAGTTTCTTTGTCTTTCAAAAACAAACTTAAGAAACAGGTGAAACAGCAGCTCAAAGGAAAAATGGCGTGTCTCAAAACACATGACCCTTCATCACTGAGGCAGTCAGTTCTTACTCTGTGCCAAGAACTGTGCTAAACACTGGAGATACCAAAAAAGACCAAAAAAAAACCCCAAACAAACAAAAAAACCCAGTCTCTGCTTTCAAGCACATATTCTAATGGGGGAGTCTTCATTGTACATTTTCATTTAGAGAGATCTGCACATCTTTGGCTATTCGGTTATTGTCAATTTAACAACCATGCAATTCAATCACGATGTAGCCAATTCCAAAGTATAACTGATTCTTCAGTTGTTAAATGATCCAGTTCTCTTATTCTTCTGCTTCATAGGCAGCCCAAAATATAGGTAGAGGTTATCAAGCAAAGGGAGAAATGAGGGAATCTCAATAAATCCATCTGATTAAAATAAAGTTTTGAGAGTCTGTGTAGGTGATGGTTATCTATTCCCATTTTGGGCAGTAGGAGTGCAAACTAGCTAGAGATGGGTCCGATGAAAGACTTAGGTTTTTTCCTACCCCATTTTTTCTACAATCCCAAGAACGAAGCTCTTTCAATTTTAAGGCTGAAATGCAAAGTGCCTAAGAGCAATTCATTCGGAAATTATATCTGGAAATCCCTTTCCCTTCCACTACACTATATATTTTTTCTTAAGGGATTATTGAACCATTTGAAAACATTTTTCCTTTTCCAAACATATGATACAACCTCTCTTACATTCCATCAATTTGAAGCACATCCAGATTAAATACATTAAGCCTCCCTTTAAACGATATGATTACATCAGGGAACTGGGCTCTAATGGTTAGAAATAATACAAGGGTGGATTGCCACAGTGCCATAGGTGAGTCCTATACCTCCAAAATCTTTATCTATCATTTGCATACTTGGTATCCTTGTGTACTTACTAGGGCCTGGATGCATAAAGAGCTGGAAGTGGAATAAGGAAGACCTGAGTTCTTTACCTGCCTATGTTTACACATCTGCAAAACAGGGATAATAATAGTATATAACTTACAGAGTTGTTGTGATGAGATATTATCTCAAATGAGATGTGAAGTGCTTTGTAAGCCTTAAAACACTAAATAAATGCTAGCTGTTACTGAGATAAATATACATAGCTATCATTAGTCTCTTCTTTGAAATGAACACTTGTTACATCGATATCATGAACCAGCTTGTACAAATACTGTGACCAGGGCTGAGAAGCCAACCCGGCATGTTTAGCTCTAAGAAGGAACAATATTCACCCTGTTTCTGGGGTCTCATTAATATGTTCACTATGGTTTCAAGAGTCCATCCAAGTGGTTAAGCAGCCACCCCTAGCGACAGAGTGGTACCTGGTCATCATCTGCAGTAGATGGAATGGTTGAACAAAGAAAAAGAGAGACACTCAGTTCAGCCCAGCAGAAGCTGAACAGCTGTGCCAGGCACTATGATTAAGATATAACTGCACTTACAGGTATGACCCCAAACTACCTCTACAGCCTCATTTTTTTTCCAACAGAGAGGCTTTCCATATAAAAAGATAAATAACCTCTCAACACCATTCCTTGCTGGAACAAGCCACATTACTATTATTTTTTGTAAGTGACAAGAGGAACAATTGCCAGACATGTTAAAAGCAAAAATGTTAGTACTATTTATTGTTTCGTGCTTTATAACCACTTTAAAACTCCCTGATCGCCAAGCCATCTTACTGAGTCAAAGACCATGCCACCCAGGTAACAGGCTGAGTCACGATGCCAACAGAATTCTACACCCTGTCCAGAGTTGGTGGCAAATTCAGGACTTGAATTCCAGATGCCTGGATCCTCATTCAGCCCAATTGGAAAGAGCCTGGGTTTTCAAGAGCCAAGTTTGAATCCTGGCTCAGATATTTGACACCTGTGTGACCTTGAGTCAGAGGCACCGGTGGCATGGTGGATAGAGAGCTGGCCTCAGGCAGGAAGGATGACTTTCAGTTCTCCATCAGGCAGGGACTGACGGGGTGACTCCAGACAAGTTCCCTAGGTAAGTCTTCAAAACTTAATTTGTAACACAGATACTGATCTTCTTTCTAGCCTGAGCTCTTTAGGAGGTGCTTCCTATACTATTGAAGTGGGGAAGGCAAGGCAACTGGGGTTAAGTGACTTGCCCAAGGTCACACAACTAATAAGTGTCAAGTGTCTGAGGCCATATTTGAACTCAGGTCCTCCTGATTCCAGGGCCGATGCTCCATTCACTGTGCCACCTACCTGTTCCCTACACAGTTGAAATCACAGCTCCATTAAAAAATATGGACACCTCACTGTGTCTCAAGAATCTTTATTTACAAAATGAGGGGAATGACCTAAATTACAGGTGTCAAACCCAAGGCACACAACAAACCTCCCAAGGGTAAACCAGAACCAGATGAAAATGGAATTGGGAAATGTTTAACAAAATAAATAAAAATGCAGTGTAACATAGGTAATTTTAATTTGTGGTTTTCTAAGTCAACATTGTAGCCTGTACATATTTGTTTCTCTTTGAGTTTGACACCACTTTCCTAAATGACATATGACTACCTCCTCCCCGCTGCCCCCATGCCTGGAAAGTTCTCCTTGGCCTCCCAGCTTCCTTCAAGACTGGGCTCAAATCCCACCTTCTTGCAATAGGCCTTTCCCAGTAACTCGCCCTCCCCACCCCACTGCCAATGCATTTCCTGTGAGAATTACTTCCCATTTACACTGTATATATCTTATATGTACATAGCTCTTTTCATGTTACCTCCCACATTAGAATGTAAGCTTGGCAAGGTCTATGTTTTTCTTTATATTCCCCCAGGGATTAACACAGTGTGTGCTGAACAGTAAGAACCATGCACTGGAGAGTACTAATAAATTACAATCATCAAACCCCACCTTCATGGTAAGAGATCTAAGGACTGTACACGCTCAGATTCTATCACTTCATTCTAAGGACAACCATCATTAAACAAATGAGCTTATAAGTAGGTATAAGGAAAGGAAGGAAAAGCCCTTTTTAATTTTTACCACATTTGACCTGACTTCTATGCCCACAGTCTCATGTGGGACTAAAACAACAGTACCCCAGAGTTGGTGCTATGAGACTCTGTCTTCAGGAATTCTAGAATATTTCTTTGCCTACCCTGCAAAACAGCAGTCCTCAACTTTTTCTTATAATATTCTTGGCTCCTAACTTGAAGCTTCCCAAATGGGGAGGGGTAGGGAGAAAGGGAAAGAAGTAAGTCGGCCTCAATGCCCAAACCTTCCCACACATCACGGGCAATGCTAGAGGCAAAGGTTGAAGAAAATATTATGTAGCTGGAAGCTGCTGTCACCACAACCTTTCTCCCATCTCTTCCCTCTTTTGAAATAATAGTGAATAAAGCAAGGAGAAGAAGAAATTGGAAAGGAAGAGGAAATAGGAAGGGAGGCAGTGGTAGTGTGACAAACTGGATGGAATTTGGCTTTTTCTCCCTGATATTGGGGCATTCCCTTCCCCCCTCTTCTGATCTACTATAGGTAATTCCTTTAAATTTTAAGTATTTATTGGTTGCCTACTATGTGCACAGCATGTCTTTGTGAAAGTATAATAATCAGTAAAGATTTAAAAAAAAAATCAATCCTTGCTTGCCAGTAATTTATTTGCCAAAGTCACTTTCCAACATGTTGCTCACTTCACAGCGTCTGGGAGTAAAACCTTAAATGCAAACATACTCTCAGCTCATTAGGCAATAACATGCGTACATTGTGCATCAGTTCCCAAGGGTGTATCTAGGAGCCAAGGGAAATCAGGCAGGAGACTTGGAAGATTTTGCCTCCTTCTTCCATTAAAATAAATATTGTCCTATCTTCTTCCCTCCCCCCACTACTCATGATCATTGCAGCCCAATTTGTACCCACTCTTATGTCCCCCTCCCTAGTTACATTACTTATATGCGCAAAGGAGAGTTACCTAGTTCTAACCGGCAGCGGTGTGATCTGTTTTCTCTTTAAATGAACAGCCATAGAGGTCTGCGGAGACTGTCTTTGTCTCCTTCTGAGAGTTTTTCAGCTTAGTCTCTGAGGACCCAATATTTAAAAGCAGCTCTATGTAATCTCCTGAAAGATGTTTCAGAAGAGACGTGCAAACAAAAAAAATTCCTTCTCAGGCGTTATGCAATGCTACAATCACAAACATTCATTATCCACTAAAAGGCGGCTAGATAGCACTACCAGTTAATGAAAACTATGGCTTTCCACCTGCTGCTGCAAGCTCTGTGTAAAGACGGATTATACTTACTTTCTGGGGGTCCTTGTCCCCCTCTCTACATCTTGCTCTTTCTTCCCTGACTGCTGCAGTAAATTCTTTCCTGGAGAGATCATTACCCTCCTCAGACTGTCATTCTCCGTGGGTCCAGAGTGATTTATGTTGGAGCGCTTGCTGCTTGTTCCCCACCCCACATTTAGTCTCTGTCTAGTTGATTAACACACATCTAGAGGCAGATTAAGATCTCCATTAAGCCTTGAGATGTTTTGTGGCTTCCTAGTGCACTCTCCACATCTTCTGAAGTCTGGGATTTCTTGACATTTGTTGAGCTGCACCCGCTCTCCAGCACCCGCCACACAAGAGCTGTAACATTCTTTTCACTGGCTGGATTAATTCACAATTCAGCATGATGCACTTGAAGGGAGCCCAGCTGACCGAGAGACCAAGTTTTCATTCCTCTGGTGGCAATACATGGGGGTGGAGAGGCGTGGGTGTGTGGGGGTGTGTGTGTGTGGATGTATGTGTAGGAGAGTCAACAAGGGGGTCAAAAACCTGTAGTGAATCATCCTCTTGAAAACACTTTGGGGGAAAAACCTACCACTGCTCATCCACACAACAGATACACAGAAACTCCACCCTCTACAGCTGGGAGTTAACAGCAAAGTGACTGCACCAATGCAGGCGGACAACACTCTGGCCATGCAGCACTTCTCAGACGTTTGTAATCCACAGTTTGCTTCTAGAAAATCTTCTCTAGATGATTTCTATTTGGAGGTGGGCTGAAGGGGAATATAAAGTGACTGGGGCTGGAAATATCACTTCTGCCATTCAGTTTTTTAAAAATGTTAAAGAAAGCCAATCTTACTGGTGCTAACACCCAAGGCCTGCACTGAGTTTCCAATTAGCTTAGACTGAAGCATCAGAAAACTAATTTTGCAGATGAAAAAATCCTAGGAAGTGACAGGATAGCTAGCTCAGCTCAAATAGATTCCCCCTACTTTTTATTCTAATTCAATTCAAATCAGTTCGGTTCAATCCCACAGATGTTTATTGGATGCCCCTTGTGCCAGGCACCGGAGATACCAAACACAAATCAGTTTTTATCAATAATAATCAATAATAGTTCCTAACTGAAGGGGTTTCCATAATATTGGGTGGGAAACAATATGCAAAAAGAAAATTTAATATGTAACAGATAATTTCCAGTTGGAGGGTACTACTTCAGTGCGGGGGAGGGGATGGAGAGAAGAGAAGAGATTGCACATAGGAGGAAGAGGCAATTGAGCTGAGCTTTTCCCCCCGCCTTTTTTTTTTAACATTTTTATTTAAAGTTTTGAGTTCCAAATTCTATCCCTCTCTCCCTTCCTCCCCCCTCTCCCACCCCAACCCTGAGATGGTAAGCAATCCACTACAGGTTATACATATGCAATTATGTAAGACATTTCCATATTAGCCATTTTGTACAAGAAAACTTGAATAAAAGAAAAAAATGAAAGAAAGTGAAAAAGAGAGTGCTTCAGTCTGTATTCAATCAATATCAGTTCTTTCTCTGGAGGCAGATAGTAAACTTCATCATTAGTCCTTTGGGATTGTCTTAGGTCATTGCATTGTTGAGAATAGTTAAGTCATTCACAGTTCTTCATTGAGCAATATTGCTGTTACTGTATACAATGTTCTCCTGGTTCTGCTCAGTTCACTTTGCATCAGTTCATGTAAGTCTTTCCAGGTTTTTCTGAAATTATCCTGCTTGTCATTTCTTATAGTACAATAACATTCCATTACAATCATATACCGCATATCATATATCATGTTTAACCATTCCCCAACTGATGAGCATCCCTTTGATTTCCAATTCTTAGCCACCTCAAAAAGAGATGCTACAAACATTTTTGTACTATTTTTGTGCCCTTTTTTAATGTCTCTGTAATCTAAATCTAACAGTGGTATTGCTGGGTCAAAGGGTATGCACAGTTTAATAGCCCTTTGGGCTCTACCTACAGTGAATTAGTGTCCCAGTTTTCCCACATCCCCTACAACACTCAGAGTTGTTTTAATTTGCATTTCTCTGCTCAATAGTGATTCAGAGCATTTTTCATGTGACTATAGATAGTTTTGATTTCTTCATCTGAAAATTATTTGTTCATATCCTTTGACCATTTATCAACTGGAGAATGACTTATATTTTTATAAATTTGACTCAGTTCTCTAAATATTTGAGAAATGAGGACTTTATCAGAGATACCTGTTGCAAAAATTTTTTCCCAGTTTTTTTGTTTTCCTTATAATTTTGGTTGCATGATTCTGTTTGTGCAAAAACCTTTAAATTTTATATAATCATAATTATCTGTTTTACATTTTGTAGTGCTCTCTATATCTTCTTGAGCTGAACTTTGAAGGAAGAAATTCTGTGAAGTGAAGGCGAAGAGGAATTACATTCCAGGCATGGGGTACAGCCTATGCAAAGGTGCAGAGATGGGAGAGCAAGTGGTGTATATGAAAAATGGCAAGCAAGCTAACACCAGATTAGCAGCTATAATAAAATCAGAAAATAAGCCGATAACCCTGATGAGTAAGAAAAACCTGCCTCTACTTTCCTTAGCCCAACAACTCACTTTAGTTTTTCTGAATGTAAAATATGGCTAAGGCACCAAGTTCAGATTCTGTCACAGGAATAGTATTCATTCCATCACCTGGCTTGCTACTAACCAGAAAGCAAGTTGGAATACCCAGCAGGGAGGGTATTAGGGAATCTGGCCTCCACTGATGGAATAAGTTCTCCAATGGAAATATAACCATGAGCCTAAGTGGGTTTTGACTTCTTTTTTTCTTACCAAGTCATCATACTATTCCCTTCACAAATCTTAACTGACCATTCCTTTCTTTTGAAAAGACTTGCCCCTATATCCAGGGAGTATAATCATGTTGTCCACTTGTTTTCAGTCACATTCGACTCTTCATGACCCCATTTGGGGTTTTCTTGGCAAAGATACTAGAGTGGTTTGCCATTTTCTTCTCCAGCTCATTTTACAGATGAGAAAACAGAGGCAAAGAGAGTTAAGTGAGTTGCCCAGGGTCACAAAGCTAGTAAGTGTCTAAGGCTAGATTTGATATCAGGTCTTCCCGACTCCAGGGCCAGTTCTCTATCCACTGTACCACCTAGACACCTTGTAATCGTACTACTCTTGGTGTAAAGCCTCAGAATCCAGACAACTTGGATTCTAGTCCCAGTTCTACCACTAACTGTATGAATTTGTACAATTCACCTAACTTCTGAGGGCTTTAGCTTTCTTGTCTGTAAAATGGAAAGAGAGGCTGGACTAGATGATCTCTAAGGTACCTTCAATCTTTGAAATAGGAACCCACGTGGATGAAACCACAGATCTTCTAAAGCCCTAAAGTAAGAAACAAGACATTCATTTGGTCTTTGACAAAATTAACCTCCTTTCCAGATGACTGCCAGGAGCCTATTTAGTTTAATAATAACAACAATAATAATAAACTAGCATTTCTAAAACACTTTAAGGTTTGCAGAGTGCTTGACAAATATTTTCTCATTTTACCTTCACAATAGCACTGAAGGGTAGGCATGATTGTTATCCTCATGTTACAGATGAGGAAATTAAAGCTCACATAGCTGGTATGTGTCTAAGGCAGGAATTAAACTCTGGTCCTCCTATGAGTCCATGTCCATTGTTCTTATCCACTGTTCCACTGCTTCTCCTATCATTTCTTTTTCTTTGTTTGTGGAGGGGGGAAGGCAGGGCAATTGGGGTTAAGTGACTTGCCCAAGGTCACACAGCTAGTAAGTGTGTCAAGTGTCTGAGGCCAGAATTGAACTCAGATCCTCCTGACTCCAGGGTCAGTGCTCTACTCACTGAGCCACCTAGCTGCCCCTCTCCTCTCATTTCTTTGGACAGATAGTTCTGGCTAGTACTTACAACCAGGGCAACCAGAAAGCAGTCTCTACATTTTAGGTCCCTAAAAATTTGCCAGCATTATGGGGCTCTTTCATGACATTTTTATTTGTTTTAAATAAATGCCGAGTAACACAGCTAGAGAAAAAGTTACTTGAAAATTCTTATCCCTTTATTTTGCTGCAGATGAACAAGAACTAAATTAATTTAAAAACATTTATTATCAACTATATTCAAGGTTCTGAATAAAACACAAAAATTGTCAATAACAGTCTTACCTTCATGAAACTTGCATTCTATTAGAAAGGAAATGGAAATAGAGAATCTATCCTGAGAATATATGCAAATAAGCATAGTGCAAAAGTAGGGTGTGGTGGTGGTAAAAGAGAAATCCATATAAAGTACTCTAAGACAGCGAGAGTACAGATACACTTTTAGCCACAGAGATCTCAAGGAAGGCTTCGCATCTGAGTTCAGACTTGGAGGAAGAAAAAAGATTCTAAATACCAAGATGAGGAGGTAGCACACCCCAAGGATGAGGCAGGCTGTAGATGGGGTATAGCTAGTACTAGAATATAAAGTGGTTAAGTGGGAAAGAAAGTTATAAATGTAAACTAAAAACAGGTTATGGGCTTTATGTATCAGCTGTTCTAACAGTCTTGGCAACAAAGGGCTGAATTAGGTAGCAGGAGCGTGAATGGTAACGTTCTCCAAAAGGGATGTTCTCCAAAGATGTTGCAGAGGTACAAATGATAGGATTTAGGATTATGGATTTAGAGTTTAAACTGAGGTAGGTAATGTGATGTCACTCATCTAAAGGTTAAGTATGAGATGGCTAAACCCAGATTTATGCCCAAGTTTTCCAATTCCAAATTCAGCCCTGCTTCCATTCTTCTACACTGGCAATGGTTGGACTTATGTGTGAGTGTTTACTTTAAAGTCAGAGTTTAAAAGGACAGCACGTCCAGTGATTTTGAGGTAAGTAACACAGAAAGTTTTGCATGAGGGATTGGTGCACTTCTTTATTCAGCTGGGATAGAAGCTTATAAGCCAGAGTTACAGAAGGAAAAAGAATGGTTAGATCAGCAGGGGCTAGTTAATAGATGGCTTTAAGGTCTGAAATCAGGAGTTTTAGTTGGATCTGCAAGGCAGGTGCTAGGAGTCAATACAAGCTTCTGAGTAGTGATCAAAACAACAGTCTAGGAGGATGACTCTTGGCTTTTCACAGAGGCTAGAAGCAGGGAACCCAGTAAGGACACTGTCATCATATCACATTCACTGTTAGATTCATTGTTTATAACTTTTTTGGCTTCATACCTCTCACAGCCCTCGGCTGCCAGGGATTGTTTCACTAGCTGGTTTAGGCCAAAGCTGCACACACCAATGTCAAGTTGATATACAACACGGTATTTTTAAAAATCAGTCCACTCTCTCCCCCAGAATACATCATCTGCCTTCATACTCTGAACTTTTGCTTACAACTCTTTCCTCTATCTATTTAGATTCTACTCACACTTCAAGACTCATTTCAAATTCCTCTCCCTCCATAAAGCCTTTCCACACAACTCTAACCCATGGTAGCTTAATAATTAATCACATACTGCCTTGTGTCATTTGTGTTGAGCTGATATTTATCACTTGAATAACAATTTCTGTTACTGAAGAGGGTGTGTTCTAATTTTACATATATATATGTATATGCATGTATGTATATAGAAGTAAAGAAAAACCAAACCTCCTAAATGAGATCCACGATCATTCAAGAGTCTGGCCTAACAATTCACACTGTGATAACCAAGTGGATAAAGAATGCCTGTTGTTCAGACTGACATGCATCTGGATTGCCTATCAGTGCACACATCTTAGACAAACATAGCACAAGTACAATTGTTGTGGGCAGCTGGATGGTGCGGTGGATAGGACATTGGGCTTGGAATCAGGAAGACTCATCTTCCTGAGTTCAAATTCAGCCTCAGACACCTACCAGTCTGTGACCTGGGTGAGCCATTTAACCCTGTTTGCCTTAGTTCCTTATCTATAAAATGAGCTGGAGAAGAAAATGGCAAACGACTCCAATATCCTTGCCAAGAAAACCCTAAATGGGGTCACGCAGAGCCGGACACAACTGAATAACAATGACAATTGTCGTAGGTACATTTCTAAAGCCAGTCTCTTAGTGTGGGCTGGATGTTGGAATAAAATGAGGCACTCACACGTCACTGAATGTTCCATAAAGAAGGAAATTTACTTTCCCTGACAAAGCAAAAATATGTAACAAGGATACAGTGGCACTTGGCTCCTCTGGACATGGCTCCTCTTGTCTCCATCTGGAAATGGCATCAAGGTATAACAGGCACCCATCAAGTCGGAGAGGTATGGAGTCCTCATGGCTTGGGCTTTTTATAGGCTCTAGGCCAGGAAGCTGTTTCAGAGAAGCTGGAGTCAATTAGGTCTCAGGCTGGGGGTGGCCTTCACCTGGGAAGGAGCTAGGGAAGTTAGGTCTCAAGGAAGTTGCAGGTGGGGATGTGTGTATGGAATCTGTATCAAGGTAAGGGAAGCAACATCAGGAAACTGCTGTCCTACCACAATGACATACTAGGACCAGAAATAAATGGGAGAAAAGAGAGTAGATTGCATTCAGGAGACTGTATAGTGCTTTTATTGAGCCCAAACTTGTTCCTGAAACAAAGGCCCATCTGTTAAACACTAATATTCTTTCAGCACTATAATATGTCCACAAAGCAAAAAATGTCACAATCTTCTAAGAACTGAAGTTCTAAGTTACACATAGACAACAGAGAGACTTGTGGTGGGAATGGAAAGGTTGCAGCATTATGGAAGAACTATGTAAGAAAAGTATCATAAAATGCATCACCAGAGAGATGAAAGGAGGTGGGCTGGTCATTCAGGCAGCCCAAAGGATACTGGGTGGCTAGCCTGTGAACTCCATTAGTATCCACGAAATGCCAAGAGATCTAAAAGAAGGCTCCACAGAAGTGGACCCCTGCTGGTGGAATTACACAGGATGAGAAGGCATGAGAAGGGTTGTGAGCTTGATCACTGGAAAGAATACTCCCACAAATGAGATCACAGGTTATTATTGTCAGAAATCACAGAGTGGTCTTAGAGCTATGATGCCAACTCAGTACATATGTGATTCGTAAAGAGCCCTTAATAGTAATGCCAACATTTCCCTCCCCTTTTATGAAGGAGTTAATAACCACTTGCTGACCAAGTACTACTGCTATAATACCCCACAGATTCTCCAATTCAGTTCAGGTTCTTCCAGTTTCCAGCTTTAGAATGTTTTACAAAGGGGCAAAACTTCCAATGTACCAAAGGCCAGCTGTACAAACCCTGGACTAGTCATCAAAAACCTGTGGACCAAGTTGAGTATGGTGGTACATGCATGTAGTCCCTTTTTTTAGTTAGAAAGAAGCTGGTGGATCTTTTGAATTTAGGAGTTGCAAGCTGCAGTGGGGCTAAAACCAACCAAGTGTCTACACTAAGTCTGGCACCAGCATCATGGGGCCACCAGGTGTCTAAGGAGGGGCAAATTGACTCATGTCAGAAAGACAAATAAAGTCAAAGCTTCCAGTGGAGGGAGGGGAAAGAAGGAAGGAAGGAAAGAAGGAAACAAAATACACTCTATGGACTCCGTAATGAAGAAAATATATTAGTGGAAATGAGGAGATCAGGACCAATATGTTTGTCCACCTCTGTATCTTCCCTCTTTCTCTCTTGGTGACTCAAACTATAGGTCTCTACCCTTCATGTCAGAAAAGAGAAGACAGAAAGAAGAGGGGAAGAAAAGAAAAATGGAAAAAGAAAGAGGGAGGTGACTTTTCTCCCTTGCTCTCCTCCATATTAAATGTGCTATACCATAGTGCCTCAATTCTCCTAGCCTTAAAAAAGTCAATCCTAACTTTCTAAAGATGGCTTCCAATCAACGACCTGATGCCTGTCAGCACTGATACAATGGACAGCACTACAGCTAGCATAACAATTTCCTGGTCCCCATGTGCCATCTGGCCTCCACAAATTATCCATTCAGTTCAATATTACAAATATACATTAAGTGCCTACTATGAGCCAGATGCTAAGAATGAAATGACAAAATGAAAACCAGTCACTGACAAAAATAAAATAATCCCTACCCTCATATGGAACTTGTACAGTTTACTTTGTTATAAAGGAATTTGGTTTTCTGAGAATTCATTAGCTGAAGGATGCATTTACTATTTGTTTGGTCATGTGCTTATTTATAGGTTAGTACTTAACTAATGTAGGTGCTTATATAACTGCGTGTAGAATGATGAAAACCTTAGCCCCTATCACGGACTGAATTTCCTTTCTTTATTTTTAATTGTCAGTAACAATTCTCATTTCTGAAGAGTTTTGTAAACATCCATGCAATAGCATGGACACAGTCACCTTGAGTTTCAGAGTTCTACTGTATTCCTTGAATGCTTTTTAATGATGTTGGAACAAATAAGTCTCTGAGCTTCTGTTGGAGGTAAAGACAGATCCTAGGCAACCAGATATGTCTAAAGGTTAGTAAATACAATATAAACCTACTTACAGAAATGTCTCTTACAATTAGTCTCCCATTTATTTCTCTAGATACTGTATATTTTTTATTTCCTGAATTTTTTTTTATTCCCAGAGCCTTGTATAGTACCTGACACATAGTAGGGACTTATAATTAATGATGATAGTTCAAAGACAGAGTTCTTTTCAACCTGTACTGTCCTGACCTCTATTTTGAAGGACCTGTTTTATACAATGACTCTGCTGCTGCAGCATATTAGCTAACCACTTTCCTTCGTTGTGGAGAAACTTCTAACATATACTTGTCCTTTACTTTGCTTTCCTTAACCCACATTACTCTTTCCAATAATAAACACTTTTTTCCAAAGCATGACTATCAGAGTGTGTCCTACTTAGATAACATTTATACAAAACAAAATCTATCATGTTAGAGAACATTGTGGAGCTTTCTGGAAACCCAGATGCACTCACTGCCAAAGTTGTTTACGCTATCTTCTCTACAATAACAGATTATTGTCCTCTCTCTTTACCCTTTATTCTGTGGGCTAGGGGTAGAAGGGAAAATCTGTATGCATATCCATATGCATGTACATTCTTAAGAGTGTATACTTCCTATGTATCTGGATGAAAAAAGTGGCATTTGTAGCATTGGACTATTTATCTCAGCTCAGGATTTCATGCCTTAGGATCAGATGGTAAAAGTTAGGTTTCTCAAATCCTTGCCAATATAAAATTCTCCTTGTGACTTGCACCTCCCTCCTTTCTTAGTCACAAGGGATTTTCTGTCCCTTATTTGGAGCATCGCATGAGCCAGCACTTTACTACAGGCTAAAACTCCATTGGGATCAAATGTACCTGGGGAGACAAGGAGAGACTATGCCAAAAATCTATTAGGCTAACAGAGGTTGTAAAACGGCTTTTGAATTCTGTGAGATTATAGTCAGAGGCTGTTAGATGTATGCATGCACTCAGCTGAGACATATGTGTATCTATGCGGACAACACTGATCTCCATCTGGGTCTGCCCTTAATCTCATGCCAATTCTAATCCCCTGTTGGACTGCAATATGGGTAAATAAACTGTTGAGAGGACTTCAAATGCTTTATTCATTATCAAGAGCTGATTGTCTTTTTACCCAACTAACTTTAGTGCTAATCTTTCTAAACCTAGTTATGATCAACTTCTACTCTTTCCTATTTTTTGAAGAAAAAAAGAAAGATTTGTTGTTGCCATCCCCACTGGAAACAAAATTGGTGCCCATTGATTGGGGAATAGTCAAACAAACTGGTTTATGCATGTAATGGAATACTATTGCACCCTAAGAAATGATGAATATGAAAATTTTTTTTGCTATTTTTTTTTAAATAATAGCCATTTTCTGAGCCATTTTTCTCATCTGAAACAAAGAAAAGGCTAATATGCAAACCAACAAAGCAACCATGTCGGATGGCATTTGCAGCACTCTGCACCTCTACAATCTGCTCTCCCTCTCCACAGTGGAGGAGGGGGACCATACTGAAAAAGGATCTATTTTAGCCTCTGTTCTTCAGAACTAAGATTGTTCATTACAATGAATCTGAGTTTAGCTACTTCTTAGTGTTGTTTTCACGTATATTACCGACCTTCTGTTTAACTACTTGGAATTTTTTTGGCGCCTATTTTCTTTATATTTGTTCTGTATGTGTGTCCATGTTGTCTCCCCAACTAGAATGTAAACATCTTGGGAGTAGGGATTGTTTCATTCATTGTTTTTCTATTCTTAGCAGCGTCTGGAACACTTGATGGGTTGACTGATAGGGATCCTGCTTTATTTGTTCTCGAATCTGCTTTCCAATCTTCCCAGGTTTCTTTGAAATCCCCAAATTCATAATTTCTTAGGGGTTCAACGACGTTCCATTATGCCCATAGGCTACAATAGTTGGTTATTCATTATTAGAAACCCACCTACTTTGTTTCCAATCCTTTGTTACCACGAGGAGTGTTATGTCTTTTCCAAACAAAATGTAGTCTCTTGTTGAAACTGATTATAGCTCACATTTTAAAAGTCAGTGTTAGTGATCCATCAATCAATCATTTTAAAGTAACTACTACAAACCAAACACAGTGCTAGCCACGGAGAATACAAATATAATGAATGAAATACATTCTACTCACAAGGAGCTTACATTCTAATGGGGAAGACAACAAGGAAAGGTGACGATGATGACGATGACGATGACGATGATGATGATGATGATGATGATGATGATAGGCCAGCATCTGTATAACACTTTAAGCTTGGCAAAGTTATTTACAAATATTATCTAATTTTATCCTCACAACAACCCTGGGAGACAGGTGCTATTATTATACCTATTTTACACATGAAGAAACTGAGGCTGCCAATTTAAGTAACTTGCCCAGGGTCACAGGCCCTGCTTTGAAGGAAGCGTTAGGGGATGGGGACATGAAATTAGGAGTGTTGGAGAAGGAGGGACTGTGGATCCTTTTTATAGAGTAGTCACTGAGACTGTTAGACAGCCTGAGGGTAGTGGAGGAGCAGGACCAGGAAGGAAGGCCTCACCTTTCATCTGCTAAGATGGGTAGGACACCAAGAAACGGAGAGTCTCTGTGAGAAGGAATGTCAGTAGCACTTGCAGGAAAGAAAAGCTGGTCATGGAGAATGAAATGTGGGGAGTGAAGAGGAACATCCAGTGTAGGTCGGAGTCTGAATTTGGACTCGGGTCTTCCTAACTCCAGGGCCAGCTCTCTATCCACTGTGCCACCTACCTGCTTCCTATATTTGTGCCTGTAGGTGTACAGGATAAATAGAAAGATAATCAATACAATGTAGTTAATATAGGTGTTTTGAGAGGGAGAACATTAGCAATTGAGGGGATCAGGAAGAACTTCATCTAGTGTTGGTTGATAAGTTTTGTCTACTACATTCCTCAGCAAGTAATCATTCTAAGTACATCAAATCACACCATTGTTTGCCTGAATTATCCTCAAATAAAATGCTATCATCTGTTTGACCAGGAACTCAGAGCAGGTCCCAAGATGGTGACAGGAGGGAGAGAAAACACACTAACTCTGCACTGCTTATTTTATGCCAAGTTTTAGCCCCCGAGATGTTAATTTTCATGCATTTTAAGCTGCCTTAAAGTGCTCAGCCCTCTTGGGACTTGGTTCTTATGATTATCATGCAGTATTATTATAAAGTAATTTTTAAAGAAAATATATTTAATTGGCTCAACTTCAGAATCCTGTAAGAAATATCTTTATCCTCTGGAAATTATTAAGCGTTTATAATCCTTTTATACAGAATCACAGTTAGAGGCTATAAGGCATAGACCAAAGACCTCAGTTTTCTTGGGATAAGAGTACAGTAGAAAGAGCAGTGTATTTGCCATCAAAAGACCTAGTTTCAAATATTGGAACTGCTAATTACTTGTGTATTCTTCGGGAGGTCACTTCCACCCCCAATTTTTATCACTTATAAAATGATGAGATTAGACTCAATGATCTCTAAGCTTCTCTCCAGCTCGAAGTCCTATGATCTTAGAACTATCTGCTCACCCAGTGCCACAATATATTGCCTCCATAATCAGAAGGATCAGACATAATGTTTGAACCTCTCCACACCTGGGGAGTAAGCTATCATCAATTACCAGTTCTTAGATGCTGAAAATGCAGAAATTCTTTAAAATATAGAAATATCAACAGAGCAACCCAAAACAGTTTAGTGGGAAATTACTTTCCTAAACTCCCACCCTCTTTATTTCTTATCTGCCTTTCTAGTCAGCCCTTCCCTGATGCTCCTCCTTACTCCCCACATTTCACTGTCCATGACCAGCGTTTCCTTCCTGCAAGTGCTACTGACATTCCTTCTCACAGAGACTTGGTGTCCTACCCATCTTGGCAGATGAAAGGTGAGGCCTTCCTTCCTGGGTCCTGCTCCTCCACTACCCTTAGGCTGTCTAACAATCTCAGTTACTATTCTATAAAAAGGATCCACAGTCCCTCCTTCCCCAACACTCCTAATCTGATGTCCCCATTCCCTACCACTTCCTTTAAAGCAACAAACCATTGAATTTTTCCCATCACGTCATGCAGAGTCAGTGGTCAACTAAGACAAAGGAGGGTTTGAATCATTATTGGCAAAAATATCATAGAAGCATACACTCATAGGTGGAAGAAACTTTGGAGGCAATCTATTATAACCCTTTCATTTTAAAGGTGAGAAAATTAAGGTCCAGAGATGTTAAATGACTTGCTTCCCTTTTGCCTCTAGGATAAAAACAAATTCCTATGTTGGGCATTTAAAGCCCTTTACCATCTAACTCCAGACTATATTCTGTGATATTTTACATTAATCACCCTTACCTACTCTACATTTTAGCCAAGTTACCTCTCTTGCCATTCCTGTTATAGGGTATTCTGGCTCCTACCCTTGAACCATGGCATAGATTGTCCCCCATGACTGCAATGCTTTCCTCCTCACCTCTACCTCTTGGAATCTCCACATCCCTTCAAGGGTCAGTTTAGTTGCTGCTGCCTACACCAGGTCCTTCCTAATCCTGCCCCCTCTTTCCATCACTGGCTCATCTATCGCTCCCCAAATTACTTTTTCATTTACTTATCTGTATTATTTTGTATTCCCACAGTAGAATGTAAGAACCTTGAAAGCAAGGACTTATTTTTGTATATCCAGCATCTATGATAGTGTCTAGTATACAGTAGGCACTTAATAAATGCTTGTTGAACTGGATTAGATTGGATTGTCTAAGACTCCACAGGTAGTAAGTGTCAGAGCAGAGATTCAAGCATGAATCCTGGAATAATCAAAAAATCCAAAAAATCTGCTGAAGCTGCTAATTAACAGCTAGCACTTTGCGAATATTATGTCATTTGATCCTCTCAAACACGATGGGAAGTAGATGCTATTATTTTCATTTTACAGATGAGAAAACCGAGGCGGGCTGGTTAAGTGAGTTGCCCAGAGCCACACAGTTAGCAAGAGTCTGAGGTCACATTTGAACCCAGACCTTTCTGACTCCAGGTCCATTGCTCTCTCCACTGTTCCACTTAGCTAAGTAGATAGTATATTACAACAGAAAGAGCTTGGACTTTGAATCAAGAGACCTGGTCTCAAATCCTAACTATGTTAATTACTAAGATTAAAGGCAAGCGATTTATCATGTTTCAGACTGCTTTTCTCACTTGTAAGAAGGGAATAATAATATCTGTGAAACCTACCTCATTGGGTTGCTGTGAGCAAAGTGCTTTGTAAGCCTTAAAATATCAAATAAAGTGAGTTGGTATTGTCATTACTACTACACGGTGATAGAGAATTTGACATGTCAAATTAATAATTCATGCGATCATAGACTTGGAGCTGAAAGGAACCTGTAGGTCATAGGGAGTCATATGTCTAATGCCATTTTGCTCAGTCCTCTAATTTTACAGATGAGGAAACTGAGGCCCAAAGACAGTGACTTGCCCAGAGCCACAAAGGAAATGGCAGAGCTACGATTTGAACCTAGGTTCTTAGGCTCCACATCCAGCACCCTTTCCATCACACCATGCTGCCTAACTACCACAAGACCACATTCTAGACTTTTGTAGCAAAGATCTAGAGAAAATGTAACTGAAATGGAAGGGGACTCTGGTCAAAGCCTAGGCATCTACAGTAGGCCTAATACTCCAATGTGACCAGATCCTTTTTTCACCAGATGCCTGGTAGTGGAGAATGGAAAACAAAAAACAATATGTCTTGGCTTAGTTTACTACCTATTTTGTTTTTAATTTTAATTTTAAAAGTTTATGAAACGTTTTGTTAAAAAAGAAAATGAACATAATAGAGGGGAGACAGTAATGGGAATGATAGCATGGCTAAGTATCTGTGAGCCTCAAAGCCACAGGCACAGCCTGTCTATGTGCTATAATACTGGAAGTTACAGCAGCCTTATGTCCCATGGGTTATCCCAATAGAGATGATAATACATCCTCAGACATAAAAGAACATGCTATTTCATGGCTGAGGGAATATGATTCTCTATATGGGATAATACTTTTCCAAAATAATGACTCAAAAACACTCCAATTTATTTCCCTTTCATCTTTTTTTTGAAAGGGCACTCCAGGGGAAGGTGCTTTCAAATAAAAAAGTCCATCCGTTTCAGATAAGTCTCTTGAACCGATAAGCCAGACTGGTACTTCTTCAATACTTCAGGGATCCCAGATTTTGTTGGTGTATTTTCCTTTGACAGAAAAAAATGCAGTCCCCTCAGACTTGGCCACGGCGGAAAAAGTTAATCACCCACTGGTAATCCTGGAGATGAATATCACTCGTATCCAACATATAATCTCCAACCCTGATGCCTTTGAATGTACCCCCTATTTACTTCCATTAAAGAAGGGAATAAGCATTTATTAAACACCTGATATACACCAGGGCACTGACACAAGCTCTTTACAAACATCCTCTCATTTGATTCTCACAACCCTGAGAGGTAGGTGTTACTATCATCCCTATTTGACAGTTGGGGAAACAGAGGCACATAGTGGTTAACACTCTCTGAATCACATAGCTAGGAAGTGTCTGAGGCCATATTTGAAGTCAGGTATTCCTGACTCCCAGCCTAGCACTCTATCCACTGTACCACCTCACACCTCTAAGTGGAATAACAACTCCAATTTTTAATAGCACTTCAACGTTTACAAAGTTCTGTCCTATTAACTACCATAGCAGGTAGGTTGGGAAGGAGTGTATTGACACTTGGAGGTCTCATGTAAGAGGTGGCACTTGGGCTGGGCCTTGAAGGAAGCTGTCAGGGACTAGAGTGGACAGAATGCACTATCACCACCACTGCACGAAGGAAAAAGGTAAAGCTGGAAGAGATAAGTGGTTTGGCCAGAGCTATACAAGTACTAAATGTCACAGGTGAGATTCAAACTCTGTTGACTTTATGTCCAGGGCTGTTTCCACTATGTCATGCTGCCTTGGTCAACTTGGGTTTTTTGGTGCCTCATGTGCATCTATGACTTACTGTAGCAGAGAGGTCAAACATGTGACTCAGGGGCTTTTGCAGCCCACAGCACTCTCTACCGCAGATTGTACTAGATGGGGAAATATTTAACAGAATAAAATAAAAATACAATAAAATGTGGATAAGGTTAATGTGTGGATTTCTAAGTCAATATGCAGCCCATGGGGATTCTGACCTACAACTTACTGATTTTTCCAGATAACAATCAACTTGTATATATTTCTTCAAAGAAAAAGAATCATCAACATACTAGCATCTAGGATAGAGGTTCTCAGCCTGGGGTTTACAGCTTCCCACAGATTCTGTGGATAGATTTCAGGTGGATGTGGGCAAAACACATCTTTATTTTCACTAACCTCTAACTGAAATTTAGCATTTCTTTCAATTATTTAAAAACGTGATTCTGAGAAGGGATCCACAGGCTTCAACAGATTGCAAAAGGGGTCTATGACACAAAAACGGTTAAGGATTCCTGCACTAGGGAAAACCCAAAGAATACTGAAGGGATCTCAAGGCTCCCTGGTGACAAACCATAAAGAAGTTGCTGCTGAAAATCCCTGATACCCTGATGTTAGCTAAAACCCATCAGTACCACTCAGAGCCCTGGATCTGCCAGACTGTTGCCCCAATCCCAGAACCACTGTAGACTTCCTGAACCTGCCCTTTCTGCTTCCTATTATCAGGATGTGAGCAAGGAAGACTACCATTCTCACTTCTGGCTAATTTTAGGATTAGCACCAGAATTTGTCTCTGAATTGCTTACCCAAAACAAATAAAAATGAACAACTGCAAGGGTTGCCTGTGTCTTTATAAAAGCAGCAAAAAAGCAGGAGGAAGGTGTGGTAATATAATAGTGTTTTACCACCAGCAGCAGTCTTTCTACTGCCAAATCAATAGCTTGTCTTTCTGGCTGATGACTTGTTGCTAGGGTACGTTACATGTAACCTCCCAATAAGAGGTCACAATAGCATCTTTTCAGCTTGTCATTCTTAGTAGCAGCACTACTTCTGAACAAAATATTAATATTTCAGGAACAGTAGTACGGCAGTTATCCTACGAATATGAAGAGTATCAGAAAGAGCTGTTGAGTACAAAAGGATATTTCTGTTGAAAACCTTTAGGCTGTCCCCTCAGGTATTGCACAGCTCCACAAGGGGTCCCCCAATTAACTGTGGAGCAACATGTAGTGAATGACAAAAAAGCCCAAACCCCAACAACAACAAAAAAAACAAAATAAAACAAAAAAACACTTTCGGTTTCAGTTGCTGTTCTTATCTATCTGACAGCCTATCCATCATTCACTAATACAGGGTATTAAAACTGAAGAAAGGGATACCAGATGTTCTGCTCCAGGTTTTAGAGGAATAGGATGTGAGTTTTTAAGGCACTAGACTGACCAACTGATGATTCTGCTTATAACGGTTGAGTCATTTAGTGCAGTGGTTTCATGGCCCAATTACCCAGGACTCACTAGAATTCTATTTCTATATTCTTATAGTTTTTTCGTCTTAAAAACTTGGTTGGCAAATGAAGACCAGGAGAGGAAGAATGGAGAGGGACAGAGAAAACAAAGCAGGAAGAACAGAATATTCCCAGAGCCTACCACAGTACAATGGACATAATAATTGCTTAGTGTTTGTTGAATTAAATCTAAGGCAAGAAGAAATCAAAGTATAGGTAACAACATCAGATTACACAGTAGAAAGAACACTTGATTTGGAATCAAAAGGTCTGTACTCAAATACTGACTGCCACTTACTATTTGTGTGATCCTGGACAAATCACTTAACTTCTCTGTGGCTCAGTTTCTTCATCTGTAAAATGAGGATTGGTCAAGACCACAACGTTCTTAATCTAGGGTCTGTGGACAGATTTTTGGGGAAGGGAGGCATAAACTTGGATGAGAAACATTACATCTTTATTTTAATATTATAATTGGTTTCCTTTGTAATCTTGTGCATTTAATTTTATGCACTAAAAAAACCTTATTCTTAAAGGGGGTCTACAGGATTTACAGACTGCCATGACACACAAAAAAGGTAAAGAACCTTTGGTCTAGATGATGGCTACAGACTTTTCCAACTCAAAATTCTGTTTCCTGTATAGCATGTTATGAGTCCTAAAAGTGATTTTTGGCAACAACACTACTTCCTGTCCATCTCCTCACTCTGCTACTAAATATGCACACTCTCCCACCTTCCCAGCACCTCTTTTATCTTATATTCCCCCATTAGGGTATAAGCTCCTTCAAGCATGGACTGTCTTACTTGCTTCTATTTGTAACTCTAGTACTTATACCAGATATATACCAGATACTAGCAGATAGTAAGTACTTGATAAATGTTTTATTTATTTATCTATTTTAAAAAGTGACTAGAATGTCTCTACCCTTTGACCCAGAACTTCCACACCTAAGTAAATATTCTAAGGAAGTCAAAGAGAGAAGAAAAGGTCATACAGCAAAATATTTTTTGTGACAGCAAAAACTAGAATCCAAGTATGTACCCATTGATTGGAGAATGGCCAAATGAATTGTGGTCCATCAGCAGGAAGGAATATTACTGCACTGGAAGTAATGGCAAAGATGAAAAATTCCAAGAAGCATCTTAAATGAAGAAATCTTCATATAAGAAGACATATGAAATGATTAAGAGTAAACAGAACCAGGAAAATAACATGACCAAAGCAACATACATAAAAATATTAATAAGACAATTCTATGTAATCATAATGGCCATATTGCACCACAAGAGTTGAAAAAAATTCCCTCTGTACCTCTCTCCCTCTTTGCTGAGATGTAGGATTATGGATGTAGAATATATACATATATGTGTTTTTATATATATGTGTATATATATATATATAGAGAGAGAGAGAGACAGAGACAGAGAGAGACAGAGGAGACAGAGAGAGAGACACAGAGATGGAGAGAGAGAGAAAAGAGAGAGACACAGAGAGACAGACAGAGAAGACATAGAGAGAGAAAGAGAGAGAGAGAGACAGAGACAGAGAGAGAGAGAGAGAGAGTGTTAGTTCTGCATGGATGATTTTTTTTTCTTTTTAAACTTCTGTTACAAGGGAAGGCTTTCAGGGGAGTAGGATATGGATGTCATATGAAAAATAAGACATCAATAAAAATGAACACAATTTTAAAAGTAAACTAGTTCACATATATTACCTTATTGGATATTGACAACTAGGGGAGGTATATTATAAAAACATTATTTTTCCATTTTATTTTTTATTATTCCCACTTCACAGAATAGCTGAGACTACAAGAGGTGAAATGGCTTCCCTAAGTGGTGTAGCTAGGCCTTGGAACCCCACCCCCCAAGTCTCCTGACTCCAAATTTAGTGTTTTTTCCACCATACTAACAGTTGCTTCATCTTATGAGATGACATTAACTCTGAATTTACACCTTCTCAGTACACCTCTATCCTAGGGCTCCTTCCTCCTCCTCTAGTTGGAGAGGATAGAGGGTAAATACTGGATAGCTCCTTCCATGTGCTCCACTTAAGGGCAGCGCCCAGGGCAGTCACCTCAAAATTTCCCCCCTCAGCTATAGAACTTCATTTTGCTCCAGAGCCAGGTACCCTCCCCCACTCTTTTCAGTTTCTTTTTATATGTTGTCTTCCGCCATTATACTGTGAGCTCTTTGAGGGCAGAGACTGTCTTGACTTTCTTTGTACATCTAGTACTTGGCACAATGTCTGGCACTTAGTAGGTGCTTAATAATGTTTACTGACTATTGACTTCTGAACCCCACAGATATAATTATGAGAGAAAAAAAAATCTAGGCAGAAAACAAAACATGGAATGGGCAAATGACCGACTGTAGAAGAATGGGGAAGGCAGGGAGAGGGAGACAGGGAAAGAGCAGGAAAGATAAAAAAGCAAGAAATAAGAAATAAAGTCAGCACAGTTGAGAGCATACTTCATTGAGTCTATATGGTCTCCCTCTTGTGAGTAAATCTGCATCCAAAAATGCAGATCCTTGGGGCAGCTAGGTGGCGCAGTGAGTAGAGCACCAGCCCTGGAGTCAGGAGGACCTGAGTTCAAATCCAGCCTCAGACACTTGACATATTTACTAGCTGTGTGACCTTGGGCAAGTCACTTAACCCCAATAGCCTTGCTTCCCCCCCCCCCCAAAATGCAGATCCTTGACACGGTTCATTTGGAGGTGTCCCAGGCCTACCTCTGGATCTCTTGACTTTTAGTGGGTATTAATGGGACACACCAGCATCTACTGACTAGCCCTTGATCTCATTACATGACCAGTCCATCTCCTTTGAATATGTCTTAAATAATATCTTGTATAATGTTTCTCCTATATAATTCTTAATTGGTAATATGCGGTAACCTATTCATGCCCATCATGGTCTTTCCAGAACTCTTTGGGTGACCAGTAACTTTAATTCTTTGGAGACTAGAAAAAAATCTCTTTGGTGAGTAAATTACATCATTTATTTTATTTTATTCTTGTCACACAGGCTGACAAGTTTAACCTCGGGTCCAGATCCTCTTCCACCTTAAGGGGATTTCCTCTCAAAGGGTATTTAGTATCAAGTTAAGAGAGTATTTCTGAAGAAAAACAACACCTACATGTATTGCTAGTTTAAAATTTTCAAAGCAAAACACTGTTTTAGCACTGGCAAAACAGCCAGCAATCTTCAGCCATAAAAAGGAACGTTGGCATTGTTTTTTTCTATGAGATAGTAACAGAGGAGCATTTTTTTTGCAGGTGCTGTCTCCTGCCCACATCTGTCTTTTATATTGTGGCATGGCAGGCCTTTGATATGCTCAGTATATAGAGTTCTAAAATCTGCCCGATGTTAAACAGTATCTGAGCATGTCTATGAACAAATCACAAAACACCGGACAAATGTGGCAAATGAAGTTTCACAATTAAATCCTATTCATTTGGACTGAGAAGAGTCAAAAGGAGTTCAAGTTTTGCTCTGTGCCTGAGAACAAGAGGTAAACTGAAAAATGCTTACTCACATTTCTAGGCAACCATTAATGGGAAATAGCTAATTTTAAGCTTCACCAGAGGGAATGAACTGATTTGGTACTTAATCATATACTATCTTATAATTCTCTCTAATTATAATAAGCATATATAGATAAGACCATCTCCCCAATGAGGCTGGAAATTATCTGAGAATGGGGCTGTTGATCTTCCTAAAGCACAAGCCTAACTATAGACTCTCCCCGCTCAATCCACTCCAGGGGTTCCCTGTTGCCTGCAAGATCACATATAAAATGCTCTGTTTGGCTTTGAAAGCCCTTCGTAACCTGACCGCTTCCAACCTTTCCTATTTTCCTACACCTTACTTCCTCCCTACCACATACACTGCAATCCAATGATACTGGCCTTCTTAGAAAAAGAACCTCCATCTCTTGGCTTTAGAGATTTTCTCTCTGACTGCTCACAAAGCTTGAAGTTCTTTTCCTCCTCATAGCTTCCCTAGTTTCCTTCAAGTCTCCTCCCTCCTACCTGAGATGTTTTCTCCCTTCTGAGATTATCTCCAATTTACTCTATATATGTCCAGTTTGCACGTAGCTGTTTGCATGTTGTATCCCCCATTAGACTCTGAGCTCCTTGAGAGCAGGGACAATTTTTGGCCTCTCTTAGTAACCCCAGCACTTAACACAATGACAAATATATAGAGGCACTAAAAAAAAATTGCTGATTTGACTTATACTTTTTTCTACCTTCCTACAAAGTTTTGCACATTTTGGGTGTTCAACAACCATCTGTTGAATGATTGAATGAATGAAAACAAACACTATGATAAGCAATTCTCAGCCAGGTCTCTACTATAGATAACCCCTAGAAAATTTAGCTTATTATTCTTTGTCTTAGCATATTCAAGGGAGAGAATGAATCTATGGACAAAAACTTCACCTTGGTGAGCTCTTTTCAACTCTATTTTGTAGGGGGACACAGGTGGTTAATATAAATTTTATTTTGATTCAACAAATAATTCTAGACTATTTACTGTGTATCTAGTTCTATGCTAGGTGCTGTAGGGATATACAGGAAGCATGAGAGCTGTCCTTGACTTAAAGTTTATAATCAAGTTGGGGATATACTTTCAAGAAGGGTTAAAACAATATTGCAAGGCTCCAAAATTTCAGTGGTGTGGATAGTCCTCTACCAACACAGATCACAACCTAACCAATCAATTAAATCAATCAACGTGCATTTATTAATTGCAGATGTGGCCAAACACTCTGTTAGGTGCTAAGGATACAGAGACAGAACCAAGTCTCTGAACTGAGCTAGGCTGTTCATCAGATGATAAACATAGTAATAAGATCTTCGATCTAGGGCAGCTAGGTGGCACAGTGAGTAGAGCACCAGCCCTGGAGTCAGGAGGACCTGAGTTCAAATCCAGCCTCAGACACTTGACACTTACTAGCTGTGTGATCTTGGGCAAGTCACTTAACCCCAATTGCCCTGCCTTCACCCCTCCAAAAAAACAAGATTCAGGAAAAAAAAAAGATCTTCGATCTAGAGGTGAAAGTCCAACTAGAAGTTAAATGACTTTCCCAAACGTTGTAGGACTCCTTAAACCATGACTGCCACAATTCATTTCACAGTTTCTGGTTGGTTTTTTTTTTGAATGACCCTCCTTATTATGTGTATGAGGATATGTTTGCTTCTTAGACTATTGTAATTGCAAGTTCCATCCTTCCTCTGAGGAATACAAATGAACTGACATTGCTTGCTACAGAACAGATAAATGCATACACAGTTACATGCAGCTCTATTATTTATGAAGATTTTTTCCTCTTCCTGGTAAGATCTTTTTATATTAGAGGCTATTGTATATTCCCCTATAGAATCTGAGTATTTCTGAATAGAATCTCACAGGGGAAAATGTGATAAACACTCCATACAGCCTGTGATTCTCATTCAAAAAGAACAACCCAAGGCCACCATCCTGGACTGGCCAGGCAATTCCGAAGCAGGACTCATTCATATTAATTAGCCACCTTCATGATTTTAATTGTTTCTTGCTTTCTTTTGCTTTCACACCTGAAACCAGCTGGTTTCCCTCATTGCCCAAATTAGAAGTTCTCGGATAAGGGTCAATTTGAGTAAGACATACATTTTCAGACACAATGTGGGAATTTGTTTTGCTTAACTATGCATATTTGTTACAAGATCTTTCTTTTTCTTTCTTTATTCCTCAGTGGTCAGTGAGAAAGTAAGGAGCAGTAGGGACAGGGTTGCAAAGAAAAAGTAAAAGACAGAAAGAAAGAAAGAAAGAAAGAAAGAAAGAAAGAAAGAAAGAAAGAAAGAAAGAAAGAAAGAAAGAAAGAAAGAAAGAAAGAAAGAAAGAGAAAGAAAGAAAGAAAGAAAGGAAGGAAGGAAGGAAGGAAGAGAGAAAGAAAGAAGGGAAGAAGGAAAGAAAGAAGGGAAGAAAGAAGGGAAGAAGGAAAGAAAGAAAGGAAGGAAGAAAGAAAGAAGGGAGAGTCACTGAGGTATCAGTTTTTTAAATGCAGAAAAGAGAAACAAAGGAAGCACAGAAAGAAACCCAGACAAGTGGGCTACTGGTTACAGTGCTTAGCACAGTACCTGGCACATAGTAGGCACTTAATAAATGTTTATTGATTGATTGATTGATTATATACTTAAAAAGAAAAGTAAGCTGTACATAGTAGAGGCAGGAAATTTCATGTATAATCCTTCCCCCGTTCTACTATGTATATAGACACACCCATTTTAAAATTAAATTTTATTTTATTTTCACAATCACCCACCTTCTCTCCTTCCCCCAAATACCCATTTTAAATGCCTATTTTATTTGATGTTTGTTAAGTTCAGAAAAAAAATTAATTAAAAAAAGTAAGTGTTCATCTGGTCCCCCAAGGCCCACAGCACCTGGGGTTATATATAAGACCATCCATACCTTGCCTTGTTAGTCAAACTTTGGTAAATGAAGAAACTCCACACCCTAATCTCATGCTCCTTGACCATTTACTGTGCCCAAAGATTCCAAAGGGTAGATCTGGAAATAGGTAATAGGTAACCTCTTGCTCCCCCAGCAATCACTATCAGGGAACCCCTGAACAGAGAGGATAGTTATCAGAGAGAAAGAACTTATCCTACATAACAGGGAAAGATACGAAATCATCTTTAGATTGGACATGTCATCACCCCAATCCGGATACAGATTTGGATGATCTAACCATTCCCCCATTCCATCTCTAATCAGAAATATCTAGCTATTAAATCTCTTTTGGACATATAATTGTAGGCTTTCTATTTTTCTCTTCTCTAGAGAAGGGTAAGTTATCACATAATAATTCAATTTAGAGAGGCATTTGCTACCAGATGTAAGCATTGAAAGGAGTAGGAGAAACTGATCGAGTCTCATTCTAAAACCTCATAACCTCACAGAGAAACTGCATTCCAACTACTATAGTGAATGGCTCTAACAGGTCATACAGGCAGTAAGAAGCAGTACAGATATTTGAACTACAGTCTTCCGACCACAAAACTTTCAAAGTTGTTTGCTTATACATTGTTATTATATAAATGGTTCTCCTGGTTCTGCTCATTTCATTCTTCATCAGCTTATACATGTCTTTCAGATAGTTTATTTTCATAACATTAATATAGTATAAATTGTTCTGTTTCTGCTCACAGTTCATACAAGTCTTTCTAGATCTCTGTGAAATCATGTTTCCTCATTTCTCATAGTACAATAGCATTCTATTACATTCATACACTTAAGCCATTCTCCAATTAATAGGCTTCCAGTTTTTTGCCAGTACAAATTTGTACATCTAGGACTTTTTCATTTTGTTTTAATCTTTTTGGGAGTATAGACCTAGCAGTAGTATAGCTAGGTTGAAAGAATGAAATAATACTAATAATATACATATATTTCTTTAGTATTTACAAAGTATCTTTTTCAGAACAACTTTGTAATCCAAGTATTATTATCCACACTGTGCATGTGAGAAAACTAAAGTTCAGAGACAGCTTATGAAGTGACCTTTTTAGGAGCATATAGTCAGTAAAATATTCACAAAAATGGAACTCGAGTATTCTAACTCTCAGACAAGGCAAGTGGACAGGGCACTGGACTGGCAGTGAGGAAGACCTCTAAGGTCCATACCTGCTCTAAATCTATGATCCTATGACCAAGTACTCTTTCCACTACAAAGAGCTAATACTACCTGATAAACAATGTATTCTTTCCCTGTCTTCCACCTTCCTCTCCCATCCCCCAAAGGGGCCAAAGGTTGGTTTGTTGGCTTCCTTTTTCAATTGTGCTCTTTGGTGGGTGGGTAGGAGCAAAAAGCAAAGTCAGATCTGGATCCTAAAAACACAGATCTCAATTTCTCTGTATGTAGCTGGCTGGTGCAGTGGATAGAATTTTGGACTTGAACTTGTAAAAACAATTAGTACCCATACTACACACTTTATTCTCAAAAACTGAGAAAGCCCTCTACCAGATTCTTTCTTTGTGTGACAAATTTTGGATTTGGAGTTAGGAAGACTTGGGTTTAAATCCTGCTGTAGATACTTATTAGCCATGTGATCATGGGCAAGTTATTCAGTCCTTCTTAGCCTCACTTGCTTCCTCTGTTAAATGGGGATAACACCCTCCCAGGGATGCTGGGTGGATCAAATGAGACAATATATGTAAAGAACTTTGTAAATCTTAAAGCTCTATGTGTTGCTGTTCAGTGGTTTCAGTCATATTTGACTCTTCATGACCCCATGTGGGGTTTTCTTGGCAGAGATATTGGAGTGGTTTGCCATTTACTTCTCCAGCTCATTTTACAGACGAGGAGACTGAGGAAAACACAGTTAAGGGACTTGCCTAGGGTCACTCAGCTTGTAAGCATCTGAGGCCATATTTGACCTCAGGTCAGGTCAGTCCTAACTCCAGTCCCAGCACTCTATCCACTGTACCACCCAGCTGCCCCAAAGCACTATATAAATGCTAGCTGTTAATATTATTATCATCCCCATGAATGAAAAGGTTAAACACCCTCTTTAACCGATTTTCCCCCCTTACTCAGATTTGATTTCTATCATACAAAGAAATATAGCCTTTCCATATCTAAGTCAGTCTCCCTTAAGATAGAGCTTAGCACCACTCTGGTGGCTTCCTGAGAAGTACACTATTTGTTTTATTTAGTTGTTCCTGGATTTATAGAGCAACTAAATCAAACGTGGTGTTACTGTTCAAGAAAAGTGATTTACTGTGAACAGCTAAAAAATAGTAATGGCCCAACCACAGAAGGTGCCTGGAAGATGGATGGTTTTCTCTGCCTTTCCCAAATAACAGAAAATTGTGCTTTGGAGGTAACGACAGTGGTTCCACAATCACATACAGGAATTACAGTGACAAGAAGATTACCAAAGAGTTTTACATTACATTTACATTATACCTGTGAGGCAAGTATTATTTCATTTTCATATAGGTAATCAGAGACAAAGGTAGATGTCAAGGTCACACCCTTATCCGTAAGCAGAAAGGCAAAGGTTCACCACCAAACTCTATTGCCTGCTCAGTAATAGATCCCCAAAGCCATGCTCCACCATCCAATAAATTTGTTCACTTTTGTCAAAAATCCAAATACAATCTTATAAGAATAAAAGAGAACATTAAGACTCTTACATACGTCTTAAGATAGATTGAGTGCATTTCTTAAAAAATGATCACAATCTAATGAAAATCCTCTTGGTTACAGTTAAACCTATCTTTCCTGGAATACTCATTAAAACAAAACACACATACAGCTCTAATGCAGACAGTATCATAGCTAAAATAACTGGACTTACCAGCAATAAATCTTCTGTTCAATATTTCTTTTCTATAGAATTTCTGTTTCTTTTGAAGTCTGAGGATGTGTATCTTCTAGTTTCTTTATAAAGGGCAACTGGGGAAAAGCAAATGACCAGAAGTACCTCTATGGAGATGTCACTGGCCACACCAAACAGTTAATTCTGTACAACAGGATGCTAGGTTTACAATAGATTATGGAGACAGGTTCTAGTCTTCAATCAGGTTAAGCTTTTTACTTAAATTTACCCTGAACAGGGTCAATGGAGTAAAGCCTTTAGGAACCTGATCCAACCTGATCCCATTAGGGCGGGGGAGAGAGGGAGAGAGGGGGAGAGAGAGAGAGAGAGAGAGAGAGTGTGTGTGTGTGTGTGTGTGTGTGTTGGGGGGTGTTGGGGGGCAAAGGTGAAGAGTGTACAGCCTACATTTTACTGCCACTCATAGAACCAGAGCTTTGCAAAACTAATCAGTGTTTTTTAAAGCTACACATTTCATGGCTATCAAATTATCTTTTGAAGCCAAATGGATAAACTTTTTTTGAACTGATCTTTCCAGCTGTTTAGGTTTGTTTGGTTTCTAAATATGTTTCTTTTATTTGGCACAATTTTATCTGTCAACACAGAGTAGCCAGTACGATAGAGAAATAGCTGACAACAGTTTTCCAATCCATATCTATTTTTCCCCAGGGGATAAGTGATCCTTGACTTTTAAATTTTTCTTTTTACAATACGTATTTTATATATTTAGAACATATATATATATATATATACACACACACACACATGCATACATAAATACATACAAATAATGCAAAGGAGAGGGCTTTAATCTAGGATAGGCTTTTCCCCATCTCCTAAACCAGCAATACTTTAACTATCACAAAGCAACCTAGATTCTATTACTTACAGTAATGGAAAGTTAATCATGATGAGCTTTTAAATATTCATTTTGTTTTAATGAACCTGATTAAGGCCATGATTGGGGAACTATGTACTCTGAAATGTCTTTTCTTTTTTCTTAAAGAAGCAAGGCACTCTGGCACTCCACTTTGGGAATGAATTGGAATTCTGCAGCCCCACCTGCTGCAATGTGCCATAGATCTCTATAAAAATGCTGAAAAACAGAGCTGCCACCATTTGCCTTAATAGGACTGTGAAGCACTTGGGAACCAAACAGGTGCCAACTGGCTTGGGAGGCACAGTAAGGCTGGAAATCTCAAAAGCTTGGGTACTATGGCATCTGACAATGAGGTGGAAAAGAAGCACCAGGAGGAGCATCAGAAGATAAGAAGATTGCCCAGGGACAGTAAGCCAGAGGAGTGTAGGGCAGGCGTAGATAACCTAGCCAGGAGTAACAATGGCAAATTTTATATGTTTCTAGACAGCTTTACAATACCTTATGATTCAGGTAGAATACCAACACTCACAAACATAAATGGTAGCAAACTAAGGGAAGGACACTGCCAAGGTCACCTATCTTATCTAGAAGCAACGCAGAGTTAAACAAGAGCACTGGGCTTACTGTCTGTAGACCTGGGGTTCTCAAATTCCAACTTTGATCCTGACTAGTTGTATGACCCTGACAAAGTCACCTAACCTCAGTTTCTGTATTGGTAAGGGCACAAGAACACGAACAAAGATTTAGAGCTAGAAGGGCTCCTCGGAGACCATCTAGCCCAATCCTCTCATTTTAGAGATGGAAAAACTGAGGCTCTTAGAGCTTAAGCGACTTGCTCAAGTTCATACAATATTAACTGTTAGAGGCAAAATTTGAATCTAGGTTCTCTGTGTTGAATGCACCAACTTACCTTGCCTGATCCTAGAGTTACGAATTGCTGGAGGGTGATTGAAACCAGTTAAAAGAGGACTACCTAAACCAGTTTAAAAAAAAAAAAGGATGTGGAATACAGACATCAGAAGGAGCTACCTGACCCCAATATTGGAGCAGGTCCAAACATGTTTCCCAGTTTCCCATTACTGCACCTGGAGCCTCAGCCTGCAATTCAGACCAAATGTTACCCCTTGCCCCCAGACTCCCCCAACCTTCTGCGTGGACTTTCAGGTATTATGCAAAATGACTTAGGTAACAGTTTCTCAAGGCTGTGCCTCCCAGGAGGCTGCCCCCTCAGTAGAAATGTATTTAACCCTGCCCCAACCTGCCCATCTTGGGCACTCCAGTACCCTGGTGCTATGTGGTGACCCTGAATTACAATTCCCTTGACTCAATTAAAGATCCTAGCTTTTGATACTTTGGTCTCTTCTTTATTTCAGGTTGACATCTAACTCTAAAGCCAGCATTTTGCACTACAGCATATTACCTCCAGCAATACATGTACTACCAAATGATTTATAAACCTTAAAACACTGTATTAAAGTGAGGTGTTATTGTAAAACTAGTATTTCCCAAATGTACTGAGATTCTAATCAATCTTTCACTGAGCACAAGACTCATTAGGCAACGGTGGGCGGGGGCGCGATGCTGTGGGGAAGGAGCATGCTATTCTAAATCAATTGGTAATCTAATGTTATGGTTCTTAATGTGTGGTCCAGGGACCCTTGGGGGTCCCTGAAATCCTTTTTCAGGGGGTTCGTGAGATAGAACCTATTTTCATAATAGTGTCCCAAAAGTTTTAACGTAGTTTTATGCATGAATAGCTATTAGAATAGGCATTATATTATTATAATAGTACATTAATTGAACTTTGAATAGCTGTTATAATAGGTAGTATAGAATTATACAATAATTAGAATTATACCATAAGTAATATATGTTATTAATATTAATAACAATATCTTTTATAATAGCTTACATGCTTACTATATTATCAAAAATTATTAAAAGCTTATAATGAATTCTAATAGCTTAAAACTGTACTAAGACTTTTGGGAGACTCTACACTAAAATGTTTTAACATCTGATAGGATAAATATTAATAGATATAACCCACATAAACAGAAGCTCTTTCAGATCCCCAATGATTTTCATGAGTGTAAAGGGGCCCTGAGACCAAAGTTTAAGAATCGCAGAATTAATGGATAGAAGGAATACTGACCCCTTTTCTTCCCCATAACCAAGCCAACGCATAAGCATACATACAAACACTTTTGGGTTGAGTTGTAGAAACTTGAATCAGGTAGATACCATAGGTCAGGGGAGACTGCAGTCTTGAGGCCACATGTGACCTTCTAGGTCCTTGGGTGTGACCTTCTAGGTCCTTGGGTGTGGACTTCTAGATCCTTGGGTGTGGTCTTTTAGGTCCTTGGGTACAGTCTTTTGAATGAGTCCAAGTTTCACAGAACAAATCCTTTTATTAGCCAGGATTTGTCCAGTGAAATTTGGAATCAGTCAAAGGGCTACCATTGAGGACC
This sequence comes from Trichosurus vulpecula, assembly GCF_011100635.1. NCBI lineage: Eukaryota > Metazoa > Chordata > Mammalia > Diprotodontia > Phalangeridae > Trichosurus > Trichosurus vulpecula. The sequence continues at coordinate 183,594,197 of NC_050579.1, forward strand.
TACAGGGCCACCTATGGCCTCAAGGCCTGCAAGTTCTCCATACCTTCCATAGGTTGTTAACAGAGTTAGGGGCTATTCATGAGCAGTAACATTAACACTTGTGTATCTTTCAATTATCACTTTAAAAAAATCCTCCCCCAGAAACTAACTGCATAATCAGGGCACAGCTGCTAGTGGTAACTAGCTGTTTATTGGATCACCTGAATTTAAGTCAAGCTGAATGAATGGAAAAATAATAGAGGAGAGAAAGAGAGTTCCCTCTGTCTGGCAGGATACCCTTAAGCTTATTACCTTTGAATCACTAAATTACTGTGGGGGGAAAAAACTCCCATAAAACAATTTTAAAGTAAATTTTTAGCAGAAGTAACAACTACTTGGTAATTATGGGCTTTATATACCTAACAAGATCATAAATTAATTTAAAAGCTTTCTACTATCTACAGCTTCATCTCAGCTGACTGTCAACAGGAATTCCTTAGGGAGGCAACATGACATCAACTTGTGCTTAGAAACAAATGCTTCCAGTCAACCATATAATTTTCTAATTGTCTTTGAAAATTAAACTCTCATAGAGTAAGATACACATTCAGCTGCACTATTATTATTATGATTGGGCCTAGAATGAATAAAATGCTTTAGAGAAATAAATAGCTCAGGCATGAATTTAATTTTTTTCTAAGGCATCAGCCAGGCAGCAATGCAAGTGGCTAGAAGGCCAGTGTTGGAATCAGGAAGACCTGAGTTCAAGACCTACCCCTGACACATATTAGTTGGGTGATGGTAGGAAAGTTAATTAGTCTTACAAAGTTGTCTGGATTGCCAAATTACATTGTGGATATTACCTATGTACATTGGTGGAAGGAGTTTCCACACCATGAGCCTCATGCATGGATTAAATCACAGGTTCAGAACTATATCCCACTCCCAACAAGGAAGAATCAGGATTCCATTTAGTGCAGTGGGATAAAATGTGACTAACAGATTCCCCCATATATCTTGGCAGTGTTAAAGAAGCTCATGCATTATACTGAATCACCTGAAAAGAGTCCAGTTTGCTGCCAGAGTTTAAGTGGAATGGAAGAAAGTGTGCCCTATTTTGACAAAAATCACATATTCTAGAAGGATAGATTCCTGTAAAATGAATTTCTTGAAATCAAATCACTTTGTAAATGCATTAGGGAGACTAGCCATTTATGAGAAATCTAGGGAGAATCTTATTGCATAATGAAGAATTAATTTCTCAGTGCCTTCCCACTGTATAAAACTATAAATTGCAGAAAAACTATCTGCACCAGTGGAGGCTGTTTCCTCATTCCCTACATTGACGTGAATAAAAAGGAAAAAGTTTTCCTTACAATGAACTAAAATCTGCAAATCAGAAATCTGAATCTTCTTCCACATGTCAACCCTTTGAAAGCTTGGTGACAGCTGTCATAGGGGGCCACATAATGCAATGGACAGAACAATGGTTTCAGAGTTGGAGATCCTGGGTTTGAAGTTCATCTCTGGGGTAAGTCAATTAACCTGTCAGGGTCCCCCAGATAATTCTCTAAGATTATAAATTACAGATGAATTGAGGACTTGAATTGGTGGAAGAAGCATCCACACTAAGAGGTTCCTTGACTAGGTCTAAATAATAAAAGGTTGAATCTATAGGTTGTTTTTTTCCACATGAATTATTGCCCGCTCCAATTCAGCATTTATACTGATGAATTTTTGTAAAGAGAACAATTATTCCTAAGTGACCTATTGTGTTATTTCAATTTCTACATTGACTTTTTTGAGTGAGAAGTATATTTACTCAATAAACTCTGAGTGATGATTTGCTGCACTATAAATTCATAGAGATACTCATTCTGCCAGATCACATGGCAACCCATTTGTACTTCTGGATCCTGTGTAATTCTTATTTGCATCCTCATAGAGATCAATGTACCATAGATTTAGAGCTGGAAGGAACCCTATGGGTTATTTAGTTCAATTGCCTATTTTACAGAGAAAGAATTGAGACCAAGAGTGTTAAGGACTTGCTCAAGATTTCACAAGTATTAAGGAGAAGAGGCAAGATTTGAACCTGTGTCCTTTGACTCCAAACCAAGTGCTTTCCCATTGCATCATGCCCTAGATTACTTAATCTATATATTATACAATTTATATATTTATGGGTACTACTGCTGTCGATGGACAACTGTTATTCCTTACTCCTACAAGACAGATTCATTTTCTTTTCCAATCATATATTTCCTTGATGATATCATTTATACCACCTCTTCTTAGCAGATTATAAATAGAAATATGCCACAGCCAATCTATATCCTGCATATATCTCCCAATTGTCATTTGGGCTATCCACAGTTCTGATTCTTTATAATCTGTAAGGTTCAAAGTTTGACAACCAAACAGCATCACCAAGAGAATTATGTATTTAAAAGAATAGCTTTCCAAGGGGCAGCTAGGTGGCGCAGTGAGTAGAGCACGGGCCCTGGCGTTAGGAGGACCTGAGTTCCTCAGACACTTGACATACTTACTAGCTGTGTGACCTTGACCAAGTCAATTAACCCCAATTGCCCTGCTTTCCCCACTCCCCAAAAAAAAGAATTTAAAGAATAGCTTCCCATGTTTGGAAAGAAGCTTAAGATTGTCGAAAGTGCTATACAACTTCCCAAATGGAAACCAGCCCATTCTCTTCCACCATTCAATTCTGGGCCATGTTCACTGTCCATCTACAGGCCACTCACCCAACTGTTTATCAAATGGACAACATGCATCCTTCATTCACTTGGTTTTTCCTATGAGGATTACTAGGCCAATATCTTCTGAGAGTAGGCCAATATCTTCTAAGAGATTGTAGATCTCATGGAGAAAGCTCTGTGATATTACAAGTCTTGATATTGTCATAACTGTTTATGTCCTCCCATAAATCCTCTATTAGGGACCAACTAAGCCAGCTCATTACAAAAGCAATGATAAATGAAACAGAAAGGGAATCAATGAATAGACTATTTTGTCTTATTTTGTAATAGGACAGATCTGCTAGCATTTTTATTTCTATCTATTCTTGTCTTCAATGAAGATAAAACCACCACATTTGGATTCCAGCACCTCAGTACCAAATGCTCTAAATGAGGATTTAAAAGAAGAGAAATTCACGAAAGTGGCTGGAACTGGCCAAGTACACAAAAAGGAAATACATGCTGGAAGGAACACGGTTTTGAAGGCACTGATGAAATGATTTTAAGCTATCTTCAATAGGAAAAGGTACCAAAAGAACAGAAAGTAGGGGGCTCAGTGGACAGTGATGGACCCAGAGTCAGGAGTTCAAATTCGACCCCAGAAGCTTACTAATGCTGTGATGCAAGTCACTTAACATCTGTGTGTTTTTTAGTTCACATGCCATACAAAAATAGGCAGGGGACCAGATTTGCTCATCAGGCTGAAGTTTGTAGACCCCTGCTCTATAGCACTTTATATTACATGGTGAATCAGGTTAAAGGTTATCATCTTTTTCAAAGCCTATCTCCCCCTACCTTCCTTCTGTCTACAACCCATCCTGCCTTTTCTACTTAACTATGGTGTCCTTTGATCTGAAATTTGTCTTGTCCTAGTATCCTCAAATAGCACAGTCTAACATCCTTGCACAGGGTTTGGTTTGGTCCAGACTTTGGATTTTATTGGTGTAGTGGAATCCCTAGTGAAGAAACATCCTCTACTAATACAGAACAGCAACTATTCTCTAACTTGTGGTCTTGCCTGGGAATGTGAGAGGTCTTACTGACTCCAGAATGGTTCTCCTTCCACTCTACCACATTGTTTCTCCCTTGCACATAATCTGAATTTGATAAATATATAGACTGGCAGGAAGATCATAACTTCCTTTGGTGGCTGGTCTACAGGAACTAATGAATACTAATGTGGTACATTAGAAAAAGTGTTGGATTTTGAACCAAGGAACCTGATCTCAAATCCCAGCTCTATCACTTACTATCAGTGTGAACTTGGGCAAACCACTTGGATCCTTGGAGTTTTAGTTTTCTTATCTGCCAATACAGGGACTGGATAAGATAATCTTGAAGGTCCCTTTCAGCTTTAAAGCAAGATATGACTTTACTACTGATATACTCCAATAATCCCTCCAATAATGGTGACAGTAACTCATCCTTTACCCATTCTGTGCAACTCTACTTCCTGTAAAATTACCACAGGGATTGTACCAAATGTCCAAGGACCCTTCCTTGCATTCTCCGGACGTATTGATCATACCAATGGAATAGTTCATCAATTACTCCTCACTCTGACTACATAAACAGCTAGTCAATAAGAATTTATTAAGTGCTTATTGTTTGCCAGGTACTATGCTAAGTGTTGGGAATGAAAAAAAGGCAACAACACAAAAAATTACCTACATTCTAATAAGGGAGCCAAGACATAAAGAAATAGGTACATACAGGATGTATAGGTGAGTAAATAAATGGTAATCACAGAGCGGAAGGCAGCAGCAGTAGGAGTGACTGGAAAAGACCTCCTGCAGAAAGTGGCATTTGAGCTGAGCCTTGAAGGAAGGTAGGGAATTTTAAGAGGTAGAGTTGCATAAACAGAGTCTTCTAGGCATGGGGAATAGTAATTGCAAAGATATAGGGATGGGAAATAGTTTCATGTGCAAGGAACAATACATGTAGGGAAGTGAAGTACAAAAAGAATGGAAAGGTAAGAAAGGGCTAAATTATAAATAACTAAATAACAAAAGACTTGATACTAACCTTGTAAGTAATAAGGAGCCACTGGAGTTTGAATAGGGAAGGTGACATTGTCAGTCCTACACTTTAGGAAAAATACTTTAGCAGCTGTATGGAGGATAGCTTAGAGTAGGGAAAAATTCTAGGCAGAGATTTTTTTTTCCAGTCAAATTTATTTGATGACATCCTTTGCAAAAGCTCTTCACTCATATATGTTTGCATGTGATGCATTAGAGCTACCTATTCACACTTACTATGATCTCCCCAATGCTTCTGGGATGATCCTCACCTTCAATTCTTCAGAGACTATAGCAGTTCATGACACACAGCTATTCAACACAGCAGTTCATGACACACAGCTATCCAACATCACGGGAAGAATATTAATGTTAAAAAGATAGGCTGTTGTTTCAGAAAGAAACTAGGTTGGGAGTGGGAGGGATGTCATTAGAAGAACTACAGCATTCTTTTTCCAAAAGGCAATCCAGACTGCGCTCCTCTCTACCTTTTGTCAGTTCCAGGCATAGGTTATTATCTATTTGTTATTTGTTCAAAACTTATATGCTTATGGATTGGCAGTGTCTATCACATCATAATTTGTCGAACAGGTCTTCTTTATCCATTTGTTTATTTTCCAGTATGGCTAGAGTTCCTTTGAGTGATTACATTTAGACATCTCTGTGAACATACCACCTTCTGAGCAAGGTTTTACTATTCCCTACCATCAAAGTGCTATAGGGATAAGCACCATGGAGAGTTGAATTGTCCAGAGCATTAATTTTTTTCTGAACTTAATGAACATCAAATAAAATGAGTATTTTCATTTACAAAGAAAAGCAGATGAAGATTGCACATTAAAATGCAAATCTCTACTACATACAGTTTACTTTTCCTTTTAAGTGTATCATCCAACATATTACTTTGAAAGCAGGATATCCTGCTTATCTGTTTGCATCAGAATTTCCTCTATTTGCTTCTGTGCATTAAAAATATTTCAATGACCTTCTTTTCTTTCTTTTTAAAAGTAATACCACTGCTGGATCCCCACTCTCCACCAAATTCCCTCCCCACAATAAAAAAGGGACAAATACAATTCTTGTAACAAATAAACAATCAAGCAAAACAAATTCCTACAATGGCCATGTCCAAAAAAATGTATATCACATTCAGCATCTTAAGACTTCTTTGGGAGATCAATGAATTGGACATGCAAATAAAAAAAAACAGAAAAAGAACAAATTTTAAATTCCCAATCAAACACCAAATTGGAAATTCTGAAACTCAAAGGAGAGATTAATAAAATTTAAAGCAAGAAGATCATTTAACTAATAAATAAAACTAGGAGCTAGTTTATGAAAAATAAAACAATATGAAACAAACATTATGATACTATAAAATATATAAACCATTGGTTAATTTGATTTTTAAAAAGGAAAACCAAATTACCAGTATCAAAAATGAAAAGGGTAATTCACCACCAAAGAAAAGGAAATTAAATCCATTATTAGGAGCTATTTGCCCAATTATATGCCAATAAATCTAGGAATCTAAGTGAAATGGATAAAAATTTACAAAAATATATTTTTTCTAATTTCTCAAATATGTAGAGAACTTAGTCAAATTTATTAAGAATACAAGTCATTCCCCAATTGATAAATGGTCAAATAATATGAACAGGCAATTTTCAAATGAAGGAATCAAAGCTATCTATAATCATATGAAAAAATTCTCTAAATCACTGTTGATTAGAGAATTACAAATTATAACAACTCTGACGTACCACCTCACACCTATCAGATTGGCTAAAAAATGACAAATGCTGGAGGGGAAGTGGAAAAATTGAGACACTTGTGCACTGTTGGCAGAATTGTGAACTGATCCAGCCATTCCGCAGAGCAATATGCCCAAAGGGCTATAAAACCATGCAGTATCACTATTAGGTCTGAATCCCAAAGAGATTTTTAAAAAAGGAAAAGGACCTATGTGTACAAAAATATTTACAGCAGCTCTTTTTGTGGTGCCAAAGAATTGGAAATTAAAGGGATGCCTATCATTTGGTGAATGGCTAGACAAGTTGTGGTATATAATTGTGAGGGAATACTGCAGTGCTATAAGAAATGATGGCCAGGATACTTTCAGAAAAACCTGGAAAGACTTACATGAACTGATGCAAAGTGAAGTGAGCAGAACCAGAAGAGCACTGTATATTGTAACAATATTGTATGATGATCAACTGTGAATGACTTAGCTATTCTCAGCAATACAATGATCTAAGAATTCCAAAGGATGATGAAAAACACTATATACTTCCAGAAAAAGAACTGTTGGAATATGAATGCAGACTGAAGAATATTTTTTAAAACTTCATCTTTCTTGGTTGTTTCTTTTTTAGTCTGTTTTCACAACATAACTAATGTGGAAATATATTTTGCATGACTGCACATGTATAACCTATATCAAATTGCATGCCTTCTCAATGAAGGGGAGGAGTGGAACACCGGGAACTCAAAATTTTTTTAAAAAACGAATGTTATTGTTTTTACATGGAATTGGAAAAATATTTAGAAAGGTTTAAAAAAGTAAAATTTTTGCAATCACCGAATCACTTTGTCAGAAGAGAGGTAGCATGCTTCACCAATGTACCTTTAGAGTTATTCACTTATTTCATTGATCATTTCTTGGCTTTCAAAGTAGTTTTTCTTTATAATGTTATTGTTATTGTCTCTTCACTTTTCTCTGCATCATTTCATATTTAAGTATTTATTCATTGAACACTTAAAACTTATACTTGCTTGAAATAGTGTCTTTTATCATTTTTAGGATGGAATACTATTCCATTACATTTGTATAAAATAATTTATTAAATCATTCAACTGATAGACACTCTGATAGTTTCCAGTTCTTTGCTACAACAATTAGTATTGCTATAAATGCTATTTTACATATGGGTCTTTTCTCTCTTTATTTTATCCCTTTATGGGTATAGATCTGGTAGTCATACTGTTGAGTTAAAAGGCATTCACAGTTTAGTGAATTTTGTGGGACAGTTTCATACTGCTTTTAGAACTGGAACAATTCACAGCTCCACCAATGGTGCATTGATTTGGGTGGTAGCCCATACTACAATTGTCATTTTCCTTTTTTTTTTGTCATCTCTACTGATATGATTGTCTAGGGCATTTTTAATAAAAGATAAAAGCAACTGCGGAAAGCTCCATTTCATGATGTACCAGAACATCTTAAGGACAATTAAATAAACCAAATGTACCCTAAATACATCATGGACACAGTGAGCTGAAAGCACAAATATGCTGCATAGCTGCTTAGTTCAATTGATGGAGGCAGCCCCTGAGTCTGATGGCCATACAGGGTACTAAGCACTGCTCTGCAACCTGTGAGCACAGGGACCTGATGCTTCTCCAGTCTCTGCTGGGTGTCTTCCTTTTTTGCCTTAGGTGATGGAGAATTGGATTAGGCTGTGACCTTGTGGGTTTTGAAAGGTTGGGAGAGCCAGCTACCAGAGGTCCAGGCCAGAGTTTATGATGCACCAGTCTATCCCTAAGGAGTGATCGGGACCCAGTTCAGGAGTGGATTGAGCCTGCAGCAAAGATGCTACATTGCACAAAGGAAGAGGAGAGACCTCATCCGTTGGCTATGACAAATTTGGGATCGAACTTAATGTGGCAAATACTTTACAGAAGCTGCTTTAAGTATGAACTTCCCTCTCCCCAGGGTCAGAAAACCTGGACTGAGGCACAGAAAGAACTGGAAGCCAGGGAATCTAGGCACCTTCCTATTAAAATATGTGTGTGTGTGTGTGTACACATACATATATATACACATATAAATACATATACATATGTATATATACACACGCACACACATAGATGTATGTATACACATATAATTATGCTTTTGATTTAAATTTAATTATACATATACATAATTATACATACATACATGTGTGTATATATATACATGTGTATATATATGTATATATAAAAATAAAATACATATACTTTTTTTATACCAAGTATGTTCTCATAAGTATCCAGCTGCCTTGAGGAACAGAATAAAAACTGACAGTTCAAATTTCCTAAAATAAAGGAAAAAGACATTTCTCTCCAATATTCCTGATTCTTTAAAAGAGATCACTCCCTCTTCACAGCCCTGAGAACCTTTTGCTTAACTCTTTCCTATATACTCAATAAATTCTATTTTGTATTACTCTCATTGGTATTCATATGTCACTGGCAAAACTCATGATAAGCTCATCCTGGGCAGGAACTGTGTCATCTTTGTTATCTGGTGACACCTAGCACAAAGTCTTGGCACCTAGCAGTCACACTTAAAAAATATTGAATTGGATAGATTTTTTGTGGAAAATAACAAAGCACTCTATCCCACATTTGTCTGCTGAATAGTTAACAGCTCAGTAAACAGCTGTCTGTGGAGACAAGCAATGTATCAACGGCAAAAAACCCAAGACTCACAAAAGAAAACAATTTGCTCCTTTGACATCATTTTTCAACCTAAGCCTTCACAACTGCACATAATGTTTATGTGTTACTAAAATTTGGAACCTTCCCACCAGTAGCCACTGTTCTCAATGCTAGAAAAAACTCTGAGCTGGCAGGCCTACTTGACTGGTGGGAAAAAGGATGGTAGATATCAGACTAGTATCACTAAAGGTTATTGTGAGTCAAGGAGAGGTTAGTTAACTCTTTCCTGACATTGCAGTAAACCTATCACTCAAGAGAAGTAGTGTGGGATGGTAAACAAATATCCTAGTGTATACTATACTCCCTCCAAAGAAGATGCTAAAATGTTTATTTTGAGAAAAGTCTTGATCTAAGAAATAAAATAAGAGTAATGAATGAAATGATAAAATATAGCACAATGCCAGACATATTTGTTGTGCTTTGGTCATTTTCAGTCCTGTCTGACTCTTTGTGACCCCCTTCAGGGTTTTCTTAGCAAAGATACTAGAGTAGTTTCCTTCTCCAGCTCATTTTACAGATGAGGAAATTTGAGGCAACCAGGGTTAAGTGACTTGCTCAGGGTCACACAGCTAGTAAGTGAATTCAGGAAGATGAGTCTTCCTGACTCCAAGCCCTGAACTCTATCCACTGTGCTACCTAGCTGCCCAGACACATAGTAATCATTTAATAAAAGATTTGACTGTCTATAAAACATGTACTGAAGGTAGCCAAAATAAAATCCTTATCCAGGAGAGGGAGTGAGGAGAGATGGATATAAATCCCGGCTCTAATGATTATTAGCTGTGTAACTACAAACAAGCCAATAACCTTTCTGAATTTCAGATTCTCATCTGTAAAACGAGAGTGTTGGACTATATTATGACTTATTAATCTTTTTTTGTGACACGGACCTCTATAAACAGCCTGGCAAAGCCTATGGAACCCTCTTTCAGAATAATGCTTTTAAATAATCACAAAGAAAATAAATTCCATTGAAATATGATTATGATTTTTTTAAAAAGTAGTGTGGTCAAGGTTTCCATAGCTAGTATGTGACTGAGACAGAAGGTGAAAGCAACCAAATCTTCCTGACTGTGAGGCGAGCTCTTTATCCACTGGAGACCACATGCCTTTTCATTGCTTAATAGGCAAATATCTATAAGGAGGTTTCCTCGTTTTATTCATTCTTCGAGAGAGTACATTTGTAGAGTACCTTAGAATGTGCAAAGTACACTCCTCAACAAAATCTGGAAGAGGGTAGTAAAAGCATTATTAACCCATTTTTACAGATGAGAAGCTAGGACTAAATTATCTCTAAGGTCCTTTTCAGTTCTAATGTTCTGTATCCTGCTTTTAAAAATTCCATCACAACAGTTACAAAATCCACTTGTGCTTCAGTAATAAACTATAAAAACCAGTAACATTTTTTTCTTCTGATCATTGAGGGAGAAAATATAGTCATCTACAAAGATGCAAGGTCTGTTAAAACACTCTCAACCCGAGCCCTATGTATGCAAATGCTTCTTCAACAGCACTGATGACTCAACAGCCCTGATTTCCAAGGATATTCCCCCTTTCTCCACCACTGATCCCAAACTAGAACATCTGGAGAGGCCTCAGAATGAGAAAGAAACATCAGCCCTCAAGGTAAAAGCATAACATCATAGAACTGGAAGAGACCTAGATTAAGCATTAGGATGAGAATCGAAATCATCTACCAGGAGATAATACAGAGTTCTCCTTCCTTACCTTTGCCAAATTACAATTTTTTTAAAGCATCCTAGCTGTTTTTTCAAGAAGGAAAATTCCTTCATTCATTCCTCTTTCAACTCATGTACTGTTCCTAATGAATGTATAAATACACAAAGAGAGTCAAAAAGAACTGTTGTCATTCACCGAACCCCTCCCATGTCATACTAGCTACTGTGCAAGACAGAATATAGTAGGAGGACTCTGCTTTCATTTAAATGCCAAGATCTAGCCATCTTCTGACCTCTCTGTGATGGATGCAGCTGTCTACCTGAGCAACCAACACAAACAGCTGATGTGTTAAAAAAAAATAAGAAAAAGGACTTTGCAAATTGTAGCTCACTGAAAATTCATGACTGAGAGCTCCCCTATGAATCCTACAGTCAAGCATAATTTGGCACACACCACCACACAGTTGTTTTCTTAACTGAAAATAAAGTCTATTCAAACAATGCTCACTGTCTTTCTCCACTCACTAAGCCAATCAAAAGCATTTCTTAAGCACCTACTATGTGCCAGGGACTGTGCTAGGTGCTGAACAGGACACAAATCAAGTCATTTAAAATGCCTGAAATCACGCATGGGGGCCTATTAATGCATATTTTTCTCAATCTCGTCTTTTTCTTGCTAATTTTGGTACTGGATAATGAATCAACACAGGCTGAGAATAGGAGGAGGCAAATTAAGCAGGAAAGAGCTTTCTCCATTCTTATCCTGCCCTACCCTAACATCACCAATATAAACACAACATGGTGGGAGACAGAGGGTAGGGTCTGATCAAATTTCAGTGGGAAGGAAAGAGAACAGGCTGATAACTCTTCAAGCTCTGGTCTCCACGGCGTAATGACAAGGACCACAGCATATAGCATACTACTTTGGACCTCTGCCTAGATGTGAAGGGGTCAAGAGACATGTCTCATCATATTATTGTACCAAAGTTTGTTCACTATCTAGGACTTTGTTTCTTCATATTTCCTTGGGCTAGGTAACCTTAGGAAAGAGAGTCCAGTGGCTTCACCTGCTTCACATATTAGCAGTGACCCAAGATGCAGGGGGTGTCTTTTATACTCTGCAAATCATGAGCAAAGCCATAACAGTCAAAATGAAACAGCAGACCCAAACCTGGCAGAAGGTCATCAAGCTTAAAGGGACATCCACATATTATAGGTGCTAAACAAAGAAGAGTCATTCACAGCATTTCTTAAAAATAATATTTTATTTCTTGATTTTTAAAAACAGGGCCTGTGATTTCATTGTTATACAGAACTCTCTGTGCACCCTCTACCCAGGTAGATCTACATCTGCTCTGCAACATAAAAGTCTTGGAGAACTGCCTAAGGGGTTCAATAGCTTGCTTGAGGTTTCCATGGCTAGTTTGTGGCTGAGACAGAAAGTGAACCCAGTCAAGTCTTTCTAACTTTGAGATCGGCTCTCTTCACTAGAATCCGGATGCCTTTCATTGCTAAATAGGCAAGTATCTATAAGGAGGGTTCTTCACTTCATTCGTTCTTTGAGAGAGCACATTTCTAGAGTACCTTAGAATGTACAAAATGCATTCCTCAACAACCTCTAAAGGAGGCCAGTAAAAGCATAATCAACTTATTTTTACAGATGAGGAAACGGAGTCTCCAAGAGGTTAAGTGAGAATAACACAACCACAGAGTTAAGGCTCAAACTTAAACCTTCTGAAACCAAGCTGATGTTTTTCCTACCACCCCATGCTGGCTCTCTACCTAAAGTTATTTTTTAACGATATTTTACTTATGTATTTCAGGGATGAAATGTAAATGTACAAGCATCATCAGATTCCAAGTAAGACCCTCCAAAAGTCTAGGACAGTAACTCAGACACTACTGGCATGTTTTAACAGACAGCTTGCTCCTTTTGTTGCTGAGAAAATATTCTGGCTTGCTGCTTCCATTCTCTCAATGACTTTTCTCCTATGGACTAGTTGCCAACATGTCCCCGTCACTACTGTTTCCTGTAATGCTGTAGTTTAGATCACAAATCAATCTGATTCACGACTGTGTATAGAATTCCCATCTGACACATCCCATTCCTGACTTTTGGATGAAGTCAGGGGGCAGTCTGCTCATCACAGATACTAAATGGATCTATTCATTCTGATGGTAGTGGGGAGGGGGAAGTAAAGAGGGAAACATGCAAATGTATCTGGCTTTCCAGCCAGAGAACACATGAAACTAAAATAACAGCCAAAGCTCTCATTCCAAGGGCTTTAGAAGAAAAAACAGCATAGATAAATAATGTCAACAAAATAATACTTGTATATGATATTCGCTTATTAGCATGTATATTAATGGTATATATGGTATAATGTAATGGGCACTGGGTTAGAGGATTTGGGTTCAAATCCCAGCTCCTATTCCCTGTGTGCCCTGGGCGAATTGCCTAAGGACTCTGGACCTAAGTTTCCTCATGTAAAATGAGAGGCCTGGATTAGATGGCCTTAGAGGACTTTTAACTTTAAATCTATGAGCACATTTAAAACCAGTTCAAGTCTTTACCATCGTATCAGATTATTATCTGATTGCAAAGCGGCCTAGTATACTTTCTTCAATTAATAACACAGGTATACGCTGCTTGACACTTCATGTCATGATGTCATAAAGGTAGTTAATTCGACAGGAGGCAATGTCATTAATTGGTGATTGTGGAATTTTGCAACTTTTGAACAGAATTTAGTTATAATGTATTAAGAACATTATCATGAAATAATGCCGATTGAGGTTGCCTTGTAAGGGGAAAGCCTGTACTAAAGTAAACATCTATAAAGAAGGGAGTGTGGAAGACCATACATTTATACCATTCCAATTTCTATCCTCTAGATATACACACACACACACGCATATACATATATACACAATGATTTCTCCAACAGAAGTTGTGGTTGTGGTTTGTCATTTGTTCTCAAAGAGGAAGATGATATCACGACTTATTTTCTCCTCTGGAGCGATCTGGGTCCAGTGGCAAGATATAGATCAGGATGCTCGGAGATGACCCAGGATGCAGTGGGAGACCTTGGTCCTTCCAAGTTCTCACTTTGAGTGAGACAACACCCATTTAGTAATTAGGCGCATTTAAGAAGTGAGTCAAGAGAGAAAAACCAAATGACTAGTGTCTCCTCTTATCAGAGTGGAGGCATTTGATTTGTGTTACAAAGCTACACTTAGACCTTTGCTGAAACGTATTATTACAGCACCAGATATGGGAAGGATTTGCGATTTCCTTAGTCTAAGGAACTCCTGGAATGGGAATTCCCTCTACCATTGAGGAAGAAGGGAGCAAACACTTATTAAGCTCCTACTATGTGCCAAGCACTGTATGAAGCCCTTTACAACTAGCATTTCATCTGATCCTCACAACAATCCAGGGAAGTAGGTGCTATTATTATAGGCATCTTACAGTTGAGGAAATGGAGGAAGACAAGTGTTTTGCCCAGGGTCACACAGTGCTAATAAGTATCTGTGGTTAGATTTAAACTAAGGTCTTCTTGGCTACTGGGTCAGTACTCTATCCACCCAGGCAGCTTGCAAATGAGCTACAACTTAGTGGGTAAGTCTTAGAAAGTTGCCTAAGGCATAGGCCAGTCAAGAAACTTGCCCATGGTCAACTACTAAGTGGAAGAGTCTAGGCCTTGACCTCAGTTCTACCTGTCTCCTAGCCTAGATCTCTATCACATTACTATCACACTGCCTCTGGTATATGAGTAAGAGTGCAACAGCAAATTAATAAGCAAGTTTCTGAGTTTGCTGACTATTCTATTCTGCAGCCTCATTCAACCAAAGTATAATATGACCATTAAAGTCACATGGATGACATTCAGTTTTATATCATTATTCGTTCTGGATGTACCATCTCTCCCCCAACATAAAATCCTAACTTTAAAAAAAGTATTATCTTTTGTTCTTATATCACCTTCCTTTGTTTATCATTTGCTCCTCTTCTTGCCCCAGCAAGCAATACCTTATAAAAAGAATAAAAAAGATGGAAAAAAGCTGTTCAGCAACACATCAACAAAATCTGATGGTATATGCAATATTCCACACCAGAGGTTTCCCACCTCATCAAGGAAGAGAAGGAGGTGCATTTTCTCATCTCTTCTTCAGGGACAATCTTGGATGCTATAACTACAAAGCCCTCCATTTTGGTTTTTGATGGTGCATGTTGTTCTTGCTGTTTATATCACTGCATCTATTGTGTATAGTTTTCCCAATTCTTCACATTTCACTCTGCATCAGTTCATGTAAGTCTTTCCACGCTTTTCAGAATTCTCCTTAATCATCACTTCTTATAACTTGGGAATATTCTATTATTTTCCAACCCCACAAATTTGAAAAATATCTTTTAGCAAAGAAAAACTGATAAAGAAAAGCAACAGAAACGATGCCATGTCTAATACTATATATAACACTGTTAGGAGAAGCAAAGCATATTCCATTATCTGTTATCAGGACTACTATTGATTATTGAAACTGCTCAGAGTTCATTTTCTTTTTAATATTCTTTTCATTAACAATCCGGCAGTCATTGCATATCACTGTTCTCCTGGTTCTGCATCAACATAGTTATTTTTTGCGTACTTTACCACCATCCTTAAAACCCAGCAGCCTGGGTTAGCATGAAATCCTAAGAGCCCAAGGTAAGAGAAGTCTGAATGGCAGCTTACTCATAGTCAGCATAACTGTCTTTTGACAAGACCTCAGGCTTCATGTCTCTTCTCCTTTATTGGGTAGATTTCATAATTACTAGTGAATTCTTCTTAAGCCTTTGCTGTTTGTTAGAAGGCAAATAAATCTGCAGCCTCAGATGTGTCCTATTCATACACTTAGGGAAGGTTTATAAATCTGATCAAAGAGTAAGCTAAGCCATAAAGATGTCACCTATATGGCTTTAAAGATACTCAGAAGAGAGACCAGTTTCCTTTTACCCATGCCGGCTAAAGCACCATTTCCTAGCTGTTTCTTCTAACTCTCACCAGGTCATGGCTGGCCAATTAGCCCAAACAGTAAATAATTTTTAAAAATTTCTCTATGGAAGGAAATATGATTTTTTTCTTCCATTATTTTTTTTAAAGCTTATGGATTATCTTTTCCAGAGAGTAGTGAGTGAGGGAAACATGTTTTTTGGAATCTGATTCTAAGCAAGTTGATGAAAGAACCATGGGCCAAATGTAATAAGATGAAATTTAACAGAGAAGGTTCTAAAATGTGGGCCAAAAACCCTAACTGTATAAGCAAGGGATGGAAAAACCCAACTAGAAAGCATATCCTATGAAAAAGACCTGGGTTTTTTACTAAGTAAAATAGATTTGGATTCAAAAGACCCAGGTTCAAAAATTGGCTCCACCACCTACTAGCCATGTGACCCCGTACAAATCTTTCAATCATTCTGAACCTCTGTTTCAGTATCAATTAAGATGGATATAACAATATCTGTACTACCTGCCACATACAGTTGTGGTAAAGTGATGTGTAAACCTTAAAATACTATATAAATGAGCTATTAAGATGGGTCTATCATCTTGTTTAACTGGGGTAGGTACTCACTCTACCAGTATAGATTGCAATCATCCCATGTCTTATTTTTATGGAATAAAACAAGCATTTTCATAACATAGCATAACAAAAAGATGATTGCACATGAAACTGTACATCTATTATGTACAACTTGCAATTTCCTTTCAAATACATAATAAAGTTATCATATAAATTTCTTTTTTTTTCTTTCCCATCCAGCCCTAGAAATGGCTACCATTAGACACAAAGAGGTAAATATATGTAAGATTATTCTATATATACTTCTATTTATCAATTCTTTCTCAGGATGCAGATACCATCTTTCTTTATATGTCCTTTATGGTTAATTTGGATATTTACAATAGTCAAAATGACTTATCCATGTCTTCTAATCCTATGTGATTTTTTTGTTTCATTCTGTAAATCCTCCATAGAAAATCAACTCAACACACTGGAAGCCTTTCTTTAGTTCTTTTAATACCTCAGGGGTGCTAATAGAACACTTGGTCAGCCCATCTGTTGTCACTCAATATTATTTTTGTTATTATTATTTAACCTGGGCCCCAGTAACATAAGGTTGCTATTGATTTTCAAACTAAATCACCATCTTAATATTTAGGCAGAATGTAGAACAGAGAAGGCTATGTGCAAGAGAAACTGGGGGAGCAGTATGACTCAGTATGGCAATGTGACCATGGTAATATTGAGGAGTCCAGGGTTCCCAGATATGTATGAATATCTGTAGCTATAAAGAGTATGTATTATTTCATTTCTGTGTACCCCTAGGAAAGTGAACTTTGGGAATATGACTAGTCTATCCCTAGGGCTACTCAAGTTGTCACAAATGAAAACCAGGGCAATAAAATCAGTTGGCAAATGGCCAGAAATGAAATCAGTTGCTTCAAGCTTCAGCTGTGTTCCTGACACATCCTGTAACTTAGGTCTTTCCCCTTCCCACTGGAAGGTACCTACATGAGGCCCTTGGCCTCAGACAGAAAATTGTTGTAAAACAGGGATAGCTGCCTTGAGTTCCATGTCACTGAAGATAAAAATGGAGGCTAGACGGCCATTTATTGGGACTATTGTAGAGAGGATTCATACTTCAAGTAGAAACTGGATTTGGTGACCTCTAAGCTGGGATGTGCTGATAAATGTTTAACAGTCACCTCTCTGTGGAAAAATGTGCCCACAATACACTCTTAAGTTTAACCATTCATCATTAACATTTTCTCCATCATTTTTTTAAGTCTATAGACAATCCAAAATTTGATCTGATTTGGAGTATCTGCAAACTCCCATAGTGCAAATGCTCACACTGAAAATTTAACAATCTGCCCTTATATGAATCTGTTGGAACTGGCTCCAACTTCTAAGGTTCTTTCCAATGCTACAGGTCCTATGACACTATCAGCTGGTTGATTATTTTGCCTTGACCTTGATCCCTGGTCTCTGACTTGCATCAAAAGCTGGTGCAAAAACAAACTGGAGATTGTCTTTTGCTTCTTTTTGTATCTCCAGTACTTGGCACATAGTAGGAGCTTAATAAATGTTTACCAACTGATTGATTGCTTGACACCAAGATGAGTGGGACCATTGTGATAATCACTTCAGTCTATCTCCCATACCCCAAAATTTACCTGCAGGGGTGGGGAGTTGATTGTCTCTGGTCTACTCAACAACTTTTCTACCACCTCCTCATGTGAAGTTAATCAGAATAAACACAGAAACTATCTTCATTCTAGATTCTTTATTTTAGATATAGATGAATACTTACACCTCTAACCTCCAAAATTAGTACATCCTGGAAGCAAATCACAAAGACCACAATGGGTTACACAATATAGAGAGATCCTGGAAACAAACCTATTTAGCTATGACAGTCCAGCCTTACTTAAGCTTTTAATGACTGTTGCTGATTTTCTGGAAATAAACACAATATAGTAAAAGTGGAAACTAACAATAATGAGCATTATACTTTGAATCTCATTCAATTTTGATTCGTAATTTCTTGATTAAGTTCTTACAAACTAATAGTATTTAAGATCATATTACCAAGGCAGGAGTTCTTAACCTGGGCTCCATGAACTTCAGTTTAAAAAAATATTTCGATAACTCCATTTCAACATCATAATAGCATTTATACAGCACTTTTAATCATCTCATTTTATTCTCACAGCAACCCTGGAAGGTAGGTGCTATTATTATCAACTTTTTACAAATGAGGATTTAATTGGCTTCCTTTAAATTCTGATGCACTTTGTTTTATGCATTTAAAAACTTCACCAGAATGCCAGAGGTGTCCATGACACAAAAAATGGTTAAGAGCCTTTGTGACTAAGGTATGGTATTTTTCACAAGTTATTACAAATCACATATCTGTCACTTCAATCAAGAAATGTATTTGCATTCAACTAATTGATGCAAAATGATAATCAACAACTGGGGAATGAATGCTATAAGGCTGTTAGTGCTGTACATTAAAAGACATATTAGTCACTATAAAATTGCTTCCCGATCTTTAATAGCCCTGCTTGAAGAGATGCCATTCATTTTTCTTAGCAGAATGCACCTGGGAGGGAAAACTCACTTCTCCTTCCAAGAAAGTTGAGGTAGTTCTTTTCCCAAAGCCAAGATCTTTAATTAAAATTGTTGTCATTGTATAAAGTGCTGGTGACAACCATTTGCTAGCAACTAGCAGCATTTCTGGCATGGTATTAAACTAGTTCTCATGCTTTTACTAATGGTTACAAACCACTGACAATACCTTCTCTCTCCAATCAAAACCCAAATTAACTTCAATTCAGAAAAATTAACTACACATACCACTTAATTGCTTGTTAAGGTCCATTTCACCTCTAAATACCATAAAACATAAAAATGTTTAGATCCAGATAATATTTCTGGAATCAGATACTAACTAAATTACTATATATCTGTTCCTGGGTTCTTAATTTCATTTTCTTACTGGCTCCATTTCTGACTTCAAAACTATGTTCCTTTTACTGCTGGCTCATCCTAGAATTTCCTTCAGTGCCTGGAGTCTCCTCACTTTGAAAGGGCCCTGCATTCTACCACTCCCTCAGCCTCCTCATCATGAAATATCCATCAGCAAGGACTCTTCTCCAACCCTTTCTCCTGTCATCCATGACTTCCTCCAGAATTCAAAACTACGCCCCCTATTCAGGGTACCTTAACTCCCCAGCCCCTGCTTTTCATTCCCTTCTGTGTGTTTCTCATCTCCATTAAAATGTAAGCTCCTTGAGGGCAGAGATTGTCTTTCTTTTTTTGCTCACATGTGCATCCCCAGTGCTTAGCACAGTGTCTGGCACAAAGTGCTTAATAAATGCTTATAAATGCTTATTTACTTCCTTCTTCAAATGGTTGGTCTGCATTTGTTTTCATATAAAGACTAAAATTTAAAATATACATATATATTTTTGCTCCATGTAAATTTATACAGCAGAGAGAGGAGTACAGTTTTTAGTGTCTTTCATGATGATAGTTTAAATTTCTAATCTGCACAATTATTTTTGTGGTCTGTGGCTATTATTCTTTAGTTACTAAAACCTACAATAAAAACTTACCTTATTTCTCATTTGTACCACAGGACAATGGTTAGCTCCTAGGCTTCTTATTTCACTGATACAACTTTATGGTGAGGACACTCTCCACCAATGTGGTTTCACACCTGCCTCAAACCTTATGGTCTTGGAGAATTGCCTGATGGTTCAGGTGACTCTCCTAGAATCATACAGCCTATATGTGACCACAGTGGGACTTGAACTCAGGTTTTCCTGGCTTTGAAGTCAGTTTTCTCTATTTATTATGTCAGACTGTCACTTTAAGATCAGAGCATCACAGATTTACAGCTATAAGGAACATCACACGTCATCTAGTTTAACTTGCTCGTTTTAGAAATGAGGGAAACTAAGGTAGTAACATAGCAGAGGCGGAATTCTAACCCATGCCCCTTGACTCCAAATTCAGTGCTCTTTTGCATTACAGGCAACTGTCATCTTTCACTAAATAATTTGCCAAGATGGGAGAAGTACTGCTATTCAGTGACTACTTCTGTACATTGTTGCTTAAATGACTAACACATGCTTATAAAAATGGACTTACAGGGGACTCGAAAACTTCCCTGCCTTGTCTAGGACCCAGACTCTAGGAAATAGTTACAGATGATAAGACAATCAGATGGCCGAGTGGATGAGTCCTGAACTTGGAGTCAGAAAGACCTGGGTTCAAATTTGACCTCAGACACTAACTGTGTGACCCTGGGCAAGTCACCCCTCCCCCTTTCTCTCTCTCACTCTCCCTGTCCCTCTCTCCCCTTCTCTCTCTCTCCCTATCTTTCTCCCCACCTCTCTCCCCCCCTCTCTCTGTCTCTCTCCCCCTTTCTCTCTCTCTCTCCCCTCCCCTCTCCCCCTCTCTGTCTCTCTCCCCACTTTCTCTCTCTCCGCCTTTCTCTCTCTCCCCCTCCCTCCCTCCCTTTGTCTCTCTCTGTCTCTCTCCCCCTTTCTCTCGCTCTCTCTTGCTCCCTCCCTCCCTCTTTCTCTCTGTCTCTCTCTCTGTCTCTCTGTCTCTCTCTCTCTCTCTGTCTCTCTCTCTCTCCCCTCCCTCCCCCTCCTTCTCTCTCTCCCTCCCCTCCCTCCCTCTCTTCCTTCTACGATTTCCTTATCTCTAAAATGGAGATAATGATACCCTCTACCTCCCCAAGGATTATTGTGAGGATAAAATGAGATGACCCACGTAAGGCACTTTGTAAACCCTAATATATGTATAACCATGTATAGTGCTAGTTATCATGAGTATCATTGTCAGGACCAGCCCTAGGCAAAATTATAAAGTAGAAGAT
Organism: Trichosurus vulpecula; assembly: GCF_011100635.1. NCBI lineage: Eukaryota > Metazoa > Chordata > Mammalia > Diprotodontia > Phalangeridae > Trichosurus > Trichosurus vulpecula. Next base: position 183,615,555 of record NC_050579.1, read on the forward strand.
GGTCTCTGCTGCTGCTAAAGCCAATCCTTCTTTTAGAGCAAACAAGTAATAGAGGTACGGAATAATTCAGTGAATTGCCACAAGATGATGTCACAGAGCTGGGACAAATCTAGAAAAAGAATTCAGTTATGACTTCCAGTCCCTGGTTCTCCCCACTAGAACGGATATCTTAGTATATAACCTTATAAAATCAGGGCTGAATCATAAGGAAAAGTAGAATTGGATTTTCCAGAGTTAGAGCACAATTTCTTCCCCAGTACTCTTACAAGAGACTGAGAAAAAATAAATGGAAACTGAAGCCCACACAAATCTCTCTGAAGCCTTTAACTCTCTCCAAGTGTTTGCATTTTGTTTCAATTTTCAGAATATTCAGTGTGGAATGCTGGAGGCCTTTCTCCCGCCTCAGACTATTTCTAAAAATGCCTTCCTGCCTGTGTAGCCATGGCTGTGTGCTTTCCCCCTTGAGATTCTAAGTTGTTTCAATGCTTTTTTAAAGCATTGTCCCTTAGCTACCTACCCCAAGTGGAACAGCAAGGAAAGTAACTGATGACTACAACATCAGGACAAAGAAACTGCGTATCATCCATGCATCCAAGAGAATCATGTCACTAAAATGAATAAATTTCCCACTATTTGGAACAGCTTTTCTTTAAGTAGCTGATTTCTTAATTTGTTAATGTGCACAAAACCTTTTAAAATATTGGGCATATCTCAGAAACTTAAAAAAAATCATTCAATGTACTTTATTGCTCATGGTATAATTAATGAATTGGGAGAGCGGTCTGCCACTGGTTGGCAACAAGATTGCAAACTGGAGAAAGCTGATCTGTGCTTTCAGCTGACTCATGGATGAAAGAACTAGAGAGAAGTTCATGTCTTCTTACAAGTTATAAATTCTTCTTTGGAACAGAAAAGAAATGTGTTTCTGGGAACACTTCCTTTTTCTTTTTTTCAAGCCCATTACTTCTTTCTCAGGAGGCAGACCAATAAGCTTCATCAAAGGTCCTCTGGAGACATGGGTGTTTATTGCATTGATCAGAGCTCTCTGGTCCTTCAAAGTTGCTTTTCTTCACAAAGTTGTTGTCCTTCTATAAATTGTTCTCCTGGTTCTTCTCACTCCAATCTGCATCAGTTCATAACACTCAGGATTCTCTGACATTCTTTCATAGTTTCTTACAGTGCAATAATATTTTATTCCATTATGGTGACTCAATTTCTTCAGCCATTCCCTAATTGCCTAGAAGGCAATCAAAGGAACCTCTTAGATCCTAGTGTTGTCCTTTTCTCCCCCTTCTGTTAATTCCCATTTCTGGATCAGGAACTTTGTTTTGCTTCTTACCATTCCCTTCCTGTTATTGTCCTCCTTCTTAATGCCCCCCGCCCTCTTATCCCTGTTCATGTATTTCTACACCAAATTGTTTTGTTTCTGTGTTGAAGCTTCCTTTATCCATTTCAGATAAGTGAAGTTAGTCTGATGTCCATTCCCCCATCCTTTCCTCCATGTTTGTGTATGCTTCTCACACACCCCAATTATGAGAAACAGTAATATCTACCCACTTCTTCCTCCTTTCTACACTGGCATATTTCTTTCACACACCCCCTTATCTTTTCCCTCCTAAAGCCCTCAAAACAGAATAAAGCTATTCCCAGATCCTCTATTATTCTTAAACTCCTTCAATACCCTTTGAAGATATTCGGACTCTGAAGGACCCTTGTTTCTTCTCCTTCTTTAAAGCATTAGTACTACATCATAAAGTCCCCTTCAATTGCTCAAATAAATTTACTTTTCAAGGACTTTCTCAGGACTCTTGAGTTTCTATTTTAAAGTTCTCTCTCAGCTCTGGATTTTCCATCAGAAATTCTTTATAGTCCTCTATTCTATTAGAATCTGTTTTCACCTGTAGGATTACACTTTGCTTTGCAGAGCAATTTATTCATGATTGTAGGCCTGTAAACTTTTGCCTTAGAATATTGTACTTCAGGATCACTTCTCATTCCTAATAGAAGCTTTCAGGTCATGTGTGATCCTGACTGTTGTTTCTGGGCCCCTGAAATCCTTTGTGGCTATTTGAAGTATTTTTTTCCTTTGATATAGGAGGTCTGGATTTTGGCTATAACATTCCTGGGACTTTTCCTTTTGGGATTCCTTCTATCCATATTTCGTTGCTAGTTCTAATAACTCTGAGCAGTTTTTATTTATAATTTCCTGAACTATAATGTAAAAGCTTTTTTAAAAAATCATGGTTTTTAGGGGGCCCAGTGATTCTTAAATGATCTCTTCTTGACCCATCTTCCAAGTCAATTTTTTTGTTAATATCAAATATCTTATATTTCTCCTATTTCAAAGAAGCTTTTGATTTGTCCTAATATTTTTTGCTATTTGATAGAGTCTTTGATTCTGTTTGGTATAATCTAGTTCCCAGAGTGTCCATTTTTGGGGTAAAGTTTACCATTTTGTTTTCTAAGCTACTTATTTTCATTCTAATTCTTTCCTCTAATTCTTTCACTTTTTATCTCTTGCTTCATTTTTTCTAGGTATTCATGCAGTCCTTGTAGAAAATATACTTTTTCCTTTGAGTTTCTTCTTATAGTTGTTATAGAATTATATTTGCAATAATTTTTCCTACTGGTTGGTGTTTTTAAAATTTTACTCATCCTTCCAGTTTTAATTCCTGAATTGAGGATTTATGACAGGGCCAGACACTGATTTCTGAGGCATTCTGGGGTGTGGTAGTCAGCTCTTTGTGGTACTGTCCTGAGACCCTTGGATTCTTCTGCTGACCTTTATCTACCTCTAGGAGTCAGGTGCCCCTGAATCTTTGAAAGTAAGACCATTGGATCTTTATAGCCCTCTCTGGCGTACCCGGTCTCAGCACTATGCCACAATGATCTTTGTTTTCTAGCTGTAGCTTCCCGCACTTTCCAGGTCCCTACTCTGGTGCTTTCTTCCTACCCTGGGCTTTATTCAGGGGAATCCTTCACTCTTTCCTTCTCTAGAGAAAAAGCCTTGCAAGCTGCATAATCCCTGCTTCTGGTTGCACTGGGAGATGCTTGTGCTGGCTTTGCTGAGGGACACAAAGATCTTTCCTCTTGCCTCTAGGTTACTGGCTCACTTTTTGCACAGTTCTGGGGTGGAATATATCACTTTCATAATTTCTTATTGAATTTCTTGATCATTGTTCAGTCTGATGTGAGCTTAGGGGTTTTGCTGAAGTAGGTTTATGGGTGTTGGTCAGAAGTTTCCCAATGATTCTTGAGTTCTCTTTCCTTGACCTACTTTTCCAGGGTCAGTTGTATTTGATATCAGATATCTTACACTTTCTTCTGTTTTTCAATCTTTGCATTTTCTTCTAATATTTACTGCTATTTCATGGAGTCACTGATTTAGGTCTTTTCTACTTTTCAGGGATTCCATTTCTTAGTTAAATTTACTACTTTCTATTCCAAGCTAATTATTTCCCTTCCAAATTTATGCTCCAAAATTTCTATTTCGTTAAAAAATGTTTAGCTTCATTTCTTCTAGGTATTCTTATAATCCTTATAGAAAATCCATCTTTTTTCCCTTGTAGTCTCTACGCTTGCAATTTTAATGGAGTTACATCATCCCACTGAGTCAGTTGGACCTGTTCACTCAATATCCTCTAACTACACAATGCACAATGCACTGTCACCTTTACTCATATAATTTTCCTTACCTGAAGTGCCTTCTCTCCTTCTCCATCTTTCTATTTCCCACTCATCCCAAAAAGACTTGGCTCAGGGCTCATCTTTTCAGGGATGACTTTTCTAATCAACCAGTGCCACTGTAATATCTTCCCTCTGAACTATCATAATTCTTATTACCTAGGCTACTCATTTGGTTCTCTTCATATCCTGCCTTATCTCATTAATTTCCTTTTCATAAGTGTAAGTTTTTTTCTCTCCACAACCAGCATATAAGTTTTTGAAAGAAGTGACATCCTTCTTTGAACCAGATCTCTTAGCAGTATCATACACATGGTAGTACTCCATCAACTATCTTATTAACAAATTTTACCAAAGGCATGAAAATAGACTATCACTGATGTCACAAGCAAAATTTAGGGATTTGAAACTACAATCCAATTATAAATATTTTAAAAGTTACTTGGTTCAAAAAATTTTAAAGAAATTTATCCCGCATATCCTATTCCAATGCCTTATCCTGGCTTAGTGGTGACCTGGATTAATAAAAGCTAAGCCAGAGAGCAGAAGGTCTGAAGGTCTTAAACTAAGCTAGAAAGGTTTTTGCCTATAGGCTTGATGTCCAAAGGGACCAGACTGGAGAGACTTATCACCAGGCTGGCTACTAGATGATGAGTGTTTATTTACAGCAACTCTTGAAGACCATTCATGAAGTTCAGAAGAAGTTGCTTAACCTACTCCCATCATAGATTGATGAAAAATCACTGAAGTGGATTCAAAGGTCATCCCTCATTTAATATTTTAGATCTCGTTGGCTTTAAAAAATAAGATTTATATCTGGACCCTAAAAATCATTTAGTTGGGGGTCCAAGAATAGATTACAAAGGGTCTGTGAATTTTTAAAATATATTTTGACAATTATATCTTAATAAATTGTAATTGTAATCCTACATATTTATTTTATGGGCTTGAAAACATTCTATGAAAAGGTCCATAGGCTTCACTAGACTGCCAATAGGGTCCATATTACCAAAGAGTCAAGAATCTCTAATGTAGTCCAATCCCCTCAAAATGTAATAGAAAGAGTACTAGACATAGAGTCAGAGGATCTGCATTTATTTGAATCCTGGCTCTCCTACTTGCTGCCTTCTTGACCATGGGCAAGTTGTTCATTTCTCTGGAGGTCTGCCTTCCCCTACTATGTCCTCCTCAGAGTTGTCTCACATGGAAGTGACCTTTCTTGCCAAGATAATGTACACACACAATACATCCCATTCTATCCCATTTCTCCAGCATTACTCCCAATCAACTGTTTCCCTCCTGCTTACAAACACATTCATCTTTCTGCCATCCTCAAAAAACCCTACTTGATCCATCCATCCTCACTATCATTCTATATTTCTCCTCCCTTTCAAGGCTAAACTCCTTGAAAAGGCCATCTATAATCAGGGCCTCTGCTTCCTTTCCTCTCACTCTCTTCTTAAGTTCTTAAGTCTGGCTTTTACCTCATCATTCAACTGAAACAGCTTTCCAAAATTACCAGTGATCTCTCAAATGCCAAATGTAATGGCCTTTTCTCAATCCTCATCCTTCTGGATCTCTCTCAGCCTTTAACACTGATGATAACACCTCCTTCCCTCTAGGTTTTTGTGACATTGCTCTCTTCTGGTTCTCTCCCTACCTGGCTACTCCTTCTCAGTTCCCCTTGATGGGTCTTCATCTAGGTCATACCTGCTAACTGTGAGTATCCCCCAATTGGATTTAATTATCATCTCTATGTAGATAATTCTCAGTTCTGTTTATCTAACACCAAACTCTGTCTTGACCCCACATCTTCAACTGCTTCCTGAAGACCTTGAACTGGATGTCCTGAAGGCATCTTAAAATTTTAACATATCCAAAACTGAGCTCATTATCTTTTCCCCAAAATCTTCTCTTCTCACTAATTTCTTATTAAAGGCACTACCATCCACTCAGTCACACAGACTTAAAACTTAGGTGTTATCCTCAATTCCTCACTCTCTCTCAACCTCAAGTCCAATCTGTTGCCAAATGCTGTCAATTCTACTTTCCCAACATCTGTAATTTTATGCCACCTTCTATCCTCTGATATGCCATCACCCTAGCACAGGCTATCATTGCCTCTTGTCTGCACTACTGAAATAGACCTCTGGTTGGCCTCCCTGCCTCAAGTCTCTCCCTGCTCCAATCTACCTTCCATTCAGCTATCAAATTGACCTTCCTAAAGCACAAGTCTGACAATGTCACATATACACCACCCTCCTCCCTTCAATAAATTCCACTGGCCCTTATTACCTCAGGCACTGATTTTACATCTTTTACATTTTACATCACACCCTTTCCTGCCTTTCCAGTCTTCTTATATTTTATTCCTTCCCACATGCTCTATGATACAGTGACTCTGCCTTCCTTACCCTTCCTTACACAAAACATTTCCATCTCTCCACTCTGTCCATCTTCTGGCTGTCACCTATGCCTGGAATTTTCTCCTCCAACCCATCTCTGCTTCATAGTTTGATAGATAGAAGGATAGATATAGATATCATATAAAAGATAGTCCATAGGCACTCTAGATTAGTGATGCAGAATTGAGAATTATTCTCAGGGGAAAGAACATAGACAAGAATGTCCTTTTTATGGCAGGAACTATCTTTTTTGTGTGTTTATCTCCCCTTTAGCAGAGGAGTAAAAAAATATTTGTAGACCAAGCCCAGACTCAGGGCTGGGTAGGTAATCAAGTTTAATTAGAAGGAAATTAAGGGGTAAGTAGTTGGAGGCACAGTAATTGGCACAGATCATAAACTAAATATATTTTCCCCTCTAAGGTGGATCAGTGAATGGTTATGATTAAGGTCTGAAAATCCTTCCATTTGCTAATGCAAAACAGGGAAATATATTCATTTTATGATCCATGCCAATTACTGGGACCTCCAACTAAACTCATTCCCATCACAGATCTGAGAAAATTCATTGAAGTCGGTCCAAAGTGCTTCATCTTTTCCTACTGTCCAAAGGTCAATTCCCTGCTACTTCATTAGCCAAGAGTTAGGGAAAGAAGTCTAAAGTACTTCTATGGAATGTGCTTAATGTGAGAAGTACCAACCGCTCTGAGCTCCAGAGAAATACAGCCATTAGTCTTGGCTTGTGCTCATGATTTTCTCAAGTTATGCTTCTCTCAAAATATAGCTTTAATAATTGTTGAGATGAGGTATTTATGTGCTCTATATCAAGTTTGAAAATTGTACCTCACTGTGATTTCCTTTTCTGTGTACCCTTTCTGTGACAACTATGATTAGCTGATTACAAAAATAATTGCCTACACACCAAGGAGAATAGAATTTTCTGATAAGAAAAAGTAGTGCATTATGGTTTTTAAAGTACTATTAAGAAAATATTCTTTGTTATGTGGGATGGTTCTTTGGGAGCGGCAAGAAAGAAGGGACAAGGGGAAATTTGGATGATATAAAAATGAAAGCTATCCCCTCCAAATTTCATTTTTAAAATAATAGTAAGAATTGTCCCTTACTGAGTTTCCTTGTATGCTGTGCCCTCAGCAACTGCCTACTTCTCCCATCCCCTAGTGCTGGTTCTGACCTTCAGATAAAAGCTACTGCTATCATGTATTCTCATAATAAAAGCCATCTGTTGGAATAACTCTTCATATTAAGCTATAATAATTCATTTTAAGGTGGGTAATATAGCTAAGAATTATTTTTATGACAGGAAATGAACTATAAAATTTTTGTGTGTGATAAATAGAAATGTGGGCTCATTATATTTCTCAAATAGGAATGAACTGAGCTTTACCTTTCAGCAATTTTGACAATGGCATGTTGTTTTATAGAGATATGAGGAACAAACATCAGAATGTAATTGATGATAAAAATAGCTTTTAAAAAATTTGTACTGTATTTTATAGAAGATAAGGTTGGAAAATGTTGACAATCCATTTTGGTGTTTCATCTCTAAATCTTGTTTGTACCACAAATGTCAACATGTCTGCCACCTGCCAATATAGATATACTTTGGAGGGGAGGATCCCAAGGAAGAAAACACATATGAGCAACAAGAAAATGCCATTTTCTGAAGGTGCAAAGATGGCTGTCCATTGCCTATATTTCCTTTCTATAACAATTCAATCCACAACTACATTCAGGGGATAAGTGTACAATCACAATGAAATTGTATCTGTGTTATTGCCTGTCACTCTACGAAGGGATGACAGCCAGGGCAGGTAGAGACAGAGAGATCAATAGGCTGCAGAGGTCAAGCCTAGACGGAATTCAGTTTAGTGTTTTAACAAATCGAACCTAGGGAGGAAGACTAGCTACCATCTATATGGCCCTTTACAATTCACAAAGTACTTTCTTCACAGCAACCTGCGAGGTATGTAGTGCAAGCATTCCCATCTCCATTTTCCAAATGGGGAAAATGAGACTCAGACAAGTTAAAAGATTTGCCTACTGTCACAAGGCTTCTGAGTAGCACAACCAAGACTGAAATCCAGGGATTCTAGTCCCAAGTTAAGTGCTCTTTTTGCCAACCTTCCCTAGAGAAAATTCAATGAATTTAATTCAAATAAATTCAATTTAACATTTATTAAGGACCTACCACATTCAAGGCACTGAGAAGAAAGCGATGAACTAAAGGGACACTCTGGGACCAGAGAACAATGACATTTATTTGAAAGGTAGAGAGGAAGAGCATGATGCCTTAATACCAGACTTTGTGAGAGATCAGGATGAGAAAAGATCATAGGATCAGAGAATAATAGCTCTTGAACTGTAGAGACCTAAGGGGTCCAGTCCTCTCATTTAACAGATAAAGAAACTGAAGCCCAGAAAGAATGGATGACTTGCCCAAGGACACACATGGAGGAGACAGATTAGGATGTGAAATCCAGTCCTGGGACTCCCTATTTCAGTAATCCCTTCTCCATTGTAGCATGTTGCTTCCTAATGATGAGGGAATGGAAAGAAGCCAGGTTATTTTCTTTGCTCTTTTGTGTGCATATGTGGTTTTGTTGAGCATTTCCAGGCTGTGGTTTCACAGTGATTTAATTTTTCAGTTAAATAAAAGGGTGTGAAGCATTCCATTCTGTTTAGAGCCAGGAGTCTTGGGTTCTGTTCCCAGGTCTGCTGTCTCATGAATAGGTAAAAAAGCCCCACATTATTTCACCAATGTACCAATGTTAAAAGAATTACCTTTCCACATAGATCAAGTACCTTCAGGGCAAGAACCTACACAGCTAGGTAACTGTTTCTTCTGAATACTTACTTGATCTTCTCTGAACAGGTCAATTAAACAAGGACCAAACTAGGCCATCTTTTGCCCCATTTCTTACCTACCCCTAAATCACTGAACGGGTGCTGCCTCATACAAACCGAGACCTGGGAAAGACCTTAGCTTAAAAAGTCCAAGGTCACCCGACAGGAAAGAAGAGGGAGGAAGATAAAAGAAAATAAAAGGGGGGGGATGATGGAGGGGAGGACAGATGGGGGTGGAGGTAATCAAAACAAACACTTTGGAAAGGGGACAGGGTCAAGGGAGAAAATTCAATAAAGCGGGATGGGTTGGGAAGGAGCAAAATGTAGTTAGCCTTTCACAACATGAGTATTGTGGAAGGGTTATACATAATGATACATGTGTGGCCTAGGTTGAATTGCTTGACTTCTTAGGGAGGGTGGGTGGGAAGGGAAGAGGGGAGAGAATTTGGAACTCAAAGTTTTAAAATCAGATGTCCAAAAACAAAAAAAGTTTTTGCATGCAACTAAAAAATAAGATACACAGGCAATGGGGCATAGAAATTTATCTTGCCCTACAAGAAAGGAAGGGAAAAGGGGATGAGAGGGGAGGGGGGTGATAGAGGGGAGGGCTGACTGGGGAACAGGGCAACCAGAATATATGCCATCTTGGAGTGGGGGGGGAGGGTAGAAATGGGGAGAAAATTTGTAATTCAAACTGTTGTGAAAATCAATGCTGAAAACCAAATATGTTAAATAAATAAATTTAAATTAAAAAAAAAAAGTCCAAGGTCTCCCACCACATCTGGAGTCATCTCCAGTTGTCCTGACTGATAACTTGCCACTGGACTCCACTGACTCTGGAGAAGACAGTGAGGCTGATGCCTCTGCACAGCCCTGCCTCACTTAAATCCAATTCACTTGCAAGTCGAGACATCACCCTCCTGATGTCATTGGTCCTCTTCAAGAAGGAAGAACAAACAATAACAATTAAACAAGGACCATAATCCATCTTTAGGGCAGCTAGGTGGTGAAATGGAGAGAGTGCCTGGCTTGGAGTCAGGAAGACTCATCTTCTTGAGTTCAAATCTGGCCTGACACTTACCAGCTGTGTTACCCTGGGCAAGTAACTTAACCCTGTTTGTCTCAGTTTCCTCATCTGTAAAAGGAGCTGGAGAAGAAAATGGCAAACTACCCCAAAATATTTGCCAAGAAAACCCCAAATGAGGTCACAAAAGAGTCAGACATGACTGAAACGATTGCACAACAACAGCTTAATCTATCTTTAAATGCCTCTTTCATTATCTGTAACGTGGAGAAGTATTTCAACCAGGATGTACTGTGTCTATAACAGGCATGTGCTGCTACCTAACAGAGTTGGCAACAAGGAACTATGATGAAGGAGAGTTATCCTATGAACCAAATGATACAGTTGTTTTATTTTGTGAGTGAGGAATTAGGCATGGGATCTGGGACCTTTTCAGACAGACCATATCTTAGGTGGCTTCATGGTTTTTACTCTTTTCACCTTTCCTCTTCTTTATCCACACTCATCCTGATATAACAAGGTGGCTAGTGGAAGAGTGGATAGAGCACTGGGCTGGGAATCAGGAAAATTAAGACACTACTGAAAACGACTAACTGGACAACAAACCTTGGACAGGACCTGTGGTGGGGTCTGCATCACAAGGGAGAAAAGGGAGAAAATCCCAAGAAACACTCCTAACAACCTCTCAGCCACCCCTGCCCTGAAGGGATATATGTGAGAGGCAGCCTGTCACAGCAAGGCAGGGAGGCATGGAACTTGTGCATATTTCAAATCCCAGTTCTGCCATTTATTAGTTTGTGGCCTCTGGGCAAGTCACTAAACCTCTCTGGGTCTCAGTTTCTCCATCTGTGCTGCTAGTATTTCCTACCTCATGAGGCTGTTGTAAGGAAAATGCTTTTTAGACCTTAAAGCACAACATAAATATGTTATTACTTTAAACACTTGATTTCTATCAATATATTTGTATGTTATTCAGGAAATTTTTCCCAGAAAATATTTCTAAAGAAAAATTATACAAATAAAAGTACTTTGAGCTCTCTTCAGTAAATGTGTTAAATCCAAGGTAATATATTACTATGAAAGAAAGAAAGAAAAATTTTAGAAGTCTAGAGGGAAAAATGTTTTTAAAAAGCCGTAGCAGAGCCTTTGGAGGTAGCACATGCCTGTAATTCTCTGCTACTAGAGAAACTTTGGCTGATGGATCAGTTGAGTTCAGGAGTTCTAAGCTAAGAGTTTAGGAGTTCTGAGCTAAGGTGGGCAAACCTGAACAGGTATCCAAACTGAATCTGGCACCAATATGGGGGTGGCCCTGGGAAGAGAGAACCATCAGGTTGCCTAAGGAGGGGTGAACCATCCCAGGTTCACCTGGTTAAAGACCTGGTTAAAGCTTCCATGCTGCTCAGCAGTAGGGTTGAGCTCATGAGTGGCAACTATTTCCAGCATGAATGAGGAAGGGAAGTGCAGTCTCAAAAAAAAAGCAGTAGCCATAATAAATAAGGCCAGTGACCAGAATTTTCCATCAGAAGTCAGAATGTTAAGAGATAGAAGAGACTTAACAGATAATTTAGAATGACATCTCATTTTTTATGGAAGAAGAAACTGGGCAGGTGATTGAGTAGTTTGTCAAAAGAAACACAGTTTAGTTACTGGCAGAGCTGTCACTAAAACGCTATTTTCCTGACTCCTAATCCAGTTCCATTTCTACCACATTATACTGCTTCTTAGAAGAATCATCTTTAGGGATGAGACTTATTCTATGTAGCTTCAAAGGACAAACTAGGATCACAGAATCCATGCTGGAAAGAATCTGAAACATTATCCAGTCCAGCTTCCTTCTTACAGGAGTGGAGGGGCAAGAGACAATGCAGTCAGGGTCAGAGATCTATTGTGTTGCTGCTTTGTTGTTCTTCAGTCGGATCTGACTCTTTGTGACCCCATTTGAGGTTTTCTTGACAGAGATACTGGAGTGGTTTGCCATTTTCTTCTGCAGCTCATTTTACAGGTAACAAAACTGAGGCAAATAGGTTTAAGTGACTGGCCCAGCATCACACAGTTCGTAAGTGTGTGAGGCCAGATTTCAACTCAGGAAGATGAGACTTTCTGATTCCAGGCCCAAAGCTCTATCCACTGTGCCACCTAGCTGCCTCGGGTTGAAATATATCTAGGGAGAAGTACCAACACCAATCAAATCATCAATTTTTGAAGACTAGCTATTCCTCCATCTTTGCACAGCACAGAGTACTGACATTTTCTTCAAGTAGAAGTTTGATCACGGGCCAGAATGGAGAAGAGATTCATACTTGAGGCAAAGATTGGACAGTATGACCTCTGAGGTTCCATTCAACTTTATGATTCTAGGTAATGGCTTTTATCTCTACGTAAAAAATTTGGGAAAGATTATTCAATGTAAAGTTTGGTACAGATGCCCAATATGACTTTATGTGCACATGGGTATTTGTATTCTGTGTTACACAAACTACAAGGATATCTCTTAATTACCAAAGTAATTTAAGTACCTTTTCTCAGTTCTCATCCTTCATGATTTCTCTAAAGCATTTGACACCATTCATCACCCTCTCCTCCTGGACACTCTCTCTTCTCTGGGTTTTCGTGACACTGATCTCTCTTGATTTTCCCTCCTATCTGTCCACCATGACTCTTACCTTCAAAGTCCTCCAACGACTCTGTCATGGACCTTCTTTTCCCTTTCAGTAGTCTTTCTCTTGGGGCAGCCAGGTGGTGCAGTGGTTAGAGTGAAGGGCTTAGAGTTAGGAAGACTCATCTTCATGAGTTCAAATCTGGCCTCAGATACTTACAAACTGTATGACCTTGAGCAAATCACTTACCCCTGTTTGCCTTAGTTTCCTCATCTGTAATATGAGCTGGACAAGGGAATGGCAAACTACTCCAGTATCTTTGCCAAGGAAACACCAAATGGGGTCACAAAGACTTGGAAATGACTGAATATGAACAGTTTTTCTCTTGATGACCTCATCGGTCTCCATGGGTTCAATTAATACTTGTATGTAGGCAGCATGGCATGGCATAGTAAGAGACCCTGTTTTGGAACCAGAAAGACCTGGGTTCAAGTCTCATCTCTGACACATATAAGTGTCAACTATATATGATCCTGGGTGAATCACTTCATCTACTAACTCTTTATTACTAAAAATGGCAGAGAAGGTGCCAACTTGCATTGACAGAAGGAATTTTCTTATCCAGGAATTCCCTATACTTATGAAATTACAGGTTCAGGTAAATACTTTGCATTAACTCTGTTACTCTATTTAGGCAACTTCCAGATCTATATATCCAGCCTTAGTCTCTCCTGTGCTCCAATCTCACATCACCAGCTTCCAGTCCTGTCCTTCCAGTCACCAAGGTTTGTAACTTGACTCTTCGCTCTCCTTCACCCTTCAACCATATCCAATTAGTTGCAAAGTCTTGTCAATTCTCTCTTCACAATACATCTCACATCTATTCTCTTATCTCTATTCACACAGGTACCTACTTGAACTCAGGGTTTCATCCATGTCTTGCCTGGTCTATTGCAAAAGATTCTTAATTGGTCTCCCTGCCTCAAGTCTCTCCCCTTCCAAATCCATCCTTCACATAGATAACAAATAAATAATCCTAAAGCATAGATTTGTCCATCCCACTCCTCCCCCTATAAAAATGTAAAATCTTGTTTGGCATTTAAAGTCCTTCACAATTTGGCTCCAGTCTACCTTTCCGGGCCTACTGCAAATTATTTCCCTTCACACACTCTGTGTTCTGGTCAAACTGGCCAGCTTGCTGTTCCCCATAAAGGGCATTCCATCTCCAGCCTGAATGCTATTGCCCCAGCTGGTTCCATGCCTGAAATACATTTCTTGTTCATTACCTCTTCTTCTTAGCATCAAGGGTCAGGGGTTTCCTCAAGTGTTCTGATCCTGTCAGTTGTTGGTGTCTTTCTTCATATTACTTTCTTTTAAATTTGCATATATTTTCCATTCATTTATCTTTGTACATGTTGTTTTCCCACCATGAACGAAGGGGAAGGTAAGAGAATAAGCATTTATTAAGGGCCTACAATGTGCCAGGCACTGTGCTAAACACTTTACAAATATTACCACCTCACTTCATCCTCACAACAACCCTGGGAGATAGATGCTATTATGATCCCCACCCCTTATGCCGAGAAAACAAGCAACTTGAGGACAGGGACCATTTCTTTTTTGGTTCTGAATCTCCCTGGCACATAAGTGCCTGGTACATAGTAGGTGCTTAAAATAATGCTTGATGAATGAATGAAAGAGTTAAATTTATCCCTATTATGTTAAAAGAATATTTAAAATTAGACCTAGAGCTATTAAGGGCACCATTAGGGAATCTGTCTCTTTCTTGAAAAACTGTTTCACACCTGGAGTTCCATTCCTGTGTGTGTGTGTGTGTGTGTGTGTGTGTGTGTGTGTGTGTTTAAAAAAAACAACCAACTATTTCTTGTAGAATGTAATATAAGGAAACTATTTTTGGTATGCTTCTGTTTCTTTAAAACATGGTGCTCATCAGTATTTAGCCACCAAGCTTCCTAAAATGAATGTCTCTTAAATAGTGTCTGATTTAAAAAGGCCACAGAAATAACTACTTTTAACGGGGTACACGATGCACTACAGGTGTTCTGATGTTATCTGTCCCTCCAAAGAGATGCTTCTGGATTACTAAGAGGGAATTAGACGTTCCCAGAGGCCAACCGGCAGGCAAGGTTTTGGCTTGGAATTCTACAGAATACTTCAAAGGGATTTATTTCTAAAGAATGTTTAAGTAAGCTTAAGGAGTTCAAAGAAAGATACTGACCAGTCCAATGCTCTATCTGCAAAGAAGGGATTTCTCTTTGCCATGCAAATGTGGACCAGAGCCTTATAGGATTCAAGTTACATAGACTATGACAGAAAGGAATTTCTATTGGGGGAAAAAGGTGCTTGGAGTTTTTTCCTTTTTTTTTTTAAATAAGCAGTGATCCCTAAAGTCAAAACAATGGAAAGGGGGAATGGTAAGAGGGGGGAGGGGAGGGGACTCTAATTTTCATGAAATTAATTCCTGAGCTGGAGTTAAGGCATGTACCTAAGACTATTTAAAACAGAATTAAATACTGAGAAAGGCATCAATATAATAAGGAAGGGGAAAAGAAGGAAATGAGCATTTATTAAGTGCCTACTAGGTGTCAGGTTCTGTGCTAAGCACTTTGCAAACATTCTAACTTCACTATAGCCTTGTGAGATAGGTGCTACATTCTACAGTGGAGGAAATTGAGGCAGACAGAGGTTGTGACTCACCCACGGTTACACAGCTGTCTAATGCTAGATTTGAACTCTGGTCCTCCTGACTCAAGTCTAGAAGCTCTATTCACTGGTAAGACTCTAGTATTCCATCTACAATGTTCTCTTGTCAAGTTTTACTTTTTTTTAAGACTAGACCTACAATTTCATCAATGTAGTATTGGCACCTTCTCAATAACTTACAGTTAAGAGATCTGCCCAGAGTCTCACAGCTAATCCATGTCACAGGAGGGACTTGAACACAAGCCAGCTAGCTTTTCATCATACCCACGTAAAACATATGCTTAAGGAATATCCTTAGAGCCTCAAGATAAATTCCAAATCCCACCATAATTTTTTACTTAAGATCTTTGCCCTTTGACTGAGAAGGGGGACTATGATAAAGTATGATATAATTTACCCCTAACTTTACTGAAAGCATTCCAACCATATACATCAGTTATTCCTCACACAAACCATTGCTTTGCACCAAATCAACCATGCATGCCACCACACAAAAGTTCATGGCCTTAAAGAACTTAAATTGACACTAATGAATCAGCCTATTGCAAAAATTTTAGTAAAAAACTTAACTTATTCCCTACAGCAGTGTTACCATACCTCTCCTCTTTTGGATGTGCTACCAAAATGCTATCATACAGTAAAACACAGGAAATATACTTAATAAAACTGCGCAGCCAGGTAGATTCTTCTGAACACACAGTCCCAACTCAATAAAGAAAGTTATCTAACTACAGAAAGCATTGTCAGAAGTTTTATTACCCAAAATAGAAATAATACCCTAGGCAGAGATGCAAGAACAAGGATTCCTTCCCTGCTATACCTTAACGTCATTCCCACTCTCCCTTCCCCATTTAGTTTCCTGGTATTGTGGATGCCTTCTCAGGTCTTATAGTGAAAGCCAAAAATGCCAGGAACCTAGGAAAGGGCTCCTCCTTCATTCCCAGGTCTAATCTCTGAAATATAGCCCTTTTCTCAGCTCAGCCTAGACTACTGCCTCCAACAAAAAAAGAAGCTGCCATTTATATAACATGTTAAGGTTTCTGCAAAGTATTTTACAGACATTTTCTTCTGTACTAGACAACTACTGAGATTCCTTCCAACTCTAAATTCTGTGATCTCATCCATCTTCAAACCACCCCAGGAGATAGGAAGCTGAACTAGGGTATTTTTATCCTCCTTATAAAGCTGATGAGAAAATTGAGGCTCAAAATTAACAAGATAAAGATCTGTGTATGGTCATTGAGCTAGTTAAGTTTCTGAGACAGGATTCTAGTCCAGGTCTTCTTCAGTCTAACTCTAGTACTCTTTCCAAGACAACAAGCTCACTTTAGAGAGGTCTTTATGTGAGGCAACAAAAACCATTGCTACTTGTTTCTCAGCTTCCACTGACTTTAACCCAGTGCCAAAGAGACCTAAACTTCCCCAGCCCTCCATGCCTGCAGGTCCATGCCAACCCTGTTCAAAGGAGCATTGTTCTCGGAGGACTTGCTAACTGACTTATCATTGACAAATCACAGCTCACATTTACTGAACTATGGATTCTTTAGTTTGGGGGTCTGCTTCTTCCTGCTACTCAGCAGTACTCACAAGCCAGAAAGTACTGGGGGCGTGATGCCTCTATTTTAACATTGGTCTAAGAAAACCTTACTGTGAAAGATAAATTTCCTCCTGAAAACAAAAAGTGAAAATGCATTTCTAACTCCAACATGTGATTTTACGGTTGTTAGCCAGAGCCTTTGATTAATGCAGGTAATTGAGAGTTGACTACAACTGTAATGCTGGCCTACATATTTCAATGATAGCTAGTTCAGCTGCATAAGCAAAATCTGTTATGAAGGTTAGCATTTTGGGACACGACCTCCCACGCAGACTTTTCGCCTAAGTCAGCATAACTTTTCTAAGGAAGGAAAGCAGAGTTATGCACCAGTGGACCCCGATTTATCCATATATTATTTCCCCTTATATAGAGCCAAGCTTTACATTCTATCATCATATCTAGACCCAATTATCATTACCCCTGGTTTTTTTATCCTGAGCCACAATGTTTCCGGTTTCAGAAGCTACAGATGAGATGGTTCTGGAGAAGAAATATAAATTCCTTTGCTAGAATTTATTTATTAAAGGCCATTGTTGTGTGGGTGGGTAGGTGAAATCCGTCATGGGCCCCATAAAGTAAAAAAGCCATTTACTTTAGGAATCTGGGAATTGAGCTGTGAGGGACAATATACAAAGCTTTCCATTGTTCCACTTTAAAAATGAATAGTAGTGGTGCAGCTAGGTGGTGCAGTGAGTAGAGCACCAGCCCTGGAGTCAGGAGGACCTGAGTTCAAATCCAGCCTCAGACACTTGACCTTGGGCAAGTCACTTAACCTCAATTTCCCTGCCTTCCCCCCTGCAAAAAAAATATATATAAAATGAACAGTAGGTTGAACAAATTATGGTATATGAATGTAAAGGACTATTTTTGAACCATAAGAAATGACAAAAGAGAGTGATTCAGAGAAACATGGAAAATGTGCATGAACTGATGTGGAATGAAGTGAGCAGAACCAGAAAGACAATTTATGTCATGACTGTAACACTAAAGAAAAACTATATTGAAAGATTTAAGAACTCTGATTAAAGCAAAAGCCTACTATGACTTTGTAGGACTAAAGGTGAAGCATACTAACCACTTTCTGACTGAAAGGCAATGAATAAAAGATGAAGAATAAGACATTTTCTGACATGGTCATTGTGTGGATTTGTTTTGCATGACTGTGCTTATTTTTCATAATGGAGAATTTTTCTTTCTTTTTAAATTCACGAGAAATTTTTCTTCAGGGGAAGGAGAGTGTCACAAATGATAATGATGTCAAAAAAGAAAAGAAAGTCATTGAAGCATTTAAAGAAACACAGAGGATAACAAGAGGAGATTGGGAGAAAGATATAGACAAGCAGGACAGTTTTAAAATTAACATGTTGAATTTGTCATGTCCTTTTTTCAAAAGGTGAGTGGTTTCTAATTGAGATTCATAGTTTCATGTACAATCCTCTTCAGAAGGAAGTGTTGATGTTACTTGATATTTGTCAAGTACAGAATAATAAAAAATAACTTTTAAAACATCAAGATATGAAATTCAATAAATACACTAAATTTCTAAAAACACAAGAGTTAAGGATAAATCACAAAGGAAATGGTTATCTGCTAACCTGGCCCTCCAACAAGAGAACCCAGACACAAAAATACATCTCTAAGGAAGGGGAAGAAGTTATCTGAAGGGTAAAAGAGAAAGGCTGATACTAGTATAGATAGGAACAATCTTATAGAAAATGGAGATGTCAAAATGGAACAGAAAAAGAAAGATGAAGGTGATGATGACGCTAACATAATAATGTGAATTATTTTTATAATTGTATACTTCTGACAATGGTTTATCAGGTTTAACAATAATGCAGAATTTTATATTATCTATTTTTAAAGCAATATTATTAGCACACAGAACAATTTGTTGAATGAGGGAGAGAAAGAAGTAAAAAAAAGACACAGAGATAAAGAGAGCCACATGGAGGTATTTGCATAAATTTAATATAGAGATAACCATAAATGGAGGCAGAGATACACAGATAAAGATGGTTTAGCCATATAGATGGTAGGGGAAAGAGAAGCAGTGATACGCAGAAGTTTTATTTACTATTGATAAATGAGCTTTTATTCACCACCTACTATTGGAGATATTAAGAAAAATAGTGGCACATTTCCAAATGTCAATCTTTCAGAATACATTCACATTACACTTTACAACCCTAGACATAAGTGGGAGTTTCAGCCAGGCACAGCGGCCCATGATTTTAATCCCAGGTACCGGAGAGGCTAAGGCTTGGCGATCTCTTGAGCTTAAGAATTCTGAGCTACAATGGGGTATGAAGATTAGGTCTAAGCTTTACATTAATATGGTAAGCCTGGAGGTGCAGCAGGGAAGGGACACCAGGATGCCTAAGGAGCAGCAAACCAGCCTAGGTCAAAACTATCACCTATTGGGACTGCACAAAGACTGGATGAAATAAAGATGAAACTCTATGTAGTCTATGGGTTGGAGCTTCCTTATCTCCATTCCAGGCAAACAAAGAGCATAGTGGATTTACCCAAGAGCTGAATGGAACACCAGGGGAGTTAGCCAAGCAGTACCTTCGATACTAGAGTTACGTTAAATTTAGAGAGCAAGAAGGCATTGGTCCTCTGGACCAAGAGTCCAGTACATCTTTTTCACACACACACACACACACACACACACACACAATTTTCTGTTGACACTTTTTCCATTTCTAACTTTTTTAAAAAAGATTTTAGTTCTAAATTCTATCCCTCCCTCCCCCATCCCATCCCTGAGACAGTAAGCAATCAGACATAGGTTATATTACGTAATTATGTAATGTGCAATTATGTAAAGCATTTCCATGTTAGTCATTTTGTACAAGAAGACCTGAATAAAAGAAAAAAAGAAAGAAATGAAAAATAGCATGCTTCAGTCTGTATTCAATCAATATAAGTTCTTTCTCTGGAGACGGATGCTATGCTTCATCATTAGTCCTTTGGGATTGTCTTGGATCATTGTATCCTTGAGAATAGTTAAGTCATTCACAATTCTTCATCCAACAATATTGCTATTACTGTGTACAGTATTCCCCTTGTTCTGTTCATTTCACTATGCATCAGTTCATTAAAGTCTTTCCAATCATCATGCTTGTCATTTCTTATAGCACAGTAATATTCCATTACAACCATATACCATAGCTTGTTTAGCCAGTCCCCAACTGATGGGCATTCCTTAGATATCCAGTTCTTAGCCAACACAAAAAGAGCTGCTATAAATATTTTTGTACAAATAGCTCCATCCCCCCCCTTTTTATGTCTTTGGGATATAGACCTAGCAGTGGTATTGCTAGATCAAAGAGTATGTACAGTTTTATAGCTCTTTGGGCATAGTTCCAAATACTCCAACTAGTTCACAACTTCATCAATAATGCATTAGTATCCCAGTTTTCCCACATCCCCTCCAATACCCAATATTATCCTTTTTCATCATATTAGACAATTTGATAGGTGTGGGGTGGTACCTCAGAATTCTTTTAATTTGCATTTCTCTAATCAATAGTGACTTACAGCATTTTTTCCATATGGCTATAGATAGCTTTGATTTCTTTGTCTGAAAACTGCCTGTTCATATCCTTTTACCATTTATCAATTGGGGAATGACTTGTATTTTTATAAATTTAACTCAGTTCTCTATATATTTGAGAAATGAGGCCTTTATCAGAGAAATTTTCCCCCAGTTCTGTTTTCCTTATAATTTTAGTTGCATTGGTTTTGTTTATGTAAAAGCTTTTTAATTTTATATAACCAACTATGTGTGTGTGTGTGTGTGTGTGTGTGTGTGTGTGTGTGTGTGTGTAAAACACATTTTTAATGCTCTCTATATCTTCTTTGGTCCTAAATTCTCCTCTTATCCATAAATCTGACAGACTACCTTATTTCACATTTTTTTTCATCCTTGAGCTTTTGTTCTTCCACATGAATTTTGTTTTTTTTTTCTAGGTCTATAAAATAATTTTTGATAGTTTGATTGATATGGCACAGAATAAATTAAGATTAATTTAGCTATAAATGTCATTTTTATTATATTACCTCAGCCAACCCACAAGCAATTAATATTTTTCTAATTGTTTAGATCTGACTTTTTGTGGGAGAAGTGGGTTTTTTTGTTGTGTTCATATAGTTCCTGGGTTTGTCTTGGCAGGTAGACTTCCAAGTATTTTATATTGTCTACAGTTATTTTAAATGGAAATTTCTCTTTTTATCTCTTGCTGCTAGGCTTTGTGGGTAATATGTAGAAATGCTAATGATTTCTGTGGGTTTATTTTGTATCCTGCAATTCTGCTAAAGTTTTTAATAATTTCAAGTAGGTTTTTAGTTGATTCTCTAGAATTATCTTTTATTAGTTTTTTTTTGGGGGGGACAGGGCAATTGGGGTTAAGTGACTTGCCCAAGGTAACACAGCTAGTAAATGTGCCCAGTGTCTGAGGCTGAATTTGAACTCAGGTCCTCCTGACTCCAGGGCCTATGCTCTACTCACTGTGCCACCTAGCTGCCTAATTCTCCAGCATTTTCTAAGCACAACATCATATCATCTGCCAAGAGTGATAATTTTGTTTCCTCATTTCCTATTCTAATTCTTTAATTTCTTTTTCTTCCCTTATTGCTATAGCTAACATCTCTAATACAATATTAAAAAGAGAGGTGATAAATAACATGCTTGCTTCACCCCTGATTGTACTGGGAAGGCTTCTAGCTTATCCTCATTACAAATAATTCTTGCTGATGGTTTTAGATAAATATTACTTGTCATTTTAAGGTAAGATCCATTTATTCCCATGCTCTCTAATGTTTTTTAATGGTAATGACTGCTGTATTTTATCAAAAGCATTTTCTGCATCTATTGACATAATCATATGATTTCTATTGGTTTTGTTATTGATATGGTCAATTATGCTTATGGTTTTCCTAATATTGAACCAGCCTTGAATTTCTAGTATAAATCCCATAGTGTATGATCCTTGTGATATATTGCTGTAATCTCTTTGCTGTATTTTATTTAAAATTTTTGAATCAATATTCATTAGGGAAATGGGTCTATAATTTTCTTTCTCTGTTTTGGTTCTTCCTGGTTTGGGCATCAGCACCATATTTGTGTCATAAAAGGAATTTGGTAGGACTCTTTCTTTGCTTATTTTTCCAAATAGTTTAGATAATATTGGGATTAATTGTTCTTTAAACATTTGGTAGAATTCACTTGTGAATCCATCTGTTATGGGGATTTTTTTTGAAGTTCATTGATGGCTTGTTCAATTTCTTTTTCTAAGATTGAGATATTTAAGTATTTTATTTCTTCTTCTGTTAATCTAGATAATTTATATTTTTGTAGATATTCATTCATTTCACTTAGATTGTCAAATTTATTAGCATATAATTGGTCAAAACAGCTCCTAATAACTGTCTTAATTTCCTCTTCATTGGTGGTGAATTCATCACTTTCATTTTTGATACATCAAATTAACAAATGGTTCATCTATTTTATTGTTTTTTTTTTCCCACAAAACTAGCTTCTAGTTTTATTTATTAGTTCAATGGTTTTCTTACTTTCAATTTTATTAATCTCTCTTTTGATTTTTAGGATTTCCAATTTGGTGTTTAATTGGGAACTTTTAATTTCTCCTTTTTCTAATTTTTTAGTTGCATGCCCAGTTCATTGATCTGCTTTACCCTGTGTGTATCTCTCTGCTTCAAATGCATTTCTTGTAAAAAAAAACATATTGTGGGATTCTAGTTTTTATCCATTCTGCTATCTACTTTCATTTTATGGGTGAGTTCATCCCATTCAAATTTATAGTTATGATAACTGTTTATTTTCCTCTGTGCTGTTTTTCACCTGTCTATTCCTCTCTCTGTCTCTGTCTCTGTCTCCGTCTCTGTCTCTGTCTCTGTCTCTCTCTCTCTCACACACACACACACACACTACTGCCTTCCCCAATATAACTTCCCTTTTATCAGTCCTCCCTCTCCCTTTTATTATCCCCATCCCTTTTTACTTCCTTAAGATGAGATTAATTAAATTAATTAATTAAAGATAGATTTCCATATCCAACTGAGTGTGTATATTATTCCCTCTTTGAGCCAACTTTGATGAGAGTAAGGTTTAAGTTTCGCCCACCCCACTCCTCATCTTCCCCTCCATTATAATAGCTTTCTCATGCCTCTTTTATGAGGGATAATTTGTATTCAGTCTCCCCCGTCCTTCTTCTTCATGTGCAATTTTCTTTCTCACCCCTTTATTTTGTTTTTTTTGGGTATCATTCCATCAAAGTCACCTTATATCCACACCCTCTGTCTACATATACTCCTTCTACTTGCTCTTTTAGTAATAAAGTTGTTAAGGTTACAAATATTATCTTGCCATACAGAAATATAAACAATTTAACCTCATTAAATTTCTTATGTTTTCTTTTTCTTGTTTCTTTTTTACCTTTTTATGTTTCCCTTGAATCTAGTATTTTTTATTCAGTTCTGGTCTTTTAATTAGAAATGCTTGAAAGTCCTCTATTTTGTTAAATGTCCATTAGTTTCTCTGAAAGATACTCAATTTTGCTGGGTCAGTGATTCTTGATTGTAATCCTAACTCCTGTGCCTTCTGGTTTATCATATTCCAAGCCCTCTGGTTTTTTAATACAGAAGCAGACAAATCCTGTGTAATCCTCACTACAGCTCCATGATAGTTGCATTGTTTCTTTTTGGGTGCCTGCAATACTTTCTCTTTCATCTGTGAACTCTGGAATTTGACTAGAATGTTCCTAGGAGTTTTCATTTTGGGACCTTTTTCAGGCAGTGATCAGTGGATTCTTTCAATTTCTATTTTGCCCTCTGGTTCTAAAATATCTGGGCAGTTTTCTTCGATAATTTCTTGAAATATGTTGTCCAGACTTTTTCTTTTTTTGATCCCTGGTAGTTCAGTAATTTTTATATTCTCTCTCCTGGATATATTTCCTAGGTCAGTTGTTTTTCCAAAGAAAACTTTCACAATTTTCTTTTTTACTTTTTTTTGATTTTGTTTTTGTCATATCTCAATGTCTCAGGGAATCATTAGTTTCCACACGTTCAATTCAAATTTTTAAGGAAT
Organism: Trichosurus vulpecula; assembly: GCF_011100635.1. Classification (NCBI taxonomy): domain Eukaryota; kingdom Metazoa; phylum Chordata; class Mammalia; order Diprotodontia; family Phalangeridae; genus Trichosurus; species Trichosurus vulpecula. The sequence continues at coordinate 183,639,562 of NC_050579.1, forward strand.
TATTCTTTTCAGTGAACTTTTGGACTTCTTTTCCATTTGGCCAATTCTATTTTTTAGGGAGTTATTTTCCTCAGTAAATTTCTGTATAGCTTTTCCCATGCTATTGACTCTTTTTTCATGATTCTCTTGTATTGCTCTAAATTCTTTTCCTGGTTTTTCTTCTGCTTCTCTAATTTGCTTTTTAAAGCTCTTCCAGGAATTCTTTTTTGGCCTGAGACCAAATTACATTTTTCTTTGAGGTTTCACATGTAGCCATTTTGATACTATTGTCCTCTTCTAAGTTTATGCCTTGATCCTCTCTGTCACCATAGTATCTTTCTATAATATTTTTTGGTTTATTTGCTCACCTTTTTTTCTTGTAACTTGGTGTTTTTATGTGAGAGTTGGGCTCTGGTACTGCACTGTCCCAAGTTTTCTGTGCTGGAACTCTAGGTCTTACTGTTGGCTTTCTCTAGGCTTCAGAGCTGGAGGGTAGGCTTCCCTTCTGACTTACACTGGCAGGGGCGCTCCTTGCTGGCTTCCCTGGGGTGTTGGGTTTAGCTGCTGTCCTGCTCCAGGGATGAGACCTTGTTGTTGGGTTGCTATAGTAACAGAATCTTTCTGATGCTGGCCCTAGAGGAGGGATCTTGTTGCTGGTCTGCCATAGGGGTGGAGTTCTCTTGCTAGGTTGCTATGGAAACAGGAAACTCCTGGAGGAGTAATTTTGTTGCTGGTCAGCCCCAGGGATGGTACCCTGCAGCTGGGTTGTTATAGGAACAGGGTCTTTCTGCTGGTTGACCGCAGGGGTGGGATCTTGCTGTTGGTCAGCCCTGGGGTGGGGCTTCACTACTGGTCAGCAATGAGGTAAAGGCCTAGCTGGTAGCTTGTGCTAGGGGAGCCTTGAATGTGCTACACAGACTATTCATTTGCCTAAGGGTCTGCTGGTTTGAAGGAGGGAGGGGCCTTGCTGATGGATTGCCCCAGGCTTGGAGACTTGATGCAGGCCCCCTGCTATGAGGCCTGCTGCTGCTGCTGCTGTTCTTGGACCTTGTTCCCCTTCTTCCCCAGTGAGACAGTCCTTTCCTCCAATACTGGTAGGCTGCTTTAACTCGAAAATGTCAAAGTCCCCCACTGCATCCTGGGCCATCTCCAGTTCTCCTGATCCATATCTGGCCACTGAACCCACATAGTTCTGGAGGAGAGAGTGAGATGGGTGACCCTGCACAGCCCTCCTTCACTTAAATTCAATTCACTTGCATGTCATGACATCATCTCCCTGATACCATGGTCCTCTTTAAGAATGAAGGACAAACAGCAAGCAACATCCCCATCCGTCCATCTATATTGCTTCAGGAAAGAAAAGGAAAGTGAAATAGGAGGCAAAAGGTGAGAAATAAAGAGACAGAGTTCTAAGAACATATCATAAAAATCTAAAGTGATATCAGATGACCACAATTCCAGTATCAACTCTGCCAAGAAGCAGCTATACAGTTTTAAATCTGTTTTTTCTTTCGAAAAATAGACTATATCACCAATTGCCTTCCTTATGTCACATCTCTTTGGGCAACTCAGTTTCAGTTTTCCCACCAGCAAAATGAGACAAATGGATCAGACAAAGTCTAAGGTTCCTGTTCTCTTAAAAAAAGCAACAACAATGAAACCTACTCCAAAATTATATTATTAATAGTGGATAAAACAATACAATGGAGGTCAAAGTGCTCTGGAATGTACAAAGTAATGTACAAATAATATACTATCATTACCTTCCCATGGAAATTTTATCTGAATCAGATATGCAAACCAACTAATAATTAAATTTTAATTGCTTTACAGGGGAAGTCTGTAATCATAAATGTCTTTCTTCTAACATCTACCATAATGAAACAGCAATCAACTTTATCTATAGCTGACCAAGCCCCTAGATCTAAAGCCAGAACAATTAGAAACAATGACAAACCACTAGTATTATTATATTCATTGCCAGTCACTTCAGACAGACAGATCTGAGAAGCTTGGCATCCTTCCTATATCTACAGGATGGCTCTCTACTGAAGCTTCACCAATCTCTCCATTTAGGACACCTCTATTTATTCTTTATCCTGCAAAATCAAGCTACCATTTTTTTTCCTCTATAGTATATTACAGTACCCGTTAAGTTGCTGAGAGTCCATGTTCCATAAAAAACTATCCCAGAATAAAATTATTTTAAAGACTATATAACACTTTAAGATTTGTAAAGTGCTTTACATATCTTATATAATTTATCCTCCCTATAACCCTTTGAGAGAGGTGCTGCTATTAATCCAGTTTTACGGATGAAGAAATTGAGGTTGAGAGTAATTTGCCCAGAAACATATCTGAAGCAAGATTTGAACTCAGGTCTTCTTGCCCCCAAGTCCAATGCTCTATTCATTGTAGCAATGAACCATTCCACCAGAAGTAAAAATATAAGTATTTTAGTAAAAATTAAATATAAAAATTTCAGGTCTTTTTTTTACCTTGAGATTAACAATGTTATTTATCTTCACGACTTTGGACAACTCCTTCCAAAGCATAGACAGATCATATAAATGAGAGAACAAACCAAATCAGTCAACATTGCCTTACTATCAGGCAGACCTGGCATCAAGTTTCATCTCCAACACATACTAACTGAGAGACTCTGGTCAAGTCCCTTAACTACTCAGTGCTCCAGGTGAACTCTGACTATACACTGCTTACCAGGTGCTTACTTGGCTTGGCATCAGGAAGGCTCATGCTCATGGGTTCAAATCCAGTCTCAGATACTTACTAGCCAGGTGAGGTTGGGCAAATTACTTAACCCTGTTTGCCTCAGTTCCTCATCTGTAAAATAAGCCAGGGAAGGAAACAGTAATAAATCACTCCAGTATCTTTGCCAAAAAAGCCCCAAATAGGGTCATGAAGAGTCAGACAGGACTAAAATGACTAAATAACAACAAAAACGAAGTGCTTTGCTACAGTTACCCACTCCGGGAGATTACCCAGAGAAATCACTCAAATCTGCTTCCAAACACTTCCATATCCTGTTTCCCAGATAATTCTGTCTTTCTGGGAATTTTAACATCTCAATAGATAAATAAGATTGGTAGATAGGTTGGTAAATAGAGTGACAAAGCCAGCATTTTTAGGCACTTACTATGTGTCAGTCACTGTACTAGGTTTGAGGTTACAAACTCTAAAAGGGAAAACGGTCCCTGCACACCAAAAGCTTGTTTTCTAATAGGGGAAGACAACACATAAAGGGAAGCTGGGAAGAGCGGGAACATAAGCAGGCAGAGACATATTATGACAAGTATTGTAGAAACAAGGAACTGGCAAGAGAAAGTCAAAACTGGCCTATCAGAGCCCAAAGGTGGTTCCAGAGGTGGAGTCCAAGGTCCAGGTGGGGAGGAGATGCAGTTGATGCACCTAAATGACATGGTATAGAAATGTGATAAATGCTATCAATTAAATTAGCCCACTAAATTTATTTAGCTCTAACACAAGGTGGCAGGTACTTTTATAGGTAAAATTATTTTCCTACTGTGTATCATTATCAGGAGAATGAAGTTTTAGAAAGCCTTCCCTAGAAACCACTTGGGGAAATTTTAGAGTTCTCTCTGTTTGGGATTTTAATGAACAAAGACTCACATAGTGAATTGTACAAGATATTTGACTCAATCTATCAAAGATTAGTTTGGCTCGGGGTAAGGTAGGATGGTCCAGGTAGGGAACAACCATCAAGCAATCTGTTCCACTTGGTAACAATACCAAATTTTCCAAACTAGATCTGGTTCTACCTGTGGTCCAAAAAATTGGTTTAGGGAATATGCTGGTGATTCAGGAAAGAAGTTCTCATGAGACTAAACTAGCTCATTTTATAAAAAAACATGATCTATAATTTCATCTGCACTGAAACTTAGAGAACAGAAGGATTCCAATCCAATAAACATTTATTAAGAACATGTGGTGTACCAAGTACTGTACTAAGCACTGGGAATGCAACTAATAAAAAGAAAGACAGCCCCTGCCTTCAATGAGCTAAAAATCTAAAGAGGGAGACAAAACACAAAAGGAGGCAGGAAAGGGTTGGGGGAGGGGGGAACTCCAGGGAGTACCTGCTGCAAAGGGCACCTCCTTCTATGGAGCTGAAACCAAGCAGGGAAGCAAATGCAGAGGGGGGTGATTGGGGAATCCAGTTTCTGCTCTCTATAAAGGAAGGCATTGGGAGTTTTGGTATTCCACCCTCCAATCAGAGGAGAGAGGAGACAGGGAGGCGGAGTCAATCAAGGTTTGAATTAGCAATATGGTGGTGAGTTTAAAAGTGGTGAGTTTAAGTAACTTGTCCTGGGTCCTACAACCAGTCTTTGTTAGAGCAAAGATTTGAATCTAGGTCTTCCTGACTCTGAGGCTGGGTCTTAGCTACTATGCCACAGCTAACTCTCCAGACTCTGCTTCACTTCTAGGACAGCAGATTGTCCTGGGGGAACTCTAGATAACTCCAGCTCTGGCCCAAATTCTCTGGCCACCAGTTAGAACTAGCTATATCTCTGACTCACCATTCAGCTCACTGCCTAATCATCAACCATTCCCAGCCCACATCCAGAGAAGCATTTCCTCTCTATACATGGTGATCTTTCTGAAATCCCGTCTGATGATGAAATTTGTCTCCAAACCTCAAAACACATTCATGCTTTTCCTGTGGGTCATAATCCAAATGACAACAGTCGGGCAGAAGATTTATAGTTGAAAAACAAGGCAGAGTAGCTTCTAACTTGACCTTCCTAATCAATGTAGGATGTTGGTTTATAATAGGGTATGATGTATAATATATGCTAAAGTTGTTGGAGGTGGGGAGATGAGGACCAGGTCTTCTATGTGTGTACATTCAAGAAGGCAGCTGATATGAATTGGATTAAAAATACTTGGAAAATTGGAAATATTGTTTTGTTTCTTGTGCTATACTTATTTGTTACAAGGGAGGGTTTCTATGGGGAAGTTAGTGGTCTGTGATACAAATGCAAAAATCATTTTTAAAATACATGATAGAGAAGCAAGTTCAGAAGGGGACACAATCAGAGCAATTTTGTTACAATTGTGTTACATTTAATATAGGGATTGGAAATGGACCTGTGATTTTGGTATAAGGAACTCCCACATGTGGAAACTCCCTCTACTGATGCTGATGCAGAATGGTATCATTTCAGGAACTTAAGAGTTTTGAAGTGTTGCCTCGAACACTGAAAGGGTAAGTGACTTGCTCATCATAACACAGCAAGTTATGTCACAGGTAGGATCTGAACCTAGGTCTTCCTAAGTCTCTATCCACTCTGCATTGCTTCCTATTAGAACAACCCAAATAGCATGCAATGCAAGTACACAGTTTCATATAGAGTATCTTTCTGTCCTTTATATATTGAAATGTTCATGATTGATGTTTAAGTTCGTAAAAATTAAAATTTAAAAGAAGGAAGGAACTGGAAATTTCCTTACAAGTATAAGATAGGCTGTTGAAAGCCATGCAAGAAAAAAAAATTATGAATCATTCTTTGGACTGCATTGCTACAGGACACTAACGTAGGGATGGGAAGTGGGTAGTGAGCTAGGCAGTGAGTTAGAAATTTAAAAGCAATGAAAAATCAATCCTACATGTTTATTTCTTATAAAAGTTTATCCATTAGTAGAAACAAGAGATTTCTAATCTCTCTATGTCTAAGAAACAGGATCCTTCTGCTGCCTTTTCTCACATAAAAGGTCTTTGCTTGCATTTTTCACAGGCTGCCCCCCTAACCTGTAAGCTCTCCTTCCTCACCTCTGCCTACGGGTTTCCCTTGCTTCAAGTCTCTTCTAAAATCTAACCTTTTTTTAAAAGAATGGTTTAAATTTTTTCTCAATTACGTGTAAAACAATTTTTAAAATTAATTTTTAAATAATTTTTGAGTTCCAAATTCCCTCCCTTCCCTCCTTGAGAAGGGAAGCCCGTGGTTATTACATTCTGACCTTCACAAAAAAAAACCTTTCTGCATTTGAGATTATCTCCAATTTATCTTATGCATGTACCTCATTGTTTGCATGTTGTCGTCCCCCCCCATCAGAATGTGAGTTCCTTGTGAGCAAGGACTGTTTTTTGCCTTTCTTTGTATCACCAGTGGTTAGTATGGTGCTTGGCAAATAGTAAGCAGTTAATAAACGCTCCTTGGCTGGCTAAAAGGGTAAGAAATCTACAATCCCACTGTTCTTCTCCTGATGCCTCTAAATGAAGAAAATATGATGCCCGTTGGTTGTTCGGTTGGTTGTTGCCCTTCGTTCTCGAAGATGACCAAGATGACATCACTATGCTAGGGGTCAAGTTTCAATGTGTCCGACTGTGGCTGATCAGACCAAAACGAGCTCGGAATGCTCTACCACAGGTCGGGCACAAACAGTTTGAACATTTGGGGTGGATACTCCCAAATTTGTGCATTTCCTTTGAGCTGTCTCAATTCTGCCTTGCTCATAGAGCACAGCACCTTCTCTGATGTGGGCAGGCCATGCTAAGCGGTCCTACGCCAGTGTCTCCCATGTTACCCAATCAATTTCAACATTCTCAAGAGAAACCTTGAGAACATCCCTGTATCATTTCTTCTGAGCTACATGGTGTAGTGGATGGAGCACTGGGCCGAGAATCAGGAAGACTCCTCTTCCTGAGTTCAAATCTGGCCTCAAATACTTACCCTGGGAAAGATGGTGCCCATTATATACAAAGAGGGAGTGGAGTATGTGAGAAAGAGCACAGGACCTGGAATCAAGGTCATGTGCCACATATTAATTTGTGACTTTCAGGTGAACTCCCTTCACCTCTCTAGGCTGCCTCAGGTACAATGAGGGAATTGTACTTAATGCTCTCTGAAGTACCTTCAAGTTCTGTTTTTCTAAACTATCTAGTGCTGCTGACCCATCACCAATATGGGCATGCTTCGCCTTCCCTTATCTTCCCCTTCCCCAAAATGGTAGATCCACAGCTAGGAATGTTAACGGGGAGGCCAAAGGAAAAGAATGATTCCTGTTTTTTCTTTTCCTTTCCTTCAAACCCTGATGTTGACGTCAATTATGTGTGTGTGCATGTGTGCGTGTGCGTGTGCGTGTGCGTGTGTGTGTGTGTGTGTGTGTGTGTACATCATTGCTCCATGGAAAATTTGACAGTTTCTAAAATAAGTCAACAGCAAATTTCATTTGTGTGTGTGTAAGGGTACCATAGTTTATGGAAGAGGTACAATAAAATGTTATTATTGTTTGTTGTTCAGTTGTTCAGTCACGTCTGACTCGATGCTACCCCGAGGATTTTTGTCCATGGGGTTTTCTTGGCAAAGCCACTGGAGTAGTTTGTCATTTCCTTCTCTGGCATGCCCCCATTTTACAGATGAGGAACTAAGGCAAATAGGGGTTAAGTGACTTTCCCAAGTGTCTCAGATCTTCCTGACTTCAAGCCCAATGCTCTATCCACTGCACCACCCAGCTACCTCTACAATAGGATGTTATGAATTTACTCAGCACAATATGCCACGGTGTGTCACACACATACTAATTGCTCTATAATTCCTCTATGCTACAAAGCCCAAAGAAAGCAATAATCCTTCATTACTAATGCTGTCGATCTTAACTAGACAACACCAGGGAGACAACAAAATGTAGGAGCATTGATCTTACAGTGGGCTAATCTGCAAAGCATTCCAAAGTCTGACTATCACACACATTTTTTAGGGTTTTCTTTGAACCATGAGAACATCAAAGATATTTCTAGACAGAAAATTTTAAGCCCCTTATTCTTGATTTCTTTGTTGCTACTACGGAGTCTGGTAATAAGTATCTTAGAATAGGTAAAGACTTGGAATTGTAAGTCTTATTTTCTATGTCTATACTCTACCAACTGGTATTCTCTGCGCCCAAAGGTAAATAAATCCCCAGAGTCAGAGTCAGTGAAGCAGACTCTTCCAACCAAGGAAAATTTTTTTTTTGGTGGGGGGGAGGGGGCGGTAGTTCACATAGATACTCAAGAAATGTAAAGAATTTCCTCTTTACAAAGACCGCATTTTTAAAGCTCAACTCCTCACTGCCAAGCCAGGTAAGCATTTCACTGCTGTCAAACTGTGAAACTTTTTTAGTTAAAAACTAAGGGAGATCTAAGTCAGAGGGTAAAATGCATTCAAGCCAGGCAGGAAAGGTAGCTGAAAAGAGACAGATAAGCATTTCCTGATCTCCCCAACCTCAATTAAAAACTAGTTAGGTCTAAACTTGGGCCCCAGAGAGATATACAAAGGTAATCTCACCCCTTTGCAGAGGTAAGGGACTATGGGAACATAACACTGCATCTAATGCCAGACTTTCTTTTCCCCCCTAAGGTATAAGAAGACTGGAAAGGTAGAAAGAGGACAGGTTATAAAAGGCTTTAAAAACCAAACACAGAATTTTATGTTTGATTCTGAAGGCAATGGGCAGCCACTGGAGCATTACTGAGTGGGGGAGAGGGAGAGGTCAGACCTAACATCAAATGTGATTTGCCTGAGTTGTCACACAACTAGTAAGCAGCCAAATGGTGCTTTGAGCACTGGTCACAGGATTATAGATTGAGAGTAGAAGAAACTTTGGAGACCCACTAGTCCCAACCCTTCATTTTACCAATGTGGAAGCTGATGCCTAGAGAGGCTAAATGATTTCCAAAAGGTGATATAAGTAGTAAGTAGCAAAGCCAAGATTTGAACCCAGATCCTCAGAATCCAAATCCGGTGTCCTTTACACTGCATCAAAATTGACTCCAAGTCTGGTATACTTCTTGCTGAACTTTAAAGAGGTACAGGATATTCTCTTTAAAACAAAAAAGCTGGATCTAATAGTCTGATCCCAGAATCTATCCTTCTTAACTTCTTAATTAAGCATCCAGCTCTCCCTTCCCTTCCAACTTGTCATAAAAGATGAGAATACAGATTTCTTCATCTGAGGAGAAAATTCTTATTTAAAAGATTGGCCACTTATTTCTGAAAAATGAAAATGCTATAAAAATACAGTTTTCATTCATGACTCTCTAGAAGAAATGCAATTAGAAATCATACTGGTGGAGAGCTCCAGGCCTGAAATATCAAGAAAACAAGCAGTGGCTCCCTAAAGATATCATTCCGCCTTCTATTTCTCTAGCTGACCTTTCTTTTAACACCACACGGGAGGGTAATATATACCATACGCAGGCTCAGTCGTGCATTGGCCTATGTGATAAACTGCAATGTGTAGTTTTTCTCTCTATGACTTTTCATCCAATTGTAAACCATTTCCAACCTATCTTTCAGTCAGTCATTCGATAAGTATTTGTTAAGCATCTACTCTGTCTCAAATACTGTGCTAAGCTCAAGAGATGCAAAGAAAGGCAAAAGAGAATCCCTGCTTTCAAGGAACTCACAGTCTAATGGGAGATATAACATGCAAATAACTATGCACAAACACGATATATACAGAATATATGGGAGAAGACCAAAAGACAGAAGCACCAGTACTTTACACTATGAAATGAAAGAACAAGGAATTTCTCAAAAAATAAAATATGTATGTCAAATGTCTACACCCTTCCAGTCTGACTTCCTACCACCCTCACGTACCAACCTTATGCTCTACTGTCTCTTCCCCGAACACAGCAAGTCTTCCTACAGCTGAGAATCTGCCCATGCCATTCCCTCTACTTGCAATGTCCCTCTCTGCCTTTAGAAGTCCTAATATCCTTCCAAGTCCCTTTCAAAAGCCGCCTCCTAGAATTAGAGTTGGGAGGAAACTAAAAAAGGCATTCTCTAGTCCAGTCCTTACCTGATTTATGAATTTTTTTATAGCATCTGCTTCAAGTGTTTAAACAACTTCTGCTTCCAAAGATAGGGAGCTCCCTACCACATAAGATAGCCCATTCAGTTTTCAGACAGCAATCTGAAGCATTTCTGCTTCACGCTGAGCTAGCTGTGAGCTCTATTAGGACAGAGGCTTTGTCTTGCTTAATCTCTACATCTCCTTTAGTGCTTAGGCCGGTGCTCCAAAAATGGCAAGCAGTTCAACAAATCCTTGTTGTTGGAATCTGTCTTCCTGTAACTTCTATTTATTGGGTTGTGGTTTTGCTCTCTGGAGCTGCATAGATTCAATTTAATTCCTTTTCCATGTGACAGTCCTTCAAATATGTGAAAATGGTTATCTTATCTCCTCTGTCTTTTCTTTTTTATACACTATCTCCTACCCTTTCAAACATATAACACTGTGTTCAGATGAACAATTTAGAGCTATGAGGAACCCTAGTGATCACCCAGTCCAGGCCCCACATTTTACAGCTCCTTTAAGCCTTTTTTTTGGCAGTCACATCATTGTATTAACTCTTGTTGAGTTTACAGTAAACTAAAATCTTTGGTTTTTTTTGCCTGTATGAATGCCTGTCTAGCCTTATCTCTCCCAACCTGACATTACCTATTTTAACCTAAACACTGAACTTTTTGCTTATCCTTACTAAATATTTGTTCAGTGGACTCATTCCATTGCTTCAACTTGTCAACATCATCCAATCCACTGTCAAATCTTGTCATTTCTACTTTCTGCCTTCACAACACCTCTTATATACACCCTCTTCTCTCCACTTATCACCTCTCACCTAAACTTTTTCCATAGCCATCCATCTAATTGGTGTCCAGCCCCAAATCTCTTCCCACTCTTATCCATCTTCTACCCAGGTGCCAAAGTGATTTTCCTAAAAAGCAGGGTTGACCATGTCACCTTACCCTACCTTCCCACCTCCCTGTACCTCCCCTACCACCACACACATTCAGTAAACTCCAGTGACTTTCTTTATATTTGGAAGGGAAATAAGAAGTTATGATCTAGTCCAATCCTTGGAATAGATAAAATAGGAATTCCTCTGATCTCTACCCTTTCTACCTTTCCAGGTTTCCTACCCTTTGCTTCCCTCCACTTACGCTGTGATCTGGCTACACTGGCTAATTTGCTGTTTCTTTCACACGACCCTCCAACTCTTGTTTCTAGATTGTGGACCTTTTTACTAGCTTTCTCCCACATCTGAAATGCTTCCCCATCCCCCATCCCCCATCCCCATTTCTGCCTTTTATTTTCTCTGGCTTCCTTCAAGACTCAGTTGAAATACTACCTTTCACAGGCCACCCTTCCTGGTCTCCCCAGTTCTAGGGCGATAGTGTCAAACTCAAATAGAAACAAAGGCCACTAAACCAGGAACAATAAACACTGAACACACACTGAAGCACACTGAACAAATTCAACTCAATAAACGTTTATTAAATATCCACTCTGTCCAAAATAGTGCCCAAAGGATGGGCAGAGGATACGAACACAAAACAAAAACAATTTCTGTCCTCAAAGAGTTTATTTATAGTCTCCTTAGATGACATACTAAAAGGAGATAGGATGAATACAAGAAGGGCTAATAGATGATTTACTTATTAAGCATTTACGTGGTATTTCTTGCCTTATCTATTACTTTCCAAACCCATTTCCTGTGCTTCCTTCCTTCTCTCTTAGAGACAGCCCAGGACCCTGAACCCAACAGCCTTGGGAGTAGCAATGCTTCCAGCTAAGTTTCCTCAATCATCAGCATCCTAGGAAATAACTCCTGGGGGAGGGTTGGCCTGGCAGCTGCTCCTTTAAGCACTATAACCACATTTGGTCTTGCCACCACAGTCCTTGGCATTGTCAGATGGTTCAACATCAGAAACTGATATCATTTTAGTAGTGGAAATTAATTCAAGAAGAGGCTTTAACATCAGTATTATTGCTGCACCATAAGGACTATGGGACCTTTGCCATCTGACTTGCAGCAAACCTTCCATATATGTCATTTATACTTTTAGAATGTAAGCTTCTTGAAAGCATCGACCATATTACTCTTCTACCTGTATCCCCTGCACTTAACATGATGCCTTGTATACATTATGTGCTTAATAAGTGTTTCATTCATTCAGTCATTCTCACTTACCTTTACACCATTGACTGTTTCCAGCTATTATAATTTCCCCAGAAACTTTAGAGGGTAAAGTATTAAGGTGTTATTCCTTTTAGGAAAATCTAAATGCACCTAAATAATGAATGCTAGAAGACCAAAATGCTTTTGACATTCATAGACATGAATACAACTTGGTGCTAACCTCAGGTACACTGAAAAGAGATGACACAATTTTGGGGCAGTGGACTTTCCTAGGCACCACTCACATAAAACAAAGGCAACCACCTTTGCTGCCCACTTGTGAGTGAGGCCAAGATGGCCCTGGCAATTGCCAAGCAATCCATCAAGAGTTTGTACCCTTGAATCATAAAATTCTGGAACTAGAATAGACTTCATATTCAATTTTATTAAATTAAAACACCTAAGCATTTTTGATGTACCAGGCACTTAAGGTCCTAAGATCAGTAAGATCACTGATTTAGATGTGGAAGGGACCTTAGATGGGGAAGGGACCAAATCCATCATTTTAAAGAGGAGGAAGATGAGGCCTGGAGAGTCTAAGCAACTTGCTAAGATCGTGGCGTAAGGTGGTACTATGGATTTCTCCAAAACAAAGTGGCTCTAAAATTCCTGGGCCAACACACTAGCATCTTACTCAGCCTCCCTTTTAAATCCTTCTAAGGTACAGATCCTCACAGGCCACTAGCCTGGGGAAAGAACCTTTCCCAACAACAAGCCTTGGGATCATATAACCAGAGAGGGAGACTGTTGTCATAAAACACTGAGAAGCACTGGTTAACCATTTGCTGTCCAACTCCCTGATAGCAATACTCAGTTCCTCTGACCCTCTGACATTAAGGCAGCATGGAGGAGTGGAAAAGGACCTGGATGTGAAACCAAGAAAACCTAAATTCAAATCCTGCTTTAGGCATTTTCTACCCATGACAACTCAATTAGCCATTCTGTGCCTCTATTTCCTCATCTGTAAAATGAGAGGGTTTGACAAGATAGTCTTTAAAATCCCCTTGCAACTCTAAATTTATGATGCTATAAGTCCCAGTGAGCAATAGAGGTATCATCTTCATTCCTTTCTCTCACACACAATCAGCTTGATCATTTCTACTAATGGAGGGAAGCAGCAGGATAATAATTCCCAAATCATTTCTATTTGGCTTCAGAATACATTCTCTGATGTGTTTTATGGTATATTGATCTTTTTAATTACATCTGCCTTAGACTAATACAAAATGACTTTTTGTCCCCTCATCACAAAGCTGCTAATACCTTCCCTTCTCAGCCTGCTTTCTATCTACTCTGTATAATATCTTGCTGTAGGTAAATAGTTATTTACATGTTGGCCCCATTACTGGAATGTAAACTCTTTGAGGGCAAGGATTCTTTAAGGGGGATTATTTTCACCTTCTTATCCTCAGAATTTTCCCCATTTTCACCTTATTATCCCCAGAATTCAGCACAGGTGCCTGGCACCTAGTAAGTACTTAATTAATGTTTGTTGATTGACTTACTGAGAAGGTGGGGTGGGGTGGGGTGGGGTGGGCCAGAAACACATTAGATAGCTGTCAAAGACAAATCAATCTGCATTAAAAAACTTGCTGTGAAAAATTCAAAGTTGGATAATCAAGTTGTCTATCATTAAAATAACACATTTCTAACTAGGCTTGCTAAGTCAGAAGCCCATAAATACATACCCCACTTCTTTTTTTTTTTAACCTTATCTCCATCTGAAAAGGCAGGCAGCCCTTTTAGAATCATTCTTGTGGGACTGATACTTCATAACATTTCATTATCATAGAAAAAAAATTATTAACCACTCCAAACCAGCCAGAAACTCAGACATCCCAGGATTGTGATATATATACTCTGTCACAATGAAATCAGTTTTCCACCTGGGTAAGGGGTGAAATGCCCAAAGCTTCATTGAGAGCAAATTACACACTCCCTTTATTCCATTTGAAATCCCTCTCTCCCTCATCAGTTTCCTAGATTATTTTAAAAATCACCTTTGTGACTGTGAAAATAGTCAAACTGAGAGTGTAGAAAGAAAGCTCCCACTTAATCCACAGGGTAGAGGTGATAGCTAGAGCAGGACCTGATCTTCTTACCAATATCTCCCTGAAATATATACAAGGGGAGAAGCTCTGTCTGTATGGTCCGTTTACTAGCAATGGTACTTATGTTACTTTGGAGAGGGTGGAAATGGTAGCTGACGAAACCTGTGATTTCATCCATACTAGCTCTCAACAAGAACAATTTTCACCTTTGATAGAAAAGAACACACAAGAAACCAGAGTTGAATACACACTCCTGCTTTTGAAAATACCCCAGCATTTTGCCTCATTTCTGGAGGTAAACTTGACCAAAGGGGAAAAAAATCTTGATTCTGTATAAACAATCCATTTTATTTTCAGTTGGCATGGTGTATGTGTGTGTGTGTGTGTGTAAATAATGTTCTGAATTTAACAATCAAAAAAGAAAATATTTCCACATATAATATGGAATGGGAAAAATTAAATGTGGATCTCTATTATGTACAACTTGCTTGAAAAAAAGCATAAATTCAACGTGTTACTTTCAATGTTGTCGTTCTTTTCTGTTTCCCTTTCAACTTTTGTGCCTTTTTTTTAAACTCTCTAAACTGTTTCAATGACCTGCCCTGCTTTTCTTTAATTTATTTTTTGTTATGAGTTGTTTTTTAAGTGATTCTAGGGGCATAGTAATAATTTCCATTTACACAGTGCTTTCAAGGTTACAAAGTAGTTTTCTCATAGCAACCTTCCAGGGAAGAGAAGCAAATAATATTAGCCATATTCTACAGATTAGAAAACTAAGGATTAGAAAAGTTAACTAATTAACTCAGGATTATATAGATAATATCAGAGCTCAGGTTTGAACCCAGATTTCTCCTGGCCCTGAGTTCAGAACTTTTTCTACTATCTCATCTTTTCTCTAGTCTCTAAACCTTTAGCCAACAAATATTTACTAAATGCCCAATTACAAAGAATTACGTTAAGACTAACGAGGAATAGAAAGTAGTATGATCTTAGCCACAATGAGTTTATAATCTGATAATTACTATTATAGTTACCTTATTTTTATGATAAAGTGGTTTAGTTCTATAGTTTTCATTTCAAATATTTTTAAATATTTTCTTTTCCCCAATTACATGTTAAAATAATTTTTAACATATTTTTAAAGTTCTGCATTCCGAATTCTATCCCTCCCTCTCTCTTTTCTCCTCTCCTGACATGGTAAGCAATCTGTTATTGGTTATACATGTACAATGATATAGAACATGTTATTTTTAATCACATTATTATATATAATCATATATATCATTGTATTATTATACACTTATAGATAATCATGTTAATATTATATACTAGAATACTATATACCATTCTAATAATTTTTCTTACCAGATGAGAAAAATATTCATGACACTGTGCAATATAAAAATACCAAATGAGTGGTACAAACAATAAATGCAATATCTGTATATAACTATTTAGAAAGTTTCAACACCCTGTCCAACTAACCCTCACTTGACTTACAGAATCACAGAATCTCAGGGTAGGAAGGGACCTTAGAGGTAATATAATTCAACCTATACCTAACAGGAATCCCTTTTCTACAAAATAATTGGCAAGTAATTGTCTAATATATTCTTGAAAACTTCTAGTGATAGGGAACTTAAGACCTTCATGGGCAGCCAATCCCACTTTTGGACAATTATTAAAATTTTATTATTAAGAAGTTTTTCCTTTCATTGAGTGAGTATTTGCTTCTCTCAAACTTCCACCCACAGTAAAACAAGTCTAATACATCTTTCATATGGAATCCCTTCAGACATTTGAAGACAATTATCATATCAGCCTTAAATCTTCTCTTTTTCATAGTAAACGTATACAATTCCTTCTACTGAGGCCAGTATGGCATGGTTTCCAGCTACCACATCACTGTCTTCTGGACACACTGAAGGAACTGGCATGGTATAAACAAAAACTACTGGAGTAAGAGACTGAGGATCTGAATTCAGATGCTGGCTCTTCCACGGGGTGGTCTTCCACAGGTTGCCCAAATTTTCAGGGTTTCACGTACTTCATCTGAAGAATCAGAGGGCAGGACATGATAGATATCTTAAAAGTATTTAATGGGCTGCTGATGTGGAATAGGGATGACACTTGTTCCATTTAGTGTCAGAGGGTAAAATGGAAGCAATAAGCATCAGTTGCAAAGAGATAGATTTAGGTTTGATGGAAAGAAAAAATTCCTGTTACTCAAAGCTATCCAAAAGTATAACGAGATGCCCTGAAAAGTAGTAGGATCCCCTTCTCTTAGAGGTCTTCAAATGAAGGTTGGATTATTCATTGTTGGGTATTTTTTAGTGGGGATTCTTATTCAAGTAAGAGTTAGACAAAATAACCTTGGCCAACTCCGAGATTCTGTGACCAGATGATCATTATGACTCTACACTCAGGAAGGAAATTCCTTCAGGTCTAAGTCCTTTGATCATTTTAAGTGATCTTATAAATGGTCTTCCTAACACTTGGCACTTAGAACCAAACAAGATGTGGCTGACTGAGGCAAGTACAGCAGAACTAATACTTCCGTCCTTCTGGGCACTATTCCTCCAGCAAGGCAATTGAACATCATCATTTCTGAGGGGAGGGAGAGGCTAGCGTGTCATACTTTAGACAGATATTGAATTTTCAGTTTAGTAAAACATCCAGGTCTTTTTCACATGAATTGTTGCCCTTGTGTGATTGATTTTTTGAACCCAAGTGTAAAATTTTTATAATCTAAAACTATTAAATTTTATCTTAGAGATTCTGCTTGTGGTTTGAGCCTGTTGAGATCTCAATTCTGTTATCTGATATGTTAGCTGTCTCTCCCAGATTTAACTCATCCATATATTTGAGAGCATGACATGGACAATGATAAAAATACTGAAGAGGAGAAGGCAGATGCCAGATCCTTGAGGCACATCACTGGTGTACAGGATTCTTTCTCCTCAAAAGAAAAAGAATCCTCAGTTTTCCATGGTAAGCTACATAGTATTTTCACAGGACCATAGATCTTGAGCTAAAAGGCACCTCAGAAGCTATCTTAGTACACTAAGTCTTCTCATTTTACAGAAAAGTAAACTGAGATCCAGATAATTTATTTGACTTGCCCATTGTCTAAGGTCATACAGTTTGAACCCAGATCATTTGACTCCAGTCAGCACACTTTCCACTATACCACACCCTCTTCCTTTTGTTGGATCCCTGGGGCTATTAGAAACTCTCCTCTCCCTAATGGAGTTAATTGACATGCCTCAACCTGAAAAGATTCTTTGCTTTCTGGACAGATCATCTCGGGAAAGGTCTAACTAATACTTAGAGGGCCAACACTGTGACATGTCTATTGTGTGCTTCTTTTATTCAACTCTAATCACATAGGTTGAGTAAAGGTTCTTATTGGGCCCCAAACCACTTCAATCCAACTCTTTAGTGTGTTACACAAGGATTTCCTTGGATACAAAGCATTAGACTTACTTCAATAATTCAAAGACTTGAAATTTCATTGATGGAATACTTCCTTTACTGATGAAGATTACAACCCATCGCATGTCTTAATAGATGGATTCCCAGGGCTGCTATAGCACAAAATCTCAATAGCCAACCTGCTGATGAGTCTCTTTGCTCTAAGTTAGCCTGGTATTCCGAAAACAGACTCTTTTCATTGGGCCTAAAACACAGATCCAAAGTCAGAAGGACCTCAGGGTCCAATCCCTGTCATTTTAAAGATAAGGGTATTACAGTCTAGGGAGGCTAAAGTGACTTGCCCAAAGCCATACTGGTTGTAAACATCAGAAGTGGGATTTGAACCCAGGTCCCCTATCTCCTGAGCCAGTGCTCTTTCTATCATAGCATACCCTTCTATACTCAGGGCCTTTCTAGTTTGATGACATTCTCCCCATGCAGCACTGGACCAGAACGTCTGTGGAGGACAGTATTAAATACATCTACCTTTTGCTACATGGCTTTTAAGACTGGACCTTAGAGATCAGTGAGTACAATGACCTCTTCTGCAGAGGGATGAAACTAAGGCTCAAGCAGGTTACAGGACTTACCCAAATTGGAATTCGCAAGCTCATCTCTCTTTCCAATGCATAAAGAGCAATGTATTATGCTTGGTGGCCCAGTTCATAATGCCTACATTATATTTATGAAATTTAAAAAATAGAGTTTAAGGAATTCTTATTGAATGAATCATTCTTATTGAATAGAAAAAGCAATTGCTAAAATTTATTTTTAATACAAATTTTGGATTTTTAATCCAAATTAAGTTTGGCACACTCAAGAAAATAGCAGTAACATTATGAATTTGGGGGTGGGTTTTTTAAAGTGACAATTGCATTGCAAAATTAACAAAGTACAAATCAATATCCAGTATAAAAATGCCGGGATATTAACTTAACTGCAATTATACTGTTAACTATTATTTGAACTGAGTTTGTCTTATAAGAAATACATTCAAATTTTATTTTAAAAATCTTGAGCATTATAATTAGCCTTATACTCTATATGCTCAACATATACTTTTTATGCTGAATTATTTTAAAAGCAAGATTGGATAGATCTTATGAATAATTAATTTTCTTAAATTCTTAAAAAATTCTTTCCCCAGATCTAGAAGATGGCACATTCTGAAAATCCATCTAAAAGTTAAAACACTCACACACATGTCACAGGACATCAGTTACAGTATCACAGTTTAAAATATGAAAGCAGTTGACCATTAAATAGTAAGTCAATTATCAAATAAAACCTTTGTTATCTCAAGATTCACACCAAATGTGACATACAATTTATGTTGTTAAATATTTCTTTTTAGTTTGTGAAGGACGGGATCCAACAAGATGGGAACGTCAGTCTGTTTGGTTTTATCTTTTTAAAGTGACAAACATCATCCCCTTGCCAGAGAAAAGAACCTGAGTATTTTATAATGGGTACATTTTGCTGCAAGATACTAACTTTATAATCTCTTGCATTAAAAGTTTCAGCAGGAGTAACAGGGAAGAAGCATTTATTCTGAGGCAGTGGTTTGACTTGGGAAATATTCAACAGTAGGTTTTTTCCCTTCATTTCTTCTATATGAAAGAACACTGCTGATAACTTTCTAAATAAAACACAGTGCTCAAAATTACATTTCTCTACCAGAAAATTAAAATCATCTATGCTAAAATTCAGAAAGCATTCTGATCTGGGCAATCAGTTCACATCTATAATACTCCATACTATCAGTCCAAATAAATCTTTTTTTTTAAAGATTTATTTAAATCAAGACAGCATGGCTCTGATGAATGATTAATCTTTATTTCCCAACCCCTTAAAATGGTCCTTATCTAAACCAAGAAGATAACTGATCTCAGAGAAACAAAAGCTACATAAAATTAAAAATCCCCCACTTCATGTAGCTAGGAGAGTTTTTCCTTTTACAATCACAGACCCAAACTGAACAGTTTTATAATAGTATTGATACTCACGGGGATTTGGTGCCACAGTCTCGGTAGCTAGAACTGCCAGAAACCCTCACAAAAGGCAAAGGGCTGGCAAAACACCTCCCTAAGTGAAAAGCTTTGTGTGAAAGGAGTGACAATGGCAGGAGGGAGGGGGTGAAAAGAAGAGGGAGGGACAGCTGGGGCAAAACTACTACAGGACTTCCCTCCCAAAGCCCAATTTACATGTCAATAGCCAAATCCTCCAGGGAGATCCTCAGACTGAAGGCAGCCCACAGCCACTCAGGTCAAGCAAGACTGCCTGCAACCTGCCACAGCCTCCTCCTCTGAATTATGTCATTCTCCCTCCAAGGAGATCTTGAATCACACATCTCCTAGCTTGTATTTGGCAAACTCTAGAGGAGCGTTTGTCATTCTATGTGAGTCCGGGAGCCTGGGCAATATATTTGTAACAGAGAAGACAGGCTTTTCAAATTTAAAACAATGGGATGAAATGAACAAAGGAGAAATGTACCAGGGATGAATGCCAAATTTTGCACTTAGGTTCAACAGTTTCGAATGCATAGATACTAATGTGGAAAAAGACACATGATCTTTATAATAAACTGCAAATCTCAATATATGTTAAATGTCTTGTCAGCCAAAAAGAAAAACAATTTTTTTTTAAGCTTTAAGTATCTTAGGTTATCTTAATAGGAGTATACAGGGTGTTCCTAAAGTCTGGACACACAGGAAATGTGGAGTTATTGTACCAAGTTCACATGAATCTTGCAAAGGGCATCGACTTTTGCATCACAAACGGTGGAAATCATATTGAAGATGTTCTTTGTTAATATTCCAATTAAATAAAATGTTATTGAAAATTTCGTTCATTTCTTGAAAATATGCATTTTTGCCTATGTGTCCAGACTTTAGGAACACCCTGTAGTAGTCAGCACAAAGGAGGTAACAGGACTAACTCACTTCTCATTGGTCATACCATTTCTGAAGTATCGTGTTTAATTTTGGATCCTACATTTTAAGAGGGTTAAGGTTAGACAAATTAAAACAAAGAAAGGAAAAGTGTCTAGGACTACGAAGGGTCTTGAAATCTTCTGAAGGAAAGAGGATGATTTCAAAAAAAGAGAAGACTCAGAGGGAGACATAACTGTCTTCAGCAGACTTTGACCAATGGATAGAAGTTACAGGGAAGTATATTCTACTTTAATATAACTAGAACATTGTAACAATTAGAGCTGTCCAAAAAGGAAGCAGGTTGCTTTGAATAGTAATGACCCATCATTGGGAACGTTCAAAAGGCTGTTAGGACTGCCTCTAAGGTATAAGAGTTGAAATGATTTCTATATAGGGTGGGAGACCGGAATAGACAACCTCTAAGATTATTTCCTACTCCTAAGATTCTATGATTGATCAAAGCCTTTATTATGTGCTTCCTATGGTCTTCCTGCCTATTAATCAACTAAGCATTTTATATCTGAGACAACACTTTGAGAACAGAGATATAAAATTTTAGAACTGGAAGAGAAACAACTCACAATTTTAAAATAATGATTTTTTAAAATAATTACACAATCTGTGCCATATACAAAGTATACTTTTTTAAGACTTAAAAGCAGACAAATCTGTGACACTATAAAACATAAATAGTGTTATCCCTTGCTTACTGTTTGAAAAGAACAATGCTGGCTACTCAAAATTTATTCCCTACTCCTCCACTCCCTCCCTCCCCTCTTCCTCCATTACCAGCAAAGCTGCTGATATCTGGGTAATTATCTGGGTAATTCACAGTACTTCACATTTGCAAAATGCTTTCTAGTCATTTGGGCTTTATTAATTTTTTATACAGTCAAGTATCACTGCTGATCCAGAAGGTCTCAGAAGGGGGGGGCATGATGAAGAAGGGGGACTTTACATTGGAAGTATATGTACGTTTGTAGGACATGGGATCTGTCCTGTGTTTTTATATCACTGGCAAACAAAGAAGCTAATTACCCAGAAGGAAGCTTGATCCTTTGGGGGAAAAGGAAATACAGTAGAACCTGTTCATTGGCGATCAGAACGAACCAATAATAACTAAATCCCTCTTACTTTTGTACCAAAAAGAATAGTCCATTAAAGGGATAAGTGCTCTTCCGATTCTCATTGTGTTTTCTTTACTTTCTTAGAAATATGCATGGTTTTCATCCACAACTGAAAACTCTTTGACCCATGTTACCCTCTGGTATTGTTCAGGGCATCAAAGACCTTCAGGACCATCTTTGAAAAGTCCTGCAAACACTGTTTTGAAATCTGCTCTTCACATTATATCAAAAGCCATAAAACTAGGATGATATCTGCATGGGTCTGTTGTAAAAAACCCTCCTTAAACACATTATATAAACACGAGATATTATTATTATATTGAGATCCTAAATAGAGGGGGGATGGGGAG
The DNA here is from genome assembly GCF_011100635.1 of Trichosurus vulpecula. Classification (NCBI taxonomy): domain Eukaryota; kingdom Metazoa; phylum Chordata; class Mammalia; order Diprotodontia; family Phalangeridae; genus Trichosurus; species Trichosurus vulpecula. The sequence goes on from NC_050579.1 coordinate 183,661,462, forward strand.
GGTGAGTCTTTTTGGAAAACAAAAACAAACGGATGCCTAAAACAGTTATCATATTTTTATTTTAAAAGCTCTTCAAAATGTGTGGGGCTTTTTTTTTTTTTTTTACTTTAAAGAATGCTTTATTAACTACATCCTAAGAATGTACTATAAAAGGAGCAAAAACTAAATAAACTTTAAAGCTTTCCAAAATACAAAGAAAGTAAAGATAATAACTAAACTAGTGTGGGGCTTTTTTTTACATCAAATATTAAACACCTACTATATACAAAACTTTATTAAAATGGATACCAAAAAAAAGTGAGATATGCTCCTTTACCTCAAGAAGCCTATAGATTAGTTAGGAAAATACACACATACATACATACGCGCGCACACGCACGAACTAAGCAATACAAGAAAGCATGTAACGAACAGGCCCAGGGGCCTGATGAGTGATAAAATCTTAAATTTTCTAAAATGTTACAAAACAGTTTTTGTTTTCTACAAATCTTGCCCATTTAAACAGTTCTGAATCTGTCTAACAGTACTACTGTCTAGCCCATATTTCTCCATCTTTTCCACAAAACTTTGCTTTTTACAAGTCTAAACAAACTATATCTACAGCATTCCTCTCATCTTCCAATTATTTAAATTGGTAAATCTACCAATTATTCAACAAAAGAAATAAAGTTAGTCTGGCATTACTTGTTTTTTGATGGAGACAGGCTGATCAGCACCCCTCCTTTTCTAGATATGTTCTACCCCTTTAGTCATACGTTTTGGAGTTTTCTCAGGAATCCAAGTCAAGCTTACTGGCCTTTAGCTTACTGGTTCTATTCGCTTCCTTCTTGAACATCAGGGCAACATGTGCCCTTCTCCTGGACCTTTCAAATATCACTGACAACGTCTCAGCCATCCCACCCACCAATCAATCAGCATGTATTTTGCACTTACTATGTACCTGGCTGAAGCCAGAAATAAAGACAAAAATGAAACAGCCCCATCTCATTATGTGATACATATACAAAGTCTATATAAGTCTATATAAAGTATCTATAAGAATAAACAAAATATAAAAATTATATATAAGTATATGCAGAATATATATAAATATATATAAGTACGTGCAAATATATACAAAATATTTCTGAGTGGAGGGCACTAACAGCTATAGAAATCAATAAAAGGTTTCATGTAGAAACCCCTTTCTCAAATCTAAGTTTTATTCCTAGGAAGTGCTTTCTTCACTATACCACGGTGCTTTTCAAAATAAGAAATTCTCCTAGACTTAGTCAGAGATGGCACTTTCTCAGGTCTCAATTTCAAAAGAGTGGGTGGTAGGGCTTTTGACTAGAAAGAGAATAGGGCTTTTGACTAGAGAAAGAGAAATAGCTAATAAATCACAGATTAAACAAAGAAATCAGTTCCTGAAAAGATAATCATGACGCTTGGAGAAGTAAGTTTAGCAGAAAGTCAACAAAACAAAGGTGAGCACTCTGTCTAGAGAAGGCAAAAACATCAACCATATACCCAGGTATCTGGTAGCTAGTAGAAACTCTGGCAAAATTTTAACACAATTAAATAAGTGAATAAAAATGATCTAGTGTCTCTAGGCATCCAAGTCATAGAAAAAGGACTAGGAAGATATCTCTGAAGTAAAAAGAGGAAGGGTTCCTAATGATAATGAATATTTTTTGCTTTAGAATTTGTTTTAATATATTAGCCTAATAATAGTTTTTGTTTTATTTTAATAAGTTTTATTTTTTAAGTTTGCATGATAAATTTACCCATTTAAATAGTGATAGGTATCCTAAATTTTCCTATATTTATCTGTAGACAGAAAAGTATAAATTTATAGCTATTTATATTTGTATGACTGAAAAAGGATGCTAATCCTTTACCCCAAGCAAACGCCTGCACCCATGCCTTACTTTTCAGACTGTGACTGCCTCCACCTGGTGGTAGCATATTTAAATTACAGGAGCAGGTCTTTGTAAAGTGAATAAACATTTTGGGGGAGCAGGATCTGGCCAAGTTAAAGTCATGAAAGAACTGTGTTGCTATCAATGCCCTCAAATTATATCCTCTGGCAAACCTTAAGTCATCATCATAAAAAGGCATTAAATACTGTTGTCTGGATCCTGTATAATATATACAGGTCAGAAAAAGTTCTTGTTCTCCAAAAACTAGATCATAATAATAGCTAGCATATTTATAGCATTTTATGGTTCTGTAAAATACTTTCATAAATATTATCTTTGTTTATCCTCACAACAACCCTGGGAGGCAAGTGCTATCATCATGCCCATCTTATAGATAAGGAACTAAGGCAGAAAGAAGTTTAAAAAAAAAAAACTTGCCCAGGACACACAGCTAGCAAGTATCTGAAGCAGCATTTGAACCCAAGTTTTACTGACTTCAGGTCACCTAGCTATCCCTGACTTGCAGCCTAAGCTTTGGACCTGAACAAAGCAACTTTTGAAGAAGTCTAAAGTATTAATCAAAGAATATGCTTGGTACAGGAAGAGATAAAACATAAAGATTAAATAAATTTCAATCTTGGTCCTCATGGAGCTCACTATCTAGTAGGAAGATCTAATATATGCAAATATCTTTAATACAGTATGACAAATGACAAGGACACAAGAGAGGTAAAAACCAAAGGCAGGTCTAAGGGCTCCTGCCCCTCCTTAGAAAATGAGGGGGAAGATTCACATAGCAATGGTAGCATTTGAGCAGAGTAGGATTTTCACAGGCTGAGATGAGGGAGAGGGCATTCCAGTGTAGGAAAGTAAATGAGACCTAGCACTGGAATTGCAAAGGGCATGTACCAGGGAAGGGTGCACAAAATCACCCCATTTGGCTAGGGCTAGAGGAGCGGCCAGGAGAAGCACGAGGTAAATCTGGGTAAATGAGCTAATTCCAGGTTGAAGATAGTCTCGATTTCTGGAATACGAAATTCGAACTATATTCTGTAGGCAATAAGGAAATTTTAACGGGTTTTACATGCAATGACATGATGACAACAGTAATAATGGCTTACATTTATATGTGAAAGACAATGTGGCCTAGTGGTTAGAGAGATGGTTCAAGTATCACCTCTGACACATACTTGGTAAGCGACCCTGAGCAAGTCACTCAACCTCTAAGCCTAGGAGACACTTCTCTAAGATTACATTGATGACCTGCATTGGCAAAAAGCAATTTCCTCACCTGGAAGTTCAGTCAGATGTAGAACTTGAACCCGTGACTCTGAGACCAAAGCTCTATCTACTTTACGATGCAACCTCTCACACCAGCTCTAGACAAAATGCAAACATTCTATGATTCTAATTTAACAGCAGATGTAATATTTGGATGCCGGAGTTCACCTGATAATAACATCATTCAGTAAACATTAAGATGCCAGGCACTGCACTAAATCCTGGGTTACAAAGACAAAAATAAAACTATTGCCACCCCCAAAGAGTTCATCTCCAACTACTGCACACAGATACATTTACAGAGATAAATAAATACAAAGTTAATCAAAGTGATTTTAAGACGGAGAGGATACTAATACTAGAGGGAATCAGGAAAGGCCTCTTGTCGAAGGTGGTACCTCAAGGAAGCTAGGAATTCTACCAAGTTGAGGTAAGGATGGAGTTCATTAAAATATGGGGAATGAGTGTGGGAGGCAGGGATCATCTGTGCAAACATACATACAATGTGTTCTATTTTATTTATGGAACATAATCTGAGGAATGTTACTTTATGATCCTCCACTAAGATGGGGGTAATTTTAGAGAAGGGAAAAAAACCGCAATAAGAAACTAAGTAGTTGGATATCACCTAGCAAACTATTAGTGGAACCTAGAACATAAACCACTTCTCTTGACTGCCACTTCATGTCAACCATGACTAGCTGCCAATTCTCAAGGCTGAACAACTACACTGACCTCCTCCGATGGGTGATAACATTCCACCTAACCTATCAGTATCAGTGATATGAGGAATTAGGCTACAAGTTAAAGCCAATGAATCTTACCCATGAAAGCTATCCATTCAATAGACAACCCATGTTTGGGAGGGGGTGAGATATTAAGAAGGGAAATAGGAAGACAGAACAGGAAATGAACTAGGAAAGACTGACAGGAAAAATCAAGATGTAAAAACAGAGTTTTAAAATTATTTTAAATTCTAAGTTGACAAATTATACAATCCTTAGCTACTGGCTGTGTAAGTTAAATAAGGTAGTAGAGGGAGAAGCAGACCTTCCAGATGGTAGGAAGGAAGCTAAGCTTCCATTTTTGTTATTTTGATTGACTACTCACAGCCAGGTGAAGGTTGGTAATCTCTGATGGAGAGAAACTCTACAGGAATGTGTAACCAATGTAGGATGAAAACACCGACAAAAGCCAATTGGAACTAGAGCAGATGAGAGGTTGAGCAGCAGACAGTGACCTGTCTTCCTTTCTGGCTTCTCATCAGAAAATTCCAGAGCAAGGAAGCTCTGTGAGAGCAAGGCTGAAGCTTCTGAGCAGGGCAATTAGAGAGTGGATAGGATATAATGAAAAGAGTGCTAGTCAGGAGACATGCATTCTGGTTCGAGCTCTATGAATTACTACCTGCGTGACCTCAGAAAGGTAATTTCATTTCTCTGGGACTGTTTTCTCATCTACAGAAAGAGATGTAACTAAATGATCTCTAACCTCTCTTCCAGCTCTATAATTCAAATGGCTGTTCTATTTTTTTATATGCCAGCACTACTGAAGTAGAAAGACTTTCTGAAAATGGTCCAAAGAATCAACAGGTGGAGAGGGCAAGCAGTACAATTAGCCCCATCTTTGAAAGAGAGGAGGTAGGTGATTTGCTTTGGCTTCTAGAGGAAGTCACTGGTAGAAGTGAAAATAATCAAAGTTTGGAGAGAGTCAGTCAGTAGCATTAGTGCCAGCTTTAACTCATTTCAGGAGTTCTTAGATTGCAATCGGTCAGTCTCCAATGTTTATGCAGGTAATCAATAAACTAAATGCACTTGCATTCCTTCCCTATGTGTAACAGGTGAGAGAGAATGTAAAGAAGGGTGGGCACTTTTTTTGAGGAAAAAAAAAACACTTCTTGAAATCATGAATTGGTTCAATATTTTTGGAGGGTAATCTGGCAATATATGATTCACAAAAACTCCATTATTGAGAACATAATCTAAGCATGTTAAAGAGATATCTACCTGCTCATATCATCTGTATAATATGTACATATTTTTGTTCAGACCTGTGACTTCAACAGCATAATAAACTCTGTCCACTGATGCTGATCTGTAAATGACCTGTAACATCTTTTAACGTGATCTAAGGGGAAACTAAGAGGTTACGTGACTTGCCCATGGTCACACAGCTAGTATGTATCAGAGGCAGAGTTTAAACCTATATCTTCCTGATTCCAAGGCCAGACCTCTCTCCACTGCGCCAGAGATATACACCAGAGATACATGGCATTAGAAATAATAATCGTAGTTTCCAAAATGTTGGCATGCTAAGAAACAGAATGACAACTTGAATAATAGAATACTAAAGCTGGAGAAGATCTTATGCGTTATCAGTTTTTACAGAAGAGGAAACCGAGGCCCAAAAACATGACGTGACTTGCCTAAAGTCACACATGTAGTCACTGGACTAGAACCTAAGTCATTTAGGGGTGTGTATATTTAATACACATAGAGCATTGTATGTAAATGGAAAAATCTGGAAGCAACCTAAATGTTCAACAGTTGGTGAATAGCTAAATAAACTTTGGCAGAACAATATGATGGAATACTACATTCAAATGACAGACAGGAGGAATATAAACAAATTTGGAAAGGCTTATGTTAAGTAATGTGTACTGAAGAAAGCAAAAGAAAAACCAGTACGCATACTATTCACAACTATATAATTTACAAAGACAAAGACAAATACAGAGACAGCTGAGGTTCGTTCTGACTCTCAAATTTTGTGATTCTGTGAATAAACAAACAGAACAGAAGTGGATACAGAAGGAGAAACTAATGAGATGCTATGGCCATACTGTATGTAATATTCATTACATAGTACTTAGCGTAAGGAATGATAAATGCACGTTTATTTGGTTTTCTTGTTAGATGAGTAAATAACTTTTTAAAAGAGAAATAATTACTCGGGTGCATAGTGAAGTAGATGCCAAAAACAAACTGAAGACTTAGAATATTAAGGAATGCATACAGAAATAACTGGAAATCTACCTTCATATCTTTGTCCAAGCTCTCCTTAATACCTAGAATGCATTCTTTCCTCACTTCCTCCTCTTTTAGTAGGTCTAGTTTTTTGCAGAGATCAGCCAAAAAGCCACTGCTTATGGGAGAATTTCTGGATTCCCACAGGTGCTAGTGTCCCTCCCACTTTGAAATAACCTTGTATTTACTTTGCATATGTTTTATATTCACTTATTTATATACGTTTTGTCTTCCTTCATAAAATATAAGTTCCTTGAAGAAAGAGACTGTTTCCATTTTGTCTTTATACATTTCCAGGGCCTAACACGGTGCCTAGCATGCAGTAGGTACTTAATAAATGCTTGACTACCATGGATAAATGCATGTGGATGTATAGACACATAAATCAAATCTATATAAACCAACTAAGAAGAATTTACTAAGAAGTACCTACTCTGAGACAGATACTGTGCTGGGCATTAGGGACAAAAAATGAAACAGACCCTCCCCTCAAGGAATTTATGGTCTACTTTCTATCAGGGGAAATAATATATACACAGATAAGTATATACCAAAAAATGCAATATAATTTAGGGGTATAAGAGGACGTTAGCACCTTGAGAGAGCAGAAAAGGATTGGTGTAGAAAATGGTGCTTGATCTGAGTTTGAAGGGAACAAGCAATTCTAAGAAGTAGAAAAGAGAAGGAAGTAAATTTCAGGCAGGGGAAGGTGGGGTCACATGCTATGAAAGCACAGAGAAGGAAGATGATACTATATATATATATACATATATACATACATACATACATATATATACACATATACACACACACACACACACACATACACATAACTATCCATCCCTGAAGTCCTATTCTGATACCTCATCATTACGTAGAGGTGACCTTGGATTCTCAAAAGCTAATACCAGTAGAAAAACGCTGGCAGTTCCTACCAAGTTGGAAAGGCTTAGAACAAAGGATAGATAATGGACAATATGTCTGTCATCCAAAGAGCACCCTAGCCAAGCTTAAAGAGTTTAAAAAAAACTTTTTTGATTCAATACTTTTAATACGCATGACGAGATCTAAGCATAAGGAAGATTAATCTGGTAGTAATATGAAGGCTAGTCTGAAGAAGGAGAGACAGTGGAAAAGGGGAGACGATAGAGGACATTCCAAAAGACCAGGTTGGGGTGGTGGAGGAGGGCCTATATACTAAGATAGTAGTATTGAGAATCCATCAACAAGCATTTATTAAGCATCTACAGTTTGCCGGGAACTGTGAGGGGCACAAAAACAAAAATAAAACAGTTCCTGCCTTCCTTACATTCTACAGAGGATACAGGAGAAGAGGCACAGATACAAGAGATGTTATGAAGGTGCAATCAGAACTTCATGAGTTACTAGATGAGGAGTGAGGGATAAATAAATATCAAAGATAACTTCAAGGTTTCCAACATAAGAAACTAGATGAATGATGATGTCCAAGGTAAGGCATTTGGGATAATATAGCTGGATTTCAGAGGTACTACCAACAATCCTTATTTTTGTGGACAAGATGGAGAAACATAAATGAGACAAATGTGCTTTTTCAGCTGGGTTTGGAACTGGCTGACTGACTGGACCCAAAGGGTATTGGATTGATGGACAATGTCAACCTTCAGGAAGTGTGTCTCAATTTCTTCATTAGTAAAATGATGGGGGAGGGGAAGTTTGTGCCGTTGATGCTTCTAAAGTCCCTTCTAGTTCTAAATCTATGGCCTTAAATCCTCTAATATGGTGTCCTAGGTAGCAGTCCTAGGTTTTGTGTCATTGCACATTTTTATTCATGATGAAGGCATAGTGGGCATATTTATCAAATTTGAGGATGACTTGGAAGTGGGGGGGCGGATAACTAATACACTGATTGTAAGATTTAAAAGAATCTTGAAAAGTTAGAATGATGAGCTGAAGCTACTAAGATAAAACAGAAGAGTGATAAAGTTCTGCATTTGTGGTTTAAAAAAATAAACTGTATAAATCAAGGATGGGGGAGACATGGCTACAGAGACACTTGAGTAAATACAAAGAGTGCATCTACACAATTAAAATTTTATCTCACTAAAATGCTTGAAATAAATTTAAGTGGATCTATTTTTAATGAATCATTTTTTCACTTTTTTATATCTAAAAATTTTAAATAAGTAACAAGATTAGACATATTGTCCTTTTTTTGGCAGGGCAATTGGGGTTAAGTGACTTGCCCAAGGTCACACAGCTAGCACATGTGTCAAATGTCTGAGGTCAGATTTGAACTCAGGTCCTCCTGACTCCAGGGCCAATGCTCTACTCACTGCTCCACCTAGCTGCCCCCATTTTTTCTAAACTACATCTTCTCTTCTCCTTCAAAAACTAGCCTTTTTATCTAGGCATGAAAAAGTGCCAAAGGATAATAACTAATGCTAAAGACAACCCAAAAATGGAAAAGACAGACTTAGTGTCTCATTGGAAAAGGGCTGAATTTATTAAGTTAATCACAGACAACAAGCATTTCACAGGAGGTGAAAAGCATCCAGAGACAAATGTCTGACAAAGTATGGAGGATAAGCGACCTATCTCCAAGACAAAACAGAAAAACAACTTTAAACATGAGGCTTACCTCACACTAGACATGGGAGAAAGTTTCCACAATTTTCAAATTTATACATATACATATATACATACACACACACACGCACGAGAGAGAGCACACTAAAAATCAAATTCTAAATAAATAATCTCCATGTTCAGTTACTGTGTCAGAGGTAACTTTAGCAGTTCTAAGTAAACAGGAACATCACCTAAATATTTATAAATTAACATTAGAATTCCTATGAATTTGTGCTGATTAAAACTTCCATGGACCGTTTATAGGACTGAACGCTTACCATCTTCCTGAAGTTGGCCACTGTTTTAAAAAGTAGTATAGACAGTTTTCTTGGAAAACCTATTGAAGTGAGTCATTAAAAAAAAAGTCCTCTAGCTCTATTAAGCGAGAATGTAAAGGAGTCAAACCACGGAGCTCATTTGCACTAGTTTTAGGGTATTATTAGAATACTTCATCCAAAGGGGAGGGTTCAAAAGATGGGTAGATTCTTACCACCACCACCACCACCACCACCACCACCACCACCACCACCACCTTTACTCCTTGCCCAGAAAGGCACACTACTGTCAGCCTTCTGAATGTGAAAAGAAACACTAGGTCCTATGAAAAATAACCTACAGATTTCACTGAAGCATGTGATGTCATAAGAATGTGCAAGGTAGAACAGCTTTCTGAAAGCTTTTTCGCCTCCACAGGCACAATTTCCTAAATGCCAAGTACTGTTTTTATAGGTAGTTTGGGAAGTGAGGATGGCACAGTAAGAGTCACATTACCTTAGCTTGCCATAATACAGATATTTGGAATTATCTATAATTTCCAAGATGTGTTTTTTCAGAGTCAGGAGAGTTGCCTAAGATTCTCAAGAAATCGACTTCAGCCTTCAGCTTCCACAGAATACATGGTTCATGCCCTAAAGGCACCATGGATGAATAATTCCACTAACATTAGATGCTTTGAGGGATTATGTGTACTAAAGGCCTGAGGCGACACTGATCTACCCCACACAGTGTGAGCTCTTGTTGTGTCCTTCAAACAGAATCACTGAACCTTAAATGCTTTGCAACAGTCCCAATCTTTCCAGACTCCCACATTTCACATACACTTTGGACGTCAAGCACTGTGGACCTCTGGTTTCCTACCTATTCTAAATGAGCTCTTCAAACCTGACATTTTACCAGTCAACATAGGAAACAGCAATATTTGCTTAGAAATCCCTGGATAAAAGGGGATTGGGGAAAGGATGCGCAAATCAAGTTGAACACTTGAAAGATTAAGTTACTATTTTCACTATACAAATGGGGAACCAATAAAGGTGTCACTGGAAAATCCAAAACCAGAACTCAGACTCCCTGACATAGCATTAGCATACATTCCCTCCATAATCCAGCACTTACTATCCCGAACCACTAATTAGTCAATCAACAAGAACTTATTTCTTTATACTCCTTAAATTTCAAAGTTAACTTCAACAAAGCAATGATAGGTTATAATCAGTCTTATGTTCTTTAATTTTTCTAGCAAAGTAACTATTCTCTTAAGTTTAACTTACACTCCCTCCATTATTTTGACTTGAATTTATTAGCAAAATTTGTGGGAAAATGAACTCTGCAAAAGAAAATACATATTTTAAATCATTTTAATAACTTAATAATATATTGATAATTTAAATTTAGTCAAATTTCAAATCGGGCAGCTAGCTGGTCAAGTAGATATAGTGACTGGCCTGGAATTAGGAAGACTCATCTTCCTGAGTTAAAATCTGGCCTCAGATACATACTTAGCTGTGTGATCCTGGACAATTCATTTAACCCTGTTTGCCTCAGTTCCTCATCTGTAAAGTGAGCTGGAGAAGGAAAGAGCAAGCCACTCCAGTAACTTTGCCAAGAAAACCCCAAATGGAGTCATAATGACTGAAAAACAACTCAACAACAACAAACTTTTAAATTTTTAAAAATACTTGGATAACTATTTCAATATAATTGGTTTCCTAGTTTATAAATGTATGTGTTTTATTTTATTCATTTAAAAACATGATTCTGAGAAGTAACTCATAGGCTTCACCAGACAACCAGAAAGGTCAAAAATTCCCTATGATCCTCTGCCCTTAGACAAATTGCAATCTCACTGGATTTCAGTTTCCTAACCTATCAAATAAGAGAACATAAGATAAATACAATTAGCACTGGAAGGGTCCAGAGAGGCCATCTGGTCCGATATACTTGTCAATTGGGAAATGGCTGAAAAAGCTGTGGGTAATTAATATAATGGAATGATATTGTACAAAAATAAATGATAAATTGGACTATAGAGAAACTTGGAAAGATTTGTATGAATTGATGGAGAGGGAAGTAAAACTAAGAGAACAATATGCACTATAGCCATAGTAATTGAGAGGAAAACATGGATACTAATTTGGGCAGTGATAATTCATTGTATTTTATATTTAATATATTATAGACATATCCATGTAAGGGAGGTTAAGCTTTAAAGCTGACCCCTCTAATACCTGGATGTCAGAGAACAGCTTAAATGAGTGGTATTTTCAAACTCCACATTTTTGTGTGAATAAATCACAAGAAGCCATGTCAAGAAATTTCACTTTCAAAAATTTCACATTTGAAAAATGTGTCACATTAAGCCTCCTAAAATGCACACTATTAAAATATTTGTTTCTATCATTTAAAAAAATGGTGGTAGAGAAAATGTGTGTCCTTTTGAGATCATGGTCTTTATTTAGTAAAGCTGTGATTTTTGAAGCTCCTTCCAGGCAGAAATGGCAAGTCACTTTAACCACTTTGAGCCTCAGTTTCTTCATCTATAAAATGGAGATAATATGGTAATGTTTTGAGGATCAAACAAGTTACCACATATTAAACTCTTTGCAAACCTTTAAGTACCCCTTAAACACAAGCTATTACTTAAGTAGAAGAGCCAGGGATTGAACCCAGATGCTCTAACTCCAAATCCAGTGCTTTTTCTACTACTGGACCAAAGGAAGCAAGCAGAAAAGATATAATACAATCTAAATTTGAAGAACCTGCATTTGTCACGGGAATGGGGAGGAAAAGGAAAATCAGAGAGATATTTGAAAGAAAAAAACCAGACAGACTGGATAGCAAGATAAAGGAGAAGAAGAAAGCAACAATAACAAAACTAGTCCAGGATTCCAGACCTAGGAAACTGAAAGGTCAGCAGTACAGTTATCCCTTCCACATCGGGTTAGGGGCACGATGTCCTGTGACCTGGAAAATCCACGTAAAATCTTTTGGCCCTCCCTTTGTACCAGAGAAGAAGTCTGAATTATTATGGTATTAAAAGATAAAACATGTTGACATTATACAATATTATGCCTATACTTTCTGCTTTTCTGAATTTCTAAACTTTCTCTGTGTCATCTGCAGCTTCTGCAAAACTCCCAAATAATTCTTATTTAATTTCTTATGCTGACCCTTGATCTATAGAAACCTCAACAGGAAAAGTCATGATGTGGAAGGCATAACTGTATTACTGACAGAAAGCGAAGGAGCTGACTAGGGAGAGATGATTGGGGAGCGGGGAGAGGAAGTGAGAAGTTCAGGTGGAATATGTTGGTTTTGAAGCAACAATAAAATAGTGGCCACACCACAGAGTATACACTTGAGGGTGAAGGAGGGGTACCAACTTTTCACAAAGCCTGAAATTGCCACTATTATTACAGCTCTTGACAAACACAAATGTGGTTTCTGGGATTAACACAATAAATTGTTACCAATCGTTCTCAATTCAACTCATCAACATTTGTTAATACCCCCCCTCCCCATAAAGTTTATCTAACTGATCAAAGGATACATGAGCCTTGACAGCAAGGCACGGGATAAATGTTTATTATAGGAATAACAAAAGTGGGAAGAGCAAAAAAGGTCTAGGGCATGAGCCACAATATTAGTTAGGGCAGGACAGGGCAGGGTACCATGGCAGTGGGCCTGAGAAAGGAGGAGGTAACACAGCTGGGAGAAGAGATCAATAGAAGAAAGACGGATGTGCCAGAAATTAAACTTTATTGTGGTAAAGTAAAAGTATCGTGATGTAGTAGCAAGAACACTAGCTAGTAAAAGTCAAGATCAGGGTTCAAATCCCCACTCTGACATTTTATAGCTGTGTCTCCCTGAGAAAGTTAAATGACAATGATAACAGCTAGAAGTTATACATTGTGCCCCCAAAATCTTAGTGCAGTTTTAAGGTTTAATAGCTCAAAACTTCACTAAGACCATTGAGACACAATATGTAGCACTTTAAGGTTTGCAAACCGCTCCACAAATATTTTCTCGACAACCTTAGGAGATAGGTGCTTTTGTTATCTATATTTTCACAGATGACGAAACTGAGGCAAACAGAGGTTAAATAACTTGCCCACAGTTATGTAGCTAATAAGTGTATGAAGCGTAATTTGAACTCAGATCTTCCTGATTCCAGATCAAGCACTTTATTCACTGTACTACCTAGTCCTAGATGCTTAATCTTTTTGATCCTCAGTCTCCCAAAATGGGGGTGATACTACTTTGCAGTGCCTAGCTCACAAGGCTGTTGTGAGGAAAGTCCTTTGTCAGCCTTCAAGTGCGATATAAATGTAAGAAATTATTATTGAGAACTTATACCATGACAGAGGCAGCTATTCCTTTGATCTCCTATCACTGTTATAATAAGAAGGGCATTGTGGTATAGTGTGCGTGGGGAACGGGAACATTTCATTTGGAATTGAAGCGGTAGCACAAACTAGTAGCACAAATAGCAAAATCTTTATTTATTTGAACTTCAAAACAACCAGAGCATCTTTCCTCACAAGGATGGTTTGGGTTAATTTATGCTGAGCCTTCTGAATTCTTGGAAAGGTAAGTGCTGTATGAACACAAAGCATGACTAATGTTATTACTGGTGAGCCCAGGATAAATAACAAAGATTCCCACAGTGACAAGCAGAAACGTCGCTTTAAAGGATACCTTCCTGCATATCGAGTGACACTCTTGCCCTCTGTCCAAACAATAGCATGACAGATGTAGCTTCAGGTATCTAACACTGCTTGAAGCAACTGAGAGGTAATGAGCTTTATATAAGGATGCTCTGAAGATCATGTTACAGGACAGAGGGGTGAAGAGGCGAGGGTGGTGGTGGTGAAAGGAGATGCTTTCCAGATCTTACCACAGAAAGCATGACCAATCTGGATGCAGTATGTTCAAGTCATCCGCCCTAATGTAATAGGTCACCCACTCAGGTTTTAAAACATGAAAACGGCTCCCTTTGGAAGCAGGAATTTAACTAGATAAAATATCACCACTGGCAGAGAGATAATCTGACTAAAGAAACAATGACAGCTTTGTAGCTTCAGGAAGCCACTGCTCTCTCTCTCCCATTCTAGTTTATGAAGGAATAATTTTTACTATACTGTTTCAGACCTCATTAAAAAGTAGGCTCCATTCATCCAGAGCCATGATGCTTCACTGAGCTGAAGGGACTAAAGAGATTAATTTAGATTTTTAGTATGTAGGTACACATTACCACATTACTTTGTGAAATTGTTCCTGGTAAGAGTTGTCCTCTGAAGGAAAAGGGCAGATTGGAAGAAGCTTTAGCAAATGATAAATATTTATCTTCAACAGAATTCAACAGATTCAACAGAAGGATTCAAAGTTTTCAGTGGAAATGGGAATCAAGAAAAGAGTACCAGACAGGTTTGTATTTTAGAGCTGCTTTCTTCTATAGACCTCTGCAGACGCTTGAGAAATATGTGTGTAGGTTGACCACCCTGGCACACAGTACATCCTTAATAAATGCTACCTCACTGACTGACCATAGCTATCGAGGAAGGCAAATAGAATAAGATGCTAGTCTAACTTGTGAAAGATAAGAAGGAAGAGAGAAAAGAAGGGAGGAAAGGAGGAAGAGAAGAAAAAGGAAGAGAGGATGGAAGGGAAGAAGGAAAAGAGTGGGGAAAAGTGGGAAGAGTGGGGAAAGGAAGTAGAAAAGAGAAGGAAATAGAAGGGAAAGGAGGAGAAGGGAGGAGTAGAAATGAGAGAAGGGAAGAGAGAAGCCCCACCTACAACAGTGTCTGGTGCACCATAAGCACTTACCAATAATCTTTTACTGAACTGAATTGAGTTCAAATAATTGCAAGAAAAGGTGACTGTCATGTAACAAAAAGTATAGCTGATTCTGAATTAGGAGACCTAGACTGAAGCTTGGCTCTGCCACTTAGGAGTTGAGTAAGCTTTGTAAAGTGACAACTTCTCTGGATTTTAGTTTCCTCATTACTGCATTAATTCTCCTCTACCACCAGTTTCAGATCGACCAAAACTAAAACCAACTCCGGGCCTTTTGGAATGAGAGGCAACACAGTGCTTCCACTGACTCCTAAAATTGGTGATCTACATATATTACCTCCCCTGCCTCACCTCCTATTCAACTGTCAACCCCTTTCAATCTGATGTTAAACCATGGTTTCAAACCCTGATGAACTGCTTTCCCCGGTTTTCAGACATCTCTTAATTGCCAAATTCAATCACCTTTTCTCAGTATTCATTCTACTTAAACACTCTTCAGCTTTTAATATTGTTAAGCACATCTTCCTGGATGCTTTTTTTCTAGATGCCCTTGGCTTCCATGACATTGCTCTCTCTCTTGGTTCTCACTGTGCAAACCCTTAAGTGCTATATAAATGCTATTATTTATTATTAATATTCTCAAACCTGTCTGATTGTTCCTTCTCAATCACCCATTCCCTTTCCTCTCAGTCATTTCAACAACCCTGGGTTCCATTATCACTTCTTGGCAGGTAATTCCCAAATTCATATAATTAGCCCTAATATTTCTCTTGAACTCCAGTTCAGCATTACCAACTGCCTTGTGGACATCTCTACATAGATATCACACAGCATTTCAAACTCATTATACCAAAAACTGAATATACATTCCAGCAAAAACCAAATTTCCTCTCTCTTTTAAGGGTACCATTATCCTTCCCATCTTATAGATAGAAAAACTAGGGTCATATCATAGCTAATAAGTATCAAAGGTGAGATCTGAATCAAGATTCTCTTTGATCCCAAGTCCAATACTCTGTCCATCATGCCATGATATGTGTATATAAGTATATACACACATATACATAGTCAACAGAGAAGGCAGTATTTGGTGCCTTTAGAATTTTTCATATTTTCAGGGCAGGATTTTGTTTTAAAAGCAAATACCAAAGGCACCAAATACTGTCTACTCTGTTGAAATCATTTGAGACAGTGTGCTATCTGTAGCTTTTCCTATGCAGGGCTACCCCGAACCACTTCTCTGCACTGCAGTACAATAAACTCTTTGTTTCTAAAGCAGAGACCCAAGCCAACAAGTAAGCTCATATTGCACTTGATTTTTTTTTGGTGGGGGGCAAACATGGAGGTAGGGGGAAGGATATGATCATACCATCTTTGCCTGGAAGGTGCTTCAAGAATCATAGCTTTACTAAATAAAGACCGTGATCTTAAAAGGACACGCATTTTTCTCCACCACCATTTTTTAAATGATAGAAACAAATGTTCATAGTGTGCATTTTAGGAGGCTTAACAACATTTTTCAAATGTCTAAAGTGAAATTTCTTAACATGGCTTCTCGTGGTTTATTCACACAAAAAATGTGGAGTTTGAAAATACCACTCATTTAAGCTGTTCTCCAACATCCAGTTATTAGAGGGGTTAGCTTTAGAGCTTAACCTCACTTACATGGATACAGCAATAATATATTAAATATAAAATACAATAATCAGTGTACCCAGATCAGCATCAGTGTAGCCCAAAACACAGGAGAAGGGGCATCATGAATCATATTTGTGATATTTATATAGACTGGGGTTAATCATAAATAATATTCTCTTTGGCTTTCACCTTGACCCAGGGTTTCCCTGGGAACATCACTATACTGAGAATAGGTTTATAGGCTTTACCTGACTGCCAAAGGGATCCATGATAAACAACAAAAGTTAAGGACTTCTACTCTGATCCAGTTCACATTCTCCCTGTTTCTATATGGACCCCCTTTGTATATGACTAAGTCTCCTGGGTGTAGGTATACGGTACCCTATCTATCAGCTTGGATGCATCACCCCTGACTACTACCTATCAGTACAAGCAGAACCAACTCTGCTGATCTAGCTCCACCTAATTCAAATATCCTCCCCTATGGGCCCTAGCCTCTTCATCCTAAAGCAGGCATTTAGATATAATTAATACCCCTTTAAAATTTCTGGTTATAAGGAATAGCTCTCTAAGAGGGGGAGGAGGAAGAAAAGAGATATAGGAACTGTGCTATCCCTAGCATAGTTCCCAGCACATAGTAGGTGCTTATTGAGTGATTATTTTAACCAATGAGCATTTACAACACACCTACTATGTGCCAGGCACAGCTTAGCTCCATACGTTTGTGACCAGACCTACCTTTTCTAGTTTTTTTCTTACTGTTTCTGTAGCCACTCATGGCACAGAAGCTTATTCATGCTTTTAATTAAACTAAAATAGTCACTTAGGTATATGCTAAATTTATGGAATGTGTACTACTTTATTAAGAGAAGTATTTATTTGTAGGAGTAGAATGGAGAAGGCAGGAAGAATAAGGACTAACCCTGATAAAAACACATGTACAAAGGGATAAATTTGGTTACCTCTGTTTTGTTAATGAATGCTACATAAGATGCTCAAACACATAGGTACAGACAGAGACATTAAAACTGAGACAGAAGGCAGAGACACACAGGGAGAGCCATACAGAGATTGAGACACACAAAATATTACCTTATTGTTCTACCCAAGTATTTTGAGTTAGGTAAAGGAGCCCAAGGGCCAACACCAAGATTGACAACATGGGCAGCTGCCCGTGGTGCTGAACACTGAAAGCTTATCCACAGAGTTGTGGTGATCCGGAGTAGGCCTCCAACTATCCCTGGACTTACAACCATAAACTCTCCATGCCCCTTTGGATCCCATTCCAAACCAAAACCTGCAACTTCACCCTGCAAAATTAGGAATTTACCATTTTATGTTTTCTATTTTTTTTTCATTTATTAGACCTCATCATTTCTCTGGGAGACAAGTGTGAATTCTTCTTATATGTCAGACAAGGAACCTGAGGCACGAAGCAATCTGCCAGGGCTTGCCCAGAAAGTTTTCAGGCTACAATTCTGGTCTGGGAATTATGCTACTTCCCTTATAGCACAGGCCAAGGCTCATGGGACCATATTTCAGAGCTCAAGAAACCTACTTAGTTTGAAATATAGATGGCCCCTAAACAAAACAATAAGGTAGAGGAAAATTCCCTTATAGGTAAATATGTGGATTTGTATAAATATAAAGCCTTTATTTAGAAACAAAGATTAAGGACAAAGACAAACGGAAAAAATTCCACAGTATCTTCAAAGTTACACTTAAATATACCCTTAAATCAATCAACAAGCATTAAGTACCTATTTTGTTGTAGGCACTGTAAACATGAACTTGTTATTAAAATTTAATGAACAGGTGAAGAACATTAAGAAATTATTAATTCTCTTACTACTGCGGTATAAGTTCCCATTTTACAAATGTTGACTTTCAAGTGGGTCCCTAGAAAATCAGATATTGACCCAAGTGGCTTAACCAACATAACTAGATCATAGAATTAGAAGTAAAACCTAGTCTTTAACACCCAGACTAATGGTATCCTTCATAGGTGATGCTGCCTATTTAATGAAAAGTTTTTGTGTACAGGCTCAGTGATTAAAATCCACATTAGACAAAGGTAAGCAAAGATTGAGCAGTCTAAAGCATCAATTCTATGGTTACGTTGCTGACAGAAAAAGTTAGACAAGTAGTAACTTGGCATAAGCCACAAAGAGACTCTGTCAGAACTGAGATCAGATTCTAGGACTTCCTGGCTGCACTAACCTTTAAACATGTAGATATTACAAATAAACTTCACTTAAAACATACTGTTATGACACTTTTCTAAAAAAAGATATTTAAGCTAAATTTGTATTTTCATTTGAGAAATTCCTTCCCCAAAATTTTAAGATGTACCACTCAATGAGAACTGATTCAAATCAATAATCATTTATTAAGTTTCTGTTTACAATGCAGGTTTCAGGCATTGGAAATATAAAGTCATAAAAAGTAGTTCCTGACTTCAAACAGCTTACATTCTACTGGGAGTTTCTCTGTGTATATGTAATATAACACACAGAGAAATATACACTTATGAGTATTTGAAGAAAGAAAATCTATTAACATCTAGGGAGATCAGGAAAGGTTTCCCCCAGGAGGCAACCCTTGAGTGGAACACTGAAGAAAGCTAAGAGTTCTAGGAGTCAAAGATGAACAGAGAGTGCATTTCAGGAATGGGAGACACAGTTTGTGCAACGGCATGGATTAAGAGATGGAAAACTGAGTTTGGGGGAAAGCAAGTAGGCAAGCTTAGATAGAACACAGGGTGAATGAAGCAAAATGAAATGGAATAAGTTTGAAGAGGGAAGCTGAAGCTAGACAGTGGTGGTAGTGGTGATGGTTGTTTTCTCCTCCTCCTCCTCCTCCTCCTCCTCCTCCTCCTCCTCCTCCTCTTCCTATCATTTTCAGTTGTGTCCAAGTCTCTGTGACCCCATTTTCAGTTTTCTTGGTAAAGTTACTGGAGCCACTTCCTTCTTTAGCTCATTTTACAGATGAGGAAACTGAGGTAAACAGTGTTGAGTGACTTACCAAGGGTCACACAGCTAGTAAGCATCAGAGGTCAGATTTGAGTTCAGGAAGATGAGTCTTCCTGACTCCAAGCCCAGCCCTCTATCCACTATACCACCTAGCTGCTCTGAAACCAGATTGTAAATGGCAAGCAGTTAGCATTTTATCCTAAAGTAATAGGAGCCACTAAAGGTCTTTGATTAGTGGAGTGTCATGATCACACCTGTGCTTTAGCAAGACTATTTTGGTAGTTATATGGAGGATAGATTGCAGAAGGGAGACTCTAGAAACAGGGAGAACAAGGAGGAGGCTGCTGCCACAGGTGATGTGGAACTTACATGGTATGCTGGTCATATGTGTGTAAAGAAGACATAAGTGAAAATGATATCAAAGTAGAATGGACAATGATTAAATATGAGGTGTGAGTGATAGGGCTGAGTTGAAGATGACTCCAGGGTTGTCAACTTGTTTTGCTGAAAGTCTGGTATTGCCCTCAAGAAAAACAGGGATGTCTGGAAATAGGGAGGGGCTAAGAGGAAAGGAGAGAGGAAAATAACCACTTCCAATTTTGATGTGTTGAGTTTAAGATGCCTATAGGATACACCAAGTGGAGATTCCCAACAGGCCACTCATGATATGGAATAAGGACTTAAGATAAAGATAAGAACTGGATATATAAATGTAGAAGGTCATCTGAATGGATAATAATTGAATCCACCAAGCTGATGAGACCAAGAGTGATAGATAAAGATGTAGAACGAGAAGATGGCTCAGGAAGGAGCCTCATAGGACACTCATAGATAAGGGATGAGAGATGGATGCAGATCCAAGTGGAACTTTAACAGCATGGAGGTCCTGTGGGTGGAAAGAAGGGAATAAATACAAAAAATGTTATGAAAGTAGAATGGACAAGATGACTGCAAAGTTGTAAACCTATTTTGCTGAAAGTATAGTGGTGCCCTCAAGAAAAATAGGGAACGAGATTGAGAAGTTAGATGGGAGAACAAGCGGAGAGCAGTGGCAAGGACACTAAGGGAGAAGAGAACATGCAGGAGGAGGTCAACAATGAGAGGTCAAGATAGATTAAGGTGAAGAGATCAAAAAGAAGGAAAAATAAACGAATATGTTATAGAATAAAAAACAACAAAATACATACTGTGGTCTCTTCACCTTACGATAGGCTCTCTTTTCCTAGATGTCTTTGCAGCGAAGATAGACAACTTAACTTCCTGATCTTCAGATGACATCACTGCACTTCCATTTCATCCCTTCCCCTCCATCCTCAGCTTAATGGATACCATTTATTCTGTTTTATTCAGGATGAGACTGCTCTGTAGGTGACTTATGATCTTAAGTAAATTATAATCAATACTTGTTTTTTCCTTACAAATTTATGATTCTAATCTAACACATTTTCCTGAACTAAATGCTCCAACTGTTTCCAACCACTGGCATTATTTTCACTGCGATAAAGCAGATTACGGGTGTGTACTACCTATTCACTTTGTATATAGCTCCCATCAACATAAACATTAGCAAGAAGCACAACCTGCATTGCTGACATATTAACTACCAAGAAAGTTAATTGCTGAGTTAAGAGTAATCAATTACCAAAAGTGTCTATGGATTTGTTCTTCCTAAAGTATAAGTCTGATCGAGTCACTATCCTTGCTCAATAATTTCCAATGGTTCCCTATCACCTGAAAGCTAAAATGAAAACTGTTCATTCTGGCACTTAAAACACTTAATGGCCTGGCCCCGCATTACCTTTCCAGACTTATTTCACATGAGTCTCTTATATGCACTCTATGTTCCAGACAAACCAGTTTACTCATTGTTCCCTGAATTCTGTATTCCACCACTGGTCTTCATGACTTTGAACAGGTTCCCTCTCATGCCTGGAATTTATTCTTTTTCCATTTATATCTACTAGAATCCTGAAGATTCCTTCATGAAGGAAGGCCAGAAGGGATCACAGACAATCATGACAGCTCTGAAAGGTACATGATGATGTAGGAATTTGGTTTTGTTTTTCTTGCTTTCTCAATTGGGGGAAAGGAAAGGTAGGAAGGAAAGAATGTAGATACATAAAGAAAAGAAAATTTGATTTAAAATAGGAAGTTACATAGTGAATTTATTATGCATATCTATACATAGGTATATTACAAAAACAAAGCCTATGTAATAGAGATTCAGAGTTTCATGAGCAACTCTCTCCTGTTCCATAGTGTATGTGGAAACGCTCACTTTATTTGGTATTTAAATTGGAAATTTAAAAAACTCTAAAAAATTTTAAAATATTACTTTAAGAACCTCTAATCAGATGTCTCTTTCTCCTGGAAGCCTTTCCTGGTACCCCTTGTTCATGTATTTTCTTCCCTCAAATTATCACGTATATACTTATCAGCTTACATGCTGTAAACATCCCATCTAAGTGGGAGGTAAGTTCCTTGAAGGCATGGATTGTTTTTCATTTTGTTGTAGTTGTTGTTATATCTCCAATATTTAGCAAAGTGCTTCACACAATTAAGCACTTAATATGTGATTTTTTTAATTGAACCAAATTCTCCAAATTTATACGAATTCCTTACTGGCCTTAAGGGAACTGCAGAAACCCCAGAGAAATAAATAGGAGGGAAAAGAACAAAATCCCATAGGTAAAATCTGCTACAATCATTTGTGCTCATTTTCTCAAGCACTAACAAGAAAAATATGGTCACCTCTAACACAAAGGTCAATTCTAAGTCTCAATTTTAGAATTCTTTAAATACCAGCATTGAACATGAATAATATGTTAAGATAAAGCCACTGTAAATTTAAAGGGAAAAGCATCAGTGTATAAATCTGCGATCATAAACCTTGACTGATATTTGATAAAAAGATAAATATCAACTTTTAAAATTTTGAGAAGCAGCATGACTACCTTATGTCACTTAAATTCTCTGTGTACATCATTTTCTTCATCTGTAAAATGGGGGTAATAATACAAATACTATCTAACTTGGAGAGCTACTCTGAGGAAAGCAATCTGGCAATCATAAAGTACTATGTAAATATGAGTTATTAATAAAGCTATGTGATAAAATGACTTTTTCTTTAAAGCAAGTATTTACAAATTAATAGAGAAAAAGCCTTATGTCTATAGAAAAGATTTAAATATCAATTAGACCTGGAATGCAGTGCTCTTGGAAAAGAAACAGGACTTATGTCTGGCACTTCAACAACCTAGAGATATTACATAGACTTGCCTTTCTCAAGCTTTCCGAAGATATTTTTCCATAAAAGCATCTCATTTTGTGGAAAAGATAGAGTCCTGAAAAGTTGTGTACAATTTGGAGTTTTATAAATCTAATAAAATGTGTGACATACTAAATATATCAACTTCTAAAGGAATTTATCACTTAAAGGAACAATTTGGTAAGTTCTATGAAGTCATTTCTTCTTTCCCCTCTCCTCTTTCTTCTCCATCCTTCAGCAGCCACTAAAGTGACTGATCCCACTACTAAAGGCATGGAAGCTTTGACTTGGACTGGTTTGTTCCTTCTTAGGCAGTCTGGTGGCTCCTCACTCCAGGAGGCTTGTCATATTGGTTCTGGACTTAGTGTAGTCAACCACTTTCACTAGCCCACTGCAGCTTGGAACTCTAAAGCTCAAGCAATTTATTAGCCTCAGCTTCCTTGTGTATCCGGGATTATAGCCCCACACACCCAGCTAAATATCAGAGCAGCAGTTTTCAAACTTTTGGGGGTCAGGCCCTGTACATGATTAAAAATGCTTGAGGGTCACCCTGCCCAGAGCTTTTGTTGATGTGAATTATAATTATTGATATTTACTGTATCATATATTAAAACCTCCTACTACTATTATGAAAATGGCTTTGGCTTTGCAAATCTTCTGAAAAGATCTTAAGACCCTCAGGGTTCCTTGAACTACACTTTGAGTGCCACTGTATTAGGTCATTTCAATCACTAAACCTTTCCTAAAATATCTTTTCCTCCACTGCCCAATCAGCCACATATCTAATTATCTATAATTCCTCCATTGGCTGACAAAGTCTATTTCATTCAGTGCTTATTTTCATACATACTTCTAGCCAAACATCTTGACCCATAATCTAGCCAAACATGCAAATGTTATTTTACTGACGGGTAACAAAAATGGAAGGTGCCTAAGCAAGTCTTATTTTCCATTTAAAAAATAATGATTCTGCCATAAAATGAAACTGAATACTGTATAATTATAATGACCAAGCTTAGCCCCAGGGAAAAGCTAAGAAAATGTATCTCCTTCCCTGCACTACAAAAGTGGGAAACTACAGGGAAGAATGTTGCATTTTTTAGACGCAGCCAATGGTTAGATCTAGTGTTGGCTGGTTTTTTCCCTTTCTTTTTTAATCTTTGTGCAAGGGAAGGGGAAGGAATGGGAGAGATATTCAAAAATTAATGTGATGTAAAAATAATATTTTTAAAGAAAAAATGATGCTTCTGAATGCCAGAACAGTCCTTGTCATAGTATATACTTAGAGAGTATAATTTGATTCTTATTTCAGGTTTTACTCTTTTCCACAAAGTGCAAAAATCAAACTGAATGAATTAAAAGGCATTTATTAAGTACACATTATGTGCCTAGCACAGGTGTAGCAAAAGATGGCTAGCTCTAGAATCTGAGGACTTGTATTGAAATTCTGGCTGAAATGCTCATGATTTGAGGGACCTTGGGTAAGTCACTTAACTCCTCTAGGGTTCAGTCTTCAAATCTATAAAACAAAAAGGTTGGCCCTTTGGGGAACCAACTGATGCCCAGTGAGGTTCCTCCCAAATCAAGAACTAGAATCTTATGAAACACAAAAAGCACAACAGTACCTGCCCCAGAAAATTTACTTATAAAAGGTAAAGACAACATATCTAGAGGAATGGTGGGTGAGGCCCATTGTTTTGATCTGGAAAGTTACTGGGATAGTAAGTATAATCATAAGGCAACTGAATACATCCTTTCCAAAAGTGGTAGGGTTGATTTGATTACTGTTTCCAAAGTAAGAGGTGGAAGGGGAGGGAGCCGGCAGTAAGGGATGTTTGAGATGGCAGAGCCAACGTGATGGATCTCAGGTACTTACATATTATGAACTCTCACCAATCAGGAGCACAGGGCTCTAAGAAAAGGTCTAGGCAGAGGGTGGTGCCAGGGATTTCACTATCATTCCATTTCTGGTTCAGCCACCCTGAAGAATACTATGTCTGAACAAAAAACTGACGAAGGCAAAGATGTTAGTCACTGAATAAGCTCTTAATGAGGTGTCAAACAACTCTTGGCTATTACATTCTAAAGATTAGCAAACAACTAAATAAAGGCCCACGAAGTCTTCTTAAAAGATTTCTTGTCTCAACTCATTCTGGCATCAATTTTCTACCTGGATTTCCAAAAGAGCCAAATCATAAAGTTAACTTTAATTCTAATTTGTTTTCCTTCGGCATCAGAAACATACTGGACTAAAATGTAAATCAGCCTCATAAAGGAGAAGTTTTAGTGCCAGTTTTCATTCATTATTTCTCTTTGGATGCCAAGGAGCAGATGGGCTCAATAAGAGAGCGCAGACAACTATTTATTTGATTTATAAGATGAACCTGCTGTTTAGGTCTCCAGGCACATATTCAGAAACTATGGAGAATATTCACGATCAAACATTATTGGGCACTCCCATAATAGGAAGTTTCTCCCACATCAATGAGGCAAAGACCTGAATAGTGAACATCATTCAAAGAAGAAATGATTACATAGAGAATCCATCATCATGACAACAACAAAATTTGATTGGGACGTTAAATGAGTTCAGTGAATTCGAAAGATGCAAAGTAGCCTATCCACTCCACCTAACCCACCCCCAGTCTTCTACCATTCTCATTCTTATATAAAATGAGAAAATATTAACTCCCTCAAAAGAAATCTCAATTCTTTAAAAAAAACTGAGAACAAACTTACCTAGATACCAGACTGGTTTGTATATAGATAATTATGAAACAGAAATTTATAAAATACCATATAGAGCAGGGGTTCTTAAACTTTTTTGTGTCATGACCCCTTTGATAGTCTGGCGAAGTTTATGGACTCCTCGGAATGATTTTACATACATAAAATGAAATATACAGGATTGCAAGGGAAACCAATTATATTGCAATAATGATAAAAATATATATTAAAAGATAAAGTTCACAGAACTCAAGTTAAGACCCTCCAAAATAGTGAGCTACAAAAAATCAAGAGTCCATGGGTTGGGCTTGGAAGAACCCATAAAGACTGAAATAAACAAAACCAAGAGAATAATATCCTCAATGACTACAAATACTGCAAACAAAAAAGAACAGGAAAACGAAGCCCAAAACTGAGTAAATATAATGACCAATCTTGTCTCTAGAGAACAGATGAAGGAATAAAACTTCTTTCCTGTCAGTAGAGAATTGGGGGACTTCCCCTGCAGAACATTGAAAACAGGTTTCACTTAACAATTCTTCCTGATGTCAAAGGTGGGTTCATTGCATAGGTGGAGGCGTATCCGGAAATGAATGGATGAAAAAACAAAAAGCATCAATTTTGGAGAAAGAGGGGAGAAGGAGGAGAGAGGGAATCACTAGTCTTCCAAATCTTTTACATAAGTAACTTCCAGTATTTTATGATTCAGAGCAAAGCACTGATAGATTAGTCCATCAGGCTAATATGTAAAGGAAGATAATTGAAGGAAAATCTAATGTTGAAGTAGCAATGACCTACACTCCCCTCATGTGTGGGTCCCCTTAAAGTTACCCTGGTGATGAAACATATTATGAGTTAGCATATCCTTGTGGGAAACAGATGGAAGGACTTCTGTTTCCACAGGATTAAAAGCACTCCCCTCCCCCTCAACCTTAGCAGAATCTAAGTCAGGTGACTGGTTCTAATCAGAGGTGTGATCTAGCAGAAACCAGACCTCTGATCCGGTGAAAGGTTAGAGGCTTGTGCACATGCTTAATAAGCTGTTTGAGGGAGGCATGATGTGGGCGGTTCAAGGGTTCGAATCTGGCCAATGAAGAGCCAGGCGGGAGATTCGATTTGAGAGTCAATAAAAGGACTGGCATTCGTCTGAGTCCTTGTACTCTCCTATATTCTGTTCAGGGGACATACTCATTTATTCAGAAAGAATAAATGTAAAATATAATTAAAACCTTCCTGGCTTTCCAACAAGTACTATTTATTCCTAGATTAAGTACATTTCTAACATCCTCAAAAACCATAGTTCATAAGCCCCTATCAATGTGTTTTTTTAACTAGATAATGAAAGGATATATTAGTTTAAAGCAAAAGATTGTTCAACTGGACAGCAAAATAATTAACAAGAAAGATTCCCCTACGTATACATGGGAGTAACACTCTCCAGCACCACCAGTGACAGCGGATTACCCACCAGGAACATTCATGGCCAAGGAACACACAAAGCCATGGCAACTCACACTTGTAAGGTGGTATCCAGCTGGAATCCTGCTCTCCTACTTACAAAAAGTTTCCTTCACTCAGGACATTTCCACTTGTCACTACACTCTGCTGTTATTCTCAAGTGAGCTGCTTTTTTCTGGGTGTCTCTACTGAGCTATTACTGCAATCTGCTGGTGGAATTTAGCTATGTGAACTCTTTCCTGAGGGGAGAGGGGTCTATTGCTTCTTAAACTGATTTCTCAGGATGTATCTTAGCTCCTTTGTAGCACAGACTAGCTAAAGAAGCCCTTAGGCATTTAAGTCAGTTTTTCTAATTGAGCTATGCAGTTGCCAGTCTGACTCAGTTAGTTTAAAGTCTTTGCCTGAGACAGGATCCAAAAATTCCCTTTAATTCCTATCATATCCCTGCATCTCTGCAAATTGTGCCAAGAGTTCCACTTAGTGAAACCTGCAAAAAGAGTTGGGTGTAGTTGTAGTACTGTCATTTATACCCCTCCTTAACTCACCAAGTCCCTTAATCACTAGCCAGACTTCATGCATGTCATTTCTAGAAGGAATTCTGAAAAGGGGTGGGGTGGAGCTGTTGATTTTTATCCTACTTCCCTTTAGCAAGTAAATTAATGTAATCTGTATCATTAACTAAAAAAATGACACAAGCAAAATTACAGATTTAATGCAATAGTAATTAAACTATCAATGGGTTTTTAGAGAACTACATAAAGTCACAATGAAATTTTCAGGGAAAAACACATAAGTAAGAATACCAAAGGTTAATTTGGGGTAGAAAGTTGATGAAGGTGTGCAGTTTAGAACAAAGCTCAAAATCAAAGCCAAATTAGAAGAATGGGATCATAGAGTTGTATAGTGGAGCAGGAAAAGACCTGAGAAGCCATCTCGTTCAACTCTTTCATTTTACAGAGAGAAAACTGAAGATCAGAGTAGTTAAATGATTTTGCCCAAGGTCACACATGTTATCGGATGTTGAGAAATTCCTCCTGGATAGTAATTCCTCCCACCTTGGTCTGTTTGATTGGCAGCCAATAAATCAAGAGACAAAGACTCAGCAGATGGGCAGTTGCCAGGTGGATAGTAGTGAACAATCAAACAAAGAAAGAGTGCTATCATACATATGAGGTTACATAGCTCTGGAGGGACCTTATATGGCAAAAGTTAAAAGTTCAAATCAGCCTGTCAAGAGGCCATACTCTGTTACTTTTCTTATTTGGAAGGTTGAGTAATAGGCACAGGACATAAGATGATCTGGGGGAGAATATGTTCATCTTGGTATCTCGAGTGGCCAAAGTTCTGGTTTGTTCCAGTGGGGTTATGTCTGTGTAGTTAACCTTATCAGAATAATCTGGTGGGGCAGGAGATGTCTAAAATATTGGAAGCATTCTCCTGTTGTTGAATAAAATACAGACTGAGGGTCTGCCTCTATTTACACAACCCCACAGCTCTATTTCTTTTACCTCTAAGGCTATTTTTTTCTGGGTGAAGATTTTTCCCCAAAACTCAAAGTACATAAATTTTATCCATTTCCTCCACAATTGGCAATGCATTTGATTATAGCCGCTCTTACCTAATCCTTTTTATCAAAGCTTTGAAAACTTTGAAAACTGAGAAAATTGACAAAATAAAAAAACATTGAATCTATCACCATTTAAAAATAAGTTTAATGAACATAAAACAGTGATCAAAAAAGGGAGACAGAAAGGAGCCAAGAAACCCCCTCTCACCAAAGAATGAGAAAAACATGGCAACCAAGGACTACATATGTTTAGAGTCCGAGCTATTTGCAAAAAAATTGTGAAAGAAGATTGAAGATTACAAACAGTATCACCATATGAAACAGTGAAAGAGAGAAGAGACAACAAGCCTACAGAGTTTGACATGAGGTCCAGCTAATTCCAAGATCATTTTGGACAAAATTGGAGAGAGGATAACAAATAGATACAAAATGAAATAGATATGACATTTCTATGATGATCTATTCCCAGGAACAATAGCAGAATATTTGAACTCTGCCATCAAAGTACCAGTATTGTGAGGAAGGAGGCATAATACTTAAAAAGATGAAGCTGGGAAAAACAGATGGACTTAAACAAATATGTATAAAAAGAAATCCACACTGCAGGTAACACAATTTAAAAGACAGTGATCTCTTGTAAAGATATAAAAAATAAGAATAAAAAACAGCAATAGTTAGCATTTATATAGCACTTTAAAGTTTATAAACCATTTCAGATACATTATCTCATTTGATCCTCACAGTAATCCTCTAAGATATGTACTATGGATATTATCACCATTCTCACTTTACATTAGATGAAATTGAGGCTAGATAAATAAAGTGATTTGCCTATGGTCAGACAGCAAACGTTGGCAGGTAGGAGTTAAGTCAAGGTCTTTGCTTACTGAAAGTCCAAATCTCTTTCCAGTCTATCATCCTGCCTCTTGGAGTTCAAAAAATATTTCAACTTACCTCATTACTTCTCAGTTCCAAAAGAATTGCAAATAAATGGAAAACGTGGCACTTATTCTTTAAAAAAAAGTAAATAAGAAAACATCAGCAACTACCAATCTATTTATTCAGCTTTCTAAAAATGAGGGTATGCTTGATGAAAATGAGAAAGCAATGGACAAATTTCTTAGACATTTTTATATAGAGAATGACT
This sequence comes from Trichosurus vulpecula, assembly GCF_011100635.1. Classification (NCBI taxonomy): domain Eukaryota; kingdom Metazoa; phylum Chordata; class Mammalia; order Diprotodontia; family Phalangeridae; genus Trichosurus; species Trichosurus vulpecula. The sequence continues at coordinate 183,691,126 of NC_050579.1, forward strand.
ATCCTCTATACACCTGAGAGGTGGAGAGAACATATCAATTAATGAACAGGCAAATATCCTTCTGTGCCTATTAATTTCAACACAAAACATTTGGTTCGGTGGGGAGAAAGTATAGTTTTAGTGGCTCTTCTTCAAACCAGGTAATTTCTACAATATATCTTAAAATTAAAAAAGATTCTACAACAGATGTGACCTATGAGACAACACTATTCAACAATCATATAAATATCATATGAGGCATAACACAAGAAGACATACTCACTTATGACATTTGGCAACATCATAGAGGATTTCTGTTCAGAGATCAAATAGAAGGATTCCCTACTGCTGACAAGGTTCTCCCAATGCTATTGACAGTTGACATTACTAGTTAGACCAAGACCCAGAATACTACATAGGTTCCTCAATGAAATTATTCAAAAGAGAAATAATCATCCATAGCCAAAAAACAAAGTGGATGACAAAAACAGTTTGTCTATATTATGACAAACAGCTGAATGAGACTGCTAATCAGTTCAGCATTACAAACATCTGTGTAGATCAGTACTGTCAAACTCAAATAGAAATGGATCCCAGAAGGCTGCATATTGACTTAGAAAGCCACAAATTAACATTGTCTATGTTTCATTGTGTTTTGACTTATTTTGTTAAATATTTCCCAAATACATTTTAATCTGAATCTGCCCTCACTTGGAAATATTGATGGCCACAGGTCAGGTGTTTTACCCTTCTGGTGTTGACTAACAATCATATGAACCATTGCCTAGAACCAGAATTGAAAAGGAGGATACTGAGCTAGAATACACTTAGAAAAGTGTGCAGTACTGTCATTCTCTCCAAGCTACTCAAAGATGCAGAAGACAATCTTTTTAAAATCAATATCGATGCTGCAAAGTTTCAAATCATAGACCACTATGATTTTAGAAGAATCACAATTATAAGTGCCTCAAAAAGCAATGGAAAGATACATGGTAGATTTAAGTAAACTGAAGTATACTATCAATAATGACTTAGACATGAGATGTCTACTATTGAAGTTCTATACAATCTGGGACAAAAACACTTTATCTCCCTGGACATAAATGATATCTAGCCCCTATGTGGTTGAGAGAGGAAGTAGAATCAAAGAAAGGCATTTGGATGAAGTCTCAGTGCAGAATCCAAGAAAAGACATGAATTGGAATAATAAAGAATAAGATACAGAGAATTTGCAATATTTACCCGTGGAAGGTGTGCCTATACTGATAACATGAGTGACTCATCAAAGGATTTAAGTATATCATGAAAATGGGACAGATGTATAGGGAAAATTTTAAATTCTCAAATGACACTCTATGCCACAATCATTTTCTGTTGAATCATAGGCAAAAATAACAAGAAAATGAAATGAAAAAACATATTTATCTCAATTGTAGAGGACAGATAAATTTTTCTCAGAGAAACAGAAGAAATCACAAGAGACAAGGGAGACCAAAAAAATCACTGGATTAAATTACAGATACTTCAATACATCTGTGATTTCATTAACTTAAGTGCTCTCTCTAAATATGTAGATCCTGATTTATCTACACCTTCTTCTCTTGTCCAATTTTCATCCATACATTCAAATAAATCCTTTACAAAAGACCTACCCACGATGCTGAAAGCCTTTCTCTACATCTTTAACATTCCATGTTTGCAGCCCACCAAGCGACAAGATGTAATTTCAGTGATAGATGGAGGAAGACAGTCCTTCTATACTCCAACAAAATGGCAGCATGGGCCACCACTCTCTATATGAATTATAAATTCAACTAGCTAGGTTTATACCAGTGTCCCTGGCTGCCTCTGGCTTTCATGTTGTATTTCTTTCCAGGTAGCATTGTCCCTGTAAACATCAAAAGGTCTGCAAGGTGGCAGCTTATGGCTTCCCCTTCCTTGACACCTGAGAAATTTGGGGGAGAAAGTGCCTAAACAGTGGCACCAATTGAAGAGAGACCACCTAAAAGATCCAATTCTACAATTTGACAAAGCTAACAGTGGTGAAATGCAACAAAGTGAACTATATCCCAAGGAGGATTTAATATTAGCCTCCCAGCCAACTGTAATTGTAATTAAGATGCTGAATGCTGTTTAAATTGTCTTAACACATAATTCTCTTCAGTTTACCTTTGCTATATCCCCACAAAAAATTCCATGGGTATCAGTGTAAGACTGTCTACCTGTTGGATTTCACACTCACTACATGTCCAGCCTAATCTCCTTTTCTAATCATACTTCTGGATGCTATCCTTTATGCCATTTCTCATGGGCTTGCCAACTTGGCAATATGTTCTAGACTACTTTTGCCCACCATGGCTTTTCTCCCTCATCTATGGGGTCACTCAGAATATTATTTCTTCAGATACTACAGTGTTTCATGATTCATAGCTATATAACTTCACTGGAAAAACAGTATTTAAAAGATGGGTATTTTTTCTGCAAGGGAGCTATTTAGGATTATTGAAAATGCTGCACAATTTCCCAAATCAGACTGCATTTGAGATTCAATTACATAAAGATGAACAATGTCTGTACAACAAAAGATGACATAATTAAGATAAAAGAAAAACAATGGACTAGGAAAACATTTATGAAAAACATAACTAGAAACTTAATATGTTAAGCTCACAAAGAAATGATACAAATATTTAAAGGCAACAATACCCAGTCCCCATGGAAAAAATTGTCAAATATGATGAACAATTTACAAAAAAAGGCATATGTATTATTAATAATCACTTGAAAGATATTTTGACCTTAACAAAGAAATGCAAATTAATACTTTAGGGTACCACTTGAAACCAATTTAATCAGAAAAGATATCCAAAAATAGCAAAATGTAAAATATTAGCAAGACTGTGAAGAAGTAGGCATATTTATGCATTGCTAGAGGGATTATGGATTGGTATAATACTTTTGGAAAGCAATTTGTCAGTACACAGCAAGAGGTATAAAAAATAATCACATACTTTGACCTAATCATTCCACAATTGGCAATTTACAACAAAACCATGATGATAAAAAGCTGCAAGAACTGAAAACAACTAAAATGTCCAAGTTGAGCTGGGGAATGGCTAAATAAACTATAGTATATTAATGCAATGCAATATTATAATAAAATGCAAATGATAACTATAAAGAACATAAAAATTTTTTGGAAAGGCTTATGAAATAATGTGAAATTAAAAAAAAGCAAAATGAGGAACAATATGAAGGTCAACTACAATTACAGAGAAGAAAAAAAGTTCTGAACCTTTTGCCCCCTTGTCCTTCCACTATTCACTTCCTACTATTTTTCAACCTTGGACCATCCATCTTATCCACTCCTATTCCCAAGGACATCATACAAGCATGAAAAAGGGCTCACTACAAATAAATGTTATCTGATCTTATGTGGTCCCTCATTGTTACACAGAAATCCTTTATACATTACATCGGATTTAGAGGCAGCTAGATGGTACAATGGATAGAGTGCTACACCTGTAGTCAGGAAAACTCAAGATCAAATCTGACCCCAGATACTTATTAGCTGTGTGACCCTGAGCAAGTCACTTAACCTCTGTTTGTCTCCTCATCTGTAAAATGGGAAGGATAATAGCACCTACCTCCCATGATTGTTGCGAGGATCAAATTCGATCATAACTGTAAAGCACTTAGCGTGGTACCTGGCACACAGTAAGCATTATATAAATCTATTAATATTATTAATTACATTCCCCAGAGGAGCTATTTCAAACTTTGTTCTCTCTCCTTAGGTCCTCAACTCAAACCTCCACCCTACTCTCTTTCAGCATATCATCTCACTTCTTACTTTCCTGAAGACTGGGGTTATTAATCATCAGTTCCCTCATCTCTCCTCATCTTGACCTCAGAACCCTTCGAAGTCTTCACCCAACTTTTCTTCCTTTGCTGCTCCAGTCACAGAGGAAGAGACCACCTTTCTTTGTCCAGACTAACCCCTCTACTTGCGTCCTCAATCCTGACTCCTTCAGAAGCTTGCCTCACCAATCATTGACTCTCAGTCTATCCTGATCTTCTGGCTCCTTGCCCACTACTCAGCACTTTCCTCTCCGTAAAAACCTTCCTTTGACCTTGCTATATCCCCTTAAACTGTCATGCTGCAGAAGGCCATGCTTGAGCTGTCTTGAAGGAAACCAGGTACTAATGTGGAAAATGTATCCCTCAATGTGCTCTGATTGGAGTACAGTCTATGGAGTATCCATGGAGCTTCGCTGAGCTTCTGGAGACACAAGTGCTTCAGCAATGAAGACTTGAGGTTTGAGATGGCAAAGCAATACCCTTAATTGATCACTGAACCATAAAGAGCATCTCACTTAGCAGACTTTAAGACCTGAGTTCAAATCTGGTCTCAGACACGTACTAGTTGTGTGGCCCTGGGCAAGTCACTTAACCTGTTTGCTTTAGTTTCCTTATCTATAAAAATGGGCATGGCACCTACTTCCCAGGGCTGTTTTCAAGAGCTCCTGGATCCTTCACTCAATGACAGCTGCAGTAAGGGAGGGTTCCTTGCATCCACTGCTTCTTGGAGAAAGATGACCACCAAAAAGAGGACAAGCTCAACCCATGGCCTGATGTGATGGAAGACATGAACTTTGAGTTGTTTGGACAGCACACATCTGAGGTGAAAGTGAAAAGTGTACCCAGAAATCCCATTAAAATATTTGATAGGCTAATGTTTTAAGCATCAACCTCCCAAGACAGTATAGGTGCTATTAGAGATTACTGCATCACATTTTAAGTCTTTGTCAACATGGGCTTAAGAGTCTTGGGTTTTAAACATTTCTTTTGGGTGCAGAAAATATACAACTTACTTAGATCTGATCTACACTATAGATCAAACACCTTTCTACTAACTTTTGGTGAGACCACATCATTGAGCCAAACCTAAAATTTAACTGATTTTCCCTAGGGCTCCAGGGAGAGAGGGTAAAGAGCTAAAGAGTACAGGAAAAATGACTCATTATTCTTTTCAGAAGTCAGGCTAACTCGGGAACGGACCTGTTCTGCACGAGACCAGAGCTGAGGTCCCTTAGTGGAAAAGGTGACCCCAGCCTGCTAAGCCAGTTGTTAAGACAATCTCTGTTGTTACACAAAGATTCCACAAAAGGAGGTGTAGTGGGAGAGCATTCCAGGCATGGAACTGGATGACCAGTTCCAAGGAATGGAGACAGGAAATGGAGAGGGGTGTGTGTGTGTGTGTGTGTGTGTGTGTGTGTGTGTGTACTGTAGATAGATGGAAGAGAATAATGTGTAGGAAAACCAGAAAAGTAAGATTCTGAAGAGCTTTAAAAAACAAATAGAAGAGCTTACATTTGATCTTAGAGATGACAGAAGTTCATTGAATGAGATGATACGGTCAGAACTATATTTCAGGAAAACCACTTTGGCTGCTCTATGGATGATGGATTAGAGTGGAGGTTTGAGAAAGGGAGAGCAATTAGGAGACTACTGCAGTAGTCCAGGTGAGAGGTGATGAAGCCCTGAACCGGGGTGGTGGTTGTGTGAGTAAAGAGAAGATATATTTGAAAGCTGTGGAAATGGAAATAACAAGATGTGGCAGCTAACTGGATACAGGAAAGGCAAAGGGTAATGAGGAGTTGAGGATGACACTGAGGTTGCAAGTCTAGGTGATAGGAAGGATGATTGTGCTGTCAATAATTGGGAAATTCAGAATAGGTATGAGCTTGGGGAAAAGATTATGAGTTCTGTTTTTGGACATGATGAGTTTGAGATGTCTATAGGACATCCTGGTTCAAAATCTACACATATAGCCCTAATCTTTCCCCTTAACTCTAGTCCTACATTTCTAGGTTCCTGTTAAACATCTCTACTTGTGTTGCAAGCAATTCAAATTCACTATGTCCCAAACTAAACTTATTATTTCTAACCTCCACCCTCAAGTGTTTTCCCTTCCTTCCAACTTCCCTATTTCTGTTGATAGTCCACCACCTTCTGAGTTAGACAGACACAAAGCCTCAAGAATTATTTTTGTCATTACTTTCTTCCTCACCCCACATTAAAACAACTTCCAAGTAACTATGAATTCTACTTTCACAGCAACTTTTTCATTCATACCCTTTTCTCCAGTCAGACTGTGGCCACCTTAATTCTTCCATTTTCTCTGACCTGGATTATTGTAATATTCTCCCAAATGGTCTCTCTGTTTCCAATCTTTCCTTACTCCGATTCAACCTTCACAGAGCTGAAAAAACTATCTTTAAAGTACACATATCTGGATGATTTCAAGAGGGAGAGAACACTTTCAGAAGAAACGATCAAAGGACTTCATAAATGTGGTAGCCAAGTTTAACCTTGAAATGGAAAAGTCTTCAAGGTAGAGATGAAAAAGCCATACCTTCAGTGGCTCCCTAATGCTTAAAAAAGGAAGATATAATTTCTTCAAGCCAGGTCCTTAGAGACCTCTACAATTTGACTGCAATCTTTCCAGTCTTTATTCACATTACTCTCCAAACGAGCTGCATTCCAGTCAAAGTGGACCCACTAGCTGTTCTCTGAACTCTACTGTTTCCCTGCTTTGTGCATTCTTATAAGCATCCCTGATGCTGGATTGTTCTCTTATTATCTCTACCTTTTAGAATGTTTCTCTTCCTTCAGGACACAGTTTAGATGCCACCTTGTCTGTGAGGCATTCTCTGATCCCTCCCGCAATATAAATGTGTTTTCTTTCTCTTCAGCTTCTTCCTAAGCACTCTGTCGGGATCTCTCTTCTGTTTCCATAAGTGTTTGTCTCTTACTATAATATTCATTTGTATACATGCCATACCCCCTAGTCAAATGCAAGCTTCTTGAGAGCAAGAGATTGACATTTTCAAAATTGTATCCTGAGTGCCTTGCATATAGTAGGCACAGAGTAATGGCTAAATTGAATTGCTATTGAGAAGATAAGTCAAAGGTAAAAAGACAAGGAAGAAATGAAAGAGCATGCAGTATGAATAATTAATAAGCTCTTGTGGATAGTGTATAGATTAAAATTCATTTTAAAAATATACAGGCATTACCGATTGGTATTGTTGTGTTACCTGATGATAATGTTGATCAGTTTATATGCAACATTTAAAAAAAAACTAAACCCATTTTGTGGAATGCATTCTGTAATCCCTGAGCCTGTTTATCATTTCTTTTATTTACTGTAAGTAACTCATAAAAATATAAGTAAAATAATTTTTAAAAAACCCTTGAAACAAAAGACAAGCAGCAGAAAAACCGAACACTATTTCTTAAGTCAACAGAAAAATCTGGTTCCAGAAAAGCCATAAAGTAATCCACCATCAAAATGTGAAAGAAGTGAACAGGAAGCTCTTTCCCATTCCCATCCAGAATCCCACTTCTGGAACAATCACATAAAAGAAGATAAAAGCCCTGAAAGCATTCCTTGGCTTTGGATACGCCTGTTTTGGAGGCATTAGCTGGTTTTCTTTTAAGAGTAATTATCTCATCTGTCCCAATCTCACCTATCTAGCAGCCTCACACAACTGAGATATGAGTTGTATTAGATGGCCTCTATAGTACCGTCCAACTTGGAGATTCTTTGAGAATTAAGAAGGAAGAAAAAAACAAAACAAAAAAATCTGAATAATCAAAATAGATATTACAAGTCCAAATGCTAGATTTCATGTATTTTATTTACTCTTAAGAGTGCCTTTCAAACTCTCACTCCTAGCTCATTTACTCTCTTATCCTAGATGCAATTTTAACACACTTGACTCTCTGGATTTCCAAATCAGAATATCAAGAAGAGCAAATTAACAGTAGAGACTGCTGTTAGAAACAAGCACATTGACAGTATTAAGAAGCTGATAGGAAGGAAATAGAAAAATTGCTTCTATTCATTTATGTAAGATTTATACTCCCATATACTTCCAAAAAGGACATGATGCTGCTTATAGTTTTGAACACAATATTTAAAAGCTCAATGAAAAATAGAACACTATGGAAATCAATTAAAAGAAGAATAGATGGCAGGGGTAACTAAAATTAATTCATTCCTACAGTTGGATATTGTGTTTAGCTCTGAGTTTCTTGGCAGCTAAGGCAAAAAAGTAAACACGCTAAATCTTATAGTTTTCACCACCTAACAACAACAAAAAAGTCTGTTAAAAAACCAACAACATAAAAAGCAGGCACAGTAATGCTCAAAGAGCATTGCAATCTGGCAGCATGCAGCACAGGGGAAGACATTTCAACACATCATATCCCCTGGCTGATATACATAATGATGGTCCTGAGTCATACAGAAAAGCTCTAGGATAAAATACAGATTTCCCTGTTTACCTTTTAAAGTTCTGTACATTCTGGCTGCAACCTATTTTTCCACTCCTATTGAACGTTACTTTCTTTCCCTCTTACGTTCTGTGATCCAGACAAAATGACCTTCTCACTACTCCTCAAACATGACATATGTTCAGTAGGTTCTGTTTAAGAAACTAAGGTAGTGTGTAATGCATGTTAGCATAGTGAGTACTCTCCATAGTGAAGCCTGATACTTATGTGCCTCAGGTTTCTAGAGGTTCCCTGAGGGTTTGGGGGAGTCTCTTCTCTATTGTTATTAGTTCAAATTCCCCCCAGCTATATTTCCCTTATAGTTAGATGTCAGTGAATAGCATTCCAATTCCATTTAATTATTTAACATCCATTAGCTTTGACAAAAGGATATTTACTTCAATTACATAGCAAGAACAAATATGCAAACATTTCCCACTTCGGGCCACACTCTCCCTCAGTCTCTGGGGAGAATGGGCTAACTCAGCACAGTTTCTGCACAATAATGTTCATATCCAGACACAGACACCAGATGAATCCTCCTCTCAGCTACTGCTGGCCTGAATCTCAAAGGTCATTCCTAGCTCTGCAGGGCAATGATGCTGAACTGGCCACAAAACCCACACAGTGGGATGTTCATGGACACTCTCTTGACTTTTTGAAACTCACAGACCATAGTTTCCAATACCTTCAGCTAGAACAGAAAAGAACAGAGACCCAGACCAAAATGCTGCATGGCCTCAGAGGGGAAAAGCAACAAAGTGCCTCCCCATACAGCATTGTCTCTCAAGGTAGAAGGATTCAAGCCTAGAACAGAACAACCAAGAGAAAAGAGCCAAGGCTCTGCTTGACTAGTACTTTTTGAATGCCTCTGCAGCCAAAGAGCATCTTATTTATCAGCTGGTTAGCCAACTGGAAACAGTCACATAATGTGTCTGTAGATACTCCAATGTCTCTGCAAGGCACTTCCATTATATGCTACAATTTTCCTGGAAGCAGGCCTCTCTAGACTACGCCACATGGAGAGACACTATGTAAGATGCTCTGTGTACACACTCACCATTACATTAGATTTCCATTAAAAAAAGTTTTTTGTTTTGTTTTTAACTTAACAAGTAAGCTTCAATTCTCTAGAAAATTCACTTATGGAGAACTGCTCATTCTTCAATAATGTTGGTAAAATGAGTTTTTTCTCACTGGTATCACCAAGGGCTGTGGATGATTTCAACTATAATCCACTTAGCAGTTAAGAGCTCAGAATAAACACTTGCAAATGGTTTACTTTAACACCTTATACATAGAGTTTTTTTTTCCCCCTGAGGTGTGTAGTCATGCAGGTCACACCCTAACAGGCCTGCTACCAGACAAACTAGCACTCAAATCTTACAGCATCAATTTCCCTTAAAAGCAAATTAGATAAGTGATATACAGGCTCTGCGATTATGCACTGCATTCCACAAAATGGACTGCTTTTATGTAGCACATAGACTGATCAACATCAGCTTGAAGCAGATTTTAAGTTGAAGTATATTCTGATAACTTGCATGGCGCCAAGAAGACGTGCATATTCTTGTCCTTGACTAAGCTCCCTTTGCCAGCTCCTTCTCTTAAGGTATGATTCAATTTCTTTTCTACATGGATGGATGATTTGGAAAAAGTCAAAGAAGTTTCATTTTCTATTAAATGTATGAATCTAAATGACTTGATTCAGTTTTTGTTTGCTCACAGCAATTATGACACATTTATTTCCTGTATAGAGATTTCATCTACCTCAAACTGTAAATGTGATATAACATATTTTTCATTCTCCAAACAGCCACAACTAAAGTATATGAATGATAGTTTCCTTCCATGATAAGCTAAATGATTATCGTATCTGTATCAATGAGAAAATAAGGGACATTGCTTTTTGAATGGGGCAAAAGAGAAAAAGGAAACACATTTTAAGTTAGGGGAGTAGAAATGACAGAAAAGACCGTAGAAAATACAGACTCAACTCTATACTCTGCTATTCTCAAGTCCTTATCTTTCCTCCCCCTTTATCATTTTGCCAATTGTGTCCTGCCAAGCCTCAGTCTTAGATCACTCCCTCAATGTGCTCTTACACACATGCTGCTGAATGAAGAAAATATGATGCAACTGTTCTGATTGGATCCACTACAAATTTATGTTAAACAACCTTAACTGGGCCCTCACTGCTGTCAGGAGATCCATCTATACCTTCCTAATCAATTCACTATCCCACTTTTAACAGTGGCTCCTCCAAACTTTTTCCTTCCTCCTCAAATTTCTCATTGCTCTCTCTCTATTAAAGTGTAAGTTCCTTGAGGGGAGGGATGGTATTTCGCCTCTTTTTGTATCTTCAAGGCTTACTAGCACAGTGCCTGGCAGATAGTAGGCATTTAATAATGTTTGACTGACTAACTAGATACAATTAAGCTACCAAAGACATAAAACAAGCTGCAGGGGCAGCTAGGTGGCACAGTGAGTAGAGCACCGGCCCTGGAGTCAGGAGGACCTGAGTTCAAATCTGACCTCAGACACTTGACACACTTACTAGCTGTGTGACCTTGGGCAAGTCACTTAACCCCAATTGCCCTGCCTTCCCCCCTCCAAACAAAATGCCCCAAATTTCCCCCGCCAAAAAAACCCAAACAAACAAAAAAACAAGCTGCAAATAGTTATTTTTGCCACCTCTCTATCCCATTCAGATTAAGTTATAAGTTGATTGTTTATACCTAGTCATATCCTAGAAAATATACTCAAGAGAAATCAACCCAGCAACCCATACAGGAAAAACCAAGTGGAGGAAGAATTCCTATTTCCTAGATTACAACATACAAATTATTGAATTAATCTGACAGTACATATCTTATACAAGACCTATAAATGGCCAATGCAGCTGATCTCTGGGGAAAATGTGTTTTCAGGAAATCCAAGCTATTACATATCACAAAAGTACATTTTTTGAACATTATATTTTCCTAATGATGCTATACGGCTGAAAATAATGAAACATTAATCTCAAGAGAATCAAAACTGTAGGTGACTCAAAGGGAAATGGAAAACTATATGTTGAATGTAAGTACTTAATAGCATATTAACAACGATGACTTGCATACAGATCCTAATCCCACGTATCATCATATCATGAAGATAGGCTTTGTCCTAAAAGGTTATACCAGGGAAGCAAAGGTTCTGAGGAGTTCCTGCCATGCTAGAAATGCTTCAAGTGTGGTTGGGTAATGGACCATATTGTCTATTGTCTGAGGACAATAAGCACAAATCTAACCAAGTGACTCCCCTACTCAAGCAACTCCAGCCTATTGTCTCTAGGAGAAAATACAAATTTCTCTGTTTAGCTTTGGAAGTCCTGTACAATCTGGCCCCAACCTATCTTTCCAACCTTACTGGATAGTACTCCCTCTCCTGCATTCTGTAATCCAGACAAAATTACTTTCTCTCTGTTCTTCACACACGGCATTTTACCTCCTGACTCCATGTCTTTGTGGTGGCCAGCCTCCATTCCTAGAACGCATTTCCTCTTTGTCACCACTTCTGAGGCTCTCTCTTTCCTTAGGATGCAGTTCAAGCACCATGCTTTGCATGAAGCCTTTCCTTATCCCCCAAGGGCTATTGCTCCCCCCAAAGAAACTACTTTGTATATATTTGTATTTATTCATTTTATATTTTACTGCATATATTTTTACATTCACTTGTAATCTCCCCCATAAGAATGTAAGCTCATGGCCTGTAGGGATTATTTCATTCTTTGTATTTGTATCCACAATGCCTAGTACAGTGTCTGGTACGTAACGGGCACTTTATAAGCGTTTATTGACTGACAGCACGTTAAGGTTTGAAGACCATTCTTTACAACCACCCAGTGAGGTGGATAGTACAACTCTAATTTTTCCCACATTTCAAATTGGAAGACTGAGGGCAGATGACTTGCCCATGGTTATAAGGCTGGTGATTACCTAATGTGGGAAATAAACTTGGGTCTCCAGGCTGTTGTATGGTTAATATATTGTTAATGGCAATGGGAAGATCTTTCCCATTCATTAATAGGCCCATGTGATCTATCTGAGTTACATGAGTCTGAGTCACATGGGAGCCTGTGGTGGGAGGAGCTTGCTGAAGGGGTGGAGCAGGAAGTTGGAGTGAGTCAGAGCTGGGAGAGGGACAGAGGGAGTTGGAGCTTTGAGAAAGAAGAGGCAGAAAGAACAGAGCAGCAGCATGAGTGAGAGAGGGCGTGATTTTGCCTAAGGGAGCTTGTTTGTGGGAAGGCCCTAATGGAGGGAAGGCTTGGGGATGGCGGTGCTCCCTGCATTGATAATGTGTATAGATTTCTTTGTTGCTATAAGGGATTTGGATTCCTGGTGTTGGAATAAATGTTTTGGTTTCATCTTCCATGGAGAGAGTCTATTACATCTTGTGATTCAAAGCTGGGAATACTCCGGCATGTTCATAGCAGCCGCTGTGGGCATCATATTGGCCATATAGCTCTAAATCCAGCACTCTTTCCATTACATGATGCTGCTTCTCCAGATCCTCTATGAATTTTAATGTAAAAATATACGGGGAAATATAAGAAGGGAAGGGAAGAGAACAAGCATTTGTTAAGTGCCTACTATGTGCTAAGTGCTTTACAAATATCTCATTAGATTCTCACAACAACCCTGTGACACAGGTGACAGTTAAGGAAACTGAGGCTGACAGAGGTCATGACTTGCCCAAGTTCATACAGCTAAGTGTTAAGAGGCACGTCCAGGGCTCTAACCTCTGCTTCACCTAGCTATTTTGAACCTGAAAACACAAACACAAACTGGAAATGGTTAGAAATGTAATTAAAGTGATCGCTTCAGCAGCACATATACTATAACTGGACGGATACAGAGAAGGTTAGCATGGCCCCTGCACAAGGATGACACGCAAATTTGTGAAGTGTTCCATGGGGGGGAGCAGGGAAAAATTTGGAACTCAAAAGCTTGTGGAACTGAATGTCGTAAGCTAAAAATAAATAAACAAATTTAAAAACAAAAAAAAAGAAATTAAAAGAATTATTTTTTCAATAGAAAAAGAAATATAATTAAAGCAAGAAACAGAATTAGGGTGAGAAGTAGATTTAGAATTAGTATTAGAATAGGATGAGTAGGCATGGACAGGTTGTGATTAATACTGGTAGGAAGAAATAGTCACTGATCTAGAGAAGTATCCAGAAGAAATAATAAATGAGCAATGACCACCCATCAGAGAAAATATAAAATAATTTTTAAAATAATTTGGTTTTATAATGCATTCTCATTATAAATTCACAGTAAAATTGGCTTCCCAGTTATATTTTGCTTACATTGATTTATAACTGAGCAGCAACTTCTGCTTAGTGTAATAAATAGAGAGAGATGCCTTGGCAAAAACAAATTCCTTCATTGACCACGTCCAAAAAGAAATATGTCTCAGCCTGTGATCTGAGCCCATAACCTCTCTCTCATTATGAGTCCTGTGGAATTACCTCACAGGGCTGTTATAAGGATCAAAGAAAGTAATGAGAGAGAATAATAATGACAATAAGTTGTCAGATTTAAGTGGTGCCCATGATCACCCTACTATAGTATTGACCCATAAAAATTAGGAACAATATTTTAACAGATGTTGCCATAAAAATACTGATAATTACTGAGTTAAGTATAATGAAAAGCTTTTGAAATAGAGAGATCTTCAGAAATTCTTTTTCACAGCTATACACATCTTCAATATCTCCTCACCTCTTTCAGTGTGCTGAAGGTTACAGGTAAAGAGATGCTCCTTTTGCCATTGAAGCAGTAGTATATGGTTGAGACATCAATAGGTCATGAACGTAAGTGTTATTTTCTAGCAAAGATGAGAGTCTTAAACTCGGAAACCACACAGATCTGCTGAATCTTTATGGAGAAGTTCTCAGTTTTTTTTAGTGCAACTTCAATATGTTACAACCAAGAGTTCGAAGAAACTAAAACTATGGAGACACAGGATGGGGTATATTTCATCCCCATCCAGCCCATCTGTGACTGGAGTTGTCCCAAAGATGCTTCAGCTAACCTCCAGAAGATGTAAACTTATATTCCAATACTTTAATTACAAAAAGAAGTTATTTTATCCATCTGTGTAATACTATATGGAATAGTAAAAGAATAACAGGATGGCAATGTGTCCCAGGAATGTTTTAACTCCATTGAAATAATAATAATAATAATTAATAATAATATCATCACCGAAAACTATGACCACGATAAAATGATCTATTGGCTACAGATTAAAAAGGGCACTTTCAAAAAGCACCGGGGAATCTCAACAATTAAGATCAATTTATTCTTGATCTAGTTATTAGTGAATAAGCTGCGAAAACTACATAACATTGATACTGCCTTTACTGATTATTTCAAAGACTTTGACTCCATTCCACACTTGTGACTTATTCATGGACTGCAACTACATACATATATTAATGTACTTCAAATATAGAGGATAGACCCACATATGATGAGAACATTAAAGTATTTGATGTCCATAAGAAAAACAGTTCTCTACTTGAAACTTAACACCAACACAATAGTTTCAAGAACAATAATATAAAATGTGGCATTTTTCAAGGAGTTAATTTAAGATAATACGAGATAGTTTTAAACCCATCACCTAATTTAAATCCATTTTTATCTCACCTAAAAATAACTAAATATGGCTTCAATTTAAAGAAGTCAAACCCAGAGCCAAAATGGAGGAGAAAAGGTAGTGACTTGTCTGAGTCCTCCCCAAATCCCCTCCTCACAACACCTTTAAACAATACCATAAAACAGTTCCTGGAGCAGCAGAACCCACCAAAGGATGGAGTGAAATAATTTTCCAACCAAAGACAATTTAGAAGATCAGCAGGAAAGGGCTGTCACACCTGGGTGAGAGTGGAGCACAGTTCAGTGTAGGTCATGCCAGTGCAGAGAAGACCCCAGCAAACCAGAAGCAAGCCTTGGGAGCCACTTGGGAGATCAGTGACAGCAGCCGCTTTCAGAACTCTCAGCCTACAGACCATAACGGGGTAAAACAGCTGATCAGAAGGAGATTATAGGGGTCTCTTTGCTAGCACTGAGGCAGGACTGTTGCTTTGCCCATACTTAGATCCAGGTCAAAGTCATGGGTGGCAGTTTTAGGGTGAGGAGGAGCACTAGCATAACAGAGCTTGTGATCACAGTGGATGGGGAACCTTCATCACAGTTCCAGGGCAGAAAAGAGTGCCTGT
The DNA here is from genome assembly GCF_011100635.1 of Trichosurus vulpecula. NCBI lineage: Eukaryota > Metazoa > Chordata > Mammalia > Diprotodontia > Phalangeridae > Trichosurus > Trichosurus vulpecula. The sequence goes on from NC_050579.1 coordinate 183,706,721, forward strand.
GGTCACTCACAGACCTGAGCACAGGCCAGGAGAGTACTAAACACACCTTCACCTTGGAAGAACTGAAAACTTATAGATTCCTAGAAGTATCTCTGAAAACAGCTGCACAAAACCCCTGAAGCTTGAGAAAGTGCCCCCTGCACCCTGGAAGCAGAGCCCTACTTTAACAAAGAGTTAAAAGTCAAAAAATAGACTGGGAAAATGAGGAAACAACAGAAAAAAATTAAAAAATTCTGACCACATAAAGTTACATGGTAATAAGGAAGGTCAAAAAAAACCACTCAGAAAACAATGACAAAGTCAAAGCTATAACATCCAAAGCATCCAAGAAAACTGTGAATTGGTCTCAGGCCATGGAAGAGCTCAAAAAGGATTTGGAAAATCAAGCAAGAGAAGTAGAAGAGAAATTGGGAAGAGAAATGAGAGTGATGCAAGAAAATCATGAAAAAATGAATCAACAGCTTGGTAAAGGAGACACACAAAAAAAACCTGAAGAAAATAACATCTTTCAGAACAGAATAAGCCAAATGATAAAAGATGTCCAAAAAACCAATGAGGAGAAGAATGCCTTAAAAAACAAAATTGGCCAAATGGAAAAGAAGGTACAAAAGCTCACTGAAGAAAATAATTCTTTAAAAATTAGAACTGAGCAAATGGAAGCTAATGACTTTATAAGAAATCAAGAAACAATAAAACAAAACCAAAAGAATGAAAAAATAGAAGACACTGTAAAATATCTCACTGGAAAAAAACAACTAGTGTGGAAAATAGATCCAGGAGAGAAAATTTAAAAATTATTGGACTACCTGAAAGCCATGATCAAAAAAAGACCCTAGACATCATCTTTCAAGAAATTATCAAGGAAAACCACCCTATTCTAGAATTATAGGGTAAAATAGAAATTGAAAGAATCCATCAACCACCTCCTGAAAAAGATCCCAAAATGAAAACTGCCAGGAATATCATGGTCAAATTCCAGAGTTTCCATGTCAAGGAGAAATATTGCAAGCAGCCAGAAAGGAAGCATTCAAGTATCATGGATCCACAGTCAGAATAGCATAAGATTTAGCAGTTTCTACATTAATGGATTGGAAGGTTTGGAATATGATATTCTAGAAGGCAAAGGAACTAGAATTACAACCAAGAATCACTTACCCCACAAAACTGAATATAATCCTTCAGGGGAAAAAGTGGATATTCAATGAAATAGGAGACTTTTAATCATTCTTGATGAAAAGACCAGAGCTGAATAGAAAATGTGACTTTCAAATACAAGACTCAAGAGAAGCATAAAAAAGTAAATATGAAAGGGAAATCATAAGGGACTTAATAAGGACAAACTGTTTACATTCCTATATGGGAAGATGACATTTGTAACTCATAAGAATTTTCTCATTGTTAGGGCAGTTCGAAGGAGTATACATAGACAGAGGGCACAGGTGTGAATTAAATATGAAGTGAAGATATCTAGAAAACTAAAATTAAGGAGTAAAAGAGGAATGCACCGGGAGAAAGAGTAAGGGAGAGATAGAATGGGGGTAAATTATCTCACATAAAAGAGGCAAGAAAAAGCTTTTACACTGGAGGAGAAGAGAGGGGAGGGAGGAGGAGTGAGTGAACCTTACTCTCATCAGAATTGGCTCAAAGAGAGAATAACATATACATGCAATTGGGTATAGAAATCTATCTTACCCTACAGGAAAGCAGGAAGGAAAGGGGATAAGAGAAGGGGGTGGTTGTGATAGAAGGGAGAGCAGATTGGGGGAGGGGGTAGTCAGAAGCAAAACACTTTTGAGGAGGGACAGGGTGAAAGGAGAGAGATAGAATAAATGGGGGTGGGAATAGAATGAAAGGAAATACAGTTAACAATAGCAACTGTGAAAAAAATTTTGAAGCAAGTTTCTCTGATAAAGGCCTCATTTCTCACCCATATAGAAAACTGGGTCAAATTATTAAAAAAAGCCATTTCCCAATTAATAAATGATCAAAAGACAGAAACAATTTTCAGATGAAGTAATCAAAGCTATCTATAGCCATATGAAAAATGCTCTTATTCATTATTGATTGGAGAAATGCAAATTAAAACAATTCTGAAATACTACCTCATACCTATTAGATTAGCTAACAGGTCAGAAAAGGAAAATGATAAATGTTGAAGGGGATGTAAGAAAAATGAGACATTAATGCATTGTTGGTGGAGTTGTGAATTGATTCTACTATTCTGTAGAGCAATTTGGAACTATGCGCAAAGGGTTATAAAACCATGCATGCCCTTTGACCTAGCAATACCACTACTAGGTATGTATCCCAAAAGAGATAAAAAACTAAAAGGAAAAGCACCTATATGTACAAAAATATTTATAGGAGCCCTTTTCTGGTAGTAAAGAATTGAAATTGAGGGGATGCCCATCATTAGGAAATGATTGAACAAACCGTGGTATGTGATTATGATGGAATACTACTGTACTATAAAAAATGATGAGCAGGATGCTGTCAGAAAAACCTGGAAAGACTTACAGGAGCTGATGCAAAATGAAATGTACTGTGTACAAAGTAACAGCAATATGGTAAGGTGATCAACTGTGAATGACTTAAATGTTCCCAGCAATACAATGATACAAGACAACTCTGAAGGACTTATGATGAAAAATGCTATCCATCCCCAGAGAAAGAACTGATGGTGTCTCAATACAAATTGAAGCATACTTTTAAAAAATTCTTTATTTTTCTTGAGGTTTTTTTAATCTATGTTTTTTCACAACTTGACTAATATGGAAATGTTTTACATGATGATACATGTATAACCTATATAGAATTGCTTGCCTTCTCAATGGGGGGGGGCGGGGTGGAGGAGGGGAGAGAATTTGGAACTCAGAGTTTTAAAAACAAATGTTAAAATTATTTTTATATGTAACTGGGGGAAAAATAAAATACTAAATAAAAAAGAAAAATCTTTCAAAAAAAGAAAGTCAAACCAAAATATCTTATTAATCATCTAATTTACAAAGATGAGATCAAACTATATTGCTCCACTGAAAAACACATAAAAATGGATATTTTATGGAATGGCATCTGCCAATAATATGAAAGTGTGATTTGGACTTGATAAAGCTAAAAATCTCAATGTACATCAAAGAAAGATAAACTGAAAGTTTCAAGCTTGGATCCAGAGGTCCTTTGAAACAAAGGATGAATGCAATACCTACAAATACCCTGGTGTCCCTCAGGAAAGAGACACTGAGGATAAAGTTATCAAATGTGAGGCTGAGCCTAAATAGATAGAGATTTACAGCCATCCTGAAATCAAATCTGGGAAGGACACATTGATAACAACTAAGACCTAAGCAATACTAGTTTTCATGTACATTTTCAGAACAATAAAACACACCACAACAAGTTTGGAAAGCAACCCCACAAAAACCCAAATAATATTAAGGAAATTGGGGGCCCATCAACCCACGGTGTCTATAAAAAGGCTAATACTTTCTCATCAAAAAAGGAAGAAGAGGACTGATAGACATTCCTAGAGCATCATGAGGCCAAAACCCCTCAGAAGTACTTTTGGAAAAAGCAGACATCACTTCATCAAGAAATGGTAAAGCCTGGTAACAGATACAAGCCCTTAGATTTCCTAAATGAAACCAAAAGAGGCTTAGTTCTGCATGAAGACTACGAAATGGCTAAGATCCAAGAACAAAATCAAAAGGCCTTCCACGGGTTATATCCGCATGCACTCAGCCAACAATATGTCACCAAAGTAGCATCAAACAAAAGGCAGAGTCATGTGTATTCGTTTGTGGAAATAGGGGTTTATGAAGGCAATTTAGGACCAGGTCAAAGCCACCAGAAACGATAAGGGTTACCTTTAAAGAGCCCAGACAAAGTGATTAGAGTACAATAATATAAGGAAAAGGTAGAAATCATGTAACACTCCACTATAGACCTACCAATTTAGCACCTACCAATAAAATATCTAACAAGACACGATCTGGTGGCTAGCATTAAACACGAGTTCATTCTCTTTATGGACCAACAGATGACAAATCCTCATAATACAAACACAAATCTCAAAATACCTTAGAGAATCAAACCAACAAAATGTACCAGAACTAAACCATCATTACAGATTAAACTAGTACCCACCATTACCAGGGCATAACATGAATCCATGAACACTTAAGAAGAACGTTCTTAATAGATGGTGCCATGTCAAATAACCAACCTCCAAGCTACAGGAAATGAAATGTTCTAAAAACATAAAGACTTAGGAGACAAGTTCAAAGTCACATGGGAACAAGATGGGATATGTGTATATATGTATATGTGTGCATATGTGTGTACATATACATACACATATATACACATACATACACATACATACACACATATAAATTTCTGCTGTTCTCTCTGATAGTAGAATTGCATTCCAGATGTTTTCAGTGAGCCTACCAAAAATGTGCTTATATCCTAATACTTTTATTCAAAATCGAAAAACTGATATTGTATCCCTCATATACTAATCCAGAGAACATTAAATATTTTAAAAAATCATAGCAGGATAGTGACTCATCCCAGGACCATTTTCTATTTAACCCCATTCAAAAAGGAAAAAATTAGAAATGATGAGCTCGATGATCTTAGAAAAATATGGATAGACCTGCATGAAATAACGAAGAACAAAATGAGTAGAACCAAGAGAACATTGTGTATAGTAACAGCAATGTTCTTTTAAGAATGACATTGAGCAAATAAGGCATTTTGTGTATTATAAATACCCAAAATAGCTGTAAATGTCATACAAAAAAAGATAGTATCTGCATCCAAAGAAAGAACTGATAAATAGAAGTATGTATGGAACAATTTTATATATGTAAATATACCAATTTGCGTCTAATGGCAGCCATCTCTAGGGATGGGGAGGGGAGAGGAGGAAGAAAAAAAAGAAATGTACACAATAACTTTATTATATATTTAAAAGGAATAGCAAGTTGTACATAATAGATTTGCAGTTTCACGTGCAATCATATTTTTATTATGCTATGTTATAAAAATGCTTGTTTCATTCCATAACTTAAAAAAATAAAAAGAATGTCATTTATACATTGCTTTAAGGTTCACGAAGCACTTCACTAACATCCTCACAACAATCTTATGAGATAAATGCTACAGATATCTATTTTTTACAGTTGAAGAATCTGATGTTCAGAGAAGCTAAGTGATCTGCCCAAGGTCCCACAGCTAGAAAGATTATGAGGCAGAATTAAAACTCAGATAGTCCTGCATTCAAGTACAGTACTTTCTATGCTTTGTTGTCATAAAGTGATACACTTTAAGATTCATGTATTCTCCAAATGACTGCAGTGTACATCAGAATCTGCACATACTCTATTTAGATTTTAACAAATATTATAAAATGAATGGCCAAACTTGGTTAATCTCTTTTTTAAAAGTAAAAACAACTAAATGTCACTTGTATCATTTTAATAAGAAATATTGCGGTTTTTAGTGGGGAGTTTTTCGCATTCTTAAATCTGAATATTTTTTTTTAAATTCAATTTTGCTTTATTTTCAAATCCAATCACGCTACTTTTAAAAAAGATAATAAAAACCCTAACCAAAGATAAGATTTGGAACTATTCATAATAAAATCAGGACAATGTGCACCACACAATGGATAATATATTGGTTACTGAACAGATGAAAGCTCAAGAAGTAGGAGGTAAGCAGAATAAGAGGAAAAACAAATAATCGGGAAGATTAGGAAAAAAAAATCTTATTTTTCCCTCATACACATATAGTAAATGTTGTATCCCATGAAGTAGGTAGGATTGTGAGCTAAGTTGTCCTTGTCACTTCTGTGGAAACATGCTCACCTCTGAAGGATCTGTCATTTTGGAATAACGCAGTAAATCCTAGGTGATCCCCTAGTCCTGCATCATCCTGTGATGGCTGAAGGGGGAAGAGACAGGTAAGGCTGGCTACTAATATGTGATAAGTGGCTCACTAAGTGACTTTTTTAAAAACTCATGCTTCTCTCTCTCTCTCTCGCTCTTTCTCTCTCTCTCTCTCTCTCTCTCTCTCTCTCTCTCTCTCTCTCTCTCTCTCTCCATTCTCCCTCCCTCCCTCTCCTCCCTTCTCCCTTTCTCTTGTTTTGATTTCTCCAGGTAGTATCATATAACTCTACCACTTCTTGTGAGAGTTGGCAGCAGGGTGAATACTCCCACATGGCAGGCAAAGCTGGTGCTTAGCTAAGTGATCTTGAGTCTGAGCCTCTCTGGTTGCCTCTTCTGCTTTGTATTTCTTTGCCCAATCATACGTGACCAAAAACAGCTACTAGACATTGTTCCTGGTCAGTCTTGGATACAGAGTCCTCAGTACAATGCAGGGTGTAGTCTCTTTGAATTCATTATACTTTGATGACCACTGACAAGAGGAAAAGTCCAAACCATGACCTGGCTTGCCAAAAGACATGGACCTGGACAGAACTGTTTGGACAATATAGAATGGAGGTAAAATGCTTGTGGGTTATGTATGTTAAGCACTTCTTTCTATGTCATCTTTAGAGGAAATAAAGAGCTGTTGTTTACCTGATTTGTGTTATATATTGAGTATCTTTTTAATTCCCCCCAATTCCCTTTAGGAGACCCTAGATATGAGCTAAAATACCTAAGCTTTAAATAGTTTTCCTCAAGGCTCCAGGGTCAGGGTATAAAAGTCAGAAACAGTAAGACAAGATTCTGACCCCTCTTTGGAGGTCAGGCTTCCTCAGATTTGAACCTGGTCCATGTGCATGGGTCCAATACTTAATGGGGGCCCTTAACAGAGAGGGAGTAGGTAAGCACTCCCCTCTATCCTACTTAGTGGTAGTAATTGTCATAAATATAATATATAATTCAAATACAACATGAAATCTCTTTCATTTATCTCCTCTCCCCATATGCCACCACTTCATACCTAAACTATTGGTTACCTAAACTTACCGGTCTCTCTGATCCTAGTCTGACCCTCTTCCAATTTCCTCTGTGCCCTTACTGAAATGATCTTCCAAAAGTACCAATTTGACCATGTCACTCCTTTGCTCAAAGACCTTCCATAGTTCCTCTTTGCCTCTGGGGTGAAATATAAACCTCCTAGATCCCTTTAAAGCTCTCCACAAATTAGTTCAAACCATTTTTCACAACTGATTTTGCACTATTCTCCTTCATTCTCCTGTCAAATTGGAGTAACTGTTCTTTGGAATTGCCCTCAAGGAGCGCATGATCTATTGGCAGAGACAACATTTTCATAAATTAAATATATAGAAAATGAGTACAGGGTGAATTTTGTGGAGAGATCTGGAAAGGCTTCATTTAGAAGGTGTCACTTGAGCAGAATTTTGAAGAAAATGTATGATACTGAGAAGCAGAAGATGGACGTACATTCCTGGAATGAATAAAGTCAGTACAAAGGCTCAGAGATTATGTGTAAGAAACAGCAAGAAGTCTAGACCACGGAGTGTAATAACTGAGAATGAACTTGCTTGGAGTCCCTGACAATTATAATCATTACCCTGGACCTTGATCATTCAGAGACCACCATGATCTTCTCTTTTCAAAAACAAACCCTAAGCACCAAGAATCTTACCATGCAGCTGAATTCTCCCATATGTATTGTTTTCCCCAACAGAAAGTGAGCTCTTTGAGAGCAGGAACTGGCTGGAATAGAATAATACAAGTAGGAAATCTATTTCTAGTTCCAGTACACAGCACAGTGCTTAGAACACAGTTAACACTTAAATACTTTCCCATTTCAGTAAGTTTAGAAAGATAGTTTGGGGTCATGTTGTTATGGGCTTTAAAAGCTAAAAAGAGTTTAGAGGAGTAGAGGGCTATTGATGGTTATTACACAGGAGAAATAGCATGGTCAGATTTGTAATTTAGGAAAATCACTGTGGTAGGAATATGAAAGATGAGAAGGAACTTCAGAAAAGGATGAGAAATTAGGAGGCCATTGCAGCAGTCTAGTTAAGAGGTGATTAAGAACTCAAGTGTGATGGGTGAATGGTGTGTGTGTGTGTGTGTGTGTGTGAGACAGACAGAGGCAGAGGCAAAGAGACAGAGACAGACAGATTCCTTAAGCACCTACAGGGATAAGTTTTGGGGGAAATATAACAAGTACGATTTTGGTCATGTAGAGTTTGAGATAACAAAAAGAAAAATTCTAAGTGACTTTTAGAATGGAGAGAAGGCCCTAGAAGAATTACTTATCATTCTCTCCAAGCTTCCAGTAATTGAATTGGGGTGGGTGGGGGGAGGAATTAATAAATAAATGCAAAATTTCAGCACATCAGGAAAGCTGGGGGGGAAAAAACCAAACCAAACCATGTAGATCACATTAGTATCAAATATAAACAACAGAAAAGGTTTACCACAACAGACATCAAAGCCATTCAGGAGATGTGTCCGCCCTAACACTCAACATAATAAGTCATCTATGCCACTGTTCTAGTGGGTACGATGCCATTGTTCTAGTGGGTACAGTACCTCCCTTAATGATAATTTATAGTTTACAGTCTGCTTAGTGAGCAAAAAAAGGAAAATAAATTCATTCATTAAGCATTTATTCAGTACCTACTTGATGAAGTACCCCAGGTGCTTGGGGGTGGGGGAAATGGGAGATACTAAATTTAGATAAGACATTGTCCTTAACCATTTGTAGCTTACAGCCTACTCAGTAGTAAAGACCCAAATACAAAGAGCTATAATACAGTATGTTACATTGTAAATGTGCTTCAGGTCTTAATAATCATCATCCAATCTTTTCTACTGTAGAGAGTGATAAGAAGTTTAACAATGAATCATAACCTCAAAAATAAATACAATTAAATGGAACAACAAACATCTATTAAATAGCTACAGCATAGCAAGACACTGTTGCTAAATACTAAGAACACAAGATGAAAAGGAATAGTATGAGCCCTCAAAGAGCTTACAATCTATTGAGGGAGACAATCTATTTTAAATTTTTGTTGGTTCTAAACTCTGCAATAGACATTTTACTTCACAGCAGTTGCATGTAATAAATCTACACACAAGCATATTTCTCTTTGTGCACACTCTTTAAAAAAATTTTATGAAAAGGCCATTTAGGGAAATTCAATCATGTTTTAGAAGTATTTCCTCAGTATTCCCTAATCTTTTTCAGTCTGAAACCCACTTGCCAATTTTCTTGGAGACATAAGAAGAGTCTCTCCCTCTCCCATGCCAGCCTGCTGTCTGCCCTCCTCCATCCATTAAGCTATTGGCATCTCAACCGGCCCAGACCCAGACAAAAGCTGGCAAACAACAATAAGGGAGGAGATACAAGATGCTGTGAAAAATAAAAGGTCACAACACTTGCATTCTTTAAAAATTGCCACACCTTAGTGAGGAACAATCACTAAGTAGTTAGCATAGTTCATAATTTCAAGGACTCTTATAGTAGATTCTGTGGTAAACTTAAGGATATTCTTGTAATTTAAAAAAAATCCCTAATATGGCTCTTTCCTAAATTCAAAATTATGAGTCTTCTTACATAATAGCATACCTTAAGCAGCATATAAAGGTGAGAAGAGGTGATATGTATAGTACAATGGAAAAGGCACCAGACTGTAGGTCAGGAAACTCAGAGCTTACTCTAGGTTCTTCCATTTTGAGCAATTCACCTAATACCTCAGGTCCTCCTCAGTTTTCTTCCTTTGTTAAATGGAAGCAATTGAACTAGATGATAGCCAAGATCCTTTATGCTACTTGGTATAGATAGAGCACTATAACTGCTGTCAGAAAACTTACGTTAAAATTTCCTGTTTTACCATTTGTGAGAGACCTGTGACCTTGGACAAAATCACTTTCCCTCTCTGACCCTTAATTTCCTCATTGGTCAAATTGGATTAATGCTTGCACTATTTATCTCACAAGGTTGTTGTTGTGAGGAAAGCACTTTTCAATCCTTTATATAGGATTCTATGATATGGATTTTGCTTAGCTCCTAAATATGCCTTCCTAATTATAATATTTACCCGACCACCACCCTCATCTATTCCTGTCCTTATCTCTGGGCTAATTACAATTTAAGTTCTTTCTGATACATCCACACTCCCCCTGCCAATACAATGTACTTATCCATGGCTAACACATCACAGAACTTCCATGAAAATGAATTTTTTTACTTTAAACCAAGTAGAAAAAATATCATCAGGCAGAGCACAGTAAACCACGTGAGTATCTTTAAACAAAAACTATTAGACCTGACAATCAGAAAAATAAGAATCTCAGTCAAAACTGCTTTTTAAAATCTTACACAATGTTCCTGGACGATTTGCATGAAAATACTCTAGTATACTTGGAAGCAAATTTTTTTTCTTATAATTCTTCAGAATTCAAGCAGCAGGTTTATTTGTTTTATTTTTCCTTTTATTTGCACCCTCAGGGGTAGTTGAATGAGATTGAGTCTCCACAGAACTGGCTCAACACACCCACCTATCTCGTGCCAATGTAACAAATGAAGGGGAAAAAAATAAAGCCTTCAGCTCGAAGAGTTAAGAACAAAACACAGAACTGAACTTCAAGTCTTTTAAAGTTTTTTTGTGGTTTCTGCCTCACTTTTAACTATGCTTTCTTTCAATGCTTGTTTCTCAGTTACAAGTTCTGTAAGACTATTACATAAACAGGTCATTGTGAAAATGCTTAGGTTTTTTTTTTCTCCTGAGAGGGCTTTTCAATAAAAAGGGAACATGTATGAACAAAAGATTACCATGCTAGAATTGCTGCCCTCTCCTCCCAAACACCCCCCTCCAAAAAGCATTCCCAAATAGCTCATAAACGAAGAAACACATTCTTGGCTGGCTTTACTGTCACCTCTAAGTCACAGGGGGTGGTGAAAAGGTACAGGAAACCCCCCCAATAAAACCGCAAGCCGAGCCAAACCAAATACTCTGTTACCCTCAGGGCGCAAACCAGCCGAAGTACTTGGTTACCACAGCCCAGGGAGATGACACCTGATAACTCTATAAACTTCACTGCAGCCAGTGGAAAAGAATGGCTTTAGTCAGGGTGGCTTCCAAATCTCCTATCTCCAAACCCGCCAGAGCAAGGTCTTTCAGAAAGAAGAGCAGCATCCATTCAATCCCACCCCCACCCCTCCATCCTAAAGGTCATGTTTTGAAAACTTGTGAGTGGAGAAGGGAGTGACGGTCTGAGGACTGAAGCACCCCTCCACACACACACAAACACACACCCGGCTTCCTGAGGCCCCTAGGATAAGAAGAGTGATTTATCCACACAAAGATTAATTACCAGAGAGCCGGGAATTCTGGTCGAAACTAAGCAGACGAAAGGGAGCACAAACGTGTTTTCCTTAACAAGTAAGCGCCTCCTAACTCTGACGGAACTGCAGCAGTTCTGTCCTCAAAGAGCTTATATTCTACCGGGCGGCGTTTCTTACAGCAGGGGTTCTTAACCATTTGCGCATCCTGGATCCCTGTAGCAGTTTTTTGAAATCTATGGACCCCCATTCAGAATGTTCTTAAATGCATAACACAAAATACACAGGATTGGGAAGAAAAGAATTATACTGAAATAAACTTAATCAACACATTTCATAAAACAAGTTAAGGAACCTTGGTTAAGCACTCTTGCCTTAAGAGTCTCCCAACCCCACCCACGGCTTCTGCAAGTTTTCTAAAGTCTGGTGGGTCAGAGAACGAAAAAGTTTTAAATTCCGAAAAAAGTTTTAAATTCTCAGGAGGGAACTAAGGGAAAACGAAGGAAGACGCACATACCCCGCACTCATGGCCCTCTCTGGGCAGTCTGGAGGGCTTTCTGGGGAGCCAAGCAGGATGGGGGGTGAGGAAAAGGGTGACTTTATGTGCTCCCTACAGCCATCCAACAGGTGTGGGGGAGCTCTGACTGTCTCACCCTCTTTTTCTCCCCTGGCCCTGGGAGCAGGGGTGGGGGCGGGGGAAAGACTGCAATATTTAGGTTGGAAGTGGGGTAATGGGAGTGGGGGATCACCCCTCTGTACCTTTCTCTCCCACGGTCATGCAGGCATCCACTCCGCCAGGGCGTATGATACAGGAGACTGGGGGAAATGGCAAAGGAAAGTGGAGCTGGCCTCCAGCTCGCTCCGACGGCCCCTCAGGACCCGGGCTCGGCACCGCCGGCCCTACTCCGCCGCCTTCAGCTGGGCCCCCACCTCCCAGCAGCTGCAACAGCAGCAGCAGCAGTTCTCCCTGCAGGTTACCTGCTCCCAGCCCCTCCTTCCACTGCCCCGCCCCATTCCTCCCTGCCTGCATCCTCCCCTCCCCACCCGGGAGTTCTTTGCTTAGGACCGCAGCGCCCCCGCGTGTCTTCGCGGTGGCGAAGGAGCCGAGTGAGGAAAGTGGACCGGATAGAACTAAAGCCAACTCAACCAAGTCTGGTAATTCTGATAACTCAAAGTGGGAAAATGGATAGGCCTGGAACATCTGCATCATAGGATTATCGGTCTAGAACTCAAAGGTACTTTAAGTGATCATTCATTCCAACCCACCAATTTTTTACAGATGAGGAAACTGAGGACCAGGGATGTAAGGTCACCATGTGACTAAGGTCCCAAGGTAATAAATAGCAGAGCCTGGATTCAGAGGAAAGTCCAATAACTCGAAAATCTGCACTCTTTCCACTGAACATGAAAATTGCCTGTAATGGTGATAATTCTCCTTTTCTTTCTTTTTTTAACAAAGGAAACCAATTTTACTGAAATAAAGATGTAACTTTTTTTCCCTTTCAAGTTCATGGACAACAGATTAAGAACCTCTGGCTTAAGTGTATTAGTCCTCCTAAGAGTATTTGTATTTTGGAAGTACATTTATTTCTTTATTTAATATTCTTAGTTTTCAACATTGATTTCCACAAGATTTTGAGTTACAAATTTTCTCCCCATTTCCACCCTCCCCCCCACCCTAAGATGGTATATATTCTGATTGCCCCTTTCCCTAGTCTGCCTTCCCTTCTAACACCCCCCCCCGTCCCCCCTCCTCCTTATTCCCTTTCCCCTTACTGATAATTCTCCTTTTCTTTAAAGACTTCAGTTTGATGTAGGAGTTTATCCGATTGTGTGATAGTGAAGAAAGCTGGATTTGGAGGTTCAGATCAGTTCAGATCCCTATCACTTCTTCCTCTGTGCAGAGCATCTTTGATGGCAGCTGTGAAACTGACATTCCTAAAGCCCAGGTCTGACCAAGTCATTCCTCTTCTCAAGAAGCTTCACTAGCTCTCTACTTCCTCTAGGATAAAATACAGACTCCTATTTCACATTTAAAGTCCTTCACAATTTGATTCCAATCTATTATTTTAAACTGATTACATATTACTCTACTTCACAATTCTACCTGCCAGTTAAGCTGGCCTGCTAGCTGTTCCCCCTATGAAACATTCCATCCACTATCTTCCATTCCTGAAAGATTCCCTTCCTTACCTGTACTTCTTGGAACCCCTAGCACCCATCAAGTTTTTAACTCAAGTGTTACCTACAAGAGGACTTTACAGATTAATGCTTCTCCCACATTCCTTCCCAACCATTAGCCATGCCCTTCTATGTATTCTATATATATAATATATATTTTGTATTTACTTATGCATAAAAGTGTTTCCTTCCAGTAAAATACAGATTTCTTGAGGGTAGGGGCTAACTCTAGGCTAGCAGAGTACCTCCTGTTTGTTGAACTGAATTGTCTGAGTTACACACTGTACCCCTCTGGGCCTCAGTTTGCTCTAAGGAAAATAAGAGGTTTAGATTAGATGACCTCTCAGGTCCCTTCCAGACTTAAATCTGTTTCCACAATCCTAGAGGGCAGCTAGGTGGCACAGGGGACAGAGTGCTAGGCCGCAAGTCATCTACCTGAGTTCAAATCTGGCCTCAGACACTTACTAGCTGTGTGACCCTAGGCAAGTCACTTAACCTGGTTTGCTTCAGTTTCTTCATCTATAAAATGAACTGGAGAAGGAAATGGCAAACTCTCCAGTATCTTCGCCAAAAAAAAAACCCAAATAGGGTCAGAAAGAGTTCTGTATGACTGAAATGACTAAACACACTCCCACGATCCTGACAACAACCCTGAGAGTAGATAGTGAAAGTATTACAGGACCATTTTATAGATTTGCAAACTGAGATTCAGAAAGAATGGTAAGAAAAGGAAAATAAAAGTTGAGTAGTCAGGATAAGGAAGGTTTATTAATTATAATAGCTGACATTCATGCAGTGATTTAAGATTTGCAAAGCACTTGCATACAGTATCTCATTTGATTTCATCCAAATTTCAGGGCAGGGATTGCTTCATAGTTTATTTCAGGAGATAGCAGCATATTTTTTCTATGAGTGGGCATGGAAGAGAGAAAACAGCCCCCCCAGCTCTTCTCCACCCATGCCCAAGCACATATCTCTGTGTCCTCAAACTGAGGTAGGTAAGAACTGGACTTGCTTTGTAAAAATGAAATAACAATAATTTTGATGCATAATGAATGCTGATGATTCATGGGTACTATTGAAGGCGGGAAATGGAGCCTTTCTCCCAGAACACTCACACTTTTCCGACTTCACTGAAGTCACTACAGATTAGTCAGGTTAGAGAAATGAGCATGCCCTGTTTATTATCCTGAAACGACCCTAGAGATCTGTAAGCACAGAAATGGTTCATGACCCCACAAGGCCACTGCTAAGGCAGAGGCAGATCTGAGAATGCAATTCAGAATCAGACTAGCTTCTCAAGCTACTCTTTAATTAGTCTTTAAAGCTTACTTTGATTTTTTTTTCCATAGCCCCTCTGAAATAGGCCCATAGCTCCCAGCAAAAAGGAAAGCAAGACCACCCCAACCAAGTCTACAGTACCCAGATCGTGGGGTTTTAACATTTTTTGTGTCGTGGACTGCCTTCACAATCTGATGAAGTCTTGGATTCCTTTTCAGAATAATGTTTCTTTTAAAAAAACATATAATTGAAGAAAATGCTAAATTTCAGTTATAGGTTAGAGAAAATAAAGATATAATTTTTTTCCATCTAAATTCATGGAGCCCCTGAAATTTATCCTTAAGAATCTCTGCTCTAGATTTTGAGTGATAGAGCTCAATTGTCCCTCAAGGCTTCCCCTCACTTTATTCATATATATCACGAATCCAGGGGAGGGATGAGGATTTTTCTAGAAGGCGATCAAACACCCCTGGCTTCCCCAGATGCTAGGGGAGCCAGCTGCCAAGCATGCCGTCACTACAAAGGCTGACATTTATCTGCAGAGGTCTGAGACAAATATCATTAGGTGAAGAACTAAGGAGACTAGGTAACCTTCCCTGAGTCCTTACTCTAACACATCTTGGGGGTAGTATAAAGTGTGTTAGATTTAGAGGCAGAGTTCCTCAGAGGCATTGGAGATATAAAGATGAATATGAGGCAATGCCTGCCCTCAAGAAGCTTATGTTCCACCATGAAGGGGAGGGGGAAAGTAGGGATGTAAGACACAAAATATACACAGATGAGTAAATGGAAAATACATACAAAATAAATGCAACCTAATGGTGATGGCAGGGAGGAGGATGGTTCATTGAGAGTCAGGAGAAGCACTAATTACTGAGGGAATCAGGAAAATCTCCCTTCTTTCTAGTTTTTTCATGCTATTCCTCTCCACCTATTCCACATTCCAGCCAAACTAGACTATTCCATGTAGTTTTGTTTTAAGCCTTCTACCATATCTGGAATGGATTCCCTTGTTCCTATCTACTCTCCAACCTCAATATCCATCTTGTCCATCAGGTTCCCAAGGCCCAACTCAGATGCTACCTCTGCCATGAAGCCCTCTCTGATTGCCCCCTCCTCCTTCCTCCTATTTCTTATAGCCCTTTTTTTTAATCAGAATTAGGTATGCCCTTTTCTGGTTTTTGTTTTTGTTTTTGCAGGGGAGACGGCAGGGCATTTGGGGTTAAGTGACTTGACCAAGGTCACACAGCTAGTTAAGTGTGTCAAGTGTCTTAGGCCAGATTTGAACTCAGGTCCTCCTGACTCCAGGGCCAGTGCTCAGTGCTCTACTCACTGCACCACCTAGCTGCCCCGAGGTGTGCCCTTTTCTTTTCCCTATCAGAATGTGAGCTCCTTGTGTCCTGTCTAACATAGGGCCTTGGATAAACTTCAGTTTTTCAGTATTTTACAGTGCCTAATATGGGTCCTCTCTCCACTGATCAAAATTCCTCCAAGACTCAGCAGACAGAGAGGCAGAATGATGTAGTAGCTAGAGCACTGGGCTTGGAGTCAGGAAGACTGAGTCCAAATCTCACCTCAGAAACTTATTAGCTATGTGAACCTGGGAAAGTCATTAGAACTTTCTAAACATCAGTTGATTCATTTATCAAATGAGAATAGTAAATAGTAAGCAACCACTCAGCCAGGTAGTACAGGGGATGGAGCACCAGGCCTGGAGTCAGAAAGACTCATCTTCCTGAGTTCAAATCCGGCCTCTGGCACGTACGAGCTGTGTGACCCTGGACAAGTCACTTAACCCTGTTTGCCTCAGTTTCCTCCTCTGTAAAATGAACTGGAGAAGGAAATGGCAAAACACTCCAGTATCTTTGCCAAGAAAACCTCAAATGGGGTCACAAAGAGTCAGACATGACTGAAATGACTGAACAACAACAAAGCAACTATTCGGCAGGGTTTTAAGGATCAGATAAGAAAATGTAAACTTTATTAACTTTAAAGCGCTCTGTAGGCATGAGTTATTATTTATGAAATGCCCTGGTCAAAAAATGTATCACCCAGTGGCCATTCTTTCATTAAACTTTCAGTGACTGGTGGTTAGTCTTTCAGAACTCAGCTAGGCTTGTCCTAAAGCGTGGTCACCAGAGTCATACTTGAAGGCTTTCCAGCTTGGTAGGTCCTACAGGGTCTTGTTTTCCCTGATGTGGCCAACATTGCCTTCATGATATGATGAAGCACTGGAAAGACTTTACTGGAGCTCTTTGCACAGAGTGGGTATGTAATAGAAGTTTGCTGAATTTGTTGAATTCCTTCCCCCTTGCCTTTCCTAAACAATTCTCACATCTATCTTTTCTTCTCTCCACTGCCATTACCCTCATACAGGCCTCCATATAGGCCTCCATTGCCTTCTTCTCTGACTATGTACAATAGTATCCTAATAGGTACTGTCTCTAATTCTCCCCCTGCCAAACTAATATTCTCTATAAATATATCTGATCTTTTGAAAAACCTTCAGCATGTCCCTATATTCTACTAAATGAAGTTCAAATTCTTTGCTGTGGTATTCTATGCCCAGCAACAATCTGGGGGCTACTGTCCCTTTCTAGTGACACAGACTCAGTGATATACATACTCTTGCATTCTAGCTTTGAGTCCACTCCTTTCTTCTCTACCCCATGCCCTGCTGGGTCGTTTTGTTCTGCTTTGGTTTGTTTTCCTAAGCAGAGGCTACAAGAGGCTCAGAATTATACTAA
This sequence comes from Trichosurus vulpecula, assembly GCF_011100635.1. Taxonomy (NCBI): domain Eukaryota; kingdom Metazoa; phylum Chordata; class Mammalia; order Diprotodontia; family Phalangeridae; genus Trichosurus; species Trichosurus vulpecula. The sequence continues at coordinate 183,724,210 of NC_050579.1, forward strand.
TTGGATATCGCATATCTCAAGGGGTAATCATCACTGTCCTCAGATGCTAGAATGGCTTTGTGGAAAACGGGTAATGGCATCCATAGTACACTCAAACTAGGCACCAGACTGGGAACATCTATCTTTAATTCTCAATCACATCCAAATTCCCACAAATCAAGTTATATTCTAGGACTGAACCTAACTCTCAGGAAAAATTCCAAACAAACTACTGGGGGGGTCTATACCCAAACAACCCCAACAACATATGCACTGACTCACTATAATAACATTCCCTCACATTTGTACAGAGTCGGGTCAACCAATTAATCTGTGTCCACACAGAGCTATAACCTACCAATACAGTGCCCAGGGCGAGCCGTATGAATTTCATGAAATTTGAGCAGTACAAATTCACTTGAAGGGAGGGGGATGAGTAAACAAAGAATCTCACAGATAGGTGTTATTAACGATGCCTACCGTATCTGGTAAGCACTCTGTTTCAATGATGCTTACTAAGTAGGTACTAAGTTCAGTTGTTTCTATGTTGCTGAAACCATACATGCTATCAGCATGTACATATAGCCTATTTTTAAAATCACATAATTTTTAAAAAATTATTTAAAATTTTCACGCCCTCTAAATTTTGGTTACCTGGGACAAAGGGTCAGTTGCCCTGCCCCACGGCTCTGATTATTTATTATAGTTATCTGCATTGTCTCCCTACTAATCTATAAGCTTCATGAGAGCAGGCATTATTTTAGCTAAACTTCCTCTCTTCTGATTCCTAAAACAATGCATTGCAGGAATTATTTCATAAATGTGAATTGAATTGAACTGTCACACTGGGAGTTAACGTAAGCTCTTATGGGCAGGGACTGTTTCTCATCTTTGCCTTTTTGTTCCTAGCACTACGTCCCTGGCACACAGTAGTTGCTTAATGAATGTTTGTTCAATTAAACTGAATTAGTCATATATCCAGGACTAGAACTCAGTTCACCCAAATACTACCGTAGTGTTCTTGAGAGTTCTGAGGATTCTGTATGTTTCCATCTTTCTGCTCAGTGACTGCTCCTGTCTTTCCCAACAGGCAAGAAAAGTCCCTTTGCTGACTCCTCCTGAAGCCCTTACAAGGCATTCCAACTAAGGATATTAGGAGCTGTACCAATTAATCAGGGCCCATAGAGAAGTACTGCCTGATTGGTTCCTGGTGGCTTTCATATGTGATGCCAGCTGGCTTAGACCTTCAGTTTCTTTCAGCAAAATTAATGGGTAATTTTTCTGAGTGCACACAAACAGAGCTAGAAAGAATCTCTGTATTGTTTTTATGGTGATGTTTCAAAAGCACTAGCAGATGGGTGAAGCCTCTCATAATACAGTAAAACCTTGTTAGAGATATCATATCATAGAGTTTAGAGCTGAAAGAGACCTTTGAGATTATCTAGTCCAACCCTTTCTTGTATAGATGAGAACACTGCTGCACAGAGTGGTTCAAGTGACATGCCCAAGACTACACAATAAATAGTGGAGTTCGGATACAGGACAAGTTCCTCTGACAAAAGAAGAATTAATAGCAACTTCTTAGCAGGAAACCCCTGAGAGGGAACAGCCTATAGACAGTACATGTCTTTGTCTCCTCCTTCCCTTCATCCCCCACATCTAAACAATTGTCAGGCCCTTTCATTTCTACCTCTGACAGATATCAACAAGGCACCCTCTCTTTTCTCATTGCTATTACTACATTATAGGCCTTTCTTACCATTCACTTAGATAATTATTATAGTAGTCTCCTGAGAAATTTCCTTAACTTCAGGATTTTTCCTTTCCAACCATCCTTCAGATTGTTACCAGATTAATCTTATTTATGCACAGATCCAATCTGCTCAAAATCCTTCAATAGCACCCTGTTTCCTACTGAATAAAGGTGATACTTCTTAGATAGGCATTCATAGGATTTCCACAGTCTGGTACCACCCTCCTTTTCTGGCCTTACCTTACAGAATATCCATCCACCTGCCCTATACTCCAGCAAAACTGGACTACTTCCTATCCTCCCTCATTGTTGGGACCCAATCTCAGCAAACTCATATCATTAATATTCTGTGTATACTTGTCTATGTGTTGTCACCCCTTTAAGAATGTAAACTGCAACATAGATGTTCCCTAATTGTAATCCCTGCTACTGGGAAGGCTGAGGCTGGTGGATTGGTTGGGCTCTGGAGTTCTGAGCTGCAATAGGCCTAAGTTAATCAAGTATTTTCACTATTTTCAATAGCCATATGTGAGCTGGAAGTAGGGACCACAAGGCTGCCTAAGAAGGGGAATACTGCCAAAGAAAAGCAGAATAGGAGATGACTTCAGTGCTGATCAATGGTAGGGCTAGGCCCGATGATGATGATGATGTCTATATGGCATTTTAAGGTTTGTAAAGGGTTTTACATATGTGAGGACTCATCTCTGTGAGTTCATATCCAGCCTTAGTCACCTAATAGCTGTGTGACCCTGGGCAAGTCACTTAACCCTGTTTGCCTCAGTTTCCTTATCTGTAAAATGAACTGGAGAAGGAAATGGCAAACCACTCCAGTATCTTTGCCAAAAAAAAAAAAACAACAAAAAAACCCTAACTTGGGTATACACAACTGAACAATAATAAACAATTACATGTTGTCTCATTTTCTCCTCAAAACCCTGTGAGGTAAGTGCTATTATTATCTCTATTTTGCAAAGGGAGAAACTGAGGCAAATAGAGGTTAAGTGATTTGGCTAGTGTCATACAGTGTCTGAGGTGAGACTTGAATTCCTCTGTCTATGTCACCTAGCTGCCTTCAAGGCATTTAAATAATCGTGGATTAATGGAGTGATATTGTATGCCATTGTTCTGCCTCTCTGTTCCCTATAGCCTTCCCTTAGTCTTTTTTTTTTTCTGAGGGGAGAAGGCAGGGCAATTGGGCTTAAATGACTTGCCCAAGGTCACACAGCTGGTAAATGTGTCAAGTGTCTGAGGTCATATTTGAACTCAGGTCCTCCTGACTGCAGGGCCAGTGCTGTACTCACTGCACCACCTAGCTGTCCCTCTTCTTCTAATCTTTGCCTTGAAATTCTTCCCATCACATAAGGCCCAGTTTATACAAAGTAATATAGGCCCACAGGTCAAGAGCCAGAAAGCAATAGTTCATTATTTAATATGATTTATGTATGCATATGTTTTCCAAGCAGATAAAGACAAGATGACCTAGGAGGGAGAGAACAACACTGGGTATAACAAGTGAAAACAAGTACTAGGTATAGTCTAAGATGGGGAGGATTAGTACAGACTGTAACGATCTGGGAAGGCTTCATAAAAGAATTCCCAGTGTTGTTCTCTCCCTCCTAGGTCATCTTGTCTTTATCTGCTTATGTAATATTTGCATGTATGTTATAGCCCTATTCTAGACTGGGAACTTCTTTTAATCTCCCCCAGTACCTAGAATTAATAAACATTTACTACAGTTAAAACTGAAGTAGTGAACTTATCTTTTGGTAAAAACATATTAAGCTTTTCTTACAATATGAAAAAACTAAGGCTACAAGGTTAAATATAACTTGCCCATGGTCACATAGCTTATAAGTATGGGAGGTGAGATTTAAACCAAGACCTTCTTGGTTCCTTCTCCAGCATTAACCAGCTCAAAATTAAGAAAGACCCAAAGCAGTTTTCTCCATCATTCTAATTTCCCTGACCAGTCCCCAGACTTAAGTACCATGTAATATCAGAAGACAGGTAGGTGGAGAAGTAGATAGAGTGCTGGGTTTGGAGAGCTGGAAATCTGTCATAGATAACTACTAGCTGTGTGACCTTAGACAAGTTACTCTGTCTCAGTATTGTCATCTATAAAATGGGAATAATGATAGTTCCTCATTCTAGGGCTGTTGAGGATAAAATGAAATAATACATTTAAAGAACTTTGCAAACTTTAAAAGTGCTATATGAGTGTTATTATTAATTATTATTAGTGATAGCTGGCAAGTAGCAGGAAAAAACCCAACACTAGGATTGCCTGTAAATACCCAAAAAGAAAGCCTCTTTCTGGCTGTTTTTGAAAAAAAGATAGAAAGAAAGAGTGGTACAGCAGTAACAGTGCTTTATCTGAAATTAGGTCTGAGTTCAAATTCTGCCACTGCTACTTAATGTGATCCAAGACAAGTCACTTAAGCAACTTTTCTGGGCCTATAAAATGAAGGGGTCAAGAATAGATGATGAATAATAGCTCTGTGGGGCATTTAGTCAACTCCCCAATATGTGGGGCCCTCAAAATAGCTACCCCAAGATTAAGGTACTTTGTGGTTACACATCTACTCAAAAGCACAGCTCTTAAGCACCTACCTATGTTTGTACCTTTTTTCTAGTTGGCCAAAAGACACAATTAGTTCAAAGCAAAGACATGTAATGAAATAGCATCATAAGAAAATCTTCTCTCCCCCCAAAAAGAAATTCATTCTTTTTTGTCTCCGTTGTTCCTATAACTACTATAACCTACAGCAGACTGGAGCTGGGATGGCAGAATGTGAAGCCCTGAAGAGATAAGCCCAGAAGTTAGTAGCAGGAAACAGCAGAGACTATACCTCCCCTAACCATAGTGGGTAGGACAGTCCCAGGAAGAGTAACATCATTACCAGAAGATATTTGTAGCCCTAGCTATATTGTTTTGTGAGGTGTGGCCTGCCCCTTCCATGTGTGTTCTCTGGCCAGATGCATCCCCTTTGTGCACGTTCCTTATGTGTGTTCATGCTCTCCAACAATGTTATGCATTTTCTGAGAAAGTACTGACTAATGATTGGTGTGGGAGAGTTCCCAGGCCTCAAATGCACTTCTACTTTACTCACTGCCTTTTGGAATCACTGATTTCCTTTAAAATTCCCCCTCAAGTTTCACCTCCTACTTGTAACATTTTCTGGTCACCTCTAGTTGCTTATGCCTTCTACCAAAATTTATTTTATATTATTCATTAATCATGAAATAGTAATTATTGCGAATCACAACTGTTCTGGGTCAGACATGAGCTATCAGCTAGACTAGATGACCTCCAAAGTACCCTGCCAACTCTGAATCTATGATCAGATGATATATAAGTATAACTAGCAATCTTTAAACACGAGACAAGCAGTGAAAGAGGGAAGGGGGGCCAGGAAGAGCCTTAGGGCACCATGAGGTTTTCATGCTGCTGAAGCATTGACCCCTGCTCTGCTAGGAGTTGTGGTCAGACATGGCAAGGGTCAGGAGCATAGCCAATGGCTGAGAAAGTACCCGAAGCTTTCTATACTACTAAAAGGGGGAGGAAGTATATAATACAGGTATCCTTTCCACATCATGACTTTCCCCATCTTGGTTTCAATATATTGAGGGTCAACATAAGAAATTAAATGGGAATGTTTGGGGAGTTTTGTGGAAGCTGAAGATGACACGTCAAGGCCAGCAGAAGACACAGTAAAAGTTTAGAAACTCAGTAGAGTATAAAATATATGAATAGTAATGTAAAATGTCAACCCCAATTTCACAATAAGGCACTGTAAGTACCCCATAAAAGAAAAAGAAAGAATTCAGACCTCTTCTTTGGTACAAAGGGAGAGCCAAAAAATTTTACACAGATTTATCAGATCATAAGGGTGCCACCCCCCCCCAGTCCCACTATGTGGAAGGGATAACATTTATATAGTGCCTACTATGTGCTCAGACTCTTTACAAATATTTCAGCTGCTCCTCACAACAGCCCTGAGATGTAGGTGCCATAACCCAGGTTTCTTGGGCTTTGCCCTCCTTTTATCATTGAGGAAACTGAGACAAACAGATTAGGTGACTTGCCCAAGGTCATACAGCTAATAAGCATCTGAGGCACCTGCCTTCACTAGCATAGCCTCATTCGAAATATTAATGATTACCCCACCCAGCATTGTGTGCCTGTTCCTTGTACATCCACTAGTTTTAAGACTAGAGGTCAGCTGCCTGGAAGATGTATAGTGATTGATGGAAGTCATCAGATGGTGTTCTTGGATTAGCCCAAATCTTTTGTCACTCCTGAAAAAACTGGTCAACTATATGCCCTACAGATGACCAGTCAGCAGCATCATTGTTTTATACAAAATACATCAATTACACAATGTATCTTATACAATTACACAAGGCATAAGGAACTCCCAGGAAGGAAACCCCCTCTTCCAATGCAGGTTAGTGGACTTTCTGTGCTGAGTAGTAACACTTCTTTATGGTACCAAGTGGTTTTACTTAACCTCTTTTTTTTTATTAAACCTTCCATTAGGTCACAAAGCAGGTATATGTCAGAGGTAGTATTTGATCCAGTCTTTCTGGCTTCAAGACCAGCTCTCTAGTCCATTATGTCTATGCAGACTCTTGCACAAAGTGAGTGACAAACATTTGCATACCTACTTTATAGTTAGGCAAACTAGCACAATCACAAAACCTCAGAATCGGAAGGTGCTCCCAAGGTCATCTAGCCCAAACTGGCTTCAGAGTTGGAATGCCCTCTATAACATTCCAATCAAGTGGTCACCTAGTCTCTATATAAAAACCTCCACTGATGGGCAGCCTATTGACTCTCAAGGCAGTCCATTCTGTTTTTATATAGCATTAATCTTTATTTTTTTAAAAAAATTAGATTTTATATGACTTAAAAATTGGTGAGAATAGTGTCAGAATACTTCTAAACTAAAAATTGTCCTATATAGAAAATCTTGGTCACTCTATTCTACCATATTACTCTGCAAAAAGTGAAAAAACTTGTATGGGTTTTTTTTTAAAAAAACATCCAGAAACAGTCTGAAAACTTCCCATTTGTGGAACTTTATTTTCTTTTGTTTTACATTTCTAAAGTTAATTTTCAAAGCAGAAGAAAATCATGGAAATAAAATCTTCTATAAAAATTTTTTAATTATATATTTTTTCAATTTGTAAAAATCTGCCTTTTCCATCTCCCGCCCCCCCAAAACCCAATCCCAAATAAGAATGAAAGAAAAACAAAAGCCGTCTTACAAACATGTATGGTCAAACAAAATAAATGTCCATGTTGGCCATGTCCAAAAAATAAGTTTTTTTCTGCACCCTTACCTCTCTTTTAGGAAGTGGGTATCCTCTGGAATTGTGGTTGGACATTGCATTGATCAGAGTTTCCAATTCTTTCGAAGTTGTTTGTCTTTACTATATTGCTGTCATTGTATAAATTTTTCTTTGGCTTCTGTTCATTTCACTCAATCATTAATCTTTAGAAAGGTGTTTCTCACACTGAATTCTTCTAATTCTGTTCCCTGAGGCCAAGGATAATTCCTCTACCCTTCATATATTTGAAGATATTGGTCATTTCTCCTTTAAATCTTCTCTTCTACAGGCTACATAGTCCCCTGTTCAGCCAGTGGACTGTCATATGGCATGGTCTTCATTGCCCTTACCATTTGGATCATCCTCCTTTGGATTGGAACCATTTTGTTTCTGTGTTTGTTAAAATGCAGAGAGCTTTAATGATTTGTACAAGATAGGCATCAAGATTTTAAAATTACAACTTGAAACCCAACTGTCATATTTCTAGACTAAACTATTTGAGCATAGTCTGAAGTATTTGGGTCTAAACTCCAGCAAAATTCTCTATACTATATACTCTATACTATTTCCCAAATAATAGTTTATATTGAAGAAAATCCTCAGATGACCACACATCCAGAATTTTCAGAAGAGTTAATATAGATTGAGAGCTCTGTTCAAGCCTAGTAAGTTTTCTTACCCCCAAATATCTCTTCTACCTGCCACCTAAGCTTGAAACTGTTTTAATAGTAAGAAAGTCCTTTATCTCACGACTCAGAGAAAAAAAAATTTTGGAGGGGGGAAGGCAGGGCAATTGGGGTTAAGTGACTTGACCAAGGTCGCACAGCTAGTAAGTGTGTCAAGTGTCTGGGGCCGAATTTAAACTCAAGTCCTCCTGACTCCAGGGCCAGTGGTCTACTCACTGTGCCACCTGGCTGCCCCTCAGAAAAAATTTAAAATTAAAATAGTCCTAGGAGAGTTAATGTATAGTATAGACTGAATTTCCACTATGGAGTAAATGATTGATACCAGATCATTTTTTTCAAAAGCCATTTTTGATAGGGGAAAAGGCCCTAAAAGGTGTAGAGTCAGGGGAGGGAACAAAATATGAAGCCTGAAAACAAATTTCCCACAATTTGCCTACTTTGGCCATTTGTTCCCAAGAAAAAAAAATGCTAGTGTTTTTATTTTGTTTTAGATTTATGAAATAAAACAAGCATTGTCATAGCATAGTACGATAGGAAAAGACAATTGTACATGAAACTGCAAATCTGCTATGTACAATTTGCTATTCCTTTCAAGTATACTACAATATTATCATGTAATTTTTTTTCTTCCTTTCCCCTACCCCCACCCTAGAGAAGGCTACCATTAGACACAAAGATATATATATATATATACATATATATATATATATATATGTAAAATCATTCTATGTGTACTTTTATTTATCAGTTCTTTCTCTGAATGCAGATAGTCTTTTTTCATATGTCTTTTACAGTTAATTTGGGTATTTATAATAGACAAAATAACTTATTTGATCCATTAATTGGGGAGTGGCTGAACAAGTTGTGGTATATGTTTGTGATGGAATACTACTGTGCTAATGATGAGCTCAATGATTTCAGAAAAAGTCTTATTTTTTGAAAGATGCTACAGGAAGGACAGTTATTTCTAGAATGTTACTTGATTGTCTATTTTTCAGTGTATATTTTAACATACTCATTTCAAAAATTGATAACAATGAAATTATCATGACAACAAAGGAAATATACATTAAATTATTTTCTTTTTTGTTGCCCTTATAATGTAACATGATTAATTCTTGAAAGGAAAATAAAATGACACATTGTGCATCTATACATCCGTCTGCCTCTCTTAATCAGCCAAGTGTGTCCAGGGGGTACATTAACTTACCTTACTGGAATATTAAGTTTTAGTTAGGTTATTTAATGCAGCAATGCCTTCTGGGGGGGGGGGAGGGTCCTGTGACCAAATGCCATTTTCCCCGCTCTGAGCTATGGGTTCCTGCGGAAGGCAAAAGGTTATCTGATGCTTAGATAGCCAAGAAAGAATACCATTTGTGGTTTCCAGAGTTACATTTGTATAGGGTTGTGAGGTTTTCAAAGTAATTTCTTCCCATAAACTCTTTCAGACTGTAGAAATATTGTTAATTCCATTTTACACACGAGGAAACTATGGGTCTGAAACATTCAATGACCATGGTCACACAGTAAGTAATCAGACAACTAGAACCCTAGATCTTCTGACCCCAAGATCCATGCTCTTTTCATTACATCACGAGGTTAAAGGGTGTCTTAGCTGGAACTTCCGAATTTTGGAGGAGACACATAAGGAAAACTACAGCCCTGAAGATTTGAGTCTGGGATCAAGGCCTGGGCTAACTTGGAGATTTTCCCCAAGCAAATAGATGAATTTCTGAGAGACTCCTGTTAACTAAGGGAGGGTCTCATTTCAATTTGCTCTTTATCCCAATGAAGCTGGCTTCCCTGCGTCTAGGAAGAACCTAAAACAACCTCTGCCCATTCAGGAACAAAAATTCTAGGACAGCCTTCATCTCCAGGAATGACTGTGGCTAGACTCACAAGAAGCTTGGTATAGTTCTGGCAACTTCCCAGGAACCTAGTTTCAGAAGACCTGAGTTTAAGTCCCTCTCTGCTCCTGCCTACCTACCTATCAATCCATCAATAAATGTTTCCATTCCATTCCGTTCCATGCGTCAGGCACTCCACTAAGCTAGGATCCTCTGTAAGTCACTGTTTCCTTAGCGGGATAGTCTCTAATAGCACTGTTAAGGTTTGCAAAGTAGACTTACGTACAGTATCTGATTTGATACTCAAAATGATTCTGTTAAGGTAAGTGCCATTATTATCCACATTTGGCTTAGAGGGGTGAAGTAACTTATGTGTGAAGTCACATAGCTAGCAAAGGATCTGGCATTCCAATACAGTTCTTTCTGTCTACAAGTCTAACATTCTAGCTACTAAGTCATATATGTGTGCATGTGTATGTGTGTGTATATATGTATAGATATATGTATGTATTTGTATATATGTATATATATATGTATACAATTGCCTGTATATACGACACATACTCATAAGCACTCATGGATTCATGATGTTAGCCAAGAGTAGTAAGAATCATGGGATCTTCATGAGCTGCAGATATCCTTTAGTTATAAGTTGCAAACCTCCAGCTCTATACCTTTGCACCCTCACACCTGCACCGTGTATGTGTGTGTGTGTGTGTGTGTGTGTGTGTGTGTGTGTGTGTGTGTGCTTGTATACACTGGCATCTGTCTGGTCTGGATCATTTCATTGGCCATCTTATTTATTTTATACTGCACCAGACAGAAGGAAGTTCACCCACATGATTGTTAGCAATAACCAGAAAGGGCAGGTACTCCTGGAAACATTATAACCTGCAGTGAAAGGCTTGTGGGTGAAACATGTGTTTTATTCTAACCCTCTCCCCCCTCCAACTCCCCCACTTTGCTGCCAAGCCTAAATAATAGGATTTAAAAGGAAAGGGCCTCACAGATCACCTAACTTTATTTTGTGTTCAGATGTTTTTTCAGTCGTGTCTGACTTTTTGTTTCCCCATTTGAGGTTTTCTTGGCAAAGATACCAAGAGGGATCTACCATTTCCTTCTCCAGTTCATTTTACAGATTCGGAAACTGAGGCAAACAGCTTTAGGCAAACAGGATTAAGTGACAGCTAGTAAGAGTCTGAGATCAGATTTGAACTTGGAAAGATGAGTATTTCTGACTCCAAGTCCAGCACTTTATCCACTGCACCACCTAAGTGCCCCCAACTTCATTTTACAGAGGAGGAAACTGAGGACCAGAGAGGTTAAACCACTTTCCCATGGTCATGAAAGAAGCCAGTAAGACAACAAGCTTTTATTTAAAACAGCTTACTCTAAGTCAAGAAGGGAGACAATCATTTATTAAGTGCCTATTAAGTACCGGGCACGGTGCTGAGGGCTTTATAAACATTACCTCATTCGATCCTCACTGCCACGCTGGGAGGTAGGTGGGATTAGAACTCTGGTCGCCTAAAAATTCATCAAGACACAGCACTATCGGATGATTTGCGAATTTCCCTTTGGAGCGCTAATCTTTGGGTTTCTAAAGCAATTCTGCTGCCTTGTAGACTAAGTCCTACCGGCTAGGGAGTGGTCGAACTTGTACAGTGCCTGGGTACATCAGCATAAGTCTACAAACAGTGCCTCGGTGCCCGGATATTTGCCAGCCCCCCCTTCCCCCTCCCGCATGCACGAGGGATAACAATGTGAGTGGGGGTGGGGGGGCACTGCGGTGCTTTTTTGCCTTGGTATGAACAGACCAGCACGCGTGTTTGTGGAGCAACCATGTGCAGAAGCTGTAGGGTGTGGGGTCCCCAGCGCATCCACGGGATTGTGGCTCTGTGTGTGTGCAGTGCCCGCGTGTGCCTGCGCCTGTGCGGGCAGCTTGCATGAGTAGTTTTCTATGTGTGCTCGGTTTCCTAGTCCCTGCGCAGAGCTAGTGTGTGTGTGTGTGTGTGTGTGTGTGTGTGTGTGTGTGTGACAATGTGTGTCAGGTGACTCGGGTCACGCAGTCTCTCTCTCTCTCCCTCTCTCTCTCCTCGGGGAGGAACTGCTCGGTTTGAGCTGACTCTCCTTCGCTGGCGGGGCGGGAGGAGGGGGTGCACGGTTGGGCACGGTGGAAAAGTCCTGGACCGGGACCCCAGAGCCCGTGGCGAGGGTGGGGGGAACAGTCTCCGACAGGGCTCCATCACCTCCCTCCTCCCCTCCCCCTCCGGGAGGGGATAAGAAAAGAGAAGGCGAGCGAGCCAATTTAGAAACAGATTGCAGAGCGGCAAGCAAAGAAGAGTTGTGCACTCCCTCCCCTCTCCCCTGCAGCCCACGCTGGTCGGAGGGAGACCCACCGCGATGAGCCAGGTACTTGGGAAGCAGCAGCAGCAGCAACAGCAGCAGCAAGACGAGGAGGAAGAGGAGGAGGAGGATGAACTGGTGGGGCTAGCGGATTATGTGGACGGGCCCGACTCCTCCGACGCGGACCCGGAAAGCGGAGCCGAGGAGGGAGGTATGAGTCTCGATCTACTTTTCTCCCCTTGCCGTCTTTCCTCCTCCATTCCTGTGCTTTTTATTTCCTCCCCCGCGAGCTACCCCGGGCTGCTTCGAAGCGCCCCTCTCCAGTCCCGGCTCCCGGGCGCTGCGCTCTGCCTGGCGCTCTTCATTTTCTGCTGCTCCTCCCCATTCCCCTCCTCTCTTCTCCTCTCCGCCCGCCCCCCTCGCTAGGTTTCTCTTTACTTGACTGGAATAAAAGAAAACGAAGAAAGGAACAGAAGTGTGGGGGTGGGGAGGGGAAAGGAAGCTGGGGATAAAGGGTGGGGGGTGTCCAGGTGTAGGAGGCAGAGCAGGGAAGGAGAGAGACCCCGGAGAGTGTGGTTAAGGGAAAGGGAGGGAGAAAGAGAAAGATCCTTTTTTTTTTTCCTCCTAGAGGAGAAACAATAGCTTTTTGGTACCTTTCAGGTTATTCCATCCCCGAGCACTTTGCTTTGAATGGATGGATGGATGGGACTGGATTTGAGGGGAGGCGGGAAGGAGGAAAGAATAGACTTGGCCCTTGTGTAGGACCTGACCCCTATCCCCCACCCCCACCCCGGTGATACAGATGGTAATGCTGAGGTCAGACGTTGGCGGCTAAAAAAAGGGCAGCAAGAAACAGCGTGACTGTGGCAGGGTCGCTGGTCAGTCTGCAGCTGCGAATGTCAATCCTACAGTCTGCCACTTTTGGGGGGGGGGCGCTGAGAGAGGGCGAGAGTGAGTGTGTGTGTGTTGTCTCTGACTCTACAGCATGGAGGGAAAATTCATCTATATGTATAAACTGAACTAATGCTTTCGTGTGTGTGCGTGAGAGAGAGAGAGAGAGAGAGAGAGAGAGAGAGAGAGAGAGAGAGAGGATATTTGAGTGGCATCCTTGCTTCCCATGTCTCCTGGTGGAGGTAATAGTTACGATCTGTGATCAAAGTCCAAGCCTGTCTGCCTGCTGTGTGATGAGCAGGGTGGTAAAAGGAATGAATTTCTTTTTGGCTGCCGTAAAAGCTCCATCTCCTGTTAAAAGGGGATCAAACTGCTGTAAAACCTTCAAAAAGAATTTTGCATTTTACCCTGAGGCCTAAGGAACTACTCTACAATTCCTAAGATTATTGTTTTTAACTCACCAAGAAGGTTTGGGAGTGGAGGAAGAGCCTTTAATTTTAAGGTCACTTGGAAAGTTCTCCTGGATTGAAAAGGACACTGAAATTCTGTTAAATATGTAACTTCAGTGTGAAATTTATCTGTTAGTAAAGAAGTAGGAACATTTTGTATATTTTGCCCTGAAAAAATTGTACAAAAATGTTTTCTGTAAAGTACTTACTGCAGGGCAAATGTCTTTTTGTGAATGTCTTGGTTTTTAGTAGCTTTATTTTTTTTGAGAGTCCACTAGCAAAGCTATAAACTTTACACAGACAAATAGTTGCTAGGAATTTTTTCCCAAGCACCTTTTCTTGGCAATAATTTTACACATGGTATGTTCTACAAGTATCATTTGTTGTTGTTGTCGTTGTTCAGTCGTGTCCAACTCTTCAAGACCCCATTTGGGGTTTTCTTGGCAAAGATAACCGGGGTGGTTTGCCATTTCCTTCTCCAGCTCATTTTACGGGTGAGGAACTGAGGCAAACAGGGTTAAGTGACTTGCTCAGGGTCACCGAGCTAGTACATTTCTGAGGCCAGATTTGAACTCAAGAAGATGAGTCTTCCTGACTCCAGGCCTGGCATTCTGTCCCCTGTGCCACCTAGCTGTCCACAGGTATCCTTAAATACACACTAAAATCTTGATATAGTAGAATTTGGTATAAATCTGGTCTCTTGTGGAACCCATGATGGAAGAATTTAAGTTATTGATGTGGATACAAACAAAGTTAAAATTAATATTGAGTTGACTTTGTGAAGCCCCTAGTTTACTCTCCAACCTGAAGGTGCCCTGGACTCTCTTCCCCTTATCTTGAGTTACCATAAAACTTCCCCCTTATCCTGGACCATAAAATTCCTTGTCTCCCCCTATCCATAAAGTTTCCTCATCTCTGAATCTCCAACCCCCATTAGAAACCCTAAAATTTACATCAACATTCCACAGGCTGTATAGCTTTTTGTCTATATAAGTTTGGTTCTTTTCTCATATCAGAGCCTTTTATTTAGCTCCTTGCCAAATCTCAGGTCTGTGTACTTTTGCATCAATAAAGCTCCCAATGGCTGCAGAGAAGGTCTAAGTGAATTCTTTCACATTTGAATCTGCTCTCCCAACTCTGACCTCATCATTTTTGATATACTAATGCAATAAAAACTAATAACTGATGTTCAAGTAACATTTTTTGTAAAGTTTTTATATGTCAAAAAAATAGAAAATTACCTTTCATTCTCTTTTACTGTCAATATTGCTGTGACTAAGAGATGAAAGTAGCCTAAAAGAAGTTTTTGAAGTCAGAATACTTTTCAAAGTTTCATGTCCACCAGAGAGGATTATTATGTCTTCTTCATTCGAGTAAACTGGTACACCAGGCCCTTACAGCCTAGTTTAGTATGCTGGTTGTCTGTTTCCTCAGCTCTGCTGGCAATTGGTCCTCTAGTGCTGATCTTGCAGGTCACATTTTGTGGATAAAACTTCTGTCCTTTAGTCTAGTCTCTTGGACTGCTTCCTTTAGTAATTCAATTGTCCTGTGACATCCTTGGACTAATTGCATTTGTTAGCTCCTCTTAGATTCACTAGAGGCACCCTGGAGGCTAAGAATGAGGACTACAGAGATTCAGGAAAGGGGTGTATTAGCACAACACTTGGAATAGTAAACTCATAGTCCGATTCATGGCCCTAAAACCTATCCTTGAATGGGTAGATGCAATACTTTGCTAAAATATAGGACTATATTAGAAAGTAAAAAACAAACAAAAAAATCTAAACCATGATATACAGTTGAATGGACAACCCTTAGAACTTGTTCATCAATATGTTTACCTTTAACAAGATGTAAATGGACAGTGAGCTGGGTTTAGAATTGGTCTGGGGGAGGAGTGTGGGTTGGATTGCTTTTGAGGAAATGGCTTTATGCTTTTAATGACCTCCAGCTTCTCCATGAAACAAGAGGCCTCTTTTTTTTCCTATTAGCATGGGGGTGGGGTGGGGGAATGCTGTTTGCCTGGAGGCATAGAAGACCACAGGACCCAAAGAATTAAAGAGGAAGGTAGCCCAGAGAACAATGCTGAGGCTCATGGATGGGCAGGAGCAGGCTGTAACATATTATCAATGAAGAATTTGCACAGGAGAAGTGGCATAAGAGATGTCATCAGAGAGATGTACGACCAGAGGTAAGCAATCATGTAGCAAGAGTCAGGGTTAAGTGTTAGTGGACAATCCTCGTGCTTCACCAGTATTTGGAAAGGTAGGGAGATTTGATCCCTCTCATTTGGGTGGGTCCCTAGGTGAAAGATTTACCAGATGACAGGGACAAGAGTCCTAAGGGATAAGACTTTGGTGAGTTGTCACTGGAGATCACAAAGAATACTTCTATCAATCAGTCACCGACTTAAAGTGTAGAGAGGGCTGGGGGCTTAGAAAAGAAATCCACCCACCTCTTTGGTAGAGATCTGTTTATTTTGCAATTAACCAAGGATAAGGGTAAGAAGATACTTCCTGAATTTGACTTGGGGGGGAAGGGGAGCCTGAAAATTTAGGCATATAACTTCATAGTGGCAGAATTACATTAATTTAGAGGTGATGCCACTGGTGACTAGGAATAGCAGACACAGGAAAACAGTGGAAATAATCCTCTTCATGGAGTCGGTACCTGGGAACTGTCACGAGGGTTAAACTGTCAGGTAACAGAGTCCTTTTGGTACTTTAAAAGCTGTTGGACTTACCTCAAAGGCTTGTGAGGATTAAATGAAGGAGTGTAAGTAAAGTGCTTTGTGTAACTGTTATACAAATGTCAGCTGAGAGGCGATGCGGTGGAAAAGGCTGGCCTTAAGCCAGGACAACTTGGCTTCAAGCTCTATTTTCGATACATGTTGTGTCACCTTGTACAAGCCACTTGTCCAAGCTCAGTGCTCCCAGTCAATTCTAAAACTACAAATAACAGACAAATTGCCAATCTACATTGGTGGAAGGAGTTTCTACACTGAGAGTTCCCTAGACCAGTGTAGTCACTTTTGTTGTTATTCAGTCATTTCAGCTGTGCCCTACTCTTCATGACCCCATTTGGGGTTTTCTTGGCAAAGATACTAGAATAGTTTGCCACTTACTTCTCCAGCTCATTTTACAAATAAGGAAACTGAGGCAAACAGGGACAAGTAACTTGCCCAGGGTTATAAAGCTTAATAAGTATCTGAGTCTGGATTTGAACTCAGGAAGATGAGTCTTCCTGACTCCAGGCCTGGCACTCTAACCACTGTACCACCTAGCTGCCTATTGTAGTCTTTAGCCAGGAGAAAAATGTCAGCTATCATCATCATCATCATTACTGCTACCATTGCAACATCAGTAATTTTAAATCCTCCCACCATAGGTTCCATGAAACAACAACTTCATGCCAAATTCTGCCTTAGCAAGGTTGTGTCATACATAAAAAAATTTTTGATATCTTAGTGGATTTCCGATTGTTTTTGATGAGGGTAACAGCTCCCAGTTATGCAAATTGCAACTTATCCTTATCTGCCTACCTTGTGCAATTCTTGTTAGGAACCAGTCCTCCTAAAGGATAGGTGTGATCATGTGTCCCTGCCCTTCTCAAGAATCTTCAGTGGCTCCCCATGGCCTCTAGGTTAAAATAAAAATTTCTCTATGACATCTAAAATTCTACTTTGACATCTCAAGTCCTTTGCAATCTTGTTCCAGCCTTTATTTCTAGACTGATTTCATATTACTTCCCTTCACAAACTCTACAATCCAGCCAAATCAATTTATTTGCTGTTCCTCATACATGACATTCTGTTATATCCCCCCCCCCATGCTTAGAATGTTATCCCTCCACACTTTTTTGCAACCCTAGATGCTTCCAAAAGACTTTTTCCTGATTCCTATAATTGTTAGTGCTTTTCTACCTATTGATTTGCATTTATTTTGCATATATTTTATATTAATTAATGTGTAGACCAGGGGTGAGGAACCTGCAGCCTTGAGGCCATATGTGGCCCCATATGTGTGGACTACTAAAAGGGCAGCTAGGTGGCACAATTGAGAGAGTGCCAAGCCTGGAGTCAGGAAGACCTGAGTTCAAATGCAACCTCAGATTCTAGCTATGTGATCCTGGGCAAGTCACTTAACCCTGCTTGCCTCAGTTTCTTCATTTGTAAAATGAATGGGAGAAGGGAATGGCAAGCCACTTCAGTATCTTTGCCAAGAAAACCCTAAATGTGGTCACCAAGAGTCAGATATGACCAAAAAAGGGTTAACAACAACAACAAAGAAGACTAAACCCAGAAGAATGTAAGCTCCTTAAAGTCAGGTACTGTTTCTGTCTTATAACCCCAGGACCTAGCACAGTATTTGACAGTGTTTAATAAACGCTTGTTGGATTGGATTGGATTGGATTGAGTTGAGTCCGTCTTACAAACTCTCCAAAAGGAGATCCACCCAAAGTTCTGTAGCCCTCAAAGATTAAAAAAAAAATCCCTCTCCCAAGATATCAATATTTTTAAAGCTACACTGCTTATCTTTCTTTATTGTGTCTTCTTTCTGCCACAGTTTTCCTGTCGTTCTCTTATCTTCTCCCTTCTTTGCCTTATATTTCTGTCATTAATTGACTGCCTTCCACAAGTTTATTGCCTTAAATCATGCCTTTTTTGACCTTCTCTTCTGCGTTTGCTTTCCCTCCCCTGATTTTGATTTCTATGCCTTATGTTGTTTTCTAATTTTGTCACACTATTTTGACATTCTCCTGAAATCTGCTCTCTCTTCTCACTCTGACTCCAGTGGGAAAGTTGTTGGATATAGTACAGTATCTTTCTTTTCTGCTCTCATTTTAAGATTGACTTGAATGTGACTTTGGAGTTTAGACCCTTAAACAGACTTGGGGAATTGATGTACTTGGTTGAACTCTCCAGTGGCATGCATGTCCTCTACCCAGGAATCCCTGCAAGGTCTTGGCTGCTCACTTGCCAGACTGACATGGGCTAATATTTCATGCCAGGTTTTTGTGTTGGCTGGAAGAGGGGTATACATGTAATTTCAATTTTGGGGCTTTTAGCAATCTCTCAAATTGCTTAAAAACAGAGTACTTCTGACTTTGAAAGGATCCTGTTCTTTCCACAGGTAATCTTGTATTTAGATCAAATTGACTTTTACTGCAAGTAAGCATTTATTAAGTGCCCACTGTATGCTAGACCTTGTGCTAGACTCTGGGGATTCTAAGACAAAAAATGGAAACAGATCTTGCTGCCCTCAAGGAGCTTACATTCTCTTTCTGGGAAAGAGAAATTGCTTAGTGTATCTGACTTCCACTGGCATCTCCTGTAGGAATATTTAAAAAGGGATTCATTTAGAAGAAGACAGAGTTTTATAGCCAGAAGTGGACTCTAAAATCATAATTTCACCCTCATGTTTTATGTTTTTTCTTTCTAAGAAATTTTCACAACAAAAAGTCATGAACTTAGAGCATCAACAAACATGAATATTTCTAATATGCAAAGAACAGAAAAATTCAAAATTGTAAACTGTTGTGTATTGTTTTTAAAATGTACATTAAATTTAACATTACAACAAAACTGCCCTGCTTGTCCATATCCCGTTTTGAACTTCCTTCTGGTCATGACCCTCTCTCTCATTTTTGCAGATGAGGAAACAGGCTCAGAAAGGTCATAGAAACTGAGATTTAGAATTGAAAAGGACCTTAATAATCCAGTCCCCTTATTTTAAAGATATGAAAACTGAGGCATGTGGAGGTAAAGTGATGTGACCAGAATTGCAGAACTAATGAATGTCAGAGGTATGATTTACTAGCATGCATTCCACAGAACCTCACTGCTTCCTTAAGTGAGGTGACTTGCTAAAAGTAAAGGGTGGTTATAGGGGCCTTTTCTTTTTTAATAGGAAGCTAACTCAGAATCCTATATGGTAGCTGTTAATTGAAGTAAAAGGATTCAGAGGTTTTGTCCTTTTTTCCCCCTCCCCTCAGACCCTTCTTCCCTAAACACACACACACACATACACACATCTGGAGAGGTACCTTACTGTTTTTTCTTGCTTAGTGGGGACTTAGCCAGTCAGGACCGCTTTTCCCATGGCTGAATGATTGCACAGTAATCTATTATGGTGAGTGCGACTGATTATCCACTGGCATGCCTGCTGCAAGTTGCCCAGCCAGTTGTCAGACACTACACAGAGGAATGCAGGTTGTGGGTGGACAATGTGATTTTTATTTCCTGTTACCCCTCTTTCACAGGGAAACCTCTGATTCTCTCTGAATCAAGTGCTCCCTACGAAGTTAGGCTCAAAAATGTATTTCACCTGAGAGGACAGCAAAAATTTTTCTGATCAAGGACTGCCCCAGAGTTTTCAAGGCCAGTTCTACTCCTTCTTTTACAGATTTGGTCACCTTTTCCATGTCCTTTCTGGGAAGCCAGACTGAGATAAGGCAGACTTTTTTTTTTCCTGTTCCCTCCCCAGCTAGATAAGACTGCTAGGGAAGTTACTGCAATTAAGGAAGTTTAGGCAAGCCACTAAAATATTCCATTAGATCTAATGACTTTTAGGCAGGCATTTTGACTTTAGGCTGTATTCTACATGCCAAAAAATAATAATAATAACAAGGGCAGGAGTTAAAGCAAAAGAGATAAGAGAAAATAAATTTCCTTCACAAAATTCTTCCAGATCAGTTTCATAGCTTGAGATGGGGACTGTATTCTTCCATATCTGTTTACCAGTTTCCTCATATGTAAAATCAGGGTCTTGGAGTAGGGGCACTCATAAGGTCCTTTCCAGTCCTGAATCTATGATTTGGACTTCCTTTGTTTATACTACAATACATGGTTTTCTTTGTCAAGATTTACGGCTGTGGTTGAATAGGGAGAATGTAAGTTCCCTGAGAGAAAGAATTATTTCATGTTTGTCTTTCAATCTCTAGCACCCAGCACTGCTCCTGATACCACATGGGGCCCTTAATAAATGATTGTTTAGATTGAATTGAATATCTGAAAATTGAAATTTTCAACAGCCTGTTGAAAAGCAGAGACCTCGAGGAGATGAATAGACTGTCTTTGGTGATTTGAAGAGACTAAATCTTTTCTTTGCAGATTCAACCAGAAAGTGATTTTCTTCTTCAGAGAATTTCATTACTGTTAACCAATTCATCTTCTCATTATCCTTTGAAAGTCGCTAAAGATAATTGTCCCTTGGCCTTCTAATAATGGAACTATAGCCCATAGGAAGACTATATTGTAAATAAGGAAGATGGCAAAGATTAGGACAGATGCCTGACTAACCTGAAAGCCCCTTTGTTGAATATGAGGTTCTTTCCCTCCTATTCTGTGACTGCCAGAAATCTATTTAGTGCAGTCTATTCAAGGATAGAGGTGAGGTTGATCTAGCTCGGGATTCCTCCTGACTCCAGGATCCTGGATATTTTTTTAAACATTTTCATACTTTTTTCTTTAAAACATTTTTGATTGATATCTTTTGGATTTACATAGTTTTCATTTCCCAATATGTCCTCGTCTTCTCTTCTATCCATGGAGCCATCCCCTGTAACAGTGAATAAAAGAAAATAGAAATATGGCTCAGCAAAACCAACCCACACATCAACCCAATCTGACAGTATATGCAATGTTTTTGCCTGTAGTCCCCCACCTCTGCAAAGAAGAGAGGGAGGTTTTGTAAACAACAACAGTGACAACAAAAAGAGGTAAATAGATATTCAAAGCAGCTAAGTGATTTGACAAAGCTTGAAGTGTGTGTGTGTGTGTGTGTGTGTGTGTGTGTGCGCGCGCACGTGTATTCACAGGCTTTGGGCTCACTTTACCAAATAACATTCACACTAGCAGCTATGGTCCCCAGAATTCAGTTACCTCCCCTCTTAGGATTCTTGGGGTAACCCTAAGTGGTTAAGGAGATTGTATTTCTAATATTAAAATCCTTATGAGCCCCCGCATTGGTTATTAGTTGGTGTCAATTAGCCAGTCAGACTTTTAGAAACAGGTGTTTACTAAGGTGCTGTAGTAAGAATCGTTCAACAAATGTTCTCAAACAACCCCTTCCAGGGTAGCTAGATGGCGCAGTGAGTAGTGCAATGGCCCTGGAGTCAGGAGGACCTGAGTTCAAATGTGGCCTCAGACACTTGACATACTTACTAGCTGTGTGACCTTGGTCAAGTCACTTAACCCCAATTGCCCTGCCTTCCCCCTCCAAAAAACAAAAACAAACGACCCCTTCCTCCCACGAAAATAAAATAAAACCTGGAACACACAGCCACAAGTACATATAAAGTTCAGGCGGAAATGGACTCAGGCTTACAGAACTCATGTGGCAAAGGGATAAACTTGCAACTTCTGATTATTAGAACCAGAAAAGTTCTTTTCTTTTCAGCATTCTTTTTTTTATTGCTATCATTAGGGGTTTTTTAAATTTATTTTTAGTTTTTAACATTTGCTTTTATAAAGATTTTGAGTTCTAAATTCCCCCCCCCCTCCACTCCCACTTCCCCAAGACAGCATGCAATCTGATATAGGCTATACATGTATGATCATATTAAACCTATTTCCACATTAGTCATGTTGTGAAGGAAGAAGCAGAACAAAAGGGAAAAACCATGAGAAAGAAAAAAAACCAAAAAACAGCAACAAAAGAAAGACAATAGTATGCTTCAATAAAGTTCTTTTCTCCCTTCATGGAGTCTTAATGAAATCCTCCTTCATAAAAAAGCATGGTATGACATTCTGCTGGGCTCCTTATAGAATCTTGGAGCTGCCTTTTCTCAGTGTGCCTAATTTGTCTTCTGCTCCCAGTCAACATGCAGCTCTCTGCATCTATCAGGGACCCTGATAGGATGCTTTTTGGAAGTTCTAAATCTTTCATTCTTTTGAGGTTTTCAAGGTCTTTCTCTGGTTAAGAACAGGGTAGGGAAGAGACTGAGACTCTCTCACCTCCCTGTCCCGTGCCCCAAATGATTCCTTTTCAGGGGTTTGGTACAATTATTTCCACTACAGAGTCACTATTGATGGTCAGGTTCTGAACTGGCTGGATATTTTTATGCAAGCCCCATAGGACATGACTGAGTCCCTTCAGCCAGTCCCAATATATATATATTTGTGTGTGTGTGTGTGTGTGTAATGTCATTTCATTTCATCCAATGACTTTCATTCTCTCAAAATTAGGACTTTTATCCAAATAGTCCAAAGAAGGACTTTTGTCACCTAATTTATGCCTTTGGTTGATTGATTCACTGCAGTATTTTTAAGGACTAAAGTTACTTTATGTGGGGTGGGGTGATTAATTCATTAATTCAGTCAACCCACATTCTTACAAATGTGCAGCATGCTTCAGTAGAGGAGAACATCTTTTCCTTTAAGATAGAATTTTTAGTAATAAACCATCAGACACATTCTTGGCCTTTGAGTTTTCAGTTTTAAACCCTTAGAAACTTTCACAGTTTTGCTATTAGAATGTAGGAAATGTAGTGTAGTCGATAGAAAAAACAGTAACAGATTGTGTTCTTGGCTCTGACTTTTGACTTGACTTGACTTTGAGCAAATCACAGAATCAGAACTGGAAACCCAACCAGATGCTTTTAGGCAAGTAAGTGGATATTAAAACAGAAGATTAAATATCTTCTATCAAGGTGCTTCTTCATAGTAATTGAGGGAGGGAGAGAGGACACTCTCGCACTCCCCCCCCCACTGCCCATATACATCTTTTTCTTTTTTCTATCTTTGCTCTTTCCTTCCTCTCCCTCTTCCTTTCCTGTTCCTCCCCTCCCTTGCATTCTTGTCCTACTATTCCCTCTTTTCCCTTTCCTTTCTCTTTCTTCTCTTCCTAGGGCTCATTCATTAATTCATTCATTCCACAAACACTGAAGTACCTTCTGTGTAAAAAACACTACTAGGAACTGGAGTAGACACAAAGTTTATTCTAAAAAATAGTCAAAAGCTTCTATAAAACTAATGCAAGAGAGAGATAAGACAGATGAAGACAATGCAAAATATTATGTAAATGCACTAGAGCATTAGAAAAAAAGTATGGTGTGAGATTTGAGGGAGGGAAGACCACTTGAATGGCAATTTTTTTCTTTATAGAAATAAATTTATTTTATTTGTGTATAAAATATAATTTTATTGTCTTTATATCACCAATATTTCCCACTGTTTTCTTTCTCCCATCCCTTTCCAGAGAGCCATACCTCATAATAAAGTACAAATGAAGGAAGGGAAAAAAGTTCTGGAAAACTTAAGTAACATCAAAAAAGTCTAACATGATAGTCAGTATTTCATACCCATTGTCCTTCCACAGTGCAAAGTCATCTTCTCATACCTCTACATTGAGACCAGGCTCAATCATTATCATTTCACAATATTCAACTTCAGTTATTTTGTATTGTTGTATGGGGAGCTAGGTGGTAAAGTGGATAGGGTACCAGACCTGGAGTTTGGAAGATTTCACACTTAACCAGCCATGTGAGCTTGGGCAAGTCACTTAACCCTGTTTGCCTCAGTTTCCCTATTGGTAAATTGAGCTGGAGGAAGAAATGGCAAACCACTCCAGTATCTTCACTAAGAAAACCCCAAATGGGGTCATGAAAGGTTGGACACCAGTGAAATGACTAAACAAAGTTATTATGTTTATTGCTTTTTCTGATTCTGCTTACTTTACTCCATATAAGTTGATATAAGTTGTTTCCATGTTTCTCTGTATTTATCATGTTCTAAGTGTCTTATTGCTTAGCAATATTCCATTACTTTCATGTATCACAATTTGTTTAGCCATTACTCGATTGATGAGCATCTAGTTTGTTTCTAGTCCTCTGCTACCACAAACAGTGTTGCTTTAAATAGTTTGGTGTATTTGGGATCTTTCTTTTTATCACTAACCTTAGGATATATGCTTAGCAGCGGAATCTCTGGGTTGAAGAGTATGGACCTTTTAGTCGCTTTATTTGCATAATCCCAGATATCTTTTCAGAATGGTTATACCACTCCACAGCTCCACCAACAATGCATTACTGGGCCTGTTTTTCCATAATCCCTCCAACACTGACTATTTTCATCTTTTGTCATCTTTGCCAATTTGCTTGGTATAAAATGAAACCTCAGTATCGTTTTGATTTACATTTCTTTTATTAGTGATTTGAAGCATTCTTTCATAGGATAGTTAATAATTTGCGCTTCTTTTGAGGAACATTTGTTCGTATCTTTTGGCCACTTACCTATTGGGGAATGACCTTTGCTCTGAAATATTTCTTTTAGTTGTCTATATATCTTGGATATCAGACACTTAATAAAGATAATTAATACAAACATTTTTTCCTAGTAATCACTTCCTTTATCCCAGTTGCATTAATTTTATAGGCACAAAAGCTTTTTCAATTCCATGTAATCAAAATTATCGATTTAATCTTCTATAATTGCCTTTATCCCAGACAAGTCTTTCCAGGTCTCTGGGCAGATATTGCCTTTCCCTCTGAGATTGTCTTATGTCTACTTTGTATCTATCTCATTTGTCACAGGTTTGTCTACTTTGTATCTATCTCATTTGTAACTAGTTGTTTTTGTTTACTTTGTATCTGTCTTATTCATAACTAGTTACTTTTGTCTACTTTATATATTTATCATTTGTAACTAGTTTTTGTCTACTTCCTATCTATCTCATTTGTAAGTAGTTGTTTTGTTTACTTTGTATCTACCTCATTTATAACTAGTTTTTTGTCTACTTTGTATCTATCTCATTTGTAACTAGTTATTTTTGTCTGCTTTGCATCTATCTCATTTGTAACTAGTTATTTTTGAGATTGTCTCTCTCTTCAGAGCTCCTGGAGGGCAGGGACTATTTTTATCTTTCTAATCCCAGTGTTTAGTACAGTGCCTGGTACATCATAAGTGCTTAGTAAATATTTGTGGACTGTTTGCTGATAAGGATTCACCCCTACCCATAATGGAGAAAGATATTATGATCTGCTTCTCTTACAGATTTTTTATAGTATGATCTTTAATGTCCAGGTCACATTCATTTTGAGTTTTTGGAATGTTGTGTAAAACAGTTGGGCTAAGCCTAATTTGGGCCAGATTGCAGATAGGGAATTCTTTCTTAGGTAATTTTATGTTTGGGAGTTTATTGAACTATGGGTTGTTGAATTCAATTATTTCTGATTCATCTTTGTCTAGTTTGTTCCATAGATCTACATTTCTGTTTTTTAACCAATACCAAATGGTTTTTTTCATGATTGCTACTTTATAATATAGTGTGAGATCTGGAAGTACATTGTTCCTTTCATTCCTGCCTTTTAAAAATTATTCGCTTGTTCCTTTTATTTCCATTATTCCTACCTTTGTCATTATCAGCAATTGTTAATTGATCTAAGGAATTACTGATAACCAAGAGATTTTAACTACCTTCAAGGGTTGAATGAATCACCATAGTCAAAGAACAGAAGACCTTCTTGGAGTTGTACTTTTTGATTGGTAGGCATAAAAATAAGAGACATGTGAGTAGAAATCTCCAACAATGTTTTTCTTCCTTTCTCCAGGCCACAGAATCAAGTACACAAAAACTTTAGCTGTAGGTCACTCAAGCAAAGAGAAAAAAATTGATGGGAAGAGAATTCCTTGCTACAGTAGGACAGACCACTGTTTGTTTTTACTGTCTGTCACATTTCCTCTGCGTGAAGTGAATTTTTAGCATTAAAGTAGAAACATGGCCCCAATGGCACCAGCACCACCACCACCAACCCTAATCAGCAGGAAGGCAAGACAGCTTAGCCAAAGCAGCAAGGTGTCCCAAGGAAGAGACAGGAAATGGAATGAGCAAAGTGGAAGAGACCCTCACCATCACAAAATGATTCTATTTTCCCTCAGGCAGAGACAGATGCCCTAGAACCCATGTCTAAGAGCTTCACCTTTGAGGAGTAGCATCCCTCTAAGACAGACAGGCCCTGTCTGTAGCCTGACCCACCATTTTCCAGGAACTGCCTTTGTTCATCCTGAAGCCCCATCCTTTTTAGTAGCCACAGGTATTGATGACCCAGAAAAAAAAAAACTCATTACCAATGTCCTTGGCACCCTCTCGCTGTATCTTCTGGACCACTAGGCCTAACTCTGCATTCTCTGGTCCAGTGGAGATCAAGCTTTTCTGATTACATACCCTTATTAGTAAAAATATTTCAGTGTGAACTCCCAATATGTATATGTATATGTGTGTATCTAAAAATGTGTGTGTGTACACACACACACAAACACACACATCTTTTTATAACTGGGATTTTGAGATTTAGTGGTTTCATTTCCTTTTCTACATAAATCCCTGTCTATATTCCCATTAAGAAACAGATTCTTTTCAGAGATTCAAGGCTGCTCAAACTCTGATGGGCAATATCTTATACACCCCTGTAGCTAATAAATATTTATTGAGGACCATCTGTCTATGCAGCACCAGGGTCAATCATAGCAAATCGTCAAATGAATTTTATAGGAACTTGAAACTGGTTGCTTGAAGACTGAAGAAAGTTTGGGGCTACCTTGACCTAGAATACTTGAAGAACATTGGATATCATGGATGACTTTAAATGTTTTTAATGGCATTCCAACAAGGAAGCTTCCATGTGTATAATCGAGCAATGAGATTTGTAAATTAGATCAATATCTATTTTATTTAATGTGAGAAAAGTGAATTTGCATATGTCCAGCATAGACCAAATGAGATTGACTTTTTTTTTGTTTTTTTTTGTCAGGGTAATTGGGGTTGTGACTTGCCCAAGGTCACACAGTTAGTAAGTGTGTCAAGTGTCTGAGATTGGATTTGAACTCAGGTCCTCCTGACTCCAGGGCCAGTGCTCTACTCACTGTGCCACCTAGCTGTCCCGAGATTGACTTTTATTAATGATATTCTGGTCTTATCATTTCCCAGTGTGGTGGTAAAATGCTAGATCTTAAGATGAGTCCTAGGTTCAAATCCTCTTCTACTTACTACTTGTGTAACATTGTAGAATTTACTTAACCTTCTTGGTCTCTAGTTTTTCATTGATAAGTTAAAAGGATTAGAGTCAATGATCTCTAAAGTTATTGTTGCTATTCAGTCATGTCTGACTCTTCATGACCCCATGAACCAAAGCATGCTAGGCCCTTCTGTCTTCCATTATCTCCCAAAGTCTGTCCAAGCTCATGTTCATTGCTTCCATGACACTATCCAACTCATCTTCTGCCATCCCCTTTTCCTTTTGCCTTCAATCTTTCCCAACATCAGGGTCTTTACTAATGAGTCGTATTTTCTTATCATATGGACAAAGTATTTGTCTATCCAAGGAGTAGTCTGAATGAATTAAATGTTGACTGATATGATCTCATAGCTGTCTAAAGGACTCTCAAAAGTCTTCTCGACCATCACAATTTGAAAGTGTTGATCCTGTGGCATTCAGCTTTCCTTATAGTTCAGATCTCACAGCCATACATTACTATTGGAAGAAACATACCTTTGACTGTACAGAACTTTTTTAGCAAGGTGATGTCTCTGCTTTTTAGTATGCTATCCAGATTTGCCGTACTTTCCTTCCAAGGAAAAAGCGTCTTTTAATTTCATAGCGGCAGATGCTGTCTGCAGTGATCTTTGAGCCCAAGAATATAAAATTAAACACTACTTCCATTTCTTTTCCCTCTGTTCACCAGGAAGTGATGGAACCAGTGGCCATGATCTTAGTTTTTTAATGTTAAACTTCAAGCCAGCTTTTATACTCTTCTCTTTCACCTTCATCAAGAGGATTCTAAATTCTTCTTCACTCTCTGCCATCAGAGTGGTATATTGTTTGCATATCTGAGATTATTGATATTTCTCCTGGCAATCTCGATTACTACAGTGGTTTGCCACTTCCTTCTCCAGTTCATTTTACAGATGAGGAAACTGAGGCAAACAGGGTTAAAATGACTTGCCCAAGGTTACACAGCTTGTGAGTGTTTGAGACCAGATGTGAACTCAAGAAGATGAGTCTTCCTAACTCCAGGCTGGGCTCTCTAGCTGCCTTTGTAACTTAGCCCCCTATCTTTCCAGTCTTCTTAGACCTTAATTCCTTCTCTATATATTCTTTGACCCAGTGATTCTGGCCTCTTGGCTTTTCCACAAACAAGAAGTTATCTCTAGTCTCTGGACATTTTCTCTGGCCATCCCCTATACCTGGAATGCTCTCCATCCTTTCCTCTGCCTGTTGACCTCCCTGGCTTCCTTTAAGCTCCATCTAGAATCCCATCTTTTACAGGAAGCCTTTTCCAACCCTTCTTAATTCTAGTTCCCTTCCCTCTGTTAATTACTTACTATTTTTCTTGTATATAGCTTGCTTTGTACATACTTGTTTTTATGCTGTCTCCCCATTAAATTACAAGTTCCTTGAGGTCAGGGACTGTATTTTGCCTCTTTTTGTATATCTAGCACTTAGCATATTGCCTAGCACATAGTAGGTTTTCAGCTAAGCTCAGGTGTAAAGAGAAAGTGGCAGATTTTCAGTGATGTTAGCATCTTTGGAGTTTCACTGGCAAATCTCATCTTCATTTATTAAAAAAGGATAAATACTGGCTTAATCTGCCAATCATTCCTTTTCTGTTTCACATGATTATGGCTTGTCCTCCTTCCTCCCTGTCAGTTCACTATGCTGTTGATGTATAGCTTGTAGTGGCTTGATGTGAGTGAAT
The DNA here is from genome assembly GCF_011100635.1 of Trichosurus vulpecula. Lineage (NCBI taxonomy): Eukaryota > Metazoa > Chordata > Mammalia > Diprotodontia > Phalangeridae > Trichosurus > Trichosurus vulpecula. The sequence continues at coordinate 183,753,189 of NC_050579.1, forward strand.
ACCATAAACTCAGGGCTGGAAGTGAGAGGAAGAAAAGGGAAGTGGGAGATCTCATGTACTATTTCAGTTGAAGAAATAAGGAAACAGGATGCTTTAAGTAGTAGGCATGATCCTTTTAGGCAAGATTTGCTAAACTTTAGTATTATGAATTTAGGTCTTCCTGAAAAGGAATGATTTGCTGATATCATACCTTAGGCGCTCTGCCAAATGCCACATGTCATAAACACGGACCCTGCAAATCAGCTTGTATACCTTGAGTTTAGCAGTGTCCCAGGTGCCTGCTCCTTTTAAAAATTTTTCTCTTTCTTTTAATTCTGGCTTCTTCCAAAATAGCACAGAAGGATAAGGGGGAGAGGAGAGATTGTTACTCACAAGAAAATAATCTGTAGAAATCACATCTTTATGATAAACTCTTAATCAATATTTAATTAAAATATTAAATATTTAATGTTTTCCTTTTTAAGTTGAAATGAGAATTATTCAAGAAACATCAATCTTTGAAATGAGTTATTTTATAGGAAATTTGTTTTTTCATATTTTTGTTTTTATTTTTCTTATTTTCATTTTAACTTATCAGTCCATTAGTTAATAATCATCTATTAAATGCATACTATATGCCAGGTGCTGTGCTGGGACCAGAAGTCACAGATGCAGGATTCAGCATTGACCTCCTTCCTTCCTGAACCCAACACACTTATCAGGCACCTTGTTCTTTTTGAAAGAATTTTAAAATTCCAAAATTAATATAAAAAGAGCATTTTTATACATAGAACACAAAAAGAATTCTATATCACTTGCATTTTTAAAAATGTATAATAAAATTCTACATGTTACTTTCAGTTATTCCTTTTGACCTGTTCTCTTCAGTGCATTTTTAAAATGTTGCATTGGACCCCTTTTTTTGCTGTAACTGTTACTAGCTCCTGCTCCTCTCTTCTTACCCTCCCCCCATTTAATCTAGAATAAAAAAGGAGGGGAGTTTGTAACTAGTGATAGTAAAGCAAAACAAATCCACACTGTGGCTGTGTCCAAAAATTCATGACTGTAACTTGTATCTATCACTTCTCTGTTAGGGGATGGTTAATGCATCATTCTAAGTTTCCTGGAGATAGTTTTGATCAGAGCTTTTACATCCTTCAGAATTGCTTTTCTTAACTGTGTTGTCTTTCTATTTATACATATATGTTTTTAATGCTGAAGGAATGCCTAATAATTGGGGTTTTGGTTTTCTTTCTTATGGTTTCTCCCATTCATTATAATTCTTCTATACAACATGACTGTTGTGAAAATATGTTTAATAGGAATATATGTGTAGATCCTATGTCAGACTGCAGGCCATCTTGGGGAGGAAGGAGGGAGGGAGGGGGAGCAAATTAAAAGGTATAGAAATGAATGTTGAAAACCAAAAACACATAAATTAACTAATAAAAATTTTTAAAAATTTAAAAAAGTTTTCTTCCTATCCTGCTATACTCTATATTGATCTTTTTATATAGTGAACAAATATGGTCAGAAAGGCTGCTTCAGAGCAGAGGGGTAGTATAATCATAAAGTTTAAAACTAACATAAATCCCTTAAAGTCAAATTTTTATTCTAAATTCAAATTTCATTTTATTTTCAAATCTGTGTTCCCTTCCCCCACCTCTGGCCTCCTCATTGAGAAAGCAAGAAAAATATAACCTGATACAAATGTGTAGTCAAGTAAAAGACTCCCCTTATTGTCCCTGCCCCACCCCAAAATTAATATGCCTCAATTTGCACTCTGAGTCTCCATCTGGAAGTGGGTAACATGTTTCATCATGACTCCTTTGGAATTGTGATTGATTATTGTATTGATCAGAATCCCTAAGTCTTTCATTATTCATCTTTACAATACTATTGTTATTGTACTCTAGTTCTGCTCACTTCGTGTTGCATCAGTTCATACAGTTCATTGTATTGATCAGTTACTAAGTCTTTCAGAGTTTATTATCTTTATGTTATTGCTGTTACTATGTAGATTGTTCTCCTGGTTCTGCTCATTTCACTTTGCATCAGTTCGTACAGGTCTTCCCAGATCTTTTTGGAACTATCCCCTTTATCATTTCTTATGGCATAGTAATATTCCATCACATTTATGTACCATACTCGTTCAGCCATTCCCCAATTATTAGGCATCCCTTCGGTTTACAATTCTTTGCCACTATAAAAAGAGATGCTATATATACATACACACACATGCATATACACACACATACACATATAAAATATATAATATAGCACTAAAAAGTTATATGTATATATTTCATACAGGAGACCTTTCCTTCTTTCTCTGATCTCTTTGTAGTATAGGCCTAGTAGCAGTATTGTTGGGTGAAAGGATATGCACAGTTCAGTAATTTTTTGGGCATACTTCCAAATTACTTTTCTGGATGGTTGAACCAGTTTACAATTCCACCAACAGTGCATTAATGTTCACATTTCCATAACCTCCTCCAACCTGTCATTTTCCCTTTTTTTTTGGTCATACTCTGCCAATCTCATGGATTTGAGGAAATACCTCAGAGTTGTTTTAATTTGAATTTCTATAATTAGTGATATAAAGCATTTTTATATGACTTTTGATAGCTTGTATTTCTTCTCCTAAAAAGTGTCTATTCATAGCCTTCGAAGTATAGGTAAATGAATCCAGCACAGCTGGAGCCCTGTCTCTTTATGTTCCTGCCTCCTAATCTTTATTTGATAATTGAGCCAAACCAGAGAAGTCCTAATAGAAGATTACTGAAATCAGTGATATAATGGTGTTGGGGAATGTTTCTCAACTCAAGAAATAGTGGATTAAGAATATTTGGATTCTCTGCTGTGGGTTGTTCCATGTTGTGAAATCAAGAAACTGAGCCTGTCCTGGTGGTTCATTTTGTATAAGGGTGGGAGAAATAGGACATAGAAGGGGAAGGTCAGTTTTTGAAGTTTATACATTTTAAGAAGTAAGGATCTTTGGTAGTAAATGTTTTCCAGCTCAGTAAAAATGTTCTATGTAGTTGGTAAAATAGAACATAGGCGACATGTACCTGGAGGACGATCTTCATCTCCAAAATTTGCCTCTGTGCTCTAAGTAAGATTGCCAACCTTCAAGCCCATTTGAAGGCACTTGTTTATAGTCCTCTTCGTTACTGGTAACTTTCCATCAGAATGTGAGCTTCTTGAGAGCAGGGATTATTTTTTTTTGGCCTTTATTTGTATCTTCAGTACTTACTAGCACAGAGCTTGGCACTCAGAAAGCACATAACAAATGCTTGTAGACTGACTGACTGATTGACTTACTCTATGGTGACCTTCCATCTACTCTGCATGTATCTTATTTATGCTATTTATCTTCTCATTAGAATGTAAGCTCTTTGGGCAGGCACTGTGTTTTCTTTTTCTTTGTATCCCCAGCACTTGGCACAGTGCCTGAGTGCTTGGTATTAGTATTGCTTGCTGCCTGCCAAAAGAAGACTTTGTTGACTGACTAATTTCAAGGTGGCCATCCATCTTTTCTGCTTATATCTTGTATGCATCTATGTATATACATGTTGTCTTCTTCATTAGAATGTAATGTTTTTGAGAGCTGGGACTGATGACTTTTTCTTTGTGTTCCCTGTGTTTTGTACAGTATCTGGCACATAGTAAATATTTAATAAATGCTTGTTGATTGATAAACATTGGCTAAAAATCTACAGGGTCATGGACAGTGGCTAATGATCAATTATGGCATCTCTTGCATATGTAGCTAAGACTGTTTTGAGGGTCTAAAACACAAATGTGAAATAAATACAAAGGGCTTAGGTTTTGTTTCAACCACAACCTTACATTTCCCTGAACAAGATATGCTATTCTCGGCTTTTGACATTTTTTCTGGCTTTCCCTCATGCCTGGAATGCTTGTTTATACAAATGTGTTTGCATATTGTTTCCTCCATTAGATTATGAGCACCTCAAGAGCTGAGATTGGTCTTTTATTGTGCCTGGCACATAGTAGACACTTAATAAATGCTTACTGACTGAATGATTATTTGCAAGCCATTTTTAATTAATGTGCCAGATTCTCTAACTATGAAAAAAGGAATACTAATGCAAAATGCCATCTTTTTGAGACACGGATGTGGTAAGAATGAATGAGGCAATATTTGAAAGGCATTTTGGATATTAGTTCAAAGCAGCAAACATGGTCAATCTTAGCATAGCATTCTTAGTGTTCAGAGAAACCAAAGTAGGAAAGAATGGGACTCATGAATCACATTTGAAATGGAAGTGAAACTCTTCTAATTAACCACTGTGAAAGTATCTCACTCTCATTTTTATTTTGTGGTTTCTTCAGTTCTGGACTTCAGCGATCCCTTCAGTACTGAAGTGAAGCCAAGGATTCTGCTTATGGGACTGAGGAGAAGTGGCAAATCTTCTATTCAGAAAGTCGTCTTTCACAAAATGTCACCCAACGAAACCCTATTCTTGGAGAGCACTAATAAGATATGCCGAGAAGATGTCTCCAACAGTTCCTTTGTTAACTTTCAGATTTGGGATTTTCCAGGTCAAATTGACTTTTTTGACCCCACGTTTGACTATGAGATGATCTTCAGGGGCACAGGAGCACTGATATTTGTTATCGATTCCCAGGTAAAGTTAAAGATCTAAGGTCAGCACTCAGAGCCATAACTAGGTTAGGATAACTGGGGCTTTGCTCCAAGGTACCAGACTGAGAGGGTACGGAAAGCATTTTTCAGTTCATAAGCATTGTAGAAACAATAGGGCTTAGCTTTAGTGCCTCATTATCAAGATTTATATACAATAGGAAGGTATCAGATATCCCACTTCCTCTCCTCTACCGAATCCCAGGTGAGTTACTCCCCAAGCTGGCACCATCCTGATGCCTACCTTGTCTTATCAGTGTTCTCCCTAACAATATCCTGCTTGTATAGTTGATTTGAGAATGTGTTTCCTGCCACTTGCCCTGGGTTTAGTTTGTGATGTCTCAGGTACAAAAATGCCAACTTACAGGTCTGTCAGAGCTGCATGTTAACCTATGAGCAGGCTATACCACCCCACTTCCAGATGGAGTACATTCTAAAAGTTAAATTTGAATTTGGTGCCTTAGAATCCAGAATGCATTTTTCAATTGAATAATATAATAAATAGCCCACAAAAGCCCACTCTATTAAGATGGATTGAAATATAGTATTATGTCTTGGCAAACAAGGTGACAACTATTTTTGATACAGCAGATACTGCACTCAAACATCACCCCCACCAAATTATATTTCCCAAAACATGTCATCCCCCCCAACACACACACACACAGACACACACACACACACAGACACACACACACACACACAGACACACAGACACACACATACACAGAGTACATTCCTTAAACATGTCACTATACATTTTCCCTTTTCAGATAGGATATGTGTTTTGGTTCCATTTTCTGAGTAAACTAAGCTAAGATGTTTGTTAATGGCTATCACCTAATAAGCCTTAGAGGTTATCTAGTTCCGTTTAAACAAGGATTCTTGAAAACATAATGCCTTAACTAAGAATCACCAAGGGTTTCAGTTACCTTAGGTTACATTAGGGTTGCTTCATTCCATCCCTGGAAAGTCCTACTGTGTTGCTCATTAGGATGTGGCAAGGAATCTTCTGGGATTTTGAAAACTGTACCAGGACAGTATGTATTCTGGTAGGTTATATCATGCATGGTTCCTGCAATGCTGTGGCTAAAAAATTCATCCCCAAGTGGCTGGTCTACTGTTAAAGAGCCCCTCCCCACTCTGAAACTGAGCCCCAGGAAAAAAAAAAAGTTGTCATCTCTCATGGCAACCCATGAAACAAAGAAAAATACAAAATGGTCCCTTGCCAGCCCCCTTCTTCTATAGGGACAGTGACAGAATGGCAGAAAAGAAGACTGAGAGGACTAAGATTCCAGTTGTTAGGCCATCTATAAATGTTAATTCAGTAGTTGACAAAGTAAATGTGAGCTTAGTGTCCAACAGTGGACTGGAGACACTGAATCTAATTAATCTTGAAATTCTCTGTATAAACGAAACCAAAAGACAAAAAGAAATTGCAGCTAAAGGGACAGATGGCTCACAGGTACTCCTTGGAGAGGTAGTGTTTGGAGTTGGCTTGATTGTGCACTCAAAGACAAAAAAAAATTCATGGGACATTTGGGCATCTGTACTGTAGTGTTCATGACAAGTATTTGCTAAAAGACCCCCCCACAAATAATTGCAGTTTATGCATGAACATCTGTCACAAAAGATCAGGATGTAGAGAAATTCTGTGAAAAAACTAGAAATGATTCTCCTAATTAGATTAACATATACTTTAGTACTAGGTAGCTTCAATGAAAACATGGGCATAGGAGAGGATGGTGAAAATTATCCTGGAAAATAGTCTCAGGTGAAAGGTTTCAAGACAACCCAAAAGCATCATACTCATATAACATGAATATATTAGGAAAACAGTTGGGAGATACCGGATATGGCAGGAACAAAATAATAAACAAAAGTAATTATATTTTATTAAAGAAAGAATTTCTAATTGAGGTGGGAATCATTCCCAATAAGCTGTTTGTGTTTGATCAGACCAGCTGATAAACATTTACTAAGTATTTACTATGTTTCAGGCATTGTGGCCACCAACTAACTTGTTAGAGCCTAGATCAAAATTGATAAACATCTAGAGGATGAAAAATGAGAGAAAAAAAGGCATGGTATGCAATTAAAATATTTACTGCTTGACCTATTTAAAAGGTTGTTAATGACAAAGAATGAGAAGTAGAGGAAGAAGCAGACATCAATACAGTTTTAACCATTTCCTGAAGTTTAGTTGACACAAATTATTTGCCAGAATGAAGAGATCAAAAGAGCCTAGGTTGCATCTTAGCCAGCAAGCATTTGGTTTCTTTAATAAGAAGAAAGCTATTGCAACCAGAGGCAACACCAGTTTAAAATATAAACTAATTCATTGAATTTAATAGATAAGGTGTGGAAAATTATCACTAGCATTGTTTCACAAAAGTGAGAAACAGTGGAGGGATAAACAAGTTTAAAGAAATTTGGTGAGAACTCAAAATAAAAAAAGTAATCTCATAGGCATTTAAGGATAGAACTGCAAGAAAGACAACAGACAAAATATGGAAAAGATCTGTAAACATTTTTGTAATAAACTTTTCCCCTTGTCGATGACAGTACAGCAAGCCACATTTGGACTCCAGCATCACAATCTTGGGTGAATTGCTCGAGGAAGTGGAACTGATACTAAAGACAACATAGATAGGAAAAGTAATGAGACTAAACTGAAAAAGTAAAAGTTTTAAGGTCGTTGGGAGATTGACTCTCAAAGTGTATAAAGAATGGAGGATGTCGAAAGTATGGGAAAAAATCTCAAAAAATCTCAAAAATCTACCAAAATGCAATGAAGGGACTATTATCTACCAAAATGCAATGAAGGGACTATTAATAGCTTTTATGTTAGGCACTCCATATGTCTACATAACAGTATTATCCTGAAAATAATCTACATAAGCATTGAAGACATATTGGATGAACGTATAGCAAGCTTTCACAGCAAACCACATCTCTACAATCATAATTGACTGAAAGGATCAGATCACAAGATCCCACTGTGCTTATTTGCTCACTACAAAAAAAATGACTCTTCTCCAATATGATGTTTTCCATGTTCATGTCATGATCACACAAGATTCCTTAAAATATGTAACAACATATATAACTGTTCAATGACTATCTGATTAGTAATATCAAACTTCAAGGACATGCTTGATGAAGATATGGCAAGCTTTCATGAGTGACATTCCACATAGACATATCACAATTGATTAAACAGACACAATCATAATTGATTAAAAGGGTCAGATATAGTATAAGATCCCACTGTGCTTATTATGTGAAGACTACAAAAAATAAGACACTTCTCCAATATGGTGCCTCCCATATACATGTCATGATCATACAAGAAACAACATATATATAGTTGTATATAGTAGCTATTCAATGGCTGATTAGTAATATCAAGCAAAGTTATATGAGGTTTCTGTATGTTCACCAAAGACATTTGACACTGTCATGAGGCATCCTTCATGGACATCATGGACTCAGAATTGAGTCCAAATCAAAGAGGGATTCACTGTAAACCTCTAGATGTTCTTGTTTGTAGGTGACATTTTCCTGATTGTTTCAAGTGCCAGACACTGCAGAGCCTACTAAATGAAATCCACAATGAATCAAAAGAATTCAACCTAAGTATATACCAGGAAGAATCAAGTGGATCAGAATTTTTAGTGTCTAGACTGTGATGTGCAGTTGGATGGACAACCAGAGATGTGGTCATTAGTATACATACATACATATATGTGTGTGTGTGTGTGTGTGTGTGTGTGTGTGTATGTTAGATAGGCACTTCAGATGGACAGTGGGCTGGGCCCAGAATCAATAGGAGGAGGAAGAGAGCAAACTGGATTGCCTTTGGGAAATTGCATTTAAAAAAAATCCCCAAGCTTCTCCTAAAGCCAAGGCTTAGTTTTAAAATACCATTTTTCTTTGAGGGATGACCAACTCAGGGATACTGCCATCTCAAAAGTATAAAAACTGAGAATCATTCAAAGGGGTACCAAGAGATCTATCTTGGGTATGAGGAGTTGGGAAGGCATTACAAACAAGGAATTATACAGAAGTGGTATAAGGGCTGTCATCAGAGAAATGCATAACCATAAAAGAAAGGCAGTCTCAATAAGAGGAAGGGATAACTGATGGAAGCCCTACAGGCTCCATTGATATCCAGGCATTATCAAGAAAAATTTAGGAAGATCTCCCTTCCGCCCCCTGCCATGGGTCAGCCCCTTCTAGTGGATTTCGAGAGGATATGAACAAGAATCACACAGGATGAGCAGGCCTGAGTGGACTGTGATCTACATTATTGAAGGGAGTGCCCACAATGATAAGATCACAGATCCAGGGGCAGCTAAGTGGTGCAGTGAATAGAGCACCAGCCCTGGAGTCAGGAGGACCTGAGTTCAAATTTGACCTCAGACACTTGACTCTATGTGACCTTGGGCAAGTCACTTAACCCTGATTGCCTCGCCTTCCCTTTCAAGAAAAAAAAAAGATCACAGGTCCACTGGAGAATAATTTCACTACGTATATGGCTATTTCGTCACATAAGGTCAGTGCAGATCCTGGGTTCTGAAGGAGAGAAAATAGTTCATGACCAGCATCAACTGCTGAAGAGTTGCTATTTCTCTTCAAAGGCAAAACAGGGGTCACAGAATGAAGCAATGCATGGTAAGTGGAAAGTAGAAGTCATGGGGTTTTTGGTTCTATCTCTGGCCTTCACTGGTACCATCTTTTGGCAGTGGGATAGTTCAGAGCTCTTTCCAAACAATGAAGACTCCCCAGCCCCATAGCCCTTGTGTGGAGAAGTGGAATATTCTGTTGGGTGTCTGTAAGAGATTCTGTTTAGTCCCCATGGTAGATTTAATAATAGTAAGATCCTACACTTATGTAGTGCTTCAAAGTGTGCTCACAAAGACTCAGTGACCCTTCTAAATGACATGGATAGCCGAGAGATTTGGGGAACCAGAAATGAGTTATAGACGTAGTGTAGATCTTGGGATGAAGATAAAAGGAATGAATGAATCATTGAGAGGAAAAGCATTTATTAAGTACTTACTGTGAACTAAGCAACAGTGCTTGGCCCTGTGCCAACTGCTAAGGCCTTGGCTTCAGTGCTAAGTCCTGAAGATATAAATAAAAAAAAAAGCAAAATAGTCCCTGATATCAAGGATCTCACAGTTCGATAGGAGGAATGATGTGGGATAGCTCAGCTGCCTGGCAGATGGAAGGGCCCGGTGATCCTTAGCATGCCACAACAAGGCCCAAACTGCATAAGTAATTTGCCCAGGGTCATATAAGTAGCAGTAGATCATGCATTTCATTACATTTTAGGTAGAAGAATGAAAGTGTGTGTGCATGTATATATAATATATGTATGTGTATACATACATACATAGAGAGAAGAGAGAGCACACAAGCAACAAATTAGCTCTTAAGAACAACCCTGTGAAGTAGGTGCTGTTGTGTCCATTTAACAGGTGAGGAAACTGAGGCTGAGAGAGGTTAAATGATGTTCCCAATGTCATTCACAAAGTTTACAATGAATGCCTGAGGTGGGATTCCTGACTCCAAGCCTCCAAGTCAGCCTGTTTCTCAAAAGAAAGATTTGCCACAGTTCATTTAAGTAGTTAATTTCCTCAGCTTCAGGAAAGTAAGAGCCCCGCAGATGTCTGACTTAGTGCAGCACTCCATGATAACTCGCATTTGGATGATGCTTTAATGTTTACAAGGAGTTTCCTTCACAGCCCTGTGGGGGAGGTGAGGTAGTTGTACCCATTTGGCAGGTGAGGAAACTGAAGCCCAGAGAAGTTAGGCGATTTGTCAGTGGTTATGCACCTAGTCCAGGAGTGGGGAAACTTGTATCCTTGAGACCACATGTGGTCCTCTCGGCCCTCAAGCACTGCCCTTTGACTGAATCCACACTGACCTCGAGGCTGCAGGTTCCCCAATCCTGACCTAGTCAATGGCAGGGTCAGGATTTGAATCCAGATCTCATTCCCTATACATGCTCTTTCCATTATACCACATTGCCTCCATGACTTTTAAGTGAAAATGTATGGTTATTGAGGTGAACATTTTCAGTGGTTTCCTGGAAGGTAATTTTTTTCATGGCAAAATAATTTAAAAATCCTTATTATTTAGGCCCAATGATACCTTACCCATCAATTGTCCTTCCCCACAGGGTTAGGAAGAGACTTGGAGACATCATATTTCAAGCAGGACCACTCCAAACAAGTGAGAATCTTCCAAACCCCAAAGGAGGGAATTCCATAATCTCACTGCAGACATAGTCAAGAAACTGTTCGCTGGTTATAAAAAGCAATCTTCCGTGATGCCCTATTGAGCAGAATAAGCCCTTTCTCTCAGCTTTAGGGCAGAAGAAATGGATGGTCTCCCCTGACCTGTCATACATGTGGGCCAGATATTCTTAACTCCTAATGAATCTCATTTGCTGCTATGGAGAATAAAAAGAGGCAGATTGGTCATAGAGTCATTAGATGCCAACTGGCTTTGAAGATCATGATATAATTTAAACTAGAAGTAATAATAATATCTAACATTTACATATCTCTTGAAGGTTTGTAAAGCCCTTTTGTTCTCTCCTTTGACCCTTGTCACCACCCTGTGAGGTAGGTGATTATTTTTACAGATGAGGAAACTAAGCCTGAGGGAGGTTAAATGACTTGCCCAGGGCCATTCAGCTAACTAAGTATCTAAGGTAAGGATTCAAACTCAAATCTTCCTCACTTTATATGAAGCACTCTTCACCAATTGCACTACTGGTTGCATGCAAATAACCCATACCATGGTCCCTCCAGGTGCACTGATATCAGAATTAAATTTTCTTCATCTTAATAATACTCCTTAGCTTATTATTAGAAACTACCTTCTCAGAGGGGAATGCTTCCCCTTATGAGATAAGTGAATTCCTCCAGGACATGGTTTTTCTCCCAAGTTCAAAAATATACTAGATGAATAGCTCATTTCTTAGCCCCTGAAATTTCCTTTGTTCTCGTTGTCTCTAGAGCCAAAGGGGTTACTAAACCCTTGCGAAATTACCCATTGCTGAGTATTCCTGGCACACATAAAGGTCCAATGAATTGGGGGTTTATTGTCCTCTTCACATGTCTTGAGAAGGAGTAGCTGTTTGTCTCAACCTGTCATGAGGCCTTCTGCTAACACAATACCTCCTCTTGACTGGGTGAAGAGCAGGGGATTCTCCAGAGTGAGGTTCTAACAGCCAATCCCTCCAGGTCTGGAGCATTCCTATTACCATTGGTTTTTCTCTTTATGCATATGTTTTATTTTCTGTGTAAACTCTGAAAGATAGACATATAACTATGTAAGGATCTTTCTTTTCCTTCCTTCCTTCGTTCCTTTCTTCCTTCCTTCCTCCCCCATCTTTCTTTCTTCACTCCTCCAATGCCCTGAATAATATCTCAATGCTCTAAAAAAAGATATCTCCTGACATGGACTTGTCAAGGGTTGGTCCAGACTGAGAAAGAACCTAGAGATAGAGGAGGTGACTAAATTAGTTTCTTGAGATTAAAACAGGAGATCTGTTTAGGGCTTAGAAAGGCATCCATGAAGTCTAAGAATGTGGATGGTGTCAGTAGCTATCTTCCTTGCTATCCCAGTTTTCTTAGTGAGTTCTTCTATGACAACTGGTCCTTGGGAGTGCTCTTTGCCTCTTAAATATCAGGTGGGCTAAAAACAGAATTTTAGGGCTCAATGGTAATGGGTATAGTAGTTCCCACTGTGTGCTGAAGGAAAGAAGGGGCTGGAGAGGTCTCCTGTCTCATTCATCTCTTAATTTCTACCATAATTTGCCTTACTTTTGCTGGAATGGGCAAAGGTGGCAGCCCTTTTCATGAGTAAATAGTTTATCTTTGGAAAGTAGTTTACCCCCCTTCAGGAGCAGCTAGGTGGTACAATGGATAAGAGTGCCAGGCCTGGAATCAGGAAGACTCATCTTCATGCGTTCAGATCTGGTCTCAGACACTCATTAGCTATGTGACCCTTGGCAAGTCACTTAACCCTGTTTGCCTCCATTGCTCATCTGTAAAATGAGCTGGAGAAGGAAATGGCGAACTACTCCAATATCTTTGCCAAGAAAACCCCAAATGGGGTCACAAAGAGTCGGACAGGACTGAAATGACTGAACCACAAAAACAAATCACTCCTCTTCATTTCCAGCCAGTGGGCCTCCCTTGATTTCTGTCTCCTCATCTGTAAAATGAGGAGCACTGAGTTACTTTCAAGCTGTGTTTCTGCTATCATACTTTACTAAGTCATAGATAGGTTGCAGTGGAGACAGAGTTTCAGAGCACTGGTTCACATTTTTGTGTTGTGATGTTTTCCTTCTGATGGACTGATTTAGTTATTTCCTTCCCCCTCCCCCACCCCATATGTGAAAGAGAATTTCCATACCAGGAGGTCTCTGTACTGATGAAATTAAAGGTCATTTGAGTATTCATTTATGATACTCCGACTTTAAATCAAGTGTTGTTTCTGCCCCCAACCTGTTTGGGGATGTTTGTGATAAAGTTTTTCAGTTTTACATTGCCCTAGATAGAGGACTGGCCAACTGTGATCCATGGGGCCAAATCTGGCCACTGCATGTTTTTGTACAGTCCACAAGCTAAGAATGGTTTTTACATCTTGTAATAAAGTTTTGTTATATTTAAAAATGTAATACTCATTTTTAGCTTGTGGGCCATAGGAAAAAGTCAGATCCTACAAAAACAGGAGATAGAACAAATTCCAGGTCCTAGTTTGCCAACCCCTGCCTTAAGTAATAGAATTATCAAATTTTAGAGTTGGAAGAGACTCCAGCAACCATCCAATCCAACGCATAGCTGCAAAAGAAGCCTCATTACAGCATGCCCATCAAGTTGTCATTCAGCCTTTGCTGGAACAGCAAGGCTTCTCAGTGGATAGGCATTGGACCTGGAGTCAGAAAGACCTGAGTTTAAATCCAACTTTAGGCATGTACTAGCTGTGTGAACCTGGGCAAGTCACTTAATCTGCTTGCCTCAGTTTCCTCATCTGTAAAATGGAGATGATGATAATAGCACCTACCTTTCGGGGTTGTTGTGAGGATCAAATGAAATAATAATTCCAAGGTTCTTAGCACAGTGCCTGGCACATAGTAATTGATATGTAGATGGTGGCTGTTAGTAGTAGCAGGAGCCTTAGTAGTAATGGGGAACTGGATTTGGGCAGACTTTTTTTTAACAGAAAATAATCAGGTTTAGTTTTCACATTACTTGAAGATAAGAATAAACACAAAGTTCCTAAAGGCTTTTTTTTTCATGAAGTATAGGTTAAAGTTTGTTCCCTAAAGTAACCATCCCTTTTGTAAATTACATTTAAAAGGAAAATTGGAAATTTAGGGAAAATATTTTGACATCTGCCCTTTATTAGTGATAAAGAATAATAAAGTCACCTGTTTGAGATCTTATCCAACACTTCTTAGTAGATAGTAAATTAAGCTTATTTCATGTAAATGATTATTGGTTTCTTTGTGATTATAACTACTAAAAATCAAGCTTTGGAACAAGAATCAAAGTGGCAAAAAGTAAAATATTTCTATTATTTTAAACCACTGCTCAGTCAGACACTCATTTTAGTTTTGTTTTTCTGTATGTGTGTGAATGTGTGAATGTGTTATTCATAATCACAGTATTGCCAGATTTTAAAAAAAGCAAACTGCAGAGAAAACATCCTCACAGAATTATATTTTCTCCATAGCCTCTGTGGGGTTGTAAAGAGATGATTTTGACAACATGAACAGTGATTTCTACATAACTGACGGGCAAGTGACCCAGCATGTGTCCCGCCTTAGAGCTGCCCCCTGTCTTCAGTGGTTAACTTATGGGTTGGCTTCCTGATGCCATTCCACATGTTGATTTTAGTCCATAATGTGGTTTTTGGCATTGGCCATTTTGTAGGTGGTGACTCTGCTGCATATTTAAGATTTTCCAAGGGAGCAGATAAGACATATGCTTTGAGATAGGTCTGTTTAAAAAACAAAATGAAACAAAACATTTATTAAGCATCTACTCTGTGTGCTGGGAATAAAAAGAAAGGCAAAAGACAATCCCTGCCCTTGAGAAGTTTACAATCTAATGAAAGGGTGCAGGATGTTTCAGAGCCCTGATTCACATTTTTTGGGTTATAATGTCTTCCTTCTGATGGACTGATTTACTCTCTCTGTGCCCTGCCATCTCCTGCCCCTCCTCTATCTCTATCTCTCTCCCCCTCAAGCTTCCACATAGGACCCTATATTGTAGTTAGAAGGGATTTTAGAGGCCATCTAAGCTAATGCTTTTATTTTACAAATGAGGAAATTGATGCCAGGAGTAGTAAAGTGACTTATACAAGATCACACAGGCAGGATTTGAAACCAGGTCCTTTGATTTCAAAGTGAATGCATTTTTCCTTTGTACAGTGCAAGTGGATTAAAATTAATTTGAGACATTTTTGTGAGTTTTATAGTAACACTACATACACCCCAGGTATTACAAAAACAATGTTAGGAATCATTGGTCTATAGCTGGGCCTCAGTTTCCTCATCTGTAAAATGAGAGGGTTAGAAGTCCCTGGAGAGGTCCCTTCCAGCTCTAGATGTGTGGACCCAGAAACTATTTCATAAGTTCTCCTCCTCTCCCCTCCTCCTCCTGTCTCTCCTCCTCCTCCTGTCTCTCCTCCTTCCCCTCCTCTTCTCCCTCTGTTCAAGTGGGGAGTTATACTTTACATGTGGGTGCTCTGTCCAAAGGAATGTAAACTTTGATCGCTTATATTTTGCAAGGTATCTTGGGGCTTGGGGGCTAGAATTTTTTTTCTTTCCTATTTATTTATTCTATCATGGTGGGTTTTTTTTTTAATAAACTGGGACAGTTAAAAAAAGAAATCATTAGTCTAATCTATATGTGACATTCTTTTCCTCTCATTTCAACAAAATTAAAATCCGTTGTGTCTAAAGCATAGTGCATGCCTATTTTTTTAAGCTGTCCCAAGAGTGTGGTAGTTGATGGAAGAGACTTTTTTTTTAGATCTTTTCTATCTCTTTTTAACCTTGTGGTATAAGAGGCTACTGTGAAAAGGTTATGTTTCTACATTGAAAAAGAAAAATGAACATTGGTTTATGTTTCAGAGTCCACAATGAAGTTAAACATCCCATTTAAGTATTATCGTATAGTTCCAGCTTAGTTATTCAACTCTCAATTTAATCAGAAGGTTAGAAAGATTCTATAACTGCTTTCTTTGGATATCATGTTTTTCTCTCTAAAATACTAAATCTGTAGGAGGGGAACAAAAGAAGAATATATCCAATTCAGGTTAACATCTGTAGACAAATGGTTCTCCAATGTTCTCATCACATTTCTTGTCCCTAATCTTCCCTGTGACCTATAACTTTAATCTTCCTTGGAAACTCCCAACAGCTCTCTTCACATTCTATTAAAAACTAAGAGTAAAAACATGAATGGGAAAGACCCAGAAAAGAAGGAAGCATCATAGATCTAGAGCTTAAAGGGACCTTAGAGGTCATTTAGTTTTACCCTATTATTTTACAGATGAAGAAAGGTCAAACAAGTAATAAACAGAGCCAGATTTGAAATTAGGTCCTATGACTATCATCACTATCATTGCCATGGAACCACACTGAAGGTATCCCCACTTTGTTCATATAATCAACAATTTCCAGTGGCCATCACCAAACAGCTGTGCAAAAAAGACCTCCTGCTCTGGTCTCAGTTTGAGTCACACTGGTCTAAACCGTGCACATTTTGCTTCCCTTTTGCTTTCTTGCTCTGGATAATACAACCCATTTTGAGATCAGAATCCATTTTTCCCTTGGGCCTTTAGAAAATTTCTTGTGTTGGTAGAGAATATCCTGAACAGTTTTTCAAAATTACTAGAATATGTGAAACAGGACCTGAAAGTACATGGATTTCATGAAGCTAAGCTGTTTAGCTTAGTTAGTGACTTGTCTTTATTTTTTAATTTTAAAAAATATTTTATTTGTTCCCAGCTACATGTAAAGACAATTTTTAACATTCACTTTTTTCTCCTAAATAGTATTTTATGTTCTTATGTAAAATTTTGAGTTCCAAATTTTTTCTCTCCCTCCCTTCCCCCCTCCCTAAGACAGTAAGCAATTTGATATAGGTTATATATGTGCAATCATTAACATTAATTTTTTTCCAATTACATGTAAAGATATTTTCAACATTCATCTTTCATAAGATTTTGAGTTCAAATTTTTCTCCCTTTCTCCCTCCCCTCTCCCCAAGACAGCAAGCAATCTGATACAGGCTATACATGTGCAATCATGTTAAACATATTTGCACATTGGTCATGTTGTGAAAGAAGAAATAGAACAAAAAGGAAAAACCACAAAAGCAAAAAGCAAAAAAGGTGAAAATAATGTGCTTCGATCTGCATTCACACTCCATAGTTCTTTCTCTGGATGTTGATGGAATTTTCTGACATGAGTCTTTTGGAATTCTTCTGGATTATTGTATTGCTGAGAAGAGCTAAGTCTTTCCTAGATGATCATTGCACAATGTTGCTGAAACTTTTAGTTCCAAATTTTTTCTCTCTGTCCCTCACTTCCACCCTCCCTGAGACAGTAAGCAATTAGATATATTATACATGTTCAATCATGTAATACATTTTACTGTATTAATCATGTTGTGAAAGAAGACATTAGTGACCTGTCTTAACAGAATTTCCCTATTTAACAACCTGGGGATGTGGGTTGCCCTTCAGATCCTTTGATCTTGTTGAAGCCTTCATAGGAATTCCTTTTATTTTCTTACCAGGATGATTATATGGAAGCCCTAGCCAGGCTGCACCTCACTGTAACTCGAGCCTACAAGGTACATCCTGACATCAACTTTGAAGTGTTTATTCATAAAGTGGATGGCTTGTCTGATGACCATAAGATCGAAACCCAAAGAGATATTCATCAGAGGGCAAATGATGACCTTGCTGATGCTGGATTAGAGAAAATTCACCTCAGGTGAGAGATGTGGCATGAAGGGACAACCTGAAAAGAAGAAAAGAAGCAAGTTTGGGGTTCAAAACCACTGTCACTCCACTTGGCTTAGCTCTCTTGCACTAGGACAGAATTTTGAAAGGGGGCATTGTGCCTTTAGACCAGGGAGTCTAGGCAGAACAGATTGTTTTTGCAAATGTTTGAAGGTGATGCCCTATAATTAAACATATCAATGAATCCGGATGGCTAATTGATAGTGAAATACACCATTCCTTGTCAGTATTAATAGATAAAACCATAGTCTTTGGAATTAAGTTCAAATAGAAATAACTGTAATAAGAACCTGGTTTCCCCAGGGATTTGGTATGGCGTGCCACCATCATTCAATCAAAACCTTGGGTAGGTTACTTTACATTCCCAGGCCTCAGTTTCCTCATCTGTAAAATAAAGGAACTGGAATAAATGGCCTCCGAAGTCCCTGCCAGCTCTGTGAGTCTATGTAAACCTGAAAGTACTCTATAAAGTGTCAGTTACTATTATTAATTATTATTATCATCATCATAATTATTGTGGTTTATTTGGCAAATTGGTATCAATAATATTAGAAAGTAGCATAATATAATGATTCTTACTGCTGGACTTGGCATGGAGGTATCCCAATCTGAGAGCAGATCTTCAGGATGCTGGCTGGAATGGTCTCTGTGGCAATACATTTTGCATGGTGCCCATTTATAGTCAATTAATGAATAAATAGGCATTTATTAAGCACCTACTCTGTACCGAGCTCTTGTGCTAAGCACTTTACAAGTGTCTTATTTTATTGTCACTCCTTAGTAAATAAGAACACTCAGAGCTTGTGCTTTTATAATTTCTAGCATTAATATCGCTCTTTAAGGTTTGCAAAGTGCTTTACTAATATTATCTCATGGGATTGTCACAACCACCCTTTCAGTTATTATCACTATTTTGCCACTGAGGAAACTGATTCTGAGAGAGGTTGTAAGTAACTTGTCTATGGTCACCCAGGTTGCAAATGTCTGAGGCAGAATTTGAACCTTAAGAGTCTTCCTGACTCTCAAGTCTGTTGATCTATCCTCAACACCACTCAGCTTTTATTAAGACATTTTATGAAAAGAACCATCAGGGTTTTTACCTGAAAGCCAGAGTTTTCTGGAGGTTTCTTGATTTTAAGTAGGGAAGGGTGGGGGGGAAGAACTGGGCATCTCTTGAGGAGCACATCCCACAAGGATCAGGGGTATTTGTTTTTTATGACACAAGCAGCATATTCCTCTTAAACAAGCGAAAAAGAAAACTATGATGCAACATTGTTTCCTCTTTCAGCTTTTATCTGACAAGCATATATGATCATTCTATATTTGAAGCTTTTAGCAAAGTGGTACAGAAACTGATTCCACAGCTCCCAACCCTGGAGAATTTACTAAACATCTTTATCTCAGTAAGTAAAACATATGCTGGAGACATTTGCCGAGTTTGAGAGTTGCTTCGTGAGATTTAACCAAAAAAAATACTGACTTAAACTGTTATGTTCTGCCTCTGTGAACTGAAAATATTTCCGCATCTCTCGGTTATTCCATGATTTTATACTTTGAGTTATCAAAAATGGAGGGATTGGGAAATATGTTAGCTCATTGGAAAATTAATTAGCCTGTGTTTTGGATCAATTAACATGTAGGCCTTTGAGGCTGACCTTGGTCAATAATGAATTCGATTTTGTCCCATTTTGGTCACTTGATGGACAGATTTTATGGCCAAAGTTGCAACCTTGATTATTGCAGTATAGTTGTGGTAGTAATCAGTCATTTATCAAGTAACAAAAGTTGAGCATCTACTATGGGCAAGCCTTTTTACTGCTAACATGTTAGGTACTACTGCCTACCTTCAAAAGAGCAGCCGCTCGGGTAGACAAGACGTCCATGTTGTCAGTACCTCAGGGGCTCATGATTTTGTAAAATACACATTTTTTTAAAAAATCAGCAATACTGAACAAGGCAGCATATAATTGCTAATTGGGTAGGAAGTATAAAAGTGGTCGTACGCTAGTCAGGGTTGCATTTACGTTATACCTAAATCAAATTTGTCATGTACCATATTTTACTAGGAGAGGGGGAAGGGAATAAGCATTTATATAGGGCCTACTATGTGCCAGGCATTGTACTAAACACTTTATAAATATCATCTCATTTGATTCTTACAACAGCACTGTGAGGTAGGTGCAGTTATTATTCCTATTTCACAGATGAGAAAACTGAGGTTAAGTGACATGCCCATAGTCATTTGCTAGTAAATATTTGAGGCCCAGATCTGAACTCAAGTCTTCCCTGACTCCAGGCCCAGAGCTCTATCTGCTGCACCACCTAGCTGCCTATAGCATTGTTAATTGTCAGTTTCTTCATCCTCCTCCTCCTCCTCCTCCTTCTCCTCCTCCTCCTCCTCAATATATATAGGATTTTAACATTTGCAAAGCACTTTACAAATATTTTCTCATTTGATCCTCACAACAACCCTGGGAAGTAGGTGCTAATATTACCTCCATTTTATAAATGATGAAACTAAGGCAAACAAGTTAAATGACTTGTCCAGGATCATCCGGGCAGTAAACGGGTGAGGCAAGATTTGAACTCATCTTTCTGACTCCAGGTCCAGTGCTCTGTCTACCATAATATACATAACTACTTCTTCAAAGGTCAAGAAATTATCTTTGTATAGCTTCGTTACTCTATTAGGAATATATCTACTTATCTATTCTGATGTAATTCACTTATAGAAAGTCCAAAATTTAACTTCCACTATCAGTAACCAGTACATTAATCTGTCAACCAGCTAGATACACCTTCACCCATTTCATTTTTGTCTATTCATACCTAATGTTCACATTTTATGAAGCATGTAATTGTATAACTGTGTTGTTACCTGAAAACAAGGGCCACTTTAAGATAACATTTTTCCTTTGTTGCAGAATTCTGGAATTGAAAAGGCCTTTCTGTTTGATGTGGTCAGTAAAATTTATATTGCAACAGATAGTACCCCTGTGGATATGCAGACATATGAACTCTGCTGTGATATGATAGATGTGGTTATTGACATTTCTTGCATATATGGGTAAGTTGAGTGCATCGTTATTTGAACAAGGCCTTTCTTCTCTCACATAACATTTTATTTTAAGGTGTTATTTTATTTAAGGCATTTAGGGAAGGAGAAGGAGAAAAGCATTTATATAGGACCTACTAAGTGCTAGGCTCTGTGCTAAGTGTTCTTACAAATATTAACTTATTGGAGCCTTACAACAACCCTGGGAGGTAGGTGCTATTATTATCCCCATTTTACAGTTGAAGAAACTGAGACAAACTGGTTAAGTGACTTACTCAGGGTTACTTAATTCAGCTAGTAAGTGTCTGACATTGGATTTGAACTCAAGTCTTCTCAGTTCCAGGCGCAGTTTTCTATTCACTGCTCTATCTTTGGAATACCCCAGGACTAGAAAAGGCTAGGTTCTATTTGTACAGAAAACTATCAGAATATCCTGAGTACTCATACCCTTAGAAAGTAATGAGATATGCTAAGATAATAGAGACCTGTAAACACTGAGTTAATGCCCCGTGTTTACAACAGTTCTATTATCCCCTACAGGAAAGAGATTGAATTATTTTGGCCATACTTACAGTTTATCTCTCCTATTATGGGAACCTTAGAAAGACAAACCAAGCAGACATTATCTGCTCAAAGTATATCCCAGCAGAACTATATATAACACTATAGATATGTTCTTTGAAAATAGCTCCCTATAAATTGTACATAATATAAATTTAACATTAAGGGGAAGAATTGGGCCTTATTTCTTGACATGACAAAATTGAACATCATTTAGCAAGCATTCATTAAATGACTACTCATAAGTGTTCTATAAATATTAGCTCTCTGCCCTACCTGTGAGATAGAAAAGAAAAATGAAACTTTCTCTGCCCTCAAGGTGCTGAAGTTCTCTTAGAGAAAGCAATTTGTATGTATATTAATTAGTAAATGCAAAATATATTCAAAGTAAATGCAAAGCAATTTTGGGGAGGAGGGTACGAGTAACTCTGCTCGGTGGAGAGGTTAGAAAACACCTCCCTATAGGAAGTATCACTTGTATTTAGCCATGAAGAAAGTAATGAATTGTAAGAGGTGAATATGAGCAGATAGTTCATTACAGGAATAGATGGGAGACAGAATATATTGTATGAGGAACACAGCAAGTAGGCCATTTCTGTTGGAATGAAGAGTTATAATAGCAAGCAAAGTGGGACTTTTTGTTTTGCTCCTTTTTTCTTTTGGAGTTCTAGTTCTTCTCAGCACTAAGGTAATCAATTGAGACTTGCCTTTGAATCAAGAGTCTTTGATGACCTGCTTAAGTCACAAGAAAGCCTAAGTCACATGAATTCAAGTCACATGGCTGTGACACTGTCTGTGGGCTGACCCTGAAGAGGTGTGTATATACTCTGAGGTTAGCATTCTGCTTTGGGGGCTCACTCATTGGAAGAGTGTTCATGTAGAGACTCTGGGTAGCTGTTAAGGAGCCCTCCTGGCTTTGAGAACCCAGATATTGGTGCTTCTCTCTCTGGTAACTATGTATGTATTACTATGGACAGATGGTTAGAAGCCCTGTCTGCTAATTTGTATTATTTGCTCTGTTTATATAATTTCTGCTTGTAATTTCTGTTTGTGTTTTCTCTGAAGTTCAGGGTGCTGACTTTTTCCCCTGAACTAAGTGAATGATATATGTATGTTTAATTAAAGTGAGATTATAAACCCCTTAAAGTTACTTTCCTTAGAAAAGCAGATCAAAGAACCTGTGCTAGCAGCCCTCCTGTGTGCTGGTGTTATTGGCCTTATACAGCCATAGTAGCTGCAAGTAACTTTGTTGTTACAAGAGTCCATCACAGACAGTGATGTACAAGCATCTTGGAAAGGTAGGCGGAGGCCAGATTGTGAAAGTCTTTGAATCATAAACAGAAGCATTTAAGTTTTATTGTAGAGGGAAAAGAGGGCTTCCTGAGCAAGGAAGTGACATGGTCAGACCTGTGTTTTAGGAATATCAATCTGGGTTTTTCATTAAATTTTAACTTTATGTTAATTTTGTAACAATCACCCAATAAAATTAGCATTTTACATTGTAGAATAGGAGCGGATTGTTTTGTAGAAAACAAGATAGAGCTTACTTTTCAAGTATATAATAAAGTCAGCCTGTAACTTTCAAAGCTGTCTTGTTTACCAGTGATTCTTTTGGCCTTCCTTCTGTTATCTCTCTCTCTCTCTCTCTCTCTCTCTCTCTCTCTCTCTCTCTCTCTCTCTCTCTATTTTAATGGGGGGTGGGGAGAGGGGAATGGTCCTATTGCAATCCTCTTCTCCATTCTACCTTCCTTTCTCATTGGGGAGTAGGGGGTGGTGGTGAAGAAAAGCAAAACCCATACGACAAATATGTATAATTAAACAAAACAAATTCTCACATTGACTATGTCCAAAAATGTATGTATATTCTTCATCTTGAGACCATCACGTCTCTATCAGGTGGTGTGTAGTATGTTTCTTTATTGTTCTTTTGGAGTTGTGTTGGGTTATCTCATTGATCAGAGTTGTATATTCTTCAGAGTTTTTTTCTATATAATGTTATATAAATTTTTCTGGTTTTGCTTACTTTACTCTTCATCAGTTCATCTTAGGCTTCCCAGGTTTCCTTGAGCTGTCATTTTGTCATTTCTTATTCACACAATGATACTCTATTACATAATATACCATAATTGGTTCATCTTTTCCCCAATTGATGGGTATCCTCAATAATATCAATTTATCACATCTGTGGAGGATCACATGGAGAAAGGAGAAATTCTAAACAAGGAGACGAATTTGGAGGCTAGAGGTGATGACCACCTAAGCTGGGGTGTAACATTTTGAATTGAGAGATGGGAAGGATTTTAAAGGTTGTGGAGGTGGAATCAAAGGACTTGGCAACTGGAATGTGAGGGCTCAGAGAGACAGGGAAGATAGGTGCAAAGATGATGAAGCCCTCAGTGGAAATAGAGATGTTAGAAAGAAGGTAGGAGGTAAAAAAAAAAAAAGGTAGGGGTTTGGGAGAAAATGAATTCTGCAAATCTTTCCTGTCATCACTTTAAACAACATCATTCGTATGGAACCAAAATAGGAAATTTTTAGTTTTTCAATTTTTGTTGGTTTTTATTGATTGTTTTTGTTTTAAAATTACTTACATTTCCTCCTGCATAACTCCTTCTACCCTTTCCCAGTGAAACATCCTTTATTACAAGTGAGAAAAAGAGGAGAAGAAGGAAAAAACTCTAGCAAAACTGATATATACCTCCAAAGTTTTGTATTAAATGTAATGTTCCACACCCATGGACCTCCACCTCTGCAAAGGAGTGGGGGAGGTGACATATTTATTTGAGGCTTTGCTTTTTGTCTTTGACTTCCTTGGAGTATATGTCTAACAATAAAATCTCTGGGAGAAAATGTATGGACATTTTGGTTGCTTTATTTGCGTAATTTCACATTGCTTTCCAGAAAGGTTGCACCAAGTAGTTGCTAAACCAACAATGCATTAAGAACATGTCTTTCTACTACCCTTTCAGATTAATTATTCCCATTTTTTGTCATGTTTGCCAGTCTGCTGGTATAAGGAGAGACCTCAGGGTTGTTTTGATTTGTATGTCTATTAGCAGTAGTGATATGGAGCATTTTTTTATATGGTTGTTGACAGGTTGTAATTCTTTGGAGAAAATCAAGTCAACACATTTATTAAGCAACTTCTTTGTTTCAGATGCTGTATAAGCACTAGAGGAAAAAAAAAGTAAAAAGCCTTGAGGGAAAAAAGGTGATAGGAAAAAAGGCCTTGCCCTCAAGGAGCTAACAATCTAATGAAATGCTTGTTCATATCCTTTGACCACTTATCTATCAGGGAATGACTTTTGCTCTTATTTATTTGTTAGTTGTATTTCTTGGATGAGATACTTTTCAGAGATGTTTGATACAATTTTTTTTCTATTTCAACTACTTTTCTTAGACTAGATGCATTGATTTTATTCATGCAAAATCTTTCCAGTTTCATGTAGTTGAAATGATCTCTTTTACCTTTTGTAATTGACTCTATCCCATGTTTGATTAAGAATAACTTTCTATCCATGAAAAGTTGTGAAAGATATGTGATTTGCTTCCCTTCTAATAGTTAATGGTATAATTTTTACTATCAGGTCAAGTGTTTGTTTTGAATTTTTTGTGAAATGTGCTCTAAAATGTTGATATAAGCTTAATTTTTATCAAAATCCTTTCTAGTTTTACCAGTAATTGTTATAAAATAGGGAGTTCTTTCTCTCTTTCTTTTCTTCTTTCTTTCTCTCTTTTTTGAGGCAATTGGGGTTAAGTGACTTGCCCAGGGTCAAACATCTAGTAAGTCTCTGAGGTCAGATTTGAAACCACATCCTCCTGACTCCAGGACCAGTGTTCTATCCAGGTACTACTTAGCTGCCCCTTAGAAGTTTTATCTAAAGTAATTTATATTTTGAGATTTATGGAACACTGAGTTATTGAGTTGAGGTTTTTTTAAAAAAATTTTTCTGCAATGGCAAGCAAGGTGAGGCTTTTTGCTGTATTTTTGTTTTGGAATGCTTCTCAGCACTAAGGCAATCAAGTGCCTTTGAGTCTTGCCTTTGTTTCATCAAGAATCTTTGATTGAATCAGGAGTCTTTGATGACCTACTTAAGTCCTTGGAAGACCTAGGTCACATGGGTTTCAGTCCTATCGTTGTGACGCCCTCTGACCCTCAAGAAATGTATATATACTCTGAGGTTAGGATTTTTCCTAGGGCTCACTCACTGGAAGAATGTTGTGTGATTTTGACCAGATGAGACTCTGAGTAGCTGTTAAGGAGCCCTGCCTCCCCCCCCCCCCCACCATCCATTCCCCCTGCCCCCCCCCCGGGCTTTGAAAAACCCAGATGGCAGTGCTTCTCTCTCTGGTAACTATGTAGGTAATGGCTTGGTCAGATGGCTTAGAAGCCTGTCTGTTGATTTGTGTTATTTTGCTCTGTTTATATAATTTCTGCTTGTAATTTCTGTTTGTGTTTTCTTTGACATTCAGGGTGCTGATGTTTTCCCCTGAACTAAGTGAATGATATATGTATGTTTAATTAAAGCAAGATTGTTAACCCTTTAAAGTTGCTTTCCTTAGAAAACCAGATCAAAGAACCTGTGCTAATAGCTCTCCTGTATGCTGGTGTTATTGGCCTTATACAGCCAGAGTAGCAGCAAGTGGCATTGTTGTTACATCTTCCTTGTCTAGTTTTTGACACACTTAAAAAATGCAACTGGTATTAAGTGGTTTTGATGATTGTTGCTTAATGATATATTTTGATGTCTGGAAGTACTGTTCCCCCTTTAGTCCTACCTTTTTTCATGATTTCCCTTGAAATGTTTTGTTTCTCTAAATGAATATTTGTTCAGTAGTCTTGTGTTATTCAAATTTCCTTTCTGTTATATTTGAAAGATTTTCTCCTGAACGCTTGCACAGTACGATTTTTTTCTCAAATGAATTACTAAATTTAAGTGCATAGAATTTTGTTCTTTGAGTATGAAGTTTTCTACATCTATGGATTTCTTCAGTTAGTGCTTTTCCCCTCTGTATTCAGACAGTTTTCTTGTATTATTTCCTGCATTACTGAGTACAAGTTTTTTGATTTATCATATTCTTCCACGAGAGTTGTGATCCTTAAGTTGATTCTGTGCATAGTGTCTTTGAATTCATTGGGCTTTGCTCATCATGTGTTTTTTTAATGTTATTTCCTTTAACTTCATTCTAGATTTTTCTTTTGGTATTTTTATATTCCAAATTTTGTTATTCTCTCTTTTGCCTCTTAGGAGAAATTTGCCACCATGGATTCAAGTTTTTCCTGATCTGCTAATAATTTCTGCTGGGAAGGCTATAGATTCTGACATTTGTTCTTTTCTAACTTCTCCTAAGGTTTTCATTTCTCTTTTGAACCATTCTGGACTATTTCATTGTTATTCCATTCTCTCTTGGAATTCCACAGGGAATAGGTTCAATTTTCTTTATAATGTAATATTTATTAAGGCAGCTTTGTAATCTCTTTGAGGATTTAGTACTTATTCTTTTATCTAATTTTAGCCTTCCTTCTATTAATTTGTCTCCTTGTACTTTAGGTTTTTAGTTGAGTTTTCTTGCTCTTGAAATCTTGTTATTTCAGCTTGTATTTCTGACTCCTCTCCCTTTTGGCTCTGGGATTGCAGTGCAGAGCTGCTTTAGCATTTTCCTAGTGGGGATTTACTTTTCCTTAAGGTAAGTCCCTATCCTAAGTATCTCCAAGGGGATATGACTGGTCCTAGATGGATTGAAATCCCCTTTCTTTCGGGCCAAGAGCAGCCACTCACACTGGCCCCTTCTACCAATTCTTTCCCTAGCATTCATCCTTTTCTGACTCGGTTGAATCAAACTCTCCTGCTTTTTGCAGGACTGGGAGAGAGCAGTAGGGGTATTCTTTACAGATTCCTTGCTACCTTGGTGTTCTCTAACTTAGAGCACCATCTCAGGCAGAAAAGTCAGCCAGATTATTACTCCCATATCATCTCTCAGGTGTCTGGGCAAAATCAAAGTCTGCTGCTTGTTGTAGAGGGGTAGAGGAAAAGCAGGGCCTCTGCAGAAAAATCTCTGTAGTGGAAGAAGAATCTATGTATTGCTCCCAGGTATAAGCCTGTGGGTTCATTTGTATGGCCTGCTGGAATATGATGAAAAAAGGATAAATCAAAGATTAGTGTACTCCAGTGTTAATTGGTGAGGCTTTTGCCTTATCAGGCCTTTTGCTTTCTTATCATGGGAATTCAGCTGTAATTGTTGGTACATAATTTCTCTTTGGGGAGATTTTTGAGAGTGATTGGGCACCTGAGAAAATTATTAGTCTGCCATCTTTTTGGTCCCTAATTAGAAGTCCCTAATCTTCAGACATGGGCAATTCTCCCTCCTACCATATTATTTTTGAATGGAACTGTCAGGAGCTGCTTTTTTTTTTTTTTTTTTTTTTTTTTTTACCAACCACCATTTTTATCATATCAGTAGCTGCAGGTAGCAATTACATTTTTTTATGGGATGAAGCTTTTTACACTTGGCAATTCTATAACCTAATATAATATAAGCAGTCCTTTGGATGAGGTTTTAGAAAAAGTTTGGTTTTGCTTATTAAAGTCATCTACCTTTTTCTGGAAAAAAAAACCATAATGACTTCTATTTTGGACTTGCTGAGTTTGAGATGCCAAGGGATACCTAGTTAGACATATCCAGTAGGTAATTGCTAATGTAGGAATGATGATCTTGATTCCTCTCCTGGCTCTGATTCTGACTCTATGGACTTTGCTACCATGCCTCCACTGCCTTTTTACCTTGGAAGTTCTCAGTCCCTCTGGCCTTTTCATCCCGGAATGTCCTTCCATCCCATTGATGAATTCCTCCTGGAACATACATTTTGAGGAAAGACCCAGGCAAGACATCCTTCATTGTTACTGTCCCAACTCTACTTCTGACTTTTTGGACTTTGCTATCATACTACTGTGTGTACCTTCCTTTCTCCTCTCCCTCTCCCCCTTACCTTTTCCGTTCCCTTTGAGTTGTTATCTTCCCCATTAGACTATAAGCTCCTTGCCTGTATTTTTATCCCCAGTGTTTCGCACAGTACTTGGCACATAGTAAACATTTAATAAATATTTATTGTCTTGACTAGAGTTTAGGAGAGCCTAGAGCTGGATATATAGATCTGGATTCATCCGCATAGAGATGAAAATTGAAATTGGTGTGTGTATGTGTGTGTGTGTGTGTGTTTTGTCTAGAATAAAAGGGACATGTAACAGGTGGTATTTTGACTCTGCTTTGTCTGACTTATCATAGTAATTCATGATAGGGAAGTGGTGATTCCTTGGTATCTCATTACCCTGTGAGGTTCCTCTTCAAACTTGGATCTTACTGTCTCTCAAATCACTAATGATGTCAAAGGTTTGCAAATGTTTCCTTAAAAATTCCACTGGGCCTCTTTGTTCCTCTTACAAGTCTTCCTTTTTTCCCCCTCCCAGACAGTGGTCTTTTGCATCTGCACTAATTTTCCTTGAGGTAGCAATCCTTGTTTATGGTTGTATTCTGCTGTACCCCACTCCCACCGACAACCAACCAGCATATCTGAATTAGGTTTTTTTGAAGAAGGTGTTTTATAAATCTTAAACTGCTGTATAAATGTGAGCTATTAGTATCAATTCTCCCCTACTGTGATAAGTCCAGGTTGAGGAAGGTATTAAAAAAATAACATAAATAAAATAAATTTAGGTAGTAAAGCCAAACTCTGTTAAATCAGTGCAGGCAAAGCCATGTACAGGTTTTATGAGGTTCTGTTATATTTGATTAACCTTAGCTCCTATTTGGTTCTGATGAACTGAAGACATTGACCAAAACATGAGCAGTCAAAGTAAGAGGAAGTGGGACCAAGGAATCATTTTTCTACATTGAGCTGAGGTTGGTTGGTCACATCATCCAGCTTTGGAGAAAGTTTCATTTCAGTAGAAACTTGTGATACTGTGACTTTTTTAAAGGTTGTGGTGGATAGCCATTTCTGCTAGGTGAGCAACAGTTTGTGAAGACCTGAATATGAGATTAGATTTGTGTTGCAATCAAATGAAGCTGAAAACAAAATTAATCTGCTACAGTAATTATTTGCATGATTATCACCATATTTAATGGCATTTAGGTCTGCTTGGTAAACAGGTCATGTGAACTGTAATTAGCACTGTTCTTACAGAGACAAAAATAAGCACTTTGGGGAGTAATTTGGAGAAAGTACAGGAGGAACTAGATTAAGTTCTTAAACCCTTGGACTGATCTTTAAGTCAATGGAATGAAGATAGCTCTCCTTTTTTTCTCAGGGCTTTCTCACCCCCTCAGATGTTAAGAAAACTGAGGACCATAAAGTCTTTTTTCACCTTCACACTCTCAGGGTCAGCCTTATCAAAGGTAGAAATGACCATTCCCTTACAGTAGTTTAATTTTGTTTGCCCAGATTTCTTTTTTTTAATGCTGAACTTGATAGACATCTATAAACATGACGTGTCCATATACAAACAACAGAAAAAAGAGAATTATATTTGAATCCATGAATCTTTACAACATACAGATTGTTTCTTTTTTAAGTATATGTTAAATTTAACATGATCATAAAACATCACTGAAGATTATGAAGTCTTAGATGAGAAACTGAAGACCTTGGGACACAGGTGGTGCCTTCATCACTGCTGTTTATGGAATTCAGGGGAATCAGGAAAGAAAGACAAAGTGAGAAGTGATTAGAATTTTGTTTGCTTAAGAAGATGGTATCTGAGAATGAGATTTGGATTTCTGAATCATGGCTTAAAATATGGGAGTGATAGGCTCCTGACTGTGGCCAGAATGGCCTTTGTTTTCTTTGAGCGACTCAGCTTACCTCATTGAGCCTCGCTGGGTGCTGGGACTTCTCTTCTGGGGCAGGAAGCCCAGCGACCATGCCTGGGAACAGAGAACTTCCTGTGTGATGAGTCATGGGGCTGGCTGAGGGGAGGTATTAACTCCAGAGCCATGCCCTATTGGGTGTTAACCTAGTCTACGCTAGGGGGAAGGGCCAACTCAAGAACCAATCAGCTCTGGTCATTCAGGTGGTGCTTGATGATGTCAAAAACTCTATAAGAGGGGAGAGGATAGCTTGAAGAGCTCTCTTTCCTTTTCCGGTTGGTGTGGGAACAGCGGCAAGCGTGACTCTAGGCCAGCCCTTGCTCTCGAGCTGAGCCCACATGTTGGTAACTATGAGTTGTATTGGGTCTGTCTGTTGATATTTGTAATTTGTTTGTATTTTGGTTTTGAGGTTCGGGGTGCTGGTTCGTTTCCCCTGAACTAAATGAATGTACTGAACCTCAGGGTGCTGGCTTTTTCCCCTGAAGTATGTGAATGAATCTGTCTGTTGATATTTGTAATTTGTTTGTATTTAGTTCTGAAGTTCGGGGTGCTGGTTTTGTTTTCCCCTGAACTAAATGAATTTTCTGAACTTCGGGGTGCTGGCTTTTTCCCCTTAAGTAAGTGAATGAATTGTATTGGGTCTGTCTGTTGATATTTGTAATTTGTTTGTATTTAGTTCTGAAGTTTGGGGTGCTGGTTTTGTTTTCCCCTGAACTAAATGAATGTTCTGAACTTCAGGGTGCTGGCTTTTTCCCCTGAAGTACGTGAATGAATCTGTATTTGGTACGTCTCTTGATGCTTGTCTCTTTGCTCCCCTGAACTAACAATGCTAACTGAATGCTGGCATTTTTTCCCCTGAACTAAATGAATGTTGTCTGTATGCTAACTGAATGCTGGATTAAAGTAAGCTGGTCAACCCCTTCACCGTGCTTTCCTTGTTTAAGCAGATAAAAAGAACCTGTGCTTTCCCGGCAGCCTCCTAGGTGCTGGCTGTGGGGGGGATCTTATGCCCCCACAGAAGCTGCTAGCCGGATTGTTAATACACTGACCAAAGATGGAGTGCATTTAATGAAGCCTAATAAAAAATGCATTTGCTTAGAGACTTAAAAGTATAATCAAATGCCCTACATAGATCTACCAAAATAGATTTTGTAGAAAGTAGCTATGATGTACAGGAAAAAATAATAGTCAAGGCACTCAGAAATTCATAGAACTCAAAATCCAAGAAATGAGCCAGTAATACAGCCCACCCTGGGTACCTACACACAGATGCATGAGATATGCGTAACAAATAAGATAAACCAAAGATCCTAGTGCAAGGAGACAAATCTGACAGATACCTATTAACGAGGATATGTTTTATATCAAGATGGGCAAAAGGAAGGGTGAAGTTATTTTATGATAATAAAATATACTCAAATGAGGAAATCCAAGAACCTGATAGAAGGAAGCATGATAGAGGTCATTTGGGTGAAACTCAAAGGAGGTAGAACAGGAGATATTATAATCAGGGTACACTATATATCAGCGATGTCAGACTCAAAAGGAAATGAGGGCTACTGGACTATAAATAAGGATCCCTGCAGGCATATACTGACATTATCTGTGTTTTTTTAAGTTTTGTTAAAGATTTTCCAGTTACATTTTAATCTGGTTGAGGCAATGTGTGTTTGACACCTTTGCTATAGACTACCTTAACAGAAAGAAGAAATAGATGAGTTCAGGAAACATCCCAGGCCTCACACCAGAGATGTGATATGATGGTGATGTAAGACTTCAGTTATCCAAACATGTTCTGAAACATTCTCTCTGCCATAAGCAGGACTGCTAATAATTTTAATATTGCAATTCTAGGTTGACTGGAAGGATAGTGGAATAGAGAAATTAGAAGATTAGGTTTGGGGGAAAAAAGACTATTCTTTTTTATATTTATTGAGCTTGAGATGCATATGGATAACTAGGTGGAGATTTCTGGTAGGCAATAGGACTTGGAGCTCAGGAGAAAGAAGAATTGGATATTTAGATTTAGTAGTGATCTACATAGAGATAATAGTTGAACTCCTGGAAACTGATGAAGGGAGGGAGAGAGGGAGAGAGAGAGAGAGAGAGAGAGAGAGAGAGAGAGAGAGAGAGAGAGAGAAGAAGGCCCAGGACAGAGCCCTGATACCCCCATACAGGGAGCAGGACATTGATGATGATCTAGCAGAAGACACTGACAGGTAGAAAGAGAACCAGGAGAGATCAGTGTCCAAAGAGGGAGGAGAGAATCTATAGGAATGTGTCATCCACATTGTCAAATGCTGCAGAGAGGTCAAGAAGGATGAAGACAGGAAAAGCCCATTGTTTTTAGCAATAGAGATTTCTAGGCACACTTGGAGAGTATAATTTCAGTTGAATGGTAAGGTCAAAAGCCAGACTTCAAGCAGTGGAGAAGGGAGTAGGAGATATAGACTGTTACATAGTGCATAGTGATCTGGCCTTGGAATCAAGAAGACCTGGGTTCAATCCTGCCTCTAAAACATACTTGCTCTATAACTTTAAGAAAATCATTTAACCCCTCAGTGCTCTTGGCAACTGTTGGAGACAGTAAGCTGCAGAGAAGGTGCCAACTGGTATTTGTAAAGGGAATCCCCTTATTTGGGAGTTCCTTAAGCTAATTAAATCAGAGATCCTGGTCTTATCCTTGGTTATGAAAAGAGAGTAAAGGATGATAGCTGAAGGAAATGGTTGGGGTGGGCTACGGTTTTCTGGGATGGGGAACCTAGATATGTTTGTTGAGGCTGTGGGGAGGGGATGGGGGGAGGCAGGGAAGGAGCCAGCTGTGGATAAGGGAAGATTGAATGGATAGAGAATTGAATGCCTAGAAGAGATTATGTAAAGTAGAGGCAAATTCCTAAAAGTGATCAGGCTGCACTAGTTGAGAGGTTGGTCTTGGTGAGGAGAGGGCTGCCTCTACTTTAGAGATCAGTTGAGATAATATTTGTAAAACACTTAGGGATTAGCATGGTGCCCAGTACATAATAAGCCCTATCTAAATCTTCAATCTCTTCTTCTTCCCCTTTTCCCCTTAAAGATGGAAACAAAGGAAGAGAAGGTGAAAGATGATACTGAAGAGCTTTTCAGTAAGAGGAGCTCATAGCAGATGCAGAAAGTTAGAAATATTATACTCTAATTTCTTCCCATGCAACCTTTCTTCCAGAGAAAGACTAAAAGCTGAATTTGGTAGCTTTTTCAAAGCAAAGGATTGATAATTTAAAGATTATGTCACTTCACCTAACATTAATACTTCTATATATAAGAAGTTTTTTTTGTTGTTTGTATGTTAAGTAATATAGAGCTATTGTGTGTCATGATTTTTCCCCCTTAAATATACCAGATTTTACTTATTAATACCCCTTTCAAAAAGGCAACTTGTTTGAAAAATTGTATAATTGCATTTCTTTAAAAATTCTTAATTCAGGCATTTTCCTAAATCACATTGATTCACACTCCACTCCATTACACAAGATGAGTGAAGTACTATTGTATTTGAAGCAACTAAAGCCCAGTCAAAGAAAAAAGTCAGAATCCTCATTAATTATAGCATTCTGATACATTGGGTCAGTGGTACATTGTGAGATAGTGAAAAAGGCTCTGAGCCTAGTCTGATGGTAGTAAAAACAGTTAGTCACCTATGAAAAAGCACTACAGGGGGCAGCTAGGTGGTGCACTGAGTAGACCACCGGCCCTGGAGTCAGGAGGACTTGAGTTCAAATTTGGCCTCAAACACTTGACACATGTACTAGCTGTGTGACCTTGGGCAAGTCGCTTAACCCTAATTGCCCTACCCCCCAAAAAAACAAACAGAAAAAGAAAAAGCACCACAGTTAAATATTCTTTTTTTGATATTGCCCTGGTACTTTAGATTTCATTCATTTGAGGAAATTCTGATGATGGACAAATTTGTGCTTAGGAATCCTTTGGGGAGTAATTTTATTCTTTTTTTAAAGCTATTATAATTTCAAAAGCAGTTAGTATGTATGTGGATGATTAAGAATTCTGTCCTAACATAATCTTATAGATTTATTTTGAGCTGGGCTAGAGTTTTAGTATGAAGAGAGGTTAAAATAGTATTAAATCACATAACAGGCAAAATAAGACACAGAGCAAAGATACGTTCCTCATTTGACAAGAAGAAACAATTCTTTCAAATAAATGAATGAAAAGATAATTTTTTTTCTTTTTTTTGAAAAGATAATTTTTAAACATATAATAATGTTTGCGTTTCCTAGCGTATAAATACTCACTTTCAAAATGTCAAAAGATATGAAGCTGCCTAAGTGAGGAAGATTGAGTATAAAGTTAGATATATCTACTTTTTTACATAGTATGCTTAATTGTTTCACCATTTTTATACTTTCTTGTATTTTTTCACTAGATGAGAGGCATTGTAACGTAGTGAATATCTTGGAGTTGGGATGATTTGGATTCAAGTCCTTCCTCTGATATATACTAGTTGTGTGAGTCTAGGCAAATCTCTCAATGACCCAGGCAACTCTTAAGAATTAAATTAAATTGGTAGAGGGAGTTTCTTCTCAGGGAGCTCCTTAACAACAATAAATAGGACCTATTTGCCCAGGTTATGACCCTTGGGGTCTCTATTAGGCCTGATGCAAGAGTCGTCTTTTTGAGCTGGACTTCCTTGATAAGGTGTCAAATTTGAGCTGGTATTTTATTAATACAATCAGTCATCAACTTTCATGGCAGTAACATTCCTACAAAATGGTGCAAAAGTTAAAAAAAAAGTGGTTGTTGATGCACTGAACCTATGGGGAATAGAGGGTTAGGTTCCCGCAACTACCAAAAACTGTGATCTTTGGCTACCAGCCAAACTTGGATGTATTGTACCTCTCATTTTTTCTCTACTGCACATAGCCAGGACTGTGTGGGTTGGCAAAAGTTGAAATGAGGCTAATAAAGTCACTTGAATGTTTGAAGTAGCAAAAGTTAAACATGAGAATGTTGAGGACTGACTGTATATCTATGTCATTTTATTTACTTTTGCTTTGCACATTTAACATGTTTTAGAATTAAGTATTAAATGCACAAAAAACCCTTTTTTAAAAATTGCATATATTAAATCAGTATTTGTATTTTGGATGTGGGAGGTGGTTCAGGGTGGAGAATGGAGAACAGTAGTTTGCCAAGAGACCCATTTCCTGCCTGTCTGCAATATTTCCCAGCTGTGGTTCTCTCCATTCTTAGAACTGTTTCCAAGATTGGGCCAGATGAACCAATGAGTTGTCCTTAATGGAAATTATTTTAGTTCACTTGAGCCAGCATCTGATTGATAGTCAATAAAAAGGTGAGAGAGCATCTGAAGAAATCAGGGACCCTGGCAACCTTCTGTTAAGTGGAGGCAAGAACACTGCCAGGAAAATGCCCCTTTGATGGGCAGGAGACAAAAAAAAGCTGCATATCTTTCTGATTAGCTTAAGGTCCTATGAATGCCCAGTTATCATCATTACAGTAATGTCCTGATAATAAAGAGTGTAATCTTTCATTCAGAGTTAGGAAGTTATAACCAGAGAGGGCCAGAATAGCTAATTTCCACCTCTCAACTATATTCCTTAGTGCCCTAGAGAGTGAGTTGCTCAGCTCCCACAAGGCTTTCAACTGTATCAGTAGGAAAGTGACTATCGTAAGTGTTTATGTTCATGTAGTTGTATATTTCTGTGATCTTTTGCTGAAAAATACTATAAAGATAAATAAACTACTTACCATTATTTTACGTTCTTTAAATAATCAAGTGCATCTGTCACTGGATTAAAAAACTGTGGTTATTTCTCAACAGTGAAATGCTTTTTTGGTTCTTGTCTCCCTTTAGCCTCCAAGAAGATGGAGCAGGAACCCCTTATGACAAGGAATCAACAGCAATTATAAAACTGAATAATACAACAGTTCTTTATTTAAAGGAGGTGACAAAATTTCTGGCCCTCGTTTGTTTTGTCAGAGAAGAAAGCTTTGAAAGAAAAGGTATTTTTATTTGTGGGAGTGGGAGGGGGCAATTTCAAAACCACCATATTTAGAGCAGGGGTTCTTAACTCGGCATCTGTTAACTTGTTTTTGTGATATTTTGATAAATGTATTTCAATGTAATTGGTTTCTTTTGTAATCTTATGTGTTTCATTTTATGATTCTAAACACTGTTTTGAAAAGGAGCCTTTAAGTCCATCCAAGACTCAAAAAAAAAAAAGGAACCCTTGATTTTGAATAATGTGTTTATTTGCTCCATTGTGCATGGGGATAGTTCTAGTACCCTGCAGTTTGAATACACCGGTAAGTAGATCAAGAGAGCATGACCTGAGGGTGTCCCTTTCTCCTCTTCATCAGATTAGGTTTCCAGTCAGGATTTCACTGAGGTATAGTGGAACAGGCTGCAATATTGAAAGGAAAGTGGCAGGTTTGTCAGTCAGTGAAGGCACCTGTAGTAAAATGGCTTTTGAGGTAGTTTGTTACAGCTGCACTTTTAGTGATCATAAACTCCTCACTTTTTTCTGTGACTTTTCTATTGCCCCAGGGAAGGACATGCAGTAGGTTTGATACCAGCTTATTCTCCCAATATAAGGGGAGATGGTAAATCAGGGTTCATGTATATTAAGTAAGGGTTTCAGTCATGTCAGTTCAATTGTATTATTTTAACACAACTCGGTGATGTCATTAGGATCCTAATCAAAGTGTGGGGGGGATGAACTTAATGATAGATAGAATAACATAGTAGTCTATTCTAAAATAGTCTAATAGTCTATTCTAAAACAAAATAAGTAAACCAAATAAAGATGCCTGCTGTTTTTCTCTTCTTAAACCGGGTAATAATATTTCAACACTGTTCTTCCTAAATTTTACACTTTTCAGATTGAGTGTATAGTTTGTATGTAGGCTTATAGTTCAGAGGTTGAAGGAAACATAGATCATTTAGTCTAAAGATTCCTAACCCAGGGCGCCTGAACTTGTTTTTAAAGATAGTTTGTTTGGGTTTTTTTTTTTTTTTTGGAGTGGGGAAGGCAAGGCAATTGGGGTTAAGTGACTTGTCTAAGGTCACATAGCTAGTAAGTATTAAGTGTCTGCTAGATTTGAACACAGATCCTCCTGACTCCAGGGCTTGTGCTCTATTCACTGCACCACCTAGCTGCCCCCTAAAAATAGTTTAATAACTATTTCAGTATGATTAGTTTCCTTTGTATAATTTTATGTATTTTATTTTATGTAATTAAAATATTATTCTGAGAGAGGCTACATGGGCTTTATGAGTCTTCTAAAAGAAGGGGAAACAAGTGTTTGTGAAGTACCTATTATGTGCCAGGTAGCAGGCAGCTAGGTGGCAAAATGGATAGAGTGCCAGGCCTGGAGTCAGGAATTCTCATTTTCATGAGTTCAAATCCAGCCTCAGACCTGTTTGCCTCATTTTAAAATGAGCTGGAGAAGGAAATGGCAAGCCAAGAAAACCCCAAATGGGGTCACGAAGAATTGGATATGACTGAAAGATAGCTGAACAACAAATGTGCCACGAATTATGATAAGTGATTTATAAATATTATCTCATTTAATCCCCCCAGCAACCCTGGGAGGTAGGTGCTATTATTATCCTCGTTTTATAGTTGAAGAAACAGGCAGAGAGAAGTTAAATGACTTATCTAGGGTCACACAGCTAGTTCAGATTGGAACTCAGAAG
Organism: Trichosurus vulpecula; assembly: GCF_011100635.1. Lineage (NCBI taxonomy): Eukaryota > Metazoa > Chordata > Mammalia > Diprotodontia > Phalangeridae > Trichosurus > Trichosurus vulpecula. The sequence continues at coordinate 183,791,097 of NC_050579.1, forward strand.
ACAAGTATCTGCATCTAGATTTGAATGTAGGTCTTCCTTACTCCAGGACCAATGCTCTAGCCACTGCATTACCCTGCTGCCACAAAACACTTAAAGCTTGGGGCAGCTAGGTGGTGCATTGAATAGAGCACTGGCCCTGGAGTCAGGAGGACCTGAGTTCAAATTTGACCTCAGATGCTTGATACTTACTAGCTGTGTGACTTTGGGCAAGTCACTTAACCCTGATCGCCTCTTCTCCTCCTCCAAAAAAAAGAATAACAACAACAACAAAAAAAAAACACATAAAGGTTAAGAACCCCTGACCTAGAACCCTCTTAATTTTACAATGAGGAAACTGAGACCCAGAGAGGTAAAGTAAAGTTTGCCTAAGGTCATACAATTAGGGAATGACAGAGCCAGGTTTTGAAGCCGGTGCTTTAAATCTAAATCCAGAGCTCTGTCTACTGTACCACTTAATGATAGTTAAATCTCAAAATAAAATGGACAAAATTTCTCCTCTTTTTAATAGAACACTGTTTTACAAATATCTTCCTTCCTATTTTATCTTTGTAAATGAAAAGAGCTGAGAAGAGTCTTAAAGATCATTGAGCCTAACACACATATTTATAGATGAGGAAACTGAGACCTAGAGACGTTGTTACTTGTCCGGCATTACATAGTAACAGAACTAGGATTAAGCACCAGTCACGCTTACTCCAAAGCCAGTGTTTGTTTCTTCCATGCCACCTGTTTTCTTGGTGAGGAAAAGTTATTTCTGGCATTTACTGGTGGATGAGTGTTTTAATTTCTGTTTTTGAAAATTAGAAGTACTTAATTATTCTACAGAAGTCAGTAAACACAAAATAGCATAATTGAAGAGAAAACAGAACAGAGGCCTGCAAAGGGAACCGGTAGAGGCTCCCCAGCACCCGGGATGATCTGGTTATGCTCTCAACTCAATTTGGTTGAGTTTCTTGGCAGCTAAAGTAGCACATTGGTTTCTATCATTTCACGCAGGCTCACTTGCTGTGACAAATAGAATTCACAAATAAAACTCAAGGGGGACTTTATAATGCAGGTCCTTGGTAAATCATTCTGGGACCATATTCAGAGGCGCTCTCTGTCTGGTTAAACAAAGTTTGTAGAGGCAAGTTGGTGTCATTGGTAGAAAGCTAGTGCTGCAGCAAGGAGATGTCATTTCAAGTCTTACCTTAACCTAATGAGTAATCGTTGTGTAGGCAATTCTTTAGGACTTTTTGTTTGCAGAGAAGATGCTGCCTGCTCTGGCAGAGGGTGGTTCCTTCAACTAATGAAATCATGAATTCCTATCCCTGTCCTCTTCTTTAGAAACCATTCTGCTCACCTAAAGCTTAGGCATTATTTCTATGAATGGGAGTAGGAAGGGTAAGTAATTGAGAAAACATAATTTTAAGTGATGTTACTGTCAATGTGTGAAATGATGTGATTATCTTAAAGAGGAATTTGATCATAGAGTAGTTTTTCATTCTGATTTGTCCAAGGGTAGAGTGAAAAGCTCACTGGGCTCCAGGTTAGTAGACTTGGAGGTTTGAGTTCTGGAGCTGCCATTTATTAGTTATATGACCTTGACCTCTCGGTAAGCCTGGGTTCACTTCTATGTAAAAAAACAAACAAACAAACAAACAAAAAACCCAGCAACAATAACAAGTGCTTTGCATCTTTGACCATGTACCTGAAAAGGGTGGTGAGAAAGACAATTTATAAATAATAAGGCACTCTAAAAATGAATTATTATTGATTGGATAATGTAGAGGAATTTTCTGGGGAAGGGTGAAGGATAGCAAGTCCTCTGTGTGTACTTTCATGGTGTGTAAAGATAGGACTTTAATCTCCAGAAATGTCAATCCAGCAACTTTTGTAACTGCTTACATTTTTTAGATACCTCTAAGTTACTGTGAACTTAGAAAACCTAAAACGTAAGATTCTAAACATTGTATCTGCAGAATTTATCAAGATGACTGTGTATGCCAGAATTAACTAAGTTTACTAACCCAGGGTCACATCTTGGGTTTTCCCTAGATTACTATTAATAATGCTAAATAATTTTAAATTAAATATAAAAAGGTTTACTGTTCATTAAGTGATTAATACCAGCAATCATAATAATAAAGACTAGCACTTACATAGTGCTTTAAGATTTGCAAAGCACTTTACATATGTTATCTTATTTAGTCCTCACAACCCCCTTATGATGTAGGTGCTATTATTAATTCCATTATACAGATGAGGAAACTGAGGCTGAGAAAGGTTAAATGGCTTGCCCAGGGTAATACAACTAATAAGTGTCTGAGGTAGGATGCACACACACTTAGGTTTACACTCCAGGTTCAACATTCTCCTTAAATTTCATAAAGTAGTCCTTTTTTTTTTCTTTTTTGGTTTTTTGGCAAGGCAGTTGGGGTTAAGTGACTTGCCCAAGGTCACACAGCTAATACATGTGCCAAGTGTCTGAGGCCACATTTGAACTCAGGTCCTCCTGACTCCAGGGCTGGTGCTCTACTCACTGTGCCACCTAGCTGCCCCCCAGTAGTCCTTTTTATCATGTCATGAAGGGACACCTGGGTTCTTCAAAGCTGTGTCAACACAGCGCAAACTCTCAAAGATCCTAGCCAGCTAGAAAGGCTTATACAAAGGGTTTTTGAATGGACAATGTCTATCCTTCAAGGTCCAGCTTAGATGAGTTTGAAGAGCCTTATTTTCCAGCTACCAAGAACTGATTTTTTTTTTCCTTTTGGTCAGCTCATGAAACTGTTTACCAAGGCATGGAGGAGTTGTGATCTATTTGAAATATTTTTAAGCCAAGCGACAAACCTTGTTATGTAGTATACTACTTTATTGCAAACATTACAAAGATTTCTGAGGTTGTGCCTACAGCTTGTGCCCACAAAAACCTTGGTTTTTTTTTTCTTCTTGATTTCCTTGTCTGAGAATTCTACTCTGATAGAAAGCAGAGAGAGCTTTGCCAAACTTCAGATGTGATTAGTTAATTGCTGCCATACAACCAGCAGAGGGCACTCACCCATCACTTTTGTGTGCAAAGGTGACTGACTGATAGTAGGCTTTTTCTCTCCCTTAGCAAATAAATGAGTCAGTATCTGAGCATTTCTAGCAAATTTTTGCAATGATGGGAAATTTTTGTTTATAAATAATAATTGAAGATTAGAAGTGGAATAATAAGGCAGTCTAAAAATAAGTTATTATTGATTGGATAATGTAGGGGAGTTTTCCAGGGGAAGGGTATTCTAATGGAACAATAACTAATATATAATAGCTTTATATGTGTTAACTCATTTGATCCTCATTATGCACTTTACTGATGAGGAAACTGAGGCTGAGAGAGGTTAAGTTGACTTGCCCAGAAGTTAAAGTCACATAGCCAAGGATTGTCTTGAGAGAGGATTCAAACTCAGGTCTTCCTGATTTAAAGTCCTACATTCTATCCACTGGACCATCTAAAACTGGGAAGAAAATTTGTTTTCCAGCCTGGCTCTGCCATTAACCAGTTGTATGTATGACTTTGGTGCATATCTTAACAGACCAATTTCCTGGTCTGTTAAATATGGTCAATTAATGAAATGATCTCTTAAGTCCCTAAAGGTTTATGAACTTAGAGCTGGAAGGAACCTCAGAGGTTATTTAATACAGAAATGTCAAATTCATAGCCAGAAAGCCTCATGTGGCTCCCAAAACTCCTAAATGCTGGCAGAACCAGATCAAAATCTAATGGGAAATGTTTAACAAAATAAATAAAAATACAGTACAACACAGATAATAGTAACTTGTGGTTTTCTTAGTCAATATGTGGCCACAAGTATCTGTTTTGATTTGAATTTGACACAGTTGATTTTGTCCAAACCCCTCATTTTTCACCAGCAAAATTTTTTGATTCTGTTTCTTCAATAAAAGGAGTTTTGCCTTACAACCCAAAGCACTAAAAGAGAAACACATTTCTAGTTTAGAATATATATTGGTCCTCTATAAATGTGTTTTATAATTAATGGAGATGCTAAAAACTGCTTTCTCATTGTTATTTTTTTGGGGATACCCAATACAGTATTTTTTTTAAAGATAGTGCTGTATTTTAACAGAAGAAAATATGCTCAGAAAGACACATAAGCTGGATCCTACTGCTAAAGGGCAGCCAGGTGGCACTGTGACTCTGGGCAAATCACTTAACCCTGTTTGCCTCAGTTTCCTCATCTGTAAAATGAACTGGATAAGGAAATGGAAAACCACTCCAGTCTTTTTGCCAAGAAAACTCCAAATTGGGTCATAGAGATTTGGACACAACTGAATAACAACAACAACTCTAGCTCCCTTTAAATTTCCTTAATACTATATGATATGAGAATTGAGAAAAATGAAACATCGCTGTGAGTTCATGGGCTCAGTTCTGAAACCGCTTACTGTGGCTTTGGAATTTCCACTGTACTAACTCATAAATCTACTATCACTCAGGCACAGATCATAATTGCCAGAGCTCTAGATTTAGAATTCCCCAGGGCCAAATTGTTGAGCCTGGGGGCCTCCAGGTCTTGGTCTAGTGGCAGTATACAGCATAAAGATGTTACCATAACTTGGCTGTTAACATTTTTTTTGACATTTTTAAACTACTCTGCTCTCCTCTCCAGGGCTCATTGACTATAATTTCCACTGTTTCCGCAAAGCCATCCATGAAGTATTTGAGGTGAGGATGAGAATAGCAAAATCTCGAAAAGTTCAGAGTCAGATGCGGAAGAAAAAAGGAACCACCCCTAATGGGACGCCTAGAGTTCTGCTCTGAGATTTTGGTGACAGCCTTTGAGATCAAGGCTATTTGATGAGACTGCCACTTGGAACTGTACCAGAGGAAGAGGAAGAGAGAAAATTGGACACATGACTTGGATTTGTTATATAACAATCAGTGCGACACACTTGATCCTTTTTCAAAAATAATAATAATAAAGTAAGCACTTTCAGCAACAAAACAACTTGTATATTAAACAGTGAAGTGAAATCTGTTGTAAGAATGTTCTTAATATAAAATGTACATTTTTTTCTTTTGGTCCATAGTAAGAAAAATCAGTTGTCAGAACTGTCAGGTACTGTACATACTTTGTACTTTTTCATGTTTTTTCTCATGGAACAGAACTTTGATAAAAATTAGTTTTCTAAGCTGTTTTCCCTACCTGGTGTCAGTGACATGCATAATAGAGTTCATTTGCATATGGCAATCTTAGAATCATCAAATAATGTTGCCTTGGGACAATGCCTTTTTTTCTTATCTTTTAAAAGAATTTATGAACATTTGGTACCAGTTATTCAGTTAAATACTTCCCCCCAATTTGTAGCTAGAGCAGTGTGCTCGCATGGCAATAAGAACCCTTCTCATAATTATTAACTAATTGATAAAGATTGGGCAGTTAGGTGGTATAGTGGATAGAGTGCAGGGACTGGAGTCAGAAAGACTCATCCTTCTGAGTCCAAATCTGGCCTCAGACACTTACTAGCTCTGTGATCCTGGGCAAGTCACTTCACCCAGTTTGCCTCAGTTTCCTCATCTTTAAAATGATCTGGAAAAGGAAATGGCAAACCACTGCAATATCTTTGCCAAGAGAACCCCAAATGGGGTCATAAAGAGTCAGACATGACTGAAAAATCTGAACAACAAAAAGAGCCAAATTCAGGGTCCTGACAAATGCCCTACCCTTTTTCAGATCTTTTTACTATTTTTACCTCAACTGTTATCTCTAAAGTAACTTTATACCAAGTGGATATTCATTTTGTAAACTTGCTCATTGCTGCATTACTGTTTTTACAACATTGGGGACCAGATTTTCAAAGTGGTGTCCACAATTTCTTCAAAGAAGGGTGCTGCTGAAACACTGGTATGTGTTTGACATTTTGTACCTGCCATATGGAGTTAAAGAGACCTCAGGTATTGAGAATATACCCGCTGAAGTGACTGGCAATTGCAGGCTTAAATGAAGAAGGGACAATTTTGAAGCTCTGGGTTCCTTAGAAAAGGGTGGGTACAAGGGAGTGTAGGGCACATTTAAGAGTTTTATTCAAGGGCCAATTTCCCATTTTGCCATGTGCTGTCACTGAATGTATTCCTGTTCAAAGCAACCCCTAAAGCATGGCCTTGTTCAGTCTATTTATCATCTTTGCTTCTCCCTGTTATGTGTGACCGGGTGTACCTTTTTTCTGGCATTAAAATGCTCTGAGCTTCCCTTCTGACATTCTCCTTTTAAGGCTGTAAAGCTGTCCTGGAAATGCCTGCAAGGCAGTGAGAAATTAGAAAGCCTTAAAAGTAACAGAAGATATTGGTTCCCATGAAAATCAGGCATTCCTGTTCATCTTATACCAGGAAAATTGGAAAGGACTGTCAACCTCCCCAGGCTGAGAAAACCGTAACATGATAATCACAGGAAATACGAGGGGTGGGTGAATTGGGACAAGAATTGGACATTGGAGGAGAATTTCAGTGCCATCAGGTTGTGAAGAGGCTTGTGAAGGTACAATATTAGGTTCTAGGAGAAATGGTAAGACAAAGTTTGTCTTTCTTCGCTATCTCCTGCCCCTCAAAAAACCTGCCACCTGAAACCTAACCTAAGATGTGAGCTGATAAAAATTTGGGGTATGACTCAAAAGGGTCATAAACCTAAGGAGTTTAATAAAAAACACGATGACTGGTCCAGATGGGTATCTGCCCTTTAGCATGGCATAGAAGACACAATGTTAGACTTGGAGTCAGAAAATCTTGGATTCGAATCCTGCCTCTGATACTAACTGTGTTAACAGTGGGCCAGTGGGCAAATCATTTAAACTCTCTGGGCCTTATTTTCCTCATTTGTAAAATGAAAGGGTTGGACTTTATGATCTTAAGGTCTCTTCCAGCACTAAATCTATGATCCTATAACTCCTCACAATTACTGGGCTCTTGGATTAGCAGGGAGCTTTTGCCAGGGTTTCCTAAGTAGGCTCTTGATGTGTTTTTGCCTACAGTTTCAGTCTACATTGATATTTGGGTAGCTATCTGCACAGTGAATAAATAAAACTTTGGCATGCTACTTCAAAAGAGTCGTGGACATTAGCAATCCTATTCTTTAAATTTTCCTAAAAATTGTTTCCTTCTGAACAGGTTAATCGAGCAAAGAATGAGTTTTTAAATGTGAATTTACTCAAGCCGTTCTTGCCTCTTTAAATAATAGAGTACGCCATTAAACTATACATATTTTAATCATTTTGGCCCTTCCATGCTTATGTTGTAGGTATGTGATACATTCATAAATGTTTAAATATACATATATGTATACAGACATATGTGCCTTAAAAACATATCACCATAACAGTTTTGAGGGGGGAGACTAAAACAGTATCTACTGTAGGTCCAATCTCATGGTTATGTAATAAATGCTTGTTGACTGACTGATAGTTTATCTTCCCAGCACTGGAAAATTCACACTAAAAGTTAGCATTGGCCATTTGCTTATGGAATGTGATGAAATATATCCATGACTTTTTAGAGAGGCACTTTAGAGGAGTAAGTTAACATTTCTGGTCTTAACATTTATTTTTTTTAATAAAATTTTGAGTTCCAAATGTTCTCCCTCTACCCACCCAAGACAATAAGCAATTTGATATAGGTTATATATGTGTAATCATGTAAAACCGACATTTCCAGTCTTAGCGTCAATGAAATAGAAACCTAGCGTTTTGATTACATTCTCAATTTTCTTTCTGACATAGCCAAAATTTGAGTCTGGAGCCTGTGACCATAAACTTAAAGACCACACACAGCTAAGTACACAGGCTGATTATTGATAATCTTCTGAGACTGAGATAAGCCCCAGAACATAGTGCTTCCAAGGCAGGCCCACCTTTGGCTATAAGGAAAATTAGAACTTACGTGGGGACCTGAGAGCAATCAAATTGAATTTGAGAATGACATCCTCCTCATTTATTTCAGTGATGCAGATTATTAAGTGCTTTTGGCCAGAGCGTAGGGCATTTTAGTGAGGCATAATTCAAAAGCCAAGATGACACTGATTTGATTACCAAAACACATGTACTGGGTGCCCAGAAAAAGCTTAGAATCACAGTGTTATTTTTCAAGTATGGAGTACATGTGAGCTCTGGGTATTTAAAACAGTTCTGAAAAGGCTAAACTGTCTTGATTATTATTAAAATATAACATATACATTCTACCTGTATGAGCCTGATATGATTTTGTAACCAGCTGCTTTATTTTCATCAAAGAAGGCAAAGTGGTAATGCTTATAAATGCTCAGTTTATGAAGCATGGTTAGTGATGGAGTTGCTTGCAAAACTCTTTCCTCGGTAGTTAAAACCTAGTCACAATTTTATTTCTATTTTTCTTTAAAAGTTTGAATTAGATACAATGTGGCATAATAGTTATTTTTCTGGATGATGTTGAAGATCTACAAGAATATTCATACTTGTGCTTTACTTGCTTATCAGTAGAACAATTTACTCTAAGTTCTTCCAGAATTGCTTGAGGTAGGAAAAAAGTCAACAAAGATTGGATTCCATCCATGGCCAGCTGGCCTTGGCATTAGAAAGACCTACGTGGCTTCAAGTCCTGTCCCTAACACCATGCTATCTGTGTGACTTTGGGCTAATCGTTTAAAGTCTCAGTGCCAAAGGGAACTTGACAAAGATTATTAAGGTATAGAACAGCTATGAATCTACATTGGCAAAGAGAATTTCCAATCTGACAATTATACATACTGATGAATTCACATGTTTAGACTGCTGTCTCCACCCCCTACCTCACAAAAACAAGTGGAGGGAAAAATTCAGAGTAGGCAAAAATGTGAATATTCAGGGAGGCTTAAAACTAATCTTTCTGACATCAAAATAATCTGTTGAAAAAGAGGCAGGATTGCTGATGTCTTTGGAGTGATTGATTATGAATGTGTCACTATAGATTAAGTGGATTCAGTAAAATGTGTTAAAACTAGATTAAACTGAAAAAACACAAATTAATGTGCAAAGCAGAATATCTCAACTAGATTGAATCCTCATATTCTCATTCTTGTTGCAAAAAATGCACACAAATTAATGTGCAGAAGAGAATATTTCAACTAGATTGAATCCTCATACTCTTGTTGCAAAAAATAATAAAATTCTCCACTAATTCAGATTTGTGTTAGAGGTGTGCCTATTGGGACAACAGCAGAATGGACTAACTTAGTCATTTAACAAGTTCATTTCTCCTGCTCCAACCTTTATCCCTCCCTATAACCCAAAACTCACTTGGAATTTGTGTTCCTACAGGGCAACCCTACCCTCAGTTTATTCATTAAGATTCTATCTTATGATGACACTGTACAGGATGTCCCAGAAGTCTTAGTGCAGTTTTTAAGCTTTAATATCACTATAAAAGGGGCAGCTAGGTGGTGCAGTGAGTAGAGCACCGGCCCTGGAGTCAGGAGGACCTGAGTTCAAATCCAGCCTCAGACACTTGACACTTGTACTAGCTGTGTGACCTTGGGCAAGTCACTTAACCCCAATTGCCCTGCCAAAAAGCCAAAAAAAAATATATCACTATAAAGCTCTATAAAACAGCTCCTCTGTGGCAGCAATTCTTAACCATTTTATTGTCCTGGGTCTTTTGGCAGTTTGGTAGACCTCTTGTCAAAATAATGTTTTAAATGCATAAAATAAAATGCATGGGGTTATGAAGGAAACCTATTATGTTGAAATAAAGTTATGGAAATATTTTTTAAAACAAGTTTACAAACTTCAGGCTAAGAACGTTTGTCTTTGGATAGTTTTGACTTAAAATACATTTTAAATATAAGGTCCAAATATTTTTATTGGAAAATGTGACCTTAAATACGGTATTTTCCATGAATGATAATAATGAATTTTTTTTTCCTGTGAAAAGAAAAATCTAATTCTAAGCAATAGACATCATATAGTAAGGTGTATATGGATTTCCCCAAAAGTCTTTCTTAAAAACCTTGAAGGTAGGGACCAATAAACTCCTTAAAATTTATTACTGTTTTTGTATAGAAGGATTCATGGGCTAGCTTGTTAAAAAAAGTTATTTTAAATACAAAATCATTATTTCCTTAGATGACTGTGAAAACCTACAAATATTTTCCTTATTTGTAGAGTAATTGCTTCTTACTAGAACAGTTTACTGGTAGTTCTTCCAGAATTGCTTGAGGTAGAAAAGAAAGTCAACAAAGATTAGATTCAATTCCCTTTAATCTATCTAGATAACTGAGGCAAAGCAGGATATACTGAACCTGGTAGCAAAATATGCATTCTTTTGCTTGTCCTTATTTATAGCAGAGAATTTAAAATAAGGATAGCCAATTAATTGGATTTTCTATGAAGTAATGAGGTATGAAGTGCTGGTAAATTTTAAGGTCAAGCTTTTGATCATGGGTATAATTCAGCCTTTCATTCATGTGTATTTTCAATATGTGCAATAAATAACTTGCATAGTATAAAACTCTGGTTTTGGCGTGTTTTCGGTAATAGAAGACAATCCAAGATTTTCAAGTAGATGAAGATTCAATTTGGATTCCAAGTCAGTATTGGGAGGTAAGCAAATGGAGTTCATTCAACTTGGCCACAATGTCCTGCACATAGTAGGTGTTTTATAAATGCTTATTGAATTGATTGGAGTTTATAGGGCATAATTTAATCCAGGAGTGGGAAACCTGAGGCCACGAGGCTGGCTACATGTGACCCTCTAAGTCCTCAAATGCGGCCTTTTGACTGAATCCAAACTTCACAGAACAAATCCCCTTAATAAGAGGATTTCTTCTCTAAAACTTGGACTCAAGTCAAAAGGCGGCACCGAAAGACCTAGGAGATTAAATTTTAATCTGTGTAACTTTGGACAGCTAGATGGCTCAGTGGAGCCACACCTCTGTTTGCCTTGAACCACTGGAGAAGGAAATGGCAAACCTTTCCGGTATCCTTGGCAAGAAAACCCCATGGACAGTAGGCTGTACGGGGTCACGAAGAGTCAAACATGACTGGACAACAAAAGCTTTGAAAGTTTAAACTGCTCCAAGGTTCTGGGAATACCCTGAATAGGTAGTCCTGGACCGAGAAACATCTGATTTACCTATAACTCATACTATGTTACTAAAGTCATTGCTGCTCCTCATGCCTATTGCCTACGAGAGCCCTTGATGTTGTCATGGAAGCCATTAAAAAATAAAAAACCAAACCCAAAGAACTATAGCTCTTGGAGAATCTTTGGATTCCAAAGCAGAGAAGAGAAAGGGAAGAATCTGTGAAAGCAGAAACAGTTCAAGAAATTTGACCTTGAGGGCAGATTTAATGGGAGACAACTTCTGAGTCTCCCACTAATCTTAGTGGGAAATTGTTCATCTTTTTTTTGGGGGGGCAGGGCAATTGGGGTTAAGTGATTTGTCCAAGGTCACACAGCTAGTACATGTGTTAATTGTCTGAGGCTGGATTTGAACTCAGGTCCTCCTGACTTCAGGGCCAGTGCTCTACTCACTGCACCACCTAGACTCCCACTAGTCTTAACGAGAGTCCTTACTAGTCTTGGTAGGAGGCTTGTTGTTGTTCAGTCATTTCAGTCATGTCCAATTCTTTGTGACCCCATTTAGGGTTTTCTTGGCAAAGATACTGGAGTGATTTGCCATTTCCTTCCCCAGTTCATTTCACAGATGAGAAAACTGAGGCAAACAGGGTTAAATGACTTGCCGAAGGTCATACAACTGGTAAATATCTAAGGCCAGATTTGAACACAGGTCTTCCTGACTGTAGCCCCAGTGCTCTGTCCTCTGTGAATGTAAGAGACTACTACTCCCAAATCTCTCTCCTTCCTGTTTCCAAACTTTTGGTTCACTATTATCTCCAACTAGGGATTGCCAGAATTCTTTAATTTTTTTTTAAATTCTGAACTTAAATACCAAAAAGAGGACATTTCTATATACGTAGAAGAATGCAAAAGTAGAATTGTATAGGAAAGTGTGAGTTTCCATTTCACATTGCCCACTTTTTTAAAAGTATATAATAAATTCCATACATTCCTTTCAAAACTGTCCTGCTGATCTCTCCTTCCTTCCAAACTTCTTTCTGTTCTCTTCTGTGCAGTTTAAAAAAATGTTTCAATGGCCCTTTTTGGGCCACCCACTCACTGTCATTAAAAATGGGGAAAAAAATAACAGATAAGCATAACCAAATGAAACAAATCTACACAGTGACTACCAAGTAACCTCCTTTAACACCTGACTAACTGAGGCATGTTAGGAAGGACCTGGAAGTTTTGATAGGGGTATAGCTGAGAGAAGAGGATGACTGGTTTACTCAGAGCTATCTGGGGGTCCAGTGGGGTAGTTTTGAGTATGTCACTGCAGTGGGAGGCTCAGATTAGCTTGAGAATACTGACTACTATGGGGCCTACATAGGAAAAGGGTAAAGAAAGGGATTTGGAAGGACACCAAAGACAAACTTGTCAATTTCAAAATTTTGTTTATGTTCTTCCCTGGGCTCAAGAAATACATAGAGGCCTTCTTCCTCAGACTTGAATTCCATGGCTCCTGCTTTCAGGACCCAGCATTCAGGCTAGTGATATAAGAACTACAGTTTAATAGGTTATGGGTTACATAAGGCAACAGTAAATATTTATTAAGCACATACCATGTTCCAGGTATGGTGCTAAGTATTAGGAATACAAATACAATCAAAAAGAAAAACAATCCCAACTTTCAAAGAGTTTACATTCTAATGGGGTGGATAACACATAAAAAGGAAGCTTGGGTCGGGGGAGAAGAAATGGTCATAAGCTTTTGCAGCTTTGTCTGGGAACTTAAACACTAGTTCTGAAAATAAATTTATGGGGGTGGGGAGTGTTCTGGGTTTCAAAAAACTGACCTGAAAGTCACCTTTGGAACATAGTCTGTTAGTAAGTTAGAGGTGAGGTAGTGGAAACACTTGGAGTCAAAAGACTCAGTACACCTGCAATGGAATCTTGGCTTTGCCCCTTACTAGTTGTGACACCCTGCCAAGTCATTTGAATTACCTGTTATTTTACTTGTCAAATAAGAAGGCCGAACTAGATGATTTTTAAAGGTTCTAATATTCTATGATCTTTCACTACATATATCCTGAGTTAGGCTTTAAAAGCCAAGATTGCATGAACAAAAGTTCTCATGAGGCCTTTTTAGCAAAAGAAAAGTGCTCTTAGCTACCTTAAAGAGATTGCTATAATTATATATTATATGTATATAATATATAACATTATGATAATATATAATATTATATTACAAAAGTGACAGGATTATATTTATCCATCTGAAAGTCTAGCTTACCATCTTCATGTAGTTTTTTTTTAAACAAAATTGACTTTCATGCTTAGGGCAATAAAACATTGTGCCTTTCTAACATTTCACAGACAACTTAATGGGTCTTCAGAATTTATGTGATCTCTTCATCTAATCTACATAATTATAGAGCTGTCTATAAGCTTTAAAGAAAAAAAATTCACATCTTTTCATAATGATGTATTTCAGTATCCTACTCCCTTAACTTAGAATTTCATGACTTGAATCCATTCTTTTATAATTTGTGTATTACCTGATGCCTAGGCTTTATTGAGAAATACAGAATGACTACTCACAGGCTAATCACCTGTTCAATAACCAACTATTTACTAGATCAGAAAAAAAACCCACCACATCTCCTTCTTAACTCTAATTAATTTTAAATCAGCACTGGTTACAGTGGAGTTGGTTGGATTAGTCTCCTCTTGAAATATGGTGTCTTCCCCATCCTTAAAAAAACTCCCTCTTGAGCTGCATATCCCTGGTAGTCCTCTTTCTTCTCTTTTGTGGTTAAACTCCTTGAGAAGCCCATCTACTATACATGCTTCTACCCTTTTTAACTCTGCAGTCTGGTTTTCAACCTCATCATACAACTGAAACTGTTCTCTCCAAAGTGACTAATGATCCCTTAATTTCCAAATCTAATGTTTTTTTTGAGTCCTTATCCTTCTTGATCTCTCTGTAGCCTTTGATGCTATTGATCATCTACTACTCCTTGATCTTCTTTCTCCTGGTTCTGTTCCTACCTATCTGACCATTCCTCAGTCTCTTTTGCTGTCTCTTCATTCAAATCATTCCTGCTAATCACGGGTGTCCTCCTGGGTTCTTTCGCTTTTCCTTATCCTTTCTCTAGTCTGCTTCACTTGGTGATTCATTTAGCTTCCATAGATTCAATTATCATCTCTAAAGATTCTCAGATCTACTTGTCTGGTCCTACTTTCTTACTTAACCTCCAGTTGAATCTCCCGCTCTTTACTGGATATATCCAACTGGATATTGTGTAGATTTAACATTTCTAAAACTGAACTTGTTACCTTTAGCCCCCAAACCCTTTCCTCTTCGTAACTTCCCTATTACTGCTGAGGATTCCACCTTGCTCCCAGTCACTCAAGCTCACAATCTAGTGCTCATCTTCAACCTCTCACTCTCTTTTACCTCTATCATATAATCAGTTGCCAAGTTCTGTCATTTCTACCTTTGTAACACCTTTCCTTTATGCCCCCTTCTCTCCTCTGACACTGCCACCACACTAATTCAGGCCCTTATCGCCTCATGCCTGGATTAGCGCATTCCCTCAAGTTGGTTAGTCCCTTGCCTCAAGCCTCTCTCCATTCCAGCATATCCTCCACTCTTGATCTTCCTAAAATGCAGATCTGACCATATTACCCCATTATTCAATAAACTTGAGTAGTTTTCTGTTATCTCAAATCCTCTGTTTGGCTTTTAAAGCCCTGCATAACCTGGCCTCTTCCTATATTTTCAGGCTTTTTATACCTTAGTCCTTTTGGGATCTAGTGACACTGGCCTCCTTGCTGTTCCTCAAACATGACACTAGATCTCTTGACTGAGTATTTTCACCACCTGTCCTAGCTGTCAGTCTCTTCTTCATCTCTACCTCCTGGCTTCCTTCAGGTCTCAGCTGAGGTCCAACCGTCTGCAAGAAGCCTTTCTCAGTTCTCCTTAATCTTTGTGCCTTCCCTCTGAGACTATCTTCAATTTATTTTGTTTATATATAAATATATATGCGTGTATATAGACACATATATTTTTATACATAGTTATTTGCATATTTTCTCCCCCATTAAATTGTAAGCTCCTTGAGGGCAAGGACTATTTTATTGCCTTTCTTTGTATCCCCAGCACTGAGCACAGTGCTGAGCACTTAATATGCTTGTTGACTGACTGAACTATATTTTATGGTGTTTACATTTTGATTTTTAATTTATAATATTTACTTTGATATTCCTAAAATCTGCCATGACTACAGATGCCATCACTACTCTCTCCACCAAAGCACATTATAACTGTGCTAGGTCATAACAGACAACTGCTCTCTAAATAGGTAATTTGTGATCAACGAATTGCCACAGCCAGGGGAGCAATAAACAGGCCATATGCATAAAGCTTGAAAACCTAAGAGGTTAGACAGGATCACAGAAGGTAAAACAGACAATTTTGGTGACCTAAAATTGAAACGTTATTGCACAGACAAAAATCAGTTTAGCTAAAATTAAGAGATAAGTAGGTAAATGGGGAAAATAATCTTTGTAGCAAGTTTGTCTGATAGAGGTTGCTTTTTCTAAGATACATAGGGAACTGAGCAAAATTTATAAGAATAAACACCATTCCCCAAGTGTTAAATGGCCAAAGTATAGGAATAGGCAGTTTTTAGAGGAGGAATTCTAAATTATCAAAGGCCATATTTAAAAAAAAACAACAACTCCAAATCCCTAATAATTAGAGAAATTCAAATCAAAGTAACTCTGAGGTACCACCTCACATCCATCAGAATAGCAAAGTTGACCAAAAAGGAAAATGACAAATGCTAGAGGTGCTGTGGGAAAATAGGTACCTCAATGCACTATTGGTAGAGCTATGAATTTGTCTAGCCATTCTGGAAAGCAATTTGGAACTATGCCCAAAAGTTATTAAACTATACATGCCCTTTGACTCAGTCATACCGCTTTTGGACCTATGCCCCAAAAGAGATCAAAGAAAGTAAGGAAGAACCCATTTGTACAAAAATATTTATAGCAACTCTTTCTATGCAGGCAATTAACTGGAAACCAAGGGGGTGCCCATTAACCAGGGAATAGTTGAACAAGTTATGACATATGAATATGATGTAATACTATTGTCCTATAAGGAATGATGAAGGGGGAAGTTTCAGAGAAAACTGGGAAGGCTAGTTTGAACTGATGAAGTTACAACAAATGAATATGATAGAATACTACTATCCTGTAAGGAATGATGAAGGGGTAAGTTTCAGAGAAAACTGGGAAGACTTGTTTGAACTGATGCAGAGTGAAGTGAGCAGAACCAGGAGAACAATTTATACAATAACAACTATGTTGTAAAAACAAACAACTGAAAGATTTGAAAACTCTGATCGACACAATGAGCAACCACTGTTACAGAGGAGTAGTGATAAAACATACTACCCACAAGATTTGATAGACTAAAAATGTAGATTGAGACATATATACATATATATGCATGTGTACACATATTTACACACACATATATGTGCATTTTTTTTACGTGACCAATGTGGGAATTTGTTTTATTTGACTATTTATATTCATTACAAGGGCTTTGTTTTTCTGTCTTTTTTCAATGGACCATGGTGAGAGAGAGGAAGATGTTGGTAACTGAAAAAAAAGTAAAATTTAATTAAAAAAATAAAGAAAAACTAAAAGATTTGCAGGCAGATGGTGTAATGGAGAAATTGTTGGATTTATTAGTCAGGAGGATCTGATTTCAAATCCTTCCCCAGGCAAGAAACAACCCTCAGACTCATTTTCCCCATTTGGGAAAGAAGTGGGGATAATAATGACACCTAACAGAATGTAGTAAGGATCAAATGTAAAACACTTGGTAAGCCTCAAGTGCTATATAAATGCTAATTAGTAGTCATAATAATAGTAGCAGCAGTAGCAGTAGTAGTAGTAGTAACCATCATTGGAGATCTCAGAATGAGTAGAGATAAGAAGAGAAGATCCATGGATCTGTTACCTGAATTGGTTCTCCAGCTATATGATTCCTTAGGGGCTTTTGGTCTTAGAGATATTGCAGTGGAAGAAAAGGAGTAAGGGAGAGGAAAGAGTTGTAACTCTCTAAATGGGTAGTAGAAAAGGCTAGATGGTGATCCTTAGGGGGCTTGGGAAAGGTTGAAGCATCTGAGATGCCTTTCCACTAGCTATCTGGGTCACCCAGAGGCTTGCTATCTCAGATCAGCTAGTGAGGAAAGGGAGAAAGTGACTACTTAAAGCTATGACTGAAGGGAGCAGCTCACCTCCCAGGTGTTAGCGCCAAAGACGACTTATAGAGAAGAGTGGATGGTAGCAACTCCAACACCTTCTCTTAAGATGGCTTACAAGCTATCCTTTTTTCATATTTTAAAAAAATAGGGGTCCCATTTTTTTTTAATTTTTAGTTTACAACACTCGGTTCTACATAATTTTGAGTTTCAGATTTTCTTCCCTCTCTCCCCCACTCCCTCCCCAAGATGGCATGGAATCCCATATAGCTTTCACATAAAACTTCACATTGAATTAATTTACACACTAGTCAAGTTATGGAGAAGAACTGTGATCAATGAAATGAATCATGCAAAAGAAGAAACAGGACCAAAAAAAAAAACCAACCCAAAAACAAAAACAAAAGAGAAAAAAAAAGGGGGGGGGGGAAAGGCTAGCATGAAGTGTGCCTCAATCTGCATTCATACTTCATAGTTCTTTCTCTGGATGTAGATAGCATTCTCCATCGTGAGTCCATATATCTGTGGTTGTGCACAATGTTCTCCAGGCTCTGCTCCGCTCACTCAGCATTATGTCGTGTAGGTTTTTCCAGGTTGTTATGAATTCCGTATCATGCCCATTTCTTATAGCACAATAGTATTCCATTACCTTCATATAAAGGGTCCCATTTCTGATACACATCAGAGACATTTCGGTTTTTTTTTTTTTAACTAGCTCCCAGGGATTTTAGGGGCAGCTAGATGGTATAGTAGATAGAGTGCTGGGCCTGATGTCAGCAGGATCTGAGTTCAAATCCAGCCTTAGACACTTAGTGTGACCCTGGTCAAATCACTTAATCCTGTTTGCCTCAGTTTCCTTATTTGTAAAATGAAATGGAAAAAGAAATGGAAAAAGAAATGGCTAATTATTCCAGTATTTTTGTCAAGAAAACCCCAAATGACATCATAAAGAATCAGACATAACTGAAAACAACTGAATAACAAAGGATATTAGGAAAGCAACTGGCAGAATGGGATGGTGAGAGTGGGATTGTAAGTCTCACCCTTCTTATCTCTATTTAAAATATAGGGATCTATTATCCATAAGAATTAGAATAAAAAACAAAAAACAAAAACAACCTGAATACCTGCTTCATTTGTGCTCAGCTAAGCATTATCACAATTTTAGAAATGGGGAGAGATCTTCCCAACAACTTAAGAATGTAAGAAATTGCACAGGTAAGTGAAAAAATAATCAAAGTATTCCAGAGAGCTTTTTCATTGTCACTAACCAATTTGACCAAGGCTGAAGGAAATGGCTTTAAGACTTTTTCCTAAAGAGTACTCAAGAATTTGCTTTGTAGCTCTTCCCTTGAAACCAAACAGTAATGTTGACCTAGATGTGTGTGAGCGTGTGTGTGTGTGTGTGTGTGTGTGTGTGTGTATGTTCTGGGAGATGAAGGGGCAAGACTTCACAAGGATTTGACTGTTAAGGAGAAAAAAGTCTCCATTTACCAACATAGCTATGTACATATAAATATAAATATATATGCATAAATATATATGTATACACAAATTTTATTATTGACATTGCTCAGTAGATAATATATATACATATGTATGCACATATACATATGTATGCACATATACATGTATATGCATATATTCTCTATCAAGCAATATCAATATAAATTTACATGTGCATATATTTGCATATATATTCTCTACAAAGCAGTAGCAACTCATTTATGTTCACAAAGGAAGGTTACTGGGGTTAACCAGTCAGGAGTTGCTTTATTAAGTCAGGAAGGGGTATGTTGCAACTCTTAATTGATCCCTCTCATGTACACATTTTATACACACACACATACATACATATATATATATATATACACATATATTTATAAACTTGGCAAATATCAACAAACATGAACATTTCCATATACAAAGAAGTACAGAAAAAGCAGACTGTAAATGACGCTATGAATTTTTATTACCTATAGATTGAGGGGGGCATATATTAAATTTAGCATTGTAGTATGAATACTGCCCTGCTTGTCTATATCCCCAGAACTTCCTTCTACTTTCTTCTGCATAGTTTTAAAATGTTTCAGTGCCACTCTTTTTTTTTTGGTATTACTACTTCCACTGCCTCTCATAAGTCTCCCCCCAAAAAAAGCACTGCTCTATAACAAATAAGTATAACCCAACAAAACAAACTTATACATTGGTTGTTTCTTAAAACATATATGTCATCTGAAATGGCACAGTCCATCACCTCTCTTCCAAGAAGAGGTGGGATGTATGACTCATCACCAGTCTTCTGAAGTAACATTGTATTGATCAGGTCATTGTATTGATCAGAGTATCAGTCTTTCACAGTTGTTTTCCTTTACAATATTGGAGGTATATGGATAAACTCTTCGACTGATTCAGCTCAATTTCCTCTTTAGTAGTCTTCTGATTGTTCGCCGAATTCATCCTGTGACACCCTAGAAGCAGTAAGAATGGCCTGAACCTGCATAGACTTATGGGATATAGATGGTTTTTTTTTTCTTATCTCCTTAAATAAGAAAATATTATATGGTTTGGGGCTGAGGCAGAACTGAAAGGAAAGCTAGCAAAAGAGAATAGAGAACACATGGGAAGGAGGTAAGTAAGGGGGTCTCCTCCAACACATGGAACAGCACATGATCTTGTAGCAGTCGTTAAGGTGGCAGGCAATTCCCTTTCCTCAAACTTGTATCTTTGCGGGTGATTAAAGAGGTGAAAGCTAAAGGCATAAGTGACAAAGAACAAAACTTTTTTTAAAATTGTGGGTGCTTCAGCATGACTAATGTGCAAATATGTTTTACTTTATTGCACATGTATAACCTATATCAGATTACTGGCCAACTTCAGGAGGGAGGGAGGGAGGGAGAAAAATTCAAAACTCAAAATCTTTCAAAAAATGAATGTTGAAGCCACAGTGTTTGAGGACTGATTTTGATAGACTTAGTCCTTCTCAGCAATGCAAAGACCTAAAACTTTTCCAAAGGACTCATGATGGAAAATGCCATCCATATCCAGAGAAAGAACTATGGAGTCAGAATGCAGAGTGAAGCAGACTATTTTCTCTTTTGTTTTGTTTTGTTTTCTTTCTCGTGGTTTCTCCCATTCATTATAGTTCTTCTATGCAACATAACTAATGTGAAAATGTGTTTAATAGGAATGTATGTGTAGAGCCCATATCAGATTACAGGCTTTCTTGGGGAGGGAGAGGGAGAACATTTAAAACTTATGGAGGTGAATGTGAAATCTGAAAATAAATAAATAAATAAGACAAAAAATCAATGTTGAAAATTTTCTTTACATGTAATTGGAAAGAAACAAAACAAAAATACTACTATGAAACTAAAACAAGATGTGGATGCTTGTTCAAGTGGCTGAAGACCTGGAGGAATTAATGGTCTTTGAGCCCTTATTTCAGCTGGATGCAACTGAAACCTATTTCTAAGCCTGTTCTTTTATTCCATTAAAATTATATATTACTGACCTAATTTTATTTCTCATAAATATCTCTGGTTGACTTTGTCCTTTGAATTGCTTTGTGTTACTTTGTTCACAGCACAAGAGCCCAGAAGAGTGCTAGGAACCAAGCAGGGCTGGTATTCCAATGCCCCAAACTATTGTTAGATAGTTTTCTCTAAATGGGGGCATCATCATATGTTTAATAATTATACTTATAAAGGCAGAAGTACTGCTAACTTGGGCCTTTAAATCTGCCTTATCAGACCATGATCCTAATGTAGACACAATTGTTATTATAATTTCTTTCATCATTTCTTATGATATAATAATATACCTTTATATCAATATTCCATAATTTATTCAGCTCTTCCTCAATGATGGGAACTCATTTAGTTTTCAGTATTTTGCTACACTAAAAAGTGCTACTATAAATATTTTTGTATGTATGGGTCCTTTCCTTTTGTCTTTGATCTCTTTGAAGTATATGCCTAGTAGTTGTATCTCTGGGACAAAAGATAGGCATAGTTTAATGAATTATGGGCATAGTTCCAAATTGCTTTCTAAATGGTTAGACTAATTCACAACTGTACCAATAGTGTTCGTCCTCCCATCATTTTAACTGTGTGAACTATGTTTCAAATGTGCTTTTTGTAAACAACTTATTGTTGTATCCTGGTTTTTAATCTATTCTGCTATGCTCTTCTATTTTATGAGTGAGTTGATCCCATTCATATTCATGGTTATAATTGTTAATGGTGTTTTCCCAGCCATCATACGCTCTTATACTTTCTCCTCCCTTTTCTCTTCTCTTTCCTTTTTATAAAGAAGGTAATGAAAGAGAAGGGATGTAATCAGTGCTAGTAATCCAAAATTGAAAGGTCTGATCCTTCTCTCTCTGCCTATCCCAGATCCTGATCATTGGTTCTTATACTTCCTTTTTCCTTTTTCATCCCTCCTTTCTTATCCATCCACTAAAGTTGAAATTTATTTGCCCTGTAACTATTCTCTCCCATCCCAATCCCTTCCCGTTTCCGTGCTGAATTTAATGTATTTCTACACCAAATTTTGGATTTGGGTGTGTGTGCTCAACCATCTCTACTGATCATCTCATCTAATGTGGTTTCTACCAAATACCTATATGTGTGAGACACCCCACTTCTCTTTGGATTTGGCTCACTGACTCCAATTTGCTCACAGAATAAAAGGTCTAGGATCCTAAAGACAGATGACTATCACATGGTTACATTCAAGCTCTTGCAGGCCTCATAGAATAGAGATAATCCTGATGAGGGGAAATATACAAAACCACTTCCCTCCACTCCTTTCATCATAAACCTCTCCAGAAAAGGGCCTTAAAGAGACAGTGGATCTTATATGATCACTTTACCTGTCCTCTTCCATATTTACAAAGGGACAGCTGGGCCTGGAATCAGAAAGAACTGAGTTCAAATCTGACCTCAGACATTTACTATCTTTATGACCCTGGGCAAACCACTTAACCTCTGTTTGCCTCAGTTTCTTCAATTGTAAAATGAGGATCATAATAGTATCTACCACACAGGGTTGTTGTGAGAATCAAATGAGATGTCATTTGTAAAAAAAAAAAAGTGCTTAGCACAGTGTCTGACACATAGTAGGCTCTATATAAATGCTTATTCCTTTCCCTTCCCTTTTGCATGCTCTTTTTCTCATGCATTCCAATTATGAGAAATACCAAGTTTCTTCACTTTTTTCTTCACTTCTTCCCTGGTGTATTCCTTTCCTTTCCTCTCTTTAAACCAACAAAACAGAACAAAACCATTTCTAGGCCCTGTATTTTGTCTTTCTTTACTTCTTCTGTGACCCTTGAAACCACTGGTATCAGCCTAAGCTAGTCTCTACTTAACTTTGAAATGACATTGTTTGCAATGGTTGCTTCTAAAGGGACTGTAAAAAATGTGCTCTGCCCGTAAGAGAAGTTGAGACAAGGATCCATGAGTGTCAGGGTAGCCAGTTGGTTAATCAAAGGAGTAGAGCCTCTCAGCAGACTCCCTGAGGACTATCATGCCAATAACCAACTTTGGGTCACAACTCCTCCA
Organism: Trichosurus vulpecula; assembly: GCF_011100635.1. Taxonomy (NCBI): domain Eukaryota; kingdom Metazoa; phylum Chordata; class Mammalia; order Diprotodontia; family Phalangeridae; genus Trichosurus; species Trichosurus vulpecula. Next base: position 183,813,989 of record NC_050579.1, read on the forward strand.
TCCACCTCCGCTTTGCTCCTGGGCTCCAAATATGTGAGCATGATGCCACTACAAATTCATGCTACTTAACCGCACCTGGGCTCTCAACTGCCGTTAAAAAAGTCTTTATCTCTTACTTAGTTGTTTCTGGGATATGTTCCAAACCCTCTACAGACTCTTCAGACATCTAAATCTTCTTCTGTCTATCTCACTTTTAGCAAATGACGGCATGGTACAGTAGGAAAAGTGCTAGATATGGAGTCGGAGGACCTAGATCTACTATTTGCTATTTCCTATGTGATCTTTAGCAAGTCACTCTGGGCTTTGGTTTCCTCCATTCTAAAATGAGGGGATTGGATTAGATGAATGTTGAGGTCCTGTTCAGGTCCAAATCTGTGGTCCTACCACCTCCCATTTTATTGTCCAGCATGAATTTCTTCAATTTACTTCATTTTTGTCTCAAAACTTCCCGACCACCACACCTTCCTCTCCACCTTAAGACCTTTCGTCTCCAGTCTGCCATAAGAAATATTCCTCCTCTTTTTAAAGCTGTCTCATGTCTTTGAGGACAGCTGGTGAAGGGCCTAGAATGCTAAAGCATTCACGTCTTTGATACTTTCCTCATTGTCCTTGCATCTTCTATCTCTCTATTTTTTGTTTCTGTTCAGTCGTTTCAGTCGTATTTGCCCCTTGGTGATCCCATTTGGGGTCTTCTTGGCAAAGGTACTGGAGTGGTTTGTCATTTCCTTCTCCAGTGGATCCATTTTATCAGGCAAATGGTTAAGTGACTTGCCCAGGGTCACACAACTAGTGTCTGAGGATCGATTTGAACTCAGCTCTTCCTGACTCCAGGCCCAGGGTTCCATCCACTGAGCCACTGACTGTCTTCCTCTATTAGCTCCTTCCCTTTTGCCCTCAATTCTGTTACCCATTAAAACTACTGTCCTAAAAAATAACAAAACAAAACAAAAACAAAAAAAAAAACTACTGTCCTATCTCTCCTTTCATTGTCAAATTTCTAGAAAGAGTAGTCTACATGTTCTGCCTCTACTTGCTTACCATCCTCTTAATCCACAACTATTGGCAATACAACTTCCTATTGTACCAAACAACTAAAACTTATTCTTCTGTAGGTCAACAGTGAAATACAATAGCCGTTTCTAATGCCTTACTTTAGGCAGCTCGGTGAGCAGAGGATACAGAGCTGGTCATGGAGTCAACAAGATTGTATCAAATGCAAATCCCACCTCATATGCTTTCTAGCACGTGACTCAGGGGAAGTCATTTAACCTCTCCCAGTCTCAGTTTTTTTTATCTATGAAATTGGAATAATAATAGTAACCTCTTGGGGTTATTGTAAGGACCAAAAGAGATAACATCTAAAGTGCTCTGCAAACCTTAAAGTGCTGTATAAATGCTACTTATTATTCCTAGACCTCTCTTGGCTTCTGTGACACTGCGCTATTCTGCTTTTCCTATCTCTCTGAAATTTCCTTCTGTGTCTAACTGTCTCCTCTTTCTCCAACCACACTCTAAATATGGTTATTTTTATCATGACTGGTCTTTTCTGTCTCTACATCTGTTTATTTGATGATCTCATCCGTTCCCATAAGTCACCGCTTAGGCCAATGACTTTCATATTTTTATCTCCTGTTGTGACCTCTCCTCTCTGCAGCACCAGCACTGCATCCTAAATGACTTACCAGACATTCCACATGAACGTTTCCTGACGACTTAAACCCAACATCTAAAACCAAACGTATCATTCTTCCCTCCTTCCCCTGCAAAGTTTTTTCCTCCCAACTTCTCTTTTTCTTTGTGACACCACAATTTCCCCAGTCACCCAGACTTGAAATCTCAAAATCATCTTTCACTCCAACTATTGTCTAGTTTCCCACATGCAATTAGCTAGCTACTAGATCCCATCAAGTTTTCCTTTGTAATATCTTTTACATCTGTCCTTTACCCATTCCCACTACTGCTACCCTAACTCAGGTCCTTGTTACCCCACATCTGGACTACTTTAATGGCTGCCTAACTCTTCTCCCTCTCTCCATCTCTCTTCCTCCGGTTCTTCTTGTGTGTTTCTATTAGTCGAATCCTCCTAAAGGGCTTCTTGGATGGCATTCCTTCATTGCTTAAAAAAGATTAAAAAGAAACCATTCGATAGGTCTACACTGCCTAATGAATAAAGTCCAAACAATTGTTTTAGCATTCTAGGCCCTTCACCAGCTGCTTAACAGAATCAAAGGTTTCATGTAGAATTTTCCTCCCTCAATTTTCCTATTCATGCCAAACACAGAGGAGACCAGAACTCATGATATTAATCTTGTGAAGAGACTGGCATCCGGCATTGATGGGTTACTGAATCAACAGCGGATTGTGTTAATGATTTTATGTAGGATTTTACCCTATAAGAAAAAATAGGTTGTGAAAAATGAATAATTTTTCATTATGAGAAAAGATAATGCTTACTGAAGCATTACTACTGTTATCATTAACAAATAGTCATTTCTCTTGTCAATTTTCTTAAGAAGCATGAATCACCTGAACTGTCATGTCATGTAAGCTCCTTTTGAGTAGGGGTTATTTTATTCTTTGTATATGTATCCTCAGTGCCTTTGAACAGTGCATAAAACACAGTAGGAGCTTAATAAATGCTTGTTGATGAATTGGTTTTATAGCCCTTGTTTATGACTTAATATAACCTTAAAAACCAACACTGTGGTCCAGAAACTAAACTGTTCCAGTTGGGACTGATGAGAATTGGGTCCTAATAAACAGACTATTTTCTGTCCCTCCTTTCTATTACCTTTTTCCCCATCTTGTGGCAATCTGGACTTGAATGGGGAAAACAGAATAAAAATTGACAAAGAAAAATGCTTGCACATTGTTAACATTCCATCTTTTTTCTCCCCAAGACTTGGGACTTCACTGATGTAGGGAGAATAGAATCTCTATCTGCAGTGCAGACAATAGTAACAATAGCTTGCATTTACTAGCACTTTACGGTTTGCAAAACACTTAACAAATATTATCTTATTTAGTCCTCACATCAACCTTGTGAGGCAGGTGCTATTATTATCCCCGTTTTACAATTTGGGAATCTGACTGAAGCAGCAGAGGTTAAGTGACTTTCTCACAGTCACGCAGCTGGTAAGCATCTGAGGATGGATTTGAATTCTCAGGTCTTCCTGACTCAGCACCCAGTGTCAATTCCATTGAACTACTTAGTTCCCTGTAACTGACAATGTTAGGGAATTTTCTGGGTCCTTAGAGGTAAAGTGAGTTGTTCAGTGTCAGAGACATTGTTTTGTCAGAGACAGGACCCAGATCTTCCTGACTGCAAGACCACAGCCCTAGACCGCAGCCCTATCTGCTACGTGATGTTGGCTTTTTATAGCCTACAAATATATAAAAATGGAGCATTGAAAAAGAAGCAAAAGAATGAATGGTTGATCACGAGGATTTGAGTAGTATCTTTGAAAAATTTACTAGGCCTATTAAGATATTGCCAGGCCAAATTAATCTTGGAAACAATTTGCTAGGCTGGCCTAGCTGTCCCCCAAGCTGTCCTTCCATCATCAATGCATATAAAGTTCAGATGGGGCAGCTAAGTGACACAGTGGACAGAGCGCCAGGCCTGGAGTCAGGAAGACCTGAGTTCAGATGTGGCCCCAGACACTTACTAGCTGTGTGACCGTGGGAAAGTCACTTAACCCTGTTCACCTCAGTTTCCCCATCTGTAAAATGATTTGGAGAAGGAGATAGCAAACCACTCCAGATCTTTGCCAAGAAAACCCTAAATGGGGTCATGAGGAATTAGACATGGCTGATATGACTGAGCCACAATAGCAAAGTTCAGATGACTCCTCTACTTGAGCCCTGAAACCATCCTATCCTTGTCTTCTTGCACAACTCACCCCCTCTTCTCTCTTACTCATTCTTTTTGTTTCTAATCTACTTAAACAAATTCCTTTTGTTTTAAATTGTATTTTCACTTCTGAATATATCCTTCCCCATCCCTTACCTAGTGAATTCATTCCTTTTAATAATTTAAGATAAAGAGGGGGAAAAAAGCAATTTAGCAAAACTAACCAACCAACAAAGTCTGACCGTATATGCAATGTTTTACAGGGACCTGTGGTCCCCCACCTCTTCAAAGAAGAGAAGGTGTAAATTTCTTCCTATCCACTGTTAACTTAAAGCCAAGTCAAATTTTCCCCATTTTAAACAAAAACACTCTTAACTTGACCCTACTATCCTCTCAGGCTATTGTCTTATATCTCCTTCCTCTCAAAGTCAAACTCCTAGGGTAAAACAAAACAAAACAAAACAAAATAAAAAAAAACAACACCTCAATCTCCCTGGCCTTCATTTACTTAATTTGTTGTAATCTGGCTTCTGACTTCACCATACAACTGAAACTGCTCCGCCCAAGATTTATTAGTTGCCCAATCCACTTCACTTTTCTCCGTCTTCATCCTTTTTGATCTTCCTGCAGCAATCAACAAAGTAGATTAATTCTTTCTTCCTAGATATTTTCTCCTTCCTGAATTTTCCTGACACTGCTCACTCCTGGTCCCTTTCTTCCTGTCTAGCTTCTCTTTCTAGGACTCCTTTGATGCATCATGATTCATGTCTTGCCTCCGTGTGTGTGCTACAGGGGACTCCTTGGGCACTCTTTTTTTTTCTACACTATCTCACTTAATGGTCTCATTAGGTCTAATGAAATCAACAATCATAACTATTCAGATAATTCACAGATCCAGCCTTGGTTTCTTTCCTGAACTCTATTCCCACATCACCAACTGCATATTGGACATTTCCAGCTGGATGCTACATAATCATCTCCAATTCAACTTGTCAAAAGCCGAATTATCTTTCCTTTAAAGCCCTCCTTTCTTCCCTATGTGTCTACTTTTCTCAAGGGCACCACCATGCTTCCATTCAACCTCTGAGGTTCACAACCTCTGAGTCATTCTCTACTCTTTCTACACTGATTACCAAGAGTATTCATTTATAATCTCACTAAAATATTCAACCCTTAAAGAAGTAAGATGTATATAGTACCGTTTTGTAGTTGCATGTGCAATCCTTTTGTTCTACTCTGCTTTCTTTTCTGCAAATGCTCATCTTATTTGGTTCTGTTAAGCTCAGAATAAAAAGATTTAAAAACTTAATGCTTGGATTTTTTAAGTTAAATTTTATTTTTCCATCCATTTATTTTTCCAAATCTACTTTCTCTCTCTTTTACCTCCCTCCACACCCAACCTTCACTTCCACTGAGAAAGCAAGAAAAACAAAACTCCTGTTACAAATATATATATATGTGTATATATATATATATGCGTATATATATATATATATGCATATATATATATATAGCTGAGCAAAACAAATTCCTTTGTTGTCTAAATTTTTAAAAATGTCTCAACTGCACTCTGAGTCAATCACCTCTCTATCAGAAGGTAGGTAGTATGTTTCATCATGAGTCCTCAGGAATCGTGGCTGGTCACTACATTGATCAAAGTTCCTAAGTTTTTCAAAGTTGTCTTTACAATATTTTTGTTATTGCATAAATTGTTCTTCTGGTTCTGCTTACTTCATTCTGCATCAGTTCAAAGTCTTCCTAGGTTTCTCTCAAACCATCCCTTTGTCATTTCTTGCAGCATAGTATCCAATCATTTAACCATTCCCCTATTGATGGGTACCACCTCATTTACCAATTCTTTGTCACCACAAAAAGAGTTTCTGTGAATATTTTTGCATATATGGATCCTTTTCCTTTTTTTTTTTTTTTGATCTATTTGGAGGTAGTTTCCTGGGTCAAATGGGCATGTATAATTTAGTGACTTTGGGGACATAGTTCCAAATTGCTTTGCAGAATGGCTAGACCAAATCACAGCTCTACCAATAGTGTACTAAAGTTTCTGTTTTCCCATATCCCCTACAGCATTTGTCATTTTCCTTTTTTTACCAAATTTTCCTAATTTGGGGTGGTACCTCAGAGTTGTTTTACTTTGCATTTCTCTAATTATTAGTGATTTTAGAGCATTTTTTCATATGCCTATTGATAGCTTGGATTTCATCCTTTGAAAACTGCCTATTCATATTCTTTGACCATTTATTAATTGGGGAATGGTTTTTATTCTGATAAATTTGAATCCATTCCCTATATAGCTTAGAAAAGAGTTCCTCATCAGAGAAATTTGTTGCAAAGATTCCCCGCCTCCCCCCACTCCCCCCATTTCCCTGCCCTTTGGTCTGGGATTCCTGACCTGATTATATCTTTGCAGGAAAAGGTCCCCTTCTCAGTCTGCCTCGGATCTGTGACCCAGATTTGGGTGAGTAACAGAGCTGCCAATTGGCACCTGCTCCTTCACTCTGCACAAGATTGGGTCCTTTTGTCTAGGCCTGGGGCCCCTTCTTGTCTTGATGGCCTCAGATCTCTTTTAGTTGCTGTGCAAGAATACTCCACACAAAGCACTCCTGGTTAGGCCCTATGCCCAGTGTATGCAAATATCTCGGTGTATCTGTGAGTCCTGGACTGAAAAAATGATTCACTGTGATTTTTTTTTCTTGGATTCCTTCCTGGTCAGGGCTTGACTTGCTGTATGTTTCAGATCTTTCTTGAAGAATAGTGAATGGGGAGCTAGACTTCTTTCTTCCACTCTGACATTTTGTTTCCACCTCTTCAATCCTTAAATTGTGTCAAAGCCAGAAATTACTGTAAAGCTATGAAGGGCTTCAACATAATTCATCCTTTTAGTCTAAAAGGATGAAAAGGATCTGGTATGACCTATATGGCTTCCTGTCAGCTAGTCAAAAATAATCAGGCCAATTTTGACTTTCTGGGGAACTCTTGAGAGCTGGGCTCAGTTGCATCAGAATGGGGACTTGAACCTAAGTAATAAATAATCCCATCGAAGTTTCATTATCAGGTGGCTAAAAAGAGGCCCAAGAAAGGACTGGTTGTGGTGAGAGGGTAGGGGACAAAGGAGAAGAAATTGAGAGAGGGTTTTAGAGAAAAGATGAAAGAAGAGACTGTTAGTATATCTCAGCTGCCTACTAGCATACTCAGCCACATGACATAGTCTCCAGAAGCATGTTATAATAATAAAACCACTCATTGCTGTTTCATCTTAGTTGTAGGTGTGTCCTTCAAAACTAAGTTTAGATCTTAGAGTGATGCTCATTAAACTAAGTAATTACATCCATAAAAAGAAGTGGGGGGAGGGGCCAGTGGTTCAGTGGGACAAAAATAAAAGTCTAATTGTTTACTCATTAAAGCAACTCATATCATGCAACACACGTGTGTATATGTATACATGCATGTGCACATATGCACATATACAAACAAATGCACATACATACATATATCTATACATATTAAGGGGTCTGGCCCTATGATATCATCGCTGTGGAAACTCTACTAGTACAGAGAGCTCTTTTGCAACCTAAATCTTTAAAGAGTTTCTTCTAGGTCACTGAGCTGTCAAGTGAGTTACTCATAGTCACACAGCTATTGTGTGTCGAAAACAGGACCTGAACCCAATTCTTCCTGACTCCAGGGCCATCCTTCTAGCCATTATGCCATAATATTGGTTTCTCTATCTGCCATTCTCTTGATATATAACAATGGTTACCAGTAAGTGCCAAAGCACAATTGAGAGTATGTTTTTGACTTTAAAAATTCAAAAGAACTACAATCTGGTGCCAGATGTATCAAAAGAATACCTGTACAAATTACCTGGGACACACACACACACACACACACACACACACACACACACACACACACACAAGTTGAATTTAAGAAGGAAATCTAAACTCATAGATTGAAAACTGGAAAGAGGAAAATTGAGGCCCATCAAGGTTGAAATGACTTGAGTCACAGATAGTATGTGACAGAACTAAAATTTAAAAATGGGTCCTCTAATGTCCACTACATCTTATTGCCTTCCCTTAAGATGTTTTACATTTAAATCATGCATTCAAAAATGACAATTCTATTAAAACAGTGCCTAGCATGAAATCTTGTCCATGGGTACTTAAAAAAATGTTTGTTGCATTGCAATAGCTATCTGCTAGGTACCATATTTAGAAAATTGTTTATTGTTTCTTTGTTGCTTTGAATACGTCTGGCAAGGGTTAGTAGAGATCTTAGAAAGGAAACACCTGCCTGAAAAGGAAATGGTACAGTGCTAATTTAGGTTTGAAAGAACACTCTCTGTACTCATGGAGACTAGTTACATTGAGGACTCACTCTGTAGACTTCTGTTCTTTGGAATGCTTTGTATCCCAGCTTGATTCATCCTTTTAGCATTTTCTTATGAGTAAAAATTAATTAGAATTAAGATTTTAGTCATGAAAAACAATGAACAGATAAAAATAAGTAACCTGAACTATGAAAAGAAAAATGAGAAGAGAAGCTGAGAAACTGGGGAATGATCGGAAGGGAGAAAATGAGTTGTTTTCCTTAGAATGACTTCTCTCTGAAATTCAGCAGATGGAAAAACTTAAGTAAGCACCGGCATCAATGCAAGCCAAGTAGCTTCTGCATTGCGGGAGGGTAGAATATGATACAGTCCATTTATTCTTCGGATAAGAAAGTTTCAAAGGATGCATTCTGAAAATTTTGTTTGGGAGTCCAGAACATGGATGAAAGGAATGTGTTATGGTGGAGAGAGAGTTAGCCCCACAGCTAGGAAAGCCTGAGTTCAAGTTTTGCCTCTGATATATACTGAGTGTGTGATCGTAAATAAGTCTCCTCAGTGCTTAGACAACTCTCTAAGACCGTTAAGTTGCAAAGAGGGTGCTGACATGAATTGATAAGAGTTTCTATACTAAGGACTTCCCTATACCAGTGAAATCACATGTCCAGTCACTACCCCTATCCTTATGGATGTTAGTTTTTTGTTGTTTGTCCTTCATTTTTGAAGAAGACCAAAGACATCATAGGTGATGTCTTGAGTTGCGAATAAGTTAGATACAAGTTACTAGCAATAGACATGAGAATTGCAGAGGGTGCTGATGGGAAGGTTAGTTTACATTTTTTGCTTTTACCATTCATCAACTCCAATGGCTTTTTCTCAACCTTCATACTTCTTTACCACTCTGCAGCATTTCACAGTGTTGACTTACTCTTCTTTCTCCATTTTTTATTTTAATTTTTTAATTTATAAACTTGACAGATGTCAACAAACATAATCATTAAAATGTTTTTATTTGGAACTTAATTAACAAAGACTCCTCCAAAATGAATATTTCTATACACAATATAGAATGCATAAAAGAGGATTATATTTGAAATCATTAATTTCTATGCAATACTATTTGCTTTTCTTAAAAGCATAATATACATAATTAGTATGTGTATGTCCATCTGTAAGATTTTGTGTGGGTTGTTTAAATGTATAGATGAGGTTCTTGGGTGGCATGATAGATACGATCTGAGGTTTGGCTCAACTTTGCAGAGAGGATGAAAGCCAGAGGCTGTTTGTACCACCAGCACACTAGCTGGGAGGAGTGGTAGGCAGACCCCAAGCCAAAGCTGGGAACTCTTCTTTTCCTGTCTCCAAGAGTGATAGTAACCTAGACTCATACCTATTTGCCCTCCCCTCCAAATACTGGCAATTTAAGAGATGATAGGTCCAGAACAAAAACTACTTCTCTGATTATTCTTAAGTGGAAGATAGCCTTTAGCTTACATTAGCCAGCTTAGGCCTTTCCCATCCAATGCCTGTTACACAAGCAAAGACACAAATATTGAATAGTGAGTAAATCCATTTGTCCAAGAAAAATAGCAAATAGAAATCAAATAAGTTATATATAGATTAGAATATACCAAAGGATACACAAGAGTGAATAAACCTTTAGCCAGTCTCAGCTCAAACCAGAGGAGAGAGGACATCACCCAGAGGCAATCCATTTTTAGTAGTCTCTAGAATTTCAAGCAAATTTATAGATACAATGAGGCTGGCTCCCCATGCATATCTACCATTCCAAAGTCTTTCTCTTTCTCCTTCCTAGTGTCCTCTGTCCACATGTCCTTCAGAAGAAGCTCTGGAACCTACACAAGTGCCTTACACAGGTCCACTGCTACGGTTAACATTGTCTCTGCTAATTGGGAGTCATATCTCCCTTTACATATACAGCAGGACACAAAATGACCCAGGTTTGGTTGGAAACAGTGTTGCAAAAGTAGATAATAAATTTAGCTTGTTACTTTCAAAACTAACCTGTTTACCTATGCTTCTATCTAAACTTCCTTCTTTACACTCCTGTATATCCTTTGGCATATTCTAATCTGTATAACTTCTTTGATTTTTGTTTGCTGTTTTGCTTGGTTCATGTTCTTAATTTTGTTTTCTTCTCTTATCTCTTCTTTCCTTTTCTCTTCTTCCCTCCTTCCCTCCCTCCTTCCCTCCCATCCCTTCCTTCCTTCCTTTCTTTCTTCCTTCCTTCCTTCTTTTCCCTTGTTTTTCCCTCATCCTCACCACCGCTATCTTCTTGTTTGTTTGTCCTGGCACTGGGCTTTTGTGGTGCCCCACCCCACTCCTATTGCCCGTGGACTTTCAGCTGATTTTCTATGCAGTTCTAGAGTAGATGAAATCACTTATTGTAGTTTCTCTTTGGATTTCTTGATCAATTATTTGCTGTGCTTCAATTTTTGTTTTTGCTGGAGTAGGTGTGGGAGCTGGGCTGCCTGCCTTTGTTCAGGTAGCCCGGATGTCTGGAAGTCATGATCATTTCCATAGTCAAATAAAAGAAAAAGAGAATTGCATATGAAATCATGTCTCTCACTCACATACAGCTTCTTAAAAGTATTAAATAATAAATTTAAAACAGCAATCCTAGTATTGTCCTGTTTTTCTCTTTCTGGGCTTCTTTCTCTTATTTTATAAATGTTTCATTTATGTTCTTTTCTTTCCTTTTTAATGACCATCACTCTTCTCACTCCTCTCCCTGCCCCCCCTTAGATAAACTAAAAAAATAAAATAAATTCCCTCCTTTGTAACAAATAAGTATAGTCAAGTAAAACAGATCTGTGCCTTGGCCGTATGATGAAACATATCTTGTTTTGCACTTACAATTCATTTGCCTGTTTGCTCAGAAGTGGGAGGTATCACCATCATTCATCTTCTAGAGTCATGGACCAACTATTCTTCCTTGAATGTCTCTTGCCTTGACTTCTGTGACATTGCCTTCACTGGCCTCCTACTTTTACACCTTTGTAGTGGTATTGATGCATAGTACATTGATGCATATGCATAGTACAGTAACTTTTTGTATAATTCCACATTATCTACTGGGGGCCCTTGCCAGTCATCTTGACCTATGTCTTGCCACTAGACTTCAATGACTCTGAAGGAGAAAGTGAGGCTGGTAACTCTGCACAGCTCTGCCTCACTTAAATCCAATCCACTGGCATGTCAAGACATCAGCTTCCTGATCCAGTCTCTTTGAGAGTGAAGGACAAACAACTTTTATTACTATTCCTTTTCTGGTTCTTTTTGTTTTGTTGGTGTTTCTTGGGGTTCTGCTTTTAGTTCTCTTTTCTTTCTCCTTCCATATTCTACTAGTTGGTTTTCTTATTCTATCTCATAGCTTCAATAATCACCTCATTCTTAAGTCTTTATTTCCAAAATCCATCCTTTCTCCTGGGCTCTAAACTAGCATTTCCAATTGCCTGCTGGTTACCTCCAACTGGATATCACACTGATACCTCAAAGTCAATATATCAAAAACTGAACTCATCACTTACCTTGCAAAAAAAAATCCTTATGACTTTCCTATGACCAATGGTATCCCCATCCTCCAGTCACCTTGACTTAAAACCTGTGTATTTGTTTTCAACCTCTTTACTCCTGAAGTGTCTTTCATATTCATCTCCTTTACTCCATTCCACTCCTAGTTCACATGACTTCTGGTTTGGATTACTGGGGAGCTTGCTAACTGATTTCTCTATTTTCCAGTCATTTTCACATACCACTGACTAATCTTCCTAAAATTTAGCTCCAATTAGCATACAATCTCAGAGCTGGAAGGATCCTTGTAAGTCATTTAGTTCAATTTGCGCCCAAGTGAGAATCCCCTCTACAACCTAACTGAAAAACAACAACAACAAATAACCGAAACCCAGTCATCCAGGGCGCTTTTGTCACTCCTTTGATCAAAAATCTTCAGTGACTTCCAATTACTTAGTGGATGAAATCCAAACTATTTGGTCTTACATTCAAGGTTCTATATAATTTGGTTCCAGTCTAGCCTGCTGTTCCACTATTTTTATTTGCACACCTGTAAGCCCTAGCCAAACTGGACTACTTAATTATTTTTGGAACATCCCCCATAATTAACTGCCTATAAATAATCTGTAGACCTCCCAGCTCTCCCAATCCATATCACATCTCTCCTTTGGAGTCCATTTTCAACATTATTTTCCTCAGAAAGTTCTCTCCTTTTTTTGAGATCGTTTTTTCTCTTTAAAATTTTTTAAAATTTCACTTTAAACTTAAAACACAAAAAGAGGAAGAAAAATAGAACATCTCCATGCACACAGCAGAACATAGAAGATTCAATGTAATACTATGAATTTCCATTTCAGACTGTTTACTTAAAAAAAAACTATGTAATAAATACTATACATTATTTTCAAAGCTACCCTGCTTTTCTGTGGTTCCTTCTAAGTTTTCTTTTTTTTTTCTTTTTTTTCTCCCTCCCTGCCCATCCCACTCCAGAGAAGGCCACAATTAAATGCAAACATATACACATACACGCACACACATATATACATAAGATAATACTATACATATTTCTATTTTTCAGTTCTTTCTCTGGAGGTGGATAGCATCTTCCTTCATAGGTCCTTTACAGTTGGTTTGAGTATTTATGATATTCAAGATGAATTAGTCATTCAAAGTCATTCTTAGGACCAATATTTCTGTTACTATGTAGATCATTCTCTTGGTACTGCTCATTTCACTTTTCATTATTTCATTCAAGTCTTTCCATGTTTTTCTAAAATCATTGAGCTCATCATTTCTTATAGCACAGTAGTATTCCATCGCAATCATATACTACAACTTATTTAGCCATTAACCAGTTAATGGGCATGTATCATTTTAGCCAATCTGATAGATGTAAGATGATATCTCAAAGTTGTCTTAATTTGCATTCCTCTAACCAATAGTGATTTAAAGAATTTTTTCGTATGACTATAAACAGCTTTGATTTTGTCATTGAAAAACTGCCTGTTCATATCCTTTGAGTCTATTAAGCTATGGCTGCTGGGATTCATTTCAAAGTGTCTAGTTTGTGGTTGCTCTGACCTGTTTTGTAATGTGTATTCAGATATGTTCGGTTCTTAGAATTTCATAACTGCAAGTGCTATCCTTAGTTTGAAAGTGTAAATGAATTGACATTGCTTGCTACAGAACACATATAAGCATTTATATGTAGCCATATAAAAAAATTGTGGCCTTTTCCTCCCTTGTTGGGAGCTTTGAGCTATCTAAGTGGTAGCCAGAGAGCTAGATTTAGAATCAGGAAGACCGGAATTAAAATCATGAGTCACACATTTATTAGTTGTATGACCCTGGGCAGTGACTTAATCTCTCTCAACCTTAGTTTTCTCATCTGCAAAATAGGGATAATAATAGTGTTTACCTCTGCTTTGCAAACCTTATAACCACTATATAAATGCTAGATATTATTATTATTATTAATGTATTAGAAGTTTATTTCCCCATACTGTGTTGGCTTTCAAGGAGAAAAGCTATATGTCCCTGTGAGAAAGTTCTCTCAATTGAGAGAACTACCCAAGGTAATGACCCTTGGCATGGCAGGCAATTTAGAAACAACATCCTGGGAATACTCAAGCCCATACTAATTGATTACTATGAGTAACGTCTACTATTAATTGTTTCTTCCTTTTGCTTTTGCCTCTAAAACCAGTTGAGAAGGTCTCTTCCTTTCTGCCAAATTATTATGCCATAGATAAGTGTCCACCTGGGCCCAAACAACCCCACAGGACCCGGGATCATAAACAATTTTCTTCACATTGCCCGTTAGTGGATCTTGAATAAATGGGGAATAGGGGAAGAAAAAGAGGAAGAATGCACAGGAATTCAAACATGCTTCTCATCCCTTTCAACTAATTATAATGCTTAAAGATACCAAGGTGTAGGTATTGAAAGCAAAGTAACAGACAATGCTTTACTCTACCAGTTCCTGGATACCCTGAAAATTGAGGGAATTTACTAGACAGATAGATAGAAAGATAGGTAGGTAGATAGATATAGCATTAATTAAGAATCTATTGTGTATCAGACACTGTGCTAAGTTCTGGGGATCCAATTATAAGCAACTATAACAATCTCTGTCCTCAAGAACTGTACATTCTAAAGGGGAAGACAATATTGGAAATGGGGGGCATGGTGAATAGATGCCCAGGAAGTGGCATGGAAACCTGGTTCTGAACAAACTAAGGTGAAAGCTCAGTGTCCTACTGGTGGAGACCAAAGTTGCTGAGGGAAGAGGGGAAAGGATGGCCTGCAGAGTGTGTGGGGTAAGTAGTATAAGGGAAATGAGGATGATGGTAAAAATGTAGGCAACATGGTGAGATGTCCTGAAAAGTGGTGTGGAAGAAGGCCTGGTGTGGGGCAATATAAGGGGAAAGCTCACCTATCAGAGCAGGGGAGCTCATGGCTAGAATCAATATTATGGTAGGTGAAGATAAGGATGATATTAGAATATAGAAAGCCATTTTAGAAGTAATCCTAACACTATCCATTTTGGAAGCAGTTTGGTAACATCTTACCTCCCTCCCCTCTCCAGCCAACCCTAAAGCCATCATCAGCATTTCAGAATATCATTTTTAAGAATTTAAATTATTTTTTTAATCAGCAAAAATTCATCACCCCCTTCCATTTCTCCTTCCCCCTACATTGAGAACAAAAGAAAAATAAAACCCATTATAAACATGTTTAGTCAAGCAAAAAAGTTTTATGCATTGTCCATGTCTCAATATACATATATGTATTTGTGTGTATCTGTCTCATTCTGTGTCGCAAGTCCTTTGCCTTTCTATAAGGAGGTGGATAGCATATTTCATCATTAGTCCTCTGGAATTCTGGCTGGACATTAACACTGATCAAAATTCCTAATTTTATCACAGTTGTTTCTTTTTATCATATTGTTGTCATTGTTTATAAATTGTTCTCTTGGTTCTGTTCACTAAACTCTGCATCAGTTAATACAAATCTTCCAGGTTTCTTTGAAACCAACTCCTTCATCACTTATTACAGCACAACATATTTCTATACTATAACTTGTTTCACCATAGCCCAATTTACGGGCACTGCTTTAGATTTCCATTCTTTGCCATCTCAAAAAAAATCAACTAGAAATATTTTGTACATCCTTAGTTTGTTTGGCTTATGATTAATCCTTCTCTTAATCTACCCTCCCTACCTTTCTCCTCTTTCCTTTCTATTTCCACATTAAGTAAAATGTGTTTCTTATACAGAATACCCTTTAACAAATGTCATTTGGACCCATAATTTTTGTGTGGGGGTTTTCTCTTCCCTCAAGCAGAAATGGATTCAACATATCCAGACTTATTTGAAAAGGCCTTTCTGGCACAAGTGGGAATTAAAATGAATAAGAGAAACAGATCAAGTATCCTAATTTTAAAACTCCTAAACCTCACACAAGGGGTAGTCTTGTATATGGAATGGGTAAGTTGAGTGGGAGTCCCCAGGAGTTACATAAGCTTGGAGTATAGAAATTTCCAGAAAGGGGCTTAGAATATTAGGCAGGAAAAGGGGGGCATATCTAGTGTTCTGAGCAGAGACAGTATGCCACAGGTGAGACATGGGTCTAAATCCCAAAGAACTGGAGGATCATGGACCTTTTTATCACAATTTCCATTTCCTCCAGAATTTCTGGGTTTTGTATGAAAAAAAGACCATTTCCATCCTAAGCTTCTTCCCTGTGCCTTCCAAATTTCTGGAATTTTACACTTCTCTAGAAATAAGTAATTAAGAGAATATTTGGCAAAACAAGTCTATGTTTTTTTTAAAAAAAACTCACTAGTGAAAGTTCCATTTTTGATTCAATAATACCTTGAATTTCAAATTGATATAAGTGATCTATAAATCCTCTAAAATTGAATTGTTTGTCACTTTCCTAAATAGTAAGTTCTTTAAAGTCATAACAAAATATAAAAACTCTATGAAAACCCCCAACATCTCACCTTAAGAAGTTGAGGGATAGTCCAAAGGACAAAACAGACTACATAAAGCAAGTAAACATGGACTTTATCCCCTGGGTTCTTCTACTGTATTCAATCAGTAAACATTTATTAAGCGTCTACAATGTTCCAGGCACTGTGCTAAATGCTGGGGATACAAATACAAAAAAGACAGTCCTTGTCTGCAAGGGTCTTACACTCTAATGGGAATGTGAGAATAGGGGGTAGGGAAAGGGGAGGTAAGGTACCCAATGCAAGGACATGATGGAGAAATTCAAAGGAGTGCAGCAGCTGGGAAATGAAGAAATGGCTGATGTTCAATAGAGGTTCTAAGAAGGGTTCTTCCCTAAGGTCTTCCAATCCAAGGAGCAGAGTGGGGTGTGAGTACCAAGGCTAATTCAATCTTGTGGTATTCCATCCTCTTGGTCTTAAATGAGATCAATTAAAAACCAAAGAAGTGGATTTTTGTTTTAAATGAATTTATTGACAGTCAAATGAAAGCATCATTTTAAAAAAGATGCAAACAAAAACATCTTGGTAAAAAGTATATAAATGCTAATAAACAACTTTAGACAATTATAATTGTACATATTACAATGTCTGATGTAGTAAATAGAAAATTCCCCTCAGAATTGGAAAAACTTGGGTCCAAATCTTGCTTTAAACACATATTGCTAAGGCCAGCTAGGTGGCTAGGTGGATAGAGCACCCGCCTTGGAATCAGGAGGATCTGAGTTCAAATATGACCGTAGACACTTACTAGCTCTGTGACCCTGGGCAAGTCACTCAACTCTGGTTGCCTCAATAAACAAAACAAAAACAGAAAACCACATATGCATATTGCTGGCTGATCTCAGGGAACTAACAACCATGCGGTGCTCCAGGAAACTTTGTAACACTGTAAGTTCTAGAAGAGATGTGGATCTTTATTTGAAGAAGGTCCTCCCCACATCACAGGTCTGCACATGTAAATGAAGACAAACCAAACCAAACCAAAAAACTATGCACTAACTCTACTTTCTCATATGTAAAATTGAGTGTATTGGATTAGATGACTTCTAAGGTCCCTTCTATCAAGAACATATAAGCTTTAAAATGTTTCTAAAAAGTTGCTCAAGTACAATTGAATATGATGATTGAAATAGTATCTGAAAATGAGCAAGGGCTGCCCTGGGACAAGGCTGCTATTCTATACTATAAATTCTTTGCAAGTGACAAATGACTGATTTTCTAAGAAATGAATCAGATTTAGATCTGGTCATTTGTTTACTTTGGCTTTTTGATCAACTGGCCAGAGGAATTATTAGTTTACTTTTGGGATAACGTGGAAAACATTTAAATCAGCATCAATGTTAGCTCTAGCATTTACTTAGAATGTTAGGGTTTTAAAAGTCTTTACATATGATATCTCATCAAATCTGCCTTTGGATATATTTGCACATGTCTTCCTACCTACCCTGCAATTCAAATCTTAGATTTAAACTTTAGACTTAGACTGATTTTTAAATATTTTAATGCTGTAAACTCAGACGGATCTAGGTTTGTATTAAACTGTTTAATGGTTTAAGCAGTTAAGAAACAAAAAAAAATCAAAAGAAAGAAACAATTTGCCGGACCTCATTAGCAATCTTCCTTATTAGCGCCTCTCTGGTTTTGCTCATTATTGTTATTCTAACCAGAAATGCCCTCTCTACCTTAATACAATTTAATTTAATCCAAGAAGTAAAATAAACACCTACTATGTGCCAGGCACTGTATAATACCTATCTGTCCTTCATGGCCGAGCTTAAGTCCTTGATCTATGAAATCTTCCTACACTACTCAGTCCCAAAGTGATTTATCATTTATCAACTTATAGCCCTTATTGTTTTTATCAGCACCTCAGATACAAAAATAGACATTCTGGTGTCTTTATATCCTCTGGTTTCATTTTAGAAACACATGGTTAAATTTCCAGTGAACAATGTATTACCTTTGGATAGTTCTTAAATTATTATGACTCATTTTTAACTCTTTATGCTACCTTTCTCCAACTATATTTCAAGCTTGATGGCAGGAACTAATCTTACGCTTAAAAAAAAATCTTCCACAACTAGTACAATGTTTTGCACACAGTAGGTGTTCAATAGATATAAATTTGATATATAGTGCATATAGAAAAACATGCTACTGAATGTCTATACATGACAGTTCTCCTTCAGGCCCAACCCTAGTTGTTTCCACATAGATTGTCGATTGAATCTATAAGAAGAAAAAATGTCAGGCCAACTCCTATGAGATCCTTCTTTGATTTAAACCTTTAAAATGTCTCAGAAAGTATGGTATTTCTGGATAACATTTGAAATGGAAGGCCTGATATTACAATTTTTTGTATCTTTTTTTAAGAATCAGAAGTGAACTTACAGATCATTTGGTCCAACCTGATGATTTTACAGATAAAAAAACTAAGATCTAGAGAGATGAAGGGAGATCTTACCTAAGATCACACAGTTTATTTAGTGGCAGACTTGGGACTAAGAACTCATGACTTAGGATTATAGATTTAAAGTTGGAGATGATCTTTGAAGTTATTGAGTTCAGATCCTTCACTAACAGTTGAGGAACTTCAGACACAGCAACTTGCCAATGGTCATACAACTAGTGTCAAAGCAGAATTTGAACTCAGGTCTACTTGACTCCAGGTCCAGTACTCTGTCCACTAGGCTAGGCTGATCCATCAGATTCTAGTTATTCAATAGCTCTTCTCAGATTTATTTCTCATAGTGAACACAGTGAAATGTTACTTGTGTAATGAGTTTAGGGCCAAACATTCATTGTGCTCACATCTATAGGGTTTCTATAGTAAAAAGCAGTGCAAATTAATGCTGCCTGAGTATCTCTCTCTCTAAATGCAGAGAACATCACCTAATGTAAGTGCTGGGAACAAGGGGAAAGGGAGAAGGGTGATAGCTACAGACTAAGGACCGGATTATAGTCATGTTCCTCTTAGAGGTGATGGGGAAGAAAAGAGTGGGATCCTCAACAGCATAGCATTGGGAAGATGAGGCCCTCTTCAATATAAGCCAATCCCTTAGACTAGTGAATCACAGGATGGGAAGGTGCCTCAGAGGCCAACTAAGTCTAGCTTCTAACTGAAAAAGGATCCTCTGTATAACAATCCCAGATAAGTGATCACTGAGCCCCTAATTGAAGGCCTTTAGTGGAAGAAACCCACAGCCTTTGGATGCTGTCCATGCCACTTTCGGTTAGCTATAATTGGTAGTCTTCTAACATTCTCTAAATTTGCCTTTAGTTTTCCTGGCTTTCTTTCAAGATTCAGCTCAAATCAGAACTACTGAGGTGGCATAGTGAACAGAGCCAAAAGAGTGAATAGAGACCTGGAATCAGGAAGACCAGAGTTCCAATTTGGTTTCAGATACTTCCTAGCTGAGTGACCCTGGGGAAGTCACTTAACCTTTGCCTCAGTTTCCTCATAATAGCACTTACTTCCCAGGGTTGTTGTAAGGGTCAAATAAGATTTTGTCAAGTGTTTTGTAAACTTTAAAGGGCTGTATAGATCCTAGCTATTATTACTAGCTATTAAATCCTACACTTCTGCAGGAAGCTTTTCTGGATTCCTCAGCTGTTAATACTTTCCCCTTTCAGATTATCTTCACCTATTCTGTACATCTTTTATTAGTTATTTATACAGTGTCACCTCTCCCCGCCCCATTAGAATGTTTGCTTTTTGAGGGTAGGAACTTTGTTTTTGCTTTTATATCACTAGCTCTTAGCACAGTGCCTGTAACAAAAGTGCCTTTTTTTTTAGCCTATGTCTTTCCATATCGCCCAAGTCACTCATAAGCCCAAGTGCATTGCTTATTGGCATAGAAGTTTTGAGCAGCTCCATTTTTGATCTGGACTGGGTCTCCCCTCCTTCGGCAGCCTCCCCTTTCCCCTACCCCTCATTGGTGCTAGATTCAAGCTACTTAGCCCTACTGCAGCTCAGAACTCTGGAGTTCAAGTGATCTGCCAGCCTCAGTCTCACATAGTAGCAGGGATTAAAGGCATGTGCTATGAGGCCAGGCACATAAGTGCTTAACAAATATTGTTGATTGATTAGCCTGTAGTCACACTGGTTGTAAGCGTGAAAGGTGGGATGTGTACCCGGGCCCTTTGACCAGCTAGAGAGCAGCTAGGTGGCTCAGTGGATAGTGCTGGACCTGGAGTCAGGAGGACCCGAGGTACAAATTCAGCCTCAGATACTTTGGTAGCTGCATGACCTTGTGCAAATCACTGAACCTTGTTTGTCTCAATTTCCTCATCTGTAAAACAATCTGGAAAAGGAAATGGCAAACCACTCCAGTATCTTTGCCAAGAAAACCCCAAATGAGGTCATGAAAGAGTTGGACACAACTGAACAAAGCAGCAGCTATAATAGAATATTGTTGCTCTGTGTGGAAAAAAAGTAAAGAAGTCAGAGAAAAATGGGAAGATTCATATGAACTTTGATGCAGTGATGTAAGGAGAAGCATAAAAACAACACACATAACTACAACAATGTAAAAAGAACAGCAAATGAAACTGAATTTTACCTACTTATAATGATTAGATGATATGAGAAAGAGAAAATATATCTCCCTTCTTTCATTGAAAGGTGGGAAACTGTATAGAATATTGCATATGATAGTATTAGACATTTTCCATGTGTGTTGGATGGTTTTATTAAACTGTTTTAAAAATTTCCTCGCAAGGGAAGACTTGCTAGGATTGGGTGGGGGGTGGAGGGAGAGAAGGTATTTTGATAAATGAATGTGATGTAAAAGGCATCACTAAAACTTAATAAACAACAATAGCTAACATTTATACAGTGCTTAATATGTGCCAGGCACTATGCTAAATGCTTTGCAAATATTATCTCATTTGATCCTTACAACAGCCCTGAGAGATAGGTACTCATTTGGTTGTTGAAGGTCTGCCTCTGTGACTCCATTTAGAGTTTTCTTAGCAAGAAGACTGGAGTGGTTTGCCATTTCCTTCACCAGCCCATTTTACAGATGAGGAAACTGAGGCAAACAGGGTTCAGTGATTTGCCCAAGGTCACACAGCTAGCAAAGTATCTGAGGAGGTTAAGTGACTTGCCCAAGGTCACACAGCTAGTAAGTGTCAGAGGCTGGATTTGAACTCATCAAGATGAATCTTCCTGACTCTAGGCCCAGGGCTCTATTCATCTAGCTGCCTCTATTTTACTACCTAACCTCAAGAAGTCATTTAATTTTTTTTTGATTGATAGCTTTTGTTTGCACATCACCTACATTTCTCATGTATCCCCCTCCCACAGTACTATCCTTCATGATAAAGAAATTCTATAAAACTAACCAACGCATCAAAAGCCTGATGTTATATGCAATACTACATATCCACAGTCTCCCATTTCTGCAGAGGAAGTGTCCCAACACTTAGCACAGGGCCTGGTATATAGCAGGTGCTTAATAAATGTTTATCGATTTTTCACCTCCCTTCTTTGGGGTCAAGCTTGGTCATATTTCTCAGCGTTCAGTTTTCATTTCATTTTTCTTTGTTCTTGTTCTATTTACATAGTTGTTGCCATTTAATCTCTCTGGCTTCAGTTTCCTCATCTACGAAGTAAAAAGTGTTGGCTTTCATTACGGGTTCTTAATCTGGTTTCAGGGGCAAAAAAACCCCATCTTTATTTCAATAAACTGGTTTCCGTCGTAATTCCATGTATTTTACTTTATGGACATGAAACCATTATTCGGAGAATGGGTCCATAGGCTTCACCGGGGTGCCAAAAAAAAAAAAAAGGCGAAGATTTGACGAGCTCTAAATTCCAAGTCCCTGATTCTGTCCCTCGGCTCCGCTCTTTGGTGTTACTATAGTACCTTGGGCGAGTCACTTTCCCCTGGACTTCGGTTTCCTCCCTCGCAAAATGAGAGCTGGTGGTCGGGTTAGGCTCTAACAAGGATTAAGCTCGGACTTCCCCGACGGTTTACTCCAGTGTCCGTCCCCGGCCCGGACCCAGGGCGGGAGGCGGCCCGGAGGCGTGCCCACGCCTGGCCCACGGCCGGCCACAAAGTGACTGCCACGTCAGGACAACTTCACAAACCGCGCGCGGGTCAGGGAGCGCGACACCCAGCCCGGCACCGGGGGCGACGCGGGAGGGCGGGCGCGGTGGCGGGAGGACGGGAGCCCTGGCCGCGGCCCCACCCCCGGCTCTCCTACTCAGCGACGGCCCGCGCGGGCCCGGCCTCCAGCCCGGGGCGGGGCGGGGCGGGGCGGGGAGGCAGGGCGGGACGCTAGCCGGGCGGGCCCGGCCGAGGCAGCCCGGCGGATCCCGAGGAGGCGGCAGAGGCGCGAGGAAGGAGGCGGAGAAGAGGGCGGAGGCGGCGGCGGCGCGGAGGGCGGAGCGCAAGGAGGGAGGCGGAGCCACGGTCACCGCCGCCGTCGCCGCCGCCGCCTTCACTGCGTATCCCTGGCGCTCGCTTGGGCCGCCGGGGGCGGGGACTGGGGGACGCGGCTTCCCCGGCTCAGGAAATCCTGTGCCCGGAGCCGGGGCCACCAGCCCGTCGTGCAGCCGAGGAGCAGGAGGCGGTGGCGGGGCCAGAGCGGGGCGGCAAGGCCACCATGGAGACCCGGTACAACCTCAAGAGCCCAGGTAGTGAAGGGAGCGGCCGCCCCCCTCCCCAATCTCCCAGCACGCATGCGCGGACAGAGGGACAGACGGACTGGCAGCCGGGGAGGCCTTGGGCCGCCGCCCCTCCACCTGTCACAGTCCGAGGGCCCCCTTCCGTACTCGAGTCCGATGTCCGGCCCGGCCTTGTCATGGCCGCCCGCTCGTCCGCTGACCGGCCCAGCCCGAGCTCACGGAGACAGGGCCCGGCTCGGGCTCCTGCCCACGCCCTGCCCCCACCTTCCGACCTCGGCATCACCCCACTTTGC
Source organism: Trichosurus vulpecula (assembly GCF_011100635.1). Lineage (NCBI taxonomy): Eukaryota > Metazoa > Chordata > Mammalia > Diprotodontia > Phalangeridae > Trichosurus > Trichosurus vulpecula. The sequence continues at coordinate 183,837,165 of NC_050579.1, forward strand.
CCTCCCCCTTGCTTCTTCCTCCCCCCTCATTCTTCTTAAAGGGGGGGACCCTAGAGGTAGCCGGAGACTGCGGGACTCCCCGCCGGGCGTCCGCGCCGTCTCCTCAGACTCTATCCCTGGACTTGACACTTCCCGGGCAACTTCGCTGACCCGCCTTTTTGGACGGGGTCGGGGGGTGCGTGTGTGTATTTGAAGAGGAGGGGTCTGTGGGGATGTGGGGGAGAGAGACGAAAGAGGGGTCTGTGGAGGGCTTTATATGACAGACCCTCCCCTCCTCCTCCGGACCTGAGAGATGCTGAGAGGTGGAAAGGACAACGCCTTGATGAGGAGGAAGTCGGAGGACTTGGGTTCAAATTTGTACCTTCGTGACCTTGTGTAACTCCCTTACTCTGTGTGAGCCTCAGTTTCCTCCGCTGTAAAATAGTGGCGTTTCACTAGGAGCCCCCAAAGGTCGTAAAAGCTGTGATCATATGGAAACGTGGATCTTTTAGCACCTGCCGCCTGTATGACCTTGGGGCACTCACTTACCCTTTCTGGGTTTTAGTTTCCTCTTCTGTAAAACGAGGGAGTTGACCTACATCCAGGATTCTTAATCTGGAGTCGGATAGATTTTTGGGGGGAGGGGAGAGGAAGGGGTTTGGGATGGAGAAACACACTGCATCTATATTTTCACACTTTTTACTGAAATTTAGTATTTCCTTCAATTATTTTAAAGGAGTCCATGACACAGAAAAGTTAAGAACTACTGTTTTTAGAATCCTTTTCAGCTCTAAGTGTTGTTTTGGTCTTATGTTGTTAGAGTCTACCACGGCTTTTCAACCTCAATGCTTTTATTGTTTACACTTTTTAATAGATTATCATTAGATACTAGCCTTTTAACCCTATCTATGAAGAGAGTGGTATGAATGTACACACACACACATATACACACCTGCGTGTACATATATATGTATTTAAACTAGATGAATCCTAAGGTCACATTGAATTCTGAAACCTTATAGGTCATCTATATCATGCTACTTCATATATATGTACATTTTATATATGTATGTATCTTTATTTATCTACCTATTTACCCATCTACCCTTGGAATTAAGGATAATTGGGTTCCTGTCCGGTCTTAAACATGCACTGGCTGTGTGATCCTCTAGGAGTCACCTAACCTCAAATACTGTTGCCTTGCAGGTGTCTGTCTGCAGTGGTAGATGGAATTTCCTCATCTGGAGTTCTCTATCCTCAGGAAGCCACAGCTCCAGACTGTCTTGACCCCCAAACATATGCGCCCATACCCGATGTTTGGGGTTGGGGGTTGATGTTGGGGGAGGAGATAGTCTGGAACAGTAATTTCATGGGGGTAGGGAATTTTGGATGAGGGAACACTCCACTGATAAGAATCAGTGAATAAGCACTTATATTAAGTGCCTGCTATTCCTGGCACTGAAAATGCAAAGCCAATATAAACAATGGAGTTTACATTTTATCACTGTAGCTCACATAATAATAGTTATTCACTTCTAGTGCTTTGAGGTTTTCAAAATATTTTATACACATCTCATTTAATCCTCACATTTACTCTGTTAGGTAAGCGTGATAATTATCCCCATTTTATAGATGAGGATACTGAGGTTCAGAGAGGTTGAGATGGTTTGCCCAGGGTCAAAGGTATTGTGTCTCAGACTCAAGAGTCAAGTCTCAAGAGTCTTCCTGACTCTAAAACTCTAATATCCTTCAGTATGAATACCTTTTAACAGATGAGGAAGAAGTTCAGAGAAATGAAATCCTTACTCAAGGTCACATAACTAGTTAGACCCTGCTCTGAAACAGGAACCCAGGATTCTGAACTGCCAAATCCAGACTTACTTCCACTGCAGAGTATGTAAGTAACTATATAGATATCTATATAGGCCCCCTTCATCAGGGGAGAAGGAATTCAAAGCACTAACCCTGATGCCACTACTCCAGATCTTTCTATAAATCCTTGGGCATATAGATATACAGTGGAACACTGCTGAAAAAGGGGGCTGATAATGCCTGTGAAAAAGCCGTACCCTAAATAAGTTGATCACGAGGTACTGGGCCATTTATTCCACCAGTGTATTGGCAAATTTGTGAAATGGGAAAAAAAGGCAATTTAAGTTTAACTTAATCTTTTAATCCTTCTCCACCCTCACCCACCCCTTTTTCCAGTTGGTATTGGGAAAACCAGCAATCTTTATTCTAAGAACCTAGGGTAAAAAATTCTGCCATATCTGATTTTTTTTCCTTTCTCCTGAATAAAAAAAGGTCATTGGACAGTGGATTGAATAGAACTTGAACTTGAAGTTCTTTGGTGAAATTTAGATGAGGTTTGGATGGGATAATTAAATAAATACAACATATGTAGTAGAAGGAAAATACTGTTAGTCTGTTATTTGTTCACATTTGAAGTGGGTAACTGGTCTTGTCAATTGCAAAGACAGGATATTTGTTTATTTATTTATATTTACTTACTCACTTAGGTTCATTTACCATAAAGTCAGGGTACTGGTTTGAATCATAAGATCACAGCATCAAGAAGTTGAAAGGGGGCTTAGAAATCTCAGCCCCCTCATTTTACTGGTGAAGAGCTGAGATCTAGAGAGTTTGTGTTTGTGACTTATCCAGGGTCTTCTAGAAAAATAAATAGTTAGGATTTAAGCCCCCTTCTATAAAGTCATTGCCCTTTCCACCATTTCTGGCTGCCTGTGAATCATTCCATTCAACATTTATTAAGCAATTACAAATTGCAAGGCTTTGTGTTAGAAAGAAACCAATAGTCCTTGCCGTCTGGGAGCTCACTTAGAATATTCATATAAGAGCTATGTGCATATTCAGTTTCTTATTTTGGTTTCTGGAGAAAATGGAAAACCTTTTTTGGAAAAAACTGAAGCCCTTTGTTAGTCCTCAGATTTTTATCACAGGCTTTTGGCTTTGATTGCTCCTAGGTCTCAGGAGTACAAGGACCACAGGTAAACTGTGGCCTGATACACTAACATGTAAACAGTTACTGTATTTTTTTTAAATAAAAAGCATTGAGAATTATTATTTGAAGAAAATATTTTCAAATCTTTTATGAACCACCTCAAATAAACATATTTAATTTCTCCCACCCTTTCTTATTTAAATAATTAAGGTCCTTCCACAGTTTATACAAGACTGTCGCATGATAGTAATTTCTTAAAGGTGTTAATGATCAAGATTGTTTTGATTTTTTTTAAATAGCACATTTTATTACCAAGTTATTGTACTTAGAGTTTATACTTGAGCGTTGAGCCCGATTTTCAGAACGGTCTTTTTTTCAGAACACATTCTTATTATCATGCTGAATAAGTAAACTTTTTTCACTTTTTAAATTGCAGAGTTCAAGGCCACTAGTTTTAGTATGTATGTATGAGATATATAATTATGAATTTGAGCAATTTTATAAAAGTAATAAGCAATAGTCTATAATATTCTATATTATAATTTTTCTTATTTTTATTAATGTCAGTTCATACCTTTTAATCACAAAACAAAAGTCCAGACGGTAAATCTGTACCTTTATGTTGTGTCAAAGTTGGGTGTTCCCAAGATTTTCTTAAAATAGAATTATGGTTAATTATTACTAGGCAGCCCATGGTTTAGTAGAGTCAGAAGCCCTAGGTTTGGGTGAGAATGGACATTTTATGCTGTGTGATCATGGGTAAGTCACTTTGCTTCTTTTTCTTAGCTTCATTCTTCTCATGTGTGAAATGAGGGAAATAACAGTTGAAATACCTATCTTAACAGAGTAAAAACAGACTTGGGTAAACTCTTAAAAATATCATAGGACTATGTGTTATCATAAACTAGTCATCAAATCAGTCACCCACCAAAAATGTTTTTTTCTCCCCCCTCTGTACTCTGATGTAGTTATGCTTGTATATTTTACTGTTTGCCCCAAATTATTAACCCCTGACAGACCTGGAAAGAATGATTTCATATGTGACAGGAATGATCCTATCCCACAACTTTGCCTATTTCCCACAGTAGGTATAACTTGTAAGCTGTCCCTTAGTGCTTAGCACACTTGGCTGAAGTGAGAACATTTGTTGAATTGAACCTGTATTCTTAAAACTTAGATTTTTAAAACTCACCAAAAATAGCAGATTATTTTCTTCAAGTAGAATTTTCCAAGATGAATTATAATGTTTTCTGCTTCTTATTTCTAACTTCTAACACTAGTTTTTTAGATAATATTTTTGGCAGCACATCAGAATTTGTCAGTTGACTATCCTTGTAGCCCTTGTATGCATTTTTCTGCCAGACTTAAGCCCAAATCCAAATTCTGTAATATTTGAAGTTTCTCTTAATGTTTTGTTTCTTTATCCTTTGAGCTCACTAATGAAAATATTAAATTAGGTTAGACTTTTACTGACCTAGTCATTTTTGTGCTCATCTTGCTGATGATCCTGGAAGAAAAAAGCACTTTAAGTACTAGCTTTTTGATTAAAGAAAGAATCCATTTGGACTGACAGATCATGTGAAATTTATATAACTTTTCATATCTGAGGAAAAGTTCACATAAAAGAATGAAGCATTCTCTTAATTCTTTTCAATATCTCCATAAAATGTTACAAAAATTGAAATTAAAATAATCATCAATTATAATTTAATATTCTCAACAAGATGAGGAAAACAAAAATTAATAGAATCTCATGAAATACTAGTCTACAAAGTAGTTACATTTTTTTGAGTCTTTAATTTATATTTAGTTTTCAGCATTCATTTTCACAAGATTTTGAGTTACAAATTTTCTCCCCTTCTCTACCCTCCCCTTACCCCAAGATGGCATGTATTCTGATTGCCCCTTTCCCCAGTTGGCCCTGCCTTCTGTCACCGCCCCCCCCATCCCCTTCCCTCTTACTTTCTTGTAGAGCCAGATAGATTTCTGTACTCCATTGCCTGTACATCTTATTTCCCAGTTGCATGTAAAAAAACAATTTTTAACATTTGTTTTTAGGACTTTGAGTTTTAAATTCTCTCCCTTCTTCCCTCCCCACCCACCTTCCTTGATAAGGCAAGCAATTCAATATAGATTATACATGTATCATTATGCAAAACACTTCTATAATAGTCATGTTGTGAAAGACTAACTATATTTCTTTCTATCCTATCCCGTCCTCCCTTTATTCAATTTTCTCCTTTGACCTTGTCCCTTTTCAAAAGTGTTTGCTTTTAACTACCCCTTCCCCCAATCTACCCTCCCTTCTATCACTCCACCCCCAATTATCCCCTTCCCCCCTGCTCCTTTCCTGTAGGGTAAGATACCCAATTCAGTATGTGTGTTATTCCCTCCTTAAGCCAAATCTGATGAGAGTAAGGTTCACACTTTCCCTTTCACCTCCCCTCTTCCCTTCCATTATAATAGCTTTTTCTTGCCTCTTGTATGTGAAATAATTTACTCTATTCTCGCTATACTCCCTTTTTCCTTCTCCCAATATATTCCTCTCTTACCCCTTAATTTTATTTTTTCGGGTATCATCCCTTCATATTCAACTCACCCTGTGCCCCCTGTCTAGATAGATTTTATACACACACACACGCAAATATACATGTATATGTACATATATATTCCCTTAAACTACCCTAATACTGAGAAGGATCTCATGAGTTAGAAATATCATCTTTTTGTAAACAGTTTGGCTTTAGTTAAGTCCCTTACGAGTTCTCTTTCTTGTTTACCTTTTCATGCTTCTCTTGATTCTTGTGTTTGAAAGTCAAATTTTATATTCAGCTCTGGTCTTTTCACTGAGAAAGTTTGAAAGTCCTCTATTTTATTGAAAGTCCATATTTTGCCTTGGAGCATGATACTCAATTTTGCTGGGTAGGTGATTCTTGGTTTTAATCCTAGCTCCTTTGACCCTCAGAATATCATATTCCAAGCCCTTCAATCCCTTAATGTAGAAGCTGCTAGATCTTGTGTTATCCTGATTGTGTTTCCACAATACTTGATTTCTTTCTGGCTGCTTGCAATATTTTCTCCTTGACCTGGGAACTCTGGAATTTGGCTACAATATTCCTAGGAGTTTTCCTTTTGGGATCTTTTTCAAGAGGCGATTCTTCCAATTTCTATTTTACCCTCTGGTTCTAGAATATCAGGGCAGTTTTCCTTGATAATTTCTTGAAAGATGATGTCTAGGCTCTTTTTTTTTTTTTTTTGATCATGGCTTTCAGGTAGATCTATTTTCCAAGTTAGTGGTTTTTCCAATGAGATATTTCACATTGTCTTCTATTTTTTCATTCTTTTGGTTCTGTTTCATAATTTCTTGATTTCTCCTAAAGTCATTAGCTTCCATTTGCTCCATTCTAATTTTTAAGTAATTATTTTCTTCAGTTTTCTTTTGGAACGCCTTTTCCATTTGGCCAGTTCTGCTTTTTAAGGCATTCTTCTCACTGGCTTTTTTGAGCCCTTCTGCCATTTGGGTTAGTCTATTTTTTTAAGGTGTTATTTTCTTCAGTATTTTTGGGGTCTCCTTTAGCAAGCTGTTGACTTGTTTTTCATGATTTTCTTGCATCTCTCTCATTTCTCTTCCCAATTTTTCCTCTACTTCTCTTACTTAATTTTCCTAATCCTTTTTGAGCTCTTCTGTAGCCTGAGACCAATTTATATTTTTCTTGGAGGGTTTTGATGTAAGATCTTTGTTGTCTTCTTCCAGCTGTATGTTTTGATCTTCTTTTGTCACCAAAGTAAGATTCTGTAGTCTGAGTCCTTTTACACTGTCTGCCCATCTTCCCAGCTTTTTAGCTCTTTGCCAAGGTAGAACTCTGCTCCCAGAGTGGAGAGCGCTGTGTCCCAAGCTTCAGGGCTTTTGTGCTGCTTTTTTCAGAGCTACTTCTAGGTACCGGTAAATTTTTAGTTCTTTTGAGGTGGTATGATCCAATGAGAGGTGTTTACTTCTCTCTGGTCTGTGAGTGACCTCAAGCACTCTTTTCTGCCGTGTACCTATCAGGAGGACTCCCTCTCCACAGCTACCTCAAGCTCTGACACACCAGCGATCTTCCTCCCCCAGGGACCCCCAACCAGGACTGCAACCCAGATCTAAGCAGGGCAGAGCAAGAGAATCCTGCCTCAGCACCAGCAAAGAGGTCCCTGCACTTCTACTCTGATCATCCGCTTGATTCCCCCTACCATCTGTGGGCCTGGAGCTCCAGAAGCAGCTGCTGCTGCCACTGCTGCTGCCTCTGCTGCTGCCGCCGCTGCCACCACCACCACCACCACCACCACCACCACCACTGGGGCCACCACCCCAGGCCACCTTGCCCTTCTCCCACCCAGGTCCAACAGAGTTTTCCCACTGACCTACTAAGTTATCTTTGGCATTTGTGGGTTGAGAAGTCTGGAAACTGCCACAGCTACCAGTGATTCAGCACCCTGACCTCTTCTCAGGCCTGGTCTCTCCTGGCATGACCTATGCTGGGCTGCGCTCTGCTCTGCTCCCAGCATGGTGCGATAGACCTTTCCCAGGGACCATCCAGGCTGTGTTGGGCTGGAGACTTGTTTCCCCCTGTTATTTCGTGGGTTCTGTAGCACTAGAATTTGTTTAAAGTCATTTTTTACAGGTGTTTGGAGGTATTTGGAGGAGAGCTCAAGGAAGTCCCAGTTTTTGGTCTGTCATCTTCTACATTTTTGTAAAAAGAAAAAATGTGTACAATTTGACAAAATAATAACTTAGTTTTTTTCCTGTGGCCTTTTCCAATCTCATTTTCCTGTTTTATTGCCGTAAAAGTAAATCAGTCAATCTGTTGTCATTTCTGTGAATGGTAGTTTTGTAACCCATTTTGCAGAATATGGGAAAGGAAGCTAATAGAGAGGGTAAATGTTTTTTGCTCTGGGGTTTTGTTACTTTTAGGAAGATCTTTAACCTTTGAATTAAGACCATCCTTGGAAGAATAGAAACATTTTGTTGTATTTTGCCTTCAGCCTGAGAGTTGTAAATAATTTAATTTTTACTACCAAAAAGTTCTGCCTGTCTGGTGACATCCTCAGGATTTGAAAGATGACTGATTCTGTAAGTTGCCATTACTCCCTAACTAGTGAAATCAAACTGAAGAAAATTGAACGACAAAGTGAATGCTGGAATTTCTCTTTAGACTTTTCTTTCTGTTTGAAGAATGTAATTTATACTGTCGTGCTCATGAAATACCATTTGCCAAACTCAGAAATGAAGAAGCGGCGTAAAAAACATGACATTAGCATTTCGTAATTTTGTAACATATTATTATTTTTACTGTAGACTTTCACCAGACTTAACTTTTGAAGTGACTGTTTTGTAGTTACACTTAGCCTTTCAGGATGCAAACTAGAAGTAGTTATAGGATCATAGATTTAGAACTGCAAGGAACTGTAACGGTCATAGAGTCCAGTTTACTCATTTTACAGATAAGGAAACTGAGGCACAGAGAGAGTAAGTGACTTACTAAGGCTCACTAAGGCCAGATTCTTTCAAAACCTAGAGTTCTTTCCATTGCATCATGGGGTTAACAATGATGATAATAATAGTTAACATTTATATGGTGCTTTGTATATGGCCGGCACCATGCTAAGTGCCTCTCATTTGATCCTTACAACTCTGGGAAATAGGCACTATTATGATCTCCAGTTTGTAGATGAGGAAACTGAGGTTAAGTGACTTGCTCAGGGTCACACCACTACTGTCTGAGGCTAGATTTGAACTCAGGTCTTCCTGACTCCAGGTCAGATGCTCTATCCATTGTGCTACCTAGCTGCCCTTACTTTTAAGTTGGAAGCTTGGTATCTTAAGACCTACAGGTACTTTTTTTCTTTCTGTTTCCTGAGCTTAAGTTGTAATGCTTCCTCCCATTTCTGTGTGTCTGACTTTGACTTTCTGACCTGATATCCTCTGATTCTAAATCTGTTTATTGTCTTTGTTTTGACCTAGATTTTTATATTTCTGACTCCATTCTGGTGACCCTGATTTCTGATTGCTTCTTAGAACAATTTTGTTTTTAGATTCTTGAACTTAAGCCCCACGTAGCTATTAGTGACTCAGTAGGAAGGATTCGGTTTTCTTCTGTCATAGAAAAGCATAAGCTCCAGGCAATCTGTAACTTTAATTTTGACAAATTTAATAAGAAGCTTATTTTAGCCATTGAAATGAGGAACTCATTTTGTTTCTGAACTTCTAAGTTTGGAGGAAAATCTATTACTGATTACTTGATTCAACAACCACAAATATCAAAGGAGAGTTGGTTTCCTCTGGGGAAGAATAATAGAGAAGCTACTAGAAATAGAACGGTCCAGAACCCTTCTGCTACCTCCTCTGTGCCTGTCACATTTCACCCTTACCTCTTGTCTTGGGAACTTCCCAGCCTGGGTTCCATGAAAAGGCCAGGGAGAATCTCACTGCAGGACTGGGAGGGGGGGGGGGCAAAAAGTGAGTAGCTAGACTGAAAGGAAAATAAATGGATTAGTACACTGAGGAAGATCCCCTTGGGCTAGGAAGGGCTTCAACTTCTTGGGGTAAATTTGGATATTTATAGCTTTTTAGGTTGACTTTCAGTACACAGCCAATCAGCTGTATTCTGAGGCAGGATGGAAATGGGGAAGTGGGCTAGCCTTGGGGTCACAGGAGTAGTTAAAGGTCAGGCTTTTTCCTGTGGGGAATGTACTTCTCTGGGTTATTCAATCTTATTAGAATTCCTTGTATTGGCAGAAAATCTCTTAAGATAGTAGAGGCCTCTTTTAAAGTAGAACTATTCTTGTTCATCCTGTTGTTGCCCAGGAGGGAGGGAAGAAAAGTGCAGACCGCACAGTTCTGCTTCCTTGGTCTCAGAAATTACTTTACCTAGTGAGCAGATGTTTTGCTCATCCTCACAGCATATATATAGATGCTAAAAGTTGAGGTTAGGAAGGGTTTTGTGTAGGAACTGGTACCTCAACTTTGCTTTGAAGGAAGCTGTGGATGCTAAAAGTTGAAATGAGCACAGTCATGGGGATACCTTGATGGAAGAGAATCTTTTAGGTTGCATTTTGTTTAATTGATTCCAATATTTTTTTTAGTCTCTAAGCACTAAACATGGTGGGATCTTGCATTCTCTGCATTTTTCAATCAATTATGTGATATAAAAATAGTATACTATAAATAAGCATTTTCAAAAGCTTTCCCTTTCTCTTATTTTTATCAAGGGCACCTTGAATATATTTGTAGGAATCAGAGGTTCTTAATCTGGGGGACCCCTTTGGGGTTTGTAGATAAAATTCAGGGTGTCGATGAATTTGGATGGGAAAAAAATTACATCTTTATTTCAGCATGATTGCTTTGCTTTGTAATCCTATGCATTTAAAAACATTGTGAAAAGGGGTCCATAGGTGTGTCATCAGACTCCCAAAGGGTTCCATGATACAAAAAAGGTGATGGAACCTGGTTCTAGTAGTCTTGGAACAACTTTGTAGATATGAGAAAGTAGGCCTAGGAGGATGCTGTTATTCTGATGATCTTATGATTATCTGTTTTTAGCAGTATGCCATTGGTGATTTTTTCCCAATCTTTCTTGGGAATATTCTTCCACTCTAATATATCTTTAAAATTTATCCTCCAGTTTCCTCAAAATGATGTCATCTCTACCACAGACTGTCTCTGTTTATACGTGGTCTGTTCTACCAGCATTTCCCATTTTCCTTTTCTTTAGTGCTAGTTCCAGTTTTTAAAATAGCACATTGGGGACTGAGATATTTATATTCAAATGTAATGACTTTTTCTACTGTTAGTGATGGTGAAAATAGTTTGATATAGAAATGTTGACAGATCTTTTTATTTTTCATGTATTTGTTGTCATTTTTTCAAATTTCATCTTTAGTAGTAGTCTTGGAGTGATCTGGGAGTCACATTCCTGGACTCTTTAAATTTATTTTTCCTTTCACTACTTCTCCTTTATGAGATGATTATAATCTTTCCACCTTCCTCTTTTACAAGATTTTATAAATGAGTTTTTATTTTAAATTAGTATTGCTCTTGAATATCATGTTTCTCTGCTTAGCAAGGGTCACAGAACTGCAGAATTTGAAAGTTGGATTTATCTTGGTGGATATTTAGTCTAACCCATGCATAAAAGTTATCTCCACTGTATCCAAGAAGTGGTCCTCCACCCTCTCCACTTGAAAGCATTTAAGAAGACAGAATCCATGACATCTTGGCATGTTGTTCCATTTTTGGACAGTTTTAATTTTAGGAAGTTTTGCAAGTCTAAATTTGCCTTTTTGCAACTTTTACAAATTACTTCTGTTTTTGCCCTTTAGTGTCAAATAGAACAAGTCAAACCTCTCTTCCATATGACAAGTCTTTTCAATATTTGAAGACAGCTGCCATGACTTTCCTGAGTCTTTTCTTATTCATGTTAAACATGTTCAGTCAGCTTGTCAATCCCCGTCGCTGTCATGGTTGCCCTGTTGGATATTTACCAGCTCATCGATGCCCTTCTTTAATGATGCTCCCTAGAAATGAACAGATTAACTCCAAGTGAAGTTGGATGAGGAGGACTATCCTTTCTCTATTCCTACAAGCTTTGCCCCCATTAATGTAGTCCAAGATTTTATTAGTCTTTTTGTCTGCCACTTACCCCTGCTGACTGATTGAATTTGCTGTCTATTAAAACTCCAAGGTCTTTTTCAGAAGTGCTTGTTACCCATGCCTCCTCCATTTTATACATGTGAAGTTTTTTTTTATCCAAGTGCAAGATTTTACATTTATTCCTATTGTCATTTTCAGTACTGAGAGATTTTTTGAGGTATTTTAAATATTATTGTATTAATTTGCAAAATTTCGTTTTCAGCTGTCAAACGCTTAATGAAAGAAGCAGCAGAATTGAAAGATCCTACAGATCACTACCATGCTCAACCTTTAGAGGTGAGTTTTCCAATAATTGTAATAATCCAAGTTGCTCACATTTATAGAGGGTTTGACAGTTTACAGAACACTTTTCATCCAACAGCCCTCAGATATCAATAGTATCTTACTCATTTTTACAGATGAGGAAGTAGACTTGGAAGTTTAATAACTTACCCAAGGTAATTCAGTTCATAAGTGGCAGGATTGGGACTTGAAACCTGGAATGTTTGACTTTACATATGCTATTTCACGTTTTTAGGTCACTTTAGTGTTCTAATACACTTTAAACAGCACTTTCAGACAAAGTGTTTTAATAGCCATTTTTAGTAATTTTAAAATCATTTCCTTAAAATTTGCTTTTCATTCTTTAACATCATCTTATGTAGAATTATTTGACTTTGCTTATTAAGATAAGAAGTCTTAACTTTGGTTCTTTTAACATGTTTAGCTTTCCCCTTAAGAATGCATTTCATACAACAATAAAATGAAAAACTAATCATTTGAATTATCCAGAAGAGGAATAAGTTCCCTAGTGAGCTTACCAACCCTGGAGGTGTTGTTAGAAGTTCTATAAAGGAGATATCTGCTCAGGTATAAGTTGAAATAAAGCGTATTTAAGCCCCTTTCTAACACTAAAAAAAGAAAAGAATGTGTTTCACAGAATCTTTATATATGTGTATACATGTATGTATACACACACACAGATAGAAAGAAAAAGAATGAGAATATCACAGAATGGTCCAAGGTCGTAGATCTCTAATCTCACAATTGGAACTGTCCTAAAGTATAGGGGGTTGCCTCAAGAGATGGTGGCTCCCTAATCTTTGCTAGCCTTCAGAGATCAAATAACAACTTGATGGGTATGTTAGAGTAGAGATTCCTTTTGTAAATGGACTGGATTAAATGACTGTTGTGATTCCGTCTAACTCTCAAATTCTGTGATTCTGTGAAATATATTTTTAAAGGAATACTAAACAGGTTTAAAGGACCAAAGTGTGACTTTTTATCTCATTAAGCAAAGTCAAGTAATTCTACATAAGATGCTGTTAAAGAAACTAGGAATTCCAAGAGGCAGCAGTGAGGCGGGAGTGTATTCCAGGCATGGTAGACAGCCTGTGCGTGGAGATAGGAGATAGAAAGTCATGCATGAGAAGACGTAATACTGTTTTGACTGTACTGTAGGGTATATTAAGAGGAATAATATATCTATTTCACTGAAAATGTTGTGAAAGGTAGTAAAGCCAAAAGAGGAATTTGTTTTGATTCTTGAATTTATATGAAGCCACTGTATATTGAATGGAGAATGACGTGGGTAGACCTGAACTTTCACTTTGGCAGCTATATGGAGGGATTAGAGAGGAAATATCTGAGGCAAGTCCACTGCTGAGAAAGCTGTTGCAGTAATCCAAGTGCCAGATAATGAGGGCCTGAACGAGAGAGGAAGTGATATGAGAGATATTGCAAAGATAGAATGGACAGGACTGGGCAGCTGATTGGATATTTGGGGCAGAGGAAAGGGAGGAATTAAGGATGTCTCTGAGTTTGTGCACTTGGGTGTTGCCCATAAGGTTGGTGGTGCCTGTGACTGAAATAGGGATGTTTAGGAGAGGGATTGGTTTTTATGAAAATTGCACTAGTTCCATTTTGGATAGGTTGAATTTTAGTTAGGACATCCTGTTGGAGATGTCCAGTAGGCAGTTGGTGGGTTGGAATTGGTGCTTGGAGGAGAGAGACCATTCTGGGTATGTAGACTTTTGTATTATAATAGAAATTATAATTAAACTTACGGGATCTGATAAGGTTACCAAGAGAGGCAATGTATATAGAGAAAGAAGGGCCCAGGAAAAGGTCTTGGAAAGTATAGTATTAATGAAACAAAAAAAGGAGATCAAGAAAGAGCAGTTATACAGATAGGAGGAGAGAACCAGGATAGAGCATTGTCATGAAAACCCAGAGAGGAGAAGAGTATCCAGTATCCATGCTTAACCATGTTAAATGCTTTAGAGAGGTTAAAAAAAAAAAGATAATGATTGAGAAAAAAATCATTGGATTTGGCAGTTAAGAGGTCATTGTTACTTTTGGATAGAACAGTTTCACTTTAATGAGGAAGTCAGAAATGAGACTATAAAGGATTGAAAAGTGAGAAGAGAGGAATTGGAGGCAATGAGTGCAGACAGCTTTTTCTAGGGGCTTGGCCCTAAAGGATGGGGAATTATAGGATGATAGCTTGAGGGGGATGGTAGAATCAAATAATGATGATTTTTAAGGAGACCCTTGAGTGTGTTTGTAGGCAGCAGGGAAGGAACAAGTATATAGGGAGAGATTGAAGACTTGGAGAGAAAAGGGAAATGATTGTAGGGGCTTTTTAATGAAGGACACAGGAGGAAATGGGCTCAAAAGTACATATTAAGGGGTTGCCCTTGATGAGAAAGGGTCTTTTCTTTAGAGATTGGCATAAAGGAAGAGAGAATCAGAGATGAGGTCAGGGAATTTTGAGATGTAGAAAAAGGATAAAGGGAACTCAGGGTGTATGGTCAGCATTTTCTCAGTACAGTGTCTGCTGATGATGTCAAGAAGGTGGTATGGAAGACTTGAGAGAAATGAAAGTTTGGAAACATTGCTGAGTGGAGCACAATAGAGCTAGAATGAATTAAGGAGTAATAGGATTGCCTCGCTGCAATGAGGGGTGCAGTCCAGTTAAGATTAAGTAACACAGATTGGTAGGGGACCAAGTCAGCCTGGTTGCTTGTTTTCCTCCAATACCATTCAGTTAACATGTTAATATTAGGGAAAAGAGTAGATATTAGGCATAATCCAGGGTTGGGGTTTAATAAGGCATGAGCCAGTAATAGGACAGGTGAGCAGGGGATTGGAGAGTTCTTTGTAATATTACAGTTCTTTGTAATATAGAACTGGTTAAATATAGGGTTGGAATCAGGAAAGGAGGAAAATGAAGTCATAGATGGGTCATGGGCTAGGAGGGGTACTGAGGAATAGAGGAACTAGAGGTTATGGTAAGGAGGAAGCATAGGTCTAGGAAGAGTGAGGCATAAGGAAATATGGAGTTATCGTTTATTGTTAGATAAAGAAATTTCTGAATTTTTGATTTTCGAAGTAGAACATTTTAGATCAGGGGTGTGACCATCAGTGTACATGGCTGAAGTAGATTAGAGGAAGTAAGTCATGGGGGAATAAGATTGAAGACCCTGTAAAACTAGGATTTTGAAGGGGACTTTGACGTTAATGATGAAATTTACTAATAAAAGAGTGAGAATTGGTGTGGAGAAGAATACTGTGAGCCCAGGTACTGAGCTCTGAGAAAAGAGGGGGAATAACCTGGAAGCCAATAGATAACTGGATTGATTGATATTCAGGGTGTCCCAAAAATCTTCGAAGCTATTAAAGCTTAAAACTGCCTGAAGAGTGTTTTGGGACACACCTTGTATTTGGATCTTAAAGGAGAAGTTTCTGAGTGGTAGAGGAACACAGGCATTCCAATATTTGATATTCCCCCCCCCCATTAACAAGCATTAATTTTTCTCTTGTTCTCATCTCGTTCTTACACTGGAAGAAAAGGAAAAAAAGAAAAACAAAATCCTTCCAACAAATGCATAGTCACGCAAAACAATTTCTTTCATTGGCTGTGTCCAAAAATGTGCGTGTCTTTCTGTGTCTTGAGTCTTTCACCTCTGTGTCAGGAGGCAGGTAGCATGCATCATGAAATTTTATCAGCCGATTAAGAAGCTTTTAAAACTTTAATGAAAAGTCTATTGTATTAGATATTAAAATGTTATTGAACATTAAATCTTCTTTCATTCTGGGATGGTAAATTTGTGTTTCAATGCATTGCTAAAATACAACACTTCAATCTCAGACGGGATTTTAGTTTAAGTAATGATTTCTCATAATGTCTTACACTCTTCACATGACATTGTACTACTGTCTGTGCTTTGTATTGGCTGTCGCCCATGATCATAATGCATTCCTTCCTTACAGCTGCCTTTCAGAATCTACAGCTTCCTTCAAAGTTTAGCTTAAATGCCAATTCCTATATAAAGCTTTTCCTGATCTTTCTAGCTGCTGATTTCCTCCTCCCCCAAATTACTTGTTATCTATTTACATGTATATATATTAATCCCCCGATAGGATGTAAGCTCTGTAACAGTGGGTACTAAGCACACTGGCACATAGTAGGCCCTTGATAAATGCTTGTTGATTGATTGGTAGATCATATAGATCTCCCTTCACTACTGTCAAACAGTTCGTCTTCTTTCTTTAATTAAATCTCAACAGAAGGATATTTCTTATGCTACTATTCAAATTCATTTTTTCTTTAACTTCATCCTTCATGTTTCTCTATTGAGGAAGGGAGGGAGCAATCATTTATTTAGTGCCTAATACGTGCTAGGCACTATGCTAAACACTTAACAAATATTATGTTATTTGTTGGATTATGTTATGTGGTAATCTGATAACAGTGAGGCACTTGCAAGGAGTCACTGTTCTGTTAGTGGAGGATTCCCTGTCAGGCATGAACACTAGAACACGGGTATCACATAAGTGACCACCAATAATGATAAGTATTACTACTTTGTTTTATGGAATAGAGGTGATATATATCTTTGGTCCAGAAATGATCCTGAGTACCCTTTTATTGTTAAACATTAACCTTAAATTGCATCCTTATACTCTAGGTCAGGTTATTATATAAGGTACCTTGATATTTACTTCAGAAAAATAATGAACTTGTCCTTGTATTCTTGGTAATGTTTCATAGTCATATATGATTGTTTTGTTTAGGATAACCTTTTTGAATGGCACTTCACTGTTAGGGGCCCCCCAGATTCTGATTTTGATGGAGGAGTTTATCATGGACGAATAGTACTGCCACCAGAATATCCCATGAAACCGCCAAGCATCATTCTCTTAACAGTAAGTATACTTAGATTTTAAGAATTCATTTGTTTTGAGCAATTAGAATTGAGTAATTAAGACTATCTTGATTCTTTTAATAAATAGCCCACACAATTTTTGTATTACATGGTAAGATATATAGAATTCTTTTAAAGTTTAACAAACATATTTTTAAAATTCAGGCAGATTCAGAGTTGAACAAAATTTATGCGAAGTATATTTTTGGACAACTTAATTTTGGCATACTCTGAATTAATAGTTTAGAGTATGTGTGTAAGATCACTGTAGATTTTTTTCTTCATATAATACACTGGAGCCTCAGTTGAATTCTGTCCTTGGGTTCTAGGCCCTCTGGCCATGGTCAGTGACCCCTGGGGGTTATAGTTTTGCGCAAGAACTTCCTTCAAAATTGAGGCATCTAGTAACATGCCAAGTACTTGTTTGTGCCATATAAAAGAACGTTTCTCTGTTCTTCATATCTAGTTTGTTTACAAACAGTGAACGAGCTAGAGATGAGCCTGGAAGTCACAGTAATTGGTTTAACAAAAGAAATAATAGAAAGACAAGTAGAATGGTATGAATGGATAGAGGATCAAGCCTGGGGTCAAGTCCTGCTTCTGACACATAATACTCTGTGATCCTGGGCAAGTTACTTAAGCTTCCCATGAGATAGGCAGCTCCCTAATCCTGTTGAACAAGTTGTTGATCTGCGTTGGTGGAAGAGGTTTCTGCCTTTGGAGATCATTACAGCAATGGAATCATAGGCTCAGTTCCTCCCCCAAGTTGTAGAAAACTACTGAAAACCTTTATGATATACAAAAAAGAAATCTTCTCTCTGTTTCTATTCTAAGCCCTCATTACCAGTTGCCTAGATATTCAGAGAGACCTTCAGAAAGGGTTTTCTTGCCTCTCTTCTTTTTGTCCATCAGTCCACTCAGAACACACATTTTCCTGTCTCATATTCCCTAGTGGGGTTTGTGAGGGCTTGCGGAGCCCTTTTCGGGTCTGGTTATCTACCTTTGATGTCCACCTTTTATTCAGCTCTCACCTGTGGCTCCAAGAAACCATAGCACGTGCAGTGGTCAACCCTGGTAAAACTGGAGAGACGATCTAAACCAGGCTGAGGGTCCAATAGACCTCAAACCAGTCGGTGAGTTAGGGGAATGTCTATCTCAGCCATATGAAGACTTTCCCCAGTGGAATGGGCAGATGAAAACAATTTGCTCCAGTGTCTCTTGAAGGCAGCTGAAGCATGTACTGTGGAGCACTTAGACTTTGGTCAGACATCAAAGAAGCCAAGGTCACCCACTGAATTGCCAGTCGTCTTGACTTTTGTCCTGCCACTGGACTTTGATGACTCAGGAAGAGAGAGTAAGGCTGATGATTTTGTGCAACTCTGCCTCACTTAAATCCAGTTCACGTGCAAGTCAGGGCGTCAGAGGTCCTTTTCAGAAATGAAGGATGAACAGCAACAGTATTCCCTGCCTTTTTTCAAGACTCAGCTCATATACTGCTTCCCAGAAGAAGTCTTTCCTAATCTCCCTAGTTGTTTCAGTTGTTTCTGTTCTCTTTTAAAATCATCATGTATGAGAAAGAAGAAACAGAACCAAAAAAAAAAAACAAAAACAAAATTGCTTCTCTTTTGTTTTTGGGGTTTTTTTTTTTGGTTCTGTTTCTTCTTTCTCATGAGTCATTCCATTGGTCATAATTCTTCTCCACAACTTGACTAGTGTATAAATTAATTCAATGCAAAGTTATACATGGTAGCTATATGAGATTCCAGGCCGTCTTGGGGAGGGAGGGGAGAAAATCTGGAACTCAAAACTATGTAGAACCGTGTGTGGTAAACTAAAAATAAATTTAAAAAAAAGAAAAAAAATCATCATGTATGTACTTAAATATTTATATGTTGTCTGTATTACCATGTAGTATTATGCTGCTGTCTTATCCTTTAGACTAGGGCTGTCCAAAATGCTGCATTTGGGCCACATGCAGCCCACAGTGCAATTTATGCGGCCTGCCTACAAGCATAGAAATTTACATATGCTTTAGTAATTGAGGCCGAGCTACCGCAAAGCTCTCACTAAAATGGTAAATAAAAATATATTGTCTGTTGTTTTAATAAAAACCTAAGGTTGGACAGCCCTGCTTTAGACTGAAAACTTTGTGAGAGGAGGGATCATTTCTTTAAAAAAAAAAAAAAAGGGTTTTTTTTTGAAACCTGTGGTTTTCCAAATACATCCCTCTTCCTGCCTACCCAGTGGGGGTGTTGTAGGGGAGGGATATATTTGTTCCCTTGTAACAAAGATTGAAAGGGGAAAAAAAGTTCAGCAAAAGGGATCATTTCTTAATTTCTTTAGTGCCAGGTACAGTGCTCTGTATACTGTGAATACAAAATGAATGTTACCTCCATACCAAGCAAACTGGTTGACTTGCTGCCCCCACCTCCACCCCCACTCCCTAACTCAACTTCCCAGCCTCTGTCTATGCTTGTGTGTTTCATAAGTTTAGAATGACCTTCTCCTCTTCTGTCCAACTTAGATCAAATGCCTAGTCCTCCCCAAAAGTTTTCACTAACATCACCCTTCTAATGGGAAACAACCTCTCTCTCCCAGACTTATATCACCTTTGCTTGCATATTCCGTATTCATTTATACATCATTCTGTATTACAATCACCTTTATATGTGATAGATCTCTCTACTAGGTTATATATGTAAACTCTGAGGGCTGGGACTCTATTTTTTGTATCTTAGAAAAATGCTCTGTATGTTCCAGGCGTTTAATAAACATTTGTTGAATGGAATTTTTTATAGTGTTCACTATTAAGTTTAAAAATCTCTAACTACAAGGGTTCCCAAGAGTCTTAGTGCAGTTAAAGTATTAAGCTTAAAACTATACTAAGACTTTTGGGATACCCTGTATATAAATCCTTAATTTGTTAACAGATTGTGTTTGTTCACATAGCTTTATTTGTAAGTCAGTTGTTTAGAACTTTGAATGCACTGGAGGAGGAAGGCCGAGAAACCTAGACAAGGATCAGTTTTCTTTTCAAAGTTTTATTGATTCTTTTTCATTTTTACACCAGCTTTTTCCTAGTATATACCCATTTCCCTGTGAATCTGTCCTTTTAACAAAAGAAAAAGAAATAAGTAAAACCAAAGGCAGCCCTTTCCCTTGCCTTCTACACGTTCCCTTGATCCTCTCCCCTCCAGTCTTCTCTAGATTGCCCCTGCCATCATCCTCAAGTTTTCTGATTTTTAGTATCTGCCTACTGGTTCCTTCCCTGTTGCTTCACAACATGCCCAAGTCTCCTCCATCCTTAAAAAAAAACAACCCTCACTTGATACCATCATCCCTGATCATATTGTCTTATATTTCTTCTTCTGTTTCTGGCTAACTGCTTTGAAAAAACCATTTGAACTCAGTCTCTCTACTTCCTCTTTCTAAACCCTCTTCAGAACTATTCTCTCCAAAGTAACTAGTATGCTCTTAATTTTCAAATCTAATGGCGTTTTCTCTGTCCTGATCCTTTCTGACATCTCTAACATTTGATACTGTCAATCACCCTCTCAGATATTCTTTCCCTTCTAGATTATCGTGACACTTTCCTGGTCTTCCTGTCTGAACACTCTTCGGTCTCATTTGCTGAATCTTCATCTAGAAGGTACCCAGGAAATCTTTAGTATCCTAGGCCTTTTTTCTTCAATACTAATCTTGCTTAGTGATCTCATTAGCTCCCTTGGCTTCAATTATCATATCTCTGTAGATGATTCCCACATCTGTATATCTAGTCCTAATTTATCCTGAGAGCTACAGTCCTCATATCACACATTGTCTTTTGGGTATCTCAAATTGGATATCACATAAGCATCTCAAACTCAAATGTCCAAAACATAACTCATTATTTTTCCCTCAAGCCCTCTTCTCTTCCCAGTTTTCCTGTTCCTATTGAGGCACTGCCATCTTCCTAGTAACCCAGGCTTGAAACCTGGGTGATGTCCTTGTAGCAGCAACCATACTGACACACTCAGGATGACTTCTAGTACAGGTTTTTGGATCTGTTTTACTAGGAAAGATAGCTGTTTAAGGGGTCAACAGTCTTACTTTAATTAAACACATATATCATTCACTTAGTTCAGGGAAAAAGTCAGCACCCTGAACTTCAGAGAAAATACAAAGAGAAATTACAAGCACAGAAAATAGCATAGATCAACAGACAGGGCTTCTGTCTGAGCAATTAGCACAGATCAACAGATAGATCCAACTCTGTGACTGTAGCAATACATACGTAGTCACCAGAGAGAGAAGCACCAGCATGGGAGTTTTCAAAGCTGGGGCGGGGCTCCTTAATGGCTACCAAGAGTCCAAAAACACATGAACACTCTTCTAGTGAGTGAGCTCCCCAAAGCAAAACCTCACCTCAGAGTATATATACTCTTCTCAGAGTCAGAGGGCGTCACAACCTTCCTGATTCAGTGCCTAATTAGAAATTAGCAAAAGATGTGAGCCTTCCTATAAGCAAACTTCCCCCTAAGGCAAGTCCATCTCCCAATGGGCTCCACGTGAGGCCTATTAATCCATGGGGAAGATCTTCAAATCCCCTTAACATTACTGGCCTAAACTCCTTATTCTTACCCCACATTATCAAATCTGTAGTCATATCTTGACAATTCTATATCTCTGACTGTCCACTTACATAGTCACCACCTTAATAGACAAGCCCTTATCACGGCTTACCTGGATTATTGCCATGGTCTTCTAATTGGCTTCAAGTCCCTGTTTTCAAGTCTCTCTCCTCTCTAATTCATCCTCTATTCAGCCATCAAAGTAGTTGACCTGTCATGATCATGTCATCTCTCTACTCAGTAAACTCAACCACAGCTCCCTCTTACCTCCAGGATGAAATATGAAATCCTTTGTTTGGCATTTAAAGACTTTTACAGCCTCAACCCTTTATAGTCTTGCACTTTGTTTCATACACACTATGATCCAGCTTCACTGGTCTCTGCTCTTCTATGGTCAATTTGCTATTCCTCACATACAACACTGTCTCCTAGACTCTGCCTTCGAATTGACTCTCCTTCACCTCCTAAAAAAAGTCTGGACCAGGCTCTCTGCTTATCTTTTCCCCCTTGCTTCTATGGCTTCCTTCAAGCTTCATATCCTTCCTTTAGCTTAGATATTGCCTTCTGCAAGAGACTTTTGCTGGTCTTCCTTGCTGTTAGTACCTTCCCTCTGAGATTACCTTCTATTTAAACCGTATATATCTTGTATATACATAGTTATTTGCATGTTGTCTCCCCTGTTAGAATATGAGCTCCTTTAGGGTAGGGACTATGTTTTTGCCTTTCATTGTATTCTTTGTACTTAGTACAGTGCTTAATAAATGCTTGTTGCCTGATATCAACCTAGCCTGATAAGCCAGCATTAAATATGCACCCATTGCTTGCCTCTCTAATAAAAAGAGGGAAATGCTTTTAAGGTTTAGTCATTAGAGTTCGATTTATTATTCTCTCCGTACATTTTGTTTTAGTCATTGTATGTTTATTTTTATGATTCTAAAAATTCTTGATGAAATTCCTCATAGGTAACAAGCAGGTTTTCTTAAGTTATGGTCAACCATGGACTATATCTTTGCCATTTCCCTGTTAACTGACAGATGTAGAGAATATAAGATACTATTGTGCTTTTTGTTTATTAATTAATTTGGTAGAACAAAACACTGCCTTATGGCAGTATCTCCTGTCTGTACATCAGAATCATTCAAGATTCCTTGAAAGATAGAAAAATAGAAATAACATTTTCCCAACAACTCTGTGATAATAAACATCAGGGAAACATAAAACAGAGAGACCCATACTTGATAAGGTTGATAGGAGAAATCTAGATCAGAATTCAAGTCAAAGAGGGTTTCCCTGTGGATGGTCATTCAGTTGCTCTTGTTTGTGGATGACAACTTATTTATGTATCAAATCCCAGAAACTTGCAAGGCTTTCCTGGAAGAGATTTATAATCACTTGAAGGAGTTAGGCCTGTCCATTTACACAGGGAAAACCAAGTGAATAAAGTTTGTTATCCAGCATTGCAGTGACCACCCTATAAAGACTGTTCATCAGTTCCTATTTCTAGGAAAATAAATTCTTCCCAGAGTTGAACAGGAGAGAAAAGTGGGCTGGATTGCCTTTTGGAAATTGAAGACCACAAGTTAACCATGAAAGCAAAAGCCCATTTTTAATGCTAACATTCTATTGGTACTGCTCTATGGCAGCAAGACATGGAATGTAACTGCCTCCAAAAACCAAGACTAAATATCACACAGAGGGCAGTGAAAAGACATATTGTGGGTGTGAGAAGGCTACAACATACGATAAACTCCAAAGAAGATCAGGAATTGTATGATAGGAGAGAAGATGGCCTGGTCATATGGTAACAAGAGTATTCCTAGGTCCCCTTAATTGTTAAGAGAAAGCAAGGAAGACCCTCAGCATATTAGGTGGACTCCTACGTTGTGCGAGAACATGGACAGGAGTAACATAGGATAGGCTGGCATGGATGGTTGGAGAATCAGCATTGTTGGAGGGCACTTCCCAATCAGTGAAATCCCCAGACTTTTTTATTTTTTGAGAGGTGAAACTTCTGAATCCTTTTTCTCTCAGCAAGTGGCAATGACTGTTTTCCCATGTCAATCTACAAAAGCCAGTTTTACCCGTAATGAAACTGAGTTATGGTACTGACTGTGACCCTGAGTACTAGTCACTCTTAGGAGCTCTGAACTCCTGAGCTCCTCCTCTAAGATTGAAGCTCTGGGTGTTATTGATATGGTGGGACATAGGAGGGTGTGGAGAAGAAAGAGAAAGGCAGTTTGAACACTTGAGGGCTGGGCAGCTCCCTCAGCAACATTGATGCAGCCGCTAGTCATGTGCTGTGAATTAAATGTAAGATGGGAACTGCCTGAATTGTTACAAGTTTCAGTGAAAATATTTACATTTTATCAAGAATTATATTTTTTTGTCTTTCTTTTTTTCCCTCTTTTTTAATTCATTTTATTTGTTTAATATTTTTAGTTGTCAGCATTGATTTTCACAAGAGTTTGAATTACAAATTTTCTCCCCATTTCTACCTTCCCCCCCACTC
Source organism: Trichosurus vulpecula (assembly GCF_011100635.1). Lineage (NCBI taxonomy): Eukaryota > Metazoa > Chordata > Mammalia > Diprotodontia > Phalangeridae > Trichosurus > Trichosurus vulpecula. The sequence goes on from NC_050579.1 coordinate 183,861,100, forward strand.
CAAGATGGCGTATATTCTGGTTGCCCTGTTTCAAGAATTAAATTAACTACTTAAGGAGAATATATGTTAAAAGAAGAGTCCTAAACATATCTGCTGAAAGTGAAGATAGTAACATGAATAAAGCACTCCTATAATTATTCCCTTCTTCCCCAGGTCTCATAGTTCTTACATTTCCACTTTTAAATATGATGAGACCTCTCAGAAGAGTATTAAAGGCACCGAGCTAGGACCCAGGAGACCAGATTTATAAATGCTTGTTGATTGGTTGATGGACTCTTGTCAATGTGCCCTTCTGCTTCTCCTCCATACTGCCTCCTTTGCTGCTTCTTGCCAAACTCTTAACAGTAATTATGCCACAGAGTTCTGTCTTAAGCGTCTGCTTTTTATATAATTATTCCCTCAACTCATCTTCCAGTGCAACTTCAACTAGCATCTTTTCATGGATGCCTAGCATAGTAGAAGGGTTAAAGGCACTGGGCTAAGGATTCAGGAAACTTGATTTCTACTCTTAGCTCTGCTACTAGCTGGTTGTTTTAATGTGGACAATTTGCTTACCTGCTCTGGGCCCTCAGTATCTCCTTATCCTTAAAACATAAAGGAGATGTTGGACTTAATGATAGAAAGTGGCTTCCAGTTCTGTAGTTCAAAGCTCTAGTTCTGTGACTCCCAAATCTCCATTTCAAGCTTAGCACAAAACAGGAACCATATTGTTTTTTTTGTGTGTCCTAGATAGAGCTTAATATGGTGATAGATGCAGAGTTAGGAGCTAAACAAATACTTATCAGTTCATTCTATTTTTGTGAATCCAATTAAGTATTTTTAAAATTGTTAAAAGCAACTTCTAAAACTAAGAGTCTTAAAGAAATATTATTTAAAACATGTTTGTGATAAGTATAAATTATTTTATCCTTAAGGCTAATGGAAGGTTTGAAGTAGGCAAGAAAATTTGTTTGAGCATCTCAGGACATCATCCTGAAACTTGGCAGCCTTCATGGAGTAGTAAGTATCAGTTTATTGTTATAATTAATCTTATTTAAAGAACTTCTTACCAGTTTATAATTAATAATTAATTTTCTTCTGAGATTAAAGTGATTGCTATACAATATTAAATATTGAATAGAAAAAATGTAAAATTTAGTCCGATTTTCACATTTGCTGTCAGATAAATACAGGATGAGGGTATTAGGGATGTCTTATTTTACTTAAGTATTCCATCATGTGAGCCTAAAAATTTGGGGGGTTTTGGTGTTTGTTTTTCCCCAACTCCAGTGGTGGGAATCTAATGCTTTTTAATTTCACATATAGATTGAATGTTGGGTTGTTCATTTCAGTCAGAACAGCATTGTTAGCCATCATTGGATTTATGCCAACAAAAGGAGAAGGTGCCATAGGGTCTCTAGACTACTCACCTGAGGAAAGAAGAGCTCTTGCCAAAAAGTGAGTACCTTACATTTTATTCTTTATCTAGTATTTAAGTTGTTTTCCAGACCTACAAAGCATGTACCTTGAAGAAATGATGCTTGTTTTTTCCTAACTTCATTCTATCTCCATGAGCTGACTTGTTCTTAAATATCAAATTACTTGATTAACTTCATATAAAAGCAGCAGTAAATGACCTGTTGTTTTGTTGGCAGAACTTCTCAGTAAGGTTCCATTAGATTCATTCTAGGAGTAGATTTTTTTTCATAATGTTGCAGTGAAATATAGTAGGTAAATACCATATGAACTTTTGCTCTTAAATTTCACCTGCTCCCTCAGTCAGAGGCTACAGAAATTCTGATGTCAGGATTTCATTGTATGGTTGATTCTGTAAAGTGAAAGGAGGGGTATTTATGCCTATGGTGGGAAAAAAGTTTTTCAGCACTCTGCAAATGATGAGTGCGCCATCATCACCATCCAGAAATGGCTTAGTTTTTTCTCCTAGGCACTAAAAGGCTTTTGCAAAAACTCAGACATTTTCGAATTGCCAAGTACTGACTATTAAACTTAAAGTGTTTCGATAAGACATGTCTTATTACTAAGACAGTAACAAAAATAAGAAAATTGTGAACACTACATGCATAATGGGGAAATTACATCACAGGATCATAGACTTAGAGCTGGAAGGAACCAAAGATGTCAGTCCCAAACCATCGTTTTACAGATGAGGAACTGAGGCCCAAGGAAGTTAACTGATTTGCCCAAGATCATGGGTGGGTTGTAAACCCAGATCCCCAACTCCATTTAGCACCTGCAATATGCAAACTGTTTTAGTAGGCTTTGGTGTAAAATGACAACTTTCATAAGATACTCATTTCAGTGAAAATTTATTGCCTCCTTGGCAATCTATCCCAGGTCTTCTGACCTCTACTTATATTTTCATTCTGTCATAAATCATTTAATTTAAAGATAGAAGGGATTTTAGAGATCATTAGACCCCTCATTTTCAAATCAGCAAAGCCATATTGTTTTTTCAGTTAGCTAATTAAATACGTAGTGTAGAAACAGATGTACACATGTAAAGCCTTTTTTGAATGGTGCTTTTTTTGTATTATATGTGGACCTGTCACAGTAAAAATGATTGGTTATTTTTAAAGACATTTGATACATTTGTAGTGCACTGGGGCAAATATATATATGTGTGTGTATGTGTGTGTGTGTGTGTGTGTGTGTGTGTGTGCGCGCAATGCGACTGCAGTATAAATAATATGATTTTTCCTCTAGATAAATGAATATTGTATTTTGTAGACCTGTGTTAAGCAAGTGTTTATCAGTTTGGTAGCATTCAGGTTCTTATTGTGGTTGGCAAATCTTTTCTGTAATTGGCATATGGAGGAAAAATATTAGTGACAGAATGAGCTTTTCTAATGTTATGAAAATTCTGAGTTATTTTATCTTCTGTAATCTACCATGGTTGGAACCTTATTTCAGAAATTTTTATACTAGAAGGAGTGTTTCACTGTAAGGTAAGAAAATTATATTTTTGTTGTGGTAAACTTGTGTTTATACTGTCATGAGCATAACTATAAATATAAGAGTATTTGTGAGAATGTTTACTGGAGTTTTTGAAAAATGTAGCCGTTTATTGAACTTATCATCTGCTCGAGGGGGATAGTTGTTAGTTACACTTAATAGTTTTATTTGGAACAGAAAAGATCTCAATTTATGGTTTGGTTTTATCACTCAATAAAATATTGTGATTGGAAAAATATATTTAATAATATTTGCTAACTTTTTGAACCCATGGTTTAGGTGGCCAAATTTGGTGTAAAGAGAAAAAAAGAAGTCTGAAAAAAATCTATTAATGTTTCAGTTTTCTAATTTGGTGACTTAAAATGTACATCCAAATTTAAAAGTATATTTTATTCAGGGAAAATGTTTTCTTGGTTTTCCAACCTAGAAAGCATACGAGTGTGCATATGTGGGCTGAGCTTTTCAATATTTTTTCTTTTAAAGTAAAACTTTATTTGTTCAGTGTTTTATGTCTTTGTAAAAAGGGAATCACAGTCAACTATTTTTGTTTCCATTCATTGAGAGAATTCTTGATAGCAATCGTTTTAGAATTCTTTTATTTCTCACCAGGTCACAAGATTTCTGTTGTGAAGGATGTGGTTCAGCAATGAAGATCGCCCTGTTGCCTTTGTCATCAGGAAGTGATTCAAGTCAGGCCGATCAAGAGGCCAAGGAACTTGCTAGACAAATCAGTTTCAAGGTAAACTACATAATGGATTTTTAGCTAGGATTCCTCCCATTTTCCTGTCAGGAAGAAAAGATATTTCCTGGGGTTCTATAATAGTATGTTTGTATTCTGTAGGAATAACCACACCTATACTTTTGGAATTTAATTTCTAAATGAATGCTAGCTCGTGCTTTTATCTCTGAACCACTTATCATTAGTTGCTCATTTTGGCTCTTAATCATTTCCAGCTAGATTAAAATGAAAAGAGCCCTGGACTTAGTTAGAACACAAACATTTTAATTCACCAAATTAGAAAACTGAAATATTTGAATCTACCACTTAACTAGCTGTGTAATCCTGGGCAAGACACTTAGCTTTTCTGAGTTTATTTCCTCATCTGCAAAATGTTGGTGATATTTGTCCTGCCTACCCTACATGGTTTTTCTGAGAATTTGATGAAATTATGTGAAAGTGATCTAAAAATTTAAGGTGACATCATCATTACATTCTTTGTTATCTTCTGCAGAGTAGTAGAGTTCAGTGATCAATAAGCATGGATTGCTTACCTACTATGTATCAGATGATAGCTATTTACAAAGACCTTACAGTCTTATCAGATGTCAGATAAAAGAATTTTAGGTAGTTAATGTAGAAGACAAAGATTGACACGTGGTAAGATAGATGGCGCTGTCTGGGTTGGGCTGAATAGGGAAGTTTATTTTTAGCAAAATTAAATGACTATTTCCCTGCTTGTAACTTAGGAACTTAGACAGTTTTATGTGTTTTTAAAGGTGCTCTGGAGGCAACTATCTATATGGAAATTAAAGTATTTATGTTTTATATGAGGGCTTGGAAGATAATTTTTAAAAAGACATGTTTTATAATAAAACATGTCTAGTTCAGGAAATTTTCAGAGTACTGCTATTAATTTAGTAGGTAGGCTTTTCTTGCTGGATATTTACCTAATACAGCAAGGGTGAAGAGCAAATGATATTAAAAATATACTTTAGTTTCATATTACAGTCAGTCTAAGGAAAAGAGGATGAGACAAGGATAAGAAAGAGAGACAAGAAATTGAGAGGAAGATAGAATAGCATAAATGGAGGGAAGAGATACAAGTGGAAAGAGAAAGAACAGATCTAGAAAGAGCTATAGACAGAAAGAAAGAGCAGAGATCAAGATGGGAGAGGCAGAGAGGAGAGAGGGAAGAAAGGCTCCATAGTTTACAAGAAAAGTGAACTGTATGAGTATACCCTGCTTTGGGCTGCCTGGAGCACTTGGTTATCTGTTCCTTCACAGGATAGTCGGTTTTGGTATCCCTTACCAGGTTACCCCACCTACTTCATCTGTTCTTATAACTTTGGGTCAACTCCCACCATCAATCAATGTAGCTTTGTCTCCCTTCTCTTCACTCTTCTCTGTTATTGTGCCTACCCTGTTTTTCCATCTATATTTTGTTTCCATCTGCTCTACTAATTCTTCATACTCTTTACCTAACATCTTTGACACACCTAGCATGTGGAGAGTTTAGGATCTCTACCACTGTTGTTGGCCTGAGCCTGATTTACTCTTTGTTTAAAAAAAAAAGTTTTATTGATGTCTTTGTTTTTTACATCCCGGTCATTTTCTAATAATCTCTATCCCCTCATATACTGACCTGTACAACTGTCTGTCTACATATGCATTCTTTCCTAAATCCTTCCTTTACCAAAAAGAGGGAGAAAACTGTTTCTACAGCCTTTTGAAATCATTATTGGTCATTGTACTTAAGCTGAGTTCAGCTACCTTTTTTGTTTTTTTCATTTATGTCATCATTCTGTAAGTCATTTTCTTTCTGCTTTGTTCCATTGGCATCTGTTCACATGAATCTTCCCATTTTTCTTTGAATTCTTCATAACTCATTTTTACAGTAAAATGTTATACCATTACATTCATATAGCATCATTTGTTTAACTATCCTCTATTCAGCAGACATTCTGTTTGTTTCTTGAGGGTTTTTTGCAGCTACAAATATTTTGTTATATATGGGACCTTTGTTTTTGTCTTTGACCTCTTTGGGGTAAATGCCACTAGTGGGATTGCTGGGCATGAACAATGAATTAACTTTCTTTACATAATTCTAAATTGTTTTCCAGAACGGTTAGATGAATTCACAGCTCCAACAACAATTTCTTAGTGTTTTTCTGACTTCCTACAACCCTTTCAACATTATTTTTGTCTTTTATCATTTTTGCTAATTTGATGATATGACATGAGATCTCAGTTGTAGTTCGCAGTGACTTGGAGAATTTTTCTATATGGTTACTCATTTTGCATATATTCTTTTGAAAACTGTTTGCTCATATCCTTTGAGCACTTATCTATTTGGGAATGACTCTATCTTATATAATTGAGTCCATTCCTTGTATATCTTAGAAAAATACGTTTCACACAAATATCTTTCCCTCACTCTGCAGTCTTCTTATTCTAGTTATGTTGATTTCAGTTATGCAAAAGTTTTAAAATTTTGTGTAAGTATAATTTTCCATCTTCTATAATTTCCTTTATCCATTGTTTAAGAGCTTCCCCTCAGCCATTGTTTTGAAAGTTACTTCTCCAATTCTACCCAATTTTTTTGATATGGCTTTTTTTATATTTATCTGATTGCCTTCTTCATCATTTTCTTCTCTTCTCTCATTTTCCTCACCCCCATTAAAACCCATGAGGTACTTAGCTCCTTATGCAAAAACTAAGCTTCTATCTTTTGAGCATGCTATCCTGTGGGTAAAATGCTGAGGTGTGACCCCTTTGTGGTAATTTTTCATATTCTTATATTAAGCAGATGTCTTTGAAAAACTTAATTTAAGAAACCTAAAATTGAACCGTAAACTCAAGTTTCCCTTTTTGTTACAATGTGGGACTGGTAAAAATGATTATTATTAGATAGTCACACCTAATGTTGCACAATTCTAATTTGTCTTAGGAACAAAAGAGCTTCACAGATACATGTAACTTTAATTTCATTAGAGTACCATGTAGATATATCCCAAATAAGCAGTTATTATCAAGGAGGTCATTTTAGGTATATTGTAAACAAGACTGTGCAGATGAAGTAATGGGACTATTGTAGAAAATTATAAGAGATGAGTGAATGGGTGAATCTGTCCAAATGGAAGACCTGAAATATTTTATCAGATTAAAAAACAACAAGAAATGGTGACTTTCCTGAAACCTCAGTTTAGTGAAATAGCTATTTACTAATGCATTTGAATTGGTATTAACAGATGTTTGTCTTTTTCCTGTCCAGTTGTTTAAATCTGTGTGTACATCAGTGCCCCAAATCACCCTCTTAAAGCCTTCTTCGGCTACCCCATCCCACACTGATTATATTTTCCTTTTCTGTTGTAGTTAGCCATGACCAGACAGGTTAGCATTTAATAGTTTTCTGGTCGTTTCTTCTCTGTCATTCTTGTTTCCCTAATTAGATTGTAAACTCTTGGAGAGTAGGGACCATATCTCATGTTTCTTTTGTATGCCCCAAATATGATAGTAAAACAGATAAAATTAAGTTTGTAGATTAGTCTGCAGTTTCTCCTCTTCTCATATGTGTGTGTGTGTGTGTGTGTACACATATACATATATGTTTATCTTTTTCTTTTAGGCAGAAGTCAATTCATCTGGAAAGTCTGTCACTGTGCCAGATTTAAAAAACTCTTTCTCCTTAAGTGAGCCACAACAGGAAGGTAGACCTTCGACATTCCAGGATACAACAGCCAGTACATCGGTATGACTCTCTTATTTCATATATTATTATTATTATTGACATGTGGGTGTATAGGAAAGAACATTGATTTGGGAGCTGCCAGATTTGGGTTCTAGCTCTAATTCTGCCATTAACTAGTTATATGAACTTATATAAGTTGCTTAAACTCTCTGGGTTTGTTTTCTCATCTGCCAAATGGCATTAGATTAAATTATCTCTAAAATTCTATAATTCTGTAATCATTGGACATCCTTGTTGTGCCAGGTTCTGTACAACAGAACTAGAGGATATGAGATCTGTTGTCTCTCCCTTTGTGCTTTAAATAGGCCAACCTCTTAATTTTTTATGGCTAGTTCTCTTACTTGGTTAAAGCACTGTACTTATAATAAGGCTAAAGGAATGACTGGTCTCTGTGGTAGCCAGTTAGTTTTATTCTGTTCCAAGGCTATAGATTGCATCCTCAACCCTAACCAGCAACTAGGTTTATGCCCTAGATCCTGAGAAGATGGTGAATATATAAACTCAGCTACAATTGTGTTCTAATTACTCATACTTCACACTCGTATTTTATATTTCACTGTTACTCAGAACTTCTTTGCTTCAAAAATCTTAAATTCTGAAATTCCCATTCCTGACCATCTCCTTATTTTCTACCTCACCCTCCTGTGTATTGAACCTCTTCATCGTCTTAATTGTGAAGTCTGGTTCTTTGAACCTTCTTTGTTTAACCCCGCCCGTCACCTCCGTTTTGACTCCAGTTGCCTCCCTTCTCATCTTGAATGTCATTATCAGCTATTTCAGCAGTGTACTCACTGCTGTCTCATCCCCTTGACTGTCTGACCATTTTTGCTTTGTTAATCCCAAATCCTGGGAAAACCCTGCTATCAACTTAGAGGTTGCTGAGCAAGGCTAAAGAAAAATCCTGCAGTTAGTTATGCTGTTTGGCTCTATTACATATTTATACTATCTGACCTCAGTACTGTAATGCAGTATATTTATTCATCTCCTATAGAATTAATAGCCAGTTTTGTCTGTATTTATTATTCCTATTCTACTCTCAAGTCTTTAGCTATTATCTTGCTTCCCTGAAGTTGAGCAGGTGGCTTCATTTCATACTTGACAGACATTTGGGCAGTAAACTATACATTCTCACAACTTCCCTCCTCAAGCTCAGAACCTCTCTTTATCTTCCTCTCCTGCTTAGCTTTTCTTTCTGACAAGGAAGTAGCTCCTTCCCAAGGCAAACCTTTTCTAGTTCTGTTGATTGTCCTATCTTCTGCCTTTTTTGGGATTTGGTTTTAATAGTCTCCTCTGTGGAAGCTTTCGTATTTTCTTTCTGCTTTACTATCTCTGTTTCTTTGATCCATGCTCAAGTTTCCCTTATCCTAAGATAACCTTTCCTCAATCTAATTACTCCCCTCAAATTATTGTCCTTTCTGTCACCTCTTCACTGCCAAACTTCTCAGAAAATTCATCTGTACTTGTTACCTCTACTTTTTTTTGTTATTTAGCTGTTGAGGAAAAAATTCCAGTAACAATAAATTATGCTTAGGAACAAGTTCTTTATTACTGTTGCAGAGAAGAAAACTGTGAGGCTGAAATTTAGACTTGGCTCCCTCTCCCAAAAGGGTGAAGTTCATGTAAAGGTTTCTAAGTATCCACACAGATGTGAAAGTCCTGTGAATTCATTTTGCAGCTCAAAGAGGGGTCAGAAACAGGCTGGCTTCAAAGGAAGGGAATATCAAAGAGGGCTACAGTTGTCCTTCCTTCCTGGAACTATTTTACTCTCTTGTTATCAGGACAAAGAGCCTCTTAAGCTTAAAAATAACACTTTGTAGTATTTTCCAGAGGCCTCTAAAGGTAAAGTTTATTGCTCATTTAAGAATTAGAGCTTTTTATGTCACTTCTCACCCCATAATCCCTGGAACCTGGCTACTGTTCTCCCCACTCAGTTAAAACTGCTCTATGGAAGGTTACCATTGACCCTCATCGCTAAATCCAGTGTTCTCTTTTCAGTCCTCATCATCTCCCAACTTTTCTGCAGCATTTGATACTGTGGACTATTTCTTCTTAAATTCTTTCTTCTCTCAACCTCTGTGACCTAGTATTATTCTGGTTTTCTTCCTACCTCTCTAAACTCTTTCTGCCTTGTTCTTTTTTTTTTATTCCTGCCCCCCAAATATGTGTGTTTCCCAGGTTATTGCCTCTCTTAGATTGTAACCCATTTTTGGAATAAATTTTGTCCAGACAAATCAGTGTTGAACTCATAAGGAGGTTGCACAGAAACTACCTTTGCTATCACTGGCAAGCAGTATCCTTCCAGTCTTCATGCTCCCCCTTTGCTCACCTATCTAGTCCTTGGCAATTCATCAGTCTTCAAAGTCAGAAAAAAAGTACATGAGGTTAGGGGTAGGGTGGGAAGTGTGGAACAAACAAGTTGTTTTAAGTAAGCCTTAGTAAGCTTGGGCCATTTCATAATATTTATTTACCATCCTGTGATCCCCTGCTAAAGTCTACTGAATTTTCAAATTCTAAAAGAATTTTTAAACATTTAGAATATTTTATGTCCATGTTGAAGTAGAGAATGCTTATAAAGTATTTTGAACTATGCTAAAAAAAAACCCCACCATATATAGATGTGTGTGTGTATGTATGTGTGTGAATGATATTACAAATATAATACCAAAGGAGATGTAGACAAAAACAGTGGTCTTTTAATTTTTTGCAAAATTATTGAGGATTTGGGTGTTGGAAAAAAGTTAAATCCCTTGTTTTTGTGCCTTAGCTTTGCAGCCCCTTGCTCCTAGTAAGCCCTTAATGAATGTTGTATTGTATTGAATTGAATCGAATCGAATCGAATGAGCTTTTCTCTGTTTAGTTAGGTTGGTCCTTGGTCTTCAATTACACAGTCTGTTTCTGGGCTAGGACTCAAAAGTGTTTCAACTTGGTAGGACTTACCAGAGCTTGTACATAGATTTGAGACCCCAGAATCAGTACCTCACCATGATAGGTAGAGAATTTATGGAGTGTTTAAACATGGACAAAAACCTCAGTGGATGAGAAAGGTTGAAGGGGCTTGCATCTGTGCCCATGTTGGACCCATGAGTGCTGAGGAATTTGAAAGCATTCATTATACTTTTATTTTCTTTCTCTGAATTGTGAAAGTTTTCTATGATTTTTTGCTCAGAAAATTTGTCAAGAAAATAATATATTTGTCATATCTGCTATTTCTTAAAAATTAATTATGGATTTTAATGTTATTTGTAGGAAAAATAGGACTTTTCCAAATCATTGTAGGTGCTTGCTTCTTTTGGTAGTGATTTGTCCCCTGGCTTTTCCTCTTTTATTGGTGATATTTTCCAACTGAAGCATAAAAGCATAGCAGTTTTTAAGGCTGGAGCATTTTTTCATGGCCCAAAGGTCATATCATCTTTAGTTCAAGCTATTAGGTATAAATTCTGTTAATAATAGCTTAGCTAACATTGTCAGTAACAACTCTTTTGAAACTGCCTTCGGTGACTACAAGTACATATTGTAACTTTTTAAAATCAGATTCCAGTCCGTATTAAAATTAATGGGAAAAATAGAAGGGAAACAAAGTACAGTTTTCAAAGGAATCTTATTATTTACCAGGTTCTCTCGAGCTTTATTTATTTAGCCTTACTGAATTTCTTGATGTACTTCATGTACTATTCAGGATTGTTATTATCAGAGGGCTTCCCTTAATATATCATTTTAGGGCTGAAAGGTGCCTCAAGATCACTTAGTCTACTGTATTAATTTTAAAGAGGAACTATATAGTTTAGCTAAATTATAGGCTAAATAGATTCTTGTGAACTAGCCTATTCTGGGGAAATTCCCAGTTCTACATAACCAATTTACAAATGAAAATTTGGAACACAACCTTTTCATAAATATGATTTGCAAATAAATTTTCAGGAACCAAGAAGAATCACTATTTATGGGTTTTAGAAAACATAACACCTTATTAAGAACCTCAGTCCCTGAGAAGATAAGAAAATTAGTGAAGAGAAGAAAATTAAAAATGACAGTCTTCATTGTTGGAAAAGAGAAGCATTCTTATTTTCTACATTTCTACAAGGCTAGAAAAAGTTTAAGTATATCAAGATGCAACAGATGGCCTGACGTTTTCCGAGGTGTTTAAAATTTTTACCAATCTCTCGCCCCCTCACTGCTAAAAACATAGCTTATCTGGGATTTGACAGTAAATTCTCACTGCATTTATATAGTACTCACACAGCAGCTGCCCTGGCCCAATACCAGGTCTCAGCTGCTTCCATAATGGCTGGATTATATAATCACTGTCATGGAAAATTTATATGAAACTGGTAAAATAATTTCACTTTAAATTATAGAAAAGTTACAAAGATTAAAACACACAGGAACATTAAGATTATATATAATTTAAGACATGCTCTTAAATATTCGAGTTATTAGCTTAAGACTTTCTGACTTTGTACTATTTATTTTATCAGTGTCCCTAGTATCAATCAAGTCTTCAAAATAAAATACCCACAGTCAATCAATCAATAAGATTATATTAAGTCCTCACAATGTGCCAGGCACTTAAGCCTGAGGCCATAAAGAAAACAACATCAATAATAATAGCTAGCATTTACATAGCTCTTTGATTCTGGGAGCAGTGCTAGTCCTAGGCAAATGTTTGAGGTAGGTTTAGTTTATCTTTGGCATAGTCTCACCCCTATTTCCACCCCTCCCCCCACCTTAGAGTATCCTTTCCTGCAAGCCCTAAGAATCCCAGATTTGAAAAAACAGAGGTCTCAGAGTCTATCATGTATCTGAAGAGGGAGCTTCCCTCTAGTATTTAGTTTAATTCAGCAAACATTTATTAAATACCTGTTATGTGACAGACACTATGCTAGGTTCTGGGGAAACAAAGACAAAACAAAATAAACAATATAATTAATAATTATATTGCTAATTAATTAATTATTAGTTAATTCATATTATATGCAAAATAATTAATGATCCCTGCCTTCAAGGAGCTTATATTCTTCTGATACCTCCTAGGAGGCTGTGGTGGTAGATAGAGTGTTGGAGTCAAGAAGATCTGACTTTAAATCCTATGTCAGACTATTAGAAGCTCTGTGACCCTGGGCAAGTCATTTAGTTTCTCAGAGTTAAAAAAACAATACTAATAATAATAGTGCCTACTTCACAAAGTTGTTGTGAATATCAAATGAGATAATATAGATGAAATGCTTTGCAAACCTTTTTTCATTACACAAATGGTAGCTAGTACTGGGCCTATAGAACAAGTACAGAAGTAAATGTGTAAAAAAAAAATACAAGTAGTTTCAAGAAAGAGCTATGAGGGATTAGGAGTCGCTTTTTGTAGGAGGTAGTCCTGGACCTGTGCTTTGAAGAAAGCCTGGCTTCCTAAGAAGCGAGGTGCATATCATTTATAGGAAATCACTTGTGCAAATTTATAGAAGCCAGAACTGTATGGAGAACAGTGAGCAGGCTAGTTTTATTGGATTGGATAGTTTGTGAAGGTATAATAAGAAATAAGACTGGAAGGTTTTCAAGTTAGAGTATTGTGGAAGGTTTTAAATGTCAGGTTGAAGAGTAAATACTTTATCCTAGAGGCACTGAGCAGTCATTGAAGCTTTTTGAGGAGGACATGGTCAGATCTTTGTTTTAGGAATATGAATTTGGCATCTTTTGTGGAGGGTGGATTAGAGAAGGAACTGGATGCAGATGATGAGGACCTGAGCTAGCTCTTTAAGTTGAGAAAAAGATAGACACAAGCTATGTGGTGAGGGTAGAATGGTCAAGACTCGTCAGCTGTTTTCACACAGAGGTTGAGAATGAGAGGAAAGCATCAAAGCTGACTTCAGGATGACTTCAAGGATGTAAACCTGAATGACTTGGAAGAATGGTGCATTCCTAACAACTGGTCATTGAGCCTCTGCATAAAAAGCCCTCTACCTGCTGAGGTAGCTCATTCCATTCTTATATGGTTCTTGTTAGGAAATTTTTTTTTTAAATTGGGCCAAAATCTGCCTCTGCAATTGCCCCTCAACTGTTCCTGGGGCCAAGAAGTACACATGTAGTCCCTTGCCCTGAATAACAGGCTCCAGCTCCTTAGGATCATACATGTAGAGCCAAAAGGGACCTGAGAGGTCATTTATCCCAGCTCTCTCCTTTCACAAATGAAGAAACTGCAGGGCCAGAAAAGTCAAGAGACTTGCCCAAGATTGTGCAGGTGGTGGGTCTGGCACTACCATTGTCAGTACTCTTCCCACTTAACCGTGTTGCTTCTAAGACCTGAAGAGGGTATTCCTGTCCTTTCTTAGTCTTTTCTTTTCCAGCTAGACTCCCCAGGTACTTGAACAGAGTCTTGGATAGCCTATTTTCTAGTCCTCACCAACCTGGTTTCCTTTTTTGGATGTGCTCAGGTTGTGATTGGTCTTCCTGAGTGTTATATAAAGCCCTCATGCTGGTTTGAACACCCTCTTGCCTTCAACTTCAGTATATCATGGAGATCTAACATTGTTCTGTGTTCCAAAATTGCCCCACTCCCTGAAATCTCTCTCTTTTAGTGTAACTTGGTCTTAGGAGTTTGGAGGAATGTGGTTTGAGCTAATTCACATTGTGTGAACAACTGATAAGCCTATAAGAACTGCAGATATATTTGAAATTTTAAGGGGGATATTAATCTCTTATCCATAGAATGTTGGTGAGTCTAATAAAATCAAGTAAAAAAATTAAGGCAGGTTGGCATTTTGGTGGCAGGTGGGTTACCATGAAGGCAGACCAGTCTTAAATGTCCCCGGGGTCAAATCAACTAAGGTGTTCCTGGTTTTCTTAGATTTTTCCCTTATTCTACATATGAATGTAATTTCTCTTATAATCCTAGATTTGTTCATTACAGCTTTTATGGGCGGGGGTAGCAGGGGCTGGGATAAGGGCAAGTGTTGTCTGCAGAAGAGATGTAAATTGAATGCTTGCAAGCTGAAAACTGCCTACCTAACTTTAAGAATTGAAGCATTGTTGTTGGTTTTATCTTTTAAACTTTCTTCTTACATAAAGGAGCAGAGTGTTAAGAAATGCTGAAAGCTTTGTTATATTAGCTGGATTTAGATCTCCTTGACATACAGATGACCATATATATGAAATAACTGAATCCCAGTTATAGCCTTAAAATTAGATAAAATCTCCATCTTTTTGCATTTGATGAATCTTGTTAATATCAAAGTAGATTAATATTTTAAAAGTCAGATGGCCAACATCATATAAACGTATGTTTTAAAAGCTGAGGTGCCTTCCCTCTGGAAATTGGACATTAGTTTGGTAAGATGTTTGGGCTAGGTTTTGAGGAAGGAAAAGATTGGGTTTTTTTTAAACTCTAATTAGTCAAGGAAGTTGTACAAAGTGAAAGATTTGGTTTAATTTGGCTTGATCTTAGGTTAGCTACCTTTTTATTCTAGTCTCTGGATTGCTATTCCATATGAATATCTTTATTCGTCTTAGGAATTTGTATTTCTCTTTTTTCTCTTAAGAACTAAGGAATTTTTCTATTTTAAGTGAAATTGAATGGATTCTTACCTATTTTAACCTTGTTGACTAACCAAGAACAACAGATACTTTATTTTTAATGTTTTCTAGCTTGTTTGCCATAATTCAAGTAGTTATTACCAGTTATTTGCTTATATTGGAAACATTAGGATTTATGGACTTTATAAAATGCTAGTGCTATTCTATTTAATTTCTTTAGGTAGCAAAAATAATAATCTGGGATCCCTGAAGTTGAAGAATGAGAATATATAAGAAGCTAATGTCTTTACTGTTGTCTCCCTTTATGTTACTTTTAGAGTCTATAATTGTCTCCTTACCTATAAATTCAAGATACTACCTTGCATGCCTCATAAGGGACATTATAAAAGAGAGAGATAAGTTTGTTAAACCATTATGGGTTCTTAGAAGAAAAATAATCACAAGTTTAAGGTGATATTATTTCTTTCTCAGTTAACTTTCCAGTTTTTTAGTTGGTTATAGTCTCCTTGAGGGTCCTACTACTAGTAAATGGCAGAACCAGTATTTGAACCCATAGAGATAACAGAGGTGGAGCTGCTACTGAAAAAGTCACTGAGGCTTGTTTTTCTCCTTCTATGAGGAGGGGAGCTATATGATACATATATATAATGTAGTAGGGAATAATGTAGTAATTACAGTTTTCTTGTAATCGACCATAAACAAAGTAATCAAGACAAATGCCAGACTCGAGCTTTATTTCCTGAACAAAAATATATCAGAGTAAAAGATAAGTCTGTCCCAAGTGTCCTTAGCCCATAGCCACCGAGAAGAATCACTGCTCTCCTAGAAGATCTCAGTCCAGCCCAGAACACACTGCCTTTAAGCTTCACAGGTCATCACTATCACTATGGGTGGCAGCACAGCAGTTTTGAGTTAACAGAGTAACATGTCTGTTGTAGGGTGAGGCACTATATTTTTGGAAACTTATATCCAGTTTTATGTGATAAATGTAATCCCAAGATACATAAGACAGATTGAGTAATATTAATATTTATTTCAAATCAGTACATGATACAGAAAAGCCACATTAACTGCTGCCTTTGACCTATCAGATTAAGGGTTGGAGTCAACTTGTTTCCCTACCAGATATCCTGAGGGAAGGAAGACAGACAAATTAGAGTAATCAAGAACCTGGTCTCAGTAAGCATTGCTAGAAGGCCAGTGGAGATTAGCATGGGTAATCAGTCTGTAGAGAAGGCTCTGGACAAATCCCTACTCCTACTCTGCCCCATCAATCTATTTAGGTTCGAACTGAAGGCTAGTTTCAGAAGCCTAGAATGGTTCTTGGTAACCCTGTTCTTGTCCATATTTAGTTCTCTCTGTATTCTAACGTGTGTGTGTGTGTGTGTGTTTTCTTTGCCTGTTTCAATTAACAATTACTAAAATTTCTTAGTATGATGCTCCGAACATTGCTGCAACATCCCTACAAGAGTCTCCCCAGACTGTTTCCAAGAATACCTCCATGAGCCCTCGACAGCGCCGGGCCCAGCAACAAAGTCAAAGAAGAACATCTTCATCTTCGCTTGATGTTCAGGTCCAGCAGCCAAGAGCCAACCCCAACACGAATCATATCGGATCAGCCATACTGATCGTCATCCTGACTCTAGCATTGGCAGCTCTCATATTCCGACGAATCTATCTGGCCAATGAGTACATATTTGACTTTGAGTTATAACATTGCTTTTGTCTTAAGAGCTGTGACTCGAATGCTTCATTAAACATTCTGCAGTGGGTATGATATAAGAACTGTTTACAAAAAAATTTTTTGTATTTGGCCCTCACCTCCTTTTTTGATCCTTATAAATGTCGGTATATATTTAGACAGATTTTGAGGCTAATTATGTCCATAGAGAGTATATTAGCAGTTAGCTCAAGGGACTGGAAGTCATAAATCCCACATCCCACCACTGGCCTGCATTATGACTCTTGGAAGATCACTTATTAACTCTCTATGCCTCAATTTCCTTATGTATAAATTTGTGATAATTTTTTGTAAAGTTCTTTGAAACTTTGGATAAAAAGTGGTGTTTAAATCCCAAGTGTTACTAGTAGCTCAATGCCCATTGTGTTGAGTACTAGACCTCTGCTTGAGGAGAATAAATTGGGAGCAGAGGAGAATTGGAGAGGGGAAAGCAAAAGCCCTTTGCTTCTGGGGCTCAGACTCTAGTGTCTGCTTAAATATCATTCATAGGAGGTGAAGTAGAATTGGGCATTTGTTATGAAATTTACGTGCATGTAAGAAACCATGTTTTAGTAAAGGTGAAAAATTACTTCTGACAAAAGCACTTAAGGAGAAAAACATTACCATATTTGTGAATAGAATATTGGCTAAGAAAAGAGAATGTTGCTTTGTAAACATTTTCTTTTACTCTCCAGATAGTTTCAGACCCCCACAAATCTTTGGTTTTAGTGAAAGAAAGGGTCCAGGCCAGAAAATAATTTCATTTTCCTTTGGAGTTATATATAGGTTGATCTTAAGATTTGAATGTTGTCTCTGATTATTATCAGTTGTTTATCTTGCTTTTTAAATTGAAAGTTATATAACATGTTCTTATAATACTTATAAATAAGGAATATAATCATTTACTCAGTGCTACTATCTTTTAATTCCAAAATATGCATAATGTATTGAAGAAAGGTTTTGACCATCCTTTATAAAAAAGTGAGTGATAGAAAAATGTATATTTAAAATGAAATCAATGCGATCCAAGCCCAAATTTAATATAAAAAACATTCACTTACAAGACTATGTCATGCTAGTTACCCAGGGTTATTCCAATGCCTTGTGGGAAAGCAGAGCCATGGAAATATTATCTTTGTTCTTTAATACATTTAACTCAATGGCAGCATTGTAGGCAATCACTGGGGCAGTATTATTGAAAAGCTTTGATTGTATTTCTTTTCTTCTTCCTTTTTTTTTTGAGACTGGGTCTCACTATATCTCACCCAGGCTAGAAGTGCAGTGGCTACTCAGGGCCCGATCCCACTGCTGATTGATTGGTTTGGAAGCTTTAACCTGCTTGTTTTTCCATCTCCGCTCCTTGGGGGCTCACCATATTGGTGCCAGACTTAGTGCAAACACCTGGTCAGCTTTAGTCTTAACTGTGGCTCAGAATTCCAGGTTCAAGCAAACCAGCAGCCTCAGCCTCCCTAGCAGCAGATACTACAGGTGTGTGCCATGATGCCTGGCTTATTGTATTTTTAATACAGGCAGCTCCCAACTGAAGAAAGGGCTGTGTTCTTAAAGTTTATTTGGAGGTTATTTATTTTAGAATACAGAATCCATTTGCTCACTGGGAAAAAATATTATGGTGTGTTTAGATTCTGAGGCCAGCCCACAAAAGACTTTAAATCAGAATGTAACTGATACAAGTCTTAATCAAGTTCATTATGCAGTTTTGAACCTTTTAAACTTGTAACTTTTAAACTTTACTGACTTAGGTTGTAGTTATGAAACAATCTGTAAGTAGCATTGAAAGGCAAGTTTAGTTTTCTTCTTACAGTTGATGCAGTTCGTCTTTTCATCCACACAGTAACTAGTTTTCATTTGTCACAAGATTTAAAATGAGAACACATTGTGTAAATCTATGTAATGTGGTTTTCCTGAGCCTTAATAAATTTGCTTTGCAATGATATTTACAGATTGTGTCTATCATGTCTGCAACCTAAATTTTTAAGCTTCAGAGAGCACAAGGACTTTATGAAGACCTCCCCTCCCAGTACCATATTGGTCTGAATATAGGCTGCTCCTTTACCCTTAAATTTGGCATCTATACAACCTGAATGTGGCCTGTAATTACCATTATTTTTCTGTGTGTATGTGTAAGTGTGTGTATTATTTTTTCCTCTCCCCATCTCATTTTGAGGGTATGGCCTATATTTGGACCAGTATTATTTCAGCCATGTTACTATGTTGTAAAGGGGCCGTGTCTTATTGAATCTTTGTATCTCTGGTCCTTAGTCCAGTGCCTTGCACATAGTAGGCACTTAATAAATTTTTGTTAAATTGCATTAAGGGTTTAATAGGCACTGAACCTTTTGATATTGTTTCTTTTGCAAAATGTGTTCTGAATTTCAACTCATGATGCTAAAAACACTCATGGGAAGCCGCAGTGGCCCTTTTTATCAGTGAGAAGGGAATTCACTTGTCTTCCCCTGCCTCATTCATTCCCCTTCTTCTTGTCATAGTAGCCAGGATAGTCACATGTCCCCTGCTGAAAATAAATCCTTGCCCTTCTTTCCTCTGCCATTTCACCAATCTCCAATCCGTGGAAGTTCCTAGATGTCAGGGGACTTGGAGAATAATTCCTGTGATCTAAAGGAAACTTTTCTCACAGTTCAGCATGACAGCCATTCACGTGTATGGGAATTTACTGAAGTTGGTTGGATGTTCTTAGCTATCAAGCTGTGATCATCAAAGTAAAGAGTTTTTTGTTTTTGTTTTTTTCCATTATAGATATCAGTAATCTGACCCAGATGCCCACCTTGTCAGCTCTGGCTTTTTCCCTCCTTTATTTCCAGCAGATACCTATGAGAACAATAAAAGTTACCCCCCCACACACCCACACCCACCACATCTTTCATCTCTCACAAGTTCTTAAGGACAGATACTTGAATTGTCATCCTGGCCTCTTTTGGAGGAATTAGGGAACCAGTAAAACTGCAAGGGGTGGGGAAGGGTTCTCATTTAAATCTTACCCCCTAACAGTGTTCTAGAGAACCATACTTGTACTCCTTTATTGCAGAGCAGGGGCTGCACGTGGCCAGTGACCTGATGGATCATCCCTCTGTGGTTCTTCCTGGTCCTTGGATTTGTATCATCCACAGCTGCTTGTAGTCACAGAGCCTAAGTTTACATCAAGCTGGTTAAAGTCAGCAACTTTTAAAAGAAAACTTTCTCAATGTCTAGAATTTTCTAGAAGATTTAATTAGCTTTTCTCATTATATGGGGGGGGCTTTTAATTAGCACTTTGTTTTCAGTGCTGCTTATTTTTGTCTTATTATACTAAAAATAAATACTCAGTGTTTCATCAACATCTTCAGCTCTATTTTTGAAAACTTAGGCAATTTTCCGTTGTCTGTGTTTTGGGGAAAGTGAAAGAAAATCTTTCATTGTTCTTAAAATAAAATCTCCACAGAAAACTAGTCACTTCCTTCATCTAATCAGTTCCCAAGCAATTTAAATTTTTCCACTGTATTTCTTGAGTCTGAATCTTGCTTCCTCACATTCATTGCTACCGTCCTAGTGCAGGCCCTTATAACTTTTTTTTTTTTACATTTTCTTTAAAAAAAAATTTAACATTCATTAAAAAGTATTTTAAGTTTCAAATTCTTCCCTCCTTTCAACCCTTCCCCCCACCCTTTGAGAAGGCAAGCAATATGATATCAATTATATATGTCATGCAAAACATTGCCATATGGAAATATGGGAATTCATAATTTATGGCCTGGATTATTTTAATCAACCTCCGAAATAGTCACTTTGTTTCTTTATCTTCACTCTTTAGTTCATCCACACAGGTGACAAAATCTCTCATTTGTAGGTCCAACCATGTCAGTCTCTTGCACAGATCTCAAGTAGATCATATTTTAAATAGGATAAAATAAAAACTCCATAGCCTAGCACTTTAGTCCCTCTGTAATAATGGCTTTGACCTACCTTTCCAACTTTAAGTCATGCTACTTCCCTTGCTCAATGTTCCTGTCAGAGTGGATCTGCCAGTTATTCCCTATGCTTGTCCTTCCCCTTACCAGACTTCCTACCCCCAACCCCATAGTTGAAATGTACTACTTCCCACAAGTCCCTGTTGAAAGCCCTTCTTCAAGGTCCAACTTGGTTGCTACTTCTTTCCTGGAACCTTCCCTGATCACTCTAACTGAAAGTAATCTTTCCTTCAAAATTTTTATTGTGCCTTGAAACTCATTCAGACACCAAACATTTATCAGTCTATATTAGATTGTAAACTTCTTCAGGGCAGTAACTTTATTTTTTTGCCTTTTTATCCCTAGCACCTAGCACATAGTAGGTACTTAGGATTTGTGGAATAGGCTAGAACCTCTCTTTCATTCTCACACCGTCCCCATATATATGTATATAAAATGTATATACATATACACGTATAGATAAGCAGGCCTAAATTTAGATTTCATTGGGTAGAAAGCTAATTTGAATTAATGTAACAGTCTGAATTATGGGATATATTTAGATCACTTATTGGAAATATACATTATCACTATAATACTTAAAGGAAAAACCTTTCAAAATAGTCACCTTGATAAGCTATATAGACTCATTTCAATAATGCTGTCATTGCCCGAAACATTTCTTGAAGTCCTCTTTGGGAATTGTCTTTAGAGCTACACAAGAACATGGAGTCACATTGCTTTATTTTGTACTCCCACCCCCACCCCCTGCCATTTTTAACCCAAACTAGCGTGATCAAAACCCTGCATGATCAAATACACTTCATTAACTAGACTTTCCTCTAAATTGATTCTGGCTTTTATTTTTTAATTCTGCCCAACCTTAAGAGAGGTTGCCGCCATTGAAAATATTTTTAAAAGCCAGTTCTAAGAGTTGACAAGCTAAGAGTGACAAAAGTTTGTTTATCTTCATAAAGCTGACTGGAATGTCGGCTGAATTTTGCCTGAATTTATGGCGCTGAATCTCTTTCTCTGGGATATCATGCACACCTCTCTGTTCTGAGGGCAGGCTGTCCTTCTCAGGATAGTTCTGTTCTAAACCTGCAGCCAAAAATTCTGTAAACTGCTTTGGGTGACCCAAGACCCTGCACCTGTTTGAAGCTTTTTGTTTTTTCCAGCTTAGGCAAAAGACTTGATCCTTAGTGATCCTTTTTATCTTAGAAGCTTAAAAAAAAAGCTTTTATTTTTAAAAAATGCCTTGACTATTTGATCTCCTTTTTTATTATTGCTCTTTTTATTCTTTGAATTGGGGATCAGGACGTCAATATGAAGAGGTGGAAGGAAATACAGTACCCAAGTAAGGGAAGACAGGTGCTGTCAGAATAGAATACTTTGATCACCTTGAAGATTTCCCACCCCAGTCACTAGCAGTTACCTGGGTCTAAATAAGAGAGTGCCCTTTGGGAAACTTTAATAGCCTTACTTTTCAAATCTCCTTAATTCCTTTTTCTGTTTCCCCACAACATCACAAAATCTCAGTTGGAAGCGATCCTAGATCGACTCCTTATCTAAGGAGGTCTCCTGTATGGAACATACTCCACAAATATTCCTCCCCACTAGACTTGAAGATATCTCTCCAGTGATAGCAAACTCAGAACCATCTAAATGGTATCAGTCCATACCACTTTTGGACAGGACTAGCTGTGAAAAAGTTTTTACATCTATTGAACCAAAAATCTGACTCCCTTGGAATGTCCACCACTGGGTCCCATTTATATACTTAGAGACCACCCTGCTAATCCATGATAACCCTTCAAAAAGCTGAGTGAAATGTTCACCTCCCCTCTTCCCACTATTTCTTCAACTAATCTTTATCTCAAATGATTTCGAATCCCCTTGACATTCTTGGTTTCCCTCCACTGCAGGCACACCAGCTTCTCAAAAGTCATGCCTAAAATGCACACAACATGCTCTGCCTGTGGTTTGACAAGGGTAGCATATAGCTTGTGGGGTCAATCACCTCCCTCATTTTGGAAACTAGAGTTTGATGAATGCAATTTTAAATGGAGGAAGAAAAAAGGGGCAGAGGGTGCTAAGAATGGTTCAGTTCTTAGGCCATTTACAAATAAATTTTAAATGAGCTAGGGAAACTAATGATGTTGACATTCTCACTATAAATGAAAGAAGAAATAAAGACATTTCTATTAATTGGAAGGATTCTTCTCAGACAGGCAAATAAAGTTGGGGAAGTTGATTTCATTTTGTCCCCAAGTGAAACAAATATTTCCTGGTTGGTTAGTTTACCTTTCCATGCCCATGGTGAATTTAAGGAAATGGACCACCATAAAGATAATGAGAATCTTTTCACCTACATCTGTCTCTGGATGAAGAAATGTATAAGAGCCAAAGACAAACAATATATACACAATAACTTCAGTGCAAAGGTGGATTTAGGGAAGGCTGGCCAAAAAAATGAAAACCAAAAAAGCTTCAGTATGATATGGTTGGGTTGAGAGATAACATGGTGTCCAGGACTGAGGCAGTTAAAAGCACAGAGGATAGGAGTCAGGAAGACTTGAGTCCAAATCCAACCTCAGACACTTAATAGCTGTGTGACCCTGGGCAAGTCACTTAGCCACTGCCTCAGTTCTCCATCTGTTCAGTCATTTCCAACTCTTTGTGACCCCATTTGGGGTTTTCTTGGCAAAGATACTGGAGTGGTTGGCTATTTCCTTGTCCAGCTACAGATGAGGAAACCGAGGTGAACAGGGTTAAGTGACTCCCAGGGTCACACAGCTGGTAAGTGTCTGAGGCCAGATTTGAACTTAGTTTTTTGTGACTTCAGGCCCAAGTGCTGTATGCATTGCACCATCTAGTTGCCCCAAGGCTAGTGTAGATTAGTGATAAGTATAGAAATTTTTTTAAAAAACAAACTGGTTTTTTGATATGTATCTATCAGCTAACAAATTTTCCTAGGAGAAGAAGTTCTTCACTAGGAGCTCCCTAATTTTGAAGTTCAGTTAAAAAGAAAAAAAAAAGGAAATATAAAAGGTTCATTACAGGGGGGGTCTAATCTTCATTAAATCAGGCTTTTTCAGGACCTTTTAGAAATAGCACTTTGTTTCGGTTTTTTAATTAATTTTTTTTTTTTTTAGTTTTCAACTTTCACTTCCATAAGTTTTAAATTTTCTTCCCCTCCCTCCCTCTTCCTTCCCCAAGATGGCATGCAATCTGATATAGGCTCCACACATACATTCCTGTGAAACACATTTTCACATTAGTCATGTTGCATCAAAGAATTTTAACAAATGGTAGAAACCATGAGAAAAAAACAAAACAGAAAAGAAAATAGTCTGCTTCACTCTGCATTCCAACTCCATAGTTCTTTCTCTTTAAGTAGCTCTTTGTTTCTTAAATTTTTTATTATGAACTTAATAGTGATCAATAAATATGAATATTTCCATGTATGCATATGGGACAGCTAGGTGGCACAGTGGATATAGCTCTGGTCCTAGAGTTAGGGAGACCTTAGTTCAAATCCAGCCTCAGACACTTACTGATCCTGGGCAAGTCACTTCACCCTGTTTGCCTCAGTTTCTTCATCTGTAAAATGAGCCGGAGAAGGAACTGGCAAACCACTCTAGTCTCTGCCAAAAAACAAACCAAAACCCAAAAGGGGTCACAGAGAGTTGGAGACTACTAAAAACGACTGAATGACAACAAAATATATACATAGAGGGGCAGCTAGGGAGAGCAGTGGGGAGAGAGCTGGACCAGGTGAGAACTGAACTGAGTTTTGAAGGTAGCCGAGAGCCGAGAGGGGAAAGTTAGGAGTGAGAACATTCCAGGGACCTAGGGGAGAGAGGAGAGGGGGTGTAATGTGGGAGGAACAGAAGAAGGGAGCAGAGTGTAAGAAGGGAGAAGGGAAGGTAGGAAAAGGGGCCAGCTTGTGAGCTATTATTATATACAAAGCACAGAAAAAGAGTGTTGCATGAAACCATGAAAAATCTACCATGTTCAGCTTTAAAAAGAAAAAAGTATACATTAAGCTACCGAGGATAAAGATGATGATGTAAGAAACAAAGACATCCATAAAAACTTATTTTAAAAAGTTATGCATCAATTTTAATATGAGAGTACCAACACTTAGGTGGCATAGTGCCTGGAGCTTGGAAGACCTGAGTTAAATCT
Organism: Trichosurus vulpecula; assembly: GCF_011100635.1. Lineage (NCBI taxonomy): Eukaryota > Metazoa > Chordata > Mammalia > Diprotodontia > Phalangeridae > Trichosurus > Trichosurus vulpecula. The sequence continues at coordinate 183,885,915 of NC_050579.1, forward strand.
GGCCTCAGATACTTACTAGCTGTGTGACCCTGGGCAAGTCACTTCTGTTTGCCTCAGTTTCCTCATCTGTAAAATGAGTTGGAGAAGGAAATGGCAAACCACTCTAGTATCTTTGCCAAGAATATCCCAAATGGGATTGTGAAGAGTTTAACGGGACTAAACAATAACAAAAAGTACCAATATTGTCCGTCTTGTCTGCATCTCTTCTTTATTTCCTTTTGTGTATTTTAGCTATGTACCTTAAGGGTTAGATAGAAATATTTAATGCTTTTGTGAAAAGATTGAGTTTTCCCTCCTGGTGTGGAAAAAGGTATTAAAATTAAAAGGATTCCCTTTTTTTAAATGGTCCCTTTGAGGTTGGAAATCAAGGAGCAACTTGTTAGATAAACAGCATTATGATAATAGTCCAGTTCATGAACTCGTTTTTGCTTGTACATTCACATACCTACAAACCTTTCCTATTCAGTCCATCTTGAACTTGCACAAGCCTTCCAAATGAAAATGACAGCTTGCTTGGCTTTATGTAGCCTGAGAGAAGGAGATTAATGATGTAAGCAAAAAGCTGTCACGGAGAAGGGATTTAAAAAAAAATATATAACCATTTCAATCAAAAGGCTGAGTTTCAGGACCAAGTGGAAGCACAATCTGACTAGTCAACAGGAGAAACTTCTTAATGGCCAATCACCAAGCAGCAGTGAGGGAGAGAGTGATAGACAAAGAGAGAGGAGAGAGAGAGACAAGCCCTGACCATCAGACTAAGCTACTGCTTCAGAAAGGCAGTCTTTCCTAATAATGATCTTCCAGGTTCAGGAAGAACCTGGGATTTCCAGCTGAGTCAATGTGGAAGCCAGGAAAGACTTGTCCTTCAAGAAGTGACCGGACAGTAGCCTGTTTTCTCTCTGCCTTGCCCAAAATGCCTTATTTTGCCAGACTCCTGTTATTCCTCTTTTGCCTCGTCCTTCTTGTGGAAAGCAGGAATCCCAGGAGGAGACGCTGGTCTGGACAGCTGGAAATGCCCAGGCTAAGGTAAGGAACCAGAAGAGGATTCTGAAATTCTCAGCCAAACTCTCAAGACTTCCATGTAATATTTGTTAACCCCTCTTGCTATTGAAAAAAGTCTATTTGCTAACTAGACCATGTTTCTTGGAAATCTCTCCATTATATGATGGAATTACATTTAGAATTAACCTGCAAATTCCAGGTAGTTTGCTACATTTGGATTTTTATTCCCCCCTCCCCAAAGGTTTGGAACGTTAATGATGCCACCACCTCCTCACACTGGTCAAATTCTCAACGAATTTACACAAAGTAAGCTGTTCTTTGATCTTGCTGAAGCTAGGGTTTCTAAACCGGCATCAAAGAGAGGGCTAACTTCCCATAGCTCTGTGAAAATAAAGTATTCAAACAGGCTCAAATATAGTATTCCTGGGCAAGCAGCATGGTAGGAGTGAGAAGCGACTCACTCATTCATTCAGTCATCAAACTTTTATCAACCACCGGCCTACTGTATGCCAGGCAGATGTAAAGACCAAAAGGGAAACAGGTAAATGTTCATTTGTTCGTTTTGTTGCTTTCTCCAGATGAAACTCCTGATTTAAGGGGGAATTTCTCAAAACTGTATGTGGGAGGCATTGGAGAATAAAAGCTTTAATTCTCAGGTTGTATTTTCCTTTTTCAGTGTTACCATGTGTGAGAGTCAATGCAGATGAATTACATTACCAAGCAATTGTGCACCTTTCAGGCCCATATAAATCATCCTATCCCATGATAGACTTTTTTAGAAAATCATATGGAGAGGGAAGACACCCTGAAAACATCTTTTGGTGTGAGAATAGGACTTGATCACTTCAGACCTTAGGGGAAAAGATGGGCAATCCAAGTCTGTCATACTGAGATAAGTGAAAGATGTGGAATATTCAAACCTGGGACTATAAATATGGAAAGAGTTCCAAGAAATATAGGTGAGGCAGAGAACCTGCACAGGAGATGAGTCAACACCTGGGTGTTTCTGCGTAATTGTTTTTCCTTATACAAAGGAGAGTTCAAAGATGGGGAAGGTAGTTGAAATGACTGTGATGGGAAGACATGTCATCAGTAAGACATTTAAAAATAAAATGAAATAAAATATATTAACTACCTTCAGATATCAATTTTTACAAATATAAGTTAAACAATTTAGATTTTTAAAAATTGGTATTTAAATTTTTTTAATTAAAAAAATGGTATATTTATAATATGGTTCTCCATTAGGCATTAGGTAGATTCAGGATTTCTTAAGCCTGTGGAGACTTTATTTCTAAATATATTCTGAAAGAAGCAGGGAACAGCTAGGATTAAGTGTCTAACATTGATATCGGCTCCATGCGTGATGATAGAAATGTTACTGAATTAAATTTTAATTATTAAATAAACAATGATAGCATCTTTGAATTGAGTTTGTTACTTCATTAAGTGCCTTGAGCCTCTCTAGAGGCTGGTATAATTTTCAGGGCTTCTCTGTCCTTAAGTACACAAAAACAGCAGTCCTTGAGACTTCGGTAACAAACATTAAGCATTTTTCAGTGGTGACCCTTCGAAGTATATAAAACAGATATACACAGTTATTTTCAGTTTTGCAGATGTTTGTATTTAAATCATTAAGTTGTCAAAACATGTTTTTAATTGTGCAGATTTTATTCCCCCTCATACACAAAGAATATGACTCCATACTTTTTGAGGGGGAAGGGGGAGAGGAGGGAAGGTCTAGACCTGTGATTTCATTAGTGAAGGGAACTCCTTGTATGGGCACCCCCTCCAGCTGTGTAATTCAACAAACTTTATATGACTTGTAGTCTTAGAGAGTTGTCTGGGGCATTGATAGCTAGTACATTTCAGAGGCAGAATTCGAACCCAGGTTTTCCTGAATCCAAGGTCCACCCTTTCTTTCATTATACCATGATACCCCTTTCTCTTATTGCATACAAAATACATGAAATACACTACACTCTCTTCTTCCAGGGTTCAAAGGGGTTCCAACAAATCTCAATTTATTGCTACCTAACTTTATTTCCTCTTGCCCCCCAGTTCCCCAAGTTGTTTCTCTACCATGATGATTGGGTAGTTCGTACTGGTAAAGGAAATCACAAATATGGATAATACCAGAACTAAGTATTGTGAGTCCTGAGAGTTCTGGCTATTAATAGCATTTTCTCTGCCCAATATGTAAGGCTTCCAGCACTGGGCTTGGCTGTCAGAAGACTTGGCTTCAAGTCCCAACTTTGCTTCTCAATCAGTCGACATTTGTTAAGTGCCTACTATGTGTCAGATACTGTGCTTCATGTTGGGGATGCAAACAAAAATGAAACAATCCCTGCCCTCTGTGAACTCAGTCTTAACAGAAAGCAACATATGCTTATAAGTATATAAAAAAGAAATACTAGGGGCAGCTAGGTGGTGCAGTGAGTACAACACTGGCCCTGGAGTCAGGAGGACCCAAGTTCAAATCTGGCCTCAGACACTTGGCACACTTACTAGCTGTGTGACCTTGGGCAAGTCACATAACCCCAATTGCCCTGCCTTCCCCCCTCATAAAAAAAAAGAAATACTACATAATTGAGAAAGGGGTGCACTAGGCACTGGGAGGAGCAGGGAGTCAGGAAAGTTCTCATGTAGGAGGTAGTATTTGAGCTGAGCTTTGAAGGAAACTAGGGGTTATAGGAGGCAGGAACGAGGGAGAGAGTTTTAGCCAAGGGGGACAACTAGTGTGAAAGGTATAGAGATGGAAGATGAAATTGCACGTGTGAGAAGAGCAAGATCACTTTGGCTGCATTGTAGAAAGTGCGAAGGGGAGTAATGGATGACAAGTCTAGACAGGTAAGTGGAGCCAGATTGCAGACATCTTTAAATGCCAAATAGAAGACTGTGTTTGATCCTAGAGGCAATAGGGAGCCATTGGAGCTTTGGGAGCAGAACAGTGACGTGGACCTATACGGACCTATACTTCAGGAAAATCACTTTGGCTGCTGGTAGGAGGATGGGGTGGAGAAGAAAGAGCCTTGGGGAAAGGAGACCAGTAAGGAGGGTATTGCAGTAGTTTATGATGAAGGCCTGTACTAGGGTGGTGGCCCTGTGAGTGGAGAGAAGGGCATGTATCTATGTGCTGTTTATCATTTGGGGCTTAGGAGGGTACTCAGACTCCTGCTGGAAGAACCATTCCTCCACCACAGTACTTGCTTTTTTAAGTTCTTCATAGCTATTTCTGAGGTCCCATGGGTGCAAATTTCCTGCATGTGGCCCTATCCTGGGTCCATTACTACAATAGCAAAGTTCCTTGAGCAAATTATTTGCATTTTCCTCGTTTTGTATATTGGTTGAATGCAAAGTATCCTTAGTAGAGGAGATGGGGGGGGAGGGGAGTAGTCCTATTTACATGCAAATAAGAATTTGCCTGATAGGAAATTTCTAAAGTTATTAGAAAGTTATTTAGTTGGAAGGAGAATTGTAAGCAAAAATTAATCCTTAGGATGATAACTATGTACTACCTCTAAGGTTTTTTGTTAAACAGGTCAGAAGTTTTGTAGAATTTTTTTTTCATTCATGAGACTCCAGGGTCAGGAAACACTAAGAAGTATCGGCAGTAATCAGTTGATTTGCCCTTCTCTGGCACTATCCCATCTTTGGCAATCTTCAGGGTGGATACCTAAATCTTCTGTTGTCAGATAAAATATATTATGGAAAAAAATGGACTCTCCAAAAGTCTTCCCTTGGTACCATTTCTGTATCACCCAAAATTAGTGCATCCACATAAAACTAATTACAAAGTCTAGATCCTTCCTTCCTTCCTTCCTTCCTTCCTTCCTTCCTTCCTTCCTTCCTTCCTTCCCTTCTTTCCTTCCTTCCCTTCTTTCTTTCCCTTTCTTCTTTCTGTCTTCATGTGCCTTTTTCTTTCTTCCCTTCTTTCTTTACCCTGACTCCTTTTCTTTCTTTCTTTCCTTCCTTCCTTCTTTCCCTTTTTCCCTTCATTCTTTCCTTCTTTCTTTATCTTCCTTTCTTCCTTTTCCCCTCCCTGCTTTTTCTAAAACCTCTCATATTCTGCTCCAGCTCATCACCGAATTCCTACTTCATTCAGTGACCTTCACTTAAGCCGTCCATCACCCTGCTGCCAAAGTACTACCCACATTTTCGAACTTAACAGCAGCCCTCCTGGGGCTCTCCTCGGAGAAGTGAGATATTGATGTCAAAATAAATCTGGATTTGGAGTCAGAGAAGTTGGGTTTGAACTTCTACTTACTACCTGTGTGATCTTGTGCAAGTCATCTAACCTCTCTTGGCCTCAGTTCCCTCATCTGCAAAATGAACAGTTAGACTAGATGGTCTGTGAGGTCCCTTCCAGCTCTAAATCTATGATACTGTTATCTCTCCTGGGATCACATACAAATTTCTGACCTGAGCCTTTAAAACTTTCCATTCAGAGGCAGCCTGGTATGAGGAAGAGGACTTTAGGCTTGAAGTTAGGAAGACCGGGGTTCAAATCCAACCCTGAGATGGTTTCTACCCGTATGACCCTGGGCAAATCAATAATGTCTCAGTCTCAGTTTCCTCATATGTAGGGGGTCTGGTTGGATTTGTTTTTCCAGATCTAAATCTATGATCACATGATACACCGGTCAGCACTATCCTGTCTGCCCTCATATACCTTTCTAGCCTAGTTTGCTTATCTTTTGTCCACTCAAGTCTATCTTGATTCTTCCTCTTGAACTTGGTCCTTCTTTTCCTTTTCCTTGGTCCTCCTTTTCCTTACTGTGAACCTTCTCACCAAATTCCTGAATATATGGAACAGACAAGCTTCACTCTTCTCTCTCATAGCCTGGAGGGCATCTGTTTCTAGAAGTTTTTCTAAATTAATTAACACTCATTCTCTGGCCCACCAACATTTCCTCTTGCCTCATCCAACCTTTCACTCCTCATTCACTTTCCTAGAAGTTTGTCCATACTGAAAACTTATTGATTGTTGCCCAAATGTTTTTTGATCGTCTGGTTTGTAAAGGGAGAGCCATCCTGATTGGTAGAGAGATTGATTGCAGGTGAACTTAGCCATCGTAGTAGGGAGGTGACACCTAGAAACTTTCCCAGCAAAGGAAAGAAGTAGGGAGTGAAGGCAGAAGGGAAAGTGAACACTCACATACTTGCCTTACTTTTCTTCTTTTTTTAAATTAAATTTTATTTTTCAAAATGAACTAAAAACTACTTTTTCTATCATCACTACTCCCCATATTGAAAAAAGAAAAAAGAATCAAAGGTCTTGTAACAATATGCATAGTCAAGCAAAATAAATTTCCCAACTGGCCAAATCAAAATATGTGTCTTATTTCCACCGCAAGTCCATCACCTCTCTCTCGGGAGGTGGGTAGTGTGTTTCATCATAAGTCCTCTGGAATCATGGTAGGTCTTTGTGTTCATCAGAGTTATTAAGCCTTTCAAAGATGTTTGCTTTTTACAGTATTGTTGCTAGTGTATAAATGTTTCTTCTGGTCCTGCTCCTATCACTCTGCAACACTTCATACTAATGTTCACAAGTTTCTCTGAAATCAATCCCTTTGCCATTTCTTACAGCACTCTAATCGTTTCTAAGCAGGTGGCACATACACAGGTGAGCTGGAGTCCTGGTGTGTGTCCTTCTTGATTCCTTAAATCAGTTAAATGTTGACTGCACTGTTCGTCATGCCCTCACCATGGTTGCATCCTTCACCGAAAAAGAATGTCTTTTAAAAATTAATGATTTTTTTTTTACACAACAGGCACTTCCCAACAAACACCCAAATAACTCCCCTTTCAAGTCCACTTCCTTTGCAATGAGAGCCAAAGCATGTCTCCATCCCCATGAAGCCAAAGAGCACACATTCCCTGGCCACTGTTACATCTGAAAAGTTTCCACCGTCCTCAAATCCTGTCCTCAGAGATGTCTAATAGATCCTAATTGCAATAGTATCACTTTCTTCATTATAATTTCCTTATTGTTAACAAATAAAACCTTAATCGTATCATCTGTTGTCTCAGTCTTAAGAAACATTCAACTCTCACTCTTTTTTTCCAATATTTATATGAGGGCTTTCTCCCTTTCCTATTTCTGTACCTTTCTGAGAAAAATGTATAAGAAAGACTACAGAACTCCATATCTTTTTTCAGCATGAAGCCTTCTTATCTAGCTCTTTATTAACAGAATTCCATTCCATGCTTCCTAGACTCTACCGTCACCCTCACACCGTGTACCACCAACACAACATGGCATCAAACCCTTCTGTCTTTAGCAATCAAGGCTATGCTTCTTATTCATCTCAACACATTCATTAAGCACCTACTATGCTCAAGACAAAACAAAACAACCTTCTCAAACATACCCAAAAAACCCCCAAACATGCTAAGAACAAAAACTACTGAGTTTAATATCCTATGTAGAATCTCTGTGATATGATCTCATTTGGGACTCATGAAGTCCTTGAAATAAGAGCTCATAGTGCCAAGACTGTCCTTTGACTGGCGCCAGGCTGTTGTCTGTTGTGAAAGAATGAACCTGATGTACCCTGTGTTCCTTTAAATAGCCCAAAGGACCAGGTTGTTAATGGAGCAGGCTATTAAGTAGCTATTCCTCAAAAAAAAATTTTCATTAATGGCCCCAGGATTACTGAGCTCTCTCCTCTGGGCCACAGGAGTTCAGGGACCTCAGTTACTCTAATCCTTCCCTCTTAATTGATGTGGAAACTGTGTTCTGGTAAAGAGGGATTTTCTCTTTGAGATGCATAGAGGCAGTTAGCTTGCCCGACTTATAATTTAATTTCTATGATCTGTTAAGCCCTCTAGTTGAGCTCTTCATCGGAATTCTTGGTGCATTTCTGCCAGTGAAGACAATACAAAATTCCCAGTTCTTGCTTATTTCCGTGTCAGAAGATCTGGGCCATAGGTCCCTGTTATCAGAATTACCCCTTGAGACCATACTTAGCCAAGAGGCCAATTAGTTCTGGAAACCCTTGCATATAGTACTATTACTTTAATGTTACACACATGGCTTCAAACTAGGGTGCCATTCAAATTAAAGAAGGGGGGAATCTGATCCAGAAGGACTCTGTAACATAGATCTATTTTTAAAATGCAAGAAGGGACCCCCTTTTCTGCACTCGGGAATTTCATCTGCCCCATTCTCTGGTAAAGTCGCTTCCCTGTAGTTTGTCCAAACCTCCTTTCACTTAACAAATCTATTCTGAATGCCTCACCTGGAATAAGAGGCACACAGAGCCAGCTAGGAAAAAGTAAGCACTCTCTCTGTCTCTGTCTCTTTCTCACCCTCTCCTCTTTCTTCTTCTTCTTCTTCTTCTTCTTCTTCTTCTTCTTCTTCTTCTTCTTCTTCTTCTTCTTCTTCTTCTTCTTTCTTCTTCTTCTTCTTCTTCTTCTTCTTCTTCTTCTTCTTTCTTCTTCTTCTTCTTCTTCTTCTTCTTCTTCTCCTTCTCCTCCTCCTCCTCCTTCTCCTCCTTCTCCTTCTCCTCCTCCTCTTCTTCCTCTTCTTCCTCCTTCTATCTCTCTCTGTTTCTCTATCTCTCCCTCTCTCTTTCCCCTACTCCCCCAGTTGGAGACTTGTGCAAATGAAGTTCTCATTGGAATCTATATCCCAAATTATATCTACATCTATATCTAAAGATAAAAAATGGAAACCAGTTAAGCCAAATTCTTACTGAAAGAGCATTCTGTTTTCTGAGCAAGAAGCAATTATAAATGAAGGTAAAGTAAAAATGCTCAATCAGTGCTTGGACATGAAGGGCTGTTTGAGAGAGTGAAAAGAGCTCTTGACTTCTAGTTCATAGTCTCATAGAGGTGGCTAAGTGGTGCAGTGGATAGAGCACTGGTCCTGGAGTCAGGAAGACCTGAGTTCAAATGTGACCTCAGGCAGATACTAGCTGTGTTGCCCTGTTCAACTCACTTAACCTCTGTTTTATTGAGTTCTCCTGTCCTGTAAAGTGGAAATAGTAATACCAACTTACATCCCAAGGTTGTTGTGAGGATCAAATGAGATGATACTGAATCGGTTAGCCTAGTGCCTGGCTTGTAGTAGGCACTTTATAAATGCTTATTCCCTTTCCTTCTTTCTTATCTTCCCTCATTAGGGCTCAGGAGTGGGAATCATCTCAGATCTTTTTTCCTCTCCCTCATCCCCCAAGCTTAAGCTTTTGACCAAAGCCAAGTCCCCCTAAAAATGATTTGTTGCTAAAAGAATTTATTTTCACGGGATTCTTGAAGGACAGAACTATCCCAAACAGGCTGGTATGGACGTCCGTGAGCCTCACTGTCCTCATCTGTCAAATGAGGACTATAATACTTGCATTATTTACTTCCAAGGATGGTTGTGAGGAGAGCTCTTTGCGAGGCTTAAAACACGTCAGAAATGGGATCTAGCAAAATCAGAGCAGCAAGCAGCCTGGCATTTGAGGACAGTGGGAGCCTGGCCTCTCGAGAAAAGATTTGGGACTGATCATGAGGTAAAGCACACACGCTCACACATACACACATATATATTTGTTGTTATTTGTTCAGTCACTTAGTCATGTCTGACTCTTTGTAACCCTATGGACCATAGCATTCCAGGCCCTTCTGTCCTCCACTGTCTCCCAAAGTCTGTCCAAGCTTGTGTTCATTGCTTCCATGACACTATCTATCCATCTCATCCTCTTCCTTTTGCCTTCAGTTTTTCCTAACATCAGGGTCTTTTTCAATGAGTCCTGTCTTCTCATTATGTGGCCAAAGTGTTTAAGCTTCAGCTTCAGTGTTTCACCTTCCAGTGAATAGTTTGAATTAATTTTTTAAAGTATTGATTAATTTCACTTCCTCGCTGTTCAAGGGACTTTCAAAAGTCTTCTATAGCACCACAATTCAAAAGTGTTGATTCTGTGGCACTCAGCTTTCCTTACAATCCAACTCTCACAGCCATGTGTTGCTATTGGAAAAACCATGGCTTTGACTATATAGAATTTTGTTGGCAGGGTGATGTCTCTGCTTATTGGTATGCTGTCCAGATTTGCCATAGCTTTCCTCCCGAGAATCAAGTGTCTTTTAATTTCATGACTGCAGTCCCTGTCTTAGTGATCTCTGAGCCCAAGAACATAAAATCTGACACTACTTCCATTTCTTCTCCCTCTAGTTGCCAGGAAGTATTGGGACCAGTGGCTATGGTCTTAGTTTTTTTTTTTTTATGTTAAGCTTCAAGCCAGCATTTACAATTTCCTCTTTCACCCTCATCAAGAGGCTTCTTAGTTCCTCTTCACTTTCTGACATCAGAGTGGTATCATCTACATATCTGAGATTGTTGATTTTTTTCTCCCAGCAAATTAATTCCAGCTTGATTCGTCCAGATTGGCACTTTGTATGATATACTCTGCATAGAAGTTAAATAGGTGGCAATATACAGCCTTGTTGTACTCCTTTTCCAATCTTAAACCAATCTGTTCCATGTTCTAATATACAGGTTTCTCAGGAGACAAGTAAGATGATCTCTTTGAGGACTTGCCACATTTTGTTGTGAGCCACATAGTCGAAGGCTTTAGTGTAGTCAATGAAGCAGAAGCAGATTTTTGTTTGGAACTTCCCTTGCTTTCCCTATAATTCAGCAAACGTTGGCAGTTTGTCTTTAGTTCCTCTGCCTCTTCGAAAACCATCCTGCTCCTCTGGTAATTCTCAGTTCCCATGTTTCTGAAGTCTAGCTTGCAGAATCTTAAGTGTCAACTTGCTGGTGTGTTAAATTAGTGTGGTTGTTGGTAATTTGAACATTCCTTGGCACCACCCTTCCTTCTTTAGAATTGGGATGTAAGCTGATCTTTTCCAATCCAACGGCCACTGTTGAATTTCCAAATTTGCTAACATATTGAATGCAACACGTTAACAGCATCATCTTTTAGGACTTTAAATAGCTCAGCTAGAATTCCATCCTTTCCACTAGCCCTATTGTTAGCAATGCGTTCTAAAGCCCATGACTTCATTTTCCAGGATGCTCTAGAATGGTAGCCATACCATCTTGGTATATAAGATCTTTCTTAAATAGTTCTTCCATGTTCTTGCCACCTCTTCTTAATTTCTTCTAGTTCTGTTAAGTCCATACCATTTCTGTCTTTTGTTGTGGCCATTTTGGCTTGAAATGTTCCCTTAATATCTCTAATTATCTTGAAACAATCTCTTGTTCTTCCCATTCTGTTATTTTCTTCTATTTCTTTGCATTGCTCATTTCAGAAAATTTCTTATCTCTCCTTATTATTCTCTGGAATTCTACATTCAATTGGATACATATTTCCCTTTCTCCTTTCCCTTTTGCTTTCCTTCTTCCTCAATTATTTGTAAAACCTCATCAGACAGCCATTTTGCTTTCTTGTCCTTTTTTTTGGAATTTTTTTATGCTGCCTCCTTGTGCAATATTAAAAACCTATGTCCAGAGTTCTTCAAACACTCCACTACTGGATCTAATCCCTTAAATTTATTCATCTACTTCATATTCATAAGGGATATTATTTAGGTCATGCCTATGTGGTCTGACTATTTTCCTACTTTCTTTGATTTAAGTCTGAATTTTGCAATAAGAAGCACATGGTCTAAGCCACAGTCAGCTCCAGAAGAGCTGAGGTTACCTTTGGCTGCAAAGTATAGAATCATTCTGATTTTTATATTAACCATCTGGTGATGATCATATGTAGAGTTGCCTTTTTGGTTGTTGAAAAGGAGTGTTTGTTATGACCATCGAGTTATCTCGCCAAAACCCTATTAGTCTCTGCCCTGTTTTATTTTGTATTCCAAGGCCAAACTTGCCTGTTATTGCAGTTATCTTTTGATTTCCTACTTTAGCATTGCAATCCCCTATGATGAGTGTGCACCTTTTTTGTGTTATTTCTAGAAGATGTTGTAGGTCTTCATAGAAATGATTAACTTTGGCCAAGAATCTTTGGCATCAGTGTCTAGGGCATAAATTTGTATTACTGTGATGTTGAACAGTTTGCCTTGAATTCAAAAAGATATCATTTTGTCACTCTCAAGATTGTACTCTAGTACTGTTTTTATTGATTATGAGGGCTAGTCTATTCTTCTAAGGGATTCTTGCCCACAGTAGCATATATAGTGATCATCTGAATTAAACTCACTCATTCCTGTCCATTTAAGTTCACTGACACCCAAGATATCAATGTTTAATTTTTCCATTTCCTGTTTGACCACATCCAGCTTATCTTGGTTCATAGACCTTACATTTCAGGTTCCTGTGTAATATTGATCTTTACAGTATTGGACTCTCCTTTTGTCAACAGACACATCCGCATCTGAGCTTCCTTTTGGCTTTGGCCCAACCACTTCATTAGTACTGGAACTACTTGTAGTTGTCCTCTGCTCTTCTGCAGTAATGTATTGTACACCTTCTGACCGGAAGGGGTTATCTCCTGGTGTTATATCTTTTATCATTTTAATGCTATTCGTGGAGTTTTCTTAGCTAAGATACTGGAGTGATTTACCATTTCCTTCTCCAGTGGATCACCTTTTGTCAGAACTCTCCACTATGACTTGTCTGTCTTGGGTAACCATGTATGGCATAGCTTATAGTTTCACTGAGCCATGTAAGCCTCTCCGCCATGACAAGGCAGTGATCCAGGAGGGGTGTGTGTGTGTGTGTGTGTGTTTGTATATATGTACATATGTATGTATATATACATATATATATATGTGTGTGTGTGTGTGTGTGTGTGCGCGCGCGCGCTAGGTGGTACAGTGGGTAGAGTGCTGGGCCTAGGTTCAGGAAGACTCAGCTTCCTTAGTTCAAATCTGGCCTCAGAGACTTACTAGCTATGTGACTCTGGGCAAGCCACTTAGCTCTGGTTGCCTCATCTGTAAAATGAGCTGGAGGAGGAAATGGAAAATCACTCCAGTATCTTTGCCAAGAAAACCACAAATGGGGTCACAAAGAGTTGGACACAACTGAAGAAGGACTGAACAACAACAGCAACAACGTGTGTGTGTGTGTGTGTGTATATATACATATATATGTATATGTATGTATATGTATATATAATGTATATGTATACGTATATGTGTGTATATATGTATATGTATATATGTATACGTATATGTGTGTGTATATGTATACGTATATGTGTGTGTGTGTGTGTGTATATATATATATATATGTATGTATGTATCTATCTTTCACCATGCAAGTATTATTATCCCTCCACCTATTTTATAGAAGAAAAAACTGAAGCTGAAAGAGCTAAGTATTGAAACAGCAACTTACATTCAGGCATTTTTACTCTGAGTCTAATGTCCTTTCCACTATACTACACTGCTTGCAACAACAATGGAGTTTATTGCTATTACACGATTATATTATTTGTATATAGTTACTATATAGACCAGTTTGGAAATAGATCTCATATAAGATGCTCAGAATTGGCTCTGTTTAAGTGGGAGAGAAAAGAAAATGAGATAATGTGTCTAATTTCTAAGTGGATAAGAAGAGCAGGGACTTTGGTCAATGAAGAAAGCATAGCGTAATTAGAAATATACATGTTTATATGACCTTCCATTGTTAATAAATGTTAATATTTATTGTTTAAAATAAAAAGAAAAACAGAGAGAAAAGTCAAGACAAGAGACTAGAAGGAGGTAGTCTAGGAAAAGGAGGAAAAGTGAGAAGGAAGAGAGATGAAAGATCTGTCATCTGATTGAGCAGACAGAGCTTGGCAGTTGGGAGAGCTGGGGCTCTATTCCCAGCTTTGCTGCTAACTAACTGCGTGACCATAGGCAAGTCAATTTTCAGGGTCTGAGTTTGTACATCTGTAAAATGAGGGATTGGGGTCTCCAAGGAACTTCCCTTCCAGCTTTAATGTTTGATGATTCTGTTAGACAATTCTTTCCACAGCTGGATCAGTGCTTAAATTCAAGCTTTAGGTCTATCAGGTAATCTTTGCAATTTCCTTAAGAGTACTACAGAATTTTTGGCTTATGCATCTTTGCTAGTGGCACCCAGGCCTGTTTGTTACCCAGATAACAGAGTGTTTTTGTTAGTCCTATAGGGAGGACATACATGATACTTTGACTGACCACTTAGCACAAAATGACCATCATGTCCTAGAAAGAGAGTAAAACAGGGAACGAGAAAATGGTCACTATTCAATGATAGCTTTTCCTTGAATTTAAAAATAAATTTATTGACGCCTTTCATTTTTACATCTCATTCATTCCTATATATACCACCCTCTCCACTCCCCCCAGGAACTGAACCCTCATTTCTAACAAAGAAAAACAGCTTAAGCAAAAACACCTATTAGAATGACTGCATCTGACAGTATGTGTTACATTTCTGCCCCCATAGTCTCCCACCTCTCTGACAAGAGGCAAGATTGTCTGTATGTTTCATGATCTGTTCTCTAGGACTATAACTGGGTTTGCTCTCTCTTGGCAATTGGGGTTAAGTGACTTACTCAGGGTCACACAGCTATTAATTGTCTGAGGTCTGATTTGAACTCAGGCCCTCCTGACTCCAGGGCTGGTGCTCTATCCACTGCACCACCTAGCTGCCCCCACCTTGACTTTTTAAATTGCAGTGAAGCTTCCTTTGAGTGATCAAATTTCATTTACCTTTCGACTATAACTTTTTGAGTGATGGCAGAGAGTGCAGCACAATCCTGCCCAAGATTATGAACAGGTGGTCTAGATGAGCTCTGCTTAACTCCTCCCAGTCTCCACTGACCCTTCTAAACAGAGATATCATGATAGAAAGAAAAAAAAAAGCTTATCTAAAGGACGTTATGCTACACTATATACTTTCTCACTATCTCATCCAGTTTGTTTGTACTGTGGAATGGTGTCCAATGGAAGAGGTTTTATTTTGTGTCTTTGCAGTCATTTATACAAGAAGACTCATGACATTACTAAATTACAAAAAGGAAAAACCGAACAACTTCTGAGAGTAGATGAGCATGATTTCACCATGAGACCGGCCTTTGGAGGTATGACTTTTTATTCCCTTTATTATCAGTGCATCGTCTCATTAGTTTTGCAGAATCCTTCCCTCTCTTTTCGCCTGTGCTACCAACCGTCTGGATAATGGTAAGAGCAGCTGACGTGTACACGGAGCTTTTAAAGTTTTCAAAGCACTTGACATGCATTATCTCATTTGAGCCTGACAACAGCTCTTTGAGGTAGATGCTGTTATTATCATCCGCATTTCTAGGAAGCAAACAGACTAAGTGAAGCGATAGTGCCTTGTTCGGAATGCCTTGCACGTAGTCAGGGGGTGGGTTGGAAAATAACAGGCTCCTCTCAAGCTTGGGGAGAATCTTGGGCTGTGAACCTTTTCAATAGAGTGGAAGCCCGCGAAAGGCCAGGGATTTCTTTTTTGGCCTTGTTTGTCTAGGGACTAGTATGGTACTTTTCACATAATGGGAGTTTATTGAAGGCTTATCAGATTGAATTGCATTGAAGGACAAGTAGTACGTGCCTTTTCTCTCTCTGGGGGTGAGGTGTTAACAGAAGTGTGCTAGAGCTAGCTCAGAAAGGGGCTGGGAGAACCAACTGCTAGATTTTCAGTGAGAACATTTATACCTTGGAAATCGGCAGACTACAAATGAGGGCTTGATTATCATTTTGTTGATTTTCTAGACTTGAGAAAGTGATGAAGGAAATGTTTAATAATGCAGATTAAACTTTCCTGTGTAGGGCTACTTATTAAAGATTTACTATCACGCCCCGAAAGTGTGTCGAAGTGGGTCAAGCCAACAACTCAACGTGAATAGTATTTGGCTGCCACATAGGATGATCGATTATGAGTCAGGACAGAGCTCAGGACCTCCTGGACTGGTTTATGGACTCTGATCCACTGCTTTTGTTGTAAGATTAGGCCTGGTGGTTTTGAGACCATCATGACAGTTTCTCCTTAAGGGAAGCTGTAGCTTATATGCATGGAATCTATTGTTATAAGATTAAGCCTAAAAAAAAGGATTAGGCCTGATAGTTTTGAGGCCATCATGACAGTCTCCCTTAAGAGAGGCTGTGAGCTTATAGAACTTATTCATGGAAAAATGCTAGCAATAACATTTTTGAAGGTTAGTAAAACTGTGTCCCCCAATTAATATTTTGTCTGCCTCTTGCTTGTTTTTCTCCCTGATAACAAACCCTCAAAATAATATTTTGCCCTGAACTCTGGTACTCAATTTGGCCAGCTCCAGGGAGGCCTTCCAAAATCATAGAATAAGAACCTCGCTCTCAGAAGGGCACTTTGGAGCACATCCTCCCCTCAGGCAGGAGTACCCCTTCCCAATAGATTTTTCTCCTCCCCTCCAACAGGAATATACCTTCTTATTGGAGTACCTCCTTTCTGCTGAATGGATCTATGTCTAAGTGCACCCCAGTGCAGTGCTGCCCTTACATGAGTTAAATTCTATGTTAGTGTGTCTGCCTGAGTTGTGTATCAGACCCCCTTTTCCTCTCTCCCCTTCTCCCTCTTCCCCATTGCTTGCACTAGCTCTGTGTTGAATTGACTCCCATTAATTTACGTTATTCTCAGCACCCGAATTCATTAAGGGGTTGTTTTCCCAGAAGTCTTTGTCAGGCCCATAGGCCTTTCTTTAGATCTAAACTGGGTACCCAAATAAGAACTTAACCTATTGACAGTCACGTCTAAACTGAGGGAGTATGACACTGTGAATCCGGCTGTAGAAAGCAAAAGTCAGTAGGAGAACCCTATGTCCTCCCATATATGATTATATTAAGTTGATTAGAGTGATTTTAGATGCTGCACAGATATCAGAAGCAACTCAAACATATACAAATCTGATGGAATTGCTTATAAATATGTCATTGGCTTTTTCTAATTTTATTTTTTTATAACAACTTGACAAATATCAACAAACCTGAACGTTTCCACAAGAAAGAAAAACAAGAAAAGAGGATTATATATGAAACTGTGAATCTCTATTATGTACTCCTTGGTTTTTTAAAAAATGTATATACTAAAATGAACATGGTACCAAAATTACCCTCCTTGTCTGTGTCCCTTTCTGAACTTTTTTCTGTTCTCTTGTGTATTTTAAACATGTTTCATTGACATTTTAAAAAATCTTAATCGATAACCCCCTACTATATCCCATAGCTATGTCCAACAAAAATGAAGACCCTCCCTTGTATTTCCCAGCATAACAAATGTATACAGCAAATACTATTTTTGCCTTCCTTTGTATCCCTAGTGCTTTATGCGGTGCCTGGCACACAATGGGTGCTTTAAAAGTCCTTCTTGATCTGACTTGTTGACTTACTCTAAAAGATGCTTCCCACCTCTTGGCACAAAGATGATGGATTGTAGGTGCAGACCTGGCTCCAGATGTTATTGCCAATGTATGATCTGTTGTATGATCTGGGACCTGTGTGACTTTTACATTCATTCTTTTTTTTTTTTTTTGAGGGATCTCTAAATTTCTGATAGTGGTTGGAGTTTGTTTTTTTTTTTTTTTAATTTGTCTTTCCAGCTTTAGTTTCTATGGGGCCTGGCTCTACTCTCTGTTGAGCTTTGAGTGAGGTGGTTGGTCCTGCTTGCTCTTACCCTAAGTCCTTTGGGTTTTTCGGTTGACTCTCACCTCCTGGGATCTTTGAGGTGCAGAGTATTGGATCTTCTGAACCCTCTTTGGCATCCCAAGACACAGTATCATGGACCTCCTCAGAGTCATTAGGTGGAGAGTGGCCAGGTCTGAGATGTGTAATATGCTGCTCCCTGGGGCTTTCAGACCATCCTAGGACTATCTCAGGGAGTTGTTCTTGCTGCCTCTGCACACAGAGCCTTGCTGGCTCTCTCATATCCGTGGTCCTCCCTACTGGTGCGTTCTCTTTCTTATTGCTCGTAGGCTTCTGGCTGACCCTCTTGTATGGTTCTGGGGTGGAAGAAGTCATTTACTTTACTTTTCTCATTGGATTTCTTGATCTGTCTGGCATGAACGTCAAGGCTTTGCTGGAGTAGGCATGTGGGAATTACCGGTTTGTCTCCTGTTCGGGCAGCTGTCTTGGCTGGAAGCCATTGTGGTTATTTCTAAACTCTAAAAACCATATACATCTGAACACAGAGCCTTTAGAATGAGCAGGAGAAGGGTTAGAGAGAAGATCCATGAATCTTATTACCAAAAGGAATGGCAGGAGAAACAAAGAAGATATTACCTTCCCCAGCTGTCGACCTCATTTTTATCAGAAAAGGAACTAACAAAAATGTGGTCTTGAACTGAGAAATTTCCTGAGTTATGCAAAGGTAGAATGGTCTTCCTGAAGAAGGTAGATTTCCCTTCCCTGAAGGCATGACCACTTGGCAGGTAGCTTTCAGAGAGGATTCTTTTGGGGGGGGAGGGCACGGCAAGGCAATTGAGGTTAAGTGACATGCTCAGGGTCACATAGCTAGTATCATGTCTGAGTCTGGATTTGAACTCAGGCCCTCCTGACTCTAGGGCTGGTGCTCTACCCACTGCACCAACTAGCTGCCCCTAGAAAGGACTCTTTTTACGGCTCTGCATTGGACCAGATGGCTGCTCAGATCTCTTCTGCGTCTGAAATTCTTTCATTCTGATTTTTGTAGTCAAGGCATGATGGTTAGCCTTCTAAGTGGGAATGTAATGTAAATGGTGAGAGTAGATGGGAAATAGAGGCCCCCACAATCCCTTCCTTTTGAAGTCTACTGGACTAGCTGGAAACATTTCTTCAATTGGTCTGGGGAGCTGAACATTCATTCATTCACTTGTTCAGGGAATGTTTATTGATGTCCTGTGTATGGTGCTAAAGTACTGAGGTGGATAAAGAGAGGAGTAAGACTCCTCCCTGTCCTCAAGAGGCTTACGTTTTATACGTGTGATTCATGAGCTTTCTGGGTCATAGACAGGTCTGTAACTGCCATCAGCTCCTGAAAGATGGACTGTTGTATAAACTGAGCGATAGACTATTTTTTTCCCTTTAATTTTCCTAGAGAATCCAGAACTTTCTCCTCAAAAACTCAAGGAAGTGATACAAAATCATGTTCATTTTCATATGCTCATGGCACAAGCAGAGCTTATCATATGCAGAGTGGCACAGTGGAGAGAGTGCTGGGCTTGGAGTCAGGAGGACCTGAGTTCAAATGTGGCTAGATATCTACTAGCTACATGACCCTGGGCAAGTCACTTGACCCTGTTTGCTTCAGTTTCCTCACCTGTAAAATGAGTTGGAGAAGGAAATGGCAAACCACTCTGCCAAGAAAACCCCAAATGGGGTCATGAAGAGTCAGACATGACTGAAATGACTGAACAACAACAAAGCTGACAAAAATATCAAAACCTTAAGCGAAATTAACCTCTGGCACTAGAATATTTTTTCAAGGGGCACATTCCCAGATCATAAGAAGGGTTGGTTTGAGGTCATTTTAACCCAACCTTACTATTTAAAAGAGGAGGAAATTGAAACGGAGAAGTTAAATGACTTGTTTAAGATCACAAAGTGATGAAGCCAGTATTTCAACTTAAGACCACTGACCTTATTCATAATAACAATACTAACATTTATATAGTTTGCAGAGTGCTTTTACAAATATTTTCTCATTTGATCCTCAGAACAACCCTGAGAGGTTGGTACTGTTACTATCTCCTCTCTACAGATGGGAAAACTGAGGCATAGTGCACTTAAGTAACTTGCCCAGGGTCACATTCCTAGTAAGTAGGTGAGGCCAGATGTGAACTTAGGTCTTTTTGACTGCTGATCTAGTGCTCTATCCACAGCATCCACGTAGCTGCTTCTAATTTAAGTAATCTAAGATTATTTGGCAATATTAATATGTGCAGATTATGAGAACATTTCAGTTTGTTTCCTCATCCTCAGGCACCTATCAGAGCATTTCGGCTGAGTCTTTGAATAAGCTGCTTTAGATAATACTTAAAATAGCCCTATCTCCTTTAGGAGGAAGTTAGATTTTCAAATGCTTGTACTCAGGCTGTTCCTGTTGGGCACTGTTAGTTATCAGCCCCCGCAGACAGCAGGGTGGAGGGGAGGATCTAGGTCTTTCTTTGGGTCCTCTAGGGCAGGGGTGGGGAACCTGCCTAGCTATGGAAAGCTCTCACTGCCCATGTTACTGCATGGCCATTCTATGGATTTTGTTCATATGACTTCCTAGTCATTTCTGGTTGGGTCCTCTATTTTCTCCTCCTTTCCTAATCAGTCAGTAAGCATTTATTAAGCATCAGCCATGCTCCACGCATTGTGCTAGTGCTGGGGATACAAAGAAAGGTAGAAAACAGCCAGCTCCTGCCCTCACGGAGCTCACAATCTAGTCTAACCATTTCTGAATCATACAGCCTAGTAAGAGCATCTTGCCAAGCCTCAACAATCATCACCTAAGGAATTTCCAAGACTGAGCTCACTGTAATTGTTGGAAGCATGGATAAAGTCATCCTTAAGTTATGGCTATTTGGTTTTTGTTTTTGGCAAGGTAATAGGGGTTAAATGACTTGCCCAGAGTCACACAGCTAGTAAGTATCGAGTGTCTGAAGCCAAATTTGAACTCAGGTCCTCCTGACTCCTGGGCCAGTGCTCTATCCACTGTGCCACCTAGCTGCCCCCTAATGTCTTCTTAAAAATATTTTTATTGATATCCTATTTTCCCGTCACTTACATTTAGTACTTTATTTCTCCCCTCCCCCCTTTCCCAGAGAGCCATCCTTTATAATTAAAAAAAAAAGTTCTGAAAAACTAACCAACATATACCTCAAAGCCAAGCATTATATGTGATGTTCCACAGCCACGGTCTCCCTTCTCTCTAAAGAAACTGGGGGCAGAATGGTCAAACCTGTACAAAAACTTAGATTAACAAGCGATCAGTAAATAATAGTGAGGCATTTTTTCACAAGGAATTGCAATCTGGAACAACGCACTGTCTTACTCAGACAGGGATGTTCAGAGAGGGAAATTATAAACATAGGTTATACACATTCAGGAGGGGAGGCTAAGTAGATAGCTAGAACAAGGGGTGGGTCATAAGTCATTTCTTGTAGGGTGATAGCAGCTAGGTGGCACAGTGGATAGGAATCAGGAAGACTCATCTTGTTGAGTTCAAATCTGGCCTCAGATACTTCCTACCTGTGTGACCCTGGGCAAGTCACTTAACCCTATTTGCCTCCGTTCTTCATCTGTAAAAGGAACTGGAGAAGGAGATGGTAAACCATTCCAGTATCTTTGCCAAGAAAACTCCAAAGTACGGTCACAGAGAGTCCGACAGGACTGAAACCACTCAACAACAACCAACCAAACAAACAATAGCACCTTTCTGGAAAACTACAGTATCAGTTTAAGTCACTTCTAGCCCATAGGGACAGGCCACCGATCAGGCCCCAACCTGCAGAGTCAACAGACTAGCCAAATTGTAAGAAGGGAGGGGTTACAGAAGTGTCCTAGGAACTCTCTCTGAAACAGAAACTGCTGGTCACAACAGAGACTCCCAGGAGTTCACTTTGGGAATGGGGGCAATGACTAGAAACTGCTGGTCAGAGCAGGGCAGGGGCCTGGAGTGTCCTAGGGGTTGACGGTGTCTTCTCACATTTCCTCTTTGAGGCTAAGCTGAACA
Organism: Trichosurus vulpecula; assembly: GCF_011100635.1. Classification (NCBI taxonomy): domain Eukaryota; kingdom Metazoa; phylum Chordata; class Mammalia; order Diprotodontia; family Phalangeridae; genus Trichosurus; species Trichosurus vulpecula. The sequence continues at coordinate 183,907,522 of NC_050579.1, forward strand.
TTGTAATTTTGCAGTATGCAGTTTTGATTGTTTTGTTGCTCTTTCCATCTGCATTGCTGTAGTTGCTGTGTATGTTATTTTCTTGACTCTACTTACTACATTCTGTGTCAGTTCATGGAGATCTTTCCATGCTTTTCTGTGCTCATCATATCCATCATTTCTTCCAGCACCTTAATGTTCCATTATATCAATGTACCACAATGTATTTAGCCGTTCCCCAGTCAATGGGTGTTTACTTTGCTTCCAGTTTTTGCTGCTCCAAAATATGCTACCATAGATATCCTGCTGTATAGATGAACTCTCAAGATCCTTTCCATCTCTGAGTCTATGAGCTATTTTCGATACCCTTTGGGATTGTTTTTGTGACATCTTTTCCCCTTTCAAAGCTGCCCTTGATGCTCATCTCAAACAAACTTGATCCATGTAAAAATATTTGGGGTGGGGGATAATGAAATAGATCCCGTACTCTCCCTGCCCCCCCCCCATTCTGGGACATTTTGAACCACTGTCTCATTTAGTAATGTTCAGGCCTTAGACTGGAAGGAAAGAGATTTAGGGTCCAGAGACTGGGTTCAAGTCCTAGCTTGGCATTTCTAGGTGTGTGACCTTGGGGTAGGTCCCTTAATCTCTCTTAGCCTTAATTTTTCTTCTGTAAAATTGAGATTTTGTGTATTTATGTATATACATGAATACATATGTTCACATATATACATATAAATATGCATAGTCAAGCAAAACAAATTTCTTCATGGGCCATGTCCACAAACCATATGTGTCATTCTATATCCTAAGTCTATCACCCCTCTGTCAGGAGATGGGCAGCATGATTAAGTAATCATTTCCAAAGCTTATTAATGTTGTGCTCCTTGGTACCCTGTGACCATGAGCAGATAAACTTGAGCAATGGTTCTGCAGAGGAACTGTGAGTTAATTTGGATGTATTCTGTACCCTGATGTTGGGAAAGACTGAAGGCAAAAGGAAAAGGGGATGGCAGAGGACGAGATGGATAGATGGTATTGCAGAAACGATGAACATGAACAACTTGGATGGACTTCAAGAGATAGTTTCATCTTGCTGGGGATAGAAGGACCTGGCGTGCCATGGTCTGTGGGGTCACAAAGAGTTGGACTCAACCAAACGACTGAACCACAGCAGCTCCTCTTTCCTTGTTCCCATCCATTTTCTGTTTCCTTCAGAGAGTTTCCCCTGTGTAATGACCTTTAAGTAGTAGTTGATGGAGGAATTTGACTAAGCAGCTGAAGACCCCTTGGATAACCCTTTTAGTTTAGAGAGAGAGACAGGATTAAAACTCTAGCAGCTTCCTAATGATCCCATGGATTAGTGAAACTGGAAATCTCTTGACATCTTTCTGTGACTAAACAGCCGCTGTCTCATTCAGCTACATACACTGCTTTTAAGAACAGTGTGTGCAGTGTGTGTGTGTGTGTGTGTGTGTGTGTGTGTGTGTGTGTGTGTGTTTTCCATTTGTCCTTAGAATTCGGCAGAAGCTCCAGATCTCTGGGGCTTTTGCTTTCCTGGTATTATTCTTATAGGATTCTCTTTGGTTTTCATACCCAGTTACCTATCTGCCACTTCCTTTGCTTCCTCTTTAATCATCAGAATCACATACAAAATAGTACTTTTCCTTCTTGGATCCTCCAACCTCTGAAGGATGGAACTGTCAACAAAGCAAGCGTGATTTTACCAGAGAAGGAGCTCTAGCAGACATCCAGATAGTTGAAGTTGCTGATGCCTATTTTCTCCTGTCTCTATACCAGGTTTTTAGTCCATTTCCAGAATTTATCATTCATTTCTACCTTGTACTTCCTTCTTCCCTCCCTCTCTTCTTCTTTTCCTTTCTCCTTCCCTTCCTCCTTTCATTCCTCCTGTTTCCTTCCTTCTCTTCCTCCTTCCCTCCTCCCTTCTTCCCTCCCTCCTTTCTTTCCTCCTTTCCCCATCCTTTCCTTCCTCCCTTCTTCCCTCCCCCCTTCCTCTTCCTTCCTTCTTCATTCTTTCCTAGATGCCTAGGCAGACTGTTGTATTGTGAGTCATCATGGCATAGTAGAAAAAGCACTGGATTTTTGAGTTAGAGAATTTAGGTTTAAATCTCAACTCTGCTATTTACTATCTGTGAGATCTTAGGTAGACTTTAATCTTTTGGATCCTCAGTTTCCTTGTTTTTAAAAGGGAAGAAAAGAACTTGTATTACAGCTCTCAGAGAGTTGTTGTGAAGAGCAAAGGGGATAGGGTTTATAAAGGTCATTGTAAAATACCACATAAAAAAGAGTTATTATTACCACTCCTGAAATATAATTTGTTTTTCTTTCCCCATTGATTCTCACTCAAATGTTTCCCATCATATAGACCCTGTCCAGCTTGTACACTCCTCAAAAGAGCACGTATTTTTGATATGCAACGACACTCCATCATCCTTTTTGGTCTAATGTGTTTTTTTCAGAGTGCATTATTACCTTTTCAAACTCCAGTCATGTGTCACATCCTATTCAATGTCAGTGATAAGTATGAGGTAAAACTGACCTTCATGTTTTAAGATCTTTAGCTCAATGTCATGTATTACATATACTTTGTACATTTGCGTGTAGACATCTGAGGCCATGAGCAAAGTTAGTATTCCTGATTTAGGACTTTGTCTCTTGTGAATTACTGGGTGTCTCCTTCATTTTTAGTTTAAGGCCCTTTTTTTATCAGGTATACAAGTCTTTAGGCAAATATAGTCCTCTTGGCCCTTGTGAGGCACTTTCTAAACCTGGCTATAAGACCATTATTTCTATTCTTTCAGCCCTTGTCTATAATTCCAAATTACATTCTCTGATACCATCTTATTAACTAGATGTTTACTTCCTTGAACAAGACACTCTACCTCCTGCCTCTGGGCGTCTTCACTGAGTGTCCTTGATGCTCTCCCTCCTCATCTCCATCTCCTAACTTTCCTTGCTTCCTTCAAATTTCAACTAAAATCTCACCTTCTCCAGGAAGCCTTTCCCAGTGCCTCTTAATTCTAGTACCTTTACTGTAAGATTATTTCCAGTTTATCCTGTAATATATCTTGTTTGTGTATAGTTGCTTGCATGTTGTCTCCTTCACTAAACTGTGGGCTCCTTGAGAACAGGGATTGTTTTTCATCTTTCTTTGTATCCCCAATATTTGGCCCAGTGCCTGGCATATAGTAGGCACTAAATATTTATTGACTGACTTCTCATGTCTCATTTTCACTTTTGAAGCTCACAGCAGAAATTTTGGAAACACTATCTGTGTCCTTAAAACCTTTAGTTTCTTGTCCAAGACTTCATCTGTAGAAGTGCCTTTCTAGGTTCCTTTTGGTGGTTTCATTTATCCCCATATGAATCACCAGAAGCTGGTAGTCATCACTAAGTAAGTTTGCCAAGCCTGAGAAGGTTCTCTGCAATTTCTCAGATACATTCCATAGGCAGCATATCCCCCTATTATTTATGGCAGGCTGACATATGGTTGCATTTAGTACCCCAAGCACCACAACTTGCTGCTTTTTTCAGTAATCAGTACTGTGTATTTCCTCATCTCACAGAACCTGTGAATCGTCATTATCATTCAGTTAATGAATGAATGAAAACAATTTGTTAAGGTTTTACAATGTAATGATGGGGTGATGGGGCCTGGAGCCCTAAAAGGAAAGGACTGTGTCTTTGCAAGTAGCCCAGTCCCTGAACTCCCCACATATTTCAGCAGCCTAGAGCACTGGTGTTTCACCTGAGGCATCTGGCCCATCCCAGCCCACTAAGATACTCAATAGTCCTTTTAATAGTCCTTTCACTGTGTCTCTTTCATCCCAGCCCAGACCACTTAATTCCTTTTCCTGTGGCACCTGGGCCACCCCAAGCTACTTACCACTCTTTAATCCCATCCAAATCTTCTCACACTTTTTTAAGTATCAGTTTCACACTCATTAAATTGCAGGTTCACTTGGAATCTAGCCCACTCCTATTGGCATTACAATAAATCTTGCTACCTTAACTGAAGAAAGGCTTGAGTGCTTGAATTATTTCCAGGCAGACTCACCCTGTACCCTGACTTTTGGGGTTCCCAGCATCCCAAACTGCAGTAGTATCAATCACTATGCTAAACACTAGGGGTACAAATAGAAAAAGTGAAATAGTCCTTCCTCTTATGGAACTCACTGCTCTACTTGGGAGAGAAAACACATAAAAGAAAGGTCAGCTGCAGGGCAGAGGCTTGGAAGTTCTAAGTGTACAGAAGCAGGGTGGATGGCAAGGCCCAGAAGGGTTATATAGGTTATATAAGTAGGTCAGATGACAGTGCTGAGGGTCTGCAGGCTGAATTATAGGGCAGAGGGTAAGGCATAGTGGTCCTCAGTTGCACCATAAGGAATAGATTTGGTGACTCCTATCTCATCTAAGTAGTATGAGCAGCCAAACATTATAGTTAATAATAATAAAAAAGTAATAATAGCTAGCATATATTTAGCACACACTGTGTGCTAGCCACTTTACAAATATTATCTCATTTGTAACCTTGGAAGGTGGGTGCTATTATTATCCCCATTTTATAGCTGAGCAAACTGAGGCAAACCAAAGTTAAATGGCTTGCCCAGGGTCATACAATTTCTAAGTGTTTGAAATCTGATTTGAATTCAGGTCTCTCTGACTTCAGGGTCAGTGGCTTTATCTACCAGGACACCTAGCTGCCTCATAGTTGAATTCTGGGTGGCTAGGGTTAGGGAGCAGAGAAAGGAGAAGGCAAGGAGGAAGAGGTCCCAACAGTGGTAGAGGGTTTTGCTGGCTTGGGGGGCTGGAAGTCCCTTCCTCCACAAGGAGGATCTAGGAGTAAGCCTCAAAAAGAAACAAATATGACAGAAAAAAAACAAACAAACACAAAAAGGTACCTGGGGTTATCCCATTCCCTAGTGCTGAGAGAATTGAGAAATTGGGCATGCACTTTGGATAGGGTGTCCATCCTTGTCTTCTATGCTTCAGAAGCTGAGCCCAGGTCTATGGCCTCAAACATAAACCACTGGACCGAGAACCTGAGAGTGTCAGGTTGAGTACAAGACGGTGAGCACTTGTCTGACCTACTGGGATCTGGGAAGTCAGGCCCAAAAAGCACCTTCAAAATGCTTGGAGAGCAAGAAGGGGATTGGGAGAGGAGGAGGCTTACATATCTTCCAGTCTTGGCTTTAGAAGAACTTGAGATTAGCAGTATTCCCGGTCAGGGAACCAAAATGATGAGGTTAAAGAAAAATGATGATGTTAGGGAACCATAGGTTTTTAGGGGTGCTCAAGACCCCAAAATACCTACACACTGGGTCCTGCCAAAAGAATTTGACTCAAGCCTTCTCAGCCAAGGAAAAAGACAGTTTACTAAAGATTCACTATATGGGTTGTCTTAAGAAATCTTACTCTTTGTGATGCTTGTTTTCACAAGTGGGCCAGACTGAATCTGAGCTAGATTGAATTTGAGCTAGATTGAACCTGAGCTAGATTGAGCTAAATTGAATCTGAGCGCTTCCATGGAAGCAAGATGAGACTTATATACAGAAAGATTGTGGAAGGGATTGAGGGGTGGTCTCCAGTAGTCTGGGATGACTAGAGGAGGGGTTTAGGGAGGGTCTTGAGGAGAAATCTAAGGAGGAGCTTGATGGGACTGGGATGAGGTCAGACTCCAGGAACCAAGAGAATGGCATTAAGGGTGGGAAGTAGCTGAAGGCATGGATATTGATAGTATCAAGGGTGGGCAGTAGCTGGACAAAGGGCAAGGCTAGTAGAGATTTGGGTCTAATGATAATGTGAAGTTATAACCTCAGACCAAAGCTGAATCAAGTAGGAAGATTCAAGGGGAGTTCAAGGGGGTTCCCACAGTCTAAACTCCATCAGGTTCAGTGAATGGTAAGAAACTAATTTATTCTTAGTATCTAGCTAAACATCTTCCCTCTATGGGAAGAACCCCAAATCTGCTATAGCCCTAAAGGTTCAATGTTCTTCTTTTTTCCCTTCCTTCTCAGTGATATGTTTTTTCTGTGTTCCAACAAACATGGATTTGTTTTCTTATTTGCCTCCTCAGATTTGTTTTACTCTTTAACTCTTAAAGCAATTTATTTCTTCAAGGAACATTTCATTTTCCTGGATAAGCATTCATTTCTCCACCCCTTTTACATTCTCCTCTGGTAGAGAGACAAACCTGCGTTTTTGGTATGTTGTGCTGCTTCTTGGCAGTGGCAGAAACACAAATAAGGGGTGTCCCAAAGGTCTTAGTGTAATTTTGAACCTTAATAGCTTAAAACAGCACTAAGACTTTTGGGGCAACCTACAGAGTACACTCTCTGAACATCATTGCAACATTAGCCTTCCCCCTCCCCTCTACCCCCATACCTAGTAAAATTAAGACTAAGTTTTCTGTGGCCCTTGCTGCTAATGCTGAGGCAAATACTTGTTCATTGTGGGGTGGGGATGGGGAGCCTGGCACAGGGGGTTTCTTTCCCATCTTTGTTCTTGGGTTTTCCCTTGGGCTCTCTCCCTAAGGCTTTCCTGAGCTATTTGTCACTCTTTCCCCCAAGGTCCAACTTGAGAAGCAATTAGCAGATGTCTAGCCTTCTCTGAAAGTCTTCTGAGATGTAAAGTAATTTGCCCAAAGCCACAATCTAGTAAACAGCTTTATCTTTTCACTGGGCATGGCCCAGGCCTGCATTAAAACAGGCATTTCTGCTTGCTGGTATGAGCACTATGAGTTGTATTTCTTTGTATCCTCTGCTGTGACTAGCACAATGCTAGGTATGTAGCAGGTACTCAATTTCTGTTAATAACTAGTATAAAAGGAGCCCTGGGGCAGGTAGGGGGTGCAGTGGATAGAGCCATTGGCTCTAGAGTCAGGAAGATACATCTTCCTGAGTTCAAATCTAACCTTGGACACTTACTACCTGTGTGACCCTGGGCAAGTCATTTAATTCTATTTGCCTCAGTTTCTTCATCTGTAAAATGATTTGGAGAAGGGAATGGCAACCTACTCCAGTACCTTTGCCAAGAAAAGCCCAAAAGGGCTCACAAAGAGGTAGACATGACTGAAATAACTGAATAACAACAAAACAAGAGCCCTGGCATTGGAGTTACAGAATCCAAGTGAAAATCTCAGTTTTTCTGCATATTTATAGGACATTGGACAAATTCCTCCACCTTTCTGGGCCTTAGTTTCCTTATCTGTAAAACGAAGGGAATAAACTAGGTGACCTGTAAGACCCTGTTTCTAGCTGTACATCTGTGGTTCTATGAAATGTGTTCAAAACCTACTGTCTTCTGTAGTGTCATGTTCCTGGACTCTGCCAAAGCAATTCACTTCTTTATTCCTCGTGGAGCATGAGGAATAATCAAGGAGTTCTGACTTTGCATCTAATATTTGGTTGGGTTTTCGTGACAAGCCTAATACTCTCTTGACTTTGAGAAGCCTAAGCCTGTATTTAAAATTCATTCTTTGTCACTGCTTGTTGGGTGTCTAGGATGTCCAGAGGTGACAGTACATATATCCCTAAGATCCAAGGCTGCTCTGGGCTTCTCGATCTTTCGTCTTAGCGCTCCTGGGGAGATATTTGAGCTCCTAAACATCCTTGAGTTGGACGCCAAGTTTCATGTTCTTTGAATAATTAAAATAGAGGACTTGTTGCAGTCTCTTATGCACTTGATTCCTCATTTTCTTCATCATTGTTATCTTGTGCCCTTTCTTCCATGAGTATTTTGTTGCATCACTGGATCTTCTGGGCCTTAAAGACAGACTTTGTCTTCTCTTTTATACCATTGAGAAGATTGAGTGTTCCTATAGGGGTGGCTAGGTGGCACAGTGGATAGTGCACCAGCCTTTAAGTTAGGAGGACCTGAGTTCAAATGTGGCCTCAGACACTTGATACTTACTAGCTGTGAAAGTCATGTAACCTCTGATTGCCCTCTCTCCCAAAAAAGATTGATCCTGTATCATTTTCTTGTTGATCCTATTTACAATTAATTAATTTTGATCTACCATTGCTTAAGTCGTGGTTTTTTGTCTCTGAATTTAGTTCGGAATTCAGCTAGCCTGAGATGAGTTAAGTTTAAAAATCTAGTTCTTCTTGCCTCAAGGAATTCTGCTAACCTTGGGGAATGTGTATGAAAGAAAGGGACTAAGGCCCCATATCTTTACTCTGCCAAGTTGTCCTTCAAGTATGTCTGGTTTGGTATCCAAAAGTCAGGTGTGCTCTCACCTGGACTCAAATAATGAGCACTTCTCAGTCTCTTGAAAGAAAAAGAGGGGTCATTGCTAGCCCCCATTACCAAACTTACAACCAATCATGTCGTTCCCTGCACCTCAGCTTTGTAACCAGTCATGTTGTACTAAATCCCATGATGTCATCTACCCTATTCTGTTCTTTGTTTTATACTCCCCAAAACCTATATAAGGGGAACTGTCTTTGGTATAAATGGAGGTGAGCCATTGACCCATTTATTGACATGTAGCATGCCCCTGCTATTAAATGTTATCTTGTGCAGAGATCTGCCTCAGTCTACCCTTTTGTTCAATTCCAGTTGTAACACCATCAAAGATTATACCATCATAGATTTAGATCTAGAAGGGATCTTTCTACAACATCACAATGCCTATTTTTTTTTGGAGAGGAACCAAGAAAAGGGGCATCAGCCCTTATGCCCAGAGCCTAACAGGAAAATTTAGCCTAAGTATGTCTATGTGGGACTCAGTTTCCTCATTTGTAAAGTGAGGGGCTCAGACTAGTCCAAATCTTATTATGATCTTGTGAGCTTCTCTTTGGTTTGGGAAGAAGAATGTCCTTGCTCTAGGCTTATACATCTATTCTCTTATCTTCATTTTAAGGGAAACAGTAGTAGGTAGCAAGTCTGGTCATAGACAGAAAGGGGCAAATAAATTAGGACAGACTTCACACAAAGTATGAACAACTTCTGTAGTCTCTGTTACTCGTGTATATCTCTGTCCCTTGTTCATAAAGAATATGGCTGCCAGCACGATGTGATGAAAAGAACATTGGATTTGGAGTCTGAGGACCTGGATTCAAATCCTGGTGTGACCTTGGACAAATTGTGTAATTTTGTGGTGCAGTAGATAGATCGCCAGGGCCGGAGTCAGGAAGACCTGAGTTTAAATCTGGCCTTAGACACCAGCTATGTGAACCTGGACAAGTCACTTAACCCTGTTTACTTCAGTTTCCTCATCTGTACAATGAGCTGGAGAAGGAAATGCAAACCACCCCAGTGTCCTTGCCAAGAAAACCTCAAATGAGGTCATGGAAAGTTGTACACAACTGAAAACGACTGAACAACACACACGCCCACAGAAGATCCCTTCTGACTCTAAATAAGAAAATATTTGTAAGGCCCTTAGCACAGTGCCTGGAACATAGTAGGTGCTTAATAAATGCTTATTCCTTTCCCTCCTCCCCCATGATCTTGGAAACACACACAGCAGCACCTTTAAGGAATAATTTAATAAAATAAGGGCAATGTCAATTTAATATTTTTTTGGTGGCTATCTGGGTTAAGTGACTTGCCCATGGTCACAAGCTAGTGTTTGAGGTTGTGTTTGAACTCAGGTCTCCAGTTGCTCTGTCCACTGCTCCACCTAGCTGCCCTGGGCAATATCAATTTTGATGGTGTGGGTGACTATGTTTATCATATCTATTCGGACCCAGAACTGGTCATGTGCTTTCACCTCAGTTGTTATTTATTTGGTTTTTTTGCTCCTTCCTCACCTTTAAATCTCTTGTCCTGGGGACTGTAATCAAATCACTACCACTCCCAGTCCCTGTGACTTCTCTTACTAAAACACCTTTCCAGGCCCAACCCTTCACTATGTGTATATTACCTCCCCATATTAGAATGCAATCTCCTTGAGACCTAGTACTGTTTAATTTTTGTCTGTGTATCTTCAGCTACTAACCTTGGACTGGGCACCTAGAGGTAACTAGTAAAGTGGAAAGAACAGTAGATTAAGATTCCCTAGGTCCTGGGTTCCAAGTCACTGATACCTCCTCCCCCCCCCCTTTCATTTTGCTCATTTGTAAAATAATGATCTCTAAGTTCCCTCCCCTGAGTAGACAGTAAAATCCAGCCCTGTTGGTAACCTCAGCTATCGTAGGGCCCTGCAACTGACCACCCATACCACATTGGAGCAATCATGGTAGAAAATAGGGCCACCTATGATACCTGCTTCTGGAACCTAGACATCAGCTACCCACTGTGTGCCAACCTCAACTGGCCAGATCATTTCTTACTTCACTGCCTCTCTGCATTTCCATGGATTTCTCAATGTGTACTTTACAGAGCTCCATATCAACCCAATGCCTAGTCCCCCCGGTGATGTACTCATCCATCGTCTGCTTGAGGTCTGTCATGAGCTGTTCTCAGTAGCTGAGATCTCCAGTGACTGCTTTGAGCCCTGCAACCAGATGGTAAAGTGTGACCCATGTCAAAACAAGTACATGACCTGTTACACCCTATGTACAATAATGTCGTTGCTATCGTTTCCATGGTTAAGACCAAGCAAACCATTCAGTTTGCAGACTGGTATCCCACTGCCTTCAATGTTGGCATCAATTACCAGCTGTCAACTCTAGGGCCTGGAGGCAATCTGGCTAAAGTTAAGTGGGGAGTATCCATCCTAACCAACATAAATAATAACTGATACCAAAGCCTTGGTCTTCCGAGATTCCAAGTTTGATCTAATGTATGCCAAGTGGGCATTTGTGCACTAGTATGCGGGTGAAGATACAAAGAAAGGAGAATTCTCAGAATTTTGGGAGAATTTGTCTACCCCCTGAAAAGGATTATGGGGGAATAGGGACAGAGTTTATAGAGGGTCAAGATGAAAGTAAGGAATTCCAAAAGACACTCAACCACCAAGCCCATCTGGAATGTCCATTGTTTGTTATCTATCTTTTCCTCATCACCATAAATTAAATCTTTCCTCACTTCAAAAAAAAAAACTGGGAATGGGATCCTTTTATGAGGGTATAGGTCTTGGGTCGGCAGCCCCAGTCTTTGAATAGCGCAGTACCCACAATCATGAGTAGGTTAGGTAAGGATGAACATGGAGTGGGAGAGGTCCTTTGGTGTTAGAGGCTGTCCTTATGGATTCTACGGTCATTTTGTTTCTGTTTATATGACCCCTGCTCTTCCCTTTAGGGGACCTAGTTTGGCCAACCTACATCGCTAAGCAATTTAAACAACTTCATCCATTTGGCTCCAGGGGGACTCAGGGATCACAAAGGAAAACTGGAGAGGAAACCTATGGCAGGGCTTAAGTAGGAATATTACCACCTGGAGAATGGAGGTGAAAAGGACATCAGACTGTGGGGCGGTGATAAGCCAAGTGGATAATGGGGTTAGAGACCTACATGGATGTTATGAGGCATGATACGCTCTTGACTCTTGTCAAGGAAAAGAAGGGGAAACTCTGAAATAGGAAAAAGCAGTGGAGGTGTGTTTTGAATTGTAATTCATTCTGCCATGATGGGAACGTTAAAGAAAGGCTCATGCCATAGAACTAGTTCCCTTGGAAAGGGAAAAGCAGATGCTACCTGCTGGGAACTAAGAAGATTGCAGCCAAGGTGAGCTTGGGTGGGGAGAGGGGCGGGGGGGGCATGAAGATACCATGCAGGACAGATGAAGAGGGCTGATAATAATATTAATGATAACAATAGTAATATCAATTAACATTTATATATCCCTTTGATGTTTCAAAGCACTTTACAAATATGAGTTCATTTGATCTTAACAACAGGCCAGTAAGATAGATTCTGTTATTATTATCCCCATTTTACAGCTGAGGAAACTGAGGAACAGAGAGATTAAATGATTTGCCTAGAATCACAGAACTAGTAAGTATCTGAGACAGCATTTGAACTCAGGCCTTCCCAACTCCTGATCCTACACTCTATCCACTATACCACCTAGCTGCTTCATCACCACATGCCAGTGCTGGAGAAAAGTGACCATAGAACAATGTTTGTTATTGGTTAGAACCGGAGCTGTGATGGGGATTGCTCATAGACTGGAGGTAGCATGTGTTGCTGTCACCACCACCTTTTCTGCTGGAAGGTACAGAGAACAGTGGTTAGAATGAGGAGTGGTACTGTGGGAGCTGAGCAGAGACACCAGTGATGAGCGACCAGGAAAGTCCAGAGAGAGAGAGGGAGAGAGAGGGAGTGAGTGAGAGAGAGAGAGAGAGAGAGAGAGAGAGAGAGAGAGAGAGAGAGAGACTGGAGAGAAAGAGAGAGTGTGTGTGTATGTGTGAGAGAGAGAGTGAGACTGGAGAAAGAGAGAGAGAGAGAGAGAGTGTGTGAGTGTGTGTGTGTGTGTGAGAGAGAGAGAGAGAGAGAGAGAGAGTGTGAGTGTGTGTGTGAGAGAGAGGGTGTGTGTGTGAGCGTGTGAAAGAGAGAGAGAGAGACTGGAGAGAGAGAGAGAGAGAGAGAGAGAGAGAGAGAGAGAGTGACTGTGTGTGGGAGAAAGAGTGTGTGTGAGCATGTGAAAGAGAGAGAGAGAGAGACTGGAGAGAGACAGAAAGAGCAAGTGAGTGAGTGAATAAGCGTGTATGTGTGTGTGTGTGAGTGTGTGAAAGAGAGAGAGAGAGAGAGAGAGAGAGCACTCTTGTACTCAAGTTTTAGTAGGTGGGAGTAGAAGTGAAAAGAACTCGGGAGACACCCATTGTTCTTAAATAGGATTGACAATATCCTCTCTTCTGTCCCACAGCAGCATCTAGGATAAATTTGGGGAGACAGAGCAAAAATCATTCTCTCCTTCAAATTAATTCACAACAAAACGTAAATGATAAGTTAGCAAGTGTTGGTTGGTTGGTTGTTGTCCTTTGTTCTCAAAGAGGACCAAAATGACACCACTATGTTAGGGGTCAAGTTTCAGTGTGTCCAACTGTGGCTAATCAGACCAATAGGAGCTCAGAATGCTCTACCACAAGTCAGGCACAAATAGTCCATGTGAACATTCGGGGTGGATTCTCTAAATTTGTACATCTCACATTTCTTTTGAGCTACTTCAGTTCTGCTTTACTCATAGAGCACAGCACCTTCTCTGATGTGGGCATGCCATGCTGAACAGTACTGTGCCAGTATCTCCCACATCACACAATCAATTCCAAAGTTCTTGAGAGAGACCTTGAGAGTGTCCTCGTATAGCTTTTTCTTACCACCATGTGAACGCTTGCCCTGTGTGAGTTCCCCACAAAATAGTTTTTTTGGCGAGCAAATGATAAGTTATCAAGTGTAACATGACACAAAATGTGTATTTATCACTTCTCTGGCTTACTGTCCTCACCCAGAAAATAAGGGAACTGCTCTATCAGATATTGGGACAGCTAGGTGGCGCAGCCGATAGAGTGCTGAGCCTGGAGTCAGAGACTCATCTTCTGAGTTCAAACTGGTCTCAGTCACTTACTACCTGGGCGACCGTGGTCAAGTCACTTAACCCTGTTTGCCTCCGATTCCTCATTTGGAAAATGAGTTGGAGAAGGAAATGGCAAACCACTCTAGTATCTTTGCCAAGAAAATCCCAAATGGGACAACAAAGTGTTGGAGAGGACTGAAATGACTGAATGACACCAAAACTATCAGATATTTCCCGGTGGGCCACTTAACCTTTGCAAACAAGTCACTTAGCTTCCCTTTGCTTTAATTTCCTCATCTGTAAAATGGGGATAATAAGGCTCAAGATCAAATGTGAGGCTCAAGATCAAATGACATAATAATTGTAAAGCATTTAGCACAGTGCCTGGCACATGGCAAACACTTTATCTATATGTCTATCTGTATATCTGTGAGGGTGTGTGTGTGTGTGTGTGTGTGTGTGTGTGTGTGTGTATGTACATACATATTATATTGTGATTCTGATCCCAGTACCATTAATAACATGATCACTGACTATGAAAACCGAGAATTCAGAGTAAGCGGCCTGTTTTTCCTTTTAAATCCATCATGAAGTGGCCAAAGATTCAGCTAAGTCCCAGGAACACTAGTGGAAAAAGCCACTTAATGAGTGTGGTGCATGGTTATAAAAGACTAACCCTTAAACGATATGGTTTTGTCTTTGTGCAGGGCCCGCCATTCCTGTTGGTGTGGACGTGCAGGTGGAGAGCTTGGACAGTATCTCGGAGGTGGACATGGTATGTAACTATAACACAAGGCTGGTCTTGCAGGTCAGTGAGGAATCTAATGCTCTAATGAGGGTTAGAAAGGACCGTGGGACTGGAGACAGCACTGCTGTTTGTCCAGATTGTGCATCTGGGCAGGGAAATGGGCACTTGAAGGTGACAAACACAGTGTGATGGAAAGACCATCGGACTTGGAATCAGAAATTTTTCAAATTAGGCTTTGCCATTGGACACAAGTCATTTAATGTCTCCAAGCCTCAGTTTCCTCGTCTGTAAAATAAGAATAGGATTAAGAACCACAAAGCACCCAAGAGATCATCTCCTCCAACCCCTTCACTTTACGGATAAGGTGAAAAAGGGCATGCCCAAGGTCACATAGGGAGCGAAATGTCAAAACCAGGATTTGAACCCAGGTCTTTTCATTACCAAGTGCCTCCACAAATTTCCATTTCCCTGTTGTCAGCATTTTCACTGGCTCTCCCCCAAGCTTGAAATCCTCTCTCTTCATCTCTCCTTCCTTGCTTCCCTTGCTTCTTTCAAATCCCTGCTAAAGTCTCACTTTCTACAAGAAGCCTTTCCTGTTCCCCTTAATGCTTAGTGCCTTCTCTCTGCTGATGATCTCCAACTTATCCTGTATTCATTTTGTTTGTACATCATCATTTTTATGTTGTCTCCCTGCATTAGACTGAATTTCTAGAGATCAGGGACTGTCTTTTGCCTTTTTTTTGTACCTCAAGAACTTAGCATAGTTCCTGGCACATAGTAGGTGCTTAATAGATGCTTGTTGACTGACTGATTGCAAAACCAGGGCTCCTTCCATTGCACCACACTTCTTCTCTCCTTGTACAACATGTGTCACAATAAAAATCTGCAATAAGGAGAAACTGAGGCACAAATCATTAGCAATTGCCAATGAAAGGGGCTCAAACCCCTTTATTAAGGACCCCTCTGACAGGCAAAGCTACTATTTTATACAGTTGGTTACATAGGGTACCAGTGATGCAAACTAAACTAAGACTATGTTTGGTTTACCATGCAGATGAAGGGTGGGTTTAAATTTAGCTTGACTCAGAGAGGAGATTTCCAGGCTCCAGGGCAATGGGGAAAAATACAGAGTTGACTCACATACCCTGGAAAGTTTCATGTTGGGCAAACATACTATGACTAAGTTGACTCTTCTTCCTTTTCCCTCCCTCCCTTATTCCTTGGTGAACAAAAACTTACAGATTTTGAGTCTCTGAAAGGTCAAGTTGTAGCCGATAGGAAAGGGAAGTCAAACTCTTACGAACTCTACCAGTGAGGCCTATATAATCAAGTCTAAGTTTGTATGTAAGTATCTATTCCAGTGATTAGATACAATTCTTAATAATTAATAAACAATATAAAATAAAGTGGGGTGTCAGTTTTCAGTTTCTCACCTAGCCCATAGCATTGCTAGGAGGAGAACTCTTTGTAAGTCCAGTATGAGCCTGAGCTCTCCTGGCTTTTATTTGAAGTTAGCTCAGAGCTCTATGTCTGTTAAAGGCTCTGCTTGCTCTCCTTCTCTCATTCCATGATGGCACAGAGGTTTTTGCATGGTCTGGTGCTAGCTGACTAACCCCCGCCCCCTCCAGGAAAAACATAGTACATGTTTGAGAGAGGTACAAAACAGAGAGGCATAAGGGTCTGTTGGAAGCTGGAGTTCAAGGTGCTAGGCCATTTGTAATACTCTGATTTCGTCTCCTGCCTTGACCTGGGGAAGGTATGTCGGAACTGGGCCTGGCCAGACTTTTTTCAGTCTCCGGTCCCTTTGGTGTAGACACATATCCAGTGGTTGGAACCTTTTTTTAACAGACCTAGTGTCAGTCTACCTTTTGGGGGGTACTTCTGGATCCATAGGAACAACTCAAGTGGACTACAGTGTGACCCTTGGACTGACCTCACCAGACCCAAAGCTGGATCCAGTCCTCTAGACCAGGGGTGCCCCACAGCCAGTGTATGACCATTCACACACAAGGGGATCTCTGATCAATAGCACCAGAAATAACTTCTGTTGGAATGTGAAAGAGTTGTAAGAGGCATTTGATCAGACCTAAAAAGAGGCATCTATTGTAGTGGTGGTGGTCCCTTTTTTTAAATTTATTTTTTATTTTTAATTTACAACCCTCAGTTCCACAAGTTTTTGAGCTCCAAATTTTCTCCCCCTTCATCTCCTTCCCGGGGGCTCTCCCCCCAAGACAGCATTTAATCCGATATAGGTTCTACATATACCTTCACTTAGTGGTCGCTTTTTTTTAAGAGTACAAGTTTCACTGCAAAGATTGATGTATTCCATGGATCAGGGTCATTCCTAAGTAAAACTGCAGTATTGCCAAAGTTTAACTTTAGGACCACCCATCTCCTTTCTTTTCTGTCCCCTTCCCCCTTCTCTAGTGTGCTCTCTCTTCTATCCTACTCCCTAAGGTGTTTGGTGCCTTCCTATTCCCTTATCAAACACTTACTCATGAAGGGTGCTGGTATCACTTAAATGCTTCTCAATATGGCTTTAAGTCAATGTATTACCTTGCTGGGCAGTGGGGGCAGGGAGGGAGGGGATTTATATATTAAGCCTTATCTATAAAGGGTGGACTATAAACTCTTTGAGGGCAGGAACTATGTAATTAAAAAAAATTTTTTTTGGAACCTGCGGTGCCTAGCTCAGTGTTGTACACATCGTAGTACTTAATAAATTTTTGTTCAGTCAATCACACAGCAAGCATTAATTGAGCGCTATGTGCTAGCCATTGTGCTGGGGCCCTGTGAAGAGAAAGAGAAGAGTCCCTCAAGCAGCTTACAGTCTAGGAATATGCAAAATAGATATGACCTAGATAGATATAGATGAAATAATTTGGGAAGAAAGGCACTATTAGCGGGAGTGGGGGTGGGTAAATTAGGAAAGGCAGGTGACATTTAAGCAGAACCTTGAAGGAAACTAGGGATTCTAAGACGTTCATTTGAGGAGGAAGTGAGTTCCAGGCACGGGGCACAGCCAGGGCAAAGGCCCAGAGATAGGAGATGAAGTGCTGTGTGTGAGGAGCACCAAAAAGTCCAGTCTGGCTAAACTCTAGAGTGCAAGAATGGGAATAATATGTAGTAAGGCTGGAAAGCTAAGCTGGGGTTAGGTGGTGGAGGACTTTTGTTTATTCCCTGTTAAAACGTTTCAGCCGATTACACAACCATCTTGGGAGGGGGAGAAAATTCAGAACTCAAAATCTTATGGACGTGAATGTTGAAAACTAAAAATAAATTGATTAATTAAAAAAAACAACAACAAAATACCATTTCAGGCATCAACCAAGTAAGTGGAAGGAGATATTTTGGGGGCGGGAGTGTGGATCCTTCTTAAAGCGTCTGAAATCACACTAAGTAGATAACTGACTGTTCTTCCTAAGGAGAAATAAGACCCACTCCGTTGCGTGCCCTGTCAGACAATCGTCTGGTCCATCGCTGCACCTTCTTCCTTCTTAAAAATATTTTTTCAATAATTTATTGATTTCCCTCCCTGTCAGCCTCTTCCTGTTGGATCTAGAGTTGTTCCTTTTTTTTTTCTTTTAACCTCAGAACTGTCCCATAGAAAGAAACACTCTTGTCTCATATTGCTGCACGCCGGCTCATAAACTCTGGGGAGGTCCTGTATAACCGGAAGTCATGCTTCTAGCGATGGGTTATTTGTTTGAGTCATGTCCCAACTCTTTGTCGGGAGCCCATTTGGGGTTTCTTCACAAAAAGACTAGAGTGGTTTGCCATTTCCTTCTCCAGCTCATTTTACAGATGAGGAAACTGGGGCAAATGGGGTTAAGTGACTCGTCCAGGGTCACAGGGCTAGTAAGTGACTGAGGACAGATTTGAACTCAGGAAGATGAGTGTTCCTAAATCTTTGTTTTCCTTCAAAGCCCAGACTTCTACAGAGGCCTTTTCCAATTCCACAGTTGCTAGTGCTGTCTATCTCTTGAAATAACCTTATATTAATTTGTTTTAAATTAAATTTTAATTCCTCTGTTTGCATTAATCAGTTAATTAAATTAAAATTCCTCTGTTTGCATGTTCTATCTCTTCAGTGAGGATGCAAACTCTCTGAGGACCGCAACTGTTGCATTTATGTCTGTGTTCCCAGCGTTTAGCGCAGTGCTTGGTGCATAGTAGGCACTTAATAAATGCTTGTTTAATTGGATTGAATTAAAGTCATTGCCCAGCGTCCTTTCCTTCTTCCTCCTGCAGGATTTTACAATGACTCTCTACCTGAGGCATTATTGGAAGGATGAACGCCTCTCATTCCCCAGTACCACTAATAAGAGCATGACATTTGATGGGAGACTAGTGAAGAAAATCTGGGTCCCAGATGTCTTCTTTGTTCATTCCAAAAGGTCATTCACTCATGACACCACAACCGATAACATCATGCTCAGGGTGTTCCCAGATGGTCATGTTCTTTACAGCATGAGGTAAGGCACCCCATCCAACTGTGTTTTCCCATAGGTACCACCTGGAGATCTGCTTAGGCACTGTGCCTTCAAGATACTACAATCCCTCTGAG
This sequence comes from Trichosurus vulpecula, assembly GCF_011100635.1. Lineage (NCBI taxonomy): Eukaryota > Metazoa > Chordata > Mammalia > Diprotodontia > Phalangeridae > Trichosurus > Trichosurus vulpecula. Next base: position 183,926,238 of record NC_050579.1, read on the forward strand.
GTGATCAGCAACATCTCCTAGGGGCTGGAGAACTGGCCAGCCTTCAGAGAAAAGTCACATAAGCCAAAATGGTTTCTAGATAAGCCAGAGAGATGCAGGCTAGAAAGATGAACTTGTTCAAGGAGGGGGTTGGATAAACCTGTGCTAAATTATTGTAGGGAAGTCCCTAGTGTAACACTGGTGGGTGCTACTGTGAAGAATAGAACTGACCTGCCACTACTTGACTCTTTCTTCTCCCTTCTCTCTGTTGGATATGGGGTAGAGTGGACTCATTTCTATCTCCTTCCTGGGTGGGGGGGGAGTGGGAGGAGGGGTTGGTTTAGGGTGTTGTCTTTTCTCTAGTTATTACTTTTTACTCCTTAATTCTTCGTCTCTGAATATTTAATCAGCCACCTACCTCGTTATAGCAGTTAGCTCACTTTTTAGTATGGGAACAATATAAAAGTACTCCAGTCTATGTGATCTATTTCTCTGTTTCATGAGTTTACGTTAGAAAAAAAAAGTTGTGACAATCACAGTAGCTTAGAGTGAGCAAATTTCCTAACATTCAGACAGGGTTTTGGCTCTCTGCCCTGATTTTAATTTTTGCTTATCTCTAGCTAACTCCTGGCCTCTTTTATATTTGAGGGGGAAAAACAGGAAGGAAGAAATATCTAGGTAAAATAAACAGCAGAGTAAATCATGATAGCATATCTCTGTTCTTTTAAAATTGAAGTTATGGAGAACAAGTCCACCTCCTCTCCCTTTGGGGCCGTTATTGGAGTCAGAGAAGGCGGTTGGATGGAGCAGTGCTGTGAACAGTTGGCATTCTTCGCAGGTTTACTGAAGCAGGCATTCAGAGAATTCTGGAAGGACCAGGCAGATCCACAGGCAAACTATTACTTCAGGCCCATGGTGTGGCTTTTCTTTAGCATTTCATTGAGGTAGAAGCAGTATTATGTAGTGAATAGTGTGCTAGCTAAGTAAGATTGGAGTGGGAAAGGTCTGGGTTCAGATCCTAATTCTGATACTTATTAGCTTTGTGACCCTGAGTAGGTCAAGGTCACTTAATAGCTAAACTGCCTAATATTTACCTTTGAGATCATAGACCCAACAGAGGTCCTAATTTCCATTTTGTAGCTAAGGAGAAACAGGAGGATGTAGGGTCTTAAGTCCATGTCTTCTGAGGATCAGTGGAAGGACCTGGGAAGGTTTAGCATAGGGATAAGAAGACTCAGGGGGCACTGGCATAGTTGTCAAGCATTTGAAGGAAGGATTTGGAGGAAGAATTAGATTTATTCTGTCTATCCCCAGAGAATAGAACCAGGAGCAATGGGTAGAAAATGCAAAGGGGCAAATTTAGGCATAATGCAATTAAAAACTTCTTAGTAATTTTTGTTGTTCAGTCTTTTTTCGGTCACATCCAGCTCTTTGTGATCCCATTTGAGGTTTTCTTGGCAAAGATCCTGGAGTGGTTTTCCATTTCCTTCTCCAGATCATTTTACAGATGAGGAAACTGAGACACACAGGGTTAAGCGACTTGTCCAGGGTCACACATCTAGTGAGTGTCTGAGGCCAGATTTGAACTCAAGAAGATGAATCTTCCTGATTCCAAGCCTGGTGCTCTATCCACTGTGTCACCCAGCTGCCCTCTTCTTAACAATAAGACCAGGTCAAAAGTGGAACAGGCTGCTTTGAAAAATGGTAGATTCCCTCTTCTTAGAGGTCTTCAAAAAGAAGCTGGAAGCCTCTATATTGTATGTTGAGTGTATGATGTATGGAAATTCATTTCCTACAATGCAGTGGAGATTCCTTTTGTTGGCCTTTGAGATCCTATCTGACTCTTAAATTCTGTGATTCTGTGAGAATAGGGAACGTACGTAAGAAAAGCACTTACTCCAAATGACATGGTAAGTTAGTGGCAAAGACCCACAGACCATGGCCAATTATTTCATTAATAGAAGGTTTGTGTGTGTGGTTTTAACATTCTAAGGGCTGCAAACCACTGTAATGTATATACTGGGTTTTGAAACCCTTTAAGAAAGTGGTAAAGAGATGGCCGTTCTCCCCATAATCCCCTTGTTCTATCCATGATAAAAGCGAAAAACCAAACCAAACCAAACCAAACAACTTTCTTTAAAAAGTCAATAACCTTTTTTTTTTAAATTCTCTAGGATTACAGTCACTGCAATGTGCAACATGGACTTCAGTCACTTTCCCTTGGACTCCCAGACGTGTTCCTTGGAGCTAGAAAGCTGTAAGTGGTTTCCTTATCTGAAATTACAGGCCTTCCTTCACTTTGTGACTTCTTTCTGGCCACCACCAGTCTAGTGTGACCTGCCAGCAAGAAGCACGGTTTGGTTCAAGACTGGGCCATGTTTTGTCTGTTGCATGATTCTGTGTTAAAAACAAAGGAGTCAAATTTCCTCTCTTCCCCCCTCCCTCTCTAAGATGCATACACGGATGAAGATCTGATGTTGTACTGGAAGAATGGGGACGAATCCCTGAAAACAGATGAGAAGATTTCTCTGTCACAGTTTCTGATTCACAAGTTTCACACGACGTCCAGACTGGCTTTCTACAGCAGTACAGGTATTGTATCTCTACCTCTGCCCAGCGGAGCCCAAGGGAAAGAAACCGCATGAGAAGGATTCCCAGTTTACCTCTGCTGAGCAACACGGGGATGACATTTTTGCAGTTTGGGATGGCTGAGATGTCCTAAACATCTTATTACCAGCTCTTCCTTTATTGCAGTATTCACCGACCATCACCAGGCTAAGCTCAGTCAGGCCTTCCAGGCCTGAGACCAACAAATGCAAGGAAACTTTGTTAAGAGGGATGAATGCTAGACCTAGAGGGAAAGGAGCTCAGTAGGAAGTCGGGCTCTGCCACCTGCTAACTTTCCAAGTGGCCTTGGGCAAGTCACTAAACTTCTCTAGGACTCAGTTTCCTCATCTGTAAATTGAAGGGGATTGCAACATAGATGAAGTCCCTTCCTTCCACTCTAGTGCAGGCCTTCATCATCTCATGCCTTAATTATTGTAATAGCCTAGTGGTGGGTCTGCCCATTCCAATTTATCCTCCATTTAGCCCCCAAAGTGATTATCCTAAAATGCAGGTGTGATTATGTCACTCCTCCCCCGATGCCTCCCCCCTCCCCACACTGCCACTCTACTGGCAAATACAAAATGCTCCGCCCTGTTTGGCATTCAAAGCCCTTCATAACCCAGCCCCCCCCCCCATGTTTCCAGTCTTCTTACATCTTACTCCCCAACACATACTCTTCAGTCCAGTGACACTGAGCTCTTGCCTGTTCCATATTTAGGATATTATCCCCATTTTACAGATGAGACAAACAGAGGTTTAAGTAACTTGCCCAGGGTCCCACAGCTAGTAATTGTCTGAAGCCAGACGTGAATTCAGGTCTCCCTGAGTCCAGGCCCAGCACTGTATCCACTGTTCCACTTAGTATCTACCTAGTTTCTGTACCTTAGTCTGTTTTCATCAATAAGATGGAGATAAAAATATTTGTATCTCTTATTTCACTGGGTTGCTGTGAGGATCAAATAAGATATTATTAAATAATAATAAATTAAAAATCAATACAGTAATTTATTAATTCTAAAGTTAACTAATATTGGAATTAATTAAATTGATGTTAATAATAACACAACACGCTATTTAAAAATTAGCATAATTGGGTAAGGATGTGCTGGTAAATATTTAACAAAAAACTTTCCTGGGGAGAAAAAGTACACATGACACGCTTTTAAATTTAACCTACATTAGTAACATTTTCTCCATCACTTTCCTATCTAGGCAATCCACAAAGCAATAAATCAAGCCCTGATTTCTAGCATTTCTAAGGTGTAAATGTGCACATTGAAAATTTAGCAATTGGGGAGGCTAGGTGGCGCAGTGAGTAGAGCACCGGCCCTGGAGAGAGAAGGACCTGAGTTCAAATCCAGCCTCAAACGTTTACTAGCTGTGTGACCCTGGGCAAGTCACTTAACCCTGATCACCTCCAAAGAAAAAAAGCAAATTTAGCAATTGGCTATCACAAGCTGGTCTGAGCTGGCTCCAACATATTCTGCTTTGGGGTGAAAATATTGGTTCCAAGGAAAATTAGAACATATAAAACAGGCAGAAGTTGTGTGAACATAATCACTATGAAATTGTTGTGCAATAGAAAGAGCCCTGGATTTGGAGTCAGAGGGTGTGGGTTCAAATCTCTGCTTTGTCCCTTACTGCTATGTCAACTTGGAATGACACATTATCTCTCCAGGCCTGTTTTCCTCATCTGTAAAATGAGGGGTGAAGGCAGGTGGGGATAAACGACCTCTGAAGTCTATTCCAACTCTGAATCTATGGCCCTGTGACATTTCAAGTCAGACTTCAGTGAATATTCTGGGCACTGAGGATATGTGAGCACCTCAGGGGAAAAGAACCCCCATTAATGAAATAAAATCTGTCCTGCTTTTTGACATGGCACTTTACCCCAGGTGCTCTGGGTCTTTTTTTTTTTTTTTAATGGCCAAATCCACACTTCCACTTTGGAGAAGAATGTATTTAATTGCTCCAAAATTCGCCTTTCATTTTTTTTCCTCAACCTCCTTTTTATAGAATTCCAAAATATCAGAGTTAGAAGGACCTCAAAGGCCATCTAATCCAAAGTGTTCCCATACAGGATTCTCTTCTACAACCACCCCCCAAAAGTGGCAGTCTGGTCCTCTGAGAATTCTGTAGCAATAGACAAGTGGAGGCAGCTACAATTCAATGGAATGGTTAAAGGGTGCCTCAGGGGGAGGGAGCCAGGAACAGTTTCATTCTCTCTTTTTCCCCACCATGAGCTCCTACTTTTATCTCCTTGCAGAGACGGCTCATCTTCCCTGCCCCTCCGTAGCACACTCCTTCCTTTCACTCTGCTTTGTGATAGGCTTCCTTAGTCCACTCTTGGCAAGTCCGAACCATAACAGTACTCTTTTGAGATCCCTACTGCATTATAGAGTTGGGTTTTTTTGGTCTTCTCTATTTCACTAACCTTTCATTGAGGGTTTTCAGTGGTCTCAAATGCAGTGTGCTTGGTTTGTTTTTCTCTTCAAATGAGTTACTCTATACCACCCAGGCGAGCCAGCCATCACAGTGTAGCCCAGTAGTTGTTATCTCGATGGCCTCTTCTGGGACGCTTGGTGCTCATTTTTAGAGTCCCTGGATTTGATCCCCGTGTTTCTAAGGCAACTATCACCCTTGGCACCTTAGCACTAAGACAGGGGTATCAGGATAGTTCATAAAGGGAGAACTCATTCCTTCCAAAAACAAGGCACCATGCAAATCCAAGGTTTAGCGGGATTTCACAGGACCACAGAACCCTATAGCCATAAAGGGACAGAGGCCACTGAATCCATTTATTTCAATGCTGCCCACTTTGGATGAATGGGAAGAAAGGGGAATGATTAAGATGAACTGACTTTATGGAGTAAAGGATGAAGGATAAATGGAATATACCTTGAGTTCACTCACTTGCTTGATTATAGCATCATACTGATCTTGGGTTTCTTGTTGTTTAGTCATTTACAGTCAAATATGACTCTTAGTGACCCTTTTTGGGATTTTCTTGGCAAAGATACTAGAGTGATTTCCTTCTCCAGCTCATTTTACAGATGAGCAACTGAGGCAAACAGAGTTAAGTGACTTGCCCAGGGTCACGCAGCTAGTAAATATGTAAGGCCAGATTTGAACTCAAATCTTCCTGATTCTAGGCCTGGCACTCTATCCACTATACCACCTAGCTGCCCCGATACTAATCTACCCCCATTAAAATCACCTCCTATATTTGAACAAACACTGAAGCATGCAGTTAGAAATATAACTAGGGCAGAGTGGTTGAGACTTTGCCTCAGGCACTGACATCTAAGGGGAAATGGCACTTCCTTTACTTATATATTCCTGCTCTTTCAAGTATTCACTGGCCTCCACCCCCAGTAATATTGAGTGGAGAGAAGACTAGCTTCAGTTGAAGGTTGGGCAATGAGTCTTGGACTGGTGGAACTTGGAGGAAATCGTAGGAAGGGAATATGATACACACACATGTGTGTGTATGTGTACATACATACATACATACATATGTACATATATACATACATATACATATATACATATATACACATATACACACACACACACACACACACACACACACACACACACACACACATATATATATATATATAATCTTACCCTCCAAATGAATTTATTTCAGGTGATGGAATTCCCAGTTATATTTCTGTTCTCAGTTCATCTCCACAACACAATTGCTACTTCTCAACAGGAATCTTGTACGCTAACCATTGCCACCTGAATCCACAAGACTTAGTCCTGCCTCCTAACTTTGCCTTAGATTATTCCCCCTGCATGTAATACTTTGCTTCTCCTCTCTACCTATTCGACTTAAATCCCCTTCTTCCACGAAACCTTCCCCATCTACTTCAGAAGAAACACATCTCCCTTCTCCTGGAGCACTTATACGCTTTTGCTTAGTTAATGGACAAGGACTAGACCTGTGATTTCATTATAGGTATTGTGTAATAGATGTTAAAAATATTTCACTATGAGTGTAATGATGTAGCTAGGTGGCACAGTGGATACAGCACTGGGCCAGGAGTCAAGAAGACCTGAATCAAATCCAGCCTAAGATACTTACTAGCTGTGTGACCTTGGTCACTTAACCTGTCTATCTCAGTTTCCTTATCTGTAAAATGGGGATAATAATAGCATCTACCTCAGAGGTTCCCAAATTTATTTGGCCTGCTGCCCCCTTTAAAAAAATTGCTCAGCGCCCCCCTGGAAATCTACTTTCTTTAACCCTTTAACAATTTGTGGGTTTTTTTTAAATTTGCATCATTTCAAAAAAAATATAAATTAAAAAATGATGCATCTTAAATGTAATAATTAATTGTAAATTTGTAGGTTTTTTCCACATTAAAATTTTGATGACACAATATTGCATCATGTAACTATATGGTATCGTATTGTAAGTAAGTCACTACAAGCACATATTCCTGCTGACGCATGCTGGACTTCCCAGCAGTGCCCAACATGCTTGCCTGCCAACACTTGCTTGTTAAGACCTGTCAGCAGACTTGACCACTGATAGGTTATAATATGCATTTTGTGTGTTTATTTGGAAAATAATGTAATCACTATGACTTTAACTCTCTTACACAGCAGATGAAACACATACAGTTTTTCAAAATTTTCTTCTCTTCTCTCCTTATGCTCCTACTGCTTCCTTATTTTTATTCAAAGCCCCCCCCCAAATTGCACCAGAGGCTACTACTGCCCCCCCCCATCCCTCCAGCACCCCCAGGAGGCACTATCGCTTACTTTGGGAACTTATCATCAACCTGGTAGGGTTCTTGTGAAGATTAAATGAGATAATTGTAAAGTGCTTAGCATAGTGCCTGGCACATAGTAAGCACTATATGAATTATTACATATATTATACAAATATTTCCAAAGTGAAGAAACTCCCTCTCCCAATGCAGGTTGGCACCTCCACTGCAACTTCTCATTTTAGAGAGTTACCTAGAACCCTGAGAGGTTAAATGTTTTGCCCAGGGTCATACAGGCTTACTGGAACTTGGATGTTCTTGGCTCCAAGGCTGACTCTCTATCCCCAATGTCATGCAGCTTCTCTTAATTAATAATGTCTTTAACTGTTTCTTAACTGGTATATAGATTTTTTCATTAAGCTTTTTGAGGACAGGGCCCATATTTTATGTGTCTCTTGAGCCTCTGAAATGAACAGCCCAGTTCTGAAAGATAACAAGCTTAGAATAATGCAAACCCATTTTAAAAAGCTGTTGAAATGTGATAGATATGCTTTTATAGCTTCTGCCCTCTTTACACATGCTACCTTTCCTCAAGACCAATGTTTTCACCCAACAGTTTAATAACTAATATCTATCACTTAATATTTTGCCTTTTCAAGTTTGTGCTTACAAACTACTAATTGGTGAATTCTTCTGCTTCCCTGCTATCCTTTCCCACTTCCACTCCAGCGAGATAGATACTTTCCTGAAAGGATGTTATATGAACAAGGGATTAGATTTAGGATCATAGTTTTAGAGCCCAAAAGAGACTTTAGAAGCTACCTAGTCCAGCTCCCAATTTTGCTGAGAAGAGCTAAGTCATTCATAGTTGATCATCATACAATATTGCTGTTACTATGTATAATGTTCTCTGGTTCTGCTCATTTCACTTTGCATCCGTTCGTGTAAGTCTTTCCAAGTTTTTCTGAAATCCATCTGCTCATCATTTCTTATAGCACAGTAGTATTCCATTGCACTCATATACCGTGGCTTGTTCAGCCATTCCCAATTGATGGGCTATCCCTCAATTTCTAATTTTTTGCTACCACAAAAAGAGTGACTATAAATACTTTTGTACATGTAGGTCCTTTTCCTTTTTTTATGATCTCTTTGGGATACAGACCTAGTAGTGGTATTGTTGGATCACAAGGGGTATGCGTAGTTTGCTTGCCCTTTGGGCGTAGTTCCAAATTGCTCTCCAGAATGTCAGCCTCCTAATTTTACAGATGCTAAGGCCCAGAGGATTTGAACCAAGCTCCTCTGCCTCCGAAAGCAAGCATTCTTTCTGGATTTGGAGAGGAAAAAAGTAGGAGTAATAAGTGAAAGTTTCAGAGAAAAAAAAATCAGCTAAATATAAGGAAATACGGGAGGTTATGGATTCTCCATTAGTGGAAAATTATCCCAAATGGGGGCTGGATAATGTTCAATGGAAGTGTTGAAGAGAGGATTCTTGTTCCGGTAGAAGGTGACCTTGGAGGTCCCTTCCATTTCTGTAATTCATTGATGTTTGGTGGCATTTTCTATTTCTTCATTTTTCAGAGGAAGGATTTTCTCAGTGTCATGCTAGGAGTTGGTGATAGAGCTAGGATAAGGCCATAATTGTTACTTCTGCCATTTTTTTCCCCTGCAGCGTACACAGAGATTAAAAGATTGGCTTCAAATCACCTTGTCAATGAGCCAAGTATTAGAGCCCAGACTTCTTGACTCTATCTAGGCTATTATCACTAGATTCTAGAGATTAAGGCACCAGATTCTTATGATTGTGGGTATGTAGTATTGCTCTCTTAAGCTAACCTGGCATCTCCCCCAACTTAGCATATTACTTGGAGAGAGTATGTAGAGTTAGATAATATAAATTGAGTTAATAGATTTATGAAAGCCAGCTATGAGTTTATAAGAAGTGTTTTGACTTCTTTGAAATACCTATAATTATATGTTTAATTATTTTGGACTTGTGATTTAATTTGTTTAAATCTATATTGAACTGAAATAATTCCTATATCTGTCTATCAATCTTTGAAATCCTAATGGATGTCTATATTTACATCTATGTACTTAAGCCTATAATCAAAAATCTATTTGATATACAATTCCAGTTCTCCTTATAACTATATGTAATTATTATATAATTATTCAATCAGATTTTAAAAAATATATATATATGGAAATTTCATTAATTCATGAAGCATATGAATATATATAGTTTTTAAAATATGATGAAAGTGAGAGATTTGGGAATGAGAGAGTATGTTAAGAAAGGTGATTGGGGTTTTTTGCCTCAAATTATACTTTATTACATTATTTCTTCTGGTTAACAGGGTGGTACAACCGACTGTACATTAACTTCACCTTGCGTCGCCACATCTTCTTCTTTTTGCTCCAAACCTATTTCCCTGCTACCCTGATGGTTATGCTGTCCTGGGTGTCCTTCTGGATCGATTACAGAGCTGTGCCTGCCAGAGTTTCACTGGGTAAAAGATATGTGATGTTGTCGATAATCCACTGTATGAAAAAAAACTAAACTCCTCCCCAGATGCATTTTGTCCAGTTGTTGCCCAAGTTGTGCAGATTGTGAGTTATGGCTCTGCTGAGACATGGTGAAAAAGAAAACCTGAGGGAACCAAATGGCTTAATGAGAGAAAAAGGTTTAAAGTGTTGTGCCTGACATTCCTTTAGTGATTTACACATCCTTCAATAAACCATCAGATGATTGAAACAAAGGAGGCTGAAAGAGAGAGAATGTTCAGATGCAATGTCAAAGCTAACCTTTACTAAAACGGGGCTGGAATCTGGAGTCTGAAGAGTTTGAGCTGTAGCTATTCCCCTGGCGATGTTGTGGTTTCCAAGTCTGAACATTTCTTAGAAAAGAGACATCATGGTGCAATAGAAAGAGGGCTGGATTTGGAGAAGGAAGGACCTGGACTTGAGTCCTGATGCTGCCACTTGATACCTGTATGGCCTTGAGCAAGCTAGGTTACCTCTTTGGGCCTCCATTTCCTCATCTGTAAAACAAAGGTACTTCCTACCTGTTTTACGTTGGCCAAGATACATCACCTCTCTGGGCCTCAGTTTCCCCTGCTGTAAAATGAGGAAGTTGGATTAGAATGATGAGGTTCAAGGGCACCAAAATGTTGAGGTGCAAGGGGTGTGTGTCGTGGTGTCGTCTCAAAAGAATTCGCTAAGGTCGTCTCCAAATCAAGTAAAGCTATTTATTCCAGGTAACACACCAAGCAGGCTCCTCCTTAAGGGAGGTTGCAGCCCCTTATGGGAGGCAGCTCCTTAAGGGAGACACCCCCTAGCTCAGAGAAGCTAGGGATTCTTACAGAGGAAGCCCTATGGGCAGGGAGAAGAAGCCATCAGGGATATGCAGGCAAGGGGCGGTAGAGTTTTGATTCTATTGACCAATCCATTTGCCCAGAGTGGAGGGGTCCCTGTTAGCTTCTTTATTTCACTGACCAACCTATTTGAATCTCATTATCTCATTGACCAGTCCATTTACCTACGGTGGAGGGGTCTCTGTTTTTCTCATCAAGAAGGCTTCTCAAGTCTCAATCCACATTCTGGAACAGGATCTTCCTGGAACATTTCTAACCCTGTTAGCAAGCGGGAGGCAAAGCACTGGTTGCCTCAGGGAGGTGAAATGTGTTCTGCTAGGAAAATGGCTCTGTTGTTTGAAGGTTAGATCCTGAGGACTTTGGTGGGGGGAGGTGGTGAAGAAAGCATATGGTAAAATCTCCCAAAAACTTACAGAGAGCAAGAATATGTACTTGTGAGTCATGAATCACATTAGTAGTTTTGTAAGGAAACCCAAATTTAAGCCAAATTTCAATTTTAATCTTATTTTTTATTTTCTTTTGTTCTTTATCACTTTTATTTCCATTCCATTCTATTTCCTCTTCTTCCCCCTACCCAAAGAGCCATCCCTTGTAATAAGAAAAATATTTAAGAAAGACAAAAAGCAGCCAAGCCAATCAATTCATCAATCATATATTATGGTATTACTAATATTCCATGCCCCTAGTCCCCCACCTCTGCAAAGAGGGTAAGGAGATCAAGACATTTTTTAAAAAGTGAGTTCAGTGTCTGAACTAACTTTATCTGTGGGCCTTTCCAGGTAGTACAACTGTTCTCACCATGTCTACAATCATCACTGGTGTTAATGCCTCCATGCCCCGAGTCTCCTACATCAAGGCTGTGGACATCTACCTGTGGGTCAGCTTTGTGTTTGTGTTCCTCTCCGTGTTGGAGTATGCAGCAGTGAACTACCTGACCACCGTACAGGAGCGAAAGGAGAGGAAGCTTCGAGGCAAGGTGAGAAAGAAAATCTTCCCTACCTAGTTTGCCTAAGAGACAAATAGCAGGGATTTATTCAGTACTTATGTTGTACCAGGCACAGCTTTAAGTATTGGGCATACAAATGTAGTAGTAAAAAGAAAGTTCCTGCCCCCAAGGAGCTTATTTCCTCAAGGGAGCAAGGGTTGGGAAGGGTGGAGAAGGTACTCTGGTTGGGGTAAAATGCAGGGAATCATAGCTGAGAGGGAACTGAAGCATGGCCAGCCTGGATCCATCCCTAAAATGGAGGCCCTGAAAAGAACTCACAAATGAGAGAAGAGGGCTAGTAGGATGGAGAAGTATTTTAGGGTGGGAAGGTCCAAGGTGCTTAGAGAAATCCCAGGATGAGAAGGCAAAATCTGGAGAGTTAGAAACATAGCTGGGAGGAGAGTGGAGAAAAGAAATGCATGTGTAAAGAAATTCCAACTGAAAGGACATGTGGCAGAAAAGTTCCCAGCTAAAAGAGCCACCAGGAGAAGTGCCTCCTTGTCTTATGAGTCAATCCAACCCGCTTATCTTCTCCAAAGTGAGGGAGAATGGAAGACTCTTAGAATGTGAAAGCCTCCTTGGGTTAGAGTGGTCTGGTCCAAAGAGAAGTTCAGGGACCCTTCCAAGGGTCTTTTGTCTCATTGGTAAATAGAGAAACTCTAGAGAAAAGACAGATTCCACCTGAGGAATAGCATAAGAGAGCCATGCTCACATGGGCCTGTAGCAGGGGGAAGGAAAAACCGTTTTGCTTGGAAAATAATTGTAAGATACTTGTTTTATTAAAATAAGAAAAATTAAGATCAGTAATATCCATAGACTCATAAAATATTAGAGCAGGAAATAATCGTAGAGATCATCTAGTCTGACCCTCTCATTTTGTTAACAAGGAAATGGAAACTTAAAGAAATCATAAACTATAGGATTGAGAGCTAAAAGGGCCCGCCCTTAGAGGTCACCTAGGACAACCCTATCATTTAACAGGTGAGGAAACTGAGGCCCAGAGAAAATAAGTGACTTGCCCAAAGTGTGATATACATATTAAGTGAAAGAGCCAGTATTCAAACCTATGTTCTCTGATTTCAGATGCAGGGCTAGGACCCAGCCCTCCTGTATTAAGCAGTTAAATGAGCAATACAATGTCTCTTTGCTACCAACTAACTACAATGGGGGTAAACCTAGAGGAGAAACCCACATTTATGCATATATTTATTATGCAAGTAGTCATTGAAAATAAGGAAATGTGAGATTTTTGTGTGTACATAGATGAATTCTAAAAACAATCAAGGCAGTCCATTTTTTTTCATGATGCTCTATTTACACATTGTCTCTTGAATATTCTACATCTTTTCTAACTGTGCTAGATAATTTGAGAGAATAAAAAGAGGGAGACAAGCTTTATCCATAGTATTTTTACTTCAACATCTCAGTATATTTTTAACTTCCTGTCTTCTACTCTGTGATCGTTTTCAAGTATTCCTGTAGCAAATGCTAATTTTTTTTTAGTCTATAATCCACGCATTTTCCAGTATCCTGGGAGTGATTGGTTCTGCCGCTTTCACTGATGCTGAAGTGATGTTACTGTAAGAGAAGGCATCTGAGAATACATGGGGAAGAAAGTAGTCTGGTACAAAGAGGCTTGTCAAGAGATGTTACCCCCTCATAGTCATGTATGCAGGTAATGGGCTGAAACCCTGTAAGGTTAATCCTGAGATTATAGGATCATAAAGTGAGAGGTCCAAGGACCCCAGTCTAGCCCCCTCATTGTAAAAATATCTTATTGATACCTGTTTTCTTTACATTGTCATTTCTAGAAAGAAACATCTCCCTCTCACATCAGCCAAATGATTTCTTCCTTACAACAAAGAGAAATAGTAAATCAAAACCAACCTACACAGTGACTGCACTTGACAGTGTATATAGCATTTCCCATCCATGGTACCCTACCCTGTTACTGAAAAGTGGAAGATGTTTCCTCATCTCTTCTTTGGAGCCAAGATTATATATTAGAATTACTCAGTATTCACTAGCCCTCTTATTTTACTGATGAGGAAACGTAGGCCAAAGGAATACCTTTGAATATCACAAATTATGTTTCTTGATGATTTCTTGAAAATGTTTAGGGAAAGATGTGGTCTCTGTATCCATTGGCTTTTGCAAGCTTATGGGGTACTTCTCAACCTATATAGCTACCCCCAATTCAGGGTACTCTGTTGGTCTGCATCCATTACTCCTAAGCCCTCACCAATGTGTTTATTTTTACTAGTCAGCCAGAGGAAATTGTTAATTCAATTAAAAGGTATTTCTTGAAATAACATAGTAAGAAATATATCAACAAAACATTTTCCCATAAATCTAGGGCACACAGCCCCACAAATCCATATACCATGAGTGGAAATAGTAGACATATGTAGGGAATCCACATGGAGGGACACACAGATAGGGAATGTGTATTGCAAGGGTACACTCATGGAAGGGTACACACGGGAGGAACACAAGTGCTTAGGCCAGACATGTGGAGGGACATACCCACAGGGAACATATTGTGACCATGGTTTATACATGGAAGGGAAACATGCCCATGGCACTATAAGACCATTGATGTCTTCTAGTGATGTCATGGTACTGCTCCCGAGCAAGTTCAATCCCAAGAGTTCAACCTCTGCCAGACAAGCAGTTTCTGCTAGAAGTTGGTCCCAGCTGGTTTCTCATGGATGCCGCTGCTCAGCACTGGTTGCTGCTGGGTTTTGCCAGGTATGGCACTCCTGGGCTTGAGGATGTGGAGCTCCTTTCTGCCTCCAGCTGGAGACTTCAACGAAAGGGCTGTTTCTTCTCCTTAACCTTAAAGCCCAGAGGCTTTTCCCGATGCAGTTCTTTTAGAAAAGGCAGAAACCCTAACACACATAAGCCATTGGATTAGGAGAAAAAAAAAGCTAGCAAGTATTTTTCCCCATAAGAAAGCATTTGTCTATTTCTCAGAACTTTGATTAGGATGGGAATTTCCAGGAGAGTCTTTGCCTCAGGTGCCAAGCTCTTGGGGATACAGAGCAGCCCTGGTTAGCCAGTGCTTTTGGGATTGAATTTATTTTTAAGTTTTATTTCCTGATCATGGCATATTGCTTCTCTTTCAGATACCTCTCTCTAACTTAGTGTCAGAAAACCTTTGTAACACATTTCTTAATTTCCACAACTGAATGTTCTAAGTCAGCATCCATATTGATAGTAGTCTTGCAGCAAATTTCCAAGGAGTCCAGGTTTTCTTGTTTCTCAATTCCAAAATACTTTTGCTCTTCCATGCAGATGAATAGCTGGGGGAAAGGCCCTGGAACCAAGCTAAGCCCAGGGGGCAAGATTATTGTCTCTCTCAAGTCCATATGTATGTATACCAGCAAAGTCTTTCTCAGTTTAGAGCCATCTCTACAGGTACAAGGAAGGGTTCCATATTGGGGAAGTAAAGTGAGGTTAAGGGAAAATGATAACCAAAAAGCAACAATAAAAGGTCAAAGGGCTACACTTGAGGACCTAGAGAACCACATGTGGCCTTTTGTGTGGCCCTCTGACAGAATCCAAACTTCACAGAACAAATCCCTTTAATAAAAGGAATTGTTCAGTAAAACTTGGACTCAGTCAAAAGGCTGTACTAGAGGACCTAGAGGGCCACGTGTGGCCATGAGACTGAAGGTTCCCCACCCCTGATCTAGACCTTGGGCAAGTCGCTTAACCCTGTTTGCTTCAATTTTCTCATCTGTAAAATGAGCTGGAAAAGGAAATGGCAAACCACTCCAGGATCTTTGCCAAGAAAACCCCAAATGGGGTCATGAAGAGTCAGACACGACTGAAACAACTGAACAAGACATTCAATATGACAGAAATCTATCATATCCTTAAAGAAAACCAACAGGGACAACTTTCCTGCTGCAAATATAGACAGAAAGCACAAACCACAAAGCTATTTTTAGTCTTTCCAGAGGACCTGAAAAATTATATCTGTCACATGATGTCTAATAAAATGCGGCTTCAAGTTAAATAAAAATGAACAGATTGCTATAATCATTTTACATGAAAAACATTGGCTGCATCTACCAAGTAATCACACAAACAGAATTAAATTGCATATTTAATTATTCAAAATGATTACCTCCTCTTTCTGATAACAAAGAAAAGACAAAAGGTAATTTAGGCATTTGAAGCCCTTGTTTCCCTATGTCAGTAAGCACTTACAATATGGACAAGATTGTGGAGAGTAAGGAGGCAGCTAGGTGGCACAGCATATAGAGTGTCAGGCCCGGAGTCAGGAAGCTCATCTTCCTGAGTTCAGATCTGGCCTCGGACACTTGCTAGCTGGGTGACTCTGGGCAAGTCGGACACAACTGGACAACGATAACGACTGAGAGCAAAAGGAAGATTCTGCTGGATGAATGACCTTTTCCTCTTCGGACAGTCCTTTTTATGTTTTATCACATCTGTTTCTTCTATTCAAAGAACTCCAACTTTCAGCCCTCAGTTCTGTCTATAGGACCAAGTTCTGTCATTCACATCCAATCAGTTGCCAAATCTTGTCAATTTGACCTCCACAATGTATCTTGCTTCCATTCCCTTCTCTCCATCTCCTGCCCGCAGTTCAGGCCTTCATCACCTCTCGCCTGTACTATTGCAATAGACTCCTCATTGGTCTCCCTGTCTCCAGTCTCTCCCTTCTTCAATCTGTCTTCCACAGAGCCGCCATATTGCTATTTGCAAAGTGTAGATCCGACCGTGTCACTCCCCTTTTCAAGAAGCTCTAGCTTGCCTCTAGGATGATACACAGTAATCTGGCTCCAGTTTAGGCTTATTACACGTTAATTTTCTATATGCATCTATGCTCCAGTCGAGCTGGTGTTCTGGTTCTTCTTTGTAGGTGACCCTCTGTCTTCTGCTTCTGTGCCTTCCTCATGTACTCTCAAATATCCCCAGTTTCCTTCAAAGCTCAGCTAACGTGTCACATCCTACAGGAATCCTCACCGATCCTGATCCTCCTATGTGCTAATGCCCTCTCCTTAGAATCATTTTTGTTATGTAACCCAGGCTCTGGGCTGTTTTCACAAACACCTATTGACACTGACTGTTTGGGTCCCTAGATCTTGGCTAGTTACTTGTCCTCCCAGGGTGCTAGGGGTAACCTTGAGGGGTTGTATTTTCTAGTACTATTGCTCCTAAGCCCCTACTGTTATGCTTCTCCTACTATCAGTGGACATCACTTAGACAGCCAGACCTAATTGGCTTTTAGAAGTAGGAATTTACTAAGGCAACCTAGTGAGAACAATAGGTACAAAACATTCCTCCCCAAAGTTTGGGATACATTCTTCTACAGAGTCCAGGGGAAAGTGAGCTCCAGCTTAGAGAACATTCCTTCCAAATTGTGGCCAATAATTAGCATGGCTCCTAGTGGCCCGAAATCCTTTTCTTTCTTTATGGATTCCCATAAAGTTCCCTCAAGGTATGGGAAAGGTTTGTGCTGGGCTTCTTGTGGCATCCTGAAGCAGCTTTTCCTTGTATGTCTAGAATGTCCTCAGTTCCCACTACCACCAGCCAGTACTGTTTTGGAACATTGCTAGGATCCTCATAGAAGGTTCAAAATCTCTTGACTTTCTGGAGGTCACTAGATCTTTCTCTGGTTGGGGGGAGTGGTGGGAGGAGGCAAATGCTCTTCATCTCCTCCTCTTTCCCCTGCCTCAAGCTGTTCCCTCTTAGGGGCATGACTGGATCTCTTCCCCCCCCACACACTGAGTGGGCCTACTACTCAATGCCCTAGTTTCTAAACTAGCTTCTTTATTTTATCCAAAACCCAAAGGTATGACTGATCTTTTCAGCGAATCCCAACATACTTCCTATGTAGTGCCATTTCGTTTCATCCAATAGCTTTCATTCCTTCCAAATTGATTAAGAATTTTTGATATTTAGTTCAATGGCTTTGATAAATTGATTCAAAAGAAGTGTTCTCACCTAAGGTAGTTACTTTAAATCACAAAATTGATGATTGATTCAGTTGACTGTCTAACCTTATTGTATTTATTTTATACTTAGGGGCAGCTAAGTGGGGCTGATAGAATCCTAATAAAGCTGTCCCCAACCCCAGTATTCTAACTTCCTTATGGGCTCCACCGAACAGCAGGCACTGATTTAACCACACAATCTGGCTTTAACCACACCTCAGGCCTCCAGACTTAATGCAGTCACTACCCCTGGCTGGCCACTGCCCTCAGATCCAATTCACATATTTGAAGAGGTGTGTCCTTGTACTCAACCATAATCACATCATCCATTTAGCCCAAGACAGGACCACAATACCTGACTATCCATTTTGACCAGACAAGACCACAATAGCTAGCCAATCAGAAAGCAGCATGACCAGGCTGTTTGACCACCAAACCATAGAAGGGACCCCCCCCCATTACCTAATCCCTTAACAAACTCCTTCTGCCTTTTTAATATTCATAATTTCTGTTGTGTAATCAGCATCAATGCACTATAAATTTACCCATTGTTGTCTTACTAGGTTGCTGATTCCTCTTGGAACCTAGCCTGCTTCTGAGGGGCCTCAACCCTTAATAAATGCTGGTTCTTAGATTAGAAGTGGTCTGACTCTGAACTCTTTGAGATGTCCCCTACAATACACCATGAAACCCCAACAGGGCAGTAGATAGAGTGCTGAGCCTGGAGTCAGGAAGACCTCAGTTAAAATCCAGTTATAGTTACTTACTAGCTGGGTGACCCTGGACAAGTCACTTATCCTGTCTGCTTCAGTTTCCTCAACTATAAATGGGAATAATAATAGCCCCTACCTGCCAGGGCTGTTTTGAGGATCAAATGAGATAACATTGGCAAAACATTTAGCACAATGTTTAGCACATAGTAGGTGCTCAATAAATGTTTGTTCCCTTCTTCTTATCTGTGTACATGTAGTTATCCCTGATAGAAGTAAGCTTCATTTTTTTTTCATTTTTTTTCAGTGCAAAATAATAGTATTTTTTTTCCAACTGCAGGTAAAGAAGGCCTTCAACATTCACTTTTATAAGATTTTGAGTTCCAAATTTTTTCGCCTTTCCTCCCCTCTCCCCTCCACAAGACGGCAAGCAATCTGATATAGGCTATACATGTACAATCATATTAAAAACATTTCCATATTAATCAGGTTGTGAAAGAAGAATCAGAACAAAAGGGGAAAACCAAGAGAAAGAAAAAAGAAAACAAAACAAAAGGTGAAAATAGTAGGCTTTGATCTGCATTCAGATTCCGTATTTCTTTCTTTGGATGTGGATAGTATCTTCCATCATGAGTCTTTTGGAATTGTCTTACTTCATTGTATTGCTGAGAAGAGCCAAGTCTATCAAAGCTGATCATTGCACTATGTTGTTGTGTACACTGTAGAAGTAAGATTCTTGAGAACAGGGATTAGTCCTTTTTTGTCTTTTTATCCCCAGCATTTAGCTTATTAGGGTTTTGCACATAGTAGGTGCTTACTAGATGCTTCTTGAATGAGTGAATATAATCTCAGGCAAAGCCATAAAGTGTCTATACTACAGTAATGCTTTCTAAATATGACCCTTTTAGGATAAAAGATTAGTGATAATGTTTTCTGCTACCGGTCTGACTGTGGCTTCCTATTAAGTAAATTTGTGATTATGGACATATTAATTTATAGCTTTAAGAAATATGGGAAAAAAACTAGTCCAAATGAATGACATTAAATTTCGAAACTATTGCAATTACTGGAATTTGAGAACAGAACACATTTTATTTTCTTTTTTGCTCTTAACTGTATCTATAAATATATAAATCATAGCCACCAATCCTAGTGTTTGTTTGCTACTCCCCCTCCTACTGTATGGGATAGAGTAGAAATAGAAGCATAGAAACCAGAGAAATAGAAAGCAGTGTTTTGGGAGTTAAGAGATTTGAGCTTTAAATCTTAGCTCCGAAGATTATTAGCTGAGGGGCCAGAAGCAAGTCACTTTTTCTTTAGGGCTCAGTTTTCTCTGCAAAATAAGGGAATTTGATTGGGTCAGTGGTTCTCAAAGTGTCATCAATAGACTCCTGGGAGTCCCCAAGACCTTTTTAGAGGTCTATGAGGTCCAAATTATTTTCATAATAATACTAGGATGTTATTAACCTATTAAGATATTCCTTCCTTTTCCAACTACATATTTTTATGAAGCTAGAGTTTCTTTTTAAAGTAATATCAACCAAAACAATCTATCACAATGGATTGCATGCTGAAACACATGAGAATTCAGCAGTCTTCTAACAAGCCAGACATTAAAGATTTTACAAAATATGTAAAATGATGCTATTCATCTCACTAAATTTTCTTGTTTTGGAAAATGTTGTTTTCATAAAAATGTTATTTTGTTAACATGTTTGCTATTATTTTTAAATGGAATGATAAGTAAATGTTTAAAAATTCTATCACTTTTAATTTCTAACATGGCAAATATTGATAGATATAACCCAAATAAACAAAAATTCTGTGAGTCCTCAATAACTTTTTTTTGAGGGAGGAAGGCAGGGCAGATGGGGTTCAGTGACTTGCCCAAGGTCAAACAGCTAGTAAGTATGTGAATTATCTGAGGCTGGATTTGAACTCAGGTCCTCCTGACTCCAGGGCCGGTGCTCTACTCACTGTGCCACCTAGCTGCCCCCTCCTCAATAACTTTTAAGAGTTTAAAGGAATCTTGAGACCAAAAAGTTTGAGAACTGTTAGATTAGGTGGTTGCTAAGGGCTCTGCCAATTTTACACCCCATAATCCTGTGATCCTATGAGATCTGGAATTTATCTTGGCTCTGCCATTCATTTACTCTTGTGGGTAAATATTTTTCTTTCCCTGACCTTCCGCCTCTTTAAAATGAAGATATGAACCAGGTGACCCCCTACAGCCCTTTCCAGCTCTAAACCTATGGTCATCATGTTACTTTGGGACTAAAAACCAGAAATCCCTAAATACATTGAATGATGTATAAAGTTCAGTTTTGTGTACCCTTCTGTGCTCTAATGGATGTGTAACACTTTGGCCCCAAGTATTACGATGGATTTATGCTCAAATTAGAAAGAATTGGACTTTAAAAGTTGGCCATTTATCCATACCTTAGCCAATATCCAAGGAACCAATAAGCTGGACCTGGAAAAAAGCTGATGTAGAAAAGTATGATTTTTATTTTCAGGAATTTTTAAAAAAAAGCAATTCCTGATTTCTAATTTAACACTTGAAATTTTTTTTCATTTTCATGAGGTATTTCAGATTACAAGTTGGAAATATAATAAAATCTTGGGAGTTTTCTTCCTTTTTTTAAAAAAAAGACTAAACTTTTAAAGCTCAAAAGGTGCTCCCCGCCCGACAATAATTTCAGGCCAATTCCAACTTTAAATGAAATTTTTTTCAACTTAATATTTTATTTTTCTCCTAATTACACATAAAAACAATTTGACCATTCTTTTTTCAAATTTTGAGCACCAGTTTTTCTCTCTCTCCTGTCACTCTCATTTGATATAGGTTATACGTATTGTAGTCATGCAAAACACATTTCCATTTACGTGAAATTACTAATCTGTCTCTGCCATATAAAATTTCGTGACATCCACTGGAAAATTTTAAAGCTCTGTAGAAATAGGAGCAACTTGAATAATTTCATTGTCTCTGTTTCCCAGATGGAGAAACCGGGGCACTGAAGGATTAAGGATTAAGGCCGGCAGGCACAGCATGAATCGGAGGTGGGGAGAGCCAAGAGTAAATCCTGATCCCTGGTGCAGAGTTTGATATATCTCATTGCCTAATCAGCCAAAAATGTCCCCTACTAGACTGTAAGCTTCAAGCAAGCGGGAACTATTCCTTGTACATCTTGGTGTGGGAAAGGCTGCCCGTACTTAGTTCGATGAATTGGATAAATGTTTATTAGACACTAGTAAGGTAGGAAGCTAGGTGGTACAGTGGATAGAGCTGCTGGACTTAATGTCAGGAAGACCTGAGTTCAAATCTGCTGTGGATACTTGCTAGCTCTGTGACCCTGGGCAAGTTACTTAATCTCTTCAAGACTTCAGTTTCCTCAACCATAAAACAGAGATCATGATAGCATCTATCTCCCAGGGTTGATGTGAGAATCCACTGAGCTAGCATGTATAAATCCCTCTGCAAACCTCAAAGCACCATGTCACTGTTGGTCATCCTTTTTTTTGAAGAGGACCAAAGACATCACAGGTGATGTCTTGACTTGTGAATTGGATTTAAGTGAGGCAGGGCTGTGAACAGTCTTCGGCCTCACTCTCTTTTCCTGAGTTACTATCTTGACTTTGGTCCTGCCAATGTTGTTAACTGTTGCTGTGTACAAGGCATTTTGCTAGACTCTGGTGATATACAAAGACAAAAGTGAAACCATCTTTGCCTTTAAGGTGCTTACATTCCACGGCATGATGTCTACACAGCATACATTCAAGGATACTTTGAATTTGAATCTTTTGCACATGCCTACCCAGAGTATCTCCCCCCCCCACTCCCCCATAAGATTGACCTTCTCTTCTTTTTAGACAAATGTCTAACTGGTAAGGAGGAAATGATTCCCAGAATAACATTGGTAAAAGACTGAATTTGTTCTATTTGACTTCAGAGGGCAGAACTAGGCTTGGTGGCAGAGGAAACTTCCTCACATTGAAAGCTGTTCCAAAGCAGGATGGGATTCTCCAAGGCCCATCACTGGATGGACCCCTTCAGGACAAAGGGCAAAAATGCTCCAATCTCACCCAAGTGGAAACTTTCTAAGCAAAGGCTGGATGATCATTTGTTGAATTATTGGAGAAGGGATTTTGGTTTAGGAATGAATTTGACCACTAAGCTCTGAGGTTCTATGATTCTGTAAATTTAATGAAAGTAAGTGAGCCTCCATGTTAAGAGGAAGAAAGCATCATCCTCATTGAATCTTTTTTCTTTAGTCCTTTTAATGCCTAATAACCCGCGATTTTTTCTTTGTGTTGGTTTTCCTTAGGTCCCGTGCCTGTGTGGGATGCTTCATTCAAGAACCATTATGTTGGATGGCAATTATAGTGAATCAGAGGCCAACAGCCTAGCAGGCTATACAAGAAGCCACATAGTGACTGATGAAGAAAGACAGGAGAAAATTGTGGTCCATTTGGCCCTGAGTGATGAATCTAACACATCCAGAAAGAAGGGGCTGAAGAGCCATGTGGGGCTACGCATCATTCAGAACACTCATGTCATAGACAAATACTCCAGATTGATATTTCCTGCCTTCTACATATTTTTTAACTTAATATACTGGTCAGTTTTTTGCTAGATGTGATGAGACGGTACCTGTGTGAAAGGTTAGGCGTGTTTACAACACACCTGGTACATTCACAGCAGGGTGGGATGAAAAGAACACCGAATTTGGAGTCAGAGATCTTCTCTTCCATTTGCTGATGTGATTGTGGACAAGTCACTTGACTTTTCTGCATCTCAGATTCTTCATTGGTAAAATGAGGAGGTTGGACTAGATTACCTGGAAGGGTCCTGCCAGTTCTAGTTCTACATCTATGTTATTTGATGAAATTTTCCCTCCTGTTAGATGGCTCAGGGGATAGAACGCTAGGTCTAGAGTCAAGAAGACCAGAGTTCAAATCCTGCCTCAGATACTTACTAACTGTGCGACCCTGGGCAAGTCACTCTGTCTGCCTCAGTTTCCTTAACTGTGAAATGGGGATCATAGCACCTACCTCACAGGACTGTTGTGAGGATCAAATGAAATAATATTGGTAAACCACTTAGCATAGTGCCTGACATATACTAGTGCTTAATAAATGCTCGTTCCCTTAATACCTGTCCCTCCTCCGCCATATGTCAGGGCAGGAAGCCCCAGATACCTCCTCTCACCAGCAACTTTGCACACAGTGATGCTGAGACCTTGTCACAACCTTGTCAACAAGCCTTTACTTATCATGGAACCTTAGCTAAGCCTTGGGCATTGTGGGTGAAGCTCTCCTAATGAGTAAAGAGAATGCTAATTTCAGAGTAAAGTTGGTTCTTTTTCTTCTTCTGATACTCATGATTCCAGACTGTCTTCAGACGTGTTGAGAAGCTGTAGGAGAAAAGCCAGCTCCTCAACATTTCCTGATGTCTGGCTTACTTCCCTAGAGACTTCAGAGAGAGAATTTCCCCTTGGGTGGGACCTCTCTCTGTTGCCTGGGAGCAAAACATCTCATCTCAAGCCAAAAGAGAGGTGCTGAATTGGCCCAGTGTCTCTAGGGGAGCAAGCTGGAAATCAAGGACTTATTGGGGAGCTAACTTTCCCTACATATCTGCTGCTTCCTAAATCCGTCTGTCTCTCTCTCTCCATGTGTCTGGCGTTATTCCAGGAGAAAGTCTGGAGCCACACATGTCCTCTCTCGAAGAGAGAATTTAAAAAAAGTCTTTCTTCTCCATAGCTCTCATACCAACTCTGCTTTCACATGGGCATACAGTGTTGTGTTAGCATTCTCTCTCTCCACTGATTAGCAGTGTCTCATGCAAAATGCGTAAGACTTGGTTCTAGCTAAGCATAACTGTATTTCACTTGTTTTCCTTCCCTGGTGTTTTCAGTATTGTATCTTCCCTTCTGGCAAAGTCCAGCTCTCTCTGGACCTGTCTCCAATATCTGCCCTAGGAGCTACCTTAAAGAAGCTCTCATTGACATATAATGTCTAATATTGTGGTTGTCTGTCCTTTGTTTTCAAAGAGGACCATGACTGAGGTCTTGACTTGCATGTGAATTGGATTTAAGTGAGAAATGAGCTAGTATCTCACAAGACCTATAATAAGCCGCTGAATCGAAAATTTCATTGATTCATCTAGGGGGATAAGGAGAAAAAAAATGAAGCAAAGGACAATCTCATGAGGATTCTTTAGGGGCAGAGATGGGGATTAGAGTTCAAAATAACTATGAAAAGTCTGAGAAGACAAAGGGGAAAGAACCCACTAAATGCATGAATTCCAAGCTGAAAGTGACTCGTTCTGTAAGGGTTGGCTGGGAAAGGACCTTGTGATAACAAGGAATGTTGTTCCATCTTGAGAGCGCCTATTGGAGACTCAGTTGTTCTTTGGATGCCCTGCTCAGGTTTCTCTAGGAATCATCATAGAGTCAGAGCCCTAGGCTGATTTATGCCTTTGCCTCATGGCCTAACTTCACCATGCCAGACGAGGCAAGGTACAGGTTGAGAGAAGGGACAGAGACTTGATTATAAGTAGGTGACAATTCTTTGGCCTCTGGGAAGAAGGTAGAATCAGCTTCCTTTTGCTGTCTTCTCACATCTGTGTTCCTTCTTTCTTACCCATGCCTCGTGCTATACGGTTATGACAGATAGACAGTTCACCACCCCACCTCTCAGGGTGTTTGGTGTTTCCAGATGAATCTTGATCAGAAAAATTTCAAGGCATGCTGGGGAGCTGTCTGAAGGACCTTCTCTTATATTACACCATTCAAGCAACCATTCATGGGTAAGGCCAGCCCTGGAAAGGACAATGGGACCGGGGGCCACAAACAACCTCTTGCTTCTCCTTTTCCAGGTTCACCACTCACCCCCTTCCTCAGCTGTGAGTTGGGAGGAGTCACCTGTTGTCCCATCCTTCTGTATTCCAATAGCTTCTTAGTGGTTTGTGGAGAGTCTGAGACCCAGGGTGCTTCTTTATAATCTTCAGCAGTTTATGAAGTCACACAGGAGATGGGAAAGTGTCTAGCCACATGCCTAAGGACCTTCAAGGCCTACGTATCTTCAAGATCATAATAATTTCTCTTTTAATGGTTCCAGGGAGCAGGGAAAATAGGCTGGCCATTTGGTGAGTGAATTCTTTGGCCTTGGCTATCCATGAAACAAAAAAATACAAAGTGATACTGTTACGTGTGCCTACCTTCTACTTGTGTAGAGTGGCAGGAAAGCAATGCAGAAAGGATTACCTACAAAATTTAACTTAACTGTTGGTACTTTTAATGTGAGACTTTGTTAATGACCAACCAGCAGACTTACTACTAGAGGAACTGGATCATATGAGTGTTGATCTTGCTACAAATGATAATGAGACAATAAATAACTGGTTATTGATGTAGGATTCATTACCAAATCAGCTGTTCATATACACAGGTCATTAACTATGAGAAAAGATAAAAATCAACATCAAATTGGAAGAAAACATAAAAATAAGAAGAGATGGGTGCAATTAAAATGGCTCCATGCCGACCTATTTAAAATGACTATTGACGCTGAAAAAAGGACACTACTGTAGACATGGCCATTGATTAGCACCATTTCCTGGGGAAGTAACCAATATAAAACAATTACTACAAGAAGAAGAATAAAAGAACTTCAAAATTACCTAAAGCAAGAAAAAATCTCCTTGTTAAGTGAAGAGATATGGCAGCCAAGGGCACCATTGGTTTCTAATATAAACTCATTTGCAGGAGGAGATTGTGAGGTGTATCTCTTCAAAAAAATGAGAAATTGAGCAGGGAAAAACCAGTTTACAGAAAGAAGTGTAGCATGAGAAGCAATTAGTCCAGGTCATCCCAAAAGCATATGAAATGAAATGAAAAAAAGGATTTATTTTGTGCTTACAATATAATGGGCACCGTGCTAAGGGCTGGGGAATACAAATGTGAAAAAGAGAAACAGTCTGCATCCTCAGAGATTGTATAGTCGGAAAGAGGAAGACAACAACATGTACAGGAGTGGTGGCCAGGGAAAGGAGTTTTAGTTGGGGGTTGGGCAGTGCATCATAGGCAGTATGAGTTGCTCAACTGACATGCCCATTCTAAAAGCAATGGTACTATTGATTTGATTGTAGACCAAGATGTGGAAAGCAGAGGAAGGAAATCATAGTTGCAGTGGCAGGCAGATGGTAAAAAGGCTTGGGAGGATGACTATATAGAATGTGACATTGAAGCATGGTCTAGGGCTAGCTTCATAGAGAGGTCTAAGTAAGTTGTACCTCATCAAAGATATGTTTGATGAAAATATGAGAAGAGAACAGGCAGGCTTTTGCAAATGATACCCTATAGCAGATCACTTTACAGTCATATAGTTGGCTTGAAAACACATAGAATACAAGATTTCACTGTGCTTGTTTATGGCTCTGAAAAAGCATTTGACTTCATTGGATTAAAGGCTCTCCTCCACCAAAGTATAAAAAATTTCTTGGTATGTATAACATTGGAGCTAACTTTGTTTGTTCAATAATCCTCTTTTCAATATCAAGTGATGCATAAAATGGAGACCTGTACTTGCCAAAGGTAGAGAGAGACCGGACGCCCAAGGCAGAGTCCAAGTAGAAGAAAGATTCCCTCCAGATGGTGAAATCCTCCATAGGATTCAGATTGGAGGTTGATTGTGTTGGTTCAGAAAGCCTTTGAACATTGCAGAGCCTTCTAAATGAGGTCTGTAATTGCTCAAGAGTTGGGCCTAACTATCCATGTTAAAATGTATCCATGGGAAAAATGCATAAAGAATGCCTCTTGTCCTTACTACGATGTGCCCTATGGGCTGGTACATCAATACGTACGTCACAAGCAGACACTGCAGATGGAGAATTGAACAGGAGGAAGAGAGTGGGCTGGGATTGATTTTGGGCCTTTGGGAAATTGCACATGTTTTTAATGACTCCCAAAGTGAGGCCCTAGAGGAAAGTCCCCATCCCCAGGGAGCTTACATTCTATGTAGAATAACAGGATCATTAGACAAATTTACACATGGTCAAGCTGAATTACAGAAGAAGCTCCACTGAAGATTCTTTCTGATGTGTACTGCTGCCTGGGTTCTTAAGGAAGATACCACTGGAGCACAAACTCTGATAGGCCCTAGTGAGATGGAAATGTTTTGGTATAGGCCTGGCAATAGACCATCCAAGGATAAGCCTGGCTAAATGCAGAGATTCAATCATAAAGGAGTTGCAATCTGCATGGTAGAAAAGCCATACATACCAATGAAAATATCACAATTGATTTAAAGCTGAAGATCATAGGATCATAGCTCTACACATGGAAAGAACTCTGGGGACCGTCTACCCAACTCTCTCATTTTACAGGTGATTAAACTGAGGCCCAGAGAAGTTAAATGACTTGTCCAAGGTAACAGTGGCAGAGCCAGAACTAGATCCCAGGCCCTCTAACTCCAAATCCCATGCTCTTTCCACCATGGTAGGTTCCCTCCTTCAAATCACTGATCCATGAGGTATTAAAGTGGTCCAGTTAACCAGCCCATTTACGTAGGTGGGCTTTGCCTATGACACCTTATCTTTCATGATGTTTCAGGATGAAATGAGACTTCTTTTCCTCACTTTGATGATCAGAAATGAGATTAGGAAAGGAAGAAACTAAGCCACCAGTTCCTGATTTGAGCTCTCTGCTCTCAGATATTGGTATGTGCCTTTGGGTTGGACTGAGATGTCCACATACATCATTTAGGAAACTCTCCTTGATGTGAAATGATATTTAGACATTCAGAGTATCCGAGATATTTAGATTTATACAAAGAGTAGAGATAACTCACGTGCCTCTCTGAACAAGACCATCCCCTTAAAGAATATGTATTGAACCCACAGGCCCTCAGTGTTTGGATTTTTTCCTTCTTTTCTTCTTCATTTTCACTAAAAAAAGAAATAATACCTTAGCTTGGGGTATTTCCTGGAGATTAGTTGCTGTTTGGTAAACAGCTGATTCCCTTAGTCCTCACTAATCCCAAAGAAATGCTACATGTGTTAGTCATCTCTGCTTAAAACTGCAGGTAAATTGAAGGCTTCATGTCCTAAATTCATCCAAGGGATAGTGCTCTGAATAGTTCTGATTAAGAGCTAAATCCCAGAGCCAGGTGGGCCCTCAGTCCCTTGCTTATGCTTTTCCTGACAGAGCTGAGCAGAGAGCTTCTGTAGGCTCTTGACCTGGAATATATAAACACATCCCATTAGCAGATTGGAATAAAACACTGAACACTGGTATTATGGAAAAAAGCTCTGACCTGCTCTGCAGACCTTCAGATTTCCTGTTAGGACCTAAAGTCTTTTATCATGAAATGGCATTTGTGACAACCAGTGAGAGCACCAGGTTTGAGATTATTTCAAAAGATAATTTTAGGAAGGGAAAGAGAGGGGAAGGGATGAAGGATGATGGAGGAAAAGAAATAGGGAAGAAGGAAGGGGAGAGAGAGATAGAGACAGAGACAGAGACAGAGAGACAGAGTAGAGGAGAGGGGAAGGAAGCTTGAAGGAGAAGGAAAAAAACAGCCAGAGGGCAGGCATGAAACAGAGTAAATACCTGTTCATACTAGTAGTCAGGGAACAATTTGTTCTGGCTAATTTAAAATTCCATTTAACTCACAGTATAGACTTTATGCAAATTGCCACATTTCTAAGAATTCAACACTAAAATTTTATTCAAGATAATTTAATATTTCTTTGATGATTCAGAAGACACTTCAGGATCTTATATTACCTCCTGGTCATCATTAAGAACATTAATCATCATTGTACAGTATACTACAGAAATGATTCTCATTATCTAAATGATCTTAGTTATTTGAGTTCAATATAAACTGCTGGTTCTAGTTCTTTGGTTTCTGGAATTCATTGTGTTAAGTAAAGCCAGTTAATTTGTAAAATGAATTAGCAAGTTAGGGGAGTAAAAAAGACTTGGTGGATTACTTTGTTTCTGTGACTCATGGTCACTTCATCCTTGTTTTTCATAGGATCTGGAGGACTGGTGTCCCTATGTGCACTAGGGTCTTGTTATTCCTTAACCGTGATTTCCTCTTACCCACCCCACAGCAGAGATCGCAGTGCTCTTATTAGCATATTAGTATTTTAAGCTTGGAGAAAGGGAAACCTAGAGCACTATTGACTTACTTAAGATCCCCCTTTGTTATGACATCATTTGTCACAAACTTGACTAGCCACTGGATAAAGATCTGCTGGGGAATGTGTTAGGCTGGCTCTATTTCAAAGACTGCTTTCTCTTTGTTTTCATCAATAATTTTTTTTTATGCAACCACGAAGTATATGGCATACTACTGTCAAACTAGACTACCTTATACAAAGATGTGGTTATGCTTTTGCTCAAAAATCTATTGTCTACTGAACAGTTTAAATTCTTTTGCATGATATTTAAGGCTCACAAAATGCTGAATTTCCAGCTTTATCTCGTGTCACTCATGCTATGCTTGGGCAAGTCACTTGGTTTCACTATGCCTCAGTTTCCTCATCTATAAAATGTGGGAGTTAGACTAGATGGTCTCCGAAGTCCTTTCCAGTTTCTATATCCATGATCTCTGAACATGCTTTTCTGTGCCTTTGTTTACTTGGTTCCTAGAATACATATGTCCTTTCCCCTCTTCACCAGTTAGATCCTTACCCATCCTTTAAAGACCAATTTAAATGTCAGCCCCTCTGTGATTCCTTCCTTGACCTCCTTAAGCAGTAACGACATTTTTCTCCTCAGCCCCCACATAGCACTTTGCACATTGATAATGTACTTATCATCTATTATTTTGTATTATAGTTACTATGTATTTGTCATTTTACTTTATCAAATTCTAAGAAGGCAGGGACTTGAATAAACTTTGTGATCTCCTGCTTAGCACAGGGCTCCTCACACACTGTGTACAGTCACTGTTTGTAGAATTATTTGAATTGAATTCAAAAGAACTGTCTCAGTAAAAACTGTAATTACCCAATTATGTGAGGCTTTAGAAAAAGTAATAAAAGTGGTCTTGGTTATGGGATCAGAATATGAAGAATGTCAACAATATGAAGTCACTGATCCTCAAGAGAGAGGCCCACATCTCTAGCTCCCTAAACAGGATAGTCATGGTTGAAATCTTTTCATATAAAAAAATAAGGGTACTTCAAAGTGATGGTGGGTTGGGGATGTTTGGCAGATGGAAACTACCCACTCTTTCTCTCTGACCCTAACCTTGGTCTGTGGGGACCATCCTTTTTCAGCTTCTTTCTTCAGGCATCATATGGCCACAACTTTTATTTTAGTCAACGCCCATGCTCTCTAACCTGGTGTTAGGGAAGAGAAATTTGTTTGAGGCTTCTGCCTCGGGGGACTTCACCCCTCTTCTACTTACATCTTTCCACCAAGATGCTATAGGATCGTTCTGTGTCTGAGTATGTAACAAAGTAAGTTTACCTTTCCCTGCTATCATTAATATATTTAATTATAATAATATGGAGCTATAATAATATGTATCAATAACATCTCTTTTGTTTAACTCAAGAACCCAGCTGGAAAAAATCCTCAGCAATTAGAAAGACAACTTTCTTCTTTCTATGTCCTTGGGTGACCATGGTCCCTTTAAATGCATTGGATCTCCCCAAGAATACACACACACACACACACACACACACACACACACACACAGAACCATATTTTAGATAAACTGCTTTTTTTTGAGAACTCTTTACCAATGTAGAAAGTGAACAGAATCTTGCAGATATAAGGAATGGGATATAGGCTCAGGGTGAGAGTCAGAGCAAGTAAGGGCTGGGAGGGGAGGAGAAGAGGTAGATGTTTCACTAGTTTTGTCCTGGGGCTTCAGAAAAACGACCACCATTTTGTACTGACTTTAGGTGGCCTTGTATCCTTCAGCTATAGTGTTTTTCCAGCATCTCAACTGATTAGAAGCCATCAGGAACATCAGCAGTGGGGTCTCTGAGCACCTGTCCAAGGTGCTGATATAGCAAGTCTTTCATTCTCTTCCAGTCTCTTCACTCTCTCGTGTTTTTCTCAAGGTTTTATTTTTCCTGTCACCCCCAGGGCCAGAAGAGAGTCATCTCATTGGTCACAATCTCTTGGCACCAGGGGCCCAGTTAGGAGAATTCCTTTTATACTAAAATAGGGGCCCCAAAGGCATCATAAGGTTCTAGGAATGGCTCCCACTGGTAGTAATTCAGCCCTGAACAGATATTCCCATCTGCCACCTTGGATTTTTTAGAAGAAACTAAGAGAGTAGGAGAAGTCACAAGAGATGGATAGAAAGAGGAGTTGCAGGTCAGGGAGAAAGGAGAGAGGAAAATAATGCTTTGTGTCACCCTCAGAAATAGAGACAGAAAAAAGAAAAAGTGACGGACCTTCCTTCATGCTCCCCAATCCACCAGTTTGTAAACCTTGTCTTGGTCTCGGCTTTGACCTGAAATTATCAAGGAAACCTCTTGAAAAGCTGGTTTGTGCTATATATGGTGGGGATTAATGGTATCTTATACAGTTTCCTTCTTCTTTATATGTTAAAGTGTTTATGTTTGCTGGTGTTTGTCAAGTTCAGAATATTAAGAAAATATTTTTAGGATATTTTTATTTCATTAAATATTTTCCAATGACATTAAAATTTTTAATATTCATTTTTAAAATTTCAGGTTCCAAATTCTGTCCCTACCTCCTGCCCTTCCTCCACCCCTTGAGAAGGCAAGGATTATATTGATTATACGTGGAAGGACATGCAAAACACATTTCCATAGTAGCCGTGTTGCAAAAGAAAACACACATACACAATAACAAGAAAGATAAGGAAAGTGCAAAACATGCTTCAAGATGTACATCAGTTCTCTCTCTGGAGATGGATAGCATTTTTCATCAAAGGTCCTTTGGAATTGTCTCGGATCACTGTCTTAATCAGCTAAATTTTTCACAGTTTATCATCGTTACAGTGTTGCTGTAACTGT
The DNA here is from genome assembly GCF_011100635.1 of Trichosurus vulpecula. Taxonomy (NCBI): domain Eukaryota; kingdom Metazoa; phylum Chordata; class Mammalia; order Diprotodontia; family Phalangeridae; genus Trichosurus; species Trichosurus vulpecula. The sequence goes on from NC_050579.1 coordinate 183,958,603, forward strand.
ATACTATGCTTTCCTGTTTCTGTTCACTTCACTTTGCATCAGTTCATGTAACTTCCCAGGTTTTTCTGAAATCATCATGCTTATCGTTTCTTATAGCACAATAGTATTCCATAACAATTATACAGCACAACTTGTTCAGCTATTCTCCAGTTGATGGGCATCCTCTCAATTTCCAATTAAGGGAATAGTTTAAAAGTTAGTTTGTGAACCTGAAACCAACCTGTTGTTAGACATATAGACTAAAAAAAAAAAAGGAACATAAATGGAGAAGAATAGTTGTCAGCCTGAATTAGAAAAGGGAACTGGATTTCTGACTTAGGAAAAATTACTGGGAAAAATGACATTAAAAGGACAGTTTGAAATGTTTATCAATGTATTTTGTGATTTGTGATTATAGTAGTCAAAGCCAGAAGGGATGGTTGAGATCATCTAGCCCAATACATTGGATTCTGTTGGACAGTGAAGTTCAAGATTGGCTGGGTGGGGTTAATAAGCCAGAGAAGTGAGAACTTCCAAAGTACACCTGGGCCGTTAATGTCAGGAGAGAGTTTCTAACACAAGGGTTAAAATATGAGCTCTTAGGTCCCTTCCAGGTCTAAAGCCTATGATCCCTATGACTTTAGCAGGGATTAGCAGGACTAAGATACAGCAGGGAGGGGTGAGGGAGGATATGGAGCCCAGGAGGGAGGAATTAAAGGCTATTGACAGGGGAGGAGAGATTTCTGCTAAAGATAAACTTCAAAGGCAAACTTTGCATGCTTTGTCTATCCTGGCAAGCCCACAAGATCTCTTTCCTCCACTGTGCTGGGTACTCAAAGTGTTGTACACTAAAAAGCAATGTGTCTAAGTGCTCTGAGCATTCTCTTCTAGTGACTAAACAAAACTTCACTAGCTCCTTCATCTGCTCCTCATATAGCAAGGACTCAAGTCCTTTCAGTACCCTGGTTACCCTCCTGTAGAGTCTCCCTTCCTATACTGTGGTACCTAGAATTGAACATAATGACCTAGAGGCAGCCTCACTAGTCTCATCAGGACTCTTAAAGGACTTCTAGGCCCACATCTCATTCTCACTACCACTGCACTCCAGATTTGAGCCCATTCTTCCTAGGAATGCAGCATGTATCTGTTGGCCATCTGATGGAATACTTGATGACCTTGAATAACAAGAACGTGGGCTTGAGCTAGGAGAAAAAATCTGAAACTGGATCTGGTGGGGGTATTATCTTCATGTAAGCTCTTAATGGAGAAATCTATGGTATTTCAACTACTATCAGCACATTCGTTATAATTCTGTTTTGTTGTTATTAATCACAATTAAATTATTATAATAATTTATTATCAACTATAATTAATTTTATTATATTAATTATAATTTGTTTTATTATAATTAATTTATCATTAAAATAATATTAGAAATCACGTGTTTATGATTAATGTGATTGATTATTCATTAATGTTATAAATAATAAACAATAATATTATTATTTAATACAGCAATAATTTATTATTAAATATTAATTAATTATTCAGAGGTCAGGACTGGATAATACCATGTTAAGAATAGTCTGCTACCTATTTTAAAATTAAAAAGGAGAACCATATGGTTGAATGAAAACATAAAACCCCAAGACTTGTTTTGCTATTTCAGTAGAGTTCATAAAAACAAAGATTACAAATAATAGCTAGTGGTTTGCATTTCCTTTTCCAGTTCATCTTATAGATGGTAAAACTGAGGGAAACAGAGTTAAGTGACTTGCCCAGAGTGGCACAGCTAGTAAGTGCCTGAGGCCAGATATGAACTCGGCAAAAGGAATCTTCCTGACCCCAGACCTGGCACTTTATCCAGAGTCACCTAGCTGCCCTTTCATAATTTATCTTATTCATCCCTTATAAGGGTATGCTTTATATAATATATAATTATACTATGTATAACATATTATATTATTTATATAATATAATAACAAACTATAGAATGTATAACATATTATATAAGGTATGCCTTATATAACATATATTTATATAATATATAATGTGATATATTATTCATGGTATTATACATTGTATGCCATATAGACTGTATCTTATATCATATATTATATTAATTATAGCATATACAATATATGTTATATTATATATAGTATTATATAAATTAGGTCCCTAACTGAGCTGTTCTGTATGAGTCTGAACCAAAATTGTGATTGCATTTACCTTTTGGATTAATTATAGGTCAACCTTACTACACTGGGTAATCTCTAAAGTCTCTTCTAGAACATACTATTAAAGGTGGTCAACAAACATTTAGAAAAGGAAACAGTAATCATAAAGAGCCCCAGTATAGAATTCAGGCTATCCATCCTATTATCCCTCATCTTTGTCTTGCCCACCTCCTTTTCTTCCCCAGATAAAAAGATGTGATCTGTAAACTGTTTGGCTCTAGGGACGAGCACGAAATTTTGAATTTAGTGGGCACTTAATAGATGCTTGTTGAATTTTAATTTAAACTTGGCCTCCTGGAAATGATTCCAGTTTCTGTCCCAGACACAAGTCTTAGTTTCAGCCTCCATTGTTTCTCCCATCTTAACCTTGGCTTTTTGACCATAGTTTAGTTCAGAGTTTCTTAAACTTTTTCCACTCCTGAGACTTTTCCCCTTTCATTGGCGCTGTGTGGCCTGACGGCATGTGCAGTGCAAAGTGCTCATGCTTTGTGTTCAGAACCAAGGCTGAAGTGAAGTTGCATGATGTAACATGGGCAAGTGCTGCCGGAAACATCCTGGATTCATTATGCATTTGATTTTGAACTAATTTTTGGTTGTTGCATGTTCAGAAATCTTTTACTGTTGCCAATTTTTTGTAACCCCATGTGGGGTCGAGACCCACAGTTTAAGAAGCCTTGCTGTCCTACCACCAGCCTACCTTTTGCTGCTGGTTATACTTCAACCTGCTTTTTTCAGTGATGAATCTCTGCCCTTGTTCCAGTCCTGAGTCTCATTCACTTGTCTGGTCACCAGGTCTGATGTTTAATGGATTGGCTTACTAAGAGTCTAAATTTTTGTGCCCAGGGCAAGTTGGCCCAAACCCATCCTGAGATAAATTTTAAAAGATGAGTTTAAGGATAAGTTGTGCAGAAAATAGGGAAGCAGAGGAAGGAGGGTAGAGAATAGAGTGAGACTAGACCTCAAGAGCTTACCTCTATAACTCATCTTGAGCCGCTATTTTAAGTAATTATTCTTGCTAACGAGGTGCTACGTTCAACTGTTTTAGTCCTGCTGAAGGATTTTAAGTGCTATAAGCACCCTTTAAATTTAAAAATCCTGGTCCAAAGCCCTAGTCACCCCACCCTAGGAATAGTTCTACTTCAGCTCAAATCCTGCTTTTGAACAACAAGACTTGATAATTGTCCCATCTTAGACATTTCTTGGTCCAAGACCCAAGAACTATCTTATCATAGATCCTCCACCAGGTTCTGGCTGCCAGATCAAATCCTGATGGCACAGGGCTAAAAATACTTTTCTCTGTTGCCAGGTGTTCCATTTCCAAGTGCTTATCCTGTGGCCTCTTCTTGTTCTCAGCTGTCAACCAGCTAATCCCGGAACCATGGGAGGCAGTAATTCAGATGTGAACTGATGACTCAGAAAGTCCTAGATTTAGAACAAGAAGTGACCTCAGAGTCACCACAACATTTTCATTTTACAGATGAGAAAATTCAGGCCCCAGGAAGCCTAAATTATTTGCCTGAGGTGACACAGACAGTACACATCAGAGGTGAGATTTGAACCCAGTTCCTCTGACTGTAGAGATAATGAAATTTTTTGTTGTGCCACATTGCCGTGTGTGTGTGTGTGTGTGTGTGTGTGTGTGTGTATCTCATGGGATATTTGTTCTAATTTCTTTACTAGATAAGGAAAAGTTCATAGTGCTAAAAGTTATGTTGAATTTCAGAAGGGTCCTGAAAGCATTCAGCTAAACTTCATCTACTTAGAAATTCAAGACCCTCCTGCTATTATGTAACTATGCTTCATGTTTCTGATAATAATTATTTCCTGACTTGTGCTGGGGTTCACTTAGAGAGAAGGCACTAACTCTTTTCTGTTGAATTGTGAATTATGAGTTCTTTGGAGAAATAATGTGCACTTGCGAGCCTGTATATGTGTGTGTGTGTGTGTATGTGTGTGTGTGTGAGTGTGTGTAAATAACAAACGAATGAGTTTCTCACAGTTTGTCTCACCTCTAATTCACTCTACAAGGGAGTGAATACCTAAGAGCACACTGGGCCCATAGAATGGTGAATAATACTCATTATAGCTCATTTAACAAGCTTCTATGATAGAAACCTAAATTTAGCCCTGCAAGGATCCTCAGAAATCATCTGGTCCAACTTCTTTATTTTGCAGATGACTTAGAGAGGCTCAGTGACTTGCTTATGGTTACCCAGATGGTAGCCAGCCAGGTGGTGTAATGGATAGAGTGCTGGGACTAGAGTCAGGAAGACTTATGTTCATTTGACCCCAGACACTAGCTGTGTGACCTTGGGCAAGTCACTTAACCTCAGTTTCCTTGACTATAAAATAGGTAGCGTCTAGCTCCCAGGGCTGTTGTAAGGATCAAATGACACAATATTTGTAAAGCACTTACTTAACACAGTGCCCAGTAGATGGTAGGTGCTAGGTAAATGCTAGCTCTTATCATCATTATTATTAATTGTCAGAGGCAGGGTTTGAACCCAGATTTCTCCGGGTCCAATAGAGCTAGTGTGATTATCTCCATTTTACAGCATCTCAGAAAGATTGCTCTCTCTCACATCACTAGAGTTAGGACTTAATGCCAGGTCATCTGAGTCTAAGTCCAATGATTTTTCTGTTATGCCATACTGCCTTTAACACTGAATGGATGTTTCTTTTTAATTTGTTTTTTTTTAATTTTCAAGTAACAGATTTTTTTAAAAAAATAACGCCTCCCCTCTCCACCCAACAAATCAAAACGAAACAAAAAAATCCATCATTACATATTTATGCAGTCCAGCAAACAAATTCCCACATTAGCCATGTCCAAAGATGTATGTCTCTTCACGCATTTTAAGTTCATCACCTCTTTGTCAAGAGGTGAGTGACATTTTTCACCTTGGTGTTTTTAGACTTGTGGTTTATCATTGCTTTGATCAGAGTTCCAAAGTCTTTCAAAGTCATTTTTCTCTATAATGTTATCATTGTATAAATTGTTCTGGTTCTGCTCACTTCACTCTGTATCAGTTTATAAAGGTCTTCTGATATTAGAAGGGATATTCCTTTAAATACTGACATACAGAGAGGTCTCAAGAATTACAGGAACAAGTTTAGAGTCATCAGTATCCATGCATTAGGGAGAGAGAATCATAGGGAAGAAAGGAAGGAAGGAAGGAAGGAAGGAAGGAAGGAAGGAAGGAAGGAAGGAAGGAAGGAAGGAAGGAAGGAAAGAAAGAAGGAAGAAGAAAGAAAGGAGGAAAGGAAGGAGAAAGGGAAGAAGGAAGGATAGAAAGGAGGAAAGAAAGGAAGAAGGAAGGGATGGAGGGAGGGAAAGAGAAGGGAAGAAGGAGTGGAGGAAAGAAAGGAAGGGAGGAAAGGAAGAAGGAGTGAAAGAAAGAAGGAATAGAGGAAAGAAAAGTAGGAAAGGAAGGAAGGGAAGGAGGAAGGAAGAAAAGAAGTACTTATTAAGCATTTACTATCTGCCAGGGAAGATTCTAGGTCCTGGGGATACAAATACAAAAGTGAGATAGTCCCTGCCCTCAAGAAGTTTATATTCTAAAAGTGAGAGACTGAGTGATGATGATGGAAGGAAGCTATGGTTTAGGTTATTAAGGAGCTGTGAATGGAGCCAAAGGGCAATCATTTGTCATGCCCTTTCCAGTAGGAATGATTGTACTTTTTCCGTTATTGATTCCCTCCTAAACAAGAAGTAGAAATGGGATGGGATAACATCAGGATAGATGCCTGAGGAGGCCCTTGTTTCTTGCGATTGGAAGGGTGTGGTGGATCCTACTGTCTTTGTTGAGGAGGAGGAGGAAGAAGCAAGAATTCTAGAGAAAATGAATCTGGCCAACCAGGAAAATGAAGTACATGATGACTACAATAATACCAATATCAATAATCAATACATATTTTTGAAGCACCTACTATGCACTAGACACTGTGGAAAGATCAATAAGATGAAACCGAACACTGGAATTATAGTGACCAAGTGTGGCCCCAAGAAAATATGAAAAATTGATCCTTTCTCCTTTTGTTGAAGAAGCGTGGTACTATGGATATGAGGCATTGGGTATGTTGTCAGACATGGTCAATGATTGGTTAGTTTTGCTGAATTTGAATTTTTTTAAAAAATTTAAATCTTTGTCATAAGGAATGACTTTCTGGGCAGGGGGAGGGAAGGGGCATTTCAAAAATGAATATGATGTTAAAAATTAAAGGCATCAATAAAACTTAAAAATTAAGCTACTAACTTAAAAAAAGAAAATTAAACTACTTTTTTATCTAAATACTGTAGGTGAGACAGAAAATAGGTTGGAAACAATCAATCATACTCCTTTACAACTAATAATGGACACATTATTGTCTAAGCATCATTTTGCTGGAGGCCAGTCCAGTTTGGCCTGTTTCTGTTGTATTATTGGAGGAGGGGTCCCTGAAGAATAATGAGACCATGACCCAAGCCCTTGAACTTCACATAAAACATTTGCACCACTTGAATACATTTATCATGTATTTTCATATATTACAGCTAGTTGTGTACACATCTTCTCTTCTTATTAGACATGACTATAAAATCCATGAAGGCAGGGATTGTGTTTTACCTAAACTCTTTACTTCCTCCTATGCCTAGAACAGTGTTCTGCACACAGAAGATACTTCATAAATGCATGTTTATTTAAATTGTCAAATAGGAAATTGCGATTCTATTAATTTATGAGAAAAAAGGGGTTAAAGTGAGAAAAGGTCTCATGAGTTGTCGTTTTCACAATCTATTTCTGGAAGTCTGCATCTCAGAAGTTCTGAATCAGCTGAATTCTCTGCTCCAGAACTGAGCAGGTGGATGGGAGTAGCAGCTGCTAAATTCTCTGGTGCCAAATTCTCTGGTAGTAAACATTTCACAAGTTCTCCCTTGCTCTCCCTTCCTTCCCTCCTCCACATTCTTCAGAAGGGGCAGTCCCCAGGAGCACAGCTGCAGACTTGAAACTAACAGCCAGGTACTTGGTCTGCCAGTTTTCCCAGCCAGCACCACTCGGGGTGCCAGGGCTTCCTTCAAAGTCCCAGACCATATTCATTGGAGAGGGGAAAAATTCCCAATCCAAATGAAAGACAGGAATTCCCTCTCCTACAAAGGAGAAGATGATCAATACTTCATCACTCCTCAGGATGGTTTTAAGACTGAAAAGATACCAGAGAAAAGCAGAGCCTTTCAGAATCTAATTTCTTCTGGGTCAGACAGCTTCTCATGTTAGGTAGGCATCTTCCTGACAGTCTTGGGTCCTTTAGAGAGGGCCCTTTTAGAGAGTGGGGAGGGGGCAACAAGCATTTGTAGATTCTGGAATTTTTACCTACTGGCATGGCATCATGGGAATTTGTTCAACCTGCTTTGGACTGAATGCTCCCAAATTGTTCTGCTGTGGAGAAGACCTCCAATCTCTGATGATGTAGCTCCTGTTGTTTCCAGACTTCTTTAGCCACTCCTCCTGTCCCTTCCAGTATCTTTCCTTCAGTGTCCCTCAGCCAATAAGGCACCCCCATTCCATTCCTAACTATCAGCAGTTCATCAAACCTCAATACAGCTCCATGACACTAACCCTGTGTGGTAGTATGAAAGAACACTGACTTGGGAACCCATGTTGGACTCACATCCCACATATGACATTCATTACCTGTGTGAATTTGGGGAAGGGGACAGTCATTTAACCTCTTTTGCTTCTGTTTGCTAATCTATAAAATGAGGGGCTTGGACTAGATGATCTTTGAAGTCCCTTCCAGTTGTATGATCGTACAAAAGGGCATTCTATGGAGGACGGTCACAAGTTGTTCTCCATTACCACTGAGGACAGAATAAGAGTAAATGGGTTAAAGCTACTACAGCTGAGACTTATGAAAAACTTCTTCACATTGAACACTGTATCCCTCTTGTGGGAGTAGAGCAGAATTTACTTTTTCTGTGAGAATCCTGGGGTATGTAATATACTCTTACTCTCAAGAGGGCTGTTACATTAGGAATGAAATGGTCGAGACTTTCTACAAAGAAATTGATATCACCCTCCAGATTAAATCAATATACACTGTGATCCTGGACTATCTCAAGGCAAAGGTGGGAAAAGGTGACAATGGAGGTAAGTATATGAGAAAGTGTGGCTTAGGAAGAAGAAATGAGAGAGGCCAAAGAACATACATTACATTGAAGCCTCATGACTTTGTATCATGCACTTTATCTGAGAAAATAATTGGTAGGTACCAGATATGGTGAGCACCGAATAATACCAAATAATAAAGAACAAGATAGATTATATTTCAATGGAGAGGCAGAAACTGTTACTGATGAGGAAGCTAACCCTGAGTTAGCTTTCTGTGTACAGACAGATTGTCAGCATGAATCTCAGAATTAATAAAAGAAAAAAGAAGGAAGAATAGTAAAAAGACATGGCATACAATTAAAATAATTTTAATTTAATTCTGAACTATTTCAATGAGTAATTGCCAATAAATAATGGAAATAGACAGTAGAAATGACCTTGACATTAACTACAGTAATTTCATCCACAATAGACCAGAAAACATCTGACTTATTTGCTAAATGGAGAGAGATGAGTTCCAAAGGCAATACTGGGTTAGAATATAAGCTTCTTGTAAAATCTTACTAAGAATGTTGATGAACCATCCTCCCAAACTCACCATTACACTATGAGCTCCTTTCAGAGCAAGGATTGTTTTTTTCTTTGTTTCTCCAGCCCTTAACACAATGTCTGGTACATAGTAGGTACTTAATAAATGCTTATTGAATTGACTTGTATGACTATGAGTAAAATAGCCTCATAAAGTAGAGAGAAGTAGAGGAAAATGAGGGGAAGACAAACAAAAGAAAGGTGGAAAAGATTTGTAAAAATTATTATCAGAACTATTTTCTCTATAACTTATGACATAACCTTTCTACACTTGGATCCTAATAATGTGCTGATATGCTTATAGAGAAGGGTTTTCATGAGCTGGAGCTCATGAATAGATTTCAGGGGGTCCATGGACTTAAAATTTTTTTGATAACTTTATTTCAATATAACTGGTTTTCTTTCTAAGTCTATGTATTTTATTTTATGCATTTAAAAACATTATTCTGAGAAGAATTCTACAGGCTTTACCAGACTGCCAAGGAGGTCTGCAACACATGAAAATGAAGAACTCCTGCTATGGAGGAAGTAGAAGCAGCACTAAAGAAAACAGAGAAGGAAAGTGTATATGGACCAAGTATATACAGAGAAGGTCCATGCTAGAGGCATATATCATGAAGGCAGAATTCATGACTTCAAAGATAACCATGAATATGCCTGAATGGTCCAGAATCGCAGGATATAAGGAATTCTCTAAGTAGAAGGCAGAGGAGTTAAAGCATTTATTGAAACTCAAAAGTAGCAGACCCATGGACCACTGTCCTCAATTTGACATCCTGGCAAGAATCTTCCAAAACCGTATGCCCATCTCACAATAGTGGCCATAGAAAAACATGGCAGCAAGCCAAGCCATACTGGTGCTTCCCCCACCCCCCCACCCCCGCCCATGCCAGGGCCCTCCAGCAAGAAGACCACCCACTGGCTTCAAGCCCCTGCTCAGCACACTCTGGTCTCCACAAGGGTCAGTCCTGCTCTTTTGTAGCACCTGCCACCGTCACCACTGCTTCCGCCGCAATCTCCAAGCTGTGTTCCAGCTAACTGACTGCTTCCTCTCTCCTTCAGCTCTTAACTGCTCTCACCAACTGCCTCACCAACTGCCTCTTAGCTCTGCTCTAACCCTTCAGCAAGCTCCTCCCACCACAGGCTTCCATTGGCTCCAGTCCTAGCCACACCCCCCAGGACCCTGAGAGCCCCGCTCCTGAAGCTCACTCAAATGAGAGGGGAAGATCTTCCCATTCACTGATTGCCTTTACAAGGCAATACAATTGTGAGGACATTGAAGAGCCAATATACAATATATCTAAAAGAGGGGAAAGACACCTTTGTATGGGGGAAAAAACTTAGACTTTATAAATACTGAAAAAAGAGACTGAGAACATGACCTATATGCCTACTGTTCCATCTATTCTATTCAAAATCTTTATGTTCCATTTATACACAAGTTGAAAGCATCCTTGAAGAAGGAATTAAGAGGGAACAAACAGACTTTCCCAAGTGACATCTAACAATGGATCACATCTTACCATTTTCCAATTAACTGAAAGCTATAGACAATGTTCAATCCCATTTTGCTTGTTGTTTGTTAATTGACCAAAAATTGATTCTATAGAACAAAATGCTATTTTATAGGTTCCTTTACAACAAGGTGTCTTCTACCCAGAGAAAACATCAAAATCATTCGAGATTCTTTGGAAGGTAAAACAATAGGAATAATCCTGATCAATGACCACCCTACAGAAATATCAAATGAATCATAAAGGAGGTATACACTCAATAAAAGTATTTGCAATTGTGGTGGAGGAGATTCTACACAGTATCATGGTTGAAGAGGGATTCCTCATTCCTCCTAGATACAGGATGAAATCCTCCAGATGTGCTACAGTTTTCAGATGCCATTGTGCTGATGGTATCAATTCCCAGAACATGGCAGGGCCTCTTGGAAGAGATTTGTAATCATTCAAAGGAGTTTAGCCTGTCTGTCCACACAAAGACCAAGTGGATGAAGTCTATTGCTTTGATTGAAATGTAGATTTGAGTGGACAGCCTACAGAACTTGTCTAATTAATATACAACTGGGACAAAAGGTAAATTGATAACAAGTTGGGCTCAGAGTTAAATAAGAGGAAAAGAGAAGGGCAGGTGGCCTTTAGGAAACTGGCTACTTTAGGCTACTTTAGTGACCCCAGGCATCCCATGGAAACAAAGGCCCATTTAAAAAAATACCAGCATTCTATCAGAGTTGCTATGTGGCAGCAAGACATGGAATTCAACAATCTCAGATGAATTTAAAACGCATGTTACATAGAGGGCAATGGAGAGGGTCATTGTGGGTATCAGCAGGCTGTATCCTATCACTAAAGAGGAATGCCAAAGAAAAACAAAAATAAAAGATATCATCAAGGAATTATGTGATAGAGATGTATGGTGGAGGGGGTGTGGGTAGGGATTGCAGGTACCTTTGAGATTTCTAAAGAAAGCACATTCCAGCAACATCCAGTGGATTCAATGTTCCCAGGATGTGGAAAGGGTATGGATGAGTGCCACAGGGTGGTCCGGCATGAATGTAATGTGCTTTGCTGGAGAAAACAGTCAAATGAATTTGGTCACGGTTCTATTTGAGTATTTGGATACTGCTGGGGGAGATTGTGGATTCCTGTTCTCTAAAAGCTTGAAAAACAGGACAGGAACCCCCCTACCCCACCCCCACCCCCAGCTACCCAGATACAGCTGGAGTGGTACCTGGAGGCAAAGGAATGGACAAGATGATCTCCCATTTGCAAACTATGTCACACATGCGGAAGGGTAGAAAGATGAAATGGAACTAAATGATCTTGAAACGAATGACCAGGGCTGGGCTCTCTGAAAAATTGTGCGAAACTAGTAAAACTTTTCTTTGGCAATTTTCCAACTCTGCTCTGTGTTTTACCTCCCTCTTAGGTCTACATTCTTATTCCTTTTTACCCAATCAACCTAAGGAAGGCACTTATCCTCGCTCTTAAATTGAAGTTAGCTGATCCCAGCAAAGATGTTAATGAACAATTAAGGTGTTAATTTATAATGGGGAGGTGGGAGAGGCTTTTAAGGTTTTTTTTCCCTCTACTAGTTCATGAAATCAGAAATCAGCCAAAATGCTGTGCTCCAAAGAGCTCAAAGAAAGAGCAAAAGTACAATGTACAATAATATTTATAACAGCTGTTTCCAGATTGGCAAAGAAACTAAGGGGAAACTAAGGGGATGCCCATCACTTAGAGAATGGCTAGACAAATTATGGTACGTAAGAGTAATGGAATAATATGAAAGGAATTGTTGACTCGACTTCTTGAACGACTATGAGCAAAAAAGTCTCATAAAGCAGGGAGAAAAAGTAGAAGTATCTTAAGGGCATTCAAGGATGAAAATGTGAGGAGGACATCAAATAAAAGTAGGAAGACTTGTATGAACTGATGAAGATTGAAGTGAGGAGAACCAGAAGAACAACTCAGACAAAAACAACAACATTGTCGAGAAAAACAACTTTGAAAGACTTAAGATCTCATCAACACAAATGACTAACCATGATTCCAGGGGACCAATGATGAAGAAATGTGGTAGTCTCAGGGCGCAGAATGAGACTACACTATTTTGGACACAACCAGTGCTGGAATGGGTTTTACTTGACTACCTAATGGAAAGAAGAAGGAGAAAAAAAATTTTTGTTTATTGAAAAACATTAAATTAAAAAAAGAAATTGGTATAGTACATCTTGTTAGCTTTTCAACATGGTGAATTTTTTAAAGCAACAAAACAATATCCACCCAGAAAAATTAATAAAAAATCCATCAAAAGTTAATCATATAAAATGCGCAGTTATATATTTATAGTAGCTCATTTTGTAGTGGCTAAGAATTAGAATCTGAAAGGATGCCCCTCAATTGGGGAATGGCTAAACAAGCTGTGGCATATGATTATAATGGAATATTATTGTGCTATAAGAAATGATGAGCAGAATGATTTCAGAAAAACCTGGAAAGATTTACATGAACTGATGCGCAGTGAAGTGAACAGACTCAGGAGAACATTGGATACAGTAGGAGCAATATTGTTTGATGAAGAATTGTGAATGACTTAGCTATTTTCAGCAATGATCCAGAGCAATCCCAAAGGGCTAATGATGAAACTAACTATTGGTCTCCAGAGAAAGAACTGATATTGACTGAATACAGACTGAAGCATGCTATTTTTCACTTTCTTTTTTTTTTATTTGAGTCTTCTTATACAAAATGACTAAGATGGAAATGTTTTACATAATTGTATATATATATAACCTATATCTGATTGTTTATTGTCTCATAGAGGGGGAAGGAAGGAAGAGGGGGCAGGAAAGGTAGAATTTGGAACTCAAAACTTTAAATAAAAATGTTTTAAAAATTGGGGGGAAAAGTTTTTAGCATTTAGTCACTGAACAGTGTTAAGTCAATCACTCTCAGAATGCTGGTTATTAACAGCTTGAACCCCATTAATTCTCTGAACCTGGGGAGGTTGGGGGAGGGAGTTATGGCATTCAGTCAGGCACAACCCAATTCTAGCTCCAAGTTTACATTACTGATGGGTGGCTCCTACCCATGTGAGTAATTTCGCCAGAGACAGAACTTTCATAGAACCAGCTTGGGGTAAATGTAAAGGAAGCTCATAGCCAGAAGTTTCAGAAGATAAGGCCTTATTGGCCTACCTGTTCATTTTAAACTTAGCTAAACAAGCCTTTTTAAAAAAAAGGATTTTTTTTTCCCCTGAAAATTCATGAAGAGCATCCTGGGGACAAGTAGTTGCGTTTGGCCCTTATATCTGTAGTTGAATGCCAGGTTATTTGCATTTTTGAAGGACATAGGATGGATGTGTACTGTTTTCTTTCCCATTTCCCCCACTATCCCTTTTAGCTCCACTACAAAGAGAAAAGCTTTGGCAGATGACATCCCCCTTGGGAAGGAAAGCCACTACTCATTTCCCTGGTAATGATGTAGTGAAAGAGTAAACAAAGACTTTGCCTGTCTGAAAGGTCAGCCCCATCCCTGTTCTATCCATATGATTATTACACTTTAGGCCTGTAAGAGAGATCGTCTTTTAATATTTCTCTGTCCCTTCCCTAAAGTAAAACAAGGTTTTTGCTTTTGGGATGGGCATTTAGTAGCTATAATAACTTCCTAATAACTCATCATTGATAACCAGCATCTGCTGTAAGATTCCACATGTTAGGGACCTGGAATACAAAGAGGTGTAAAACTTGGGCCTTGTTCTTTGGGTTTAGAGTTTAGTTAGTGAGGCAATATAAATACATAATTTTATTAAAAAAAAACCAAAAACATAACACATGGGCAAGAAAACATAAGGCTGGATATCCCTTTGGGACCAGCACTTCTCCCCTGGCAAAGTGTCCAGGGAAATAGATGTATGTTGTGAGAAATAACCCCTCTCGCCCAAATAGACGCAGTAAATTAGACTCCGGTTGAGTGAAGCAGATGGAACTTTAATGCATCCTGCAGGGCTGGTGTGAAAGAGACCCAAGATGAGCTACACACACACACACACACACACACACACTCTACAGAAGCGAGAGTGGGTCCTTTGTACCTGTTCCCAGCTGCCAGTCCCTCCTAGCTGATTCTGATTGGTGAGAGTCAACATAGTTCATAGACTTCCCAAAAAGCCCTACTGCATGTTCCCCTTAATGTGTTCCCCCTCCCACCTCAAGTAACACATGTTCACAAAATGGCACTAACCCCTCCTTAGGGGCATATGAGTTAATATGCATGAACCTCATTATGCAGGCCTGGTAAAGAGGGCCCTTAACTTTTGCTCTAGTTTTGTCCCCTGAAACCCCCCAATCTGTTCTCTGGAACTCTCTCCCCACCTTCCTCTAAGAGCTCCATAAATATAGCCATTAGCCTGACAAAGCGTGTTGACTGCATTCCTTGTTTACATAACCTTTGGGGAAGCAGTACTCATCCTGCTGACTCTTACAGTATCATATTATTATAAATATCTGCATCAGTATGTAATATTTCTCTTGGACCAAAAACTCCTTGAGGAAAGGAAATAGCTTTTAGCTAATATTTGTATTTCCATAGCACTAATACAGTATTCTGCACATAATAGCTAGCATTCATACGGCTCTTTAAAGTTTCCAACACATTTTATATATATTATCTCATCTGATTCTCTCAATCATATCTTGAGGGAGATGCTATTATTTTTCACACGAGGAAACTGAAGCTGAGAGAGATTAAGTGACTCACCCAGGTAACAGAGGGATGTGTCTAAAGTAAGATTTGAGCTCATGTCTTCCTGATTGCAAATCCAGAGCTCTTATGCACTGTGCCATCTAATAAATTAGTTCGTCAGAAAGTGTCCAGAGGTGGGGAACAAATTTTGTGAAGGGTCTTGAGTCCGTGTCCTAGGACATTCAATTGAAATAAGTAGGGATGCTTAGTCTGGAGAAGAGAAAGCTCAGGATGGGCATGACAGCGGTGTTCAAGTATTTGAAAGATCGTCGTGTGGGAGAGGAGTTAGATTTGATCCATCTGGCCCCAGAGGGCAGAACCAGGAGCAAATAGTGCAAGTTTCAAGGAGGCAAGTCCGGGTTTGATGTCAGGGAAAACTTTTCAGCACCTAGAACTGCCTCAAGAAGGGGTGGGTCTGGCTTTTGTGATATATCCTAGTGGAGGATGACTTTCAGGTATGAATTGGACTATATGACTACTAGGGTCCCTTCCATTTCTAAAATTCCTATGCTTCTATTTATCGGAAGAATCTAACCTCCTGTCACCCGCTGCTGCATTTTGGGAGCGTTTTGTTTGTTTGTTTGCTTGCAGCAACTCACTCCCATCTCCTAGACTTCCCTTAGAGCCAGAAAGTAAGGCTCATGGATCCCAACTAGAATCCTGTGAGGGCCTGCCAATTTCCCTAGAAAAATGTGTCTCCGCCACAACTGGGGTTTTTGGTATCCAATAAAAACACCATGAAAAGCTTTGATAGATGAGGACCAGGGTGCTGTCCTGGGAGGCAGGTATTAGTGGAGGGAGACAGAGACCCTGTGCCACTAAGGCAGGCTTCAGAATACTCTTGTTATGAGGTGAAATTTCTGTATTCTTTTATTTATTTACTTTGTTTTCATATGGTTACTTCTAGTTTGCAATTCTTTTGTGGAAATAATGTTGGATTTGCTAGCACAAGGAGCTGGATTTAGATCTCTACCAGTTACTACCTCCGTGGAATTTTGTGTAAATTGCTTAATCTCTCAGTTTCTTCATCTATAAAATGAGGGATTTGGACTGGATGACTTCTAAAGGCTCTTCTAGCTCTCAATCTATGATCCTATGAATCATTTGTTCATGTCCTTTACTACTTATTTTTTGGGAAATGGCCCTTGCCCTTATATATATTTGGGTTAACTCCTTATAGGTCTAGGTTATTGATGTTTTCCCCCTGAAATACTTGATGCAAGTATTTTCGCGCTTGATAGTTCTTTGCATTCTCAATTTATTGAATTTATTTATGCAAAAGCTTTTCAATTTTGTGTTATTGAAATGACCTATTTTGTCCATTACAATGACTTCTTTTCCTTGTTTGATTAGGAATTCTCTCCAAATTGTAGTCGTGAAAGGAACCTCCTTCCATTCTCTTCAACTTTTAAAATAATATTGACGAGGTGCAAGGTCACCAAAATGTTGGGGTGCAAGGTGTATGTATGTATGTATGTGTGTGTGTGTGTGTGTGTGTGTGTGTTGTAGTGTTGTCTTGAAAGAATTCATACAGGTTGTCTCCAAATCAAGTGAAGGCATTTATTCTGGATAACTCACCAAGCAGGCTCATCTTTAAGGGAGATCACGACCCCTTAAGGGCATAAGGGTGGCAGCTCCCTGTGGGAGACACGCAGTAGCCAGGGGAAGCTAGGGATTCTTATAGAAGAAAACCTGCTGTAGGTAAAGAGATGGGGTAATCAGGGATATGCAGGCAAGGGGCAGCAGCTCAGAGTTTTGATTCAATTGTCCAGCCCATTTGCCTAGGATAGAGGAGCCCCAGTTAGTTTCATATTTCATTGACCCACCTATTTGAATCTCATTATCTCATTGACCAGTCCATTTACCTAGGGTGGAGGGGCCTCTGTTTTTCTCATCATTTCCGGAAAGACTTCTGTTAATCTCATCATTTTCCAAATTCATTTGGGAAGAAGGGTGAGGGTCACGCATTCCTCATCAATATGACCTTTTATATTCAGGTTATTTCTGCTTGGAGCTTATTGTGATTTGAGGTATGATTGGTGCTCCAGACCCTTCATTTTACAGATGAGAAAACTGTGGCCCACAGAGGTCAAAAATACTTTCCATCTGAATTAAATATATCTCACTTGAAACTCACAGCTGCCTGCTGGTCAACAGCATTTCCATTTTGCAGATGTGGAAAATGGGACTTGGTGAGGTTAATGACCTGACCAAATTCAGACAGCTTGTAAATATTGGGGATCCAGATTTTCTGTCTCATAGGCCAGCTTTTTAAGCCACACTGTCTCCAGTGATTTGCCCAAGGTCACAGTAAGTACTTTAAGAAAACAGTGACTGCACATTCTAGTGTTCAGCTGATCTCTTCCCTTCCAGTTACTGTCTTTAAATTCTTCAAGATGTCTTGAGTTTCCCAAAACTTATGATCTCATCTGGACAGAGCTAGGAACATCATACCTCAGCACTAGCTCTGGAATTCCTGAGCATTTTTTTCTTTCCCTTGTCCCCAGTAAACATTCCAGACAGGAATTCAGAGTGGGGACATAGCACAGCCTAGTGGCCTTATACTTTCCTCCATTGGTGGGGGTGGGGGTGGGGGCTGGGGCTGGGGAGAGTAGTTGGGAGTGGGTCAGACAGTGTCTTTGGCACTTGAACTGCAATCCAAACTCCATTGAAGATGAGGTAGTCGTTGACAAATTACTTGATCCCTGAGGCAGAAACAGTAATTATTCTTTAAGAACCAGAAATTGTGAAGAAATGTGGATAACAATAACAACGGGTGACTATATGTTATAAATTATAAATAATTATAATTATTACATACTTATTAAATTGTATGATTATATTCATTATAATTGTTATATGATTATATTCATTATAATTGTTATATAATTATAATGATAAACAAAGCATTATATAAATTATAGTGCTTTTAAGTTTTGCAAAGCACTTTACACATATCTCTTTTGAGCTTTATAACAGCCCTGTGAAGAAGGTGCTATTATTTCCCCCATTTTACAGATGAGGAAACTGAGGTTAAGAGGTTAAATACCTTGCCCTGAGTCACAAAGTTAGGAAGTGTCTGAGGCAGGATTCAAATTCAGGTCTTCCTGACTCCAAGTCCAGCACGCTATGACTGAACCACCTAGATGCCAAGCAACACCATAAGCATAGCTATAACATAGTGTATGTGTAGGGGTGGAGCCACATTTTTCTTAGGAGGCTGAAAATTTTAAATTACCACATAGGTTTATGGATGAAACCATTGGCATATCATATAGAAATACATAATTTTTTCTTTTAAATAGTTTTTTATTTTTTCCAATTACATGTAAAGATGATTTTTAACATTCTTTATTATATAAATTTTTGAGTTCTAAATTTTCTTCCTCCTTTCCCTCCTCCCTCCCTAAGACAATAAATAATTTGGTAGAGGTTATAAAGAAATACATCATTTTTTTCCCAGAATGCCTGGGCCCAGTGAGAGGTTAGTCATTGAGAGAAGCTTCCAGGACTCTATTTGCTATGCAGTTGCATGACTGTGGGTATTACAGGGTTGTTGTTGTTTGTCTTTCATTCTCAAAGAGGATCACGACATCAGGAAGGTGATGGGGAGGAGGACTCTAGGGAGAAGAGAAGAAGCTGGTGTAGCAGCTACCCTGCCATTTAAGTGTTGGTAGAGGAAGTTTCTTCTCTGAGAGCTCCCTGTACCAATAACATCACAGGCGAATTGACAATTTATAAAATTAAAAAATTATGAAATGAGGGCAGGCATGCCCAGTTCTTTGGGTACTCACTGGGAAAGACCATAATGGCAGTGGGAAGTGGGGTTGTAATGACTTTAATAACCACAGAGAGTATAGGGGAAAAGAGTACAGTAAGTACCAAGACAAGCTGGGAAACAGGTATGGAAGCAGAGTTCCTGGGGGCCGGATGGGGTGGTGAAGGCAGGCAGTGTGAGGAAGAGGATGTGGAAGGAATGAGTCATTTACCTAGCGTCAGATTGGAGTTGGGAGCATTTGAACAACATAGACCCTTAGGAGATGGAAGAGTACTCAGGGAGCAGGAGTTTGAGGTCTCACTTTTATGTGGTTTGTTTGTTTTTTGGGAAATAGACCAATTCTTATTTGTGCCACTTTGTAGTTAGTTCATTAACAAATCCAAATCATTCTAGAGTTTTCAGTGAAACTTTAAAGTTAACTTGTCCAAATCATCTGAAAATTATCAGTACCAATTACCAGACATCTCTATTCATTTTTTATTTTTTTAGGGACACTGGAATGAACTTTCAGAGAGTTTCCAACAATACCCCAAACTAAGAGCCAGCAATGAGGATCCAGTCCTTCTATTATGCTCCAATTTTCCAATGACTGGACAGCCATGGTTTTATTTTAGCCTGATCTCAATCACGGTGTACCACAACTCTGCTGCCATTATCAACGACCACAATAACACTGCAATGATATCATAAACACAATAGTATGAATGGTATAGTAAAATAATCCATCTGGTCAGAGGGAGATTCAGGGGAGAAATTTTTTTTATTATCAATTACAACGTAGAGAGAAGGAAAATAGACATGTTAAACAAAAATGTTTAGTGGGTACTGGTGAGGCCAGGGGATGAAGCTTCAGCTTGACCCAACCTTCAAGACGGAGTCTCTCTCTCTCTGTCTCTGTCTCTTTGTCTCTGTCTCCCTGTCTCTGTCTCTCTCTCTGTCTTTGTCTCCCTCCCTCTCTCTGTCTCTCTCTGTCACACACACACACACACACACACACACACACACACACACGCACGCACGCACAAACAAACAACGTAAAACTATCCCAAACAATCTGCCTCACATGTAACAGGGTTCTAAACAGATACCCCAAGGGTTTGTCTAGTTTGGATTTCAAAACTACCAATCACAATGCTCTGAGTTTCCATTGAAATGAACTCCCCTTCAGACCAGTAAGCATTTCTGACTGTATCACAGTGAGAACAAGGACAATTTAAGATCATAGTTTTAGAGATGGAAGGAATATTTATAGTAATCTAGTCCTTATTTACTTAAAGTAGAAAGCCCCAGATTATCAAGAAACCATCAGGTGACAAAATAGCCTAAAATACAGCAAAAACAACTACCACCCAAGCCGTTTCCTTCCAAGCAGCTGAGAGGGATAGAATGGTACAGTAGAAGAGATCTAGGATCAGAGGACCTGGATTCAAATTCTGTCTCTATCTACTTATCTATGTGACCCTGGGTAACTCATTTAACTTGACTTGGCCTTAGTTCCTCATTTGCAAAATGACAGGTGTGTGTGTGTGTGTGTGTGTGTGTGTGTGTGTGTGTGTGTGTGTGTTCTGGAGCCTGAGAGCATTAGATAGCCTTTACAATGCCTTCCAGCTCTAAATCTATGGTCCTATGCTCCATGTAACCAAAGAAGGGAAGTAGGAAGTGAATAAGCGTTTATATAGTGCCTATTGTGTACCTTGCAGTATCTTGAGTGTCTGGTAAAGGGGATATACACCAGCTGCTCTCAGTCTCAAGGATAGAAACAGGTGTGATAAAACCTACCACGGATAACTAATAGAAGCGCTATGTCTTGATGCCTGTGACAACCAGGGTCTATTGTCACTATTGAGTCCCCTAAAGTCTTGCAGCCAGAGCACCCCACAAAAAGAGTAAGATCTCAAGTATTTTGTGGCACATCCAGTCCACTGTCTGCCAAGAAAGAGGAGGGAAACAGACTTTGCCATTCATTAGTCCTCTGAAATTACGATTGGTTCCTGCATCAATCAGAGTTCTATGGTCTTCCAACTGGTTTTATTGTTCCCAGAGACTATTTTTCCACAAAAATATAAATGTTCTACCTAAAACTAAAGGACCATGAATGGCTTCTAAATGTCTTTGCCTTAATTTACTCAAAAAGTTGTCCCTCAGGTGGCCTAAAAGAAACCTCTGGGGCCAAAGAGAGACACCAGTGTGACATTTTCTCACGATACCTGTGTCTGTTTCTATTTGGTGGCTTCACTGTGGACCTCTACTGCTTCTCTGCAGAAGGGCATGGAAGGCTGTTCCTCCCTCTCCCTACCAATGCTCCATTAGAATGTATGCTCCTTGAGGGCAGGGATGTTTTAATTTTCCAGCCTTTCTTTGAACCCCCAGTATTTAGTATAAAGTAGTGAGCATACAGCTAATGCCGAACATGCTTATTGGCTAACTGACTGGAATACCAACCTCTGAACCTGACTTGGAGAAGTCACAGAAGTGAGCTATTGACTTTGTTAAAGTTTCTAAAGACTTCTGGAAATCCGTCTCTATGAAGGGCTAGGCAGAGAGGCAGCTGGGTCATTGATCCACTTGGCGGACCAACTGTCCATGAGTCTTGTAACCAGAGCATACCCAGCTACTTGAAACCATTCAACCGACCAAAATAGACCATGTAAGGGCCATGTGGTTGACATCTAATATGCCACTCTCCTTCAAGAATGTGTAAACAGTGTCTAACTAGGGTAGTGATCCCTTGTGTCTGGGAGCCCATCCCCTTTGTGTTGTGGAACACAGAGCATCAAAGAGGCTCTGAAAATTATAAGCCTTAAATAACAAGCTGTTTTGGTCATTCATTCTAGTGGATGCATGCTAAATCAATGT
Source organism: Trichosurus vulpecula (assembly GCF_011100635.1). Lineage (NCBI taxonomy): Eukaryota > Metazoa > Chordata > Mammalia > Diprotodontia > Phalangeridae > Trichosurus > Trichosurus vulpecula. The sequence goes on from NC_050579.1 coordinate 183,980,384, forward strand.
GATGAATTAGTATAGACACTTTTTAAAACTTTGCTTTTAATTTATGGAATAAAACAAGCATTTCCATAACATACAACAAAAAGGATGCTAAACTGCAAATTTACTATGCACAAATTGCTATTCCTTTCAAATACACGACAAAATTATCATGTAAATTTTTTTCTTCCTCCCCTTCTTCCCCAGAAATGGCTACCATTAGACACAAATAGGTATATATGTAAAATTATTTTATCCATACTTTTATTTATCACTTATTTCTCTGGATGCAGATAGCATCTTTCTTCATATGTCCCTTATAGTTAATTTGGGCATTTATAATAGACAAAACAACATTCACTCAAAGTTGTTCTTGAAACGATATTGCTGTTACTATATGCAATGTTCTCTTGGTTCTGCTCATTTTGCTCTTCATTATTTTGTGCAGGTGTAGATACTTTTAAAAACTTTTTATCAGCTTTGGAAACTCCCACTATTAATAGAAATTAGCATCTACCCTGGAACTTGTAGTCTCAAAGAGTTGACAAAGGGCATCCAAAAGTTAAGTGATTTGGCCAGGATGGCACAGATTCTTTACTAAAAACATGACAATAACAATCTACCTTCCCAGAACCTTTAGAATCAAATCACTCTCACTTGTTCTCAAGAGAGATTCTAGGATTTTCTTCTAGGTTTTCAAAGAATCTCAGATGTGGCATTAAAATAATATTGCATAATTACAATTATATCATAGTATTAATTACTGAAACACATATAGTGCTTCAAGTTTCAAAAGCTTTATATCTAGTATATGTATTTATTCATTCTCCATAAGTGCTTATTGATTGATAGAGTTCCTTTTACAAATGAGGAATGATTTGCCCAGGGTCGCAGATCAGTTAGGCAGCTCAGTGGGTAGGGTGCTGGGCCTAGAGTCAGAAAGATCTGAGTTCAAATTCAGCCTCAGACACTTACTAGCTGTGTGACCTTGGGCAAGTCATTTGACCCTCTTTGCCTCAATTTCCTCATCTGTAAAATGAGCTGGAGAAGACTCCTAGGTCTATATCCCAAAGAGATCATGAAAAAGGGAAAAGGACCTACATGTGCAAAAATATTTATAGCAGCCCTTTTAGTGGTGGCAAAATATTGGAAATTAAGGGGATGCCCATTAATTGGGGAATGGCTGAACAAACTGTGGAATATGAATGTAATGGAATACTATTGTGCAATAAGGAATTATGAACAGGCAGATTTCAGAAAAAACCTGGAAATAATTGTGCAAACTGATGCAAAGTGAAATAAACAGAATCAAGAAAACATTGTACATAGTATCAGCAACATCATGTGATGATCGACTATGAACGACTCATCTCTTCTCAGCAACACAATGATTCAAGACAAGTAGAAAGGACTCACGAAGGAAAATACTGTCCACATCCAGATAAAGAACTGGTGGACTCAGAATGCAGATCAAAGCACTTTTTTTCACTTATTTCATTCTTTCTTATGGTTTTATTTACTTTTTATCTGTTTCTTTTTCCACAACTGTGATGAATATGGAAATACGTTTTACATGATAGTAACTATATCATACTGCCTACCATTTTCAAAAGAGGGGGAAAATTTTGGAATTCAAAATCTTGTAAAAATGAATGCTAAAACTTCTCTTAATATGTAATTGGGGAAAAACAAAATACTATTTAAATAATTTTCAAAAAATGAGCTGGAGAGGGAAATGGCAGACCACTACAGTATCTTTGCCAAGAAAATCCCAAAAGGGTTTATGAAGAGTCACACATGACTGGAAATTACTAAACAACAACAACAGAACCATTAAGTATCACATGTTGGATTTGAACCTTGTCTATCTGACTCTAAGTCCTCCTCTATATCCATTATACTATACTTCCTCCCTAGTATCTCTGCTCTCCGTGACCATAGGAAGATGAAGATAGGAAGTCCAAACTCAGTTGGTTCTCATTGAGGAGTGGATGTGGTTAGGGAGGTAGGAGGTATAAATGGAAGAGCATGGTTTTATCAATGAAGAAGTCTTTTTCTTCCCTATCAAAATTCTATCTCAGACCATGAGTTAATAATTGTAAGGCAATCTGAAAATAAAATACAGCATCTTTCTAGATTCCAAATGTGGTTTCAAAATGAGAAATCAGCTGCAATCACTGAATATTTAGCATTTTAGCCTATCAAAATTATAAAAAATGATTTAGTCCAATATCTTGATTTCATAGATAAGGATACTGAGGACCAGAAGGGAGGCTCGAGGTCACACACTCCACCAGAAGAGATGCCATGTACATTTACAAATGTAGAAAAAGATAATTTTGATAGGCTAAAATGCTAGTTGTGGCTATTGCTATTAGACTCCTAATCTCGTGCTCTGCCACATCTTGGATGCTACGGAAACAGAACACAGATATGATACTTGGTCAACAAAAAAACAAAAACAAAAAACTAGGTGATCTCCCCTTCAAAGTTCTTTACAATCCCATAAATTTCACATTTATGAGACATCTGCCTAATAGCAGCTGGCTGATGCAAACAAGCAAGTTAAGAGCCAACTAGGAACCTTCTCACTCTGATTCCAGTAGAGGGCGACAAGATTTCACTGATCTTCCCACAGGAAACAAAATGAGTCTTTAAAGATGTCCCCTGGCCTTCCATGCGTCATTCTTTACTATTGCCAACAATAATCATCACTTTCTCGTTAACAATAACCACACAAACTACCATTGCCCCACTTGTTCCGAAACTTCACAGACATCCTTGGACTTTATTCCTATCTAATAGAATAACTATATATCTACGTAGTTCTTTGCACCCCATCACCTCTCACCTGGACTATTATAATAGCTTTCTAATTCGTCTCCTTGCCTCAAGTCTCTCCCCACTTTGATCCATTCTCCACACGATGATAAGTAATTTTCCTTAAGCAAAGATCTAACCATATCCCTCCCCTACTTAATAAACTCCTGTGGCTCTTTATTACTTCCAAGATCAAATATAAACCCTTCTGGTATTTAAAGCCCTTTATAAGCTTGCTCCAACTTGCCTTTTTAGGCTTATTATGCACTATCCTTCCTCCTACAATCCACATTATAACCAAAATGGTCTTCTTGATGTTCCTCAGACATATTCTAACTTTAATCTCTGTGCTTTTGCAGACTATCCCCAGGTCTGAAATGTTGTTGTTAATATTATGAATAACTAGCATTTATGTAAAACTATAAAGTTTTCAAAGCACTTCACATATATCAACTCATCTGATCCTCACAACAACCTGGGAAGTGAATGTTATTATTATCTCCACTCTACAGATGAGGAAATGGAGGTTAAAAGAGGTTGACTTGCCCAGTGTCTGTCTTCTGCTTTGAGAGTTGCAAGTTTCTTTCAAAGCTCAGATCAAATACCACTTTCTACATGAGACCTTTCTTGACTTCTCCCTCATTCCCAGTGCAGCCTTCTCAAAATTATCTTTTTATACACTTGGAAATGTATGTGTTATCTCTCCTGATGGACTGAAAGCTCTTTGAGGGCAGGGCTAGTTTCTTTTTTGCGTTCATATCCCTAGTGCCTGACACATAGTAAGAATTTAATAAATCCCTCATCAATGAAGCTTCTTGTATGGACACTCAGATAACCAATAAGCATTTATTTAGTGCCTGTTATGGGCCAGGCATTATGCTGAGTTCTGGGGATGCTAAGACACAAGGGAAACAGATCCTAGTCTCAAGGAGCTTATTTTCCATTGTGAGAGATAATACGTACATGTATAAGAACATAAATGAGGCAGTACTGGAAAGGAAGCTGTTGTGGGTGGTGGAGGGAGAGGTAGATGGACAATTGGGGAAGTCCTGATGTAGAAATTGTCATGTGGGTTGAATGTTGAAGGACATTAGGGATTCAAAGAGAGTGATCTGAGAAGGGAGTGCTGTCCAGACAGGGAGGCAGCCACTGCTATGGGATGGAAATGGGAGGTAGAATATCATACGTGGGGAATAGCCAAGAAACCCAGTCTGGTTGGATTGTAAATTGTATAAAGAGGAACAATATGTAATTAGCTTAAAAAGGTAGGTTGGAGGGAGGTTATAAAGAATTTCAATGTCAGGTAAGTTTGTGTTTGATCCCAGAGGTAATTGGGGTAATATTAGAAAGAGGAGATAACTTTCTCTAAGATACAGACTAAGTCTTTGGAAGAGTCAAAAATATACCTCAGGATCTTCTATTTTTTTTTTGTTTTATTTATTTTATTTTTAATTTATGAAATAAAACAAGCATTTTCATGATAACAGTAGAATAACAAAAGATGATTGAACAAGAAATTGCAAATCTATTATGTACAACTTGCTTTTCCTTTTAAATATATAATAAATTTAACATGTAATTTTTCTTTTTTTCTTTCTTCCTCCCCCCCACTTTGAGATGACTACTATTCAGCATATAGCACAAACAAAACAATGTAAGAAGAGATACCCCATTTAAAATAAACTAGACAGCATAAAATACCTGGGAGTATACCTACTGAAACAAACCCAGGAACTATATAAACAAAATTACAAAAAAAAACCTTTTTGTATAAACAAAATCAGATTTAAATAATTGGAGAAATAGTAATTGTTCATGGGTAGGCAGGGCTAATATAATAGAAATGACAATTTTACCTAAACTAATTTATGTATTCAATGCCATACCAATTAATTTACCAAAAAAATTTTTTACTGAATTAGAAAAAATAATAATAAAATTCATTTGGAAGAATAAAAAAGTCAAGAATACCAAAGGAAATAATGAAAAAAATGTAAGGAAAGGAGGTTTAGCAGTTCTAGATCTTACAAGGCAGTAATTATTAGAATTATCTGGTACTGGCTAAGAAATAGAAAGGTAGATCAATGGAACAGAGTAGGCACTGTCGACCTGAAAGTTTGGTTAAAGGAGGCAAACAGGCTAGGTGATATGTAAATTCATGTAGTTTATTCCCTTGAAGCTAGCAGATACATGATCATGGAAGAAAGACAAGGTTTAAGTAACAATCCCAACTCCAGTTTATGATCTCCATATCATAGAAAGGAAGTTCTTAGGTGAACAAGACAATTGACAAGGTAGTGTCACTTAGAGATTATGATCACAAGATGCAAATGTCCCTAGAATATCAAGATAAGAGAAATCCCACTGTTCTGGTTGCAGACATCTTGTCACCAACGGGAAAGATACCCCTTGTCAATCTTATCTGGTCTTTGAAGCTACTGACACAGAAATGGGCATTTTTAGAACAGAGTAAAAGCAGTTTGGATGCTTTGGATATTACTGGGGTTCAAATAATCTGAAAGGATTGTCAGCATACAATTTACAGTAGCAAATAAATATAGTAACCTTGTATTTGACAAATGTAATAATGACTTAAGTTTTTGGAATAAGGATTCATTATTTAGCAAAGTGTTGGGAAAACTGGAAAGCAATATGGCAGAAATTGGACATAGATCAATATCTTACACCATTTACCAAGATAAGATCAAAATGGATACATGACCTAGACATAAAGAGAGATATTACAAGAAAATTTGAAGAACATGGAACATATTATTAGACTTACGGATAGATGAACAATTTATGAGTAAACGAGATAGAGAGCAAAGTTAGGCATAAAAATGATCCTCTATTTTCTCCTCTACCATAGATGGAATATACAAGAGCAAGAAAATAAAATCTCCAGCAACCTGAAATAGCAAAATGTAATAATTTTTTGACATGATGAATATTTATTATAATTACCGTGTGCCAGGCACACAGATTATAAGACCGTAGCTTTAGAGGCTTAAGGGCCCTTAGATGTCAATTAATCCAACCCCCACCTTTTTTTTTAACAGATGAGGTACCTACAGAGGTAGAGAAACCTGGCCAATGTCACACAGGTACTAAGTGATAGGATTTGTACCCTATTCCTTGTACTTTAAATTCAGAGCTCTTTTCATGATACTGATGAAGTCAGAGTTGGGAGAGCTGGTTCAAATGTGAAAGTATTCACTCAGACCTTCTCTGTAGCCTTTGGGAGCTTTATTGATGGGAAAGCTATGGGATAGCCCAGGAAGGACTAGCCAGGACTAGCAATTTACAGAGGGATAGAGCCTTGTTTTTATAAGGACAGGATAAGGGAGGCAAAGGGAAATTTTATAATACAGGGTGGGGGGAGACAAGGAATTCCATGGCCCATGGTAAGGGGAAGTTTGATGGTAGTTCAAGATAAGGGTCAGAGACTTTAGGACGCCAGGAGAGAACAACTCATCCCTTAGGGAACCTTTGCATCAAGAGACTTTAGGGCATCTCCAGGTCAGAAGATATACTAGGAAAAGGGCAACTCAACCCTTAGGGCACCTTTGTATTCACATTGGTACCATACAATCATAAAATAAGCATAAAATAAAACAGTTCCTGCTCTCAAGAATCTTATAATATAGTAAATTTTAAAATAGTTATCTCTAACTAGTTAAAATAGTTTTTAAAAGTTATCTCTATCTTTTACTACAATTGCATGTATATATGTTCCTGCTATTTAGTCCATTGTTATTCATATCAAAGCCTTTGAAATCTGTGATTTCCATAAATTTATGCTTTATCCCAACCATTGTTACAACTGATAATTTATCTGTTTTACCTGCATATTTAAATTGTCTTAATGTAACCCTAGGAAGGAAAGTAACTAGGAGAAGAAAAACATAGTATTTTAGCTTTGGAAGGAGTCTTAGGGATCGTGTAGTCTTGAACAGGAATCATCTTGTAGAGGGAGAAATGAAACTCAGGGATGCAGGGATCCCAAACCAAAGTTCCCAGGGTGAGGCCACCTGGAAAGAATTCATGGACACAAGCATTCTTTAAGTCAAGGAGGCAAAGATTTATTACGCTTTTTCAGTGGGCAAGAGTTCTTAGGGAACCTGCAACCATAAAGAGGTGCAGGGGGAATCTTTATAGAAGCTAATAGGGGATTAAGCTGGGGTTGGGGGGGGAACACCTCAGTTAGGTGTTTGGGGGTGGGATTAAGGAGTGGTTAAGGCATGTTCAGGGAGTGGTTAGCTCTTAAGGGAACATGCACATTTAGTATCTACTGAGCAGGCATATTACCCAGAGTTCTTTAGGAAATAGCCCACAGGGAGGTTACTAGGGGTGTGGTCTTTACTGTGAAACGTCACTAAGTTCACTACCAGTTGCGGCTAAAGGGGAATAGTTTCTCATCTAGTGTCTTGTTAGACAAAATACTATCTCTAAGATACATGTTAGAAAGGTCAGTGAATAATAAATATGTTTATGACTCAGTGTACAGTCACAGTTATCAGCATCCATAAATCAATCTATAGTTGTGCGTAGCTGCTTACGAAGGAAGAAGCAGAGATAAGTTGGGGCAGGCTGCCCTTTAGCTAGAGAGAGACAGACTGGGAGAGAATATGTTTTGAGAACTAGATGTGTTTATGAGAACTGGGTGTATTTTGGAATTGGGGTTCAGGCACAGGCACTCAAGCAGAGGCTGTTAGAATTTAGAGTCCAAGCACAAGCACCTCATCAATCTCAGACAACTGGTCATCCAGTCTCTCCCTGAAGATTCTCCAGTGACAAGGAACCCTTGTAATGTTAATGGGTTAGGAAGATCCCATTAATCTGCCTCAAGGGGAGCCCACTGGGTGAAGGACTTGCTTTGGGGGAAGCTTGTTTCCCCTTTGTGCGAAGGCTCATAGTTTTTGCTAATTTCTGATTAGGCACCGAGTCCAGAGAGTTGTGATACCCTCTGGCTCTGAGAAGGGCATATATACATTAAATTGAGGTTTTGCTTTGGGGGCTCACTTATGAGAAGGACCTGGTGATTCCCTGGTCCAGACTCTGAGTGGCCATTTGTTCAGAGCTCCCCAACTCTTAGAGATAAAGGCTCTCTCGATCCAGGGGGGTATGTAAAGTGTATAGCAATAGTGTTTTGGTTCAGGCAGTTAAGAACCCTGTCTGTTGGTCTTTATTTCTCTGCATGTATTTTCTCTGAAGTTCAGGGTACTGACTTTTCCCCCTGAACTAGTGAATGTAATTAAAGATTGTTGATCCCTTAAACAGCTATTTTTCCTGGTAAAGCAGACCTCAGAAACTGTGCTAACAGTCATCCTGGATATGCCACCTTTAGATAACTATAGTGGTTAAGTAGGTTCTCCTTATATCAAGCTGCAATCTGACTCCATAATCCTCCTTATTGCTCCTAGTCCTAGCATCTAAGGCTATGCAGGACAAGTCTGATCTGTCTTTCAAATACTTGAAGACATCTATCCTCCAAGTTGTCTCTTTTCAGTTCCTTTGACCAGTGCTCAGCCTTAGCTGGCTGGTTGAATAATTAACTGATTCCCTTGAAATTTGAATAAAATAAGGAGTTTGGTGTGCCTGCTAAACATCTTTTCTATGATTAAACATTTGCCAAAATTTGCTAGGGTAGCTAATGCCCAAATCCCCCTGGTTCTCAGAATATTCCCAATTCCTTTGAATGATAAATTGCATGCTTTGATTTCCACCCACACTGTAATACAAGGAAAATCAGGAACCCCTGAGTAACCCCTAGCTACTGACAAGCCCCCCCAGAAAGAATGGACTCAGATATCTTTGGCATTTAGCAAACCCCCTGGGACTCCATGACTCCACCAAGGAATCTCAATAGATAGGACCATCCCACTGAGAGATAACTGGACAGATCCTTCCTGGGAGATATCCCTGGGACTCCGTGACTCCACCAAGGAATGTAAATGAGATTATCCGATTATCCCACTAGTACAATAACCTGACTGAATCTTTTGATCAGCCAGGACCTTTGTTCCTCTTCCCCCCCACTCTGTACCCCCATATCCTATATAAGCCAAGCCATCACCCCAACACATTTTCCATTGATTTGTGGTGCCGTACCCCGATGGCCGCCGGCTAATAAATTCTCCACTTAAAACTTATACTCTGTGGTGTGTCTCGCTCGCTTCTGGTACAACAACACAAACATATATTTTTTCTCCAAGAAGCTCAAAGAATTTCCCCAAGTGGTACCTCTTAGTTAGCAGTCAGAGTTGCAGAGTTTCAGTCAGTCTTGGAAGATACAAGTAGAATTTTCAATTACTCCAGGAGTAGCATTTTAAAAGGCCATGTGGAGAGTGTTGGAAGTTAAGATAGAATGAAAAAGGGGATTAGTTTAAATGTATATCAATATTGCATAGGTTCCTGGTTTAACTTTCTTTGAGATTTTATTGAATTTTTAATTATTTTTCCAGGGGATGGTTCAGCCCACTAAACTTTATTTCCATTTTATGTGACAGGATAGCAGTGTTGTTTTTCATCCTCATTGAGGAATGACTAAAAATTCTCCCCTTGGAAGAACTAGGGTATTTGGGCATTAACTGCAGTGAATACCACCTCAGCAAACTTTGGCAAACAATAAATCATAGCAAAGGTGTTTGCCAGACACACCAAACCCTTAATTTATTCAAATGTCCAGGGAATCAGTTAATTACTCAACCAATCAGTAAGGGCGGAGCACTGGGTGCTTGAGTGCTGTGGCTGACTCTGTGGGGGATGTAAAAGATAGGTAATCAAACAACCCCAACCTATGAATATTTACTGAGCACCTACCATATACAGAGGACTGGGTTAGGTGTAGAAAACACTAAGAAGTCTGTCTCTACTCCCACGGGTCTGGTTGGAGAGAAAAGACCAATATACATGAAATAATTAGCAAAAACATAACAAAACATAATTAAGTGCTAACATTTTGATAAGAATTATAGAAATTTTTCCAAAAAAAAAGAAAAGAAAAAAAACTATAGAAATTTTACAAAAGGTGAAGGGGGTGATAAAGATTGATGTGGGCTAGAGCAGTCAGAAAAGGCTCCTTGGAGGTGAAATACCTTGAGCTAGACCTCAAATAACAAACAAAGTTTGGAAAGACCAAAGGGCACATTCCAAGTGGCAGGTCTTTTAAACCTGGGCTCAACGTATTTTCAAAAATGTTTCGATAACTATATTTCAATAAAATTGTTTTCCTTTGAAATCCTTATGTATTTTATGTTATGCATTTAAGAACAGTATTCTGAGAGTACATCCATAGGCTTCACCAGACTGCCAATGGAATCCATGAGGCAAAAAAAAAAAAGTTTAGAACCCCTGAAGTAGAAGGAAACAAGGGGTTTGGTTAAATAAATTTTCTGATTAGTCAAAGATTAAATAGAAAACCTCAGAGGCAGCATGCTAAAGTGGGTAGAGAACCGACTTTGAAAGCAGAAAGATGGACTCAAGTCAAGCCTCTCAGCACTAGGTTGGGTTCAAGGAAGCATCTGACAGATGGCTGTGTGATTCTGGGAAAGTTACTAACCTCTCAGTCCTCTGGGCAGCTCTCTAACACTACAGTACCAGAGAAGTTACCAATCTGCATTGGTTAAGGGAGTTCCCTATATCAATTAAGTCACAGGTCCCTAACCAGAAAACCATTTTTCTTTTGATTGTTCCCCCTCCCCCATTGGTAAAAATCTTAAAATTCATTAATGCATTTGCTTGCCTTAATAGAGTAGAATAAGTTTAGTTGAATATGTCTCTACTGACTAAGAATCTGGTAATTCCAGAGGGCAGTGATTTTTCTCACTCTATGGAACTATATATGTTATTGCAGAAGGCATAGGAAGTGGGTTTGACAAAAACAAAGAAACACAAATAACTCCAGTAAATTGAGAGCTTCAGTTCATCCAGATTTTACTGCATTAGTAAAACCCCCAAGATAGAGTGCCTTTTCCAACTACCGCCCTCCCCCCAAATTAAATAAAAATCTTCTCCTTTGCTGCATTTACGGTATTAGGAATAACCTCCTCTTAGTGTGAATTACTAAATAGGTAATGGATGACGTGGAAATGACCAGGGAGCCTTACAAATGGGTGACAGTGTTAAGAGACAGAGAGATCAGAAAACAAGGAAATTTGTCTTGAATTCAAGTGGCTGACATAGAACTGGGACTGTTACTGTGGAGACCTGCTATAAATATCAGTCTTCCCAATCCAAAAGGTTTCTGTAAACTTGTCCTTCATTCCAACCAATGCTATACCCAACAATTTGCCTCCTGCTTGATTTCACTTGGTTGCCTGAATGGTCAGATGGTAAAGCAAGGAAAAAAATGGGGAGCTAGAGATAGCATGTTCTAGTGGAGAGGTGAACACTGATTCAGGACACCAGGGTGGGAATACTCTGATACTTTACTCATGGGACTGTGGATAAGTCACTTATCCCCTCAAAGTTTTACATTCCTCATCTTTAGAATTGGGGTAATAATTCTTGCACTATTTGCCCCCAAGGTTGTCATCAGGAAAGCACTTTGGAAACCTTGTGATATATAACCCATATCTATATAATGCTTTAGGGCAGCTAGGTGGAGCCATAGTGCACAGAGTGCCTGGCCTGCAGTCAGGAAGACACATCTTCCTGAGTTCAAATCTGCCCTCAGACACTTACTAGCTACCTGACCCTGGGAAAGTCACTTCACACTGTTTGCCTCAGTTTCCTCATCTGTATAATAAGCTGGAAAAGGAAATGGCAAACCACTCCAGTGTCTTTGCCAAGAAAACCCCAAACCGGGTCAGGAAGAGTAGGACACAGCTGAAATGACTGAACAACAAAATATACAGATACACAGGAATGCAAATACAGATACACATAGAAACGCAAATTTACCTGTGTCTTAGAGGGTTGCCTGTGGGCACTAAGAAGCTAAAGGGCTTGTCCATAGTCATAAAGAAATTTTGTGTCAGAGAAAGAAACCTAGAACCTAGATTGTCCTGACTCCAAAGCCAGGTCTTTAATCGTTATACTATATTGTGTCTCAAAGCGCCAGGTGAGGCTATCTATTAAAGTGTTTTTAGGAGTGATGAAATCCAGAAAAGATGAGTTAAAGGAACAAAATGTAAAAAAAAGTGCTGATGTCCTAAGATTTAAGATGGAGCCCAAACTTAGTGGATTAAACAAATTGCTTCCAGAAGAATTTAAAAGTTAGCGGATCTGCATAGAAAATAGAACAAAAGCACTCTTTTTTTCCCCTCGAAGTACATTTCATTAAAGGTTTTGTCCTTTGATTTTCTTTTCCTATTCTTTCTCTTCACCCTCTGCTCTTAAGGCAATTGAAAATAGTGCTTGGGTTCCTAACCAAATATTTTTTTTTTTTGGAGCACTGTACCCATAGCTTTCCTCTCTAGTTCTTCCAAGGAAATCTTATAAATGCAGCCAGTCACAATAGGAGTAATTCAGAGTCAGCGTTGAACAAAGGTGCAGCTCCCATCCAAGCAACCTATCCCAATGGGAGCTCAATGGCTAAAAAAAAAGGCCCTAAAAGATTAAGCAGGAAGTCACAATATCCAGGCCACAGTGTGGTAGCCCCTTGTTGTTTCAGATTCTGCTAATCTAATACGGTACATTTAGAAAGAGATGTCAGAGAATTCCAGGAAGGCTTACATACAGTACCCACTTGAGTGAAACCAACCTTCTGAATGTTCAAATCTCCCACTTGTTAAAGGTCACTTATTCCATGGATTGAAGGTTAAATACTTATGTGTTCTACCAAGGAAAAGTGGGAGGTAATTGATAACACGCTACAGTATGCATCTTCTCTCTAAGTAGCCCTTCATTGCTTGACATAGAGGGGGGAGGGGCCACAGCAATGCAAATGATGGCGGAATCACTTCCATTGTGTGGTGTTGAGTACAGCAGCAGAGGTGGTGGAGTCAGAGATTTGGAGTAAGAGAACTTAAGTTGGAATCTCAGCTCTGCTGCTTATCTGTGTGAAATTGGAGGAGACATTTCATCTGTCTGAGCCTGCAGAAGAAGAGGTTGGACTAGATGACTTCTACAGTCTCTTCCAGCTCAAAATTCTATGAATAATCATAGCTAACATTTGTTTAATGTTGTTGTTGAGTCATGTCTGACACTCTGTGACCCCGTTTAGGGTTTTCTCCTATTTTTTCATTCTTTTGATTGTTTGATTCTTGATGTCTCATAGAGTCATTAGCTTCCACTTGCCCAATTCTAATTTTTGACAAATTGTTTTCTTCAGTTAGCTTTTGTACCTCCTTTTCCATTTGGCCAATTCTACTTTTTAAGGAGACGTTTTCTTCAGTGTACTTTTTTTTCTATTTTGTCAATTGTATTTTTAAAGAAATTGCTCAACTTTTCTTCTACCTCTCTTATTTGACTTTTAAAATCCTTCTTGAGTTCTTCCAAGGAGACTTTTTGGGCTCGAGACCAGTTCATATTCCCCTTTGAGGTTTCAGATGTTGTCCTCTCCTGGATTTGTGTTTTGATCTTCCCTGTCACCAAGACATTTCTCTATGATCATTGATTTTCTTTGATTCTCCTTGCCCATGTTGTTTGCCTTTTTTCTGGCTTTTAAATCTGATCTCTGCTTCTGGGGCCCAGGGAGCACTGTCTCAGACTTCTTGTGCTGGGGGCTAGACGCCTAGTTACTGGTTTTCTGTGGTGGGGCCTCAGGTGCTGGCAGCTGGATGTTGTATTGGTCTGGTAGTTTACCTGCTGCTGAGTTGGAGCTGGTGTTGGTGGCTGTTGTGTGCCTGGTGTTGGCACTTGCCTGCTCCTCCATCCTGGGGCTCAGGATCTCCTACTGGATTGCTGAGGTGGGACTTGCTGCTGGCTTGCTGGGATGCCTCCCATCCCCTTCAGGCACGGCAAAAGGGACCTTTCCTGTTAATCCCCCTTGCCTCTTGAGCTAAAAGACTGCTGTACCCAGTCTTTCTGCTGGCTCCACTATTCCAGGATTTTTCCAGGGGCAATATTCTCTGGGTTTTTTCAAAGTCTATAAGGGAGGGTGACAGCGACTTACTGCTTACTCTGCCGTCTTGGCTTTAAGTAGGGGGCTTTCAAACACTCAGTCTGTGGGCTGATGGCCCTAGAAGCAGCTGCTGCCACTGCCACAGGTCCTGCTCAAGACTGCGCTTCTCTCTCACCCAGTTCCAACAGACCCGGTTCCTGCACCAAGAGGTCTGGGAATCACCACTGCAGCCAGGGATTCAGTTCCATGGGGTCTGCTCCAGCTTTGCTATGGTCAATTCTATGCTGGTGCAGCCTGAGCCCTAGGCTGTGCTCCTGTCCCAACCAGTGCAACAGACCCTTCCTATCGACCTTCCAGGTTGTCTTGGGCTGGAAATCTGCCCTACAATGTCTCTTTGTGGATTCTGCCACTCTAGAATTTGTTCGGATTCATTTTTTAGAGGTATTTGAAGGTGTCTGGGAGAGAGCTCAGGTGCGTCCCTGCTTTCACTCTGTCATCTTGGCTCCACCCTCCCTCCACCCCCCCCCCCACCCCATTTAGGGTTTTCTTGGCAAAAGGTAATGGAGTGGTTTATCATCTCCTTTTCCAGCTCATTTTATATATGAGGAAACTAAGGCAAACAGGGTTAAGTGACTTGCCCAGGGTCACACAGCTAGCAAGTGTCTGAGGCCAGATTTGAACATGGGAAAAAGAGTCTTCCTGACTCCTGGCACTGTCTACTGGGCCACCTAGCTACAGCTGACATTTACATAGTGCTTACCAACATGCCAGGCACTACCCTAAGCACTTTACAATTACCATCTCATTTGATCCTCACAACAATCTGGGGAGGTTGGGGCTGTGATTATCCCCATTTTACAGATAAGGGAACTGAGGCAAATAACTTTTCCTGGTTCACACAGCTAGTAAGTATCTGAGGCCAGATTTGAACTCGGGTTTTCCTGATTCTGGGCCCAGGTGTCTGTCCACTGAGCCATCCTAATTGCCCCTATGATCCTAATGATATTTATAGAATATAACAAGACAGGAAGGATTTTAACTGATACTGGCTTATGAATTTGTCTGGATTCCTAACAAATCTGAACTCTAGCCTCAGGTTGACAGATCACAGAACCTCGTCAGACCAATCCAGAACCTGCTTCTTAGTCCTATCCTGCTCTCTCTGGTAAATACCTTGACTCTATTGATAGCCTCTTGCCCCAAGTCAAGTAACCCCTGTGTTCTGAAGTGAAAAGAGGACACAGGCAGGCAGGGGAAGGTGGCATGGTGGAGCATGCAGGGGAGGGGAAGAGGATGAGCTGCTCTTTATACCTCTTCCCTAGGGTGCAAAACAGGCCTTCTTAAGGTTTAGTGTCACTGAATTTAACCCCATGACAAATATGTGCTTGGTCTTGAGTTACAGCTGACCTTTCTTCTTGCTTCTCCTGTTTGTTTTGATTTCTGTGCAATGATGTCTGCTCACCTGCCCTACAGATGTCTTAGGTAAAGGCCTAGGCTCAGTGTTCCTTCACTGCAGCCAGCAGCCAAATATGACAGCCTCTGTAGTGTAGATGTCTGTGGACACAAACATATCTAGGAAGCCTCTTAGACTGTGGTGCCTTCACATAGACACTGAGCCTCTGCAAGCTCTGAGCATTGGTTGCCAACACTTCAGCTTCTGCTTCTTGGGGAGAGAAGTGGATGCCCAACTCTTGAATGAAAATGACCTGCACTAAGGTATGGTCCCTGTAGGAGTATGAGAGCCCTAAGGCCCAGAGAAAGCATCAGGTCACTCTCACTTAACTGGAGTGAGAGTGATTGGAGAAGTCCCCCAGGCCAATTGCAGTGCTCCCTAACTTTCTGGATCCAGTTGCTTATGAGTCTATATCTCTAGGAGCTCCAGCCAGTCTAGATCAAGGTGGTTTTCTGCTTGTAAGACTTGATTGTCCATTTGCTGGCCCCATAAGACATGCCTTACTTGCTAAGCCCTGGTGACATGAGAGTGTCCATATACCAAAGGTGCCCATGTCAAAAGGGATGATAATAGACTGTGCCAACACCTTCAGGGTTCTATATAGAAACTTCCCATGGAATAGGCTGGCCTCAATGGCCCAGTCCTATAGCTAGTGAAATTTAACAAAAGGGTAAACTAAGGCAATACTCCAAGCAAAATAACATTTATTAGCAGAGGCCTGTCAATAAATGGGTCAATGACTTGTCTCCTTTTATGCCAAAGACCCCAAGCAAAAGGATAATTTGCCCTTATAGGTTTTGGAGAGTACAGAACAAAAACCAGAACAGGGTCAATGACTTCATGGGATTGAGGGCAGCATGATTGGTTACAAAGCTGAGGTGTAGGGAACAACAAACATGATTGACTGGAAGTTTGGTAATGGGGGCTATCAATGACCATCCTTTTTCTTTCATGAGACTAAGAAATGCTCGTTGTTAGAGTCCAGGTACAAAGGTCTCTTTGTCATCTTGATGGTCAAAAATCTGACACTGCATAATAACCCAATTGTCTGCTGTGACTTAAAGGTAGTTCAATTCCATTTTGGCTACCACAACTCCCAGTACTTGTCGTCAAGCCAACACTTCTCCCAGCCCTTTTTTGGCTTGATGCTGTAAAGATAGTAGAACCCATTCCCCTCTGTCACATGCATCCTGCAAGGTCAGCTAAATTCCTTAAGGCAAGAATATATCAGTGATTAACAGGAGAACTAGATTTCTAAACTTAACTCATTAAAGAGCAGCTGAATTCTGAATGAAGTTCAGAGACAAAGATCCATGACTTGAACAGTTATAGGACAAAAGCAATTCATTATAAATAGGATCAATAAGAAAATGACACAGAATCAAACTTAATCTTCTCACCTGGAAGGCAAGGCTGAAACCAAGTTTGCCAATGCTGTACCATTGGTCTTACTGGCAGTGTACTCAGATTGAGACTTAACTCTGGTCCCCAAAGGCCCTGTTCCAGTCTTCATGGGCATCTTTGCTGTTTCTATTCATTTAGCTTAGATCTCAGAAAAGCTTTGCAAGTTTGAGAGGGTCTCCTCACAAACCCTCCCTGAAGAGGGTTTGTGCCTGTCCTGTGGGCTGAGTGGACCATCCTTGGCCAGATGCCCACAGCCATAGTTAAGGAAGAGACCCTAATACCTCTGCAGCACCTTAATTCCCTAACCTTTTCCTCTAAAAATTCACCTTTTTATACCAGTAGCTGGCAGTCTGAACCCTGATGGGACTGAGGTGCGTCTGAGAATTTCCTGGAAACACTAGCAGCAAATTCTTTTGCAATAAGACATTGGTTGTCATGGATACAATCAAGGGATGACCTCTCCAGGCCAGACAATCACTAGAACATCATGATGCCCAACTGTTACACCCTGCTTCTGCAAATTCCTGATATTCTGGAATTCTGGGGCTCTAGTCATTAAGTCAAATTCTGCAACTGTCTACAATCTGGTAAGAATTCAAGATTTTTTTTAAGTTTAGAAAACACAAATTGACACAGCCTGAGGAGTATAATGCTTTTCTTATCCTGGAAAATTACCCAGTTTCTTCCCTTTGTCATCTTGATGGCCAAAAATCTGACACTGCATAATAACCCAGTCATCCACCATGACTTAAAGGTAGTTCAATTCCATTTTGGCTACCACAACTCCCAGTACTTGTGGTCAAGCCAACACTTCTCTGGCCACTCCCCTACCCATTTCCCTTTAATACCAAGACTTTAGGTATGGCCTCACAACAGTTGAAGCAGATATAAGGACTTCCACAAATATCTGACTTCATCAACCCGGTTCTAGCTGTGCCCATGCCCAAAGGTTGTACCTATTTTCTGCTGAAACAGAAAACCCGAGCCCTCAAAGAGTTTCTAAAATCAAATTTTTGTAGAATCAGACTCACGTGAGAGGTTCATTCAATTACTGACCTCTCCTACTCCGGTCTTGTGAAGAAGAAAAAAATGAGGACTCCCACATCAATGCTATAATACACAACTGTTTATGTTTCTTCTCTTCTCCCCCATTCCCTTCAGCTTTTCTTCAACTTCTGGTCTGGAACCTATTCTAGTGATCAAATTAGACCTACAAAAAACCTGTAGTTCAGTAAGATTTGGGATTGGGAGAGATGAGTAGGGAGAAAAAGTCTGGACAACACATATAACTCCATTGGGTCCTTTGAGAAATATGGGGTGGTCTAGATGGCCACTGAGGTCCTTTCCAATTTTCAAATTTTGAAGTATATACAATTGAGCTCTACAACACTCAGTAATTTATAAACTCTATTTTTCTTTTAAAAAGTATTTACTTTTTTTGGTAGCGGTTGGTTTTTTTTTTTTAATGTCCTATATTTCCCAATGTTTCCTTCCTACTTTCCCTCTCTTATCAGAGGGCCACCCCTCTTAACAAGGAACAAAAGAGGAGAAGGAAAGAAGCAATTCAGCAAAATTCTGACGTATGCAATCAAAGCTCCACCCTCCTCACTCCCTACAAAGAAACGGAAAGGGAGAGAGAACTGTCTTCTCAGCTCTCTTTTAGGGTCCACCTGGGTCATTATAATTTCAAAGTATTCAGTTTTGTTTTTTCTTTCCATTTACACCATCATATTCATTGGGTATACTGGTAAATATTTAATAATTGGCTCTCTGGGATATATGTGTGTGTGTATGTATGTATGTATACACAGACATAATACACAAACATTTATACACATAAAGATATGCACATATATTATTAACATAATATATAATACACAATACAATATATGATATACTAGATATAATCTTGTTATATTATTATATAATACACATTTATTTATAAAGATATATACATGTATACTTCCCTATAACACTTTAAAGTTTAATCTTCAATATTAACATTTTCCCCATAACTTTCTTAAGTTTAAACAACCAATAAAACAAAAAATAAATCAAGCCCTGATTTGTAGCATTTGTAGATTTCCAAAGTGAAAATTTCATATTGGCTCTCCCTGAGCCTGTTTGAGCTGGTTTCAGCACATCACTAGAGTGTATTTTCCTAATTCTGCTTACATCTGTTTCAACAACCCGGGTAGCAGCTTCTGTGGGGGTATAAGATTCACCCACAGCCAGCACCCAGAAAGCTGCCAACAGCACAGGTTCTTTTGATCTGCTTAATTAAGGAAAGCAAGGTGAAGGGGTTGACAAGCTTACTTTTAATTCAGCATTCAAATATTATTCAGTTAGTTCAGGGGAAAAAAAACCAGCACCCTGAACTTCAAAACAAAATGCAAACAAATTACAAACATCAACAGACTTTGTCTGATCCAATCCCAACACATAGTTACCAGAGTTCAATAAAGTTTCAACATCCGGGTTTACAAGCTGGAGGGCTCCTTAGCTACAGCTGCCCGGAGTCCCCTCATCAACACCATCTCCAGAGCCCCGCACAAATGGCTCTATCCTCCCTTCTTATAGGGCTTCAGACATCAAACACCATCTGAGTCACCAGAGCTCAGGCTCTGGTGATTGGTTCTTGAGTTGGCCCCTCCCCTTAGGACCCTGAGAGGTTCACATCCACATGGATTACGTTAACACCTAATGGGGTTTGGGCCTGGGGCTTAGGACCTAGTAAAGCTCACTGAGATAAACTGAGTCACTCAAAGAAAACAAAGGCCGTTCTGGTTACAACATCACTCCAAATCAATTTATGTAAGTCTTACTAAAATTCTCTATATTCATTATTTCTTATGATGTTGTAATATTCAGTTACCGTCATGTACCACAATTTATTTAGCCATCCCCTCTCCTCCCCAATTAACGGGTATTTAATTTGTTTCCAATAATTGATTATTACAAAAATATTTCTATAAATATTTTGGAATAGATGGACTCTTTCTTTTCGGACATTTACTTCCTTGGCATAGCAGCTTAGAATTTATAAGCCATTTTTTTTACAGAGCTGTCAAACTCAAGAGTGGTTGTACACCTTGATGGCAGCTTAATTTTCTTTAATGTTTCTGCCCAAGACATCCAAATGTTTGAGCCATCTTTGTTCACTTACAGTAGCAGAGGTTTTGCCAAACTTTAAGTGCCAGTTTGAAAGACAGTGATACTCTTGGAACACCTCAAACTGGCAGGCGATGAAGGTGAAATTGTCTTGTAGTAGGACACCCCTGCTATTTATTAAAGACTTGCAGAAATTCCTGGGGCTTAAAGTGTATCCAAAATTCTCTATAATACCCTGTCCATAGTCCTTGATGGAAGGACCAAAATGCTCAAAGGCAAAGTTTTATAGTATGTTAGAGACTGAGGTTATCTGAGTATTTGTGCCAATCTGCAGCCTCAACAAAAATGTATTAGAATGCCAGAAATCCTGCTTCATCTGAATTTTCTCACTTTTGGAAGAGGGGGGTTGGGGTTTGCTATTTTTGCTATTTTGGTACTTGGAAGGTCTATGTAATTTTTCTTCATATTTTTGTTGTATACATCCTGGTCATACCCATTACTAGGCTTTCTTTTTATTTTTTTTTAAAGCTATTGCTTCTTGCAATACTTTTGAATTTTACCTTAAAATTATTGGGTTCAAATGTTTGAATGATTTAGTTTTGCATAGAACTTTTTAGCATAATGTTATTTGTCTCCATAAATGCTTTGTTAGGTATTATTAGCATAATACCTACCCTTTGGGAATTGGCAAGAGCATGGCAAATTTTAACTTTTCACTTTGAATAGGCTCAAATCTTTATTAAATGTGTTTTCAGTAAATAAATTGGATTCTTTTTAAACTTTCAAATTCATTCTGTGAATATTTCTTTTACCTGGAGAGTTTAACCCATTTAAAATTAGTATTAAACTTTTAAAAGTTTGTCTTCAGTCCTACAAGCCTAGTGCAGTGGAAAGAGAATTGGATTTGTAGGTTAGAGGAGGTGAATTCAGATTCTAGCTCTGCTACTTCATAGATATGTGGCTTTGGGCAAGTTTGTGAACTTTTTTGACCTTAGTTAAGGGGTTGGACTGGACCAGGAGTTCTTATCCTAGAGTCTACAGACCTGTGGATAGCTCTGAGAAGGGTTTCATAGGCTTTACATGACTGTCAAAGGGCTCCATGAGACAAATGTTAAAAGCCCCAGGGCTAATCAAATCAACGAGTGTTAAGTGCCTACTATGTACCAGGCATACTGGATACAATGATAGGCAAAAACAGTCCCTGTCATCATGGAGCTCACAATCTGACTGGGGAGACATCATGTAAAGAACTATATACAAACATAATCTCAGAGCAAAGGTGCTAACATTAGGGAGAAATGGAAAAGGTTGCTTGCTGAAGGTAGAATTTTAACAGAGACTTGAAGGAAGCCATGAAGTGGTGACAAGGAGGAAGAGCATTCCAGGCACAGGTATTTGGGCAGCCAGTGAAATAGCATGGAGTTAGGAGATGGAGTGTCTTGTGAAAGGAATAGCAAGGAGGCCACTGGATGGTAGACTATAGAGGGGAATAAGGTGTAAGAAGACTGGAAAGGCAGTAAGAGGCCAGGTGGTGAAGGAAACTAGATGACCTCATAAATTCCTTCCAGTTTTTAACTCTCTAATCTTCTTTGTTAACACAAATTTCATCATTCAACAAGCACTGGGAAAATACCTACTTCATGCCAGACACTGTGTGAGGGGCTGGTGATACAAAGGGGGAAAAAAAAAGGAATAGGCCCTGTCCTCTAGGAGTTTACATTCTATTGACTGAGGTGTGTGTACATGTATTTGATAATGGGGGGTGGGGCATTCAGAAAACAAAATAATTCCATGCAAAGTTCTTGTCCTCTATTGGCTCACTCTTACTCGTGATACTGTATAACCTTTCCTCTAGCTTGGTGGAGGTAGAGCTATAGAGATAGACTAATACTTTTTTCATGAAGATATGCCTTCGTGAAGGTATGGAGTTGAACTCACACCTTCCCTTCTTCTTAACTCTATGCTAATTCTTACAGTCATTGGGGGATTTTCCCTTTTTTTTTTTGACAGGTAAGTTTTGAATCACAAAAGTTTTATCTTATTAGCAACATAAAACTGTCACCTCAATCCAGTCACATGACCTATTGTCATTTCTCTTTCAGGCCTATTGTTCTGGCTGATGTTGAGGCCCCAGCCCTATACACCTATTTAAAATCAATTGAAGGTGGTGACTTTTCAATTGACAATCAATTATAAAATTGTCAAGGATAGTTAAGCCTCTTGATAGGAGGAGGACACAACTAAAAGACAACCTTCTGGAAAAAGGCAACATATTAGTGTCTGAAAGGCTTACTTAGTTCTGGTTCAACAAGCACTTCTAGATGGTTCTGTGCTACTCCCAAACAATTGGCATCAAGGATTCCTGGTGATTGCTTTGATCTATTTAGAATTCCCTTTGATCATAATACTGCATATTTCCAATATTGGACTCTGAACCAATTTAATCACCAGTTTATTTCAACCAAAATAATGGTTTGACAGGCACACAGCAATTCAACCTCTTTCCCTCTCCCCTGCTCCCTCCTACAACCTCCTACCCCCACCGACCCTGTTCAGAAAATCCCTGACATCTGACGTAGGGGGATTTATAGGTTTAGTGGAAATTGCTTTCTCCCGCTATCCAGATTACATACTGTGGGAGGATTTTTTTTTTGCATGAGTAAACACCCTTCTAATAATGAACAGACCAATAACGTCTTGAGAGAAAAAGAATCTACTTTTTCTTTTGCCTATTTTTGCCGAGAAAAGCTCTGGTAGGCTCTGGAACCCCTGAATACTATCCCCAAAATGAAATCTGGCCTCTTCCTTTTGTGGTGGGGATGGGTGTTGGCCACTGAAGGCAGAGTCCACTGGCAAGGAAGAGAAATACAGGAAGTGTCTAAGAAGGGCAGGTGAGTACATATTTTGAGAGACAGAATGTAGGAAAATATAGCACTTATTTCTTGGCACCCTGTACCATTACAAGGTATATGGTATGGAAGCCTTGTAGGAGGATAGGTGGAAGGATTCACTTTCCTTGCTCCTTGGGCTTTGGTTTATCTCTTTATATGATAGTTGAAGTTATGTTTGATTTTTAGTTCTCTGCGACAATGCTGTGGCGTTCATTCTTAGGTGTCTTAGCAATACGCCTTGGGTGAAGGGGGCTGGCATGTTGCTTTTTTCTTCTTCTTTGAACCAAGGACATTTCCTTTTGTTGTCTGTAAACCAGACTCAGAATAGATCTGCTAATCCCAAAATGACTGGTTGAACCCCTTGGTAATGAGGAAAGGATTCTCATATCTAATTAGAATCACAGACCTTTAGAGCTGGAAGGGACCTTGGAGATGGACTTCTAGTCCTTAGAAGACCTGGGAGGAAAGGTGATTTATTTGGAATAGGGACATAGGAGGTACTTAAATGTTTGTTGAATTGAAGCATCTGAGGTCATTTAGGGAGCTAGTGGCAGAGTCAGACCTGGACTATACCTTTTGTCCTGGATCTCTTTGGGGGGACTTTGGAAATGGAAGCGAAAACATCTCTTTGAAGTTAGATGGAGAGCCAGAGGGATCAATGACATCAGCCCTAGTGCCTGCTAATGGGAAAGGAAAAGTAATTGAATTGGCTGCAGATGAGCTCTGGAGGCGATTGCCAAAAAGAGTACGTGCTAGCTTGTACGTCCCACCCTACCAGGCCCTTCAGGCTAGCTAGTCTGGCTGAAAAAGGGGGCCAGATCCTTCCTTCCTGATGACACAGCCTCTTCCATCTCATCTTGGGCACTTACTAGGGACCTGATATATCTGCAAGGAGAATGATGTCACCTGATATATCTGCAAGGAGAATGATGTCACCTTAATTTTTTTTTTATTAAAATGCTTTTACCTGAATTCTTTTCCCAATCCACAAAATGTAACCAGAGAAAAAAAAAACAAGGAACAAATTGGGGACACTGGAGCTGGAAAAAACCTTAGAAATAGAATTCTAGAACTGGATAAGATCTTAGGGAATCATCCTGTCTATCCCTTTCTGCCCCCAACTAATTTAAAACCTGGGGATACTGAGACCAGGAAAAATGACATGTCTTGTCTAGGCTCACACATCTAGTTTATGGCAGAGCTGGGTCCTACAGACACTGAGTTAAGGATTTATTTTTTTAATTATAAATTTATTTTTGATTTTTAGTTTGCAACATTCAGTTCCACAATTTTTGGGGTTCCGAATTTTCTCTCGTTCCTTGTCCTCCCCCCTCCCTCCCAAGATGGCATATAATCCAACGTAGGTTCTACATATACCTTCACAATGAACTTATTTGCATAATAATCCAGTTGCAAAGAAGAATTATAACCAATGGAATGAATCATGAGAAAGAAGAAACAAAACCAAAAAAGAAGGGGAAAAAAGAGAGCAAATAGTTTGCTTCAAACCTGCAAGGGAGCTTGGAAGGGAGATCAACCCCATGATTTTACTGTGGGGTAGGGAAACCAAAACCTAGAGAGACTTAAATGACTTGTCCAAAGTTAAGTATACCTAACAAGAAAAACAAGATTTGAACCCAGATCCCTTTGACTCCAGCTCCAGTGCTCTGTCCTCTATATTTGACTCTCTATTAATCAACAAGAATTTATTTTTTTATTCCATATTTTATTATTTAATATTTTTTGGTTTTCAGCATTGATTTCCACAAGATTTTGAGTTACAAATTTTCTCCCCATTTCTACCCTCCCCCCTCACTCCAAAATGGCATACATTCTGATTGCCCCATTCCCCAGTCAGCCCTCCCTTCTGTCACCATACTTCACCCACCTCATCCCCTTTCCCCTTATTTTCTTGTAGGGCAGGATAGATTTCTATGCCCCATTGCCTGTATATCTTATTTCCCAGACGCATGCAAAAACAACTTTTTTTTGAGCATCTGCTTTTAAAACTTTGAGTTCCAAATTCTCTCCCCTCTTCCCTTCCGACCCACCCTCCCTAAGAAGGCAAGCAGTTCAACATAGGCCACACATGTATCATTATGCAAAACACTTCCTTAACTATCTTGTTGTGAAAGACTAACTATATTTCCCTCCATCCTATCCTGTCCCCCTTTATTCAGTTTTCTCCCTTGATCCTGTCCCTTTTCAAAAGTATTTGCTTTTGATTACCTCCTCCCCCATCTGCCCTCCCTTGTATCATCCCCACTTTTTTATCCCCTTCCCCCTACTTTCCTGTGGGGTAAGATACCCAATTGACTGTGTATGTTATTCCTCCTCAAGTCAAATCAGATGAGAGCAAGATTCACTCATTCCCCCTCACCTGCCCCCTCTTCCCTTCCAACAGAACTGCTTTTTCTTGCCACTTTTATGTGAGATAATTTACCACATTCTCTCCTGCTTTCTCTCTCTCTGTCAATATATTCCTCTCCCACTCCTTAATTCAATTTTATTTTTTTAGATGTAATCCCTTCATATTCAACTCACCCTGTGCCCTCTGTGTATACACACACACACACACACACACGTGTGTGTATTCCCTTCAACTACCCTAATGCTGAGAAGGGTCTCATGAATTACACACATTATCTTTCCATGTAGGAATGTAAACCAAACAGTTCAACTTTAGTAAGTCCCTTATGATTTCTCTTTCTTGTTTACCTTTTCATGCTTCTCTTGATTCTTGTGTTTGAAAGTCAGATTTTCTATTCAGTGCTGGTCTTTTCACTGAGAAAGCTTGAAAGTCCTTTATTTTATTGAAAATCCATATTTTGCCTTGGATCATGATACTCAGTTTTGCTTGGTAGGTGCTTCTTGGTTTTAATCCTAGCTCCCTTGACCTCCAGAATATCATATTCTGAGCCCTTCAATCCCTTAACGTAGATGCTGCTAGATTTTGTGTTATCCTGATTGTGTTTCCACAATACTCAAAATGTTTCTTTCTGGCTGTTTGCAGTATTTTCTCCTTGATGTGGGAGCTCTGGAATTTGGTGACAATATTCCTAGGAGTTTTCTTTTTGGGATCTTTTTGAAGAGGCGATCTGTGGATTCTTTCAATTTCTATTTTACCCTCTGGTTCCAGAATATCAGGGCGGTTCTCCTTGATAATTTCTTGAAAGATGATATCTAGGGTCTTTTTTTTTTGATCATGGCTTTCAAGTAGTCCAATAATTTTTAAATTATCTCTCCTGGATCTATTTTCCAGGTCAGTGGTTTTTCCAATGAGATATTTCAAATTGTCTTCCATTTTTTCATTCCTTTGGTTCTGTTTTATAATATCTTGATTTCTCATAAAGTCACTAGCTTCCACTTGCTCCAATCTAATTTTTAAGGTAGTATTTTCTTCAGTGGTCTTTTGGACCTCCTTTTCCATTTGGCTAATTCTGCTTTCAAGGCATTCTTCTCCTCGTTGGCTTTTTGGAGCTCTTTTGCCATTTGAGTTAGTCTATTTTTTAAGGTGTTGTTTTCTTCAGTATTTTTTTGGGTCTCCTTTAGCAAGTCATTGACTTGTTTTTCATGATTTTCTTGCATCTCTCTCATTTCTCTTCCCAGTTTTTCCTCTACTTCTCTTACGTGCTTTTCTGAATCCCTTTTGAGCTCTTTCATGGCCTGAGACCGATTCATATTTTTCTTGGAGGCTTTTGATGTAGGCTCTTTGACTTTGTTGACTCATTCTGGCTGTATGTTTTGATTTTCTTTGTCACCAAAAAAAGATTCTAGAGTCTGAGTCTGAGTCTGCATCCTTTTATCACTGCCTGACCATGTTTCCAGCCAACTACTTGACCTTTGAGCTTTTTGTCAGGGTATGATTGCTTGTAGAGTAAAGAGTACTTTGTCCCAAGCTTTAGGGGCTGTGCTGCTGTTTTCAGAGCTACTTCTACACAGCAAGCTCTGACACAGCAGCACTCCTGCTCCCCCAAGAACCACCAAGCTGGACCACAACCCAGATCCAAGCAGGGCAAAACAGGCTCTGCACTTCCGCTCTGATCCGCCACTTAATTCCTCCCACTGGGTGGGCCTGGGGCTGGAAGCAACTGAAGCTGGAGCTCTGGAAGCAGCTGCAGCACTGTACCACCTCCACTGCCCCCAAGGCTGGGGCTGACTGTGCACTCTCACTGTGTTCCAGCAGTTTTTCCACTAACCTGCTCTGTTGTCTTTGGTGTTTGTGGGTTGAGAAGTCTAGTAACTGCCACAGCTCACTGACTCAGGGCTCTAAGGCCTGTTGCACCTGGCTCCCAGTCTGGTTGGTCCTGGCGCCCCACACTGGGCTGTGCTCCACTCCCAACACCATGAGATAGACCCTTCCCAGCCACCATCCGGGCTGTCCTGGGCTGGAGCCCTGCTTCCCTCTGCTATTTCATGGGTTCTGCAGCTCTAGAATTTGTTCAGAGTCATTTTTTACAGGAGTTTGGAGGGACCTGGTGGAGAGCTTAAGTGAGTCCCTGCTTTCCAGTTGCTATCTTGGCTCCACCCTCAACAAACATTTATTAAGCACCTACTATGTGCCAAGAACTGTGCTAAGCACTGGACATATAAAGAAAGTAAAAAACCCCACGAAAGTCTCAGCCCTCTAGGAGCTCACTTTCTAATGTGGAAGACAACATGCAACTCTGTGTGTGTGTGTGTGTGTGTGTGTGTGTGTGTGTGAGAGAGAGAGAGAGAGAGAGAGAGAAGGTACTTTCAGAGGGAAGGCATTAACAGTATTGGAAATCGTCTATGGGAGGTCAACTCTGTAAAGGGGTGGGGGTGGTGTTGGTGGGGTCATGGAGGAGAATGGAAAAAGCCTCTTGAAGAAAGTGAAATTTCAGCTGAGTCTTGAAGGAAGCCAAGAGGCAAAGGCGAGGAGGCAGAACATTATGGGCATGGGAGACATCCAGTGAATGGGCAAGGAGTAAGGAGATGGAGTAACAGGACTGTTATTGCTGCATTGCAGAATAAAAGGAAGGGGCTAAAGCATGAGAAGACTGGAAAGGCACACAAGGGCCAGGTTGTGAAGGGGCTTTAAAGTCAAACAGAGGGTTTTCTATTTCATCCTGGAGGTAATAGGGAACTACTGGAGTTTATAGAGTACAGGAGCGCCATGCTCAGACCTGAGCTTTAAGGAAGATCATTTTGTCCTCTGAATGGGGAAGGACTTGACACAGAGAGACCATCCAAAAAGCCTATTGCAGTAGAACAGGCATGAGGTAATGAAAGCCTGCAGTAGGGTGGTGACTGTGAGTGGAGCAAAGGGAATGTGTAAGAGAGATAATGGGAAGCTCAAATTTTTCAGGACTTGGCAACAGACGGGATTTGTAAAGTGAGGACAACAGGGGAGTTGAAGATGACACCTAGATCATAAACCTCAGTGACTGGGAAGTTATTGAGCGCTCTGGACAGTAATAGGGAAGTCAGGAAGATGGGAGACAGTAAGGAAAGAAAGATAATAAGGTTCAGTTTTGGATACGTTGAGCTTGAGGTGTGTATAGGACAGCCATTTTGAGATGTGCCGGAGAAGTCAAGGATTAGAATTGAGAAAAGGCCACGATATTTGGTAATTAAGAGATTATAGATGACTTTGGAGAGAAGTTTCCTTTGAATAACTGGCACCAATTTCTCAAGGAATTTAATGAAGAAGGGGAAGTGAAGTTTAGTCATACCTTTTTTCCCCCATTGTTAGATGGGGTCTGTATAGACATTCTTGAGATCATAGGCTCCCAGAGCTAGTCAGAAGAAACCTTATAATCCATCCTGGTCTAATACCTTCATTTTAAAGATGGGGAAATTGAGTCGCAGAGGGGTTAAGTGATTTGCCCAAAGTCACACAATCAGTGGCAAAGCCAGGTTTCAAGCTCAGATCTTCTCCCTCCCAATCTAGCACTCTTTCTACTATACCAGATTTTTAGATTATCTAAAACATTTTTGTTATTATTGAGTCATTTCAGTCATGTCCAACTCTTTGTGACCTCATTTGAGGTTTTCTTGGCAAAGATACTGGAGTGGTTTGCCATTTCTTTCTCCAGATCATTTTACAGATGAAGAACTGAGGCAAACAGGGCTAAGTGAGTTGCCCAGGGTCACACAGCTAGTAAGTGCTGGATTTGAACTCAGGAAGAACATGCCCTTCCCTTAAGGTTACAATGATCTTCGTAGGCTCCCTTCATTTTTTTCTCAACCTTCCTCACACAGACATGCATATTCTAGTATTAAAATGAGACTATGCTTTACACCTGCAAGTATCATAATCTAAAGAAATACAAGAGATAGGAGTCATACTTCCTGTTTTCTATGGAAAAAACCCCAACATTTCTTTTCTAAAGCTTTAAATCCTTTAAGGCCCAGCCTATTTTTTTCTAAGTCCTAGCTCTTTAATACCTATGGTCATAGGATAAGTAGGATTGTTCAGACAGGTAGGAGGAAAAGCTGGAGAAAGAAGTGTCATGAAAACAGAGAGAGGACAGAGTATCCAGAAGAAGTAGGTAATGAACAGTGTCAGGGGCAACAGAGAGGTGAAGAATAAGGATTGAGAAAAAGCCACGAGATTCAGTCACAGGCAATTCGTGGCAGAGTTGGGAATGGACGTTGAACTATGGTCATTTGTTACAACTCACTAGGAAAGCAGATAGTAACTGGTGCACATCGTGTCATCACTCTTGCTCAACATCACAGAGACTGCCAAAATACTCATTTAAGGTAATTCAAAATAAGACCAACTTCCATAAATCCCAGGCCAACTGGTGGGATATAAATTAGTTCCATTTTATATCTCAAGGAATAAAAACCTAGCAACATATGCCTTAGAGCTAACTCTACAGGGTTAATATACAAATCCCTGGTCATACACACAAAAAAATGCAAAAATACATGAATCGTTCAGCTCCCATCATCTACCCAATTCCTCACTCTCTATTATGACCTGAATATTTATGGTTAGTTCTTTGAATAATGAATTATTTTACTGGATTGCTAGAGTCAAAAAATTCATTGCTTAGTGGCTAGCCTATGGGCAATGTCAGTCTCTCTATACTTAGCAAGACTGCTCCTTAGAAAGCAGACAAAGACTGATATTCCAGCATTGTAAAACCTACCAGAGCTTTTCCTTCACTTTACCAGGGTAACTTTTATATTGCACGAAGAAATGAAAGAACAAACAAACTAGAATTGAGTAGAAAAGGGCATTATGTGTTGTGTAACTCCATTAACCATGCCTAAAAAGCTAGCTTAGAATCATAAAACATCAACACTAGAAGGAATCTTAGATATAGTCTATGCCAGCTCCTTCATTTTACAAATAGGAAAACTGAAACCCAGAGAAGTCAAGTAAGTTATTCAAGATCACATAGTGAGATAGTGACAATGTCAAGACTAGAACCCAGGTTTCCTATTGTTGTTGTTGAGTTATTTTGGTTGTGTCCTGTTCTTGGTGACCCCTTTTCGGGTTTTCTTGGCAAAGATACTAGGGTGGTTTGCTATTTTCTTCCCTAGCTCATTTTACAAAGGAGGAAACAGAGTCAAACAGGGTTAAGTGACTTGCCTAGGGTCACACAACTAGTAAGTACCTGAGGCCAAATTTGAACTCAAGAAGAGGAATCTTCCTGACTCCAGGCCTAGCACTGTGCTGCCTAGCTGCCCCTTCCTGACTTACAGTCAAATGCTTTTTTCGTTACTTATTACTTGTATGACCTTGGGAAAATCATTTCATACCTCTAGGTCTCAGTTTCCTCATCTGTAAAATGGGGGTTGGACTAGATGATATTTAAACCTAGTGGTATCACTAGGTGATATTTAAAGTCTAAAGTCAGCTCTAACTAATTATGATCCCATGATTCCTCCAATTGGACCATGATGCTATAGCCATGCTACCCCTGTCTGCTTGTTGGCAGATTACCTAAATTTCTTATGGATCAAAATTCCATTTGTTTAAAATAGGATTGATCATGCCTTAGGCACCATCCTTCCTTAACTGGATGATCACTTGAAATCCTTCTTTTATCTTCGACAGTAATACTCTCAAAGAAATTCATACTTCAACTAATCCATGATCTCATCAGTGTGGTGCAAATCACATTTGTTGAAGTGTTAAATGCAGAGACTGCATCAGCTACTCAAAAATGGCAGTGTATATTGCCTGAGATTGGGTCTCAAATTCCTAGGTATCTCTTCCATTGTAGGGGAGGAGGAGGAAGATAATAAGAGGAATTTTTCCCTCACTCTCTTGCTAGTCCAAGGGAGAGCTCACAAAGTCCCAAGACCCTCAAAAAAGGAGGAAAATGAACGAGAGTGGTGGTGAGAACAATATCCTAACCCCCCAAGCCTTAAAAGGTACTGATCATCACCCCGAGCAAACTCGATTGACTCAAGGGACTAAAGGCTGTTGACATCATTTCCTGGTTGCCTGAATAGAAAAAAAGCCACAAGGAGTTTCAGCATCTCTTGAATACTTGGCTGGTGAACCATAATGGGCAGCTTAAGTAAAGGGGCTTTGCTCAGCTGAATCAGCTCAAGGGATCCTCAATATCTATCTTTGTTGAACATCCTTCTCCTCTATAGCTAAGAAAATCTACATTTGTTAATTATTGAATGACCTATAGGTGTCTCATTTTGTTTTAGCATTGAACTAGCAGGAGACTGTCCTGGGTTCAACTTAGCCTAGAGTAAGAACAGAAATTATTTCTCTTCTCCTGACTCAATAATCAGTCTTCTTTGGGACGGCCCCTCCTTTCACTGGAGCCAACAGATCAGCCAGTAGCCCCTAATTTTGTGTACCATTTAGAGACCTGAATGCATATTTAGCCCAATTAGACCTTGTCTTTACTACCAACTAAGAATCTCTGATCCTACCTGCCCTTTGGAAAGAGGCCAGAGCATATGTTTCTATAACCAATGTTCCATCATTACTATGAAACCAGAGCACATGTTCTATAGGCTCGCCCCTCTTTCATTCCGTAGTACTCATAAGTTGCTGGAACTGAAAAAACAAACAACTTACTACTTGAGGTCCCCTTTCATCCAATGAACTTAAAATCACAACTCACACATACAGCATTTTTAAAAAATCTTCTTTCTTATTATGATGAACTTGGCAAACAAATATTTCCTTATGGAATTGTAACTGGGCTTCTACCTAAGCCCTGGGGCATTTTGTGCATTGCCGGTTTACAGGAGGAGATGTGACTCTGGATTGGCAAAGAGAAAGCTGAATGTAATTATGTATGCCCCAGTGAGGGACTTACTGAGTTGGTGGCAGAACTTGTGGGACATAGAAAAATGAGAAGCTGGCCCCATCGTATCTTTGGACTTGCTCAGCATTTTAGATTCTAGATTGCTAGAATGGATCTCTTCTGGGAGAAAGTGTTCTTTGTTTCGGGGTTCAAGATGAGATTCATCTTGCTCTCAACTAAAGAGTGAATTCAGTTTTGTGTATTCTAATTTGTATAGAATACACAAGATTGTTTTATATTCTAATTTGTATAACTTCTCTGATTCCTGCTTGCTGTTTTGATTTGGTTACTATTTGTTTTCTGCAGGCTCCTGGTTTATCGTTTGGTTGATCAGAGTTCTAAAGTCTTTCAAAGTTGGATTTCTCTATAGCCTTGTTACTATTATATAAATTATTCTGGTTCTCACTTCTACGCTTGTCCTCCTACATTCCCTAACAATTGTCATTTTTCTTTTTTTATCATCTTTGTTAACCTGATGGGCATGAGATGAGACCTCATAGTTAATTTATTTTATTTATTACTAGTGACATTTTTCATTTGGTTGTCAATAGCTTGGATTTCTTTCCTTGAGAGCTGCCTAGTCAGATCTTTTCACCATTCATCTGCTGGAGAATGGCTCTTATCTCATATATTTGTATCTATGTCCTGTATCTCTTGGATGTTAGACTTTTATTAGAGAAATTTGTTTCAAATATTTTTCCTCATTAACTGTATCCCTTCTGATTCTAACTGTATTATTTCTGTACAAAACTTTTTCACTTTTAAGTAAACAAAATATTGCATTTTGTCACCCATGATACTTTCTATTTTTTGTTTGGTCAAGAACTCTTTCCCTATGTATAGCAGATAATTTTGTTTTCTCTCTGCCTTTGCTTATTCCTTCAAATTCTTTTTCTTGTCTTATTTCTAAGGCTAACATTTTTAGAGCTCTATCACATTAGAGAGGTGATGCAGCATCTTTACATCTGACCCTATGCTTTTTACATCTTTGCTTTACATCTGATCTCATTGGAAAGACCCACAGCATTTCTCCATTATGGGTACTGTGAGCTCTTGGCTTTAAGTCAACAAGCAATTACCAAGCACCTACTATGTGCCAGGTGTTATGCTAAGAGGGAGCTGGAAATACAAAGAAAGTTTAATAAAAGTCCCTTCTCTCAAGAAGTTCACAGTTTAATGGGGAGAATAGACAGTATTTACTAGAAAGATCACAGTCTAATAATGATGACAGATATTCTTTATTAATCTTTATTATCCCTCTGCTTTTAAACATTCTGAACAGAAATTGGTATTATATAACGTTAAAACTTTATATCTATTGATATATATATGATTTTTATGTTTTGTTATTAATATGGTCTATTATGTTTGTGGTTTTCCTAATATCAAACTATATGCACTTTAATATTCATAAATCTCTTGTTTTGCAATAGGCCTATAAGATAGAATAAGTATTATATTTGATATATGAGACACTGAGGCTCAAAGTAACTAGGTCAGCATCACACAGATAGGAAGTATCTGAGCTGGGATTTGAACACAGGTTTCATGATTTCAAGTTTAGCATTTCTCTCCACTACAACATACTGCCTATGATAGGCCTAAATAAAAGACATACAGATTATCGCTAGGCCCATACCTAAGTTTTTCCAGATTTGTGGGCCTTATCAGAGCAAGCTTTCCACTGTCATAGCCTTTGAGACTTCAGGGTTACCTCTATGCCACAATGAGAGAGCAGAGTAGCATTGAGTGGAGAGAACATTTAGTACTCAGTTTCTGTTAATGAATTTATAAAAAAAAAAAATTTATATAGACCTGATCTGAGCATGACTGGTGGTCCTATGGTTAAAAGACCCGTGTAAGGAACTGTAATTCTTGATGCCCACCGTCCCCCTTCACTCTTCAATCTTGTCAAATACTTTCATTGGCTTCAGGCATGCTGCATTAAAGAGATCATTCCCACCCAACCTGAAGTTAATAAAAGTTGAGGCAAATGGCCGAGCTGGTTTTCAAATTTTGTAACTCACACCTTGCATCTGTGTTGTGAGTCCTCCGCCTCAACAACCAACTCAGGGGAGTCTGTTACCCCCCCAAGACCCAGGCCTTTGCCTACCAAAGGGCCTGATCTTGCGGACAATGAATGGGGCGGGAGCCAAAGGTGTTGAGTGACTCCATTTATTATTTCAGCAAGCAGCATTTTTATGTCTTTGGTTACGTAGGCATTAGGGCCACCCTGGTTCCTCCTACTCTCCTCCCCTTCTCTTCCCGAGCTAACCCGAAGCTCCCTGAGGTCAGGCAGTCCAGGCAAAGAACTGGAAGTTCCATGTGCTCTGGCAAGCCCAGACAGAGAGCCGGAAGTTCCATGTGCTCAAGCAGGTCCGGGCAAAGACCTGGAATTGCTAGGGAGGCAACAAAGGTGAGACCCCTCCTCCTGGCTCCACCCATATCTCAGAGCCCTGAGTTTATCTCAGCAGGCCCCTGGGCATGGAGGTCCGAAGAGGGCAGGCAGGGCTCTGCTCTAACTCAGCCATAACACATCTGTAACTCACACCTTGCCCTCTCTCACTTCTAATGGGAGGATGATCTAGTTCCTGACTGCCTGGATATTTGACCACCAACCTTGCTCTGCCATCTAGTACTTGGGTTCCTGGTAACTATGTGTCTGCCTGGTTTCTGACTTACTACTTGAGCTGACCAATGCTATTCATTGACACCCTGAGTCCAGCCTGCCCACCTGGTTCTGATTCATTGCCTACTCTGACTTCCCAAATCTGCTAGGCTTTCTCAGTTTTGCTGAGCCCAACCCTTACTCTGTACCCACAAACCTCTGGTGCCCATGGTCACTACCTAAACCCTTGGCTCCGTTGCTAACCTTGTTTCTAAGGAAACTCCTTAACCGCTAAGTGCTCAGCTTTCACATTATAAGACAGTAACAACTAATATTTAGGCATTTTTCTAAGGCCTACAGAGCACTTTCCTCCCAACAACTCTATGAGACAGGTAGGACAGGTATCCTTTTTCTCATTTTACAGATACTGAAGTTGAGTCTCACAGAGGTTGTGACTTGCTCAGGGTAACACGGGTCAATATTTTGTTTCTACTATGCCATTGATAAAAATGAAGGTGGAGTTAGGCTTAAAACATTTTCAACCTGAAAATAAAATAAAGCATTACTTCAGTGCTTTTCTTCTTTAGAAGATTCAAGCCCTTTGCCAGTAGCTCAGGGAACCTTATGTCATCACCTACACAATTAAAATCCCACTGGGAAGGTTTCCCCAACTCCTCTTAATTCCTGGGTCTTCCCTCTGTTAATTATTTCATATTTATCCTCTATATTCCTTGCTTTGTACATATTTTTTTGCATGTTGTGTCTCCCATTAGGTGTTCCTCGAATGCAAGGACTGTCTTTTGTCTCTTTTTGCACCCTCAGTGCTTAGCGCAGTGCCTGGCAAATAGTAGCCACTTAATAAATATCTATTGATAAGGAAAACTAGAACAACAAAGGATGTGGGGTTTTTTTCTTCCCAGATCACCTACCTAGATAGTCATCTGCAGGACTGAGAATCCAGTACAGCAGGACTCCTTAAAAACTGTCCAGTTTAAACCTGTGTGGTCTCTCTAAGCTCGAAGAGGCTCTAACAAGTTGGATAGCATCACACCACTCCAAAAGATTACTTCTGTTTGTTTCAAAGGGATTTTTGACTCCTGGGAACTGAGAATTGAAACCTATTAGTGGAAGTGAAATGTTATATCTAGTCACGTGATATTTAAGAAGCCCGGAAAAACTTTAATTGGAAAAAAATAACACTCTGGGTTATCAGCTGTAGACTTCTCAGAACACTGGCAGAGCAGCCATCCCACCCCTAACCATAACTGAAACTGAATGCAAAGTTAGGCACTTGCTGCCATAATGGAAGTAGCACACTTTAGAGATTGGAGACCTTCAAGAGGTTGTCTAGTTGAATACCTTTATTTACAAGTGAGAATACTGAGGCTGAGAATAAGTAGGTGAGTTGAAAAGGTCATCCAGAAAAGTTAGAGGCAGAGCCAGGATTAAAAGTGAACCTTGCTACCCAGTTTGTTTACATAGGAACATGGAGTGACTGCATTTTGGCTTGTCCATTTCTCTGTTTTGGCAGAGCGTCTTCAATGTAAAGATTGTGATAGCCTAAAAAACCCTCAGGGTTTTTTTTTGTGGGGGGGCAGCTGTCTAATGCCTCTTGTGCATGAGCCAATTAAAACTGGATGAGAAGATTGTTAAATTTTCATTATGAGTATTTACCCCTCAGTGTTGATTATCTGGACTTAATTTAATATCTAATAATTTAACATTTAATAATGTAGATTATTGTATTATTAGTCTACATTGTAATATCATTTATTCATATTATTTAGAAGTATACACATATATTTGTTGGTGCTTAGTTAACATTTAACAGCATATCCCTGCTCTTGTGGTAGACTGTCCCCTGCCCCATCTTAGTTAACACTACTTCCTTTTCTGGAATCTTCCATGTCCAGAAACTTTACATATTCTATGCTTATGCAGTGGCAACGTCGCTCACTAGTCCTTAGAGTCTTTCAATGAAGACATCAGGGATGGGAAACCAATCAGATACACCTGAGTGAGAGCCTTCTTTCCCCCTTATAAAACTGATGATCCCTGCATCATCAAGCTGCCCAGGTATGGAAGTGACAAAGACAAAAAGCTGATTTAATCTTAGGCTATAGTAATGAATGAATGACAAAGCATTTTTTAAGATTTTACTGTGTGCTATGCAATGAAGATACAAATAAAAAAGTAAGACAGTCACTATGTTCAAGGAATTCACATTCTAATCTTGTTGTTGAGTTATTTCAGTGATGGCTGACTCATCGTGACCCTATTTGGGTTTTCTTGGCAAAGACACTGGAGTGGTTTGCCATTTCATTTTACAGATGAAGAAACTGAGGCAAATGGGGTTAAGTGACTAGCCCAAAGCCACATAGCTAGTAAGTGTCTGAGGCCAGATTTGAACCCATGAAGATGAGTTTTTCTCATTCTAATCCTAGGGCTCTATCCATTGCAACACCTAGCACGTAGGAGGTTTTAGCCGAGTAAGAAGGAAAAGCCCAGGGGTCTTTCAAAAGCAAATGGTAATGCATTTTCTTTAATGTCATTTGAATGATAAAGCAGTATCCATCCACTAATGATGCTGATCCATTTGACAATGCCGAGGACTTTGATAGCAAGAACTTTCTTTTCCTATCTATCAGTAGCTGTGGCTAATGTAGAAGTAGGGGCCACAGCACCAAAATCATCAGGTTTCATTTCCACCAGGGTTATTCCCCTGGATGGTGGTTCCAGGAGGCCAGGCTGGAAGGCAAGTAGGTGATAACACTGCTATTCTTGGGCCTCTTTGGATCATCTGACCATTGTTGGCATTTGGTCAGAGGTAGGTGGTGGTGGCCGTGGTGGCAGCTAAGATGGTGGATCCCTTCTCTGCTAAAAGAACTGTAGTCTCCCAAATCAGTGAGTTACAGTCTAATGCTGTGCTTTATCCTTGTCATGGCACTAGAGTTTTGTATTTCTTTGATGTTGAAAGCTTCCTTTAAGTCTCAGCTAAAATTCCATCTTCTACAGGAAGCCTTCTCCAAGGATTCCCCTTAATTCTAGTGCCTTCTCTATGCTGATTATTTCCAATTTATCCTATCTGAGGTTGTCTTCCTCATTAGACTGCTTGAGAGTGGGGGCTGCCTTTTGCCTTTCCCTAGTCCTTAGCACAGTGCCTGGCACATAGTAGGTACTTAATAATTAATGATTAAATGATTAATAATTAATGATTAAAAGACATTTTAGTAGTGATATTCAGAAACTGAGCCATGTCTAGAAGAGGGTAATGAGGATGATGAAAGGCTTGGCTAACATGCTGGAAGACTGATTGAAACAACTGGGGTACTTCTTGAAGAGGACCAATGAGGGTAATGTCTGGACTTGTATGTGAATTGGATTTAAGTGAGGCAGAACTGCTCAGCCCCACTCTTTCCTCTAGAGTCGCTGAAGTCCAGTGGCAAGACAAAAGTCAAGATGACTGG
The DNA here is from genome assembly GCF_011100635.1 of Trichosurus vulpecula. Lineage (NCBI taxonomy): Eukaryota > Metazoa > Chordata > Mammalia > Diprotodontia > Phalangeridae > Trichosurus > Trichosurus vulpecula. The sequence goes on from NC_050579.1 coordinate 184,018,379, forward strand.
TGATGGCCCAGGATGCAGTGGAGAAAAGAAGATGAGGAAGAGTTGGAACATGATAGATGTCTATGAGCATATGAAGGGGTGAAAATGGTATTAGACTTATTCAGCTTGGTTCCAGAGGGAAGAATTAGGGACAGTGGATGGAAGCAGCAGCATGAAATTGTGGAGAGAGTCTTGGATTTGGAGTCAGAGGACTTGGGCTCAAAGCCTGGCTTGGATGGTTACTACCTGTGTGACCTTGTACAGAATACTTAACTTCTCTGGGCCTTCAGTTCTTCATTTAAAATAAGAGGGTTATATTACAGAAGCCCTAAAATCCCCTCCAGCTTTAAATCTTATGAGCCCCAAATGATGTCTCTTTGATTCAAATTCTTAGTCTTTTGTACCTGTCTTATGGGTTTAGATTTTATTTTTAATACATTTATTTATATATGGTTCCAGCCCAGTGGAAATGTGCAATATGAAATTGAATAATGCAGCCACTTCACTGGATTCATTATTCACACTAATTGGACCTAGCTGTGTATATCTTATCTCCCCTGTTGGACTGCAAACTCCTAGAGGACAGGGGCTTTTCCCTACTGATCTTTGTGCCTAGGATAGCACCACACATATAATAGATATGTATATATGTATACATATATATATATATATATTTGTTGAATAATGAGTGAGTGAGCGAATGAATGAAAGTAAATACAATTCGAGATGACCATTTCTTTAAAAAAAATCAACATTTTATTTTCCTTCTATTGACAAGTACAGGTGTTTATATATTTAAACAAGAGCATAAGAAAATAAAATATCAAGCAGGTATGATTAAACAAAATGCCCAAGATATTATGATTATATATTTGTCTGAAAACTCGTAGTTACCAATTATTAACCCCATCCCAAAAGATGGGCATATTGTCATACCACCTTATCCTTTTTTTCATGTTTCTTTTTTACTTTCTTAATTGAATATAAACTCACAGTGGTGAACATAATATTTTGCCATGTATGTAACACATATGTTAACAGTTATGTTGCTGTCTGCAGTTATAAAATTGTACTCAAAAATGGTATAGCTAGGTGCCAAAGTGGATAGAGTGCCAGTCTGGAGTGAGGAAGACCTGAGTTCAAATCTGGCCTCAGACACTTAACTACCTGTATGACCCTGGGCAAGTCACTTGATTCTGTTTGCCTCACTTTCCTCATCTGTAAAATGAGCTGGAGAGGGAAATGGCAAACCACTCTATTATCTCTGCCAAGAAAACCCTAAAAAGGGGTCATGAAGAATTGGAGGACTGAAATGACTAAACAACTAAAAATTGTATACAGCTTTTTCAATCCTAAAATATTTGCTTCATCTGTTCATCCTGATGAATGGATTTTTGATGTAAATGATAGGGACATCGTAGGGGATGGAGAATCACTTTGGTTGCCATGTGTCTTTTCTAAAAGCAAGGCCCTCTGGACATTAATGCAACAAGCTACACATACATTCTGGATTTGGGGGTAATGATATTATAATCATCTTTGTCCTCATATTCCACTTTTCATATGAAATGCTAAAAAGGTCTTGCAAAATAGGATTTGATCGTTGTATGGGATTGCTGTAATGTCAGCCAGTGTAATTATCAACCACTATAAAATGTAAAAACAGAAAGATAAAGAAATTAAGTGATTGGGTCAGTCCCTGCCAGGATTCAATATTCAACAAGCCAGGCATTAGTAAAAAATATACAGGTTGGTGGAGAAGCATAAGTGGGGACACTTACCAGAAATGCCCAGAGATTTCGCTCTCATCTGGTTTAGGAAAGGAATAGGTATTTGGGCCAGCTTTGCATTTTTTTTCGGTGCTGGTATACCTTGGTCAAAACAGCCCATCTTTGCACAATTTGAAAAAATAGAGAAATGAGCAGACATGTAAGGCTCTGGGTAATGTAGATAATTTGGGTGTGGTGATCTGAGTTTCCCCCTCCCCTCTATTTCGGGTTTGTGTGTCGCCCTAGCTACTCTAACTCTGAGGAAGATATATGGATAGAGCTAGATAGTCATGAGTTTAATTAGTGTATCTGCTTTCCATGAAATGTTTTGTGTGGTCTACTGCTGGTCTCTGCTGCTCTGGAGCCAGGAAATGGATTGTATGTATTGAAGTCATGAAAAGAATGTTGGATTTACAGTCAAGGGTCTTGAGCTTAAACTCTGCCTTTGGTGCTTAGAGCTGTCACTGTGGCTCAGTGAACCCCAATTCCATCATCTGTAAAATGAGGATAATGGCGCTTTCACTATATACCTGGCAGAATTGTTGTAGTGAAAGTGTTTTGTAAACCTTAAAGCACTATTTGAAAAATAAAGGTTAAGAGGTGATGTGATCAATGAACCGATATGTCCTGAGAGCTATAGGTCTGACTCTTCACAACTTAATACAATCTCCCATCACTGGTGAAGACTTTCCTCAATTCTCAACAAAAATATATCATAGGACCTAAAGCTGGAAACCCTTTTTTCCCTCATTTCTCTGATGAGGTTAAATGACTTCCCCAAGATTACACAGGGAGTGACAAAGCCAGGATTTGAGTCTAAATCTACCATATTTTCCTCTACAGTATCCAATGGCGGGCATCATTGTCACTGTAGGCTTCCCAAATCATAGGATTGTGGATTAAAATATCATCGATTTAGTGCTGGAAGGGACTTAGAAGTCATTTTACACATAAGGAAACTGAGGCCCCGAGAGGTTAAGTAACCTGCCTAGAGTCATACAACTAGTAAATGCCTAAGGTGGAATTTGAACACCAATCCCCTTGATTTCAAGTCAGTCATCCAGCATTTATGAGCACCTACTATGTGCCAGGCACAGTGCTATATGCTGGGATACAAAGAGAGGCAAAAAACAGCCTCTGCCCTCAAAGAATTTAATCTCTAAAGGAGTCCAGCACTATCTTGCTTCACCATGCTGCTTCTCCCTCATTAAACCACATGTAACACATGCTGCTACTGTTAGCCTGGAAGGTTTCTCTGAAATTGTTTTTCTAATATTTCTGGGCTTAGTAACTGCTTCAGTCATTCATTTTCTCTGAACATATTTACCTGTTGTTGAGTCATTTCAGTTATGTCTGACTCTTCATGACCCCGTTTAAGGTTTTCCTGGCAAAGACACTGGAGTGGTTGGCCATTGCCTTCTCCAGCTCATTTTATAGATGAAGAAACTGACACAAACAGTGTTAAATGACTTGCCCAGGGTCATACAGATAGTGTCTAAGGCCAGATTTGAGCTCATGAAGATGAGTCTTCCTGATTCCAAGCTCAAGACTAGCCACTACTTCCCCTAGCTGTATACTTGCCTGTAACTCAGCATTATTTCATGTATTGGATAGAATCCTAGTCAGGCCATTGGGCATCTTAGTCATCCCAGAATTAAATTAGTCAACACAAAGTGACTTCTTTGGAAGAAGGCCTTATGGCATAATGACATTTTTCGTGATAATGATAACCAAACGTTAGCCACTTTTGAAATAAGACCCAGAAATAAATGTCGTCAGATGACTATTGAAAACAGTTGCTAGCCAGGAGGTTTCTGAGATGTGGCATACTGAATGGGACCACTCATTTCAGCAATTGAAATGAGTCATTCCTGAGTTTCTAGAGTTTAAAAACAAAGAGACTCAGTTACTCTTACCCATTGAATTTCTTCACTTGGTGACAACTGCCTGACAAAGTAAATTATTATTTGGTAACTCACAAACCAAGTATTGAGATGACTTGAAAGTAATTGGATAAAGTAAGAAAAGACATTCATCTAAAATTCAAATTTGAACTTCAAAACTCGGAGTTTGGGACAATCTGTTCCACTTTTCTTTCTCTCCCCTTCTCTACCGACTAGCCTGAAGCAGAAGGCTGAAAGTATTGACAATAAGAAAGGGCTTCCTTTTCTGTATTTCCAACCTAACAACACAGAGGGAAAACACCAGGACTCGCAAAACCAGAGGTACCTTAAATCGCTCTCAAAAAATAGTCGAGGGAATATGGTTGTTACAGTGAGTACTGACAGAAACCACAATTTTTGTCTCTCCCCTTCATTGTTTCTAGTGAATTCTTCAGGCTCATCATGGCTTCAAGAAAATTTTCATAGCCAGGAGATAGCTAGCTACAAGGGGAGATAATGGGAATTGAAAAGACACAGAGTGATCTCCAGGTTAGTTTCTCTGTATGTGGTGAGAATTGAAGTCAGTCCTATTGAAGGGGGAAGGAAGGGAATATGCATTTATATATGATACCTACTATGTGCGAGGCACTATTCAAATATCTCATTTGATCCTCACAACCCTGGGAGGTTGGTGCTGTTATTATCATTACTTTACATTTGAGGAAACTGAGGCAGGCAGATGTTAAGTGACTTGCCCAAGGTCACACAGCTAATAAGTGTCTCAGGTGGGATTTGAACTCAGATTTTCCTGATTGCACACCACTGTACCAACATATCTGCCTTGATCCTTTGATCCCCTGGCACTAAAAGTATTGTACAGTTATCCCTTCCTCATTGTGACTTTCCCCATCATGGTTTTGATATATCACAGGTCAACATAAGAAATTAAATGCAGATTTTGGGGGGAGTTTTGTGGCACCTGCAAATGACACTCAAAGGTGAGCAACAAACACAGATCCTATGGCAAAATACTTAACCCAAATGTTATAATAAGGTACTGTAAATACTCCATAAAAGAAAAAGAAAAAATTCAGACTTCTCTGGTGTGAAGGGAGGGCCAAAACTTTTATGTTGCTTTTCCAGATTATAGTGACCCACACCCCTAACCGCATGATATGGAAGGGATAACTGTATTTGTTTTCATTTCAGCTGCTCAGGGTTAGTAGCGATGATAATAGAAGCTACTCAAATATTAAAAGAAGTGTGTGTTTGTGTGTGTGTATGCGTGTGCATGGGCATATCCTGACTCAAAAGGATTTTATTCTCATTGACTCATAGACGGGTAAGGGCTTGTACTCTTAGGTTGAGAGAGATAAGGAAAAAAACTCTTAAGTTTCCTGAGCAACCCTTTTGTGAGTCAGCTAAGGAGACAGATGAGGTGTATTAATGACAGAGCTGAAAATGGGTTGACTAGCCCCAAGTCATGGAGCCAGGGTGGTCCCACTCTGTGGCAGCAATGACACTTCCCAGAAGCAGCAGCAAAGAGAGAAGAGCTTTATCAGGTGGCAGCTAAGAAGCCAAAGAGCAGCAGCACAAGGAACTGGTGGCCAGTGGCAGAGGGCAGAGGCACAGGTAGACATTTGGTGGATGACAACTATGGAAGCAGCGTGGTGATGGCCCAGAAGCTCCTGGACAGTGCCACACATCTAAAGGATAGGGGTGGAACTCAAGCAGGAGTTTCCCACTGATGACAGAAAAAAGGTGCCACTGGTATTGAGAACCTCCCTCACTTTAGACCAAAAGTTTTCCATGTCTTTGTTTCCTTGATCCACCAGTATGTGATTCTTTTTTTCCTTAAAGGACCAAGTTTCCCTATCTTGCCCAGTCTGGAAGTATAGAGGCTACTCAGAGCCCAGCCCCACTCTGATCTGATAAATACTGGAGCTGTAACCGGTTTGGTTTCCAACTTGGATTGGTTCGCCCTTCCTTAGGCAACCTGGAAGACTTGAATTACTGTCAAACTTAGTGCAGGCACTGGATTGGCTTAGATCGCGACAGCTCAGAACTCCTGAACTCAAACTTCCACCTCTGCAGTAATGGGTTGATTACAAAAGCAAGCCATCATGCCCAGCTGGCTGCTTGTCTGGGGGAGTTTGTGCTCATCTGTGTACAGGGACTAAGAATTATTCTACTGAGAAATTCCTCCCTCCCCACTATTTGCTGTGCTATTTTGTCTCACCTAAATACTTTGCTATTTGATTTATGGTTTCTGCCTGATCTATGACTAACGTAGGCACTGAAGGAGAGCTAGAGACAGATTTCTTCCAGACAATGAATCAAAGTAATGCATCATTCAATAGTGGAAGGGGATTTGTTGTTTGGTTGGGTTTTTTTTTGGTCATGTCTGACTCTTCTTGACGCCATTTAGGGTTTTCTTGGCAAAGATACTGAAGTGGTTTGCCCTTCCCTTCTCTAGCTCATTTTACAGATGAGGAAACTGAGGCAAATAGGATTAAGTGACTTGCCCTGGTTCACATAGCTAGTAAGTGTCTGAGGCCAGATTTGAACTCAGGAAGATGAGTCTTCCTGACTCCAGGCCCCACCTAATGCTCAGTGGAAGGGGATACCTATTTACATACTGAAAGTTTCTACTGGCATCTAATTACTTTCATCCCAAAGGTTTGTACAGCTGGGAAAAAGTGACTCTCTTCTTTCAAAGCTCACATTGCTTTAATATTTTCATTCCCCTGCTTTCAGGCCTTCCTTAGATCAGGTGAAACCTAATAACATCTTAGAGCAGGCATTTTCTTAAATGCTATGGAGAAAAGGTCCAGAGTAGAAGCATTTAATTGGCAAAAAGGGAAGAGCTTTTAACAAAACAGTAGACTGGGCTCAATTTGGCAGCACATATACTAAAATTGAAATGATACAGAGTTTATAGCACGGCCCCCAAGATGATACCCAAATTCTTGAAGCATTCCATATTTTTGGTAAAATTATAACAAAATGCTTTTAAAAAATAGACCTATTTAAATCCTATCTTGACTATTATCATAGAGTTTCTTCTTTGCCGCAGTAACGGTAAGTCTCTCTTGGAGTTAATATTCAAAGAATTAGATGAATGTCTGATTGCATCTAGGAGTTACTATTTAAAAACAAGAATTATGTTTGAATGTAGGTCTGGTCTGAAAGTTTATATCACAATTTTAAGTACTGTGTAGGCTTTTATTCAAGTCTGAGTGGAACATCCCATTCCTTATTTACATCTGCTCTGGGACAGGACTAGACTTTCATATTGTTTTTCAACTTCATATCACCTTTCACTCTACCTTGATCTCGAACTAGAGAACCTACCTTCCTAATATATTCCCTTGGTTAGCTTGTAGCTTGAGCTTACTTATATAAGGCCATAGCTGCCCTCCCTAGAAATAAAACAAGATAGATTAAGAGAGGAGGCTGGGGAGTTCATTAAAACAGTATTTGTGTGATGGTAGGTCTGGTTACTTGCTAATTCAGTAAATGAACTAATAAAAAAGATCCATTTGGGGAGAAGGTTTTCGAATAATTTCTGAAAACCAAGCAAACAAATTCTGATTTCCCTTGTTTGAGAAGGTCTATAGTTTAAACCTCTTTCTAGCACAGCTTACCAACCTCACTTCCCCACTGAAATAGAAAAAATAAAAAGAGAAAAGAGAAGAGGGGCCTAGGCAGAACGTACAGTTAGTGGTCATGTCATGATATAGATGATGAGTCATCAAAGGAGACTGAGATTGGAAAGTCATACAGGTAGGAAGAAAAACAGGAAGGTTTGTCCCAAAAACCCAGAGAGGAGAGATTATCTGGGGGGGAGGGGGCGGGGCGGGAAGGAATTTAAGAGGTCATATACAATAGAGAGGTCAGAGAGGATGAGGACTGAGTAGAAGCTGTTAGATTTGGTCTTAAGGAGAGAGTTGGTAACTTTGGGGAGAGGAGTTTGGGTTGAGTGAGGATGTTAAAAACCAGATTTCAGGGGGTTAAGAAGAAAATGTAAAGAGAAGAAGGGGAGCCACTGAAATCCACATAGGTGGATTTTTCAAGGAGTTTGGCTGAGAAAAGGAGAAATATAGGACCATAGTTAACAGAGATGGTAGAATCCTGTAAGAACTTTTGGAGGAGGGAAGGGACTTGGGTGTGTTTGTAGGTAGCAGGGAGAGATTAAATATTAGAGAAAAAAGGGGATAATAATGGGGGCAGTCTGCCGTAGATAGAAGGAATGGAATCAGGGGTACATATAAGAGTTGTTCTTGGTGAGAAGACGTGCTGCCTCTTCAGAGACTGAAGTAAGAGAGGAAAGGGTAGGAGACAATGTCAGGGAATGGAGAGATGAGGAGAGAAGAGAGAGTTGTCCATTGCACAACATCAGTTTTTTTAAAGTATGAAGGTATCAGATGAAAGTTCAGGGGGAGTGTCATTGGAGGCTTGAGGAGGGAAGGGAAGGTTTTGAACAGCCATTACGGGTAGTGGAATGGATAGAAGAAAGAAAGGAAGGAAGGAAGAAGGGAGGCTAGGAAGGAGGGAAGGAAGGGAGAAACAAGGATTTATTAAGTGCCCACTATGTGCCAGTCATTGAGCTAAGCACTTTCCAAATTTATCTCATTTGATCCTCACAACAAACCTGGGAGGTAGGTGTTACATGCACACACACCCACACACACCCACACACACACACACACACACACACCCATTTATATGTTGTTTCTCTGATAGAATATCAGATTCTTGAAGGCAAGGACTGTTTCTTTTCCTTTTTCTTCTTTGCTTCCCATTGCCTAGTACAGCACTGGCACGTAGTAGGTGTTTAATAAATGCCTCCATGTTGGGTAATGGTGGGAAATGAGCACAACTTGATTAATCATTTCCTAACAAGGTGCAACATGTTGCTCCAAATGATGACAACAATTAATTAATCAGCAAACATTAAGTACTGATTGAATGTTTCATCTCATTTGATGAGTCAAATGGTGTTCATTTCCCACCTTCACATCAGTGTCTGAAACCGGACTCTAGAGATCACTCCTCTGTCTTGACCTTAGCTACAAATTAAGTGTTTACTTCATATAGTGGTGGAAGAATTCCTATAATCAGGAAGAATTACAAACTATCATATTTTCTCTGAGATAATATTCTAAGAGACAAAGTGGACTCAGAATTGCAAAGATGTGGGTTCAAATTTCACCTGTGACACATAATCTATCACTATTCTCTCAGAGCCTCAGGGCAACTCTCCAAGACTTAGTGGGAGTGAGCAATTAATTGCTTTAGCAGAGGAAGTTTCTACATTAGAAATCCCCTACACCCATGTAATCACTGGTACTACAAAAATATACTTCTCTTCTGGAAAAGCTTGAGGAAAGAATGAGATTGTCGGGTTAAAAAAAAGTTTCCATGGACATTGCTGTAAGGCTTCTGTCTTTTCCATTAGTTAGGCCCAACTGCCTTCCCAAAGGTCACCTTCTGTATTCACTGTTTTCACCATTTTATTCCTTTTAGAGGTTATGAGATTATAATTGCTGCCCTCCTGGCAATAAGCTATATATTTTCCAACAGAGTACAAGATCTAGGTTTCCAGATGTGAACAACAGGGGTCCCTAGCTCCATACAAACATTCAAGGTAATAAATACCTATCATGTAGAAGACAGCTTTTATTTTATCCCAGAGAAAATGAAGTCAATACAGAGAACTCACAGGTGTGCATAAACAATTACAGAAACGTATACTATTGCGAAGTAGGACAAGTTTGTCCTCAGCATTCCCTCAGCTCTCCTCCCAATATTTCTAACTCTCTTCTGAGCCTCCCGTTTCTTTTAAAATTTATTTATTTTTAGTTTTCAACATTCACTTCCATAAGTTTTATATTTTCTCCCCCCTTTCCCCTCCCCCTTCCTAAGAAGGCATGCAATCCAGTATAGGCTCTTCATATATATTCCTGTTAAACATATTTTCACATTAATCATGTTGTATAGAAGAATTAGAAGCAATGGGAGGAACCATGAGAAAGAAAAACAAAACACAACACAACACAATACAACAAAAAAAGAAAATAGTCTGCTTCACTCTGCATTCAGACTCCATAGTTCTTTCTCCGGATGTTGATGGCATTTTTTACCACGAGTTCTTTGGAATTGTTTTAGGTCCTTGCATTGCTGAGAAGAGCTAAGCCTATCAAAGTCAGTCATCAAGCACTGTGGCTGTTACTGTGTACAGTGTTCTCCTGGTTCTTGAGCTTCCCTATTTCTGTCAAAGGTACCACCTTCCTTGTAATCACCTGGACTCACAATCTTGGAGTCATCTTAGACTTTTCACTCTTATTCACTCCACATAGCAAATAAGTGATCTTTCTATATAATGTCTCTTCCAATTGTCCTCTTCTCTCCACTTAGCCTCTGTTCTAGTTCAGGGTCTCATCAACTCTTGTCTGGACTATTTGCAATAGCCTACTAATTAGTGTTTCTAACTAAGTTCTCTCTTCACTCTGACTTGGATCTCTCTTTGCTCCAACTCATTCCTTACATGGCTGCCAAGGTGATTTTTTCCTATAATGTTGGTCTGGCAATGTCAACTTTTTACTTGGTAAAATGCAGTGGCTCCCTATTATCTCTAGGATTCAATATAAACTCCCCTGTTATTTAAAGTCCTTCACAACCCATCCTTAACCTACCTTTCCAGTTTTTTACACATTACTTCCTTTCTCACACAAGCCAAACTGGTCTTATTGTTGCCCATACTGGGCAGCATCCCACCCCCATCTTAATATCTTTGCCTTGGTTGTCCCCTACACCTAATGTGTACTACTTCCAACTCTTAGAATCTCAAGTTTACTACCAAGACTCACCTCAAGTGCCACCTTCTACATGATCCCCTCAAATACTAGTGCTTCCCTTCCAAATCCTGGTATCTTTCTGTATATATCTCTTTATATACATGTTGTCTCCTCAGGATAGATTGTAAGCTCCTTGAGGGCAGGGATTAGATCACTTTTGTATTTATATTCCCAGTGCCTTGCAAAGTACTTTACACATAGTGGATGCTTAATGAATTCTTATTGATTGGTTGAGTCATATTTCTTCCTTTTAAAACTTTATTTTTGCTTTTACAGCAGACCTCAAAGGCAGAGGCGAGAAGTACACGAGGAGACACACAAACAAGGAAGGTATGATTATTCACCCAACCTTTATTAATCAGTCAAGCATTTATTGAATGCCTACTATGTGCCAAGTATTGTGCTAGGTGCTGGGGCCCAAGTACAAAGGATGAAATGATCTCAACTTGTATTCTAATGGGGGAGACAAGTACATATGATATATACATATATAACATAAATATTATTAATAAATACATATATGTGTATACATGTATACACATATATATACACATACACACATATACATATATCTTGTTGATAGGATTGTTAAACTAGTAGATGAAGGAGGTGCTGTGGATATAGCTTACTTTGATTTTAGAAAAGCTTTTGACAAAGAATCTTATACTATTCTTGTGGAAAAGATAGATATGGATTAGATGATGACACAGTCAGATTTAGAACTGGTTAGATCGCTGGACTCAAAGAATAGTTTTGAATTGTTAAATGCCAATAGTGGGGTATCCCATGGATCTGTCTTGGCCCTATGCTGTAGAAACACTTTGATATCGATGACTTGGATATAGACATGGATAGTATATTCATCAACTTTGTAGATGACACAAGGCTGGCGGTGAAGTGTATAGTACAGTGAATGACAGAGTCAGGATCCTAAAGGATCTTAACAAACTAGAGATTGGGCTGAATCTAACAGGATGAAGTTCAATAGGAATAAATGTAAATTCCTTCAATTGAGTACAAAAAACTCAACTTTACAAGTATAATATGGTAGAAGTATGAGTAAATGGCAGTTCTGCAAAGGATCTGGGGGTTTTCTTGTTCAGTCATGTCTGACTCTTCATGACTCTATGGACTTGTCCCTGGGGTTTCTTGGCAAAGATACTGGAATGGTTTGCCATTTCCTTCTCCAGTGTGTCCCCATTTTACAGATGAGGAATTGAAGCAAAGGGGAGGTAAGTGATTTGTCCAGGGTCACACAGCTAGTAAGTGTCTGAGGCTGGATTTGAATTCATTGCTGACTCAAGGCCCAGTGCTCTAGCTGCCTTGAAGGGCACAGGGGTTTTAGTGGAATACAAGCTAAAGATGAGACAGCAATGACATATGGCAGCCACGAATATAATGTGGTTTTGTCCTATAATCAATATTTGTTATGTGACAGGCACTATGCTAAGCACTGGGGATACAAAAAGAAACAAAAGATAGTCCTTGTCCTCAGAGATCTTACAATATGATGGTAAACATATATACAAACTAAGCTATATGCAAAATAAATAAAAAATGATTAACAAAGAGAAGGCACTAGAATTAAGAGGAATCAGGGAAAGCTTCCTGTAGAAGGTAGGATACAAAAAGGGGCATCACTTCCAAGCATAGGGAGGTGATAGTTTCACTTTACTATGCCTTAATCAGACCTCATCTGAAATATTGTGTCCAGTTCTGAGCACCACAGTTTAAGAAAGGCATTGATGAACTGCAGAGTGTCCAGAGGAGGACAGCCAGGAAGAGAAAGGGCCTTGAGTCCATGCTGTAGGAAACCACTGCTTAAAGGAACTGGTCATGATTACCCTTGAGAAGAGAAGATTCAGGATATGGTGGGGGTAGGGGCAGCCATATTCAATTATTTGAAGGATTGAAATATAGAAGAGGGATTAGCCTTATTCTGTTTGGCCTTAGAGGGCAGAATCAGGAGCAGGGGGGATTTCAAAGAGACAAATTTAGGCTTGATGTCAGGAAAAACTTCATTAACAACTAGAGCTTTCCAAAAATTGAATGTGCTTCTTTAAGAGGTGGTGGATCCCACCTCCTTGGAGGTCTTCAAGTAGAGATTGTACCATCGCTTGATGGGTATGTGTTAAGAGTGGGCCTAATGCCAGCACCCCATGAGTTCAGGTTGGATGCTATGATTTAAATGTGGCACTTACAATTCATTGAATAGGTAACAAAAGGAAGTTTACTTTGCCCTATCACAACAAAGTTATGCAACAAGGATATCATGGCACTTACCTTTATGGCCCTCCCTGGTCTCCATATGGAAAGGACTCTGGTCAGCAGGGCCAGGGAAGTTGACTCAAGGGGTCTTCTGAAATCTACCAAGTTGGAGGCGTCCAGACTCTTCATGGGGATGGAACTTTTTATGCCCTTAGGTGGCCAGGAAGTTTCATCAAACAAGCAAGGGTCAATCAAGACCCAAGAGGAACTTTGTTTTCTTTTAGGGAAAACTAAAAGGAGAAAGAGTAAGAGTTTAGGATACAAAAGGATCTTGACAAGCTAGAGATTGGGCTAGAGGACAAGGACTATCTTTTGTTTCTTTTTGTATCCCCAGTGCTTAGCATAGTGCCTGGCACATAATAAATATTGATTGATTATAGGACAAAACCACATTATATTCGTGGCTGCCGTATGTCATTGCTGTCTCATCTTTAGCTTGTATTCCACTAAAACCCCTGTGCCCTTCAAGGCAGCTAGAGCACTGGGCCTTGAGTCACCAATGAATTCAAACGCAGCCTCAGACACTTACTATTATTCAATAGGAATAAATGTAAAGTCCTTCACTTGGGTACAAGTGGAGAAACAGCAGAACCCTGGTCCTATCACAGTATGTTATAGTTGGGATTCTTTCAGTGTGTGATTTGGACTAGGTGGACAATAATTTCCCTTGGAACTTTTAGAAATATTTTGATTGTGATCTGAAGTTGATTGCTCTGATTTTCAGTGAGGCTATAGTTCATACCAAGGACAAATGATTAGATAAAGGGGATGGATTGGAGCCAAACTGAAATTAGGAAGCAATAGGAAGCCTGATGTGGAGACGGGTCAGGTGACTAATAATTTCTGAGAACACTATTTTGTAAACTGAATTTTGGGGTAAGAAGCAATGAAATGAAACCATCTCCAATGGTGTATCTAAATTAGGATTTTGGCTCTTGTGAATAGGGTCAGACAACTCCCTGGCCAGACAGATTCCCACAATGTCAAAGTCTCTAGAAGCAATAGATGACTTCTGTGTCTACACTTTCTTTCTAACCATTCCCAAAGTGCAAAAAGAAGCAAAAAAAAGTCCAAAGAATTGAGGGAGTGAATTTTAATGTTATAAAAATTATGATTTGATTCAAAGGGGATCTTCCAGACTCTCTGGGAGCTATCTTATGGAGGAAGGCTGGGTGACACTGCTGTCATTTCAACAGTCACTGAAGTAAGCCTGCCTCTACCTTCACCTGCCTCATCCACCTTGGAAGAGAGTGCCTGAAGCCAATGATTAGAAAGCTGTCTGCACACACAGGCCATTGTTGAACTTTCCATTTGGGGGAACTAAATACCAGATGGTGATTTGGCTATCTCTCATCCTCCCATCCCCATCCAAGAGAGCTTATGTTAAATCCAAAGCTCACTAATTCTTAGCAGTTCATTTACATTTCTGTTCAATTAGTCTTGAAAGCAGGCATAATATAAGTGTGGTCAAACATAGGACTTTCTGTATTTCATTACTGAGAAAGGAATTCAAAGGAAGTAGCAGTGGCTAGCAGGTCATATACGCACAGAGAATAAGACTGAGAAAGCAGACTGTCAGAAATTATTAGGATCTTCCCATCTGGGGGGCTCTGGAGCTAAATGAAAGAAAATCTTGCTGATTTATATTCCATAACTTCCCCAAATGAGGAGAGAGATGAAATGAATACAGTCACCCTATATAAAAGACTGAGCCATGAGTAAACAGTTTTAAGGGGTGGGAGGTTTGGTGAATAACAGAAGCAAGAGGAAGCCTCCCATCAGGTATATTTCTCCTTTCTTGTTCTCTGCACATTCTCAGAGACACTCTGCTCCATGGAACAAAGGACTGTTATCAGAGAGAAAGCAGGAGATACAGCATGGCAAGAAAAGTGTGGCTCTGCCCACTTGAGGGTAGGAGCCAGAGAGTGGGAGTGGATGGTTTTCAACTTCAGTCAAACACCTCTATAACCCAGACATCGCTATTAAAAATAACACAAAGCTTCATAAGCATTGCTACTGAAAACAAGCATGTCTTATTTGTTCAGAAGAAGGGGATGAGTGACTTTATGTTTTCTGTACAGCTCAATATTGAAACGAAGTCCAGACATCACCAAGTCTCCACTGACAAAATCTGAACAACTTCTGAGAATAGATGACCATGACTTCAGCATGAGGCCAGGCTTTGGAGGTATGAAGCATGTACCTTTGTTGCTTCTCTTTTATCTGTCTATCATTGGTGAAAAGCTAAGTAAATCTATTTCTCGGGGGACAGTTAGGGGATGATAAGAGCACCGGCCCCGGACTCAGGAGAACATGAGTTCAAATCTTTGGTCTCAGACACTAGCTGTGTGACCCTAGGCAAGTCGCTTAACCCCAATTGCTTCCAAAAAACAAACAAAAAACTGTGTCATGAAGTTTTTGCTTCTCAAATTGTGGTTTTCTACTATTGGACTTGGTGGGCCAGCCAAGTAAGTAAGAATTCAGTGAGCATCTGCTGAATGCCATCCCTGTGTTAAACATCCTGATTTTAGTCACATAAGGCATGTGCTATCACGTAGGGATATCGTGGGGCTCAGTACTCACACCACCACTCGCTGGATTGGCACAGTTTCCTTTAATTAGTTTTATTTTGTTAAATATTTCCCAATTACATGTCAAATTTTTTAAAAATAATTTTTAAAAATTCTGAGTTCCAAATTCTCCCTCCCCCTCCTTGAGAAAGCAAGCAATTTAATTTTGATTTACATGTGAGGTCATGTAAAACCTATTTCTACATTAGCCATGTTGCAAAAGAAAATACAAACAAAATAAAACAAAAAGGATAAATCAATTTTTCAGAAAGAGTATGTTTCAATCTGCATTCAGAGCTCATAACTTCTCTCTGGAGGAATTGTCTTGGTTCATTGTACTGATCAGAGCAGCTGAGCTTCACAGTTGATCATCCTTACAATATTGCTGTTACTACGTACCATGTTTTCTTGGTTCCACTCACTTCACTTTGCATGGGTTAATATAAGTCTCCCCAGGATTTTCTGAAACCACTTTGCTCATTATTTCTTATGTGTGCAGTAGTATTCTTTCACAATTATGTATCACAATTTGTTCAGTCATTCCCCATTTGATGGGCAATCTCTCAATTTCCAATTGTTTTGGATCATTGTCTTGATCACTTTTGATCATCCTTATAATGTTGCTGTTATTATGTACAATGTTCTCCTGGTTCTGCTCGCTTCACTTTGCATCAGTTCACATAAGCCTTCCCATGTATTTCTGAAACCATCCTACTCATCTTATAGCACAATAACATACCACCATAATCATATACCACAACTTGTTCAGCCATTCTCCAGCTGATGAGCATCTAGCTGATTTCCAATATTTTGCTACCACAAAAAGGGCTACTATAAATATTCTTGTACAAATAGGACCTTTTCCCTTTTCTTGGGTCTCTTTGGGGATACAGACCTAGTAGGACCCTAGTAGGGTACACTCAGTTTTATGGTCCTTTGGGCATAGTTGATTTGCACTTTTCCATCCATCCTAACTCTTGATAATGACTTCTAAATGTGATAAAGCATCCCAGCCTCCGTGTGATTGGCAAAGAATGACTGGACAACTGTAATTCAAAACATCATAGTGGAAGGTAGAAGAAAAAGACCTTGCCATAATGCCTCCAGACTACTGGGCAGGTAGTATAGTACTGGGGAAAGAGCACTGGCTTTGGACTCAAAAGACCCGAGTTCAAATCTCTTTTCCCTTCTCACTACCTGTGTAAAGTTGCACGTCACCTAACTTCCCCGGGCCCCAATTTCCTCATCTATAAAATAAAGAGGTTGAATTAGATGGCCTCTGAGGTTCTTTTTAGCTCTAAATTGATGATCCTATAACTAAATCCTTCTTAATCTGGGAGCCTGAAGCAGGAGCTGTGTATGCATAATTGAGGGCAGAGCTTGATCTGCTTGGTTTAATTAAATGGGGAGTGGGGGTGGGGGTGGGGGTGGGGGTGGGGGTGGAGGTAGTAAAGCCCTACAGTGTTGGCAAAGCTCTCTCCGGTCAGGCTGTAGCCAGCTGTGGTTCAGCTCCCGTATACCTTCTCCGTGTCACCAGATGATTTCACCCAAGGTACAATTGTCTTTGTCTGCCACTCTGGTTCAGGTCAGGAATAACTAAGTAGTGAAGTGGATAGTACAAGAAGACCTGACTTCAAATCCAGACTCAGACTCTTATTAGCTGGGTGACCCTGGGCTTAAGCCTGTTTGCCTCAGTTCCTCACCTGTAAAATGAGCTGAAGGCGGAAATGGCAAACCACTCCAGGATCTTTGCAAAGAAAACCCCAAATGGGGTCACAAAGAGTCAGACACGACTGAATGACTGAACAACAACAACTGGTTCAGGTTTTTCCTTCGAAGGAGGAGAATTTAAGATCCTATCTTTGTCCTTTGGGAGTTCTAATTGTTAGCTTTCCCAGAGCTTTTATATTTTGTTGCTACCCCTTAGGGATCAAGTAAGGAGAAAACTTATTTAAATGCATTCTTACTGGCTATATATATTAGAAACTATAGTCCAAGAACCAAAGAAAAATGAAATGGCTCCAAACCTCACCAGTTGGCCTAGTGGTTAGTTGATTACCCCTCACTTCAAATCCATCCTGTATTCTTCAGTAATAAAGAAAAATACCTTAAGCTTAAGAGAAGGATTTGCCTAGTAAATGGTTCAAATGTTGATAAGGCCCTACCTACAGGGTCTCCAATGGGCTTGCCCAATGGACTCTTGGTCATTTACTAGATAGTGCTATCCTTTCACAGCTAGGCTGGATTGAATTTGAGAGCATAAATTTAGAGAGGAAAGTCAAATTTAGAGCTGGAAGTTAGAGATTATCTAGCCAAACTCCCTGAGTTTAGAGATGAAGAAATTGAGGCTCAAGGCAGTAATAATAATAATAAATAGGATAATAGATTTAGAACTTCAAGTGACATCTAGTCCAGGGGTTCTTAACATGACATTAGTGAACTTTTAAAAAATATTTTGATAATTATATTTCAATTTTCTTTTGAAATCATATATATATATATATATATATACACATATAATTTTATGAATTTAGAAATGTTATTCTGAAAAGGAGTATAGGTTTCACCAGACTATCAAAGGAGTCCAGGACACAAAAAAGATTAAGGACCCCTGATCAAGTCCAACCCTGACCACCTTTTAGAGATAAGGAAACTGAGAACCAAGTAAGTTAAAATGAGTTGCCCAAGATCACAAAGGGAAAGCAAGTGTAAGAGGTAGGATTTGAACACAAGTCCTCAAACTCTAGACTCCTAGAGAATATAACACTATGTCCTTTGTACCATGAAGAAACTGAAGCCCAGAGATGTTCAGTGCTTGACTAAGTTTACAAAGATATAAAATGGCCAAGTCAAGATTAGAACCCAGGACTCCAAATGCCATCCATTTTCTATTGCACTAAGTGGCCTCAAAAAAGTAAAATGAATAAAAGAGCAAAATGAATTAGTAAATGAGGGGGATATAGCACAGGGTCACATACCCTGGAAAGCAGCTCACTTCAGTAATTTCCCAGCCAAGACTTTTGAATGATGAGGCTCTTCCTGAAGCTTCTCGGGTCACCTTGAGGTTGCTTTCTCTAATTACAAACTTGACACATTATTTCTGTGATCACAGTCTTATGTGGGTCTGTGAAACCTAGAGATTCAGGCCTGTGTGAATAAGCAAAATAATTTGGGCAAAAGAAATTGCCATCATCTGAATTTCTAGGTTCTCACCTTAACTGTTCTTACCTGTCAAATTCTAATTTCATTTTGGCCCACTGAGGCAGTGTGGTAGGAATAAAGACATGACACCCAGGTTCTAAGGAAATTGCTCACATTCATCTTTTTTGGGGAGGTGGGGAGGAGCGGATACTTGCTAACAAAAGAATATCTGATATCATCATCATCACCATCATCACCATCATCTACTTTTCAGGTCCTGCCATTCCTGTTGGCGTAGATGTTCAAGTTGAAAGTCTGGATAGCATCTCAGAAGTTGATATGGTAAGTACCCCTCTGACAACAAAGAGAAAAAGAGGTTGGATCTAAGAATCTAGGCACAAGGGTATAAGCTGGCAATTCATTATTCAGGTGTTATTATGATATCAGAAAACTTTATCAGTTAGTTGGCTTCTCACTAGGTTCTGTGATTGGCCCTGGAAATGCTCTAAATGTACAGGGCTCTGTGTCCTGGGTCTTCTTCTCTTCTCCTTCTATACTATTTCATTTGGTGATCTCCTCAGCTCCCATGGATTCAATTGTCATCTTTGTGCTGAGGATTCTCAAATCTGACTATCAGGCCCTAACCGCTCTGCTGACCTTTAGTCTCATGTTTCCAGTTGCCTATTGGACATCTTGAACTGAATGACCCATAGATATCTTAAGCTCAGAATGTCCAAAACTGAACTCATTATCTTTCCCCCCAAGCCCTCCCCTCTTCTTAACTTCCTTATTACTTTTGAGGGTACCAGCATCTTCCCAGTCATCCATGCTCACAGCCTAGGTACCATCCAACAACAATGGCTTCTTTGCTGTTCCTCGAATAAAACATTCCCTTTCCTAGCTCTGGGCATTTTCGCTGGCTGTCCGCCATGACTGGATTTCTCCTCCACCTCATCATCTCTGCCTCCTGGCTTCCCTGGCTTCTTTCAAGTCCCTAAAATTCCACCTTCTACAAGAAACCTTTCCCTTTCCCTCTTAATGCTAGTGCCCTCCCTCTGTTGATCATTTCCAATTTATCCTACAGGATGTATTTCTTGTTTGTATATAGTAATTTGTGTCGTTTTCCCCCATTAGACTGTGAGCTCCTTGAGAACAGGAACTATCTTTTGCCTTTGTTTATATCCCCAGTGCTTAGCACAGTGCCTGGCTAGTAGGTGCTTAGTAAACATTTACTGACTGGCTGACAAAATAAACAGTAGCCCCATCCAACTAGCTATGCCCAGGAGCAGAACATGCTGAGTAGGAACTACTTTCCATAGTGAGCTCAACCCTATGGGGTGTAGAGGAAGGGTGAAGTCCCTGTAGATGGAAGAGAGGCAAAGAACTTGTCAGTAGAGCCATAACTAGGATGTGGCAATCAGTGCTTTGCCCCAAAGAAGCAAAATTTAGAGGGCATTGACTTGTAGTCCTTCAATAGGTACTCTTTCCTCTCAAAACCTCCCCTTTGCTTAATTTTCCTATTCTTTCAAGGGCATCCACCATTATTCCAGTCTCCCCAGTCTGTAACCTCAGTATTATCCTCAACTCCTTATTCTCCCTTACTCCATATATTCATTCAGTTTCCTAATCTTGCTTTCTCTTCCTCCAAAACATCTCTTGAATCCAACCCCATCTCCTTATTCACACAGCCATCATATTAGTTCAGGCCCTCATTGCTGCTGTCCTAAACACTCTCCTAATTTGTTTTCCTGCCTCAAGTCTCTTCCCATTCCAATCACCTTTCATATTACTTCGAAAATGATTCTCCATAAGTGCATAATGACCATGTCTTTCTCCTATTTCATAAACTAGGATCAAATATAAAGTCCTTTCTTTGGCTTTGAAAGCCCTTCACAAATTGGCCCCAATCTGTTTTTCCTGTCTCATTATGCATCATTTAACCTTCCACATTCTTCTCTATAGCCAAATGGGCCGTTTCTGAATTCCTCCCACGTGGAATTCTACATCCTGTCTCTATGACTTTTTACTGGTGTTCTCCCACACCTGGAATCCACTCTCTCCTCACTTCTAGCCAGGGTTGTGTAGGAGCCACCTGGTAACAGCTGCACGAGCTGATTAAGTTTCCAGTGTGAATATTAGCATTGCACATCAGAAACAAACTACAAATCAGGTCTTGATATATTGTTTTGTCAACTGTGCAGCACAAGTTTGTTTTAACTGGGTGTTAAAACATTGACCAGTACACTCCTGCCTCTGCCTCAACTGCCACTTCTACACAAAGCCTGTCCTGATACCCCACCCAGTTTCTCTCCCTCTCTAACTATCCTGTTTTATTTTATGTGTATTTACAGACATGTCTCCCCTAATAGAATATATGTCCCTCAAGAGCAAGATTGTTTCAGTCTTTGTCTCTGTATCCTCAGTACCTAGCTGGAATGTTTGTTGATTTATTGATTGAGGGTGGAACACCTGAAGTTAGGACCTAGTTCCAAGAGTAATGAGTTCAAATGGAAGATGCCCAATGCTGTGCCAGAGAGCATCCCAGGAGAATTCGTCTCCAGGGTATCACTTCCCTACCTTCCCTTACCCTTAAAACTTGTTATGTATGTCTCTTGTCAGTACACAAAGAAGCAGGGCAAAGGTCATCATATTTGGGTAAATAGGCTGAGATGCAGGCAACAGGAGACATGGGATTTCCTGCCAGACAGCAAACAGTCAAAGCAGGATTTAGGCTAAACTTGGATTGAGGTGTGAAATGCCAATTCAATTAATGCAGAGACAAAAAGAACACAGGATCGAAGGGCAGCTGGGACTGAATTCTGTAACCTCAGAGCACTGTGATTTACTCTTTTTTGTATCTGTTGGTAGTATACTTTTTTAAAAAGTTGTTAAAAGTATAAAAGGGGGATAATAATACCAGCACATACAGGTATATCTCTTTGCAGAAAGGCTAGGTATTACTATTAGAGGTCATCTAGGCATGGAATCAGGCAGCTAGTTGGTACAATGGTTAGAGTACCACACCTGAAGTCAGGAAGATTCAAATCCGGCCTTGCACACTTACTAGCTGTGTGACCCTGGGCAAGTCATGTCACCCTGTTTGCCTCAGTTTCCTCATCTGAAAAATGAGCTGGAGAAGGAAATGGAAAATCACTCCAGTATCTTTGTCATGGGGTCATGAAGAGTCGGATATGACTAAAATGATTAAACAGCAACAACAGTGGCCATGACATGATCTCCCCAATGGAGCGTGACCACAGGGACCCAGATAAGGTAGCTTCCAGCTACTTCAAAGAATTAGAGTGTGGACACTCTCAACCTGGTGGCTTCCTCATGTGCTCCATAATTTAAGTGTTCCGCTTCACAGGACATTTCAACAAACGTTATGTCATGGTTATTACCAGACTCTGTGTGTAGAGTTAATATTTTTTTTCTAATTTATATTGCTTTCTTTGGTTTTTATATCACCTTTATTTCCAGATATATTCTTTTCCTCTCCACCACCCTGAAAACCATCCATTGTAACAACAACAGCAAAAAAGAGAAAAAGGCAGTTCAGGTAAATTTAAGCGATGAATCAATCAAGTATTGCACAGTTTCACAACCATTGCCCTTTATCCCTACAAAGAAGGTAGGGAGATGCATTTTCTTATCTCTTCTCTGGAAGTTTGGTCACTATAATTATTTTTGTTGTTGTTCAGTCATTTCAGTCAGGTCTGATTCTTAGTGTCCCATTTTGGGTTTTCTTGGCAAAGATATTGGAGTGGTTTGCCATTTCTTTCTCCAGCCCATTTTGCAGATGAAGAAACTGAGGCAAACAGGATTAAGTGATTTGCCCAGGGTTACACAGTTAGTAAATGTCTGAATTCAGGTCTTCCTAACTCCAGGTCCAGCACTCTGTGTACTGTACCACCTAGCTGCCCTCATTATAATGTTTCATTTCCAAACCATAAAGGGATTTGTTCAAATTTCCATGATGAATTAATTGCAGAGAGACAAGTTGATTATTTTTATTTTATTTTTTCCCAAATTTTCTTTTTTAAAAAACTATGAACTCAACAAATATCAACATTTCCATATGTAATGCAAATAGGGGTTTGACCATGATCTATACAAGGCTATTATGTCATAGGCCCAGACCTGCCTATAAAGCATATGTCCAATATAGACAGTAGCAAACACAGACAGAATAGTCTTTTGGATATCAATCTTTCATTGACCATGGGCCCCTTGCCCTCTTGGAAGATGGTCAGTTGGAACCAGGTAGGCAGCTCCCAAATCTTTTGCTGGTGGGTCATTTTCAAAGAGGAGGAGCTGGGTGGCATAGTGGATAGAGTGTCAGGCCTGGAGTCAGGAAGACCTGAGCTCAGATCTGGCTGTGTGATCTGGGGTAAGTCACTTAACCCTGTTTGCCTCAGTTTCCTCATCTGTAAAATGAGCTGGAGAAGGTAATGGCAAATCATTCCAGTATCTTTGACAAGAAAACCCCAAATGGGGTCATCAAGAATCAGATGTGACTGAAACAACTGAACAACAACAAACATTTCAAGAGAGCTAGTTCGAGCCATGTGTATTGGTAATCAGGGTGGGATTTCTTGCTGTTCTTCTCTTTTGGGATGCCAAGGCTATCAAGTGCCTTTAATGAGTCTGGCCTTTGTTTGAATGGGGCAGGTAAAGTGGGATCTTTTTGTCTTGGAGTGTTTCTCAGCACTAAGGCAATCAGAAGTCATTGATTTGAAACAATGTATATGATATGGTGCTAGTGATTGAAGAGCTTTCTCACACACACCCCAGCCCTCAGGGTCCTGAACAGGGTATAAGAGCTCTGAGGTTGGTGTTTTGTCTTTGGGGGTACACTCGTTGAAAGAGTATTGGTGACAAGACTCTGGGCAAGCCGTTGAAACAGCTCTCCCCCACAATCTCCCCAGCTTTGATAATCCAGATGTTGGTGCTTCTCTGGTAACTATGTATTGCTACGGATAGACTGGTTTGTGTTATTTGCTCTGTTTATAATGTATGCTTGTAATTTCTGTTTGTATTTGCCCTGAAGTTGAGGGGGGCTGATCTTTTCCCCCTGAACTAAGTGAATGATATATGTATGTTTAATTAAACTGAGATCTTAACCCCTTAAAATTGTTTTCCTTAGAAAAGCAGATCAAAGAACTTGTGTTGGTAGCCCTTCTGTGTGCTGGTGTTATTGGTCTTACACAGCCACAGTAGCTGCTAGCAACATTGTTGTTACACTATGGAACAATGAAATTCTTGGGATGTAACAGTACCTCTCATAGGGAGTGAATCATGTAGTAACCACACTCTGGGCCGGTTCTATGACAGTGCATTTACTTTCTTGTAATGCCCCAGGATGAAAACTATAAAAAAAAAGTCAAGGCATCTAGAGAAGGACACCCAGAGGATCTGTCCCTGGCTTTGTTTCTGGGCAGTCTGAAGGTGCTTCCAGTTTCAGTGGACTGCATGCATTATGATGGAGCATTTATTAAGCAGTTACTTTGTAGTTAAGTGCTGGGATCCAAATACGAGTAAGAAAGATAGTTTCTGCCCTCGAAGAACTTACGTTATAGTGGGGAAAGACAATATATAAAGGGGAGCAGGAGAAGGGGTGATGGTATGATAGGATGTTAAACCCCATCCAGGTGATACCTATAAGGCTCAGCTGTGGTTTTTCCACAAGAATCTCCTACTTCTGTCATAAATAGCTCAGCTTTCCTAGCTGAGAAGGATTTGCAAGAGAAACATGCACAGGGCCAGCTTCCTGAACCCATTTGTGGGGGTCTGAGTGCACTATGGAGGGGACAAAGTAAACCATCACCCAGGTTTGTTAAGAGCCCTGTTTGCTATAGGCATCCAGGTAAATACCTTCAGTAGATGCTTCGGTGGGACCATGGAGAGAATTCATGGACCAACCAGTGGTAGACTGGACACACTGGCAGGTTTCACAGTGAGAGGAAAAGTCCCATATGGGTTCCTCCAAAATACCAGGCAGCCATAATTAGAGTTTTGGACATGTTTTACAAGGCTCACCACTACGTTCTTATGGCAGGAGCAGGACATTTTCCATCATGCCTTCCTGGGAAGATCACACAGACATGAGCAAAGGTACAGAGTACCCATACATGCCTTCCTGTCCCATGTACCTCTCATCCCCAAAGTTCACCACACAGCATCCATGCAACATCCTAGAGACCTTCCTACTTTCTCCTGAGATCATAAGGGTACCCATGGAACACTCTAGAGATCCTCCTGGCATGCCTCACTCTTACCACATGCTAAGCTCATCTTCTGGTATTATTTGTAACAAGAATGTCTATTGATATGCTTTGGCTCTTCTAGCAATATGTCAACTATTGGTCACTGGACCAGGAAGAATTTCACATTTGGAATAACAATAGTCAAATTAAAATTTGTTGACTCTCTAAAAACTGTGATTCTTAGTATCATCTTTCCTGCCACTGCAGAAGGGGAAGGGGATGGCACAGGACCAAGAGCCTGGGTGTAGAGCTAAGACATCCTCATCCCATAAGCTTCCTCCTATGTGTGTTGTTACCAGCAGGTGGTCTTGGAGAACGATGGAGGGAATACTTCGACTTCAATAATAACCAGAGGGAGGAGTCAAGATGAGTATATTGCTCAAACTGGTGGTTCCTTCCATCTGGGCTAATTCGTCACTGATAGGTGTGGCTATACCTTTTAAAAATTGATCCTTTGGGGATCAGCTAGATTGATTGGGGCCAGCTAGATGGCCCAGTAAGTACAGCACCAGCCCTGGAGACAAGAGGACCTGAGTTCAAATCTGAC
This sequence comes from Trichosurus vulpecula, assembly GCF_011100635.1. NCBI lineage: Eukaryota > Metazoa > Chordata > Mammalia > Diprotodontia > Phalangeridae > Trichosurus > Trichosurus vulpecula. Next base: position 184,043,662 of record NC_050579.1, read on the forward strand.
CTCAGACACTTGACACACTTACTAGTTGTGTGACCTTGGGCAAGTCACTTAAACCCAATTGCCCTGCCCTCCCTCCTCCAAAAAAAAAACAACAAAAATTGATCCTTTGGAGCAAGTATCATAGCATCATAGATTTAGAACTAAAGGGACCTCAGAGGTAATCTAGTCCACCCCCCCTCATTTTACAGAGAAGTAAAGTGACCTGTTCAATGTCACACAGAATAAATGGCAGAGGCAGGATTCAAACTCAGGTCCTCGGACTCCAGCCAACCAAGTCAGGAAGACCTGAGTTCAGATCTGACCCCAGACACTTATTAGCTGTGTGACACTGGGTAAGTCATTTAACCCTGATTGCCTCAGTTTCCTCATCTGTAAAATGAGCTAATGGCAGATCACTCCGGTATCTTTGCCAAGGAAACTCCAAATGGAGTCATCAAGAGTCATACGTGACTGAAACAACTGAACAACAGCAAACATTACAAATAGAGCTAGTGGAAGCTAGGGGGATTGAATCCACTCTATGGATTGTAGCTACTCTATTGTACCACCTGTCTGGGGTGACAAAGCTTAGGATCATAGATGTACACTTAAAAAGGATGTCAGAGTCAGTCAACTAGGATTTATCAGGTGCCTATTATTTAAAGTCCAGCAGGCTTAGGTATACATACTATTCACTTGATATATTATAATTGGGTTTCCTTTCATGAATTGAAAGGGTGATGTTTAAAGACCCCTCCCACTCCTGGAAGAGCCCTATTGTATTGTCTAATAGAGGAACACTGCCTGGGATGTAGAGGAAAGCCCAGCGGATGGTCTGCCCCTCCAGGCCAGGTGTGTCAAAGGCCATCCTGCCCATGGGCTGTGGGGTGGCCCTGGGAGTAGGGATCCACAGATAGTTACACTGGGCCAGAAATCCTCAGAGCTCTTCAACTGGCATCGTGAAAGGATATGAGAAGCTCCCTGTGCTGACGGCAAAGTAGGATTGCTACCCCATAGGTTCTAGGCCTATGATGCTATGATCCCAAAAGACAAATCAATACAGATAAATCAATACCAGACTATACAAAGTAAATACAAACTACTTGTGGGGCACTTTGGATTTCCGGAGTTGGGTCTTATTTTCAGAATTTGGAAAGGTGATAAATCCTGTCTGTTCCCCATCATTTAATAGTAAATGTTCTCTAAATGGGAGGTCATGGAGTTATATTATCTGTGAGCTCACCCAGAGAAATGAAAAATAGTCTATGCAAGATACTTTTGAATCCTAGGAAAGTTTGTTGAAGCATGTAGGTTGGAGGAGCTGGGGCTTGAATAAAGAATCAGGAAATAAAGACAAAGACAGTTTTCTCTCAAGTGCTCCTAGAGCAGAAGTTCTTAAACATTTTTTTTTTGTGGATCCCTTTGGAAGTCTGTTGAAGTCTATGAGCCCATTTTCAGGATAATGTTTTTAAATATATAAAGTAAAATTCATAGGATTATGAAGACAACCTATTATTTTGAAATGTAACTATCCAAATATACAAGTTCACACAGATCTCAGGTTTAGAACCCGTTTTAGAGGAAAGAAGTGGCTTTGTCCAGACCTATTACAGTTGGGGGATGGAATTGCTTTGCTCACAGTCTGATGGATGTAATCACAGAAAGTAATGGATAGATAATATAAATAATAAGATATTAATGTGTTAGAAGCGTAAAGGTGTTTCTTCACCCTGTTATCCTTTCACAAAGTATGAAGAAGTTTCCCAGATGAAATTAGAAGAGCATCTTGCTACTGGGTGGCTGAAAATGGTCCACATCTCTGATGGTCTTTACAAAGCTAAGTTTGCCAGCCCTGGAGACTGAGTCAATGGAGGAAGGGAACAGTTTTGTAGAGTGATTGGTGTCTTTACCTTATCAGAGAGCAGCAGGGAGGAGAGGAAATGTTTCCTCTCCTTCCCTAGCATTGGTCATGGCATCTTACCCAGCAGAGATACCTAGAGGAGGTACCTCCATAAAGCATGCCCCTTGAGCAGCAGAAAGTCACCCATGAATTCAAGAGAGAATTACAATTGTCTGTCAGGAGCTAACCTACAGAGGGGAGGAGGCCTGGGGAGCCCAGACACACAAATATCCCAGGAGGCAGTAGCATGAGTACACCATGAGAAGAGAAAGGGCACTGGGGCCCTGCAATACCGGAGGCATTTACTTGTTTGGCCACATGTGTGCTTCCCTACCAGGGGTCTCTGCTTATCTTACTCTTCCCTTGACATTATGTTCATTTGTGGGAGCATAGCCCCAAGTTTATGGGAGGAATGTTTTGTAACCATTGTTTTTGCTTTACCTTTGCTTTGAGCTAATGTGTCTAACAGATGATTATTAAAGGTGGGATTTACTGATGGGGATTCACGAGTTATAGTTTTAGGAGTATAGACCCAAAAAGTAGTAACTGACTTTTGGGTGGCCTAACTTACTAATGCACATGCATTTGGTCAGGGCATACGGGAGGTGGGGTGGGGTGCTTCACTTCTACAGTGGGGAGTGCACTGATGTTTGGGCAGGGACAGGAAAAACCAGAATTCTATGAGGCAGAGGTGAGGAAAGAATGGATTCCAAGCGTGAGGGACAGTATGGGCAATAGCACAAAGGCCAGAAATGGAATACCTTCTATAGAGAAAACCAAAAGACCAGTTTGTCTGGAACACAGAGTGGGTGAAGAGGAATAATCCTTAATAAGGCCGGAAAGGCAGGTTGGAGCCAGATGTGAAGGACTTTAAATGACAGAGGAGTTTATATTTTTTCCTAGAGGCAATAAAGAACTTCAGATTTGAGTTGAATCTGGAAGAAGACCAGGGAAACTGAGGAGTGGAGGTGAGAAGGAGAATGTTCTAGGCATGGAGGACAGTCTATACAAAGACCCAGAGATGGAAGGTAGAGTGTTATGTTTGAGGACCAGCAAATAGGCCTGTGTGGCTGGATACAAGGAAGGTTGTAAAGACTTGAAAGGTAGGAAAAGGCCAAGTTGTGAGGAGCTTTTAAATGCCAAACACTGTATTTGAACTTTGAGGTAATAGGGAGCCAGCCACTGGAATTTATTGAGTAGAGGAGTGGTATGGTCAGATCTGCGCTTTTGGAAAATCACCCTGCAGTTGAGTGGAGTCTATATTGGAGTATGGGGACACATGAGTAAGGGGAGGCCAACCAGAAGGCTATTGCAATAGACTGGGCCAGAGGTGATGAGGGCCTGAACCCGAATGGTTGTGGTGTGAGTGGACGAAGGGACATATTCAAGAGATGTTATGAAGGAAGAGGTGACAAGATTTGGTAACAAAATGGAACTGTGGAAGGAGTGAGAGTGAAGAGTCAAGGATGACTGGGAGGACTCTAGTATACCCAACAGTAATAGAGTATCTAGAAGGAGGGGAAGGATTGGTGGAAAAGATTATGAGTTCTGTTTTGGACATGTTGAGTTTGAGATGCCTGTAGGACATCCAGTTTGAGATGCCCCAAAGGCAATTGCTGATACATGACAGGATTCCCAAGAGAGAATCTAGGGCTAGATAAATAGATGAGATAATTATCTGCATAAAGGAATTCATTGAACCTAAGGAGCTAATGAATTCAAGTGAGTTAGGACAGAGAGAAAAGGGCCCATAACAGAGCCTAGAGGGACACCCATGTGTATTAGGTATGGCACAAATAAAGATCTAGCAAAGGAGACTGTGTAGTCGCAGAGCTCTAGAAGACATTTGTCATGAAAAGCTAGACAGATGAGAGTATCTAGGAGGAAAAGGTGATCGATAATGTCAAAGGCTGCAGGAGGTCAAGTAAGATGAGGACAGAGAAAAGACCATTAGATATGACAATGAAAAGATCTTTGTGCAGCAGCTAGGTGGTGCAGTGTATAGTCTATAGTATATAGTGTATAGAGGAGTCAGGAGGACCTGAGTTCAAATCCAGCTTCAGACACTTACTAGTTGTGTGACCCTGGGGCAAGTTACTTAATCCCAATTGCAAAAAAATCTACCCCAAAACAACAAAAAAAAAACCCAAAAGATCTTCGGAGAGGTCAGTTTTGGTTAAATGATAAGACTGAAAAGCCTAACTGCAGAGGGTTAAGAAGAGAATGAGAAAAGTAGTAGAGTCCCTTAACGTGGGTAGTTTTCTGGAGTTTAGCCAAGAAAGGGAAGAGAGATATAGGATAACAGCTAGCCAGGATGGTCAGATTAATTGAAAGGGTTGTTTTTTTTTTTGAAGGCGGTAACAACTCGAAAATATAAGACTAAGATTTTCAAAGTACTTTCTTCATAGCAACCCCATGAGTAGATAATATATTTACTCCCATTTTACAAATGCTAAAACTGCCAGATGGATTGTGACTTGCCAGAGTCACATAATTAGTATCAGAGTCAGGATTCAAACTCAGGTCTCCCCTGACTACAAATCCAGGGCTCTTTCTATTATACCTCTTTGCTTCTCAGAAAGGTGTTTGCCATTTCATTTTCATTCTCCTGGAGGTGTGTTCTGTGGAGTAAAAGAACCCAGTATTAACACTCACCATTGTTTTTGGTTTTTCCCCTTTAGGACTTTACCATGACCCTGTACCTGAGGCACTATTGGAAGGATGAAAGGCTGTCTTTCCCTAGCACCAACAACCTCAGCATGACATTTGATGGACGACTGGTAAAAAAGATCTGGGTTCCTGACATGTTCTTTGTACATTCTAAGAGGTCCTTCATTCATGACACCACCACGGACAATGTTATGCTTCGGGTCCAGCCTGATGGGAAGGTGCTATACAGCCTCAGGTAAAAACCTGTTCCTGTTACTGCTTCTCTGGCTCAGCTCAAGTTGGGAGGAACCTGAATCTAGAATGCCTGCCCTCTGGCTAATTCTTGCTTTTCTTCCTGCAAAATTCTTTAAATATGTGTGTATATGTATATATATATATATAAATATATATATATATATGTACACACACACATACACATATTATAGATAAATATATAATAATGTATAAATATAATATAAAGTATGTATTATATATATTTAAATAACCTACGGAGAAGAGTAAATTGCCAACTATGGCAGCAAAAAGCATGAGTTTCTGAATAGCAGCTCTACCTTTCAATTCTGATTACTAATGAACCCCACTGCTAATTTCATTTCTTGACATTAAGGGGAAGCAAAGCAGTATTGAATAAAGATTTTTTAAAAAAGAATTTTAGAACATAAAAAATATAATGGAGGGAGCAGAGAAATATGGATGGCATTCTAATCTAATACTTTGACTTATATACCCAATTTTTTAAAAATTATATTTACTTCTTCAGTCAAGAAAAGTTAACAAATCCCCTACTCCACTTGAGCAACCATGCTCCCCACTTTCTGCGGGAAGGCAGTGTAGTATAGTGAAAAGAATACTAGGACAAGAATAATAAGGGTAGATTCTTTCCAGGGTACAATGGAGGGAAGGCTGAACTTGGAGTGAGAGGACCTTGGTTCAGTTGTCAACTCTATTGAAAAGTACGTGTGTGACCTTGGTCAAGTAATACAACCTCTCTGGGCCTCAGTTTCCTCATCTGTAAAAATGAAGGGCTTGGACTAGATGGGGAGAGGGAGGAGGACAGACATTTATATAATGCGCCAGATACTTGTGCTAAGCACATTTTACAAATATCATCTCATTTGATCCTCACAGCAACCCTGCAAGGGAGGTGCTCTAAGATCTCTTCTAGCTCCCATCCTATGTCCCTTCTCACAGTGGTCCTATAATCTGTGAGATCTGGGTTCGAGTACTAGTTCTATCACCTACTAGCTGTGTGATCTGGGGTGAGTTATTTAAACAATCACCAAGGATTTAAACAATCAGGTGTTTACTATGTGTCAGGCCCTGTTTCCTCTGCTGGGGAAAGGAAGACAAAAATGAAATCATCCCTACCCTCATAGAAAGTATTCTACTTGGGGAAAGCACCAAGTACAAGCATACATACATACATACATACATACATACATACATACATACACACACGTAATACATACAAAGTAAGTAAAAAATGGTTTCAATGGGGTAAGCCCTAGCAATTGTGGGAATCAAAAAAGTAGGAAGTAATGTTTGAGCTGACCTTTGAAGGAAACTAGAGATTCTAAGAGTTAGAGGTGAAGAGGAGCTTCATTATAGGTAGAGAGAGGACAGTCTATGCAAAGGAATGGGGAAGGTACATGGAACATCAGGTATGAGGAATAACAAGAAGTCTCGTTTGTTTGGAACAACATGGTGGTGGTGATGAATAATAGGCCTGGAAAGGTCATTTGGAGGCAGGTGCTAAAGTAGTTTAAATACCAAATGGAAAAGTTTGCATTTGATCCTAGAGATAGTGAGGAGCCACTGAAATTTACTGACCAAGGGAGTGTGACAAAGTCAGGCCTGTGTTTTAGGAATATCCTATGTTATTGTTCATCCTTCATTTTCTAAGAGGACCAATAACAAAATGGGGGTGATGTCTTGACTCACTCATGAATTAGATTTAAGTGAGGCAGAGTTGCAGCCTCATTTTCTCTTCCAGAGTCATTGAAGTCCAGTGGTAAGACAAAAGACAGGAATACTGGTGTTGGCCAGGGATGCAGTGGATGACCTTGGCATCTTTGAAGTTGGACCAAGCTCTAAGCGCTCCATTGTGCCTACTTCAGCTGCCTTCATGGCCTTTGGAACAAACTGTTCTCATCTGCCCGTGGAGGATGGGTTGCCTGTGGGAAAGACTTGAGGCAGGGAGATCAATTAGGCTATTGAAATAGCTCAAGTGAGAGGTGATGAGGGTCTGAATTAGGGTGGTCGTGGTGTTGGACAGCAGAGGTGTTGAGGAAGTAGAATCAGTAAGACTGAGCAACTTATTGGATGTGTGGGATGAGTGGGACTGAGAAGTGGAGGATGGTTCTTACCTTGTGAACCTGGACAACTGGAAGAATGTCAGTGCCTTTGATAGAAGTAGCGAAGTTTGGAAGAGGGATGGGTTTAATTTCTTTGGAGTTTCAGTTTCTTCATTTGCAAAATGGAGATAAAAATTCCCTGACCTACCTACTGTCTTCTGGCACTTAGAAATAGCTGTTTCCATGGCAATTAGCGTGGACAGTGGTGGCAGGAGTCACGGACCTGCATCACATTCAGAAGGTAGAGGCTCACCCTCATGGGACAAGGCAGAAGAACATACATGCACCCAAAGACAGCATATTAAGGAAATTCTTAAATCTAGACATTCATTGCTATCACAGCATTAAATCCTATGGCTTGATTGCTGGGCAGGTCTTTTCACTCCTCCCTCCCTTGGATTCAGGGTTGTGTGAAGATCACATGAAATAATATTTGTAAAGCACATAATGCAGTGCCTGGCATACAGTGAGCGCTGTAGCAATAAATGCTATTACTATCCCGGAACTTTCCTGCTTCCGATCTATAGGGCACTGGACTTAGAGTCAGAAATACCTGGATTCAAATCTTGCCCCTTACCTTTATTATCTGTTTGACCCTAAGCAAGTCACTTAACCTCTCTCTGTCTCTGCCTCAGTCCCTGGATTGATGGGTAGTCACCTCAATTTCCAATTCTTTGACACCACAAAAAGAGCTGCTATAAATATTTTCGCACATATGGGTCCCATTTTTATGGGTTTCCCATTTTCATGATCTCTTTGGGATACAGACCTAGAAGTAGTATTGCTGGGTCAAAGGGTAGGCAGTTTTATAGCCATGGTTGAATCATTTCACAACTCCACCAACAGTGCAGTAGTGTTCCAATTTTCCCACATCTTCTTCCTATGCTTCATTTTCAACCTGCACCATGGAATACTCATTCTCATCTCACTTGCTCTCTTCCCATTGTAGATGGTTCCAAGAACAGTGTGGCTACTTCTGGGTTGAGGTGAAGTTTGAGTAAGATGATATATATTGAATATTACTGCTCCGTATTGTATTGAAAGGGGTCTGTACCTACTCACAGGAGCACTTGCTTTACATAGAGAAGTAGCTTGGTGCAATGTATAGAGCACTGGACTTAAAAGAAAGAAGAGTTGGGTTCGAGTCTTATTTTAAACACTTACTAGCTTTGAGATCAGTGGCAAGTCATTTAACTTCTCTGGTTCTCGGTTTTAGCAACTGTAAAATGGGCAGCTAGGTGGCACAGTGGATAGAGTGCTTGGCCTAGAGACAGGAAGATGAATTCAAATCCAGCTTCAATCACTTACTAGCTATGTGACCTTGGGCAAGTCACTTAACCTGGTTTGCCTATGTCTCCTTATCTATCAAATGAGCTAGAGAAAGAAATGGCAAACCACTCCATTCTCTTTGCCAAGAAAACCCCAAATGGAGTCATAAAGAGTTGGACATGACCAAAAAAATGAACAATAACAAAAGGGAGAATAGCAGCAACCATAGAGTATTATGAAAATCAAATTAGGTCCCTTATGTAAAAGCACTTTGCAACCCTTAAAGTGCTCTATAAATTATAACTATCATAAGAGGGAGGAGAGGGAAAGGAACAAACATTTATATGCTGTATAAAATGCTTTACAAATAGTATCTTACTTGATCCTCTCACAACCCTGGGAGGTAAGTACTGCTATTATCCTCATTTTATAGTTAAAAGAAACTGAGGCAAGCAGAGGCTAAGTGACTTACTCAAGGTCACATAACCAGTTAAGTGTCTGAGGCCAAATTTGAACTCAAATCTTCCTGACCCCAGACTCAGCAGTCTATCCACTGTGCCACCTAGCCACCTCTATCATCATCATTATATTAGCATCAAAGGAAAGTGACTGAGATAGCTAAGTACCCACAATGCTATCTCTGTTCAAGCTAACAGGTGCTGCTCCAAAGGCAAATTGCTCCAGCTTAATTTTGGGGGGCCAATGTGGGTAGGGACTTGCAGCTCCAGGTGCTAAGTCTCACTTTAATCACTCTGCATGGGCTTTTTCCTTTCCAGTGCCTCAACCAGGGTTCCTGTCCAGTCAAAGTAGGTACGATTTAATCACATTAAAATTTATAATTCGATTGGCTTGTGCCCCCATTCCCAAAAGGATCCTCTTCTCCAACTTCATGAGACCTGAGAGGATTATTCACATATGGATTAAAATACATTTACTAAGCAAAATTAAAATGTAAGGGGTTCAGCATTAAAGCCGTTTTGGCTTGAGTAAGCCACAATCATATTGAGTAAGCAACAATATCTAGGCTATTGCAGACTGAACTCTGCAACTATGCCCATCCAGGTGTTACTGAACTCTGCCTCTCACTGTCTATGCTGAGACAAGCATAACGTGGTTTTGCTCTGGCTCCTGTTCTCTGAGGTTCCATTTCACTCCTCCAAAAGGGTCTTCCAATATTCTGAGAGGATTGAGGAGTCTCTCTTCCCTGCCAATGACTCAAGCTCCCACTGATTGTCTTTTCCCCAATTTCAGGGGCCAAGTAACTAGCACTCCAGTTCCATTTAACCAGTTAACATTGAATTAGCTTTGACAAAGCGATATTTACTTCAAAGATGTAGCAAGAAGAAATGTACAAATGTTTATCCCAACACTTAAGGGGTACATAATCCCCTCTACATTATCTAGGTCTTTGGGGATAAGGAGTAGAGACAGGGAGTAGAGACTAAGTTCACAGTTTATCTCAGTTCCTATACAGCATTAGTCCCACCAAGTTCAATTTGAAAACCCCACTGGGTTAGCATCCTGGACCCTTTGCTCCTCAGAGCTTCCTTGCTCTTTCGCCATAGCAAAATCCAGTCCTGAGCCCTGTACTCCCAGATCACCATAGCTTGAGACTCCACTCAGTCAGAAACTCCATTCTTTGCACCCAGAACAGAAAAGGACAAGGAAAAGGGCAAAGTTCCAGGACCAGTTCTCTGGGCAATATGGCCAAAGCAGGGGCAGAAGGGGCCAGGAGGAGGGGAACCTCAGACCCGCCCCCCTTACCACATGGTATGAGTGAAGGACCCCTTCACTCTCAAATGGGAATGTAGGAAAAAGCCCTGACCTCGTTTAGTTGGTCAGTTTTAAAGACAGTACTAGCAATGCAGTTAGTGGAAAAAGAATATTCCCAACCCTGTGGTAGGCCACTGAAAAAATGATCAGTTCTCCAGTCTCCCAGAAGAAGGTCCCCAGCTTCTTCCACTTTCACACTAGCTAGGTGACATTATCTTAGGTGAAACCCCCATTAGACAAGCTTATCCCCAAAGACCTTCATACCAGTGCTTAGTCTCAGCTCACAAAGGGGTTAGTTCTCACTGTGTAACTCGGGGCCAACATCCATCCTGACCCATATAGAGAGAGTCTTGCTTCCTGGCCAAGTGATGTAATCCTTTAGTAGGCAGATTTTCCCAGTCAGGTTCTATTTTTGAATTCTGTCTCAGGGAATGCTGCCTTATGCCACACTCCCCCAACCCCAAGTCTTCAGGAATTTCCACCAAACTCCTAAAAATAAAAAAAATAAAAATAAAACTGGGCCACAGATCTAGGTTAAGGATCCCTACACTAAAAGAAAATATAGACTGCTCTGTTTGGCATTTAAAGTCCTTAAATACTGAAGGAACTCACCATTGGGAGAAGGGTGGAGAAATCGTCAACGTTCCAGGGTAAGGACCCAGGATCTCAGGGAAGTTCTGGGTTTAGAAGGAAGCTGAATCCTGATGGTGAAGTCCAAAGAGTCAGAAGCTCAGCACTCCACATTCTGTCACAAACACTCCAGGATCTCACTAGCACCATACCACATCATTGCCAGCAACAAGAGTACATTCTAATATTCTTTTATACTCTAGAGAGTAATCGTCCAAACTAAAGTCCCACCTTCTATAAGAAGCGTTCCCCAATTTGTCTTAATTCTAGTTCTTTCTCTCTGTTAATTCCACCCTTCTCCCAATGGTGCATTCCTTCAGTATTTAAGGACTTTAAATGCCAAACATAGCAGTCTATATTTTCTTTTAGTGTAGGGATCCTTAACCTAGATCTGTGGCCCTGTTTTATTTTTATTTTTTTTATTTTTAGGAGTTTGGTGGAAACTCCTGAAGACTTGGGGTTGGGGGAGTGTGGCATAAGGCAGCATCCCCTGAGACAGAATTCAAAAATAGAACCCTACTGGGAAAATCTGCCTACTTATCCTCTATATAGCTTGCTCTCTCTATATATTTGTTTATATGTTGTCTCCCCTATTAGATTATAAGCTCCTTGAGGGCAGGGACTGTTTTTGTTTCTTTTTGTATACCCAGGGCTTAGCACAGTGCTGGGCACAGAGTGAGTGCTTAATAAATACTGATTGATAATTATGGACAGCTGTGTGAAAGGTTGCCCCCTTTATACATAACTATGTGCTTTCCTATGGTGTTCTCAACCTTCATGTGTTAGTATCCTTGTTGACATTCAGTGGTTTTTCAGTCATATGTGACTCTTTGTGACCCCATTTGGGATTTTCTTGGCAAAGATGCTGGAGTGGTTTACCATTTCCTTCTCCAGCTCATTTTACGGTTGAGGAAACTGAGGCAAACACGGTTAAGTGATTTACTCAGAGTCATACAGTAAGTGTCTGAGGTGGGATTTGAACTCAGGTCTTCCTGACTCCAGGCCCAGCATTCTATGCACTGAACTACCTAGCTGCCCATTGGTATCCTTGTACTTTCCCCAAACACTGCCACTTTAAACTCAAAGGTATAACTGCTTCTTGTGATGGGAATGTGAATGAATGAATAAAATGTTAATGTTAAAAGTTATTAAGGTACTTTCTATTTAGTTTTCCAAATTTGATAGCTCACTTCAACTTTATAGACTTCGTTTTAGCTTAAGCATTTATAAATCATAAAGATTAAATTGCCGTACTTGGCAAAGTAGAATAGACAGTGTGGTCCATAAAATCTTGTGCATTACATTGTTATCATAATGGACATAATGTAATATATAAGATCCAGGCAATTTTGAAGCTGGCTTTATGCCTGGAAGGGAACACCATATCAGTCAATAAACAGTCACTTCAAGTCCTCATCCCAGTTTGAAACCTAAGCAATCTGACATCAGGTTCATCTGGCAGTGTTGCATGCATGAAGTCATTGGAATTTCATCTCCAAGTTTTGAAATGTGTCCCCATAGGAAAAGCTTTTCAAAGAGCTGTGAAATCTTATAGTCTTTGAAGTTCTGAGGCTTAGTTCTCTACCCAAGTGCATCATGTGAGTTTTCCCAGGGCTCATTGCATTACCAGCAGGATGTTTTAGTTATGGCAGATTTTTGGACTTCTATACTTATTTCCATAACTGTGCCCCATTTTCCTTTGTTTTTAATCCAAATACTCAGAAAATGTAAAACCCTGACAGCAATCCCTCGTCACATCCTCCAGACAATCAGAGATTAAAACAACTATAACCCCGAGAATAAATTAATAAAATGAGGAACTGAGGACAGAGCTAAGTTAAAATGGGGGTGGGTAGAAATTGCTTACCTTGAGTGACCAGTCAACAGTGAGCACATCTTACTCCACAGAATGGAGGTAGTTTAAATATATCCACATATATATGTGTGTATGTATACATATATATATATATATATAGAGAGAGAGAGAGAGAGAGAGAGAGAACTAGTGTTTTAATTAAATCAAATACTTAATTGAATTAAATTTAATGTTTAAATAATTGTTTAATGGAAATTAAATCACAACATTAATATTAGCACTATACATTATTTCAAATAAAAAAAAGAGCTAGGTAGTAAAAGTGAGTACTAAGCAGGTACACTGATCATCCCCATTGTCCTCTGACCTGCCAATGTACTCTAAGCCCTCTAGATACTGCTACCTGCTCTGCAGTTTATCCCTCAGGACCACCAGGTCTGCCCATCCGCTGTGTAGCTGAACCCACTTCTTTATGTTGTTTCCTTTAATCAGAGTGTGAGCTCCTCGATAATAGTGTGTTTTACTTTTCTATTTGTATCTCCAACATTTATCACAGTGCTTGATAAATAGCAAGCAATTAATAAATGTTTTTATTCATTCAACAAGCATTTAAGTGCTTCCTGTGATCCAAGTAGGTATTTTGCACCATTATTCACAAAATAATCACAAAAATTCACAATATTCACAAAATACAGAACCACAGGAAAGCCTCTAAGGTGTTATTTGGGCCCCCTAAAGATGATTTTTAACTAGACAGGATCAGGAATGTGAAGTGTGAATAGATTAAGATCTGCATGGGCTAAGGAGTACCCATGCCTATGAAATTACAGATTCATTGAGGTAACTGGCACAGTGGAGAGAACACTAGGCTTGGAATCAGGAAGACTATATTCCAGAGTTCAAATCCAGCCTCAGACACTTACTGGCTATGTGATCCTGGGCAAGTCACTTAACCCTGTTTGCCTCAGCTCCTCATCTATAAATAAGCTGGAGAAAGAAATGGCAAATCACTCCAGTGTCTCTGCCAAGAAAACCCCAAATGGGAATGCAAAGAGTCAGACATGACTGAAAAAAACAAAGTATTAAAAAGTCATAAACTACTAGGTGAAATCACTCTGATTCCTATAGGAAAGAGAAAAATATAAAGAAGTTGGACTTTTACTGGCAGTTACCTAATCACTGATTTTTATGATTTGTCATAAAATTGATTTATGATTTTTCTTGTAAGATGGTCTAATCTACCATTCTTCCACTTCCTCTTAGCTTCACAGTAGGATGTCCATGTCCAAAGAGAGGAAAACCCATAAAAGGACAAAAAAATCAGCATCAAATTCACTTCCATATGAAAGCTGGGTCAAATTTAGAGTCTCAGATTCAATGCCTCATCTCATTTTAGTTCCTTGACTCAAGTTTCTTTAATTATCCGTGATACAGAAATAGTCTTCAGAACTTCCTATTCTTTGAGTATTCTTTTTATTTTTCCTATTTCCACTGCATGTTAAAATTTGTCATGGGGGCAGCTAGGTGGCGCAGCAAGTAGAGCACCAGCCCTGGAGTCAGGAGTACCTGAGTTCAAATCCAGCCTCAGACACTTGACGCATTCACTAGCTGGGTGACCTTGGGCAAGTCACTTAACCCCAATTGCCCTGCCTTCCCCCCTGCAAAAAAAATTAAAAAAAATAAATTTACTTGTCATGTTAATAATATGGGGCACATGGAGACAATAATACTTTCCTTCATTTGTTCATTTTATTTCCTTATCTCTTTGCCATCTGCCACACTAAGAAACCAGAAAGTAATTCCAGAATTCTGTAATATAAAATAATTTTTTTGGGGGGGAGGGGGTGAAGGGAGCTGTAGAATGAATAGAGAAGTCATACTTCACTCCTTGCCATGATGCCCAACAATATATCTAGAAATAAGAGTAAGAGGCTTTGGGGTGGGTTTTCTTTTTTTTGCATTCAATTCAATAGGCATTTATTAAAGTCTATTTCATGTCAAGCACTATGATGGAAGGACAGGGGAATATACAAAGACAAAATGAAAAATAGACCCTTGCCCTCTAGGAGCTTACATTGTATTTAATACCTTCTGCTTGCATAAATTGAACACTTAGAGTGCATTGATTCTAGAAACCATTGAGGCAAGATGATGAAATTATTTGATGACTTCTAAGCAGGTTCAGACCTATGCTGAAGTAAGACTTTACCTCTATTTCAAGCGGTGAACTAACAACAGGGAGGAATTTTCTGAATTCGATACTCTTCTAAGTTTAGTCCCAAGGAAATTCCCATGTGCATGATGTACAAAGCTGGTCCCAGGAGTGTTGTTCTAACATCTTCTATTTTTAGTTACTTCCTTACTAACAATGCTACAATTAGTTTCATTCAGAATCCACCAGTAGATATTGAAGCCTCACGTGGTATATCTCAAAGTCAGTAAATAGCTTGCCTTTCTACGGCATCTCTCTCTCTGTGTGGTGGCCCTTTTCCATCATAATTCACTCTTTTGCTAATCCATTTGCCTGCTTTCCTAACTGAAAGGGAAATAGAAACAGTAGCGTTTAGGGATCTCTGAATTGGGCTGAATCTACACATTAGTGGAAAGACCTGGAACATTCAGCCTGAAATACCATATCTGCTCAAAATTTACAAGTGATTGACCCTGAAGTGGTCTTTTGATTTACATTAATTACTCAGGTAATTTCCTCAATTCTTCACAGAATACAGACTAAGGGATTGGAGACAAAAGAGCAAAACAGGAATAGAAAACAAGTAAAAAGAGAAAAACCACCAAATAAGATTTTTTTCACTGTGTGTACTTTGAAATCATTTTCCTTCGGTTTATGTCGAAGTGGTGGTTCTTAGTTCCTTCACAGCTAAAATGTAAATAATGAGAGTACCTACCTCCTTAGGATTGTTGTGAAGACTGAATGAGGTAATATACATAAAGCATTTTATGAAATTTAAAGTGCTCACTAAATATTGGCTGTTATTGCCATTATGGTTATTCTATATTATTTTCTTAAGAAAGAACACTTTGTCCCCAGTGCTCTGAAAGCAGACATCCCTTCCTTTGTAAAATGGGATTATTCTAAACTAAAAGTATTAAAAAAATTTTAAAAATTCCTACTTATTTATACAGGGAATATTTTTGGTTCTTTTCAGTCCTGGCAGACTCCATGAAACTTTGGTAGTAAAAATATTATCTACACCCCCTAGTGGAAATTATTATAACTAAAAAGTATCAAAATCCTGTCCAAAAAATGTAACACCTTCTGGACCAAAATTTTAAATTAGCATTGGTAGTTCATTAATTTCATTTCTAAAACATAACATATAATTTTTGAATACCTACAAAAGAGCTTTAAAACTGGGTAATCTAAAATGAGTAGTACAAAGTATCTTAATTTCAATTTAACAATCAATCAATCACTGAGCATTATTAAGAACTTACCAAGTACCTACTGGGTCTGTGTTATGCACTGGGGATTCAAAGCCAAAAATTAAATAGTCCTTTCCCTCAAGGAGCTTCCTTTCTATTGAGGGATACAACATTTTAATCGACTATATAGTTAGTCAGATAGCTTTTGTTAAGTGCCTACTATGTACCAGACATAGTTCTAAGTATTGGGGACACAAAAAAAGGCAAAAAAAAACCAGTCCCAGCTGTCAAGAAGCTCATAGTTTAATGTCTAGTGTGTACAAAATAAATACAAAATGATTTTGAGAGGAGTGATCTCTAACAACAGAAAGAATCAAGAAATGCCTCTTTAAAAACATGGCAGTAGAGCTGAGTCTTGAAGGGATCCATGGGTTCCAAGAGGTGGGGGAGAGAGAGAAAAACATTCCAAACATGGCAGGCAGCCTGCACAAAGGCATGGAGATGGGAGATGGAATGTCACATACAGGGAACAGCAAATAGGGAAGTTTGGCTGAAACATAGAAAGTATGAGTGAGAGTAATGTGTAATCAGCCTAGAAAGATAGATCAGAATAAGATTATAAAGGACTTTAAATGCCAAACAGAGTCATTTATACTTTTATCTTGAAGCAGGGATCCTTAACCTGGAATCTGTGGCCTTGTTTTGTTTTTATTTTAGTATTTTGATAACTGTATTTCAATATGCATTTCAAACTGTATTTCAATTTCCTTTGTAATCCTGAATATTTTATGCACTTAAAAACATTATTCTGAGAAGGGGTCCATAGGCTTCACCAGACTGCCACATGGTTAAGAGCCCCTATCCTAGAGGTAACAGGGAGCCACTGAGCAGGGGAGTGACAAGGTCCAAACTGTGTTCTAAGAATGTCAACTTGGTGTGGTATATGAATGTAATGGAAGACTATTGTGCCAGAAGAAATGATGAGCAGGCAGGCCTCAGAAAAACCTAGAAAGACTCACATGAATTGATGCTGAGTGAAGTGAACAGAACCAGGAAAACATTGTACACAGTAACAACAACATTATGCAATGATCAACTATGATTTACTTAGCTCTTCTCAGCAATACAGTGATCCAAGACAATTCCAAAAAACTCAGGACAGAAAATGCTATCCACATCCAGAGAAAGAACTATGGAGTCTGAATGCAGATTGTAGCATATTATTTTCACTTTTCTTTTTTTTTTGTGGCTTTTCCCTTTTGTTCTTTTTCTTCTTTCACAACATGAATAGTGTGGAAATGTCTTTACATGATTGAACATGTATAACCTACATCAGATTGTTTGCTGTCTTGGGAAGACAGGGGCGGGGGGAAGGGAGGGAGAAAAAATTTGGAACTCCAAATCTTATAAAAATGAACACTGAAAACTATCTTTACATGTAAATAAAAATACCATTTACAAAAAGAAAGTATCAATTTGGTAGGAGAATGTGTGGAGGGTGAATTGGAAAGGGAAGGGACTTGAGTTAAGGAGATCAATTAGGAGGCTATTGTAATAGTTCAGATGAAAGACAATGAGGACCTGAACTAGTGTGGTTGTGGTGTGAATGGAGAGAAGGAGACAGGATACAAAATAAGTCGTAGAGATAGAGTCCACAAAACTTGGCAACTCCTTGAATATAGATGAGTAAGAACGAATGAAGAATGTCTCTGAGGTTATAAACCTGTATGATTGGAACAATGGTGGAGCTTTCAACTGAAATGGGAATTCAGAAGGAAAATTGATTTTAGAAGCAAAGATAATGAGTTCTGTTTTTATCCATGTTGAGTTTAAGATGCTGATGGGATATCCAGGTGGAGATGTCAAGCAGGCAGCTGGAACTGGGACTCCAAAGAGAAATGAGGGTGGAATTTGGAATCATCTGAATAAAGAGGATAATTGAAACCATGGGAACTGAAAAGATTGCCAAGAGTGAGAATATAGAAAAGAAGAGAGCATATGCATTTATTAAGATACAGTTCTTTCAGAAGCCAGATATGCTTTTATCTTTTCTATATTTATTTTATTTATATCATATCTTATTTTTATTTATGTTATTTCATATTTATTTTATTATTTCTATACTTATTTTATTGCCATGTGTTGAGACCTTTGTAATGGCCTAATGTTTGCACGTGACACAAATTAGTGGAAGCAAATGGTTTAGCCCTGACATCAGTGTGGTATGGGAAAGAGCTGTGGATTCTGCATTCAAGGATTTGGGTTTGAGTTCTGGCTTTCTCCTTGATGGCTGTCTAAGCCTCAGTTTCCTCATCTGTAACATGAGGCAGTGGAACCAAATTATCTCTCTAGTCCTTCCCACCTCTAAATCCTATAGCCCCCAAACATTTTGTTTTCCAACTACACCTAAGTCCCAGTGAATTTAATTACACTGCAGGAGATTAGATGTTTCACCCCAGTGGAAAACAGCAGGTGCCTTTTTTTTTTTACTGATCATTTCATATTCATTGGACATTGACAGGCTCTGAGAATTTCAATTGTGTCATTTTATTTCTAGGGTCACTGTGACTGCAATGTGCAATATGGATTTCAGCCGTTTCCCCCTGGACACACAAACATGTTCGCTCGAAATTGAAAGTTGTGAGTATAATTGGGTCCAGCAATTAAAAACGTATCTCTTAAAATTGATCCATTTGATTCAATGCAACAAGCACTTAGCACAGGGCCTGACACAAAGCAGGTGCTATATGAATGCTTGTTGTCTTTCTCCTTTTGAATTACAGTTATCTGTGGATCTCATCTTCCTCTTACCTTCATTTACTCATAAACTCCTTAATGGCCAGGGCCAAGTCTCTTCCTTTTTCTCTTTTTATTCTTTATTTCTCTCCCAATGAGTAAGCACAGAAATCTGTACTTGGTAGTACAGATTGGTAGGTGCTTGATAAATGTTTGTTGCATTGCATTGCTGTTAAATGTTATTGTAACATAGATATTAGTGTAACATATTGTAACATAGCCCATTTGACCATGGCCCCAAAAAGTTACTTCAAGGATAACTTTAAAAATCAAGAGGAAAAAAATCCAACACTCCTGCAACATGCCTTTTCTGTCCTCAAGAGCAGTGGTCTCCAAAGTGGAGGCCCTGCTGCTGTCACTCCATGGCGGGGAGAGGGGGTTTGAAGTATGACCTTAAGGAGTGTAAAAGGTAGTTAGGTCACATCCCACTGTTGCTTTAAAGACCTTATTCCCTAACTCTCCCCTCATTCAGATATGCCAGCTTCTACCCTCAACCCTTCTGATCTCGGTTAGGACTCTCACAGGTACCTCTGGAAAATTCCATGTCAACTCCCTCCCCTTACCCTCCCATCATCCGATGACTATAGCAAGTGCCCTTCCAAGGATGGGCTCTATGGTTGGAGGCAGTGACTGGTGAGTGAGAGCCCTGCCTCCTCCTTTTCATTTTGGGCAGGACAGAGAAAGTCACATGGAGTGAGCAGATGTGGATGGCTTATGTTTTGGAACATAGATTTTATTATATTATCTTTCTCCTAAAACCACCCATCTTCCAAACTCTTCTACTAGTCCCAATATCCTGCTAATCACCCAGCTCTTACATGCTCCATGCTTGACCCTTCATTCTCTCTTGCATATCTTATAAGTTGCCAAACATTGCTGTCTTCCATACCTCTCACATCCTCTTCGCTCACCTAGCTAGTTAGGGCTTCATCGTCTGGCTATTGCAATAGTTTTCCAGTTAGCTTCCCTGCCTCAAGCCTCTTCTTTGTCTAATTCAACCTCCACAGAGCTCCCCAAATAATTTTCCTTAACTGTAGATTCATATCACTCCCCTACTTAAGAAACTCCAGTGACTCTCTATTGAATCTAGGATCAAATATCATTTCATTTTTATCTCATCCTTCCTCAATTTCTATTTTTGTATGTGTGTGTTTTGCAACGTCTATAATTATTAGTTGAGTAGTATCCGTACGTAATCTAAACATACATATATTTAGAGGTACACATTCAAAATGCTTTTCCTGACAGAATAGCTTGACCAAAAAGATTAGGAGATTTTGGGTTTTTGTTTCCAAAAAAACTTTTTTCGTATTGAAAAGCCAGGCTCTGGTGGCTTCCATGGCAAAATTCTCCCTTTCCCAAAATGATGGTAAATTTTACGATTATACCTAGACAGGGATGACCCAGATTTTTGTGTTGAAAAATACATTTGGAATCTTAAGTATTTTTAAAGTATTGCTAATGAAAGTCCATAGGGACTTTGGATTGCTGTCAGTTGGCAAATAGGTATTATAAACCCTAGAGACAGCTAGGTGGCACAGTGAATAGAAGGCTGGGTCTGGAGTCAGGAAGATGAGTTCAAATCCAGCTACCACCTAGCTGTGTGCTTCTAGTTAAGTCATTTAATCTGTCTTCCTCAGTTTCCTTAACTATAAAATATAAGATAGGGGCAGATGGGTGGTGAAGTAGATAGAATGCAAAGCCTAGAGGTAGGAAGACCTGAGTTCAATTCAGGTCTCAGACATTTACTGGCTGTGTGACCCTGGGCAAATCATATAAACCAGTTTGCCTCAGTTTCCTCATCTGTAAAATGAGCTGGAGAAGGAAATGGCAAACCAATCCAGTATCTTTACCAAGAAAACCCCATATGGGGTCACAAAGAGTCAGACACAACTGAAAAATGACTGAACCAACTTTGCTAGATGTTGGGAATAAAAAGTCAAGAATAAAATATTTCTAGCCCTCAAGGATGATGGAGAATGTAAGCATATAAATATATACAAATTATTATTAATAATAGATATGATTTATATAGCACTTTAAGGTTCACAAAGTGCTTTACATATATTCTCTCTTTGGGTGAAATAACATGAGGTAATGGGAGGAGGGTTGTTAGTAGGAACAAGTAACTGGGAGATTTGGGAAGGGCCTTATGTAGGATGTGGCATTTAATT
Source organism: Trichosurus vulpecula (assembly GCF_011100635.1). Taxonomy (NCBI): domain Eukaryota; kingdom Metazoa; phylum Chordata; class Mammalia; order Diprotodontia; family Phalangeridae; genus Trichosurus; species Trichosurus vulpecula. The sequence goes on from NC_050579.1 coordinate 184,064,407, forward strand.
GAACCTTGAAGGAAGCCAGGGATTCTGAGAGGTAGAGGTGAAGAGGGGTGTGGGTGAGCATTCCTGGCATGGCATGGTGCTTGGGATTTAATAAATGCTCTATCTCTCTGTCATCTAACTATTTACCTACAGTGGTCAGCCAATGCACAAGCATAGATTGGGAAGATGAAGTGTTGTGCATAAGAATAAGCAAGAAAGCTTATTATACTGACTGTGGTTTGGACCAGAACCTAAAAGCAGTGAGTCTGGGACCCAACCAGGATGGGTCTTTATTTTGTCAGAGACCAAAACTAGAAATCTCAGGGTAAAGGTCTGAATAAGTGAATTTGAACTAAAAAGAAGAGGAAAGTGGTGGCAAGAAAAGGAAAGGATTGTTTTAGTATTTTACATCTGGGTAACTTAAACTGAGAGAAGATGAACTTAACTGTGTGTGCCAATTGCAGTGAACAGGGCAGGGAAAATGGGCAGAGAAAATGGAAAAGGAACAGGACTTAGGAATGAAGTTTTTAAAAATTAAATGAAAACTTTTTGATTAACCAAATTTTATTTTCTCTTTTCCCCACTTCTGCCCCCTTTCCCTACCCGACTGAAAAAAGAAAAACAAAACCCTGGCAACAAATAGGCATAGTCAAGCCAAACAAATTACCACATAGGAGTGAGTTTTTGGATGGTGAAACTAATCCCTAATTTTTTTTTTACCCTTGGATGAGAGAGAAATAATAGCTAATAACTTATATAGTACTCTAAAGTTTGCAAAATTCTTAACATATATGATCTCATTTGATCCTCACAAAGTAAGGTAAAGTAGCTTCTCCTATTAGGACTAATTATTAGTACCCAATTAGTAAGGTACTATTATTAGTACCTTACTTTGTCCACTCTACAAAGCTTTACCCTACTAAAGTCCTATAAAGCAGGTACTGTTCCCTTACCCAGTAGGATAAAGCCCTGTAAAGTAGGTACTATTATATCCATTTTACAGATGAAAAAACTGAGGCTGAGAAAGTTCAGATGTTTTACCCAAGATAACTCAGCTAAGTAAGTGTCTAAGGGAGGATTCAAACTCAGGTCTCCCTGAGATCTGTTAGGGAAAGGGAAAATTCAGATATTTCCCTCTCATTTTTAAGTCTTCCTTGACTGTAACTGGGGAGCCTGTTAATATGAAAATCTCTTGCCCAGTTCTTTATACATTCTTCCTCAAAGTGTGCTGTCTCTAATGATTTCCTTCTGTCTTTTTAGATGCCTACACAGAAGATGACCTCATGCTCTATTGGAAAAAAGGGAATGATTCCTTAAAGACAGATGAGAGGATCTCCTTGTCCCAGTTCCTGATACAAGAATTCCATACTACCACCAAGCTTGCCTTTTACAGCAGCACAGGCAAGCCTGTTGGAGGGAGGCCTGAGGATGTGGGCTGGATTTTGCTTTGCTTTTTATTATAATTAAAGCTTTTGGCTCACACAGCTAGCCAGTCTTTCTATGATACCTGGATTCCTAGAAGTGTCTAACGGTTCTCAAAGAGGCAGCATCATACAATGAAAAGAGTACTTACTACCTAGGATCCAGGAAATCTGCATCCAATTTTTGTCTCTGTCCAGTCAACTGGGTGACCGTGGACAAATCATTTTACTTCTCTGGCCCTTAGTTTCTACATATGTGAAATAAAAGGGCTGTATGTGATGCTCCCTAAGGTCTCTTTCCAATGCAAAAAGACTATGAGTCCAAGTTCTCAGGAGCTATAGGATTTTGAAGCCAAAAGTGAGAATCCTAAAGAGATGGGTAATTAAGCTGAGGGGATTTGGACATTCTCTTTGCCCAGCAGGCAGACTGTCATGACCTTTATCAACTGCAGCCTCAGTTTTGCCTTTGGTACCATATATACTCTACTAACTTAGGATGGCAGAACAGAGAAACCACAAAAAGTACTGGCTATAGTGCCTGCTAGGAGGAAGGCTAAGGCTGGTGGATCACTTGAGCTCAGGAGTTCTGAGTTGCAGTAGGGCTAAAGCTGAGTAGTATCTACATTAAGTCTGGTACCAATATGGTGAACCCTCAGGAGAAGCAGGAGGCTCCCAAGCCATCTAAGGAGAGGCAAACTGACCAGAGTAAGAAATGGAATGGATCAAAGTTCCTGTGCTGATTAGCAGTGGGATAAGGTCTTTAAGTGGCTGATGCACTTACAGCCTAAGACAGGGAAACCTAGTTTCTTTGAGAAAGAGAGAGATAGATTTAAAGTTTGTAAAGTGATATGTATGTGTCACACACACACACTGTACATACTATATATACATATACATCATATATATATATATATATATATATATATATATATACACACACACACACACATACAATTTCTATGTATATACACACACACATAACATTTTATTTGATACTCACAACTCTGTGGGGTAGATTATTAGAATTTTTTTATTATATATTATTCCCATTTTTCAGATAAGGAAAACTGAGGCAAGCAGAGGTTAAATGAGTTACCCAGGGTTACACAGCTAGTAAGTATCTGAGGAGGATTTAAACTCCAGTCTGCTCAGTCAGAGGCTCCACCACCTTGCAGAGTAATATTCACTCGATCATTTCCTTACTGTATCTCATTCACTCTTATTATCTTCATTCATAATTCTTTAATATTACAAATACAAGATGAATTTATAAACATATAGATGAACCTACAAATGTCTACTTTGCAATTAAATGCAGCGCAACAATTGAATTAAAAACATTTTTTTCTCAAAAAGTAAGTGGATCTCATGGGGTTCAGTGCCCAAAAAAACATACACTTGATCTTAAGTATTATTCTGGGTGTTCACCTGTGTGGTGTGGTTAATTATAAAACTTCTTTCTCTACCTGAGTCTTCTTCACTCCTCCTTCCAGAAATATGATAAAGTGTCAGTTACATTTATGTGGGGTGCCTGGGGGGAAAGTGTTTGAAATATTGTATGCTCTCTTTTTTTCCCCTCTGTCACGTAGGGTGGTACAACCGCTTGTACATTAACTTCACTTTACGTCGTCACATCTTCTTTTTCTTGCTCCAAACCTATTTCCCCGCTACTTTGATGGTCATGCTATCCTGGGTGTCATTCTGGATTGATCGTAGAGCTGTGCCTGCCAGAGTTCCATTAGGTAAGGATATCTCAACTACAATCCAGGCATTAAACAATATAAATAATTGTTTTAGGATCCACTTAGTCCTTAAAAAGCTTCCCCAAACAAATATTTATAGGAGCTCTCTTTGTGGTGGCAAAAAACTAGAAATTGTGGTGATGCCCATCAGTTGGAGAATGGCTGAACAAGTTGGGGTATATGATCATGATGGAATACTCTTGTGAAATGATGAGCTCAATGATCTTAGAAAAACATGGATAGACTTGCATGGAATATTGAAGAGAGAAATGAGCAGAACCAAGAGAGCTTTGTATATAGTAACTAATATTGTTTTAAGAACAACTTTGAGCAATTAACTCATTTTGACTATTATAAATACTCAAATTAACTACAGAGAACCTGTGAAGGAAGACATTATCTGCATCCAGAGAAAGAACTGCTAAATAGAAGGATGTATAGAATGGTTTTACACACACACACACACACACACACACACACACACACACACACGCGTTTATGTTTAATGGTAACCATCTCTAAGGTGGGAGGGAAGAAAAAAAGTTAAAAAAAGAAAAAAAAAATTTATTCTGTATTTAAAAGGAATAACAAGTTACACATGATAGGTTTGCAGTTTCATTTATAATCTTTTTTTTCTATTCTACTATGTTATGGAAATACCTGTTTTATTTCTTACTTTCAGAATTAAAAAAAAAAACCTTCCCCTTTATAACATTTCATATTGCAAGGTTGGAAAGACTCTTAACTCATAGGTAAAATTCCATGAAAATGACTGTCATTTTCAAGAAAGTTTCTGCATGGCAAAGCCGTTTTTATGACCACATATGAACTACATAAACAGTGCTTCATTCATCTGACTATAAAAGAATAATAAAATCTCAGAGTTGAAAGGTACCTCAGCGGTCATCTAGTCCAACCCAGGCAAGTGTTTGGCAAGTAGTCCTTCAACATCTACTTGAAGATTTTCCAGAGGTGGGAGGACACACTACCTCCTCCATTTTTGATCAGTTCTAATATTTAGGAAGTTTTTCCATGATATCAAGCCTAAATTTGTCTATTTGCAACTTTCTTTCTCTTTTGGAGGCAATCAGGGTTAATGACTTGCCAGGGTCACACAGCTAGTAAGTGTCTGAGGCTACATTTGAACTCAGGTCCTCCTGCCTCCAGGTCCAGAGCTCTATTCACTGTGCCACCTAGCAGCCCCTATTTGCAACTTTCACCCATGGCCCCTAGCTCTGCCTTTGGGGGCTAAGCAGAGTAAGTCCAATCCTTCTTCCCCATGACAGCCTTTCAAATACTTAAGGGCAAACATATTTTACAATAAGATGAAATTTAATTTAAAAAATGTAAAAAAAAATTAGGGGTTCAAAATCAGCTCCAAAAATTCAAGGAAGGGAGGCAGTATTAGATAACCGGTCTTTTATTTTTCCTAAAATTTTTTTAGTGGATTACAGGTCCGATGTATGTCAACAATAAGATGTGGTAGCCAAAAAAACCTGAGGTATGTATAGTGGCCATAAAGAAGGTGAAAACTCCATAGTCCTGCAGTCAAATCACGTATGAAGTACTGTGATTAGTTTTGGGTACTACATTATATGAAGGACAATGAAAAGCTGAAGAGAGTCCAGCAAAAGATAACCAACATGGGGAAGGGCCATATGAGGACAGGAAAAACTGCAGAAAAGCAGAAATATTATGTATACTCTTTACTGATTATAACTCAATAAAAATTATATTAAAGGGCCATTTTAAAAAACATTTATGGTTAGGGTCAACTGAATACTAACAATCCTAAAGCACTGGTGAGTCAAAGAACAAATTGCAGAAATGAAAGATAATTTCATTTAAAATAATGACAACAATGAGACAATATTGCAAAATTTTGGAGATGTAGCCAAAGTAGTTCTTGGAGAAATTTAATTTTTTTAAAAAAGAGAAAGAACAAATCCATTTATTGAGAATGCAACTGAAAATGCTGGAAAACCAACATATCTTTAAAATCCCAATTAAACACTAAATTAGAAGTCCTAAAAATCAAGGAAGAAATTGATGAAACCTCGAACAAAAAAGTCACTGAATTCATACATAAATCTAGAAGGTGATTCTTTGAAGAAAAAATTGATAAACCATTTACTAATTTGATTAAAAAGAGAACCAAATTGCCAGTATCAAAAATAAAAGAGGAGAATTCACAACAAATGAAGACAAAATAAAGGACACTATTAGAAACTCTTTTGCTCAACTGTATGCCAAAAAAAAATCACAATTTAAATGAAATAAATGACTACTTAATTTCAAATGAAGTAACTGAATAAGTATACAAGAACTTCCAAAGAATAAACAGTGAGTTAGGAGTATAGAGAATAAAAAGTGGAGGTAAATAAACAATTGATTATCCTAACAATGAACGTGACTGGGATAAGCTCAGCCATAAAAGAGAAGAGGTTGACAGAATTGATCAAAAAAGCAAAATCCTACAATATGTTATTTACAAGAAACAAGTTTGAAACATAAAGACTTATACAGAGTTAAATTAAGGTGTTTAAAGCAAAATACATTGTCTCAGCTTGACACAAAAAAGGAGGAGAGGCAATTATGAAGTCAGACAAGGCAACAGCAAAAATTGACTTAGAAATAAAGAGGGAAACTACATTTTGCTGAAAGATAACAGATTAATTTCAGTGTTTAACATGTATGTATCCTATGGTTTATCTTCTAAATATTTAAGGAAAAACTAAATGAATTATAGGGAGAAATAGATAATAAAACTCTAATATTGGGAGAAGCTCAACTTATCCTAATCTGCTCTAGATATATTTTGCCAAAAAATTAAAAAGGGCATTTCTCAAGGGAAGAAACTCAGGCTATTTATAGCCATATGAAAAAGTCACTACTAATTAGAGGAATTCAAGTTAAAGACAATTTGGAATTAAATATAAAAAATTACTGAACAAGACATGTCCTTTGACCCAGCTATAACATTGCTAGGTCTATACCCAAAAGAAATCAAAGAAAGAAAAAAGGTCTACATATACGAAAATATTTATGGCAGCTTTTTTGCAGTAGCAAAAAAAATAAAAAAGCTAGGAACTAAGGGGATAACTAATCGAGGAATAAGTTGTCAAATGAAAGTGATGGAGTATTATTATGCCGTAAGAAATGAAGAAATAGATAATTTCAAAAAGACATATGAACTGATATAGAATGAAGTAAACAGGACCAGATGAAGAATTTATATATCAATGTTATAATAATGGACAATTATGAAGACTTTTATAAACTGATAAAGAATTAAATGAGAACCAGGAGAACAATTTATATAATGATAACAAAAACAAAACTGAAAAAGGTAAGATGATTCCAGTACGGTGAAATATATTATCCATGACATATGGATTTATATAATGGTGATGTAAATTTGAAGATCTCCATCCATTAATAGGCCCATGTGACCTACTTACATCACAGGAAGCCTAAGTCACATGTGGTAGGAGGAGCTTGCTGAACAAGAGCAACAGAAGAGGGTGGAGCACGAAATGCTCAGAGCAGTTAGAGCTGAGGGAGAGAGAGGAGGCATGCTAACTGTGCTGTGAGTGTGTTTGTAGGAAGGCCTTGGCAGCGGGGCAGAAGGCTATTGGGATGGTAAGGCTCCATGCTGTGATATTGTGTTTTAAGTTCCTTGCTGTTATGATGAAGTAGGCTTATTGGTTTTGGGATTTGGTTCTTTGGTGTCTGAATAAATGTTTTACTTCTACCTTCTGTATGGAGAGCCTCTTATATTTTGCAATACAGAACTACACAGGCATGTTCCCAATTGTCATTGATGTTGCGATTATTGGGTTGTTGATACAATTTAGAAGGTAGAATTTATATTATAATGTATGTATACAAATATATAATATATGTATATATGTATATACATATGTATGTGTATATATGCATATATACACTCATGTGTGTTTTATATATATGTTATACACACACATACATTTTATATACAGCCATTGAAGGAATTTGTTTTGTTTGACTATGCTTATTTACTACAAGAAATGTTTTTCCTTTCTTTTTTCTTCCTACTGGGTGGTCTAGGAAGGAGAGAAAATAGATTTGGTATTTTTTTAATGGGGGGGTGAAACAGTTGTGGAATATTATATGCACTTTTAGATGGGGTCACTATATTATGCTGTCATTGAGTTGTTCCAGTCGTGTCCTCTATAAGTTTTGCTTAATTGCTTTAACTTTGTTAAAAGAGACATCTCAGGGAGTGAGGATAATCTGTAAATGTTTGTAATGTAAAAACAAAATACATTCAATAAAACTTTGAGAGGAAAAGAAGAATGGGGGGCATGATGATTTTTGATAACTGTATTTCAATATAATTTATTTCCTTTATAATTCTATGGATTTTATTTTATACATTGTATGACTGTAGAAAAATCATTAATACTCTCTGGGCCTCCATTTCATGTCCTTTTAAGATTCATGTAATAGCCACTCATTATAAGAGAGAGCCTGCCTTAGTACTATTTGCATGGAAGGTAGGGAGAGGACCTTTGGCCTGCCATCAACTAACAACTATACTTCAAGACCACTTGTAGCTAACCACTCTAAGGGAGGGCTGACTGGGGAACAGGGCAACCAGAATATACGCCATCTTGGAGTGGGGGGAGGGTAGAAATGGGGAGAAAATTTGTAATTCAAACTCTTGTGAAAATCAATGCTGAAAACTAAATATGTTAAATAAATTTAAAAAAAAGAAAAAAAAAACCCCAAACCCCACCTGTTGTTTGTATAGGCATAGGTGCATAGATGGTAGTGGGCATACCACCAAGATATAACAACCCTGATGGAGAGACCTCTAAGGATCACCCCATTTCCTTCTGATTCTACATTTGCCAAGCAGATGTTCTCATCTTAATTTAATGAATTTTAAAATTAATTTCATTTCCAGATGAATTTTTACTGGGGACTTGCTGCCTGCTGGGCAGCAGTTGTACTATAGTGTGAACTGATACAATACAAATAAATCAACATTTCTGGTTTAGAAATCAGTTTCCTTTTATGTCTGGCTATTGTGATTCCCTTGGTGAGGGAGAAGCGAGGACTGAATTCCTAGATGCACAGTGCTGCTGAAGCCATCTCTGCAGCATAGACGACAGTTTCAAGTTAGAGGGTCAGGAGGCAGCAGCAGCAGCAACAACAATCAAGCAACAAATATTCAAGAGAACAATGATATTATTGGTGCTAAAGGACAGAGCAGCAAAATTAAAAGTCAAGTATTGTTCTGGTCCATGAGTCCTTCACCTTGGACTGTACCAAAGCTGTGAGCTGATAGGAACATACGGCCAGGGAATGTTGCTTGTAGAGTCATTTTCCTTGATGGAGGGATATTTATGGAAATAAATATTTTTGAAGTCCAGCAGAAGTCATTATAGAGTTAGTTCGGATAATTAGGATAATTTTTTTCCATACTTCCTGTCTTCCTGGTGGCCCGATGGTTAAAGCACTGGGCCTAGGCAGGAAGACCTGAGTTCAAATCTGGCTTTAGATGCTTACTAGCTGTATGAGCCTGGGCAAGTCACTGATCCCTGTTTGCCTCAGTCTTCTCATCTGTAAAATGAGCTGGAGAAGGAAATGGCAAACTACTTTAATATCTCTGCCAAGAAAACCTCAAATGAGGTCATGAAAAGTCAGAGATGACTGAAACTACTGAACAAACGAGGCTTGGCAGCCCAGGCCTTGCAAGAACGGATATTATGACATTTATAAAGTACCTCAAAGTTTAGAATCATAGATTTAGAGCTGGAATGGACCTTAGAAGTCATCTAATCTAACCTCTTAATTTTACAAATAAAGCCCAGGGAGTTTGGGCAGCATAGTGAGTAGAGCACTACCTCTAGAATCAGGAAGATTTGAGTTCAAATATGACCTCGGATACTTACTAGCTGTGTAACCCTAGGAGAATCATAATCACAGCCTCAGTTTCCTCCACTGTAAAGTGGGGAAAATAACACCTACTTCTTAGGGATGTTATGAGATCAAATGAGACAATATTTGTAAAGCACTTTGCAAACCTTAAAATGCTAGCTATTATTGAGTGACTTGCTGAAGGTCGTATGGGTAGGGAGTTGCAAAGAAGGATTTAAACCCAGGTCTCCTGACTCCAAATCCAGAGTTCTTTCCACCATGATACCTCTACTCACCAGCTTTATCTACTTTCTCACAAATAAATTACTGTTGTCAAAATTCCTGGAATTCTTTACTGAGGGCTCAACCACATAACACAAAAGGGGATTTTTTTTTTTAAGTAGAAACTTAAGACAGATGAGAAGCAGCAAAGAACTAATGAAAACTCTGACAATGCAAATTGAGCTTTCCTTGGTTCATAGTCTTAAAGTACAATGGTGTGTTTCCAGGTATCACAACTGTCCTCACCATGTCTACAATCATCACTGGTGTTAATGCCTCCATGCCCCGAGTCTCCTACATCAAGGCCGTGGACATCTACCTGTGGGTCAGCTTTGTGTTTGTGTTCCTCTCTGTGCTGGAGTACGCCGCAGTGAACTACCTGACCACGGTACAGGAGAGGAAGGAGAGGGAGCTTCGAGACAAGGTGATGTCATTGTGTAATTAAAGTTTGGGGCTTGTGATTGGCAATCAAATCTCACATTTTCTCTCATACTTTGACCCAGTGGTTTTCAAAGCGTGATCTAAAGACCCCAGGGGTCTACAAGACCCTTTCAAAGTAAAAACTATTTTCATCATAATACCAAGATGCTATTTGCCTACTAAAATACTCTCCCTTTTCCTACATATCTTCATGAGGCTGAATTTCTTCATATACTTTAACTAAAACAAGCTACGACAACAGATTGAATACAGAAGTAGATATGAGAATTTAGCTGTTGATAGAGCCAGATATTACAGACATTTGCAAAAATACATTTTAAATGCCACCCTTCTCACTAATTTTTTTTTGTTTTGGAAAATAATTTCATAAAAAGTTATTTGTGTTAATATGTAATGGATTTGTTATTGTTACTTTAAAATTAATAAATGATTATTCTTTAAAATATCAGTTTTAGTGTCTAATATGGTAAATATATATATGTATTATAAATATATATATACATACGTATATATGTATATATATACATACATATATATGTATGTATATATATACACACATATATCACATAAACATAAGGTGTGGTGTCTCTGTGATCTGGAAAATCTGGATAAAATTTTTTGGCCTTCCCTTCACACCAGAGATGTCTGATTTATTATGGCATTAAAAGATAAAACATGTTGATATCATACAATACTATACATATCATAAAATACTATACATATATTTTTACGCATTTCTGAGTTTCTAAATTTTTTTCTGTCACCTGCCTGCCTTTCTGTGTCGTCTGTGGCTTCCACAAAATTCCTCAAAAATTCCCATTTAACTTTTTATACCAACCAGTGGTATATCAAAACTACCATGGGGAAAGTTGTGATGCAGAACGGATAACTGTACTAGAACATCCTACATGGTCACTGAAAGGCCTGTGTCACCACCAATATTGGTGCTAGCTTGGTGGTGTCTACCTACCACCTTGTGTTTTTGCCTACTGAATCAGTTGCTAAGGGAATGATAAGGGTTGGGAAACATCACCATGGCTGCAGTAGGCACCATGTTTGGGATCACTTCTTGTGCCACTGCTCAGCTCCAAAAGAAACTTGGTTTATTCAGAGTGCCACCCTGATAAAGATGGGAAAACCAAACATTTGGTAGACGGTTAGTGGGTCCTAACTCTAGCCAACAATGCCTTTCTTTATCCTAATCTGATGTTAAGTGTGTGTGTGTAGAGGGAAATGCAACATTCTTTATTGTGGAAATGCTAATTTTGGACTGTCTCTAAGGCTAGCCACGCTGAATTAGTTTTTCCTGTTGGTCTTTTGCTGTGTTCACAGCTTCCCTGTACTTGTGGTATACCTCAGCCCAGGGCCATGATGATGGATAGCAGCTACAGTGATGGAGAGGTGAACGATCTAGGAAGTTATGTGTCAGACCATGGAGATAAGCAAGACCGGATGATGGTACAGCTGGCTCTGGGTTCTGAGAGGAATGCAATAAGGAGGAAAAGCCAACGGAGTTATGTGGGCATGCGAATTGACACCCATGCCATCGATAAGTACTCCCGGATAATATTCCCAGCTGCGTACATCTTATTTAACTTAATATACTGGTCTATTTTTTCATAAATGTTAGTCATTCTCAAAGTTTCCCTGTTCTACACAGTAGGTACTCCAAAAACAATGACATAAGATAATTAACCTAAAAAGAAAATGGTGGGAAAGTATTTCATTCAGTGCTATGGATAGGATAAAAAGAACCCAGAGCTCACTTCTATTTTCACCCATTTCCCATGTGTGGCACTAATGTCATATTAAGCAATCATTAAGTCAAATCACATGTATCAGACACTGACTGTATGGACACTATACTATTATAATAGTACATATACCCAATGGCATCTGATGGTAGTAACATAATTAGCCTGAAAAAAAAAAACCATGGTACTGTGATGTGGGTTTATTTATTTTTGGTTCTGCTAAAATTCTTGTTTTTCTGCAGTCCATTTTCACTTGAGCCCTGTAACTCTACGTCCTTGCTTATTTTTACAAATACTGCTTAATTCAAATAAATGTTTTTATATTCTTTAAAATGAGTAGTGATATCTAAAATGCATTAATGTGGGTCCTAAGTACCCCTGAAGCTCAATTTTAACCAAGGGAGGGTCTTTTGATACTGATTTATAGTGGTGTACTATGGTTTGTTCTTTCTGTTATCTTGGAATCCTAAGTCATTGTCATTGAAAGATATAATAACGTTCAAAATCATGTATTCTACATATGTTGTATTTTCCCCTTTCCATGTAGAGCATCTATTGATAGGAACTGCTTCTGACTTCAGTGGGAAATCCGCTCACCAAGGAGAGCTTCAGAGAGTGGATCATGGAGGCAAACCATCAGGAATGCCATAAGGCGCTAGTAGAAGCTAAATTATTTAAGGATTTCTTCTGTTGTAACAATCACACAGTGCTGACTCTTCTTTCACCAGCCAGTGTGTTGTGAATAATTCTAATGCCCTTCATAGAGGAGGCTTATGATATCCTTATTTCCTCTAGAGCAGGGATTCTTAGCCTAGGAGGGACCCCAAAGGGGCCCATGGGTAGATTTCAAGGAGTCTATGAACTTGGGTGGGGAAAAAAAGTACATCTTTATTATCACCAACTTCTACCTGAAAGTTAGCATTTCGTTCAATTACTTAAAAGCATGATACTGAGAAGGCATCCATAGGCTTCGCCAGATTGGCAAAGGAATCCATGATTAAAAAAAAAAAAGGCTAAGAACCTTGGCCATATAGTAACTCTCAATGAGAGGAGTCAAGAAGAGTAGAGGTCTAGTCTTGCCTCTAACAAATGCTTTTCGTGTTACTTTGGGTAAGTCATTTAACCACACACACACCAAAGTCTGAAAGAAACGAGAGCCAGGTTCTTCATTCAAAGTATGTAGTCTATATGCTTTGTGGTTAAGTTGTTTTCAGTCATGTCCAACGCTGTGACCCCGTTTGGGGTTTTCTTGGCAAAGATATTGGAATGGTTTGCCATTTCCTTCTCCAGCTCATTTTACAGATGAGGAAACTGAGGCAGAGTTGAGCAACTTGCCCAGAGTCACCTAGCTAGTAAGTGTCTGAGGCCGAATTTGAACTCAGGAGGAAGTCTTCCTGACTCCAGGGCCAGAACTCTATCCATTGCGCCACCTAGCTGCCACTCTATATGCTAGTAGTCAATAGGATTATCCAGCAGAATTTGCAGGAAGCACCTGAAATTAATTTATGTAACCAAAAGATGAGGTTAGAAACTTCAAATTTTATTTAAAAGGAGAGGGAGAAAAATTACAAATCTAACTAGAATTGCATCCTCTAAAGTTACCTAAACAGTTCTTGATTATAAAACAATTTTCCTAAATGATAGTGATTATTCACTTTTATAAGGCAATAACTATTTTAAATAGTAGCTGTCAGCCACGAGCAGAGGTAAAGACTATATGGTTTCAGAGTCCCTATTGTTTTTTTACACCTAGAGTAAAATACTTTCAGATGAGTCTCAGCAGAGACTAATACAGTAAACCCATTATCTGGCATGGCCAGAATATACTCTCTAATGTTTTGGTTAATCAAATATCCTGATTAACAGACATACCAATAACTACTCTATGAGGAGCAGTTGCCGTAGGGATTGTTTCATTCATTGTACTGTATTTGCATTCCTCTACCCTGATCCTCCAGACTAACAGACACTTAATTGCTGAAATGATTAAAGAATCACCCAAATTTAAAGACATTATAATAAAATATAACTTGACACAAAAACTATCCCGAAGGTTCAGAAAGCACTTGAGAATTGGCATTTAGGTGGCTCACTGGATAGAGTGCTGGGCCTGGAGTCAGGAAGGCTTGAATTTGAATCTAGCCTCAGATGTATGACCCAAGTTATTTAACCGCTATTTGCCTCAGTTTCCTCACCTGTAAAATGAGGACAATAATAGCACCTATCTCCCAGGGTTGTTGTGACGGCCAAATGAGATAATATTTGTAAAGTACTTAGCACAGTGCCTGCACATCTTGTAGTTGTTCAGTCTATTTGTGACCCTATTTGGGATTTCCTTGACAGAGATACTGGAGGGCTTTGCTATTTCCTTCTCCTGCTTATTTTACAGATGAAATAAGCTATCCACGGCGCCACCTAGTGCCCACCTGGCACATAGTAAGCACTATATAAACATTAACTATTATCACCATCACATCATTGGACCTGGAGATACATGGACAGATGCCAATTATCAGAATGCTTAGGTTAACTGAATATCAGATGAACCATCTTTTGCTCTATCTACCTTTGAACTCTCCAGGAGTAATAGAATGTTCCATTCATAGCATGTTCAAGCTGTAGCTACCCCATGTGTAGAATGTGGCAGTTATAGCCAGGCAACCAGTAGTTTTTCATATAAACAGAAATTTCTTGGTGTGGCGCTGCACTTAGTTTTCCAAAGTTATATTGGTCACCATTATGATTCAGTAGTATTACTGAACTTAAATTTCACTTTCTGTTCATGCTCTCTGATTTTATTTTGGATAAACATATCTAGGTTCCACCAACCCCACAGACTGAAGTATTATTGAAGGCAGAGTATACTGGAATTGAACTTAAAAATCAGTCTTTCACTTTCACTTAAGTACAACTGAAGTCAAGTAAGAGGCAGGGTACTGATAAAATGCTAAATCCTCTTCCAAGATCATGTATGTATATACATATAATCACATAAAATGGATTAAATGTAGACCATTTGTATACTTGGGCCCATAAAACAAAGAGACTGGACAACAGTAACTGCTGTGTTTTATTTGGCAGCTAGATAATGCTGCCATAGTTTCTCTTGGCTGAGTCCTGAAAGGATTCCTAATCTCCATCAAATACAATTCATTCTTCATCCAAAAAGAAAATGCTTCTCAGTTTTCGTAACCCACAAGAATAACATTCACGTTTTTTGTTGTTGTTTCTGAAGTCTGTGTTTATTTTAAGGAAAGTAGCTGCTGTTGATTAACTGAACTGTCAAAGGATAAGCTTAGCTTTTATCCTTAGATTAAGAAGGGGAACAGAATAAGAATACAAGAATTCAATAGAAGAACATGGACACAGTTTCATCTCCCTTATGAAACATTTATTGAGCAATTCATATTCCCAAAGGATAGGAACCTAGCTACCTACCAAGAATTGTCACCCTATAGCTTTATTTTTATACCCTGCCTCCATTTAAAAATTTATTATTGTGTGTTTGTATTAACCATGACTTCAATCTAAACTCAGAATGGGATGGCATCTTTTTACTTTAAAAATGTATTGCCATTAAAAGGAATAATACTCATGTTTAAAATTAAAGAATTTGGTCAAGCATTATTCTATTCTTTTGCCCCAAATTTTCTGAAAACATGATATTCATGTTCTCTGAATGATGGTTTAGAAACAAGTCATCAGATTCTATAATAGTGGAATCTAAAATTGACATAAACTGTATTTCCTATCACAGTATATACTGGAGTACCATTACAAAGAACAAACAACACCCTAATGAAAAGAAAAGCATCTGCTATGATAAGTATATGTATTCTTAAGAAAATGTTCTAAAATACTCCTTTGCAAAAGCTGTATCATGTATTTTTAAAAGTTACATATAATTTGATGATTGAGGTTACATTTTAATTTACCTGAAAAGTAATTTCTGAATATACCTTACCCACTGTTAACTACCAAGGCAAGGCCAGAGCACCGTGTCCCCCTTCAAAAGGTAGGACAACCTTTAATGATTTTTATTCTACTTTGTTAGCCTTATGAAGACTGACTAGTTAGTAGTAGGGCAATGGATTCACTTTTTTGCAAGAATTCCCTCCCACATGGTCCTATGGAAAAATGTTATCACCAAAAGTTTACACATTGGGACTGGATAATAATTCTAAAAATACAAAATTTTCCTGTCAAGCACATTAAAACAACTCACACACTTTAACATGTTTTTGTTTCGTTAGAATTTTATTTAAAATTTCCAAAAGTAGTGGAAATAAACAATAAGAATTTACTCTTGTTAAAATACAAAAAGAGATTGTCAGGAATTAACATTCTTTTTGTGGATTGTGAATAAATACCATGGCTTGAATTCATTGTTATATTCCAAGGAACATGGAAATACCATAACGACAATAATTACCATCCTTTTTGTGGATTGTAAATAAATGCCATGGCTTGAATTCATTGTTATATTCCAAGGAACATGGAAATACCATAATGATTAGTGATTCATATCCATCTTTTTTTTTCTTTTTTTACAAATAAATGCTACAGAAATAAGGAGGGGTAAGGAGAGAAGAAGTTCAAGTTGTTCAAACAACACAAACACACTTTGTCATCACACATTCTATGCAGAGCCATAGGACTTGTTTTCAAATCAATAATCCCACCATATATCTTAGTTTGTTGTTTTTTTTTGTTTTTCTCCAAAAAGAACTTGAGTCTGTAATTACATTAGGTCTAAATAATTCAAGCTAATTCAAAATGCATGCTAAACCAAAGTTCACACATGTAATTCCTTAGAAAAAGTATATTAAGCAAATAATAAAAAAAATTATATAAAGTCATGCTTAACTAACTTAAATTGCTGTGGGAAAAGTTTCAGCCTGTATATAAATATGACATAGACTTGCAATAAATGTTTACTGAACTGACTTAAGTGTAGCTAACTAAAGTAATTCTACTCACTGAAATGCAATTATCCAGTGTCCAAAACTGCAGGTCTGGGGAAGTTAATAAAACTGAATTTCTTTTTAAATTATGTAATTCAAAACTTATCACTATTTCATCTAACTTTCCCCCCCAAATTTGACTATCACTCACATATGATGAAAAGTAATCATTAAGAATCTTCCTTGACCCACTCACTTTAGAGATAATACTCCATAAATAATTTACTATTTCTCTTTTCCAAGAAGTATATGTTGCTATAGCCACAAAATTTGTCATCAGAGCCTAATAATTTACCTTGTAATCTCCAAGGTTATTTCATTCCCTTGGTTTAAAAAGAAGGGAGTTACAAAAGGTAGAATTGCAAAGAGCCAAATTAGGCTTGATGTCAGGAAAAATTACCAGACAGAGCAGTACAAAAGCAGAAAGGACTGCCGCCCCTTAGAAGTCTTTAAGAAAAGGCTACACAACCACTTCTTGGGAATGTTGTAGCGAGGATTCTTTTCATTTATATATTGCACTAGATGACCAGTTTCAGTCCTTTTAAAATCAAATTCTGAGATTCTATATTTTTTCAGCAAGTATTTATCAAACACCCATGGCACAAGGCCCTGTGATGTAGAAACAAAAATGAGTAAGTCACAATCCTGGCTTCAAAGAGCTTATAGTCTAATAGGAGAGAAAGTATATTTGCAAAATTTTTTATGTACGTCATTTTTCAATCCTCTAGCACAACAGGGATTTTTGTCTACTACTTTACAGATGAAAAAGCTAAGTGACTTGTGACTTTGGTGACCAAACCATTGTTAGAGGCAGCACATGAATGCAGGACTCCCCTGACTTTAAGTCATTACAGTATATAAAATAGGGCACATAACGAATGTCCTCTAAATTTATTAAGAATGACATTCTTTTTCAAGTCATGTCACTGTTCAAACTAATTTTTAAAAGGCACTTAATTTTCCCCCTTCCAAAAAAATGCATATACAATATACCCAAAAAGCCAAAGAAAAAAATCAGCACACCAAAAAAATAGATCCTCTACACCCCCACCAAACTTACTCTTGCCTAAAAATAATACTCACAGATTATTTAATTTTTACCATCCTCTGTCCTCCAAAATGGTAAACCATGAAAATAAAGACTACCTATCAACCAGGGAGGATAAGGTTGAAGATTGATTTGAAAAAAATCCTATAGGATGAAGGTCACTAAGGAACTGTGACACAGGAACCAAATTCCAAAGAGATTAGCTTTCAGCATGGGGGATCTTGTCTGCTAATTTCATATTAGGAGACAGAGATGAGTTCCAGTCATGCCTATAAACTAGAACACGAAGTTCGTGGTAGTATTTGTTTCCACATGGAAAGACAGCATATTTCAGTTCCACATGGGGTTTGGCTCAAGTAATTCATTTATCATAAGAGAAACTTTCTTGGCAAGGAAGATGGCAGGAACAAAGTCAGCAAGGGAATGAGGTGTTCTGGAATATCATTAGTGCCTGGAGAATACAGTAAAATAATGTATTTTTTCCTTTGGGTGAAGGCTTCCCTCTAAGTACATTGGCTATGTACTATTGTATATTGGCTATGCAAATTATCTATACTATCATATATAGTATAGATTATCAAGGCTAACAATTCACAAAATTCCAGCACATACAAGTTTGCCTGGCTCCTCTCCCTCTCACTTCTTTTTAAAATATTCACACAGAATTAATGTACATCAGATATCTCTAATAAATAACCCTACAAAAAGCTATTCACATATTTTTAAAAACATGTTCACAGTATATCTTTACTACTTTGTACCTACAGCTTCTAAAACCATGTTAATTCTATTGAACATTGGATTTTTGAACCTTATTCTTTTCAACATTAACCTCTGTGGTACCACATATATAGATCGGCAGCTATGTATATAATACATCTGTGTTTTGTGTTAGAGGATTGAGTACTGAGACAACTAAGTTCCAACTACATCAATTTCTAGTACATTTAAACTCTCATGAAATATAGATCTGTGAAAATTTATTTTAGATTACATGAGGTAATGTATTTCCCCCTCTTATTGTGTCACACAATTTCAAAGTACCAGAAACTTGCTCCTAGAAAAAAAAAACCTGTCCTACCTCATTATTGGAAGAACTGATTCTTAACGTGATTCACAAGTTGTGCTAAGGTCTTGGTTTTGTTCTGTAGCATTCAAAAACTCCTCTTCTTGAAGACTAAGTCTAAAGTCCTCTCTGACTCTTTCCAGCAAACCTGGCTTGAAAATCACATCCAGGGCTGTCATTGCCAGAGCCTTAGCAGTACGCAAAGTGTAGAACTGTGCTTCTTGGGATCCTAGAGGGCAGAAGGAAAAAAACTCAACCAACAGACAGTGAAGTGGCAACTGTGCACCAGGCACTGGGGACATAAAGACAAAAAATGGGACAGTCCCTATCAAGGAACTTACATTCTATTGGAGAGACAACATGCACAGATCCAAATACATGCAGAATAAATGAGGAAAATAAAAACTTTCCAGCCTCACTGAAAATTAAACTAAAACCAACTTGACAATGAAGAAATACTTCACTAATTTGATGATTAATGCTCAATCACTCCCCCTTTCCACACCCCTCACAGCATACAAAGCTAATTGAGGGTAATTTTAATTACAAGATATCACAAAGGCAAATTTGCTTCTTTTGGCTATGTAGTCCAATGGACAGAGAGCTGAACCTGGAGTCAGGAAGAACTGATTCAAATCTGGCCTCACACATTTTACCAGCTGTGTTATCCAGCCAAGTCACTCTGCCTGCCTTAGTTTCCTCATCTGTAAAATGGGGTAATAATTGCAACTCCCTCCCAGGATTGTGGTGGGGAGGCAAATGAAATAATATCCATAAAAGACATATGCATATCATCAATATGCATATATTATATATTATATAAATGCTAGCTGTCAGGTGCCAGTAATTCTCTCCCCTCAGCCCCACCCCCTCCGCCAAGGTGATGTATTCCAAAGTCTATTCACATCAGAAACCCTTACCTGCAGCTTCAGTATATTGCTCAGTATGATTCAGTGCATCAGAACCAATATAAAAGTATGGGTGAATCCCAGGAACCACAAAAGTAACATTTCCAAAGTCAGTGGAGCCTTGGAACATACAAAAATAAGAGATGTATTTAGTTAAGTGTTTGAATTATTAAACTATAATAAAAAACTCATTGTCCAAGTTCAGACATGAAAATATATTCGTGGTGAAAGCAAGGTGGAACATTTTTCAAGAAGACAAAAGTCAGACTGTCCAAGAATTGGTGGTGGGAAGAATAAAGCATACTGAAATGTGGGATGAAAATATACTGTCACGTGACCCAGGTATTCTTAAGAGCTGGTCCCCAGAGCCAGAAAAGCCAATCCCACTTGTATAACACAATGCAAAGGACAGTTATTAGGCAAAACACAGTGAGGCACACAAGTGCATGACTACCAGATGCTTCTTATATTTCTGGGTCAGTCATTTTGTTAAAAAATAATACTAGCTATTTTCAACTCACAAATAGATCAGATGTTCAAAATCTACTTGTAAATTCTGGAACTCAAAACATATTTTTCCCATGAAAACTATGTTTTGATATAAGGAAAAGTTCTGTTAACAATTAGAGCTATCCAGAAATGGAAAGGGCTGCTTCTGGAAGTAATAAGCTCCCACTGAAAAGGATCAAGTAAAGACTGAACAGGCATTTCTTGGGGACATAGGAGGAGAAGGCTACTTAGGCACGATTGGACAAGATGACCTCTGAGAAGACTGTCTAAATTCCATAAGCAGTGGTTAGCTCAGGCGAGGTTCAACCTCCATTTTCTCCACTCTATTCTCAATCTTTTGCAATGCAGCTTCTCCCCTCCCTCCTCTACTGTAAGGTTACCAATGCTTTGAACACTGCCAAACCCAATGACCTCTTCTCAGTGCTCTAATTTCTCTATAGTTTTTCACCCTGTTGGCCATTCCTATTCCTTAAAGACAATCTCTCCTCCCTTGGCTTTTGGACAGCTCTCTTGGCTCTCCTCCATGTCTGACTGTGTCCTTTCAGTCTCCTTTAAAAGATCATTATCTGGTATGAAGATATGCTGCCTCTCTCTCTCCCTTTCTCCCCATAGATATGTATATTCTCTCCATTGATATTAACTTTAGTTCCATGTGTTCAATCATCTCCATGCAGATGACCCCTGACTCTAGACCTTTGGTCCTTCAACTCCATTCCCACATTATCATCTATCTGCTAAACATTTCCATCTGGATATCCCCGTAGGCATCTCACAATCAACGTATCCAAAACAGAACTCATGTCTGCCCTACCCCAAATCTGTTAATCCTCTAAACGTCCCTCTTTCTGTTGAAAGCACCAACATCCTTCTAGTCAGTCATATTTACAAACCTGCCTGCCTCACCTTCATACCCTATGACTTGCCCAGATCTTGTCAATTCCACCCACAACACCTCTCAGCAGTAGGGCATAGTGGCTCGTGTGCTTCAGAATCAGGGTTCAAATGTCATCTCTTCCATTTACTAGTGTGTGACTCAGGACCCAGTGTGTGACCCAAGTTGTTTAACCTCTTTATGCCTGTTTCCTCATTTGTAAAATGATGTATGTATACATTTGGGGAGCAGCATTTACTAGACTTGATGACCTCTAAGGTTTCTGCCAGGTCTAAATCTATGATCTATGATCTGACATCTACCACCTTTGGTCCACTGGCCTGGACTACTGCAATAGCCCCAGTGCCACTTCCAAGTTGTTCTCTAAGCTGTTTCCAGTCTTTCTTCTCCAATCTAGCCTCCATAGAGATGTCAAAGTGACATTCATGAAACACAGATCTAACTAGATCATACATGTACTTAAGTCTTCAGTTACTGATTCTAGGGAAAATAAAAAAGCTTCTCATAATCTGGCTTTCCAACCTTACTCCATATTTATTCCCCTTTATGCACACTGTCTTCCAGTAAAAATGGCCAAATAGTTATTCCTCATACATGACATTCCATCACTTGGATCTGATGCCGCTATACAACTCATTCCCTATGTTTGAAATGGAATCTTCCCTCACCTCTGCCTCTCAAGACCCAAGCTTCCTTTAAAGTACTGTTCAGGTGACAGCTACTACATGAAGCCTTTTTTTTTTTTTCATGAAGCCTTTTCTAACGCCCCCTAGTTGCTAGTGCTGGATCCCTATGGCAATTGCTTTGTGTGTGTATATGTATGTATGTATGTATATAGTATTTCCATGTGTACATATTGTATCCATTCAGTAGAATACAAGGTTCCTCAAGGTTTCCTTTCATCTTTGTACCCTGACTAACTAGAACAGTACCTTGTACTAAAATACACATCTATTAAATTAAATAGATACTGAATAACAAAGCATAGTATCAATGTTCTCTGGGAAAATGCATTGAGAGCTGTAATTTATGATGTCAAGAACATCATGCTCCAATGGACCAAGAATGTGGACTCTCCCAGGTATAAACATCTATCCATGGCTTTCAGGGTGGAGATTCCAATGGGGTGAAGGCTCAGGCAGGAGAAAGGGTAAGGAGCAGGAGAGGAAAAGACAAGCTTGGGGAAAAGACAGCTCAGATGATTAAAATAAACATGGATCAGGGCTAAGGAAAGAAGTACAAGGCTTTTAGCGAGAAGTTCCAGTGAGATAAGGTTTGAACTTGGCAGAGAGGAAGGATATCAAGTACTTGGAATGAGGAGAATGGATTCCAGTTCAACTTTTCTCATTAATTAGTCCAATGACCAGTTACACAGGGATAAAATGAATGGAAGGTTGATTGAGACAGGCATCTAAAGAAAAAAAAACCCTCCAAACTACTGAAAGCCTAAGGTCTTTTTCCATTAGCCAAATAACCCTATTACAACTCAAATAACCCAACTATTATACAGACTGACCATTATAGGGTAGGAACCAGTAAAAATAGTTTATTGTATACAACACAGAACTTCACTGACAAAGTTCTATTACTTGAAGCCAAACATCTAGACACAGAAACAGATTTATTGCAGAATCTTTGTTTGAAGTAGAATAAAGGACATGAGAGGGCTTTTGTTTTCCTCAGATAGTTAAGCCATAAAGCACCATAAAAATGTCAGGTCCCCATGATATCTATTGCAGTTGTTTTTTCTCCCCAGAATGAAAAACTGGGGAGAGGTGAAGGAGACAACAAGTTGTACATGTTTTTTGCATTGTGTTTATTTTTTTCTAGTGTTAACACCTTCCCATGAGCTACCCTGAGAATTTCTGGCAAGTTAATCATTGTGAAGTCATTCATTGTGCAGAAAGAAAAGAGAGAAGATGGTATGAACAAAAAACTACTTCTGGAAAAATTCAAAATTCTAACAAATATTCACCTTCACAGTTATTAATAGTAAAGTTGCTATATAAATGGAAAGTGGTACTAAATGATACGGGCAAGAAGTGATCCTCAGGAAGAATAATTTACAAAAACAACAACCTAGCAAATCAGAAATACTCCAATAACTTCTGCACAAAGGTAACAGCTAGCGTCACTGTCCTGCTCAGGTTTCAAGGTGTTGCCTAACACTGTATCTTTAAGTCCTGAAAATTAAATTTCAATTTAAGCTTATGTCACGCTATGCTTTAAGAGACTTCTTCCTCTTAACAATGGCATATTGATTATAGTAGAAAAACCTAAAAGCAACTTCAAGGTATCTCTATATTTTTGAAAACCTGTGCTAAGTGTTCTTTATTTCCTAGCAACAAACCAATACAAACATCACCAACTCCCTATACAACTAAGTTAGCATTGCCCTGGCAATGACCCTGCTTGTTTATAAAGAGGATTAGGGACAGCTTATTAAGAGTTTTCCTTTTCTTTTTTAAGTAGTTCACAATCATAGGAATTAGAGAGAGAAGATTCAGAGATCATCTAGTTCAATCTTGTCACTTGAAAATTAGCTAAATCAAATGTCACCGGTGTAAATATCTGGAATTTTTTAAAAAGCCAAGTATATGGCTACTTCTAAAATTAAATGAACTGATCTGGCATTCTGTATTTGCACAAGGGTCCATTTATTTCCCTTTGTCCTTAACTTCAATTTTTCAAATTGAAATTAACTTTAACTTAAGGTTAACTAACCTTAACTTCAATTTCTCAAATATCTGAGAGGAAACATTTCCTTCCATTAACAATCCATGCCCTTCTATTCCCCAATATACAGGAGGTATAAATGGATAAAGGGCTGGCCTGAAGAGTCAGGAACACCTGGGCTCAGGTCCCACCTCTGAAACAGAGATGTCCTTTAACTCAGGGTCCAGAGGGACATTTAACCCTGAGCAAGTCTCTTAGAAACATTTAAAAAGTTAATCAGTGAGTTGAGCTGTTAAGATGGGTTGCAGAACAGCTGCCCATCTGCATGCATTTGAGCTTCCTCAAAGTGAGCACAGTACAGAGATTAAATGACAAGCCCAGACCAAAAGAGAGCGAAAGAGGTAAAGAACTTTGTCAATAGCTAAAGAAATAATATAAGCACCCTTAGAATTACCTGATGGACAATTTGACATGGAATCTTCTGAAATAAATTCTATTCCCAGCTTTTTTCCATTTTCTATGTAAGTTTTCCAGAGGCTCTTATTAGGAAGAACATTATAGTAGTCATGTACTCCACCTTTTAATTCCACCTAATAAAAACATGGTTATTAAGCACAATTTGAAAAAAAGAGAAAAACAGAATTAGAGTAATTTTTTTCATATCAACGGCATTATAAGCACCTCCACTTCCGCTAAACTATAAGCCTTTGAGGGAAGCAATTGTTATCTTAACTGCACCATATAACTTGCACTTCGGATTTTGTTTCCTGCCTTGAGAACATTCAAATACATACACATCTTAGTATATACATCGTCTCATTATAAAGATGTCTCTTAGGGTTCTGATCATGTATACATCTTTATAGGTGGGACCACTTAATTCTTTCATTCTTTTTATCAGTTTCCAAGGAAGAGGTAATTTAACCTCCCTGTTGCTCCCTACCTAACCCAGTCA
This sequence comes from Trichosurus vulpecula, assembly GCF_011100635.1. NCBI lineage: Eukaryota > Metazoa > Chordata > Mammalia > Diprotodontia > Phalangeridae > Trichosurus > Trichosurus vulpecula. The sequence continues at coordinate 184,088,952 of NC_050579.1, forward strand.
CTTAATTTATTTCCTGTTGTCTATCTACCAGAAGGAATATACTTCTAGCTTTTGTTTTGTTTCCTTGCTAAGAATTCCCTCACCACCCCACTCTCCCCAGCTGACTCCTATTCTTCCTTCAAAGACCACTTGAAGTCTAACACCCCCCAAGAAACATTAGATAACAATTGTGGTCTCCTGGAGCTGTACTCTTCCTCAGAACTACAGCACTTAGTGGGTACATTATTTCTTAGCACTTAATATATAATTCAGATAACAGTTCAAGGAAGTCTGTGTTGTCCCTCTCAATTAGGCTGCAAATTCAGGATTCCTGTAGCACCTGGCACAGTACCTTCTACATGCATACAATAAATGCTAAATAAATACTGGTTGGTCTGATTGATGTCAGAAATAAAATGCCCTTCAGCAGAATAAAAAGGCAGCCCTTCCATATTATTCCAGGGTCCTGATGTTTACTATAATGTACCATCTACATAATTTTTATTCTAAATGCTTTTTTTTAAAAAATCAGCTTTTGCTAATGACTTGTTTCCTTTAATAGGGATTTTACTACCTAACAAGTCTAAAAAGGTAAATTATATGTTTACCAAGGATAATAAAAACCAATAAATAGCATTAATTTTTGTAGCTATCACAGATGTAGTATATAACTGCTTCCAAAGCACCTCCCAACAACTGAAGTCTTCCCTACCACTTAAAATACTTTTTTTTTTTAAAGAATGGCAAATGAGAGGAACAGAGTCAACCACTATGAGAGACTTTAGGCCTTTTGAAATATAAACTATTCAGTCAACTGAGAATTCCTCTTTTTATAGTTATAAAGAATTGAAATTAAAAAGAGAAAATTCATAATAAGGATAAATCAAGATGAAAATAATTATATAATTATGTTAATGGAATCAGATAACCTGATTCTTCTCCCCATTTGTCTCTCAAATCTTTTTTGTTTAAAATGTAGAAAAAAACCAAATCAAGGTCCTTCCCCCTCCAAATCCTCTCCCCTTCCAAACACTTTTGATTAACAAATGGATTAGCTCTTAATGCTTCTTACTGTGCATCCTGTAGCCAAAGCAGCAGCTTTAAAGCAATCTTCTGCTTTTTTTGTCAAAATTGGAAGCTCTTTCATTGTGGGTGTACGCAGATAATAGACTAATTCAGAGTATGAGGGAATGATATTAGGTTTCACACCACCATGTTTAATTATACCTAAAAAAATAATTCAAGTTATTAGAGTACAGCAAAATAAAAAGTTGCTAAAAGCAATGACTTAAGTTGTAACAAGAGCATAAAGCTTTTCTACCAATGTTCATAGAAATAGAAAGATTTAAAGTTATTGGTGACATAGAAACCCCAATTGCAAAGGATTTTGAAAGTTATATGTACTGTTAATTTAATTGTGATATTTTCCAGCCAAACAGAAAGGAGCTTCAATAGCTGAGTATATGTCCAAGTATTCCTATAAACATAGGAAGGAGTTTATATAACACAGGGTCAACTTCAAAAATCACTTCCTCTCTAATTCTAAATGAATCCTGAAGATATAATTAATTAAATGTAATTTATTACAAGTCTACGTGTGAGATTGGTGAAAACAACTTGACACAAAATTTTGTACTATTTACTCTGTACTTAGCAGAATTTTACTGCAGTTGGAATGTTTAAATCAATATTTTTGGCAGCAAAACCAGACACATCAATGGGACTAGATCTATAACCAGAATGTTGGAAATGGAAAGTAATTTAGGTCATCTAGTCTAAGCCTTTCACTGTATCAATGAAGAAACTAAAACCCAGAGAAGCAGAGGGACTTGTCCAAGGTCACAGATGTCTCCATGAGAGATCTGGGGCATGAACTCAGTTTTTCTGGTCCCAAGTTCTGTGCTCTAAGGTCTCTAAAAGCAATAAGGCTCTAATGAGAACATGAAGAGATGCTAATTGTTTTAATCCCTTGGAGAACTGCGACCATGTGAAAAAGTGGACCAATACTGATCACTTACAAAACTTTTCACAACAAACAAGAAGTTATTATAATGGAAAGATCACTGAAGTACTGACAGCTAGTAAGACAAAGAAACATCATGTATTCAGTAACCATAATTAGTCAGACAATATGCAATTATTAGGCACTTACTATGTGCCAGCCATTGTCCTAAGGGCTAAGGATACAAAGATTTCTGTTCCATGAAAATGAAAGAACAACAAACCTGAAACTGAATTATATGATTATTAAAACCAAGCTTGGCCAGAAGAAAAAAAGATAAAATGGACCTCCTTCCCTCCATTGTAGAGGTGGGGGTCTATGGGTGCAGAACATCATCACACAGATGGTTAGACAAAATTGATGTTCATCATCTTTGCTGAACTGCTCCCCATCCCCACTCCTGCTTTTTAAAAAAAAAATTGTTATGCTCTCTGAGGAGAAAAAGGATCTACCTGGGGATTATTTCATTTTACAGATGAGGGAACTGAGACTCATAAAGGTTAAGTGACTTGCCTATGGCCACATACAACTACTAATTGTTGAGCTAGAATTTAAATGTAAATTTCTCCTGCCTCCAAGTGTGGCAGTGATTCTACTCCTCTAACATCCCACTCTCCCAGGTGTCAGTGATACCTTTATAAAGCCAAATTTGCCTGTTAAATTTTCTGGCTCATTTTACTCATTACACATATTTTGGGCACCTGTAGAGACATCTGAGGCCACAGACTTTCTTGCTGGTTGTCTTGTTTCCTTTGAATTACTGGCCCTCTTTGTGGATCTTTCTTATATTCCGTTATTCTCTGTGACATGTGGCTTGTTTGATATAGGTAGAAGTTTTCCCTCTAATAATGGTAACTTAAAGCCCTTCACAAGCTGGCTTCAACCCACCGTTTCCCGCATATTACACAATTCCCCTTCACATACTCTATGATCTGGCAATGCTGGCCTTCTTGGGGCTCCTCACACATGACATCCCACCAGGTATCCCTGTGCCTCTGTGCAGACTGTGTCCAGGGCCTTGGATACATTCCCTCCTCAGCTCAAATGCTGAAAATCTCTAGTTACCCTCAAATCTCAGTCCAAGTGCCATTTCCTCCATAAGGCCTTTCCTGAGCCCCCAAATTGCTAACGTCTTGATGGTTGCATATATTTATATGTTGCTTCTCCTGCATGTTTGCATGTGTTTACATATTGTCTCCCCTGATAGATACTGAGCTTCCTGAGGACAGTGCCTGTTTCATTTTTGTTTTTGTATCCTTAGTGCCAAGCAAGAAGTAGGAGCTTAAAAATGGTTATTACTATTTCTCTTCCTCTATTATCAGTTTAAACCTCTGCAAGACTACAAACACATTTCTTACTGGTCCTTATTAGGTTCCCTCTATCTTCCCGGTTCAGGAATCCAAAACTTTTTCACAGAAACCATCTTCTAAACCAGCTGTTCACCCACTCCTCTCCCTCCCCAAACTGCCTCAGCCTTCTACTGAGGCTCCTTATATCAATCAGTAATAGTGATTTAAAGAAAAAAAAAACTAAAAAATACCCAACTCTATCTCTGAAGTTTTTAATTTATTGCTCAAACTTCTAAAAACCTTAACAGTACTTCCTCAAAGGATCTAGCTCTATCCCATATGGGAAAATTCCATAGCCTAGTATACAGCTCCACGGTTTCTTCCCTGTTTTCCTTCTCACATTTGGATATGCTCTGACCTATCACAGGTGAGAGTTCCCCTCTGCCTCCTTCAGATTTGATTTTCCTCTTTTGGCTCACCTTAATTACTATCCATATTTCATGTGTTTGGGTATATTTCATTTTTTTCCAAAAATAATCTGATTCCCTCTACTAACTGGGAGATGGGAAAAATGTTCCTCCAGCCCTTTTACTTCTAACAAGGAGGCCAAGTAGAATTTTGTGCAGCCTTAGCTTGGATTTGGCACTGGCAGAAATGCAAACATAAAGCAGAGTCTCTGAAGCTGACTACAAAATTTCTTATCCTGGAGCAAAACAGTTGATCTTTAGGCTTTCCAATCTCTGCATGTTTGCCCTGGCTCTGACAGAGATTCCAGGATGTTGGTTTATTCTGGTCTTTCAAGCTTTCTCTAGGTGGTTCAGTGGATAAAGCACTGGGTCTGGAGTCAAGAAGACCTGAGTTCAAATATGGCCACAGACACTTACTAGCTGGGTGACCCTGAGCAAGTCACTTAACCCTGTATGCCTCAGTTTCCTCATCTGTAAAATGAACTGGAGAAGGAAATGGCAAACTACTCCAGTATCTTTGCCAAGCAAGCCTCAAATGGGGTCACTAAGAGTCAGACACAACTGAAAAGGACCGAACAACAACAAAGCTGTCTCCAGTGACAGGCAGGACTCTCTAGTGACCAGTTCTGGGATTTCATCAGGGTAAGAGGTTCTCACCAAACTTCTTCCGCCAGTGCAGATCTCCACAACTTACAGATTTAGTGAGCTGTGTGGGGCACTGAGCTTCTTTGGCTTTGGATCTGCAATTAGCAGATTACAGCCAAAACTCTAAGGTAAAGAAAAGCTGTAGCTCTGCCAAGAGGTCTTTAAGAAGAAATTTAATTTTCTACCTCTACACACCCATTCTCTCCTCTTTTTGCTCATCTGTTCCACTGATTTAGGTCTCTACAGCATAGGATCATAGACTCAGAGTAGAGAAGGACTTCATAGACAACTTATAGTTCATATACTTCAACTGTCTCATTTTATAGATGAGCAAGTGGGTCGAGAGAGGTTGTGACTTGCCCAAAATCACAAAGGGAGAAAGAGTCAGAAATGGAATTTAAAGTCAGTTCCTCTAACTACAGAATTAATATTCCACCTGACCCCTTCCCTTCCCCCTCACCCCAAGCCATCATGCAATACCTTCTGTGATACATAGGAAGCAACTGTTACCTATTTTTTAAATTGGGAAAACTAAGACATGGAATCTCATAATTGGCAAACAAGAAGTTGTGATGGCAACTTATACACTCAAGTCTTGACTTACAAATATATCATTTCCCTTTAACATTACTGTATAAAAACTGAGCCATTAAATAGGTAAATAATACGAAAGAAACAATGATATCCAAACTACTACTACTACTACAACTACTAACTAGCATTTACATATCGCTTTATAGTTTGCAAAGTACTTTACAAATATTGAATTTTATTCTCACAACCACCCTGAGAGATAGGTGCCATTATTATACACATTTTACAGCTGAGGAACCTGAGGCAGACAGAAGTTAAGTGACTTGCCAAGGGCTACACTGCTAGGAAGCGTCTGGGGCTGTAGTTGAACTCGGAAAGAAGGATCTTTTAAAAAATATTTAAAGCCAAACCATGTCAGTCTCTCATTGCATGCATTCCTGAAAATAAGTTGATTTTACCAACACTTAAGTTAATAAACATTTGGAAAAATTATTCTTATTAAAATTCTATTAAATTCCAACTGAGTATAAGTACTACTCCCTGCATAAAAGAAGTATTGACATACTCACCATGAACTCTCCAAGAGGGTTTCATTTGTTGTCTTAAAACTGACAGATTGTTGTAAGCAAGAACAGCAGCATCTAATGCATTCAGACCTTCCCAAGGATAAGCAGCAGCATGAGAAGCTTTTCCATAGTATTTCACAGTCACACTGGGAAAGAAGCATCACTTGTTATTTATTTATTTGTAATGGTAAAAAAAAAAAAAGTGCAAAGCAGTTATTTGGGGAAACACCCAAGTATTATTATTTAATAAATTCATAAATGCTACAACCCTCTATAAGCTGCAGAGGAAATACAAAACTACACTGGTACAGGGAGAGTTTCCTTACCTGAGATTTCCTAGTTACAAGTCCTGGTCCTATTCCTATAATCATCCAGAGTATTACACACAAATTGTATACCTTTTGCTGTGGAGGGCTGGGAACAGGTTAAGGGAGTGGACCATAAATATGTTAAGTGGGGGTGGAAATTTGTGATGAATAACTTTATACAATCAAGAAGTAGGCACAATTTGTAACAAGAAACTATAAAAATGGAGGGTTTGGGGAAGTGAACATCAGATAAATCTCATTCATATCTGAAACTGAAGGGGGATCAAAAGTAGGGTTGGGAAGGAGAAAAGAACTAGAATCTAAAGTGGGTGCCTTAGATTGCTTCTGGGAAGATTGGGGAATGGCTGAACAAATTGTGGTATATAAATGCAAGGGATTTTTTTTTCACCTTAAGAAATGATAAAAAAGATGATTTCAGAGAATCCTGAGTCATAAGAACTGAGGCAGTTAAGTAAGTAAAAACATGAAAACAATTTGTATAAGCACAACAGCAACCTTATAAAGAAAACAGCTATGAAACACTTGAGAACTCTGATCAAAGCAATGACCAAAGAACCCAGAATGAAGCACATCATTGAGCTCTGACAAAGGTGCCAGAGAGAGGGTACAGGCAGAGGTTCTTAGACAAGACCTCGCTGTGGGTTTGTTTTGCTTAGTTGCCTTTATTTGTTACAAGGATTTCCCCCTCTTTCTCTCAGTTAACTAGGGGAAGGAGGGAAGTAGCAATAGAGATGCCAAAAAACAAAAAGGGCCATTGAAACATTTTTTTAATGCACAAAGAGAACATAAGGAAGTTCAGAAGGAAGCACAGACAAGCAGAATAGTTTTAAAAGTAATATGTGGAATTTGTAATTTACTTTTTATAATGCAAGTCATGTCAAGTAGAGACTCATGGTTTCATATAGAATCCTCTTTCTGGTGTTTAAGTTCAGATTAAAAAATTAAATTTAAAAAGGGAATATATCACTTAAGCATTCTAATGTTGAAAAGATTAGTTGTTAAGAACATTTTTCTTTCCATTTTCCATGCTAAAATGGTCAACAATCAATAGTTGATGCTTAAGAGATGTACTTTATATATCTAATCAACTAAAATTGCTCCTAAAATTCATAACTTCTACTAATCCTTGCCATGAACTTCTTACCCCTTTTGTTTGTAACACTAACATAATTATGAAAAAAATCCTAGTTTAGCTCATATTTTGATGAAGTTTTTTTCACCTATCCATACTGAAACAAAAAAAAATTTTTTTTAGTAATAATACCTTGAAACATTATAAATTACTTATCCCACTTCCAAATGGTTCTCTTACCAAGATTACTTGCTTAGTTACTATCAGAATAAAAAGCTTATGGCAAAGAAATGCAATCAAGCTGCCTGCCTTTTCAGCAGATGCTTTAAAGTACTTAAGTTAATTTTTTACAAATTTGCAGAGGAAACTATTTTCAAACATTTGACCAAATGTGTTCTATTATATATCTAACATTTAGATGTATCATTATTTTCTTCCAAAATGCCTAAAAATGGCATAGCTGAAAATCTTTAAGCATCTATGGAAATAATCTATTCAATGATATTTCAAGACTGGTATCAAATTGTTAGGAAAGTATTAGATTTAATAAATGAAACAGACTAAACATTTGAGTCCCTAGAAATTTCATGTCATTTCTGGATTGTTTCCAAACATTCTCCTAGCAAAAAAGCCTCCAGGTGCCTAATTTTATTATGATAGTATGAAGCAGTGCCTAATAAGGCTGTGTATTCTTGAATCTTTCTATCTCCTCCAATGCTAGCCCAATGTTCACACAGTAGGCCTTTGATGAATGCTGGCTGAATAAAAGAATAGGTCTATTCTCTCACCATCCCCCTGAAACTGAAAAACACTTGTTAAGACATTTATTCGGAAGTGTGTTTAAAAAAAGAACCCCCCCCCCACACACACTATTTCCATGGAAAACAGTCTAATACCAGTTCTACAGATTAACTCTCAAAACCATTAATAAAAACACCACAAATACAAATTGAGAGAAAACTATATTAATGGTTATTTTAGCAGTAATATTTAAAATTAAAAAGTATTTAAGCATCTTTAAGCTTCTGAAAGGCTCATGCCAGAGTGAGACCAGGAAGGACCTCTCCTATATGAATGTATCAAGTGCCAAAGCTCAGCATTTTACTAATACATCAATGCCAATTTTTTCAGAAAGGACATAAGAAAATGACATTAATAAATAAAAGCTAATTATCATAATCATTCAAGGTTAATTCATACTAATGATAGGAATTAGAGCATCTTCCTGGAAACTATTATACACATTTTTAACTTAGATAGGTAACTGAAGATTTGCCCAGAATAATCTTTTTCAATTTTACTTTTTACTTCTGAACACTCCAACGTAGATGGCTTAGAACCAGTCTAGTTCATTGGAAAATGCACTGATTTGGGGTTAAGGGACCTGCTTTTTAATCTAGCTCTCCAATTCACTTCCTCTGTGACCCTTGTCCAAGTCCTTTCTCTGTAGAACAACAAAGTTGGATTAAATGACCTCTGAGCTCCCTACACATATGCAACACTATGCCACGTAAAGAGTTCATATTTTCTACAACGCTACATAGAGAAATTCAGATGAACGATTTTTAAGATGTTTGTACCAGATGGGTAGTTTTCCAGAAAACCGATTTGCTACTATTATCTACTTTAAAATACACTACCAATGGGAAAATTTTCTGTCTCAGAGTTCCTATAAAGTAGTTTTACATTAAAATGCTTATGAAAGCCTGCTTACGAAAGAAGTTTAGTTTAAAATAAAAGGCAAATCAAATGACTTTCATTGTCAAACACACAATGAAAAGTATTAAATGTAGATTCAGAAAATCTCCTATTGCTAAATACATGTTGAACTATTTCTATGATATAAAGTGCCTACTATCTGTAAAACCTCCCTACAAAGCCCTCTCTCCTCTGGTGCCTCTATGGCATGGAGATGAACCTGGCTTCCTAAATGCTCTACCAGAAAAATAAAAGCTCTGGTGGTTTCATTTAAATATGGTCCCAACAACAGATAATCTGCTTTCAGGGGCCCAACCTAGCTAAATGCAGAGGCTCACCACCAACAGGCTGGCCTCCTGATGGACTCTTTGGCCATAACAACCCATGAAATGAAGATAAAGTACAAACTGTCTAGTGTGGCTCGATACTGCATTGATGGTGGCAGAAAATGGTACGTGAGATGCTATGAACCCCAGTTCTTAGACTGACCGCACATTTTAATTTAATTGCTGGTATTTGAAAAATGACATCCTTGTCAAACCATCAAGTGGACATGCTGCTGGAGTAACTAAATTGTATGAATAAGTGAAATTATAAAAGAAGTTGGAGTTAAATGGAAAGATGGGTCACACACTGTCCTTGGAGAGGAAAATAAAGGGGCTGGCCAAAAGGAGACCAAAAGAAGCTAAAAAGCACCTTTGTTAAATATTTGACCTACTTAACTTCACAGCAGGCTCTGCTGAGAGGTGTATGGTGGGTGTGAGTAGGCTCATACAAATAACATGAAACTTCTAAGAAAAGTTGGAGGAAAAAATGATATCAGAGAAATGTGTGCTTAAAATAGAAGGCATGGGCAATTAGCACATGTGAAGAATAGCTTGGTAATTGGCCTGTATGCCACAAACCAGAAAGGCTCCCAGGTCAGTGGGTGGACCTCTTGCAGCAAACTTATGGAAGGACATCAATAAAAGCTATATAGAGTAAGCCAAGACCTGATCACTGGAGGAAATGCCCACAACCAATGAGATAACTCATCTGTTAGAGTATGTGCAAGGGAATGAGGATATAAAAAATGAAATGGTTTCTTCTGTAGAATATGTAGGAGACACACACAGATACAGACAGACACACACACACACCCTCTTCCAGGAGAGACCAAGATATAATACAGGTAATATAAACATTTTGAAATTCAAACACTGTATGAAAAACATTTTAAATTCTAGTTTCAAGGAAGAAACATCTCTTTTCCTCAGCTTCCTTACTTACTCATGCTCAGCCACATCAGGTAGGTAAGCAGCATTTTCTTGTGATGGATGAGCCATAAAAACAACATCAAGGTTTTTAAAAGCTCCAGCTTCAATTAAGTCAATTTTGCCACCTCCATCTTCTTCTGCGGGAGTGCCCAGGACAATGATCTAGAAAAGACACAGGGGTCAGAAAAGCCCTAATATCTCTCCACCAAATAACTTACAGGATCCTAATATTCACTCATTCAAAATCTATTTAATTGCTTATGTCTTCAAACTACAGGAAAGACTTTGGCTTCTAACATACAACTAATGTGAATGACCTTTGATACTTAGAAATTCATACTTTAATTTACATCAAAATATAAAAGAGCTCACATGAATACCAATTTGATGAGAAACAGCAGAAACTTTCTCTATGAAATGCTTATGAGGAAAAGAGAACTAAGCCTATTTGGTTGTTCAAGGTACTCTGTAACTCAGGTAGTCTTTAAAGCCTTTACTACAACTTTTCTTGACTAAATGTTAGCTATGTAGGGACAAGGACTGGACCTGTGATTTCATGGGTAAAGAGAATTCCAGCATGAGGAAAACTCTTCCCGAATGCAGGTCAGTGCCTTCTGGGCAACTTAATAGCCTTGACAAGTTGCCTAGAGCAGTGGTATCAAACTCAAATAGAAAAGATCCCGGAGGGCTGCACATTGACTTAGAAATCTGCAGATTAACATTATCTATGTTGTGTTGTATTTTCGTTTATTTTGTTAAAACATTTCCTAATAACATTTTAATCTGACTGGACTCACTCGGTTTTGCAGCCATAGAGTTTGGCACCTCTGGCCTAGAGCAATAATAGGTTAACTGACTTGTCCAGGGTCACACAGGCAGGATATGTCAGAGGCATTTTGTAGTTTAGCATTAATAAGCAAATTATCTGCAAAGAGCTTTATAATTATTAGTTAATCCCCACAACAACCCTGTGAGGTAGGTGACAAGTACCATTTTACAGGGAAAGAAAAAGAGGCCCAGAAAGTAGAATGACTTGCCTAAAAGGACACAGATAGGCTAAGGCAATGTTGGGGCTAAAATTCAAATCTCATGACTTCTATTCTTATGCTGCTACCTCATTAAGAAGTTTCAGGATAGATTATTTTTAGAAGTGCATTAAACAATCTTAAAAACCACAGTTAGAAATGACCAATTACACAAACTTACTAATTCGTTTCCACCAGTTCAATCAGGCAGATTTATTGGTCACCAAACACCTAATTAAACAAAAAAGAACTTTACAGAATAAACATTTTACTTTAATATTTAGTACTTTCTTCAATGCATACAATTTTAAACAGTCAGAAAAAATGTCATTGAAAAATGGGGCTCCTTAAGTTCTAAAATCACTCAATTCAATAAACATTTATTAGGTACCTGGGGATACAAAGACAAAAAATGAGAAGATTCCTAACTTCAAAAAGCAAATGCAATAAATTAAGTTGAAATATATGTAGAAGCATTACTGTGTAAGAGAAATGATGATAATTTTTCTGAAAGTGACAATTTTTACTGTTTGAGAACTATAAGGTTCCTATGAATTATGCAAATAAGATTGCATATGCCTCTTTAAAATTATCATTATTACTTCTGAGCCCTCCAAGGATCATTAGTTCCCTTGGGTTCAGCTATCCTATTTATGCAGATCTACGTAGCCTACTCTCTTCTTCTGAGCTCCAGTCCCACCTTACCAACTGTCCTTTGAACATCTGGGTTCAAGGTCTCACTGCTCAACCATGTCCAAAACCAAGCTCAGAATTTTCCTTAACTCCTACACATCCTTCTCTTTTCCTGATGCATTTGTATTGTCTATTTCCCATGCCCGGAATGCTCCCCCTTTTCACTTCCTCCTCTTGGAATCCTGGGCTTCCTTTAAGACTTCAAATCTCATCTTCTGCAGGATGCCTTTTCTGGTCAACCAGGATCCTTCTCCCCAGAGTTTTCCCTTCGAGATTACCTTCCATTTACATCTTGTACAGACAGAGTATTTGTATATTGTCTTCCCTATTAGAATGGGATCTCCTTAAGGAGAAGGACAATGTTTTTGCCATTCTTTGTATCCCCAACACTTAGCACCTGGCACAGGGTAAAAGGTTAATAAATGTTTGCTATGTACCCCATGCTAATCTCAGAACATCTAATATGCCTGGTTTGACAGTCTAGTTTTTTTCTTGTACTGACATAAGGAGAAGAGAAAGAGGTTGTCCACATTCAGTAACAGCCAACCCTTCCCTAGATGGACAAAGATTAAAAAAAAGAGAGAGAGAGCTGAAAGGAAAAAGACAAGGAAGAAAGGCCTTATAAATAAAATACTTTCACATTCTCTTTAAGCAAAACAAGGCTAGATTCGATTTTTAGCTCAAAAGTAATTATTCCCATATGCTAAATAAAAATAACACTCTCTTCTAATGAAATTTTCTCAAATCCAACTAAAATTTTTCTGTTTAAAATGTGAAGGGTTTTTTTTAGCCCATGAAGGCAAAAATTTTTTAGAACTTAAAAGCCTGAACTGAACTACATTTAAAATGCTTCCCTATTATTACAGAAACAATAGTTCTATGAGGATTATAAAGTATAAGGAGACAAAAATCTCTCCAGTATTTAAATATAAAAGATGTCCAGAAAGATCAACAGCAGTCACACAAGGTTGCCCCTAGTGGTTCTGTTAGCCACTGTAGATCTCTTTTCAAAATACAGCATCCCTGTTTGTCCATTTATTGTCCTTTACTTTCCTCCCTTCTACAGCCCTTGTTATGAACTACCATTCGCCACTCCCCACCCCTACACCAAAGGAAGCCCCCTCCCTTCCCATCCTCAGTTACTCAAAACACTAGATGACACAAAGTTTTGGGGCCCAAAGACAAACTATAACTAAGAATTCATGCCCGGGAGAAAGAGTCCCACAGACCAAGTCTAAGTCAAAGGGACATGAAGTGAGCCTTCAGTTGAGGGTGTCAGGAAGGATACCACCAACCTGAAGGACAAAAAGATAGAAGCTCTCACTAGCAGCTCACCCCCAGCCCATCATCCCGTAGTTTCCCATTTAAACCTACTATTCTAGCTAACTAGGTGTTCAGCTTTGCCGTTTGTACGCTACTGAAAGGCTGCAAGTGCGGCCAGAACCTTCTAAATTCTCCACTGTGGGACAAAGCTCCGAGGGTCCTGCCTTAGTTACAGCTCAGTTCAAAGCCCTTCTATACAGGGAGTATTTAGGTGCAATCTATACAAAACAGTTATCTGATTGAGTCTTAATTAAATATTTAGATCTATCGATCTACATATCTGGTATAGGATCTGCCTTCTAAGATTTGGAAAAATAACAGGTGATGGAGACGGGTCTAAGTGCAACAATACACTGTCAATCCTGGGAGGCAGTGAACTGTCAGACCGCCAACTGAGGGGTAAGGAGAGTGGTTGGCGTTCCGCTCCTCCCTACTCGCTCCAGGGAGACCACCGGGACGTGTGTACAGGGCCTGGTGTGGGACAGTATCTGCAGCGCTTGCCGCCCGCAGCCCAGACCTGGTCTCACCTTCACAGGCGGACGGCTCGGGTGGCTCTCCAGCGCCCCCTTCAGACCCAGGGCGGCCGCTGCGCCCACCTCGGCGATCAGGTTGTGGCCGCAGGCGTGCCCGATGCCAGGCAGCGCGTCATACTCGCAGAGAAAGCCCAGCTGCAGCGGCGCGGGGCGCCCAGACCCCGAGGCCGGAGACTCCCATTCTGCCCTGAAGGCCGTGTCCAGCTTGTAGTGAGGCTGAACGGTCCACAAGCTGGCTGGCGGCTCTTGCTCGAAGAAGCGGGTCAGGGTGCCGTGGGCCTGGTACTCCTGGTAGGCGAGCTCTGGCTCGCTCCAGATCTCTCGGCTCAGGGCCCCCAGTCGCTCGGCGGCCTCGTCTATGCACTCGGCGGCGCGGCGCTTCAAAAGCTCCAGCTCCGGGACGGCCCCGCCGCCCTCTCCGGGCAGCTCCTCGCCTGGTCTCATGACTGTCAAAACCTCGTCCCTACCGGGTGGAGGGAAAAATTCGGAGAGAAGAGAGAAGATAACCTCTACCACACTGCCCGCGGATCTCCCCTGGAGATCGCGCCAGCTTCCTCTTCAAGAGCCAGCGAGCCCCGCCTCTGCTCCGCCCCCCAGGCTACCTCACGCCCAATCACAGCTCTTCATTTCCTCCCTCTCCCTTTCTTACGTCCGCCCTCCCGATGGGCCTTCTGGGAAATGTAGTCAGCTGCCTTCTCTCTCCATCCTAGGGCTTGAAACTGAACTATGTTTATAAAGCTCACCTCTTGTCTTTATTTTAGTCTCCCCACAGGACTGTGGATTCTGAGTTCAGAAAAACTCTCCAGTATTTGAATACAAAGTATCCAGGCTTGTTGGGAGCAGGCATAAAAGGCAGCTAGGGTATCTGCAAATGGGCAGTGGAGGTACATCGAGTTCTTAACTTGCTATCCACTAACAGGCACCCAAGCGTCCACAGGTAGATTTCAAAGGTTTGTGAACTTGGATGGGGGAAAAACTACATCTTTTTTCTCGCTAACTGTAACTGAAATTTAGCGTTCCCTTCAATTGTTTAAAAATATGATTCTAAGGAGTCCAAAGACTCGGCTAACGGCCTCCTGATAGAAAGGTGATAGACTCAATATCAATAAACAATTACATGCCTATTATGTGCCAGGCACTCTACTAAGTGTTGAGGATACAAAAAAAGGAAAAAAAAGAGGCAAAAGGCAGTCCCTGTCCTCAAGTAGCTTACAATTCAGTATGAATTGAGAGATTTGGGGGGGGGGGGGGGCTATAGTCAATGCAGGCATTTGTTTTACTTAACCATACAGATTTGTATCATGGTTTTTTTTTTTCTCTTGCATTCATAATGGGGGAAGAAGGGTTGAGGGGAAAAGAAGGAAGGTCTTGGTGAAAATAAAATAAAATGTAATGTTTTAAAAAAGAGGATCCATAGAGTTCACCAGACTTCCAAAGAAGTCCATGACACACAAAAAGATTAAGAACTCGATTTAGAGGCTCTCCTCCGAGCTTCTGGCGTTTGCCCAAGAAGTAGGACGTGGCCGTGTTGGAAACTGTTAAGTTCTCTAGTTTCTATCAGTTTTTCAGCCCGGAAAACAAGCGACCGGCAAGATCTCTTGGTCTTCCATGCTGTATCTATTAGTGGTTGAGAAAACTGTCCCTTAACAACTGGGTTTCTAAGCACGGGGTCACCAGTTAGAGCTGAACATAGTTGGGGGGGAGGGGCAGAATAACTCTCTTCTAAAGAAATATGGGGCTTACCTGGGTTTTTCTTCAGCATCTACCCTCCAAAGCTTTAGTGACGGGAAACATCTGACTCAAGGCAATTGTCTCTGGTGCTTTTTAGGTCAATTTAATATTTATTGAATACTTATTGGATGCAAATATTGGTGACAAAGAAAAGAAAAACAATATAGTTCGGGACAGCAAAGAGTCAATAAGGGGGAAATATCACATAGATACAAATATGTATGACATAATATAAACCATCATAGAGCCAAATGAGAAGTCCAGAAGAAGTGCTATGAGAAATTTGAGAAAGAAAAGGCAATTTCACTCTGGGGGGACTGGGGAGGTAGAAAAGAGGGTCAATTCTATGGAGAAAGCAGCATATGAATTTTACTTCTAATGGATAACTGAACAAATGGCAATGGAAGAAGTCTATTTCAAGCTTTGGGGAATGGCATATATGAATCATAGTATAGTTGGCCAGAACAGGGCTTCTTAAACTTTTTCCACTAGAGACACCTTTTCCAGTTTCAACAGCACTTAGTTGGCATTGTGTGACCTGAGGGCATTCACAGTGCAAAGTGTGCGTGATTTGTATTGAGAACGGAGGCTTCAATGAAGTTGTATGATACAACATGGACAAGCACTACCAGTTTGGATTCATTACACGTTTGATTTCGAATCAATTTTTGGTTGTTTAGCATTCAGAAACCTTTAACTGTTGTGAAATGTTTTGTGATTCCACATGGAGTAATGACCCACAGTTTTAAGAAGTGCTAGGCTACATCACAGAGTACCTAAAGGGGTACTGTGATAAAGCTAGACAAGCTCGCTGGAGCCAGTGTTGTTGTTCTTCACTTGTCTCAGTTGCGTCTGACTTTTCCTGACCTCATTTGGGGTTTTCTTAGCAAAAATACTGGAGTGGTTTGTCATTTCCTTCTCCAGATCGTTTTATAGATAAGGAAACTTGAGGCAAAAAGGGTTAAGTGACTTGTCCAGGGTCACACAATTAGTAAGTGTCTGAGGCCAGATATGAACTCAGGAAGATGAGTCTTTGGGAAAGAGCACTGGTCAGAATGCAGTCATAGGACATAGGTTCAAATCTCACTTCTGATGTGTATTAGTTATGTGACCTTGGTCAGGTTATTTAACCTCCTTTGACCTTAATTTCCTCATCTGTAAAATGAGAAGACTGGATTAGATGGTTTCTTGAAGTCCCTTCCAGCTCTAGCTCTTTGATCCTAGAACCCAGTAGATTAAATACAACTGTGAACATAGGAAAAACTGAGTCATACTCCCAGTCCCACTCACCTAGTAAGTTATAATAAGATCAAGATGTGGATATATATGAAAAAATGTGTAAATTATAAAATGCCAGAAACTGTGCTTTAGTTTTATGTACTTGTTGCCCTTACCAAAGCTTTTTGGCTTCTTTTTGTGCTTCTCCCTGATTAGACTGTAAGCTCCTTGAGGACTATCTTTTCTTAATTGTATCCCCAATGCTTACTTAGCACAGTGCCTGCCTATATATGGATAGAGTGCTTGGCCTGGAATCAGTAAGACCTGAGCTCAAATCTGGCCTTGGACATATTCTAGCTATGTGACCCTGGGCAAGTCACTTAACCCTGTTTGCCTCAATTTCCTCATCTGTTAAATGAACTAGAGAAAGAAATGGCAAAGCACTCTAGGATCTCTACCAAGAAAACCCCAAATGTGGTTTTTATAAATATACTCACATTGTCTAGGAATAAACAATAGTCCTTGGGAAGCCAGGAACATTTTAATTATATTTTACATTTATTCGTTCTGAATAAAAGGGTACATCCCCTGAACAGAGTGAGGGCAGTACAAGGACTCAGATGGATGCCAGTCCTTTTACTGATCCCCAATCTGAACCTCCCTCGAGGCTCTTCATTGGCCAGATGCAACCCCCAACTGCCTACGGCATGCCCTCCTCAAATGACTCATTTAAGCATGCTTACAAGCCTCTAACCTTTCACGGGACCAGAAGCCTGGCCTCTGCTAGATCACAGCTCTTATTAGAACTAGTTCTAATCACTCACCTGACTTACATTCTGCTAAAGCTGGGGGAGAAGGGGGGAAGGGATACTTTCAACTCTGTGGAAACAAAACTGCTTCCATCATTTCTCACAGGGTCATGAAGAGTTACACACGATTAATCAACTAAACAACACAGTATTTTATTATACAGTATTGTACTCTACTATATTTTATTATTGTCCCAAGTTATGAAGAATGTTTTGAGAATTGTCTAAATGACCCTATGACAGATAATATATCCAGCACTTGGAAGCAAAAACAGTTTCTGAGTGAGAGGTCAACAGCTCCTCAGACCTGGTGAGACTCTAGCCTTAGGGGACCTGGGATGATCCTCACTGTGTGGAGAAAAGAATGAGGCAGGGAGGACTCTGCTGACAGCAACTGTTATTAATTTTAATCTTGCATCATGTAGTCTTGCCCTATGTTTGACAACTGTAGTATCTCATTTTTGTTGGGTCAGTTATTGACATCATCTTTTACCTGATGTCAGGGCTACAGACTACTTATTCCCTCCCCCCACCCAACTAATCTGATAAAGAAAAAATTCATTCAAACTTTTGATTCCATAAATATTGTCCAAGATCTATTTCATTACAACTGTTTTCTCTCAGTGCTACATTTTCTTCCCGTTAAGGATATGAATTGGTTTTGAAAAACTACATAACCTCACTGTGATGTCCAAAGTTACATTTCCCATCACACAAAACTCAAATCATGTCTATATAACTTAAGAGTAAAGCATACATTGAATTTAGAATAAAGTAAAAATATCAAAACTGAAAGATTTAAATTTAAAAGTTTTGCAGGTGATTTTCATTGGAAAATGATTAAAAGTTTGGATAGTAAAACATCTCTCACTTGGACATAATTTGTTTTGTGCACTAATAATTTTAGATGAAGCATATGACTAATATCCATGTTAGATTTTACTGATGCTGAATTACAGTAACATGATACACACAGCTGTTGCCCACAATATAAAGCAGGCATAAAATTATCCAATGATATAGTCAAGATGCCAGCACCCTTGTTTTCTACATAGGAAAGCATAGTGTTTGTTGCTAGTGCAATATTTATGAATGACATAACTTTTATATATCAAAGGAATCCATCAAACAATGTTAACTAACAAATTCCTTCCTCAACTAAACATCCAACTCAAAAGCAATTTTTATTGGTGTTGTTCAGTTGTGTCCGACTTTCCTTACTTCTTTTGGGAGCTTTCTTGGTTAGGATACTGAAGAAGTTTGCCATTTCCTTCTCCAGCTAATTTTACAGATGAGGAAACTGAAGCAAATAGGGTTAATGACTTGCCCAGGGTCACAGGTTTAGTAAATATCTGAGGCCAGATTCAAATTCAGGAACAGGAGTCTTCCTGACTCCAGGCCCAGAACTATCCACTGTGCCGCCTTGCTGCTCATTTAAAAGCAAAAGAACCTAAGAAAACTCTCTTAGATATGCTAAGAGTAACTAGTATCTTTATCTGTGGGATGACAAGGTCGGGATCCCCTACTCTCCCCCCAAAAATCTCAACAGGCTACAGGGGTGGAGAGCCTGTGGCCTCAAGGCCCCACATAGCCTTCTGGGTACTTGGTGTGGCCTTTTGACTGAGTCCAAGCTTTACAGAACAAATCCTTTTAGTAAGGGTTTTTGTTCTGTAAAGTCTGGATTCAGTCAAAGGGCTGCATGTGAAGACCTAGTGGGACACATGTGGCCTCAAAGCTGCAGGTTTCCTATCCTTGGCTGCTAGAACAATAGAAGAACAATGGGTTGAATATAATAAAGATGAAATTCAGTAGGAATAAATGTAAAGTCATACACATGGATATTCTAAAAATTAATAAGGCATAGCTAGACAATGGTAAATGTGATAAAGATATGAGGTTCTGAGGAATTGAAAGCTTAGTATCAAGTCAACATGTGTGACATGGTAGCCAAAGAAATGAATGTGATATTAAGATCATTAAGAGAAGCTTTGAGTCCCATCTTATCTCTCCAAAGCCTTAGAGTAGTAAAAAGGTGACTGTAAGTTCTAAAAACTCTGCCAGAAGATCTCAAGCTCTAGCATGCCCTATGTTATCTAAGGACAAACCAAGCTAAGTTTGAATGATTTTTTTTTGTCCACAGCATCTCTTAAAGACTATCTTGTACTAGAATCTGTGCCCAGTCAAGAAACATTTACTAAGTGCTTAATATGTGCCAGGAATTGTGGCTAAATGCTAGAACCTGTGGAGGAACTATTCACTAAATTACCTACTAACACATTCCCCCACAATAACTATTCCAAACTTCTCCAGCCCCTCTGTTGTCATTCCCTCTTAATTTTCAGCAAATGACTTTCTTTTCTAATTTACTAAAAAGATTGCAGTCATCTAGTGGGAATCCTTAATTGTACCCTTCCCCCCTTTCTACCCTCTTCAGATTCCTCATTGATTCCCTGCTTTTTTTCACTACCTTGCTTAATCAATCTACTATTCTCTCCTTCTGATGTGGTTCCTTCCTCTCATCTTACAAACATGCTCAGGCATAAGCATGTCCTACCCTTGTAAAAAAGCAAAAACACTTCCCTTGATGCTACCATATCTTCAAATGATTACTTTTTCCTGTAGCTCACGAGAAAGTGTGGTCTAGTGGGAAAAAATGTTGGACATTATATCAGAAGACCTTGGTTTGAAGCCTGTTCTTGAACATCAGCTACATGACCTGGACAATACATTTTTGTTTCTCTGGGTTCCATTCCTTATCTCTATAAAAAGATTACAATAATCTCCAAAGTTGCTTCCAACTCTAAGACAAAGCACAGTGTAGATTCATAAATCACCCTGTCTTCAAACCCTTTCAATTTGGCTTCCATCTCCACTGTTGTTGTTCTTCAGTCATTTTATATACTTCGTGCTCTCGTTTGGGGTTTTTCTTGGCAAACTGGAGTGGTTTGCCATTTCCTTCTCTAGCTCATTTTAAAGATGAGGAAACTGAGGCAAACAGGGATAAATGACTTGCCCAGGGTCACACAGCTAGTAAGTGTCTCAGGCTGGATTTTAACTCAGGTCCTCCTGACTCTAGGGTCAGCACTCTTATCTACTGTGTCACCCATGCTATACATCTTCTCAGAAAATACCCTTTTGTTAAAGCTAACGGAGGTTAACTGGTTAAGTAAGGTGCTATAACTGGTACTGAAGAAATAACTGGTTGATATTGGGGAGGATACATTGGAATGGAGCTCAGTGGAAGAAACTGGGCTGTCTATAGCCATACAAAAAAATGCTCCAAATCACTACTAATGAGAGGAATGTAAATTAAAGTAATTTTGAGATTCTACCTCATACATATAAGAGTGGCAAAGATGACAAAAAAGGATGATGATAAACATTACAGGAGCTGTGTGGAAGCAGGCACCTTGATTCACTGTTGGTAGACCTGTGAATAGGTGTGACCATTCTGGAAAGCAATTTGGAGTTATACACAAAAAGTTACTAAATAGTTCGTGCTCTTTGATCCAGCTAAACACTATTAGGCCTCTACCCAAAAGAGATTCTTAAAAAGAGGAGAATGTCTTTTATATGTAAAAGTGTTTATAGGAGCTTTTGTGGGTGTGTGGTGTCAAAAAAAAAACCCACAACAAAAAATAATGCAGCTCAACTGGAGACTAAGGTGTTGTCCATCAGGTGAGAATGGCTGGATAAGTTGTGAAATATGAATGTGATGGAATACTGTTTTGTTATAAGAAATGAAGAATTAGATAATTTCAAGAAGACATGGAATAACATATGAACTGATGCAGAGGGAAGCAGAACCAGAAGAACAATTTATACTATAATATTAATATTTGAAAAATGAACGGTTTTGAGGATTTTATAAACGGGTGAAGAACGAAAGTAGCAGAGCCAGGAAAATAACTTACACAATAAAAACAATAACACTATAAAAAAAAACTTTGAAAGCTGTAAGAACGATGGTCAATGCAATTGCCACTCATAATTCCTGAGGAACAATGATAAAAACATGCTACCCATGACAGAGAAGGGATGGATATAGGGTGCAGAATCACACGCTCACACGCACACACACACACACACGCGCGCGCTCACACACACTCACACTATATATATATATATATATATATATATATATATATATATATATATATATATACATACACACACACATATATATGTACACGTATTTGTATACAGCTGTTGAGGGAATTTGTTTTGGTTGATTACGTATATTTATTTTTCTCTTCTTTTTTATCTAATGGGGTGGAGTTGAGAGGGAAAGAAAATAGATTTATGTTAATTTTTAAAATACAGAAATAAACAGGTGGAATATTGTGTGTACTTTCTGGTGAGGTCACTGTATTATTGGTTCTATTTAACTGTTTTTACTTTGTTACAGAAGAACTCACAAAGTGGGAGTAAATCTGTAATGTATATAATATAAAAATAAAACATCAATAAAACTTTTTAAAGGAGAAAAAAGCAAATTAATTTGGTAAATCTCACATTTATACATTGAACTATTGCATGTCCCTTTCCTCCCTTCCCCCCATTCCCCAACAGTTATTTGAGACTCACTCTTTTAACTTTGGCTTAAATCACTTTGGACAATTCAGATCAGCTGTTCTGCTCTCAGTATCAGTTCCTGGAAATTGAGTTCCCAGGAAAAAACTTCAAGGTTTACTCTGAGGGGGAGGCTCTCCTGACTCATCATCTGGGCGAGGAAGGCTGCTAGGAAAGGCCAGGTTTGAATGTTTTCCAAAGCTTAACATAAGGCATGGTTTCTAGGTTTCTTTAATGGGTTTATTTCCATAGTCATGACCAACTCGACTCAATTCAGTGCAACAAATATCTACTATGTAGCAGATACTATGCTAGGAGCTGGGAATTCAAAGACAAAAATGAAACTGTTACTACTCTCAAGTTGCTTATCACAGCTAAGAGGCAACAACATACATGGAGATCAAAATTATAAAAAGTAATTCTGATAGATGTAGTTAAGGTGAAGAGGAGTAACACATGGAGGGGAATAAGGAAAAGCTTCATGTAGGAGGTGGTACTTGGGCTGTGCCCTGAGGTGATCTGGGAGTTACAATAAGTGAAAGTGAGAAGGAAGAGTTTTCCAGGATTAGGGAACAATTTGAACCCTGGTCTATACCAAGTATAGTATAGAGGCAGCTTGGTGGTGCAGTGGATAGAACGTTCCACCTGTAATGGGGCAGGTTTGGATCCTGCCTCAGACACTAACTGTGTGATCCTAGGCAAATCTCTTGGCATCAGTTTATTCATAGGTAGAAAAGAGCTGATAGAGTGATTACTATGTGCCAAGCACTGGGCTAAGCGCTGGGACACAGAGAAAGGCAAAAGACAATTCCTGCTCCCAAGGAACTCATGCTCTAATGTGGGAGACAAAAAGCAAACAGATATGCACAAACAAGCTATATACATTATAAATAGGAAATAATTAACAGAGAGAAGGTGCTAGAATTAAGAGGGAGTAGGAAAAGCTTCCTGTAGGAGGTAGGATTTTAGTTGGGACTTGAGAGAAGCCTAATAATAGCACCTACCTCCCAGGGTGGTTGTGAAGAACAAATGAGATAACAAATATAAAGCACTTTGCAAACCTTAAATCTCTAAATAAATGCTAGCTATTATTATTATAGCATTATGCCATTTGTATGATTAGCAGTTATGCACAGATATATAGCTCAACATGCCCTAAATTAGAAATTATCCCTCCATGATTAAATAAATTATTTCCCCTAATTAATGCAACAGTAGCATCATGAAATACTATAATCTTAAAGTAGGAAACATTTAGACCAATAGTACATGATTTGTGATTCTTGTGGATTCTCATCTGCCTCTCCAGATCTTCATATTAATGTTTATAATATAACTATACATACTATTATTAATATCTTACTTATGATATCCCTAACTAATTTATCACAAGAAACCCATATAGTTTAAAATTCTAGTAATGTCTTTTGGAGTTGAAAGCAGGAGTAAATGGAATGGATAACATACAGGTGTTTGTGCACCAAAAAGGTTTGAGAATCATTGATTTATTCTCTCTTGAATTAAGCACTAGGTTTAGAATAACAATTCTCCAGGCCAAAATTTACTTTAAAAAGTAAAGAACAATAGTGTTATTACACAGGGGCAGAACAGATATTCTCAAACTGTCTGTACTCTGATAAAATTTCTATTTCCAGGTGACCACACAGTAGGCACTTAATAAAAGTATGTTATTTTGAAATTGAATTAAATTTGAATATGAAAGTGGAGATCCAAATAGTCACTTCTGACTTGATGATATCTCAAGGATATATGTCTTATGACCTCAGAAGCATCTTAATGAAAAGATCTGTTATATTATCTAATACAGAGGTTCTTAATCTTTTTTTTTTTGTATCCTGGACCCCAATGGCAACCTAGTAAAGCTTATAGACTCATTGGAATAATATTTTCAAAGGCATAAAGCAAGTGTGTAGGAAACCAATTATATTGAAATTCAGCTATCAAAATAACTAGACTAGAAATATTTCAGGTTTGAGCCTGGTAATGATTCAAAGGAACATCTTAAACTTCTAGAATCCTTAGATTCAATATATAGGACCTCTAGAATTTATCAGGTCTATCTGACCTCAATTAGGGACTCAATTTAAATTGCTGGATCCAGAAAGGTATCTCTCTTAGCTTTAAAGATTCCTAAAGAAAAAGACTCCACAGTCACTCAGTAACTTTTTTTAATCAAATGCAACTCAAGGCAGTATGTGATGTCACTGTAAAAGTGACAGAAGAGAAAAGAATAACTGCATCTCTGAAGCTCTATTAGCAAAAGGAAGAGTAAAACCAAGGGGAGAGAGCACAGCAGGGAAGAAGAGACAAGTGTCAAACTGGGGAAGAAGAGATTAGAGGCAAAAAAAAAAAAAAGGGAAAAGGGAGATTAGAAATGAAGAAGAAGGGCAGTGTAGAATTGACAGAAGAAAGTTACCAAATGATAGAAAAATTCATTCCATTCTATCCAGGGGCTTGTTGGTATCTGTCATCTGTGGACCTCCGGCTCACTCTTCTTTCTCCCAACTAGCTAGCTTACAGATTTCTTCTCTGACGCAGCCCCTACCCACTTTGAACTCCTTGGCCTTCTAGTTCTTCACTGTCCTCAATTTCTATATGTTTGTCCCACCTCAATCCTAAATAGGGGTCAAGCCTTAAATTTTCTCCATCTCCAGTTGAGGTGCCTGAATTTATAGTTGTAGCTTCAATAGGTATGCTTCATTCTGGGGCTATGACTAGGAGGTTGGGATAAAAGGAATAGCTGATGGCAGAATGAGCTTTGGTGGGAGAAGTTGCCGAGAATGGGTACAAGGCAGAAAATGTTATTTGGTGGTGGAGACTAAGAATTAGTGCAAGAGGCAGGATTAGAGGAGACAAAGATGTAATCTTTGGTGGGCTATATTTCAGCAGGTTGTGGAGAAGTCACATACATATATATATATATATATATATATATGTGTGTGTGTGTGTGTGTGTGTATGTACATACATACATATATGTATATATGTTGTTTAGTCATTTTCAGTCATGTCTGACTCTTCATAATTCCATTCGGGGTTTTCTCGGCAAAGATACTAGAGTGGTTTGTCATTTCCCTCTCTAGTTCATTTTACATATGAGGAAACTGAGGCAAATAGGGTTAAGTGACTTGGGGTAACACAGACTGTAAATGTCTGAGGTGAGATTTGAACTCATGAAGATGAGTCTTCCTGATTTCAAGCCCAGTGCTCTATCCACTGTACCACCTAGCTGCCATATATATATATCCATATCGGGGGGGGGGGGGAGAGAGAGAGAGAGAGAGAGAGAGAGAGAGAGAGAGAGAGAGAGAGAGAGAGAGAGAGAGAATAGACTAGTGGCACTACCTAATAACAAAAATCACCCAGAGCAAGTGATCGATATTTACTGCCTCTATTCTTCACCATTCACTCACTTCAAGCTTTTGCAATATGGTTTCTGGCTCCACTAGTCTGTAGTTCTCTGAAACATTACCATTGTTCTCTTAGTTACTAAGTCTTGTAGCCTTTTCTCTGTTCATTTACTCCCTTGACCTTTCTGAAGTTTTCAGCCCTATTGATCTCCCTCTCTTCCATGTCCCTCATTAGCCAGCCTTGAGTAAATCTGGCCAAACATTTCCATTTTTATACATCTCATCAGTTACTGCACTCAAAGATTCTATATTTTAGATCTGCAAGTGGAGGTAACAGATAACATCTTGCTCCTCAGCAAGTACCATCCTAGAATACCCAAAAATGAAGGAGCATTTCTAACACATTTCAGAGACTGGACTTTTCCTATGTGAAAATGGAAATCTGGGAGGCCATCTTGAAATAGCCATATTAATCCAATCTGGGGAATTACCATTCATATGGAGTCCTACAGTATCTCACTCTCATCTCCAGCTGACTACAAAGAATATTTTGTATAAAATCTCATCTGGATGCGTAAATCTTGTGCCTGGGTTTTCTTTTCCTTTGCCTAGTGGAAACATTTAAGTTGACACATAATCACTGATTTGAAGAAACATTTAACATCCAATGACAGACATGAAATGGGTAGGAGAGACTGATCAAGGCTTCCAAGCTAATTTCAAGCCAAAGATGCCATCTTGGTTTTTAAAAAAAATCATAACAGCTAAAGTTTGCTGGGAAATCAAAAAGATAACAATGCTTATCTGTGAAAAATCTCCTATGCCCTATATTGTTTGATCAGATATTTCTTTCTGATCAGAAAATTATAGTATAGATAATTATAGTATACATATTGTCTGTACTATATAGCATTGATGTCTTGCTTTAATTGATTGTACCATATATCACCTGTATCTTGTCAGAGCAGGTTTCTTAACTGTGAGTTTGTTTTTCTGTATGGCCATGTATTACTGTGCCTCATTGGTGAAGTCAATCAGAATAGGGTAGGCATTTCCTTTGACTATTTCTTTTCTGTATAGGAAAGTCAAGGTGAATTTGTACTCAGAGACTTCTCTCCCTGTACACCTACCTGCTCCAAAACTGGCCTCCTACAAATGTAGATTTAAGCTTTTAGGACAAAAATTCACTATTTGGTAAAAAAAAAAAATTGTGGGGAAAACTGAAAAGCAGTATGACAGAAACTAGATATAGAGAATATCTTATACCACTTAACAAGATAAGGTCAAACACATATCATAGGAAAATTAGAAGGACATGGAATATAACACCTATCAGACTTATGGATAGAAGACTTTATGAAGAACAAGAGATAAGGAGCATTGTGAGATATAAAATGGATAATTTTGATTAAATTAAATTTAAAAAGTCTTGTACAAATAAAACAAATGTAGCCAAGATCAGAAGAAAAGCAGAATATTGGGGCGGGGTAGAAATCATTACAGACAGTTTCTCAGATAAAGATCTCATTTCAAGTATATAGAGAACTTTGTCAAATTTATAAGAATATGAACCATTCCCCAATTGATAAATGGCCAAAGGATACGAACAGGCATTTTTTAAGTGAAGAAATCAAAACTATATCTAATTATATGTGGAAAATGCTCTAATTCAGTATTGATTAGAGAAATGCAAACTAAAACAACTTTGAGATACCTCACCCCATCAGATTGGCTATAAAACGATAGAAGGGAAAATGACAAACGTTGGAGGGGATGTGGAAAAATTTGGACACTAATACACTGTTAGTGGACCTGTGAACTTATCCAAACATTTTGGAGAATAATCTGGAATTATGACCAAAGAGTTATAAAATTGTGCATACTCTTTGACCCAGCAATACCATTATTAGGTCTGTTTCCCAAGGTGATCAGGGGAAAAGGAAAAGAACCTATATGTTCTAAAATATTTATAGCAGCTCTCTTTGTGGTACCAAAGAACTGGAAATTGAGGGGATGTCCATCAATTGGGGAACGGCTAAACAAGTTG
Source organism: Trichosurus vulpecula (assembly GCF_011100635.1). Lineage (NCBI taxonomy): Eukaryota > Metazoa > Chordata > Mammalia > Diprotodontia > Phalangeridae > Trichosurus > Trichosurus vulpecula. The sequence goes on from NC_050579.1 coordinate 184,116,110, forward strand.
TGGCATATTATTGTGATGGAATACCACTGTGCTGTAAGAAATGTTGACCTGGTTGATTTTCGAAAAACATGGAAAAAAGCCCCGAGTCTATCTCAGCAGGCCCCTGGGCCTGGAGGTCCGAGGAGGGCAGGGCTCGACTCTAACGCGGCCCGCAACAGACTTGCATGAAATAATGAAGACTGAAATGAGCAGAACCAAGAGAACATTGTATACAGTAACAGCAATATTGTTTGAAGAACAACTGTTAATGACCAAGTTGTTCTGAGCATTATAAATATGCAAATCAACTACAAAGACCTATGAAGGAAAATGCTATTTACCCCCAGAGAAAGAACTGATATATAGAAGTATGCACAGTATGGTTTTACATATATTTATATATCTGTGTCAAATGGTGGCCTTCACTAGTGTTGGTTGGGAAGAGAGGGAAGAAGATAGTTCAGAACTTAAAATGTCACAAAAATAAATAAATAATTTGAAGAGAAGCCAGTAATGTCCTCTGTCAGTTTTGTTTGATTTCTCTGATATTGCCATTTAGTGACATCAGTTGTAGCAGGTAAAAGATGAAATGACTGCGAAAACAAAGGTTTGAGCGTCCTAGCTAGAGTATATCGAAAACTGTTAATAATTTTTTCTCCATTTCTTTTTATAAAGTGGTTTCCTAGAATGACTTCCATAGGGACTTACTTACTAGAAATAGGAACTAAGGATGTGAAGTGTGTGTGTGTGTGTGTGTGTGTGTGTACTAGAGTTCTTGAACAGATTGCGTTAGAGCTTGCTTGCCTGACCTTTCTGCCTCATTCTTTCTCTTTTCTCTATTCTTTCCTTCATTCTCTCTCTAAACTGGCTCCAATAAGGAATAGAGCTACTGTTTCCAACATTTATTTGCTTATTATTCAATAAATGCTGTCTTGAAGTTTAGAAAGCAAATAAATTAACCATTTAGCATTTTTCTCCCTTAAAACAACTAAACTTAGATTGCTTAAGTTTTAAGGTCTTTTATATATATACTTATCAGTAGCCCTTGATTTTTATCAGTGGTGCTCAATAGAAAAGGCTTCTCTACCTCTAGCTCAGGGCTGTCCAACCTTAGGTTATCTTAGGGCTGCATTAAAATAAAATGATTATTTGAGGGCAGCACCCAAAACAAAAAATACAGTACACTAATAGAAAGTGGGGGGATACACACCATCAGTACGACAGGTGAAGGTGCGAAGCATGAAAGCAAACACAACAACAAAATGACAACACAACAGTATAAAGGTAGGTGCATACTAACTAGTTTGCATCATACAGACGGAACGCATCCTACAGACAGATTGAAAATTCAGTGTGATATGTTCCGTCCGTAATACTGCTTAAAAACACCAAAGAAAATTAACATCAATGAGATTATTTATTAGTGATAGAATTAAAAAATCTAATATGCATTCCATGCAAGTTATTATTTTATTTTTTCGCTTGTGAAAATTAAAGCCACAGGAGGGCCACATAAAATCGCACTGTGGGCCACATGCAGCCTGCGGGTGGTATTTTGGACAGCTCTGTTATAGCTTACAGAGAGAAAACAACCAAGCACCATACTTTGCGAAGTAACAAGCTAACACCTGTGTTTCTATGAAATGGGAATTTGTAAAGGTAGTGGGGAGAGTAGAGAGTGCTCTCTATTTGTAGAGAGTACTGTCCCATTTGTAAAGACAGGAGGGAAAGTAGAGAGTATACCTTACTCCATAGGCAAAGGACTGATCCTGTGGTTGCAGGTAACTTAGAATGTAGTCCTACCTCAAGAAAGCATTCCCCTCTACACTGTCCCAGAATCCTCTAGACTCAGCCAGGTTTTTAACATAAAAGGAATCATTCATATATAATATTGTACAAATTTATCACAAATATGGTTTGTTATTTTGCTTCCACCTGGAGTTTACCCTACAAAAACCTCTAATTACAGTTTAAGTATAGCTCAGTGATTCTCAATATTTTTTGTTCAATGTATTCCCTTCAACAATGTGTTGTGAACCCTCAGGCTAATTTAATATACTACTCATGATATTATTTTATGTGCAAACATGTACATGCTTGTAGTCACAGAGGAAAAATATATTTGTAACATAACTGGGCAATTATTTATTGCTTAAGGTGCCATTATAGAATTTTTAGCATGAACCCCTTGGGCCATTGCAGTGAAGCACTAAATGGGAACAACTGATATAGCTCATGTCTCATTTCCCATTAAGATTTTTATCACTTTCCCACTCTGTAGTTTGGCATAGCTTTAACACAAGAAAATGTAACTAAAAGGAACCAGTTATAAAACTCCACTGGTGTTTGTGGCCTTGTGGCTCTGGGAAAGGGGTCTCATTAATGACTGAGTTCACGAGTTGATATTTTCCGAAGGAAGGTACACTTAATTTACTGTTTCACCATACCCAGTGTGGTTCATACATTGTTTATCAGAAATGTCAGAGTCAGAAGTCCTATATTTCTTTTCCCCAGATGGCTCAGCAACCAGCTATTGTTTCTCTGGCCCAACTCCAGCAGTACTATCTTAGGACTCCAACCTGCTAATAAGTTTTGAACTCTGAATCCCAGTTATCCTTAAAAGTCTAGATCATCCAGTGCGTAGCAAGACGATAGGTCTCTAAGTATGTCATGTGGTGTAGCCCTGTGTAGTGGTCAGGTATAGCTCTGACCCCCCACCCCCACCCCCCACACACACACCAACCATCTTTGCCCCACCCAGGGCAACAAATAATGGCATTCCCATTGCTTTCAGTTCTGGGTGTTCTCATCCCTCTGTTCCCATTCATCAGTGTTCAGTTCCAGGAGGAAACCAGAAAAATGTAAAGAAAAGATCCAGCCACATAAACATAAAGGTTACCTCCGCTTAAAGAGGGCTACCATTTATCTAAAAGCAGAAATCTTTGGAGAAATTTCCAGGTATTATAAAAGACATGTAGATCCATGAAAGCCTCTCAAAATTCTGAAACCAACATTTGCCTTGTCAGCCACTGAATTACTGACTGGAATTTAAAATGAAGGATTATATCCGAAAGATTCTTGATTTCATCAGTGTGGAAATCCAACATATTCTTTCAATCCTGTCCAATTCTATTCCATGGATTCCCTAAATTCAATTCAATTGGCTGGAGGCTTTCCATCTTCTTTTGTTATCTTCCGAATAGCAATATAAACAATTAATCCACAGACTTATTAAGCACCTAATATATTTTTAAATACCTAATATAATCCAAGTACTGTTGGGCACTGAGAATACTAAGAAAAATGGAACTGTCTCTGTTCTCTGAAAGCTTCCATTTTATGGAGGAGGCAATACATATACATATAAGCTCTATGAGGGAAGGGACTATTCCAGTGCCTGGAATACATACCATTTGGATTGTCTATACATCATTTCTTGTTCTTGCTACATGAGTTTTTCTGGTTATACATGTCCTTAATAATGTCTTTTATGCCACTTCTTGCCAGCAAATTGTAGCAGGTAATATGCTGCAGCCTACTTTCACCCACTATGAATCTTTTCATTGCCCTTTGTGCTATTTGTAAAATTAATCAATTTTTTTCAGTAATTACTTTGTGTTTTTATTTTAAACACATGTCTTTGAGAACATTTCAAATTACATTTCAAAATGAAATTTAAGGATTTGCTCATTTGGACATGAAAAGAAGTGAAAACAATCATAGTATTCTTTCTAGTTTTAAAATCTATGCTCCTGTGATTACACACACACACACACACACACACACACACACACACACACAATTTGTCCTATGGGGCATTTAAAATTTCTCCTTCAGGGGAAGAAGAAAAACGCTGAAGCCACTGGGAATAGCCCTGAATCAGAGTGTCCCTGAGAACTCCACTAAGTTACTGACAACTCAGCAGAAAGTGTCCTTGGGGAGGACAAGAAGAAAGGTACTGATGAGTTCCAGTCTGACTTTGATAGTGTTTTCAAGGTGTTCCTTAGATTCCTGTACTTCTGTGCTTAGATTTTCTATCCTTTTAAAAGACTCTCAAAATCTAGAGATAGGAACTATCTCAGAAGAAAAAGTTCAGGGACAACCTATGCCTGCTCCCTAGAAAATCTATATTATTGGCACCTAACTACCTTATATCCGGCTACAAAATGAATGGGAACAACAGATAATTTGGGGTTAACAATAATAACAGCTAGTATTTATGTAATGCTTTATATGTTATCTCATTTGATCCTCACAAGAGCCCTGTGAGGTTGGTGTTATCCATAATAACAATGATAATGATAACAATGACAATCACAATTCTACAGCACTTTTAAGGTTTGTGAAGAACTTCATAAAAATTATTTCATTGGGGCAGCTAGGTGGCTCAGTGAGTAGAGCACCGGCCCTGGAGTCAGGAGGACCTGAGTTTAAATCCGGCCTCAGATACTTGACACATGTACTAGCTGTGTGACCTTGGGCAAGTCACTTAACCCCAATTGCCCTGCCAAAAAGCAAAAAAAAAAAAATTATTTCATTCTGCCCTGATGAGAACCTTGGGAGATAGGTGCTATTATTATCATCCCCATTTTACAGATGAGGAAACTGAGGCAGAGAGAGATTAAGCGACTTGCACAAAATCACACAGCTGAGGTCAAATTTGAACTCGGGTCTTCCTGATTCCAGGGCCAGTGCTTTATCCACCATTCCACTTAGCTGTCTCTATTATTATATTTTGGCTGGAAACCTACTCTTTTAATATGGCAGAAAAGCCCAATTCAAGGGAACATTTTCATAAAATCTGTTTTCAGGCCAATCTAGCTCCACAATGACATATACCAATTTAGATCTGGCAATTAGGAAGAAACAGCCTGAGAATACCAGTCACTTTTGCAATATGTATTATTCACATTTCTGACTCTAAAGTCATGAGCAGGAAACAATCTATTATCAAGAGAACAAGAAAGGAATACATCAACAAAGTAGATGATTTGTTTTGTGACTATAAATTTCATCATAGACAATACCTAAGTAATAATGAAAGATATCTACTGTATACTCAATGACCTCAAATAATTTTCTATAAACTTCTCAAATATTAATACTTTTCTCAAGCATGTGGATATGCTTAGTAAACACTTATTACACAAAAGCAGGAAATATTTGCTATTTCCTCTAAGTAGTTTCTCTTTCTCTTTTTTACCTTTTAGAGGTCTACCTCAGGGATAGGGATAAGTAAGAGTAATGGGTTCCTGAATGGCTGCTCCGCTTCAGCGCACTTCTGTTTTTGAAAAGAATACCACACCATTTTCTGGATCACTGAGGTTTACAATTTCAGAATCAATGTCAGCTCTTCCCTCTCCTCCACCCTCCATATCCAATCAGTTGCCAAGTCTTGTTAATTACACATTTCTCACATCTACCTCCTTCAGGAACACCAGCCTAGTTCAGACTCTCATCCCTTCTCCTTGGACTATTGTAATAACCTTTAAAATGTTTTTTTCTGCTTTTTCTTTTCCCTCTCCAATCTATCCTCCTCAGAGTTCCCAAAAAGATCTTACTTTAGCATATGTATGACCATGTCACTCCCCTGCTCAAAAAGCTTCAGTGGCTCCCTGATGCCTCTAGGATGAAATAAAGACTCCTTGTTTTGACATTTAAAGCCCTCTACAATTTAGTTCCAACCTACATTTCTGGCATATTTCACATTCAAGGCTTCTATGTTCTAGCCAAACTGGTCAATTTGCTGTTCTCCAAACTTGACCATTCTATCTCCTGACACCATGTCTTTGCATTGGATGTCCCTGTCACCTAGAATGCACTCTTTCCTCACCTCTAGCAGTTAAGAATTCCTTAACTGTCTTGGTTCAAGGCAAACTTAATTGCAGTAAATTATGTAAAGCTGAATAGAAGGTAGGAGAGAGAAACCTGAAACTATGTATTACCTAAATGGAACACTTAAAATTATAGTTACTGTATCAGTATTAGCCATGGCATACGGCCTCTAAGAGAAATTCACTATTCTACATTAATTATTTTTCAATAGATTGTGGCTAGTACGTTCTAAGAAGAACCTGATAATACATAATAAATGTTAATATAAATAACAAATGTACATGAGAGAGGGAATAAGAAAATTAAAGTACTCATACATGACCAATCCTTCAATTGCCTTAGTCTTATCAAGAATTTTAATTTTTAAGGATCAAGTTAATTCTCAGTGAAAAAATTAAATAAGTATATCATGTTGGCATGTTAGCTGGTAAGGAAGTAGTTGAGGATACAAGGAAGTAAGTTAAACCTTTTTTAAAGGATAAAATTAGTCCAGTCACCTCTAACCTCAGTCTATTTTCAATCAATGGCTAAATAATTCCTCTGTGAAATCATAGTAAACTTGAGTTTACTATGTTGCTCAATAGCATCATTCATGATAGCTGCTAATCCAAGAGAATTTGATCTTCAATTACCACAACAAACTTGACCCACTTTAAACTAGATTCTAATTTGGAACTCAAAAGTATGACTGTTTTTAAGTCCCTCATGCGAAGTACCTTTTATGTCCTTTCTAGTATATTTTATTGTTAAATATATGAATAATCTTAAAGGAATCTTCATAATCCCTAGATACTCTACGGTAACTCAGTAGGTACTTGTTGACTGGAGAACTAACCTTGGAATTAGGCATAGCAGTGAGTGGTTGAATTCATGAGAACATTAATGGCAATCAGCCACACAGAATATCAAACTAATGAACTCAGCTTTTATGGAACAACATGGCTCTGAAATACTGGGAATCCATAACAGTAAAAAGAACAACCTGATGGATGGGACCTTTATAGGATCTTGATGGTTTAGAATTCTTCCATATTGTCATCAGTCTGGAATAGGCCCTTATTGCTTCTTACCTAGACTAGTACTGGTGGTGGTTCTACCTGCCTCAAGTCTCTCTCCACTCCAATCCATTCTCCATTCAGCCACCAAAGGGATTTGCCTAGGGTGCAAGTCCTACAATGCCTCCCCCTCAACCCCATCCCACCCCCACCCAATAAACTCCAGTGGCTCCCTATTGCCTCCAGTCAAATCAAAATCTTTTGGTTGGCATTTCCTTCATGACCTAGTTCCCCTCCTACCTTTCTAGTCTTCTTAACACCTTGCTGCCTCTCATGTACTCTTCAATCCAATGACCCCTAGCTACCTTGCTAGCCCAAGAATAAGACACGCCATCTCTCGGCTCCAGGCTTTTTTTTTTTTCTGGCTACCCTTATGCCTGGAATTCTCTCCCTCTTCATCTCACCTACTGGCTTCCTTGTTGTTGTTCAGTAATTTCAGTTGTGTCCAACTCTTCATAACCTCATTTGGGATTTTCTTGGCAAAAGTAATGGAGTGGTTTACTATTTCCTTCTCTAGCTCATTTTACAGATGAGAAAACTGAGGCAAACAGGGTTAAGTGAGTTGCCCAGGGTCACACAGCTAGTAAGTGTTGGAGGCTGGATCTGAACTCAGGTCTTCCTGACTTCAGGTCTAGTGCTCTATCCACTGTCACTTAGTTGTCCCCACTGGCTTCCCTGGCTTCCTTGAAGTCTCAACTAAAATCATATCTTCCATAGGAAGTTCTAGTGCCCTCTTAATTCTAGTGCCCATCCTCTTACTAACTTTCTATTTATCCTGTATATATATATATAGCTTGTTTATACACATTTGTGTGCTTTTTGCCTCCCCCATTAGATTTTAAGTTCCTCAAGGACAGGAACTGTTCTTTTGCCTCTTTTTGTAATCCCCAGTTTAGCACTGTGCCTGGCATATTATATGTGCTTAATAAATGTTTACTGACTGATTAACTATAATAGAAATGGATAATAGATTTAGAACCAGAGGCACCTTAAAGATTATCTAGTTCAACCCTCTTATTTTGTAGATTAAGAAACTGAGGGGGAGAGAAGTAAAATGGCTTATCTAAGATCACAAAGCAATTTTAGTGAACTCTATGTTAGTCATGTCACGATATTAGGAGAGACCCTGTTTTGCAGAGCTAAGGCCCAGCAAGCAAGCTGTGCCCTGAGCTTGGCATAACAATAGTCCTTTGCTCTCACCTTCTGGAGCTGATGGTCCCTGAGCTCAGGCAAGCACCAACAGGCACAGACCTGAAGTCCTGCAATGAATGGACTTTTTGCCACCAGACAACTCTGCCTCAGTGTTGCTGTTGTGCCTCACCATTGTTGCTATACTACGTTGTTTAACTATCTAGACACAAGTATATAAATCAAGGTTCAACCCCACTACCTCAGTCCACCCCCCCTCCACCTCTTCTCCCCCCACCCAGCACATGTCCTTGCTTGCACCCTGTTTCCCTCACTTTGAAATTAAACTTCCGTTTGATTCCTGACTTTCCTGTCTCTAGCCTGCTCTGTTCAGCTCTGGCCAACCACAGGTTAGAGTCTGGTTCAGTCTTGTTGACAGTCATCTAAGTCAATTTACTCTAACAATTGTCAGTGATTCATAAATATTTAAGTCTGATATCTACTTTTTACTACAGAGGCAACATGGTAGAGTTTTGGTCTTGAAGACAAACAGATGTGAGTTCAAGTTGATCTCTAACATATACTGACTGTGTAACTGTGATATCTCTCAGTGTTTTAGGCCAGTGGTGTCAAATTCAAATAGAAATGCTCTTAACTGTAATAAGGATCCTTGTAGTCCATATGTTGACTTAGAAAATCAAGTACTCTGTTCTATTGTATTTTTATTTTGTTAAATATTTTCCAGTGGCATTTTAATCTGGTTCAAGCCACACTCCAAGAGATGCCTATGTAATGCAGCCTGAGGGCTAAATGTTTGATATCTCTGCTGAGGTAACTCTAAGGCTAGAAATTGCAGAAAAGACACCAACCTGCATTAGCAGAAGGAACTTCCTAAATATGAGAGTTCCCAATAGCAATAAAATCAAAGTCCAGTCTCTGATCATATCCCTACTTACCCTTCACCAATAAAATTAAATCAGGGCTAAGTAAAGTTATACAGAAGACCATATTATGTACTTCAAGACACATTTATAAAGTGGTGGCATTCAACTAAGGTTTTGAGGAAAACACTTCACAAGTAGCAAACATCTTCCACAATAATTTAGCAATATCTAAACAAACCATTAGTGGAAAGACACATACTTATTAGCAATTTAGCCACCCATAGGTCTGAATCTGTGGTACTGGAGAAATCAAGGAGAACCCTGCCCCCAGCCCCTAACTAAAACCCCAGTTTGCATAATAAAGAATGGACTCAGAACTTCTGCAGTTTAGCAAATGTCCCTGGGGCTCTGTGACTCCTCCAAGGAATGTCAATAGATAAGATTATCCCACTTAACCATAACCCGTCAGAATCTGTGATCTGTCAGGATCTTTGTTCCTGTACCCCCCGGACCACCCTGTGACCTGGCATGTAAATTTCAAAAGATAACTAACCACTGCACCCTGTATTTTCTATATAAACTACTTCTTCACCCCAATTCGGGGCCATTCTGATTTGGGTTGATCCCCGAATGGACGCCGGCTAAGAAATTCTCCATTTAAAACTTATACTCTGTGGCGTGTCTCACTTGCTCTTGGTATAACAAATCTTTGTCCAGATCACCAGATACACCTTGGGGCACACCCAACTCAAGGACTGTCAGTCCTGTTTTAGGCTGCAGGCTGTCCAGAGCATAATGTACTCTCCACTCTTGCCCCTCCTCCCATGCCTTTGTTATTTTTTCTTTAAAAAAAATGTTTATAAAATCAGCACATGACACTTTAGTATTTAGATACTTTACACTAGGGAAAAATGTCAATTTGTAGAAATCAAATTCTAGAATTTTTTTCTCTTAGAAGAGTTCAGAGCTCATGTTATATTGATAATCCAATTGGTAAAAACAGAATTTTCTCAAAAAGTTTTCAAGAAAAGAGTAATACTATTTTGTTTCTGGGATAAGTTGGATGCATTTTAATGGTAGATACAAGAACTAGCTGACTTCTGAAGGTAACTTTCTGTCCTATTACTCTGTAATTCAAGTTTGCTTCATTTGCTAAGAGATCTTTATTTCATAGATCTGAGTAATGTACTAAACTCCTTGAAAGTTAATTTCAAGATCATTTCATTCTTTTGCACTTAGTAATGTGTCTGACATATTTTTGTTACTCAGTCGCCTGACTCTTCATAACTCTATTTGGGATTTTCTTGCCAAAGATACTGTAATGGTTTGGCATTTTCTTCTCCAGCTCATTTTACAGATTAGGAAACTGACGCAAACAGGGTTATATTACTTACCCAAGGTCACACAGCTACTATGTGTCTGAGGCTAGATTTGAACTCAGGAAGTTCTGATTCCAGACCCAGGTCTGACATACTAATAAACAGAAATCCTTAATAACTACTTTTTGGTTTATCGATGGGTACTCCCTATATAGATGCCTACCTTGATAGGTTTTGTCATGGCCACAAAATTAATCACCTTTGAAAGGAAGCCTCTCTAACCTTATAAATACCATACTCAAAGCCAGTATTCCAGTGTGGTTAGCAATGACAGAATTTGTGCTCTACTTGCTTAGCCTTTATAAGAACTCAGGGTTACCTCCATGCCACAACATGAAGGAGAGGATTTTTTGGAGGATGTTCATGCTAATTAAAGCAAAATGTAACTACTTACTAAAATATTCAACCTCTGGTATGATTTTGGTTGATACCTTGTAACTATAGTTTTGTTGACTGAGCCTTTAAAGTTTTACTCACCCTTCAAAAAAAAGATCCAACAATTTGGGTAGGCTGTTAGCAGACAGCACAATGGTGATGGCCAGAATAAGTAAACCTTGAGCTGTACAGATATTTTCCTGAAACAAATATTAGCACATTTCTTCGCTTTTGTATGATCAAAATATGTTTATTATTAATACAGATGAATTTAACATTAAAACATTTAAAGAGTATGATGTAGAACAACTTTTAAAGCACAAAAGGCATAAGATACAATTTGGAACCTGAAAAATGCTTAATTCATTGTTACTAGCTTATTTCAAACTCATTCTTACACAGACTTTGGCCAAAATATTCTTAACTCATCTGACATAACTTAAGATACATTGATATTCTCTTTGGGCTCAGACTATTTTAGCATCAGTACCTCCAGGCTTTCCTCAGCTCTTGGGGAGTCTATTTTTCCAGTTGATCCCTCTCAGCTATTAAAACCAATGAACCAACCAACAACCCTCCCCTACCTTCTGCTCCTCCGTTCTCAATTGCTAGCTCTCCTCCCTTGTTCTATATGAGAAAGTACTGCATATAGAAACAAATAGATAGGAAGTATCCATCCAGATAGAGTGTAAAACTATTAGTTACTTCTCCCTTTATGAAATCATAAGAGTCTATGTTACTCTTTAAGAAGAAACACTCTCCCTCCTCCTTTCTAGTTTCTAGTTGATTTCAGAGTTGTAACTAGCAATTTTCATGCCCGGATAAAGTATAAAACTCACCCTCAAAGGCAGTTGAGAGTTGCACCACACAGTACAAAAGAGACCCCAAGACACCGGACTCTTTGGGGGAGAGACCCCAGAATATCAGAAGGCCAATACTAGAAAGGGCTTCCGGATGAGGGTAGTAGGAAGGAGGCCAGAGGAGGAAGTGTCTTGCCAGGGGTGTAGCTGCTGAATGTTAAGTGCCATCACCCTGAAAACGTTGGAGCTGTGGGACTAAAGTCTCACATTGCCCTAATTACAGTTCTCCAGGTAAATTATCTCTCCCCATCCCAAATTTATGTAACTTTTACAAAATGAGAATTTGGCTTAGTTTTACTACAAAAGAGATACAGCACCATCTGGTGGGTAGTTTCACAGTAAAAGATTATTTACATAGTTTCCTGACTTCAATAATTGTATTTACTCCATGTATTTTTTTCCAACACAAATTTCAGTGAAACACAAAAACGTGTCAGTACAACAGAATTTTTTATGGGTCCTAGCTCTCTGATTGCTTATATAGTAAGAGGAAAAATTAGTACCCTCTCTAATCTGATTAAATACAGAAGAGTATTTTTATAAGGACTGATTTTTCCATTTCAGATCTGAAAATTACTATTTTGTAATTCATTTGATTATTGAAAAAAGTGAGTGAAACATATAAAAATGCACACTATAGACCTGATTTAGAAAGATAACTACCTCTGTTCAATAATTTAACAGTCTAGCCAATCAATCAACATGAATATGCTAAGTTTTGGGAATAAGATGACAAAAAAACAACAATTCTCACCCTCCTATCCAAAGAGACAATGTGCATTATTGTTGTTCAGTTGTGTTCAACTCTTCGTGACCCCATTTAGGGTTTTCTTGGCAAAGATACTCAAGTGGTTTGCCATTTGATTCTCCAGCTCATTTTACAGATGAGGAAACTAAGACAAATAGGGTTAAGTGAATTGCCCAAGATCACACGGCTACTAAGTATCTGAGGCCAAATTTGAACTCAGATCTTCCTGACTCCAGGCCTAGTGTTCTATGCACTGCACCACCTAGCTGCCCAAGCAATGTTCATGAAAGTGAGTAGAGATATATACAACATAAATAAAATGTAATTTGGCAAGAGGGTGGCATTGGTAATTGAGAAGGGGTTGGGGGAAGGTGATGAAAGGCCTCACACAGGATTTGGTCCATCAGCTGAGTTTTGAAAGAATCTAGAGGTTCTAAGAGGTGGAACTGAGAAGAGAGTATATTCCAGGTATGGAGCACCAACATCCTTCAAACAGACACTGAGATAAGAAATGGAATGTTGTGTGTTAGGAACAGCAAGGAGGCCGGTTGGGCAGACCTGCAGAATGAACAAATGTCATGTGTAATAAGCCTGCAAAGGGAGGATGAAGTCGGGTTGTAAAGGGCTTTAAATATTAAACAGAGGAATTTGCATTTGATCCTGGGGTAATTGTTGTTCATCCTTTGTTTTCAGAGGCCCAATGATTACATGCAGTCATATAGTGACTGGCAAGTGAAGTGGATTTAAGTGAGGGAGAGCTGGCCAATGTCATCCGCCTCACTCTCTCTTTTAGATTCATTGAAGTCCAGTAGCAAGACAAAAGTCAAGATGATCGGCTGTGACCTGGGATGCAGTGTTTGATCTTGGTGTCTGACATCTGACCAAGCTCTAAGTGCTCGGTCACTTTCATGGCCATTGGAATAAACTTGTTCTAATCTGCCCATTCCACGGGGGGAAGTCTCTTTTTTTCCCCAGGGAAAGTCTTTACATATTTGGGGTAGACATCCCCTTTACTGACAGGTTTGAGGTCTATCAGTTACCCTCAACCTGGTTTAGCCTGCTGGCCTAGATAGTTTTATTGGGATAAGGTTGCTGTGCATGCTACAGCTTTTTGGAGCCACAGGTGAGAGTTGAGGGACAGGTAGACACCAAAGGTGGACGAGCAGCTCTAGAAAGGGCTTTGTAAGCCCTCAAGCCAGAGGTGCTAGTCCTCCCTTAACACTCCACATGCCCCCTCGGGGTGATAGGGAACCACTGGACTTTATCAAGGAGACTCTGATTTGTATTTTATAAATATCAATTTGGCAGTTATATGGAAGATGAATTGGAAAGGAAAGAGAATGTATGTAGGAAGGCCAATTAGGAAGCAATATTGCAATAGTGCAGGAATGAGGTAATGAGGATCTGAACTAGGTGGAGGTGGTGTGAGTAGAAAGAAAGAGAGAAGTTAGAAATAAGGAAGACTTGACAAGACTTAGCCAGTGATCCAGTGTGGGGGCATTAGTGAAAGTGAAGAGTCTAGTATGAATATTAAAGACAAAATCAGAAGGGATATACAATTATTAGCAGATAGAAACATACCTATTAAAATTTAATATAAAGACCAATGACTTTAAAGATGTTATCTACAGAGGCAACTTTTGACATCTGAAACCAAGAAATACTTAGACCTTCTTATTCATTAAACTGTGGTTTCAATTAAAACAGACATAAAGCCTATTTACTTTTGAGAAATGGGAGAACGAAATGATAATTTCTAAATGAGAAATTACTTTACTCAGTTGAAACAGAAATGTCTAGATCATTCTTCTTCACGATACACTCAAATTAAATATTATCTCTCCTAGGAGAGAAGTTAAAAAGCATTAAATAGAATTATCTGTCATAAAAGCTTTTATTGGATGGAACCAAAGAAGTAGTCATATACATAAAAAGTATTTAAAAAGAGTAGTCAAACACATAAAACATTAAACTAGTAAAGGAAATGGGTTTATCAGACAAGAGCAAGATCTTGTCAATGATATACTTACTGGAAATAAATCTAGCCCTTTAGAAGGAATATTATCTCTTTCAAACCATTAAACTATCATTCTGGTATATTAAAATGGTACCCTAGGGCAGCTAGGTGGAGCAGTGAGTAGAGCACTGGCCCTGGAGTCAGGAAGACCTGAATTCAAATCCCAACTCAGACACCTGACACACTTAACTAGCTGTGTGACCTTCAGAAAGTCACTTAACCCCAATTGCCCTGCCTTCCCCCCTCCAAAAAAAAGTGGTACCCCCGTAAGTTTCAGGAGGAGGTAATGCCACCATGAAAATTTCCATGTGCTAATTTATCTGTGGTATTGGATATGGATGAGTAATTTCTTTGACTCTCCAGAAACTCTGCTTTGGTGGTTGCACAATGATGACACAATCTTTTCCCCTAGTCCTGTCAGAAATATTCCCCCAAGAAGCCAAAAGAAAGGAAGACTACCACTGCACTGACTGCTCATTCCTGCTGCCTCAAGATCACTGTCAAGGTATAGCCAGCAGTGAATGAAGATGTCTAATTTTCTTAAGATGTCCTGACCAAGGTAAACTTCTTCCACAAAGTTGCCAACTTACAATCGAGGAGTAGCTTACTCACAGTCTTATTCTCCAAATATTCTCAAAATTCTCCAAAGCCTCATTTAAAACAATCCTCATCAAAATTTGAATCTGAATTCTACATCCCTTTCCCTTATTATTTAAGTCCACTTCCCCAAATATATCCCAAACCTGGAAAACAAGGCTGCTCAGCACCCATACAAATTATTGTTATCTACTCGACCATTAAAGGTAACATTCACCACCTTTCACCCTAACATTCTCCTCACTCTCCCCTTAAGAGCCTCTTGGTATACCCCCATAACATGCACTCTGATCTCTAGGAACTTCCACAGTGCATGACTAAAAGGACTTTCACAGGAGACAGCGGGCTACATCTTATTTTTTTTATTACGATGGAATGGGATGGGGGGGGGGGGGGCGCCAAGACCTGAAATGCAGCTCACCGTCAACCTTCCTTCCATTTCGTTAGTTATTCCTCCTTCGACTACAAAAGCCCCAACACTCCTTGCTGAATACAGAAAAAGCTAAAATGTTTTTGTTCTGTTTTGGTTTTGCACTAGACATGACCTGTCATTTCATCGCTACAGGGGACTCCCACAAGGAGGATGGATCAGCATCTGCTCAGCCTGGGGCACAGAGAGGTTAAGCGACTTCCCAGGGTCACACAGCTGCAAAGGCTAGGATGGAACTGACTCCCGACCAGCTCCTATTCACCTCACTAGCTGCCTTTCAAACAAACAGAGCCCTGTAGTCTTGACAACACCCCCGACCCCCCACCCCGTAAATCAAATATGTGGGGTTGGGTTACCAGCCACCCAGGCACCACCCAAGTGGAGAGTCGGAGGATGTTGGGGAGGTCAGGAGGGCTTCGGCCGGCGCAGACCTTCGGATGCCCGCTGATGGGCAGCAAAACAAGCGCTGGCTCCCAGGTGGCCCCCAACCCCACTCTGACGTCTCACGGGCGCGCGCCCGCCAGCCGACGCTCGCCCCCTTCCCATCTTTCTAGGCCTACGTATCCCAGGCGCGCGCGCGCATCCGGACGCTCGTCCCCGCCACGCCCCCCTCCCCCCACCTCCCGGGCTCTGAGCTCTCGAGCCTCCACCGCACCCCCCCACGCCCCTCAAACCGGCGCTTTGCAACGCGAGCCGAACAGGTGTAGCTGTTAGAGCGGCCTGGGGTTCCCAGGAGGGTGGGAGGGAGACAGTCACTCGGTCGGTCGGTCAGTCAGTCAGGCCGGGCAAGAGGAAGGACGGAGGGCATCATGTCTCGCTACACCAGGCCCCCCAACACCTCCCTGTTCGTCAGGAACGTCGCGGATGCCACCAGGTGAGTGAGGGGCGGCAGAGCCGGCCGGAGTGCGGTGGGGGGTGGGGGGCGGAGGAGGAGGAGGAAGATGAAGATGGGATCTGGGGCTAAGGCAGGGCCCGCACCTCCCCTTCCCCCACCCCCTACCTCTCCTGGAGAAGGGGCTCTCCGACTGTCCGCTGAAACGAGGCCCCTTTCCAGGCGAGGGCCCGGAACGGCCTCGGGGCTTCCCAGGCCGCAATCTGAGCCTCCACGGCCCCGGTCCGATCAGCCCCTCCATAGCACCCCGAGGCCCCTAGTGGTTTAAAGGACTCGTCTCTCTCCTCTAGACTTAGTGGCTCAGGCCGGGCCCCCGGTGTCTGTCCGGACCGACTGACTGCTTCCCTCCCCGCATCCTGAGCGCTCGAGCCCGCCCCTTCCATTCCTACCCCAACCCCCCACTCTGCACCCTGGCAACAAGGCCGGATTCTTTCCCTTACCTCCGCCCCCGATGCGAAGGATGCGACACCCCGGGCCGCTGTTCCCCCTCCTCATCGTCCCCCTCCCCCTTCCCCCAGCAGGCCAGGCTTGGTTTTCATTTCTCCTGGCCTGGGGAGGAGGCAGTCTCTTCGTAAGCAAGAGTTTCCTTAAACTCCCTTTAAACTGATCGTTTGCTCTTTCGTGGATGTGCCAGTTTCAGTTCTGATGTCACCCCCAATGGAATGGAAAGTTTTAATCTGTTAGGTGAGGATGAACCTAGAAATGACAAAAACTATCGAGTTATTGCTTCCTGGGAGTATTGATTTAGCTCAGAAAGGAATTTTTATAGGTCATTTAGCCCACCCCCTTCATTTTACATGAGGAAACTGAGGCTCAGAGAGCTGGAGTGATTTACCCAAGATAGTAAATGGCAGAGCTAAGAAGTGAACCCAGAGTCCTAATGCTTCAGGTTTTCCACTGTGTAACACTGTCCTCATCCGTTACTCCTCTGTTTCTAATCCACCTGTGGTAACATGTGGTTACAATTATACTTTGTATTAATGAATCACTTTGCATTAATGCATCAACGAAAATAACATCATTTCAACACATTTCTTCGAACTTATCCATACAGTGTGATTCAGTTATATAGCATGGATTTGAATATAAGGAAGGTCAAATTATGTCCCCATAATATAAGTACATGCACTAAAAGCCTGATATGCAAATAATATATGGCGGGATATTAAACTTGTCTTGACAGAAGCCTTATAAAGGGGTTCTACTCTACTGAGCTCATAATTTTAATTTCTAAAACAAAAGAATTAGTTTGGATTGGAGGAATACAGGCATTTATTTCCTTTCTGAAAGTCCTGAATCAACTAGGTGAGACCTAATTTGGTGTAATTCAGGAATAACTTGGTCCCTGGTCCCGAACTGAGGATTGCAACCATACCCTGTGGTGGCATTGGGTCCTAATACCTTTACTACCCTTATGTGAATCATGTGGTTCCTTCTGGGTTTTATCTGGATTGGAACCGCAGCAGTTAAGTTTTGTCTCTTTTGCTCTTTAGGATGAGTTGGAGGAGAGGGAATATCTTTGAAATTTGTTTATTAATTTTGTGTTCGTAGGTATAGGAATAAAATGGTAGGTCTGTTCATGTATAATCATTACCTTTGATGATAATTTGAGCCTAGGTTTGGTCGATTAGCGTATATCTGACCAGTTTTCTACTTTCCTTGAAGTTAGGATATAATAATATGAGAGGAAGCACAGCTGACAGCTCTTGAACCTGTTGATCACCCGTAATCTTAAAACTTCTTTCCGTGGCTTTGTGACTTTATGCTTTCCTGGTTTTCTTTCTACCCTACTAATTGTTCCCTCCTTCTCTTTTGAGTATTTTTCTTTTCTTATTCTCCACCATTACCATGGTCCTCTACCCTTCCTTAAATAGTGCTCCTTCATCTCTCACTTCTTAACACGGCCTCTCAACACCTGGGTGTTCCCTTAAGCTCAGTCTTCAATTCAGTGGTTCTCTCTGTGTGTTCACTCTTTTAATAAATTCAGATCTCAAGGATTCAACTGTGCCTCCAGAATCAGCACCTCTCCTCTGACCTCTAGATCTTACATTTCCAAATTATGTACAGCATCAGTCAGTAAACATCTACATTGAACACTGAACATCCACATTAAACATCTACAATAAATAATAATAAAGACATTCGAGAATGTTCAAACTGAATTTATCCTCTTCATTCCTAAACTTTCCCACTATTCCACTTTTGTCAATGGTAACACTATTCCTCTAGTTTCCCATAGTGTTTCTTTTCTTTATCTTTTACATATCAACAAATATTGCCATTTCTTCTTCTGAAGGTTCTCTTAAATCACATTTTACTTTGTTTTCCTACCCCATTCCAAACCTTCACTTTAATTACTACAAAAACTGATTTGGTTTCTGGTCTCTGTTTCTAGTCTTTTACTAGCCATTTTTCGTACTGTTTCTTGGAAAGCACTTTGTAAACCGTAAAGTTCTAGATAAATGTTAACTATTGTTCAGTTGTTTCAGTCGTGTATGACTCTGTGACCCCATTTAGGGTTTTTTTTGGGCAAAGATACTGGAGTGGTTTGCCATATCTTTCTGCAGCTCATTTTATAGATGTTAACCATTAGCTATTATTAAAATAACATTTTTGCCAGATTTCTTCATTCACAAACTAAAAAGTTGCTCCCTGTAGGGCTTTTAAGGGCTATTATAATTAAGCACGTGCTGCCTGTACAACTTGTTTCTCACTCATTGTTCCCCAGCAAGCACCTTCTACTCCAGTCAGGACGATTTCTTCACTGTCCCAAATACACTTTGTGTTTATTCTCACCTTTGCTCGTACTGTTCCCTACATTATACTCACCTAAATTTCATTTCTAATTTCCGTTTTGACTAAATGTGTTCCTCAAAGTCCAACTCTTCGAATGTAAAGGCTTCTTGTACTACTTCAGCCCATATTGAACTCCAAATTACTGTTGTGCAAATCAGTATCACACAGTTTTAACAGTTGATTGTTTCACATTATTTCATGTTGAGTTTGTCTCAAATAGATTGTAAACCCCATGAAGAAAAGTAATTTCTCCTACTACTTTTCTGTCCATCCCCACAAGGTCTCAAAGTGGTAGGTTGGCACAAAATGAGTTTAAAAATTTGGTTATTGTTTGGAGAATGATATTTTAATAGATAATGATATTATCTATTATATAGATAAGTATTTTAACAGCCACATATAGATCTTGATATCCTCAGTTTTATAACCTTTAATTAGGAAAGCCTATTTATTACATTTTATGAATTGAATATATTTGATATATAAAAACAAGACAAATTCTAGTAACCTCAGGCATCCTCTTTGTCTCCAAAATCTTTAACTTTTTCCTAATAACTATTTCTTTTTCTAATGCCTTCATATGTGCCCACGTCTCCCCCATTTAAAAAAAAAAACAAACCTTCATTGAACCTTACTATCCCTTTAAGCTATTATGCCATATCTCTCCTCCCTTTCTCAGACAAATCCTTAGAAAAAAACCTTATGGACTGCTTCTCCCATCCACTCCTCAACCCTTTGCAATTTGGCTTCTTCTCTAATTACTCAAAGGAAACTGTTCTTTCCAAGTTGCCAGTCATCTCTTAATTGCCAAGTTTGATGGTTTTTTTTCTGTATCATCACCCTTTTCAACACATCTTTTGCATCTGACACAGTTTACTGTCCTCCTATACTCTCCTTTAGGTTTTTGTTGTGCTACTTTTTCCTTTTACCTCTTTGACTTCTTCAGTCTCCTTTGCTGGCTCATCCGTATCACACCCCCTAACTGTGGGTGTTCCCCAGGATTTTGTCCTAGATCCTTTTATCTACACTACTCTGTTGGTATCCTCATGAGCTCTTGTGGGTTTATTTATCATCTCTATGCCTGACTTACAGGTCTATATATCTAGTTTGAAATCTCTACCCTGTCATTCCAATTACCCTCAGATGCCTGTTAGATATTTTATACTGGATGTCCCAGAGACATCTCAAATTCAACATGCCCCAAATAGGACTTAATACCTACTTTTCCCCCTACTTTTTCCAAATTTCCCAGCTTCTTTTGAAGGCATCACCATATTTTGAATCTTCCAGGTTCATAACCTCCGCATTATATTTGACTGCTCACTGTCTTTCACCATGCATATCCAAATCTTGCTTTTTCTACTTCTGTAACATCTCTTGCATCTAACCCCTTCTTTCCATTCGTATAGCTGCCACCTTACTATAGACCTTCATACCCTCTTTCCTAAATTATTGCAACAGCTTTGTGATTGGTCTCTGCCTCAAGTCACCCCATTTGTATTCCATCCTGAATACTGTTGCCAAAGTAATTTTCATTAAGGAAAGATTGACCATATCAACCTCCAATGGCTTCCCATTCTAGGATAAAATATAAACTCCTCTATTTAGCTTTTAAAGCCCTTCACAACCTGGCACTGACCTAACTTTTCATTCTCATCTTTTCTTCCTCACTCACTTCGTACTGTACCCAAACTGGCCTTCTCTGTGTTCCTCACACACATTACTCCATCTTTCATCTTAATGCCTTTTTCACTAGCCAGCCATTCATCCATTCTTGGGTGAACTAACACCTTTTTCACCTCTGTCTCATAGATTCCTTCTCTTCATGATTCAGCTTAAGCACCATCTTCTACATGAATCCTTTCCTGATTCCCTCCCAACTGCTAGTGCCCTCTCTCTCAAATTGCCTTGTATTTATTCACTATTTTTATGCCGTATGTACCTATATATGTACGTGTTGCCTTCCCCATTAGAATGCAAACTTTTGAGGAGGGATTGTTTTATTCTCTGTACTTATATTCTTAGCACTTGGCACAGTGTCTGGTCCATAGCAGGTACTTAATAATGCTTGTTGATTAAGATAAATCTGGCTTATTATAGTTAGGCAAATAGATATGAATGACATTATTAACTAAATGATGAAAATATTGACTTATATGAATAATTGGCTACTTAATCCTTTGCATGATGGGAAGAACATTTTAACATATGGATGATTTAGAAAGTATGCTTTCCTTCTAAAACAGAGGTTCCTTACCTTTTTTGTGTCATGGACCCTTTTGGCAGATTGGTAAAGTCTTTGGACCCATTCTTAGAATAATGTTTCTAAAATGCATAAAATATGTAGGGTTACAGAGGAAACCAGTTATGTTGAAATGCAGCCTGTATACAAGAAGATTGAGATTTCATACAACCTAACTGTGGGTCTAAGAACTGCAGTAATTTTGAAGTAATGACCAGCATAAAGATATTTCAAGATAGCAGCAACAATTTTAACGTGATAAAACTGTATATGATCTCTGTTAGTGACAGAGTCACAGGTACCACTAATATTACTCTGTTTTGTTGTCTGATTTCATAATTAAAGGAAATACTAAACTCTAATTAGAAATTAGTGAAAATAAAGATGTATTTTTTTCCATCTAAGTCCGAGTACCTCCTGAAATCTATCCACAGGGATCCGTGGACCCCAGGTTAAGGACTCTTGTTCTAGAAGGATCAATACAAGTGTTACAACTGGATTTCTGTAAGCAAACTGCTGTAACACAGTTATATTCCTATTTCTTTGCCTTATTTCTAAAATACTTCAGGCCTGAGGACTTGCGACGTGAATTTGGTCGATATGGCCCTATAGTAGACGTATACATTCCACTTGACTTCTACACTCGCCGCCCAAGAGGATTTGCTTACGTACAATATCCTTTATTTCACTCTGTGTGTGTATTGGTACATGTGTCTGCGTGTAAACATATGTGTATGTCTACACATAGACATGTATGTATTCAGGGGAATATTTGACAAGATTAATATGTCCTAACTAAATGTATTTATTTCTTTGTCTCAGAAAATCTAAAGCAGTCCACAGTAGCTGGCAAGCACCCCAAAGTTTGAATCAACCTGTTAGATAGAGTCCAAGCATAAACCAAGCAGGCAAGCCAAAAGACACCTTAAAGTTCAAGCGTCAAGGAATAAAGAGGGAGGGTGGAAACAGATAAAAAGAAAACTGGAAGAGGGGAAGTCTTTATCAAGCAAAAGACAAAGCCAGCACCAAGTTGAGGCTTCGGCTTTCCTACATTTACTCAGAATTCCAGATTCAAAGCCAAGTCTGATTTGGTTGGTTCTGCAGCTCTTATAAAGTCCATCTTGCAAGCCCTAAAGAGTAAAGGTCAAGGTTCAAGATCAAGTGACATTGAGGTAATTGCCAAAGTCTCTTTTTTGTATCTTTCTTTAGCTTTTCCTGTTCTCTGATATTTGATTAAATCAGTCAATGGTTTCCTAAAATTTACTTATTTGGTAATTTTTCTACATTCCATTATAATTAAATGGATTGGTACTGTACAGTGTAAATAGATAAGGGAATTTACTGTTAGTATTAGAAATTCTTCAAAATATAATTTAGGCTTTGTGCTCCTTACTTTTATATTTCCTATATATTAAGATACAAAAATATACTTAAAGTTACAGGCACAAGGATAAACATTACTGTTTTCATTAGATCAAATTAATTTCCACATAAAGTATATTTTGGCCTGCTTTGTCTGTGTGAAAATGTTGTTATTCTAGAAAGTAATTGCTCCTAAAATCCATAATTTAAGGCCTTCTGTGGTTTTAATTTCAGAATAAGGTCCATCATGTTTTAGTTTTCTATAAAAATCCTAATGACTCCTTTGTAAGACTGAGACCAAAAAATTCATCTTATGATGCTAATCAGCATTGACATATATTTTCCCAAGTAGCATATTCCTAGTTGACCATGTACACTGAAACTACCTTGATTCCTATAAGGGATATTCAAACATTATTCTGTTAGTCAAAAATTAATTTCTCATCTTCCTATTGACATTGTCTTGAAAATCACAGGACCTTGCAGTTTCCATGGTAAAGACATAAGTAATGTTTGGCTGATTATATTCTTCTAGAGTAATGAGCTTAATTTTTTACTTGGTATTTCCTTTTCATTTGGCATGTGAAAATTACTTTAAAAATTATTTCATTGTATACTTTGATGTTCAAAGTGTCCTTAACAGCTAGTCATATTTGAAGATGTCCGTGATGCAGAAGATGCTCTTTATAACCTCAATAGAAAGTGGGTATGTGGTCGTCAAATTGAAATACAGTTTGCACAAGGTGATCGCAAAAGTAAGTGTAGATAAACATATAGTTTACTTGCTATGCAAAATTATAGTTTCAGGAATAATAGATTTTTTGCTTAAAATTCTTTCATAATGATTAACTATATCAGTTATATAGCTATGTTTGATGCTTTATAGTGTAGAATTATTTTACAGTGATGTTCTTCAAATTCTAGCACCAGGCCAAATGAAATCAAAAGAACGCCACCCTTGTTCTCCAAGTGAACATAGAAGATCAAGAAGCCACAGCAGAAGGACTCGAAGTAGAAGTTCTTCATGGGGAAGAAGCAGGAGACGATCTGATAGCCTTAAAGAGTATGTAAGGTGTAAATAGTATTAGAAAACACCACCTTGGTATGGGGTGGAGCATGATATTTTAGATATAAATGAAATGTAAACACTTAAATATATAAAAAGTTTGAAGGCATGCTTCATTAGTCATTCTTTTTAGGTTTATTAATGAGGTTGCTTTAGCAGAAAGGATGACAAATATGCTGATATATTTCACTTTTATGCATAAAATACATAATTAAGGCTTATTGAATGATACACACATGTGCTTAGCAAATATTTGTTAACTTGGTTTGATCAGAGATTTAATATGAAACTTTTAAAATAGGTAGAGGAGGGGAAGGAACGAATTAGGAAAGCCTCTTTGGGACTTAAGCTGCATCTCAAAAGAAGCAAGGAGGCAAAAGTGAAGGGGAAAAGCACTCCAGCAATGGAGGACAAGCAGTGAAACATAGCTGATGTGGCGTTTCATATGGGAAGAACAAGATGACCAGTGTCACTGGATCATAAAGTTACAAGAAAGGGAATAAGAATGGAAAGGTAGGGAGGGGCCAGATTGTGAGGAGTTTAATTTCTCCTAGAGGTGATAGGAAGCCAGTGTAGTTTATTGAGTAGAGGGAAGTAACATGGTCATACCTGCAATTTAAAGGAAGATCACTTTGGTGGCTGAATAGAGGATGGAGTGGAGTGGAGAGATACTTGAGGCAGGAAGACCCAACAGAAAGGTGTTGCTGTGGTCTAAGTGTCCAGTGATAAGACCCTGCGTCAGGGTGATTGCTGTGTGACTGGAGAAAAGAGGACATATGGGAGAGATGTTGTGAAGGTAAAAATGACAAGACTTGGTAACAGATAATGGTGTAAGAGAGGAGTCAAGGAAGGCATTGAGGTTGTGAGCCTGGGTGACTGGGAGAATGGCGACGCCCTCAGTAATCAGGAAGTTGGGAAAAGGAAGGATTTGGGGGGAAAGATAATGAGTTCAGTTTTGGACATGTTAAATTTGAGATCGCTCACATGAGACACTGGTGATGTGATACTAGAGCTCTGGAGAGAGTTTAGGGCTGGATGTGTAGAACTGGGTATCATCTGCATAGAGATGACAGTAGAACCTACAAGAGCTGCTGAGATCACCCAAGGATGTTATATAGAGGGAGAAGAAACGAGAACCTGGAACAGATCCACAGGGTACATCTGGTTAGTGGGCATGACCTACAGCAGTAATATCAAACTCAATTAGATATACATAAGGATCCCTGCAGGCCACTTGTTAACTTAGAAAACCACATATTAATATTATCTATGTTCTGTTGTATTTTTTTTATTTCAAATATTTCTCAATTACACTTTAATCTGGTTTGGGACCACTCGGAAGTACATTTTGTTTGACACTTTCCACCTAGAGGAAGATCAAAGAGACTGAGAAGGAATGGAGAGACAGGAGAGAAGTGTCACAGAAATCTGGGGAAGGGAGTGATCAGTAGTGTTGGAGTTTGCAGAGAGGTTAAAAAAGATAAGGATTGAAAAGAGGCCATTAGATTTGGCAATTAAGAGATCATTGGCAACTTTGGAGAGAGCAGTTTCAGCCTAATGAAGATGGTGGAAGCCAAATTGCAGAAGGTTTAGAATCAAATTAGATGCATTGATTCTAGACAGCCTTCTCAAAGAGTGTAGCCACAAAAGAGAGGAGAGCTATAGGACTCTGACTATTAGCAATGACAGCATAAAATGAGGTGTTTTTTTTTTAAAGGATGGGAGAGATATGGAGAAGGAGTCAGCATATCTGGACAGATTGAAGATTAATGAGAGAGTGAGGATAATAGAGGAGGAATATGTTTGAGAAGATAACTAGGATTGGGGGATCTTTGCCCTCAGGGAACTTACATTCTAATTGGGGAGACCACAAATATAAATCAGAACATACAGAATAAATGCAAAGTAATGGGAAGTAGGAGGGGATGGCACTAATAGCTGGGACAATCAGGAAAGACCTGGAGGACTTGGCAGTTGAGTTAAATCTTAAAGGAAGACAAGGATTCCAAAAGTTGGAAGTTGGAAAGAACAGTCTAGGCATATTTAAAAATAAAGCTTTTCAGATCTCTAATTACTCATAAGAATCATAGAATTTCAGAGTTAGAAGGGATCTCAGTAACCATCTAGGTCAACCTATATCCAAAAAATTTCCCAGCATAGCTTACCTGGAAAGTGGTCATCCAGCTTCTGCTGGATGTATAACATAAAGATATTTGTGAAAAATGACAAGCTAAAAATTAATGTGCAATTATGCCATCCAAAGAATTAAAGTATTAAGAAAATATAAAATCTCAGATAAAATATTGTGTTTTAGAAGATAGACATAACTCATTTGAATCAGGGGCGGGGATCCCCTAATCCTAGCTATCTTCTCAAGTAGGTTCCACAATGGATAGAGCACTGGACCCAGAGCCAGGAAGATCTGAGTTCAAATTATTTGGCTTCAGATACTTAGCAACTATATGACCTTGGGCAAGTCACTTAATTGTTGTCTGCCTCAGTTTCCTTCACTGTAAAACAAGGAATGGGGGGAGGGAGTAAGCATTTATTAAGTGCCTGCTAAATGCTTTACAAATATTACCTCATTTTATGGAGCTAATAATCATGCTTATCTTCTAGGCTGTTGTGAGGATAAAAGGAGATAATTTTTGTAGAGTGTTTTGCAAGCCTTAAAGTGCTAAATAATGCTGTCATTATTATTGTTGTCATTAGTATTCTGGAAGAATTGATGATAACTTAGCAATATTTTGCTAATAAGAAATTTGTTTCTGATAAAATATCATCCTTAGCAGTGTTTAGTGAATTTGTAAAGCAAAAAAATAACAGGATTTTGTATATGCCAGCTGTCTTCCTATTTATTCACAGTAACTACTTTGAATATTACTCGTGTTGTTTTTCCATTTGTATGTAGAATTCTGTGATGCATTCTTCTGTCAGTGAGCGGCATGCATATTTGTTTTCGAGCTCTTTGGGAAAATGCAGGTGGAGCAGTGAGTGAATAGAGTGCTGGACCTGGCATCAGGAAGACCTGAGTTCAAATCTGTCCTCAGACTCTTACTAGCTGTGTGACCTGGGCAAGTCACTTAGCCTCTGTCTGCCTCAGTTTCCTCATCTGTTAAATGGGGATAATAACAACACATACTTCTCAGGGTTGTTGTGAGGATCAAATGAGATATTTGCAAAATGCTATGCAACTCTTAAAGCACTATATAAATATTAGCTGCTATTATGTTAGCCAAGTAGTATCTTCAAGTATGATAGCATTTTTTCTGTCTCTATGGTTATAGAGTAATTGGAATAGATATTGTTTTAATTTTCTGTTGTCGAATATTATGTGAAATAAGGAATGAGTTGTTTTCTTTTTGAAGACTGCCATTCCACCTCACCCTCAACCCCTACTCCTCCACCCCTCCTCCAAGAATTTTACTAGCAACACTTCCTATACAATTTTGCACCCAAAGACAAGTATTGGTTGTGTACTACCTGTTATCTGAGATAAAAACACAATCAAGATACAGAGGAATAAGGAATAATAACATATAGAACTTTATTTCTATAATAATGTTTTTATTACTACAAAAATGTAAAACACTACATAATTAATTGGTCATAAATTAAAGTTAACAACACTTTGGCATTTGGGTATATACACATAGTAAGGATGATATAAAGAGGATGGAGGGAAGCATCACTAGGTTATGGCCATAACCTGATATTAAGGGAGATCTGTCTTCTGATTATGTAGAGGTAGTAACAGTGTAATCTGTGTGGTGTAGCCATTTAGTACACTTCCTTTCCCTGTTTTAAAACAAAGTATCTAAGGAGATTAAGAGGGCATGACCCATAGTAATAATGTTTGTGTGAAGAAAGTTTTTCCACTAGCCTCTAAAATAGCCTGTATACTTTCAATCTCATTGATATATACATAAACAGAGCTAGTTTTGTAGTAAATTCAAACATTGATTTTATTGACGAGACATAAAAAGGAAACACTAATATCAAATATGCTTACTTCTGATATCACTGGTGGCTTTATCTTCCCAGGGAATTATCTCTAGCATTTCAAATTACTATGAATAGCATTTAGTAGCTTAATGGAGATGTGACTATTTGGGATGCAGTTTGTTGTATGTCAGATCTGATAAAGCTTTGGATAGTTTGTTTGCCTTATAAAATGTGTTAAAGCACTTTGCAAAATGTAAAGTGCTCTGGGATATATGCTGTTGTTGTTTGTGCCATGCAACATTTTTATCTCACTGGATAATAATCCTTAGACTTAGTGCAAAATGCATGCTTGATGCATCTCCTCTGCTTTTTGTGTCCTCAAATGTCAAATTTTCCAAAGTTGTTGGGTCTCATTTAATTAACAAACATCAAACTAAGCTATCAAAAAAGGGAGAGAAACAGTTAAGAATGTAGCAATTCATATTAATTTTGCTATCAATAATTGTAGCATTGACTTCAATAATAATACCTCCCCCCCCCAGTGGAAATTAAGCCTAGCACGTGACTGGAGAGAATGAACTGTCCCGAATATTCATGGACTCACAGAGTTAAAAGAGACTTCATCAACCTGCCATTGGACATGATCACATCTAAGTTGTTCCATACTAATGAGGATCTGTCTTGAAGATCCTCTAAAGATAAAAGATTCTTTCAGTTTTATTAAATCCTATTGTCAGGAAACTTCTTAACATACTAACATATACTAACATCTTCTGCTACAACTTAATCCTATTAATATCCTTGTTCTGTCCACATTAGATAGGGAAAAAATTTTTTCGGTCATTGCTTATGTTATAGCCCTTTATCATCTTAAAAAATATAAATTGCCAAGCAGCCTTTCAAAGATCTTAATACCTAGAGAGTTATTATGAGACCTTGAAAATGTTGTTTCATAGCCTACTCGTTTTTTCTTATAAAATATGTACACTAATATTTTGGATATTTGCAGGTCTCGTCGTAGGGGACTTTCTTATAGCCGATCTAAATCTCGATCTAACTCATTAACAAGGCATTCTACCTCAGGAAGGAAATCAAGATCCCCTAGAAGAAATTCAAGTTCTAGACGACGGTCAAGATCCGAGTCCTTACAAAAAAGGACCACATCTGTGGGCAAATCACAATCAAGTTCGCCTCAGAGGCAGACCACCTCAGGGGCAAAATCAAGATCAGATGGAAGACATTTTGATTCACTAGCAAGATCCCCATCAAAATCTCCCCAAAGACACACTAATTCTGAAACGAAAGCACAGTCTCGGAGCTACCATCATAAAAACAATTGGTGAAACAGCATCAGAAGATCTCTCTACACATACTTAGACTTTCGTTATGAGACAGAACTTTTGTTAAATAAAATTCTTCATAGCTGTAATGTGGGCCACTGTTATTTTGGGCATATATAAGTAGTATACATTTGCTTTGGATTATTAGATTTGGCCTCAGCATCACTGCAGACACTATAAATAATGTTATGTTTTGTTTTGTGCTAAATGAAACTTCCTTACTCTTGTCAGGAAGACCTGAGTTAAAATCTGGCCTCACACACGTAATTAGCTATGTGACTCTGGGCAAGTCACTTAACCTCTGTCTGCCTCAGTTTCTTCATCTGTAAAATGGGGATATTAATAGTACCTACCTCCCGCTGGTTGTGGTGAGGATAAAATGATATATTTGTAAAGTGCTTTGCAAACTTTAAAGCACTATGTAAATGCTAGCTATTGTTGCTATTATCAGTTTCATAATCTTACAAACCAGTTGTTCTTTTCCTTTCCATTTCAATGTGCCTAGCTTTTCAAATAATACTTTCACATGTGTGGTAAGAGTACTTTTCAAAGAAAATAAGTGACATTGAAATAATTTATAAACTCATTTCATATATTCTATATTATTATCTTAATAGTGCTACACATTGGTATAGCACTTTTACCTTTCCAAAATGCTTTTGCTTACTTTAAGACTGTACAAGGCTGTTACTTCATTGATGTGGGTACACATTTCATTGATGCAGATTGTAATACTTGAAACCTTGATACACTATTCATTAGATGCCATGGCCCTAAAGTTTTGTAACCTGGTGGTTAATCTTTTGGGGATGACACTCTCTAAATTTAGCTAAGTCAGGCTTGAGATAACAGATCACCAGGGCCATCCTCAAAACTTTCAGTTTAATAAGATCATGTTTTCCACTGTTGTAATGTTTCCACTCCAGTGTTTTAATCTTATTCCAATTTCTGGTGAACACCTTCACATATTACAAAATATAAGGTAGTTTTTGCTATCCTTGTTAGCAGTATTCACAACAAGGTCAAGAATTCAAAACTTTCCTGAATTTCAAGGTAACCTTATCAAAGAATATTGAATATATATTGGTAGGATAATGGAAATTAATTGGCATTAAAATGACATTCAGTTCTATATGAACTTGAAATATAACTGTTTCAGGAGTGACAAGATATGTGATTGCATTGGCATATGGAACTTCCACTGAAGAAACTCTGCTAATACAGATCAGCACTTGGCTCTGCAACTTGCAGTCTGAGACAACTGCTTGGGTACTGAGACATTAAGCTGCTTGTCCATCATCATGCAGCCAGTATGTGTTAGAGGTGGGACCTGTGTCTCCAGCCTTTGTTTCCCTGAGGCCAACTCTATCCACTATGCCATGCTGCCTCATTACATAACGTTGTGTAGCATGTTGAATTAAAAAATGTAAAAAATGTCTTTTGCAAAAAAAATTGAAGTATTTTGAAAATATTGTGCTGTTCCCATTTTTCCAACAATTAATTTTGTTTACATTCTTTTGCAGTTAATAAAATCAAAGACTTTTCTAAAAAAGTATTTTTAGTTTACATTTTAGAGAAGCTTTCTTGGTGGTAGTATTATTTATGATAATTTATTTTTAAATATCAGCAAGCATTTATTAAGTGCCTACTATGTACCAGGCACTCGAGATACAAAACAAAAATGAAATGGTCCCTGCCCCCAAGGAGCTTAGATTCTATCAAGTACAGTACCATAATGATGTATTTATATAGCTCTGCTTGTGTGCTATGTTAAATTGCATTCTTGAGCCTTTGCGAACAAAGTTAAGTATTTTTTTGCCTAGTATGCCAGTCTATGCTTTACGAAAAAGATTCTTTTTAATAAATTACATTTTTTTTAGCAAATAGTATTCTGTTCATTTTATTTTGAATAAAAGTTCCTTTTTTCTTAGAGCTTTGTGTATTTTCAGAAACTTTCAGCTTTACAAAAATTGTAAGTAATGGACAAGCATTTATTCACAAATTCTGTCTGAATTGGAATGATATAGTGCAATTATAGCAAGGAATATTTACTATTTAAGGCATAATACACTCTTAAGGTGAATAGTTGATCAGTAGCTTCTTGTTCGTAATTCACTTGTATCTGACTCTTTGTGACTCTAGGGATCGATCATAACACACCAGGTCTTTCTATTCTCCATTATCTCCCGAAGTCTGTCCAAGCTCATGCTTCCATGATACGATCCATCTCATCCTCTGCCATCTACTTTTCTTTTTGCCTTCAATATTTCCCAACATCAGTTTTTTCCAGTGAATCATGTCTTCATATATGGCCAAAGTATTTAATAGCAATGAAATATAATTAAGAACTGATGGCATATAGCTCAAATACCTTAAGAATTTGAATAGCACCATAATTTTAAAATCTTAGTTTTAAATAAAAACCAAATAATATTGTTATAATTTTCATCTCTTATAAATAAAAGCCATATATACCTTTGAGTAAACAGGGTAGCCTAAAGCAGTTTTTCCCACTTCTTATTCTGTTGGTAGCAAACCTCTGTATCTCAGTTTTTATAATTGATAAGCCTGTGAAAAGCGTTTGCTTTTCTAGGGAAAGAAAAGATTTGTCTTGGTAAGACAAAGAGGGAGATGAGTAGAACAAAGAAAGGTAAAAAGAGGAAGAAAAGATTGAGGCCAACTGGCTGTAAATTGTCACAACAAGAAGTAATAGATTTGATGGCCTTGGGCAAAACATTGGCTGGTGTGCTTCAGTCCCTTGGAGACCTCGTGGTTGATAACTACTCTGGGGTTTCCTGTTACTATAAAGCAATTTTTTTTTCATAGTGCCCTGGTCAGGGACTTCTTTAAATGAAAGATATTATAATTTTAATTGCTTCATACTTTAGAAATCTAACTTTCTATGAAGTTAATTTTTATGTGGCAGCTGCTATAATTGAGTAATATACAAAAAAGATATATGGTACCATATTCAATTCAATAAACATTATATTCTATTTGCCAGACACCGTGCTAAGTGCTGATAATATGAGTATTTACATATATACAGCAATTGATTTCTAGATTTTCCACTTTAGTGACAATTCCCCTTCCCTTTTCCTAAAAACTGAGACTCTTTAAAAAATCTACTGTAGCTTTACCTAGTACAGTTAAAGATCTTGAATATCATTCAGTTAACTTTTTGAGAGTGTTAAGAGGAAACAAAAGCATCACAGAGCCACTGTCAGTTGTCTCTTTCCCTACATGGCTACTTAAGGGCTGAAATTCTGTTTATTTTGCAAAGGTAATGAAATACTTAAAGCAATTTTGCATGGAGACCTAGAATATAACTTTGTTACTAGGCTAACATTTTTTGGGGGGGAATCTTTAGCATCTTAATCCTGCAACAGTAAAGTACATTAATTGTATAGCGAGAAACATTTAAAAATACAGTACTTATTTTTTCATCTAAACTACATAACATCCCAACTACATTCTTTTAAAATTTTTCTTAAAACAAGATAATGAAGTATTTATGCTATTTTATAGAAAATTTTTAAAAGAGTTAATAATTGAGCTATATTCTCCCCAATGCCTTATTTATTGCCTTCTAGCAAAGTATTTAAGAAAATAACATTACCTTTAAACTACCACTGGTCTGGGAAAGGTGATGACTGATGATAGTACTACCAAAATGTGACTTAGTATTTTAAAAGGTCACAATGGTAGGAGAAATATAAAATGACCAGGAAATCGAATCCATGATTATCAGTAACATAAAATGTATTTTGGAAACTTTGACTATTGTTCACAAATATTTCACTCCTTTTTGTGTTGACTTATATTGTCTCTAGTTAACATAATGCTTGTAGTAACTATGGCATAGGAATGTATATAAAGATATTTCTAACAAATTTGCAGTTGATTAACCTAAAATGGTATTAGAATATATTTAGTTAATGCATTAGACATTCAGAGTTGGCTTCTTTTTGTCTGAAATAATAATGGCAGCTAGCATTTATGTAGCATTTGTAAGGTTTGCAAAAGACTTTACAAAAATCTTGTTTGATTTCACAATGACCCTGGGAGGTAGGTGCTGTTATCCCCATCTTATAGATGATTAAACTGAGGTAGACAGAGGTTGAATAACTTACATAGAGTCACATAGCTAGTAATTTCTGAGACAGGATTTGCATTCTGCTCTTCTTGACTCCAGGTCCAATGTTGTATCCACTGTACCACCTCTTTGCATTTCTTCACTTTTAATATATGAAAGATGAAAAGAGAAAATTAGTTTTAACAAAGGATATCCAGACCAACAGTATTGTTTTAAGGAAAGCGTATACCAGGGGGTTTGGATTCTGGTTCAAAAAAAGGGTTACCTGGATTTCTTCAGATATAGCATAACCATGAATAACATCTGTTTCATAGGGGATGCCTATCATTTCTAGATGTGAGTTATAAGCTTCTAAAATACCTATTTATGTTAACTATATGTTAATTTATGAGCTTAATACTTTTGGTGAATTGATAATACCAAAAACCCCTTAGATTTATTTGCTGTCTCATAAAGGGTAATTCTTACTGTTATGTACCAGGATAGTTTCTGGCTTCAAACTTTGAGAAACAACCAGGAGTGAAACTCAAAACCAATTCCCTTCAAGAGAGAATGCCCTATCAATAATGCTATAGTACTTGGTCCCAGAAACAGACTGTAAATTCAATGATATTTTATCTAGTGCTATGGTCTTGTAGAATATAATAGGCACAGAGGGGGAAGTAATACTCTTTTGGCCTATTATACATTTTTGTACATCTAAGTATTATGTGACTTTTGGAAATAGCTATGTGGATAAAATACCTACATGGATGAAACACGGGACCACTCAATATTTTAAACATTGCTTCCAAAGGCAGTTGAGTGTTGTGTTTATAGCAGCCTGTTGTATTAAAAATTATTGCATTCCCTAGCATATTTCTCATAATTCAGATAAAATTTAGTTATGTGGAATAGTTTTGACAGATTTTTGTGTATATGTTTATGTGATTATGTATACATAAAATATTTACAAGCCCAAGTTGAACTCTTTGAGAATTTTGCAATATAATCATTTTAAAGCAAAGCACTTAAGGTAATTTGGTGTATTGACCAGTATTGCATTGAAGAACAGGAGAATGTCCTTCCCTTCTTTGCAGAGATGGTGGACTATAGTTATAGAGCACTGCATATACTGTCAGAATTTGTCCAGATGTTAATTTTGCTGAACTTCCCCCTCCTTTTAAAAATTCTTTGTTATAAGAGGTGGTTCTCTGGGTGGGGGAGGAACATATTGGGAAATGAAGGTCATTTAAAGTAAAATGTCAATAAAAATTAAATAAAAAAAGTATTTTGGGTACTCTTCTAGTCCTTGTAAACAGGGTATATGACCTGTTTCTTTGCAGAGTACTTCCTTTTCAAATGAATGAACTAAAATGGCATTTATTAAGTGGGGGGAGCTAAGTGGAGAAGAGGGGGAGCACTATGTTAATTGATAGAGATACAAATAGACAAAGAGTTGCTCTCAAGGAACTCACTTTATTTGAGGAAGAACACACTTGCAGGATGGTTCAGCTGCAGGGTGAATGGAAGGGCTAATATGCTTTTAGGGTGCTATCAGGGTGTGTGTCCCACAAAGCGGAGAGCTTGGAGGGGACAGGCCCACCACCATTGGGCCTAAGGGTTGGAATGTAGTAAGGATTATGGGTTCCCTCCAGCAGGGATAGAAATGGGAAGGGTTAATATCAAGCCTGGAAGAGAGAAGGGGAAAGGGACATTGACAGGAAGATTGGTGGGGAAGGGCATGAACTCATAAAAATAAAAGTGCTGACTAATGTACTGGTTGTGGCAATGTGAATTGATCCAATCATTCTGAAAAAAATTTGGAATTATTCAAAGAGAGAGGCTAAAAACTCTATACTCTTTGACTCTTAGTTCCAAAAAAGAAAGGCTCCATAAACGTCAGAACGTTTATTGCAGGACTTGTTGCAGTAGCAAAAAACTGGAAGCAAAATAGGCTTCAATCCAATGGGGAATGACTAAACAATTTGTGGTTCAAGGTAATGTAATATTACTTTATAAGAAGCAATATGATGAATACAGAGAAGCATGAAAAAACATGTATAAACTGATGTAAGGGAAAGTAAGCAGAACTAGGACAATAATATACTTGACTCAATGTGTATGCAAACAACAATAGCAAACCAATTGAGATAGCATGTTGTGAAATTACAATACCCAAGCTTGTCCCCAAAGAAGAAGTATGAAAAGCATTTCTCTTCTTTGCTGAGGTGAAGGACTTCGGGTATAGAACAGTTCAGACATGCAGACTTTTTTTTCAATTTGTTGGTTTTGCGAAACTTTTTTTTTTCTTTTTCTTTGTAATAAGAGATGGTTCTTTGGGAGGGGTGGAAAGACAGATATATTGGGAAAGGAAGTAGATATTTTAAAAATCAATTTTTTAAAGAGTGCTGAGTAGAGCATGTGAGTACCAGAAAAAAAAGATATTAATGACTTTTACAAGGCTGACATAAAAACTGCCTAAACTCTTCTAGACAGTCACAGATTTTTTTAAAAGCAGATCAATGTTTTTAAGAACAAATTTTGAAAAGTCAACATTCTAGGTTTTTAAAAATGGTAAAGTCTTGGTCTAAACGTGATGCAATTGAATAATTAATATTAGTGCTTTAGCTTCTGTATTAGTATTGAATTTTGAAATTTTCATTCATATTAAGGCTAAAAATATTTAGTATAAAGACACATTATGTAGTTTGCATTTCCCACCTCCCCTTCACAGAACTCAGTTTTGGAGACTCAGAAAAGTTCATTCCTGTGCCCACTAAGTAGAAAAAAAAGTTTAAGTATCACTTTAATTCCAAAAAAAAATTTATTGATAGATGTAAAGAATGTTCTTATACTGAACCAGTTAGTTGCTTGTCAGGAATTAAATATAACTATGCAATTCTTTAGGGCTTTTATTGACATTTTACCTACCCTTGTGTATATTTTGATCAATTAAAGTAGTCTTACTTCAACATTAATTAGTTATTTTAGTCTTAGGGGAACTTCAGTAATTTAAAATGGAACAGCATTTCTTAAATTCATAACTTACAATTCTATTTAAAAATAGAATGAATTTATTTAGCACTTTAAGGTTTGCAGAGTTTTACATGTGTATCTCATTTGATCCTCACAACAACCCTGTGAGGTAGGTGCTATTATCCACATTTTACAAATGAATAAACTGAGGCTGTTAAGTGACTTGCTTAGGGTTACACTGCTAGTGTCAAAGGCAGCATTCAAACTCAAGTCTTCCTGACTCCAACTCCAACACTATCCATTATACCACCTAGCTTCCAATTGTACCTTTATATTGAAACTTATTTCCTTTACTGCTATAAATTTGGCAACATTCTTGAAACAGTTACAAATAACTGCCTCACAAGTGTTATCCTTTCAATGGCTCACCCTGGGCAACAATAATCAGATTTTCTAGCTTAGAAAATTGTCTGACTTAACCTCTTCTCACTTTTCACTTTTCTTCCCATTGCATGTGACTGCATATGCAGTTCATATTCCTTCTTTTTCTTGTTAATATATCACTGCTTACAGCTATCATTTACGTCTCCCCCAGTCTCACTCACATTCAGACAAATCTTTTAACTCCCTTATTTAAGTCTTCTAACTCTTGCCATAGAAAAATCTTCTCGTCTTCTCTTCATCCTATTTTAAAACCAAAAAATTACCCATATCATTACTTGGTTGCCTTCTAAATAAAAGTAATGACTAATATGTCTGGGATTGGGGGGAGGGAGAAAGCCATACACTTCAAAGTGATTTAGATAAAAAGTTTTTAAAAATCACTGTCATCAATCTCTAATGATGCACTTGAAAATAGAAGCCCCCTTCAAATCTCTACAAGGCTCAAGCTAGTTCCAAAATCTCTAATTAGGTCTGCTTTTCCTCAAGCACTAATATTCAAGATAATTAAAACATATCTATATAATTGTATTGTTTTTAATTACTGTTAAATCACATTATTGCCTTTTATTTTGCATTAAGATAAACCTTCAGAATAGAAAAAAAACCCAAGAAATTTAAGTTTTTATTTATATCATTAAGTCATTTGAAAATAGATAAAATATTGAACCTTTTTACCTACTAAAGTTAATAAGAATGATTTGTAATTAGTCTATATTATCCTATCCCTTTAAGCAAACCCTCCCAGGATTTGTGTTAGACCATATTTGTGTTAGTCCATCTCAAATATAGCTCAAAACAATCTTGTTTTGAAAACATGCTATACCATAGAATCATGTGTGTATAGGATTTTAGAATAGTAAATATGAACCATATGATAATGAGTTAACATCTGAAAAATTCGCTTTTCTTAGGAGTAGGAGCTAGACCTCTGATTTCATTGATATAGGGACCTCCCACATGAAGAAACTCCATATGCCAAGTTAAGTCTGCACTTTCTCTGCAACTTAGAGAGTTACCTGAAGTTAGGTGATTTGCTCAGGATCACACAGTCAGCACATGTCAGAGGGAGGGCTCAAACTTAAGCCTTTCTGGCATCAACGAAACTCTTGCCCAGGGTATGCCACACTTAGTGGGTGTTGATAAATCATTCACCGTAATTTAGGGATTTTGTTTGTAACAGCATCTGTCTTAGTGCAATCTGTCAACATTAGTTTTTACAATTCCATTTAACAATTACAATAAGAATTTGAAAAACTGGAATGCTTAGTGAGATGGTATGATTTATGGAGGTTTCTGTTTATCTGAGTGAGGGTCAGCCAGAAAATCTATTTCAATGCTGTGGTGGAGCAAACAAAGCCCCTTCTCCCTCCCCTCCACTCCTTTTGAAACAATAAGAAAGTGTTTTAAAATTCCCTAGCCTAAAGCCTAGCTACTGTCTTTTAAGAAAGTAAGTAAAAGGTTAAGAGCAATAGCTATGGTTCTGAAAAATGAAGTGTGGTAACTGTGGTACTTTTTATCTACATATGGCCATTGTCTTTCTACAAGCCCAGAAGACTTTAGGGGAAAGTTTCCTTGACTACTTCAGTAAACAGAAATATCTCTTAGCTTCATCTTGGACCAAGCTTCCATCTTGGAAAGGAGAATCCTTGAAAGGAGTGGCAAGAGTGGGATTGAATAGTTAAGGAAATGATTCTCTAAAGGTATGCCAAAAGTTACTACTATCCTGCATGATGATGCAAACTGTTAACTGAACTGTTACCTATGGACCCCTTGTTCAATCATGACTGTGAAATACTTTTTGTTCAAGAATAAACTGTGACTTCTAAATAATATATTAGAGAAATGTCCAAGGGCATGAGGAAATTCTGCCACTGTGGACATTTATCTCTAAGCAGAAGAATGCTTAGATTTAGAGTAATTAAAGATTAATACAAATATTTCTGGTAGACTTGTTCTTACAACAGAGTACAGAATTTTCTTCATACTTTCCACTGCTTCCACAAATGTCTTTTTCTGCCTTAATGGATATAATTTGTTTCTCTGTTGAAGAATGCATCAAAATCATTATTCTTTGCATCAATTATTCTTGGCTCAGTAGATGTAGAAGTTGGTGATTAGGCTGAATATGTACTATACCTTGAAAGATGTCCACTTCTCACCCTACTCTAGGTCCTAGATATAAATTTTCTAACGATCTACCTGTTTGTTTTAAAACTAGATGGGATGAGGAGTGTGGAGGGAGGAATATGATGACTTGAGGGTTTGAACTACTTTGTTTCCACTTAATTATAGAATTTAAGAGCTGGAAAGGGTCTGAAAGATCCTTTAAGCCATTTGTTTCATAGAAGAGGAGTTTAAAACCAGAGGGATTAAAGGATTGCCTCTACATCATGAAGCTAGCTAGTGCTAGGATTAGAACACAGGACTAATGACTTCTAGTCCAGTGCTGTTTCTAGTATAGTGTAGACTGGCATATGTAAAGAATTCCTCTGACAAACTCTCCTCAAATAAAAGAGGTTGAGGAGCCTGCTTCCAGGAGAGTCATGTTGGTATATAATGGAAGTGCCTTGGGGAGATGTTGGGACATGTGTAGATATTCTCTAACTCATTCCAGTCTGCTAATCATGTGTTAACAGCAGCCTTTTTCGTTGGGCTTCAGCTTCCTTCAAAAGACCAGATCCAAAGCCATTTTCTCCCCTTCTTGGTGGTTCTGCTTGTGGTTGGATTCCTTTGCTGAGAAAACCTAGTGAGAGAGAATTCTGTAATAGGAGATGTAATAAGAGAGTCTTTTGGCACTCCACTCCAGCCTCACCCACCCCCTGAGACTGATATGTGGTCCTTTGGAAAAATAGGACTTGGTCTTTAGCCTCTGCATTTGTTCTTTTCATCAGTGAAGTTGCTGGAACACTCTGAACTACTGAGTTTCAAAAGGTCAGGACAGTGAACATCCCAGTGTCTCAGCATTAAGTTCTGCAGCTAGCTAAGCACTAATGCCCCAAAGAGCAAGGGGTAACCTTTGGAGCTTTGCCCAAAGGAAGGTATATTTTGATGGCCACAGGCTGCTTCCTTAACTTTGGGTTTACTGGCTAGATTTCTTTCTGAAAAATCAAGTGAGAACCTGAAAAGAGCTTAGCCTAAAAGGGCCAGGGTCTCCTAATGCATCCTTGGCCATCTGAAGTCATCCTGGTGAATATCAGGCCACTGGACTCAGATGGCTCTGGAGAAGAAAGTGAGGCTGGTGACCTTGCAGAGCCCTTCCTCACTCAAATCAAAGTGAACTGTAAGCCCTGTCATCATTTCCCTGATGTCATGGTCCTCTTCAAGAATGAAGGACAAACACAACAACAAGCTGAGGACTCATCCAGGCAGAGATTGTTCATTTGGATGTGAACTTGGTGGGACCAGTGTTATGCAGAAACTGTCTTGAGTCCACTCTCCCCAGAGAGCAAGGTTGTATAGGGATGTATGTGGGGGATATGTTTGTGTTTTTATTCTCATTTATATCTTTAAATGCCTCTTTGTAAAAGCAAATTGATGTTAAGTGGTTCAATGGAACTTCTGGCTACTTGTTGGTAACTAGCTGTGAGGAAGGAAACAGCTAGTGGGGGCTAAGCAAATAGCATTAGAGAAGAGGTACTCACATACTCTTCAGGGTGACCCCTAGAATCTTGAGGGGATGTAGCAGGCCTGGTTCTGGGAGAGTGAGGCTTGAAGTACTATGACAGAGGTTCCATCGTTAATGGAGGCATTCAATTGATGTGAAAGTTCTGTTTGTGTATTGAAAACCACTAGAGGGCATCAAAACTTATTTTCATTTTCCTCCTCCCAAATCTGGTTCCTGTAGGTAACTTGGAACACAAATGACAAAGATCAAAGGCTGGAAAGGGCATTCAAGATCATCTAGTTCAATCACTTCATTTTATAAGATAGGAAACTGAGGCCCAGAGAGGTGAAGTGATGTGCCTGAGGTCACACAAGTACGAAGTAGGAAAGCTAGTATCTGAACCCAAGTCCAAATCCAGTGCTCTTTCTCCTATGCTGCTTTAATGCTGTTTAATTTGTGTTTGATTATGTTATAATGTGCAACCTTTGGACTTAAAAGGATACATTAGACAACTATTAGTAATAATGTACTAGAAGCCTGATTATATAGCAGTCTGCTCTGGAATAGTTTGTGGAAAATAGCTAGCAATTTGACAAAAATACCACAATATTTTCTTTCCTACTTAAGGAAAGATGAGTTCTAGTCTTTGCTCTTCCATTTTCTTGTGATTACACAAAAATACAGCTGTGT
Source organism: Trichosurus vulpecula (assembly GCF_011100635.1). Classification (NCBI taxonomy): domain Eukaryota; kingdom Metazoa; phylum Chordata; class Mammalia; order Diprotodontia; family Phalangeridae; genus Trichosurus; species Trichosurus vulpecula. Next base: position 184,156,832 of record NC_050579.1, read on the forward strand.
CACTTCTCTATCTCCCTGTTTTTCCATTTATAAAATAGAGAGTATTCTTCCTATCCATGACTGGCCGATCTAGATAACCAGGCCTGTTCTTCAGCCCACTTGCCTATTGGACATTTCCAAATGCATGTCGCAGAGACATTTTAAACTCAGTATCTAAAAGAGAGTTTTCTTTATTCTCTGCCTCCCAAACTCCCTTCTCTTCCAGATTTCCCTATTCTGTTGAAGGCATCACCATTTTCCTAGTCTTCCAGGTTCATAACCTCATCCTTAGCTTTGACTCCTCATTCTCAAAACCTCACCCTACATATCCAGTTAGTTGCCATATCTTGCCATTTCTACCTCTAGAACATTTCTCTCATTGGACATCTCTCCCCTCTCACAGCTCTCACCTGCCCTAATCCTTTTGCTCAAAGTATGTAAGTGGCCTTCTAATTAGTTTCCCTGTTTCAAGTTTCTCCCCACTCCAGTCTATCTTACCTTTGTTGTTGTTGAGTCATTTCAGTTGTGTCAGACTCTTTGTGACCCCCATTTGGAGTTTTCTTGGCAAAGATACTAGAGGAAACTGGGGCAAACAGGGTTAAGTGACTTGCCCAGGGTCATATAGCTAATAAGTGACTAAGGCTGGATTTGAACTCAGGTCTTCCTAAATCCAGGCCCATTGCTCTGTCCACTGCACCATTTAGCTCCCTTCCTGTCAAAGTAATTTTCCTTAAGCCAAGGCCTACCCATATCACTGCCCTACTCATTCAACTCTAGAGGTTCCTTATTGCCTCTAGGATAAAATATAAACTCCTGTTTAGCTTTTAAAGACCTTCACTACTTGTCCTCTATCTATGTGTCCATTCTTATCGGACATTACCTCCCCTTAGTCACTCTGCAGACCAACCAACTTGTCCTCTTTACTCCTCAAACACAACACTCCCAATTTCCATCACAATGACTTTCCCACTGGCCATTTACTCATGCCTAGAAAGTACTTCTTCATTTCTGCCTCACAAAATTCCTTTCTTCCTTAATATCACCTTCTACATATGAACCCTTTCCTGATGCCCTCCAACTGCTAGTGCTTTCCCTCCTGAACTACTTTATATGTAACTACTTTGCATTTACTTGTTTTCATTCTATATATGTATGTACTTATGTACTTGTCTCCCCTATTAGAATGTAAGCTCCTTTTGAGGAATAACTTTTATTTAACTATTTATTTTTGTGTTTGTATCCCCAGCACTTACTACAGACTGGCACATAGTAAGTGCTTAACCAGTGTTTGTTGACTGATAGTTCTCAGACTGGCTATCATAAGTTTAAGAGCTAGAAGAAACCACATATCAACTAGTCCAACTCTCATTTTAAAGCACTATAGATTTCTAGGAAACTTTAGTTCACTGAGAGGAATATCAGAGGACATCAAAAAATAATTAAATTTTATAGCCACCTGGGTAATTACCTCAATATAATTTTGGCAAGCTTTAGTGAAGAAACCATAATTTGAACCTCGTGAGTTCAAACAACTATAAAACAAACATAGGAAGAATAATAGCTTTGAGAAAGCCTGAGAAGTGATTTTTCCCTGTGAGATTTTGTCTTTAAAATTGCCTTAAAATGTTTCATTACTACAGTTTTTGCTACTTAAAAAAATGAAGTATACATTCAAAGTTTTGTTTTTTTGTTTTTTTACCTTTAAACTAAGGCTGAGTGTGGTGGCACATATTTGCATTGTATGTTGCTGGGATAGGCTGAGGCTGGGGGATCTCTGCTGTGGGGCTTAATGGACCAGGTGTCACCACTAAATTGGGCACCAGTATGGTTGACTTCCCCAGCAACAGCGGACCACATATGGCCTTCTAAGTCCTTGAGTGTGGCCTTTTGACTGAGTCCAAGTTTTACAGAACAATTCCCTTTATTAAGGGGATTTGTTCTGTGAAGTTTGGATTCAAAGGGTCACACTTGAGGACCTAAAGGGCCACATGTGGCCTCGAGGCTGCAGGTTCCTCACTCCTGGTCTAAGCGAAGTAGATTAGTGCAAGTCTGTCATATGGAGCAGATTGAAGCTCTCTTGTGACCTGTGAATGACCTCTGTATTTCTATGCTGGGTCAGTTAGACAAAAAAAAAAAGTCTCTCACATAAGACTTAAGCAGTTACCTATCAAAGGCTACCTATCCAGGTTACCTACTATTTCTAAGGTCCCTTTCAATGCTAAATATGATTTCTGACTTGGCTACTTAGGAGTCTTTCTGAAAATAACAACATGGAATTTTTGGAGAATCTGTGGTTTCAGAGCTATGATTTATTGGAAAGAATGCTAGTTTGGGAGTCAGGAGGCCTGAGTTCTAGTCCTGACTCTGCCATTACCTAACTGTGTAACTTTAAGCAAGTCACAACTTCTCTGGATCTGTTCCTTCATCTGTAAAATGAAAGGGCCAGTCTCTTCATTGGAAAGATCTCTTAAATTCCCTTCCAGTTATAACAGTCTGAAATATGGTAAATTGAGAGAGGAATTATAAAAACTGGAGAATGGCTTAAGTTGTACACTCTGAGGAGAGAAACCCTGGCAAAGCAGATTGTCCTAAATAGAAATTTACTGGGGTTAACATAATTTTTTAAAAAATGCAGCTAAACTACTTAGGATTAAACTGGTATATCAGATGATGACTGAAAGGATTGGGTATGATTAGCCTGGAGAAAACTCACATGTGAGACATGGAAGTTATGTTCAAGTATTTAGTGTTGTCAGAGAGGAAGAGGGTTTGTTCTGTCAGGCCCCAGAGGTAAATCTATGAGCAATGGGTGGAATCAATCACTTATCAAGCACCTACTCTCATGCTAGGCACGGAACTAGGGTCTACAGTGGAGCAGATTTAAACTCTATGTAAGGAAAAGGTTTCTAACAATGAGCATTATCCAAAAAGCATCAATGAAGCAATGGGTTGTCTCTCAGACTGCTCATGGGAGATTGTATAGGTCAGGTAAAGGTTAGATTTGATAGTCGAGATTTCTTCCAACTGTCACTTTTGTGATTGTCATTCACACCACAATATAAATTAGTTGAATTAAATTGATTTCCTCCTTTTTGGGATGTTTTGCTGAAAGAATTTTTGGGGGGAAATTTTTTTGAGCTCAGTGTTTCGGGTGTATTTAACTTTTGAACAAATGGAGAATTACAGAATTTTAAACCTGAAAATCAGTAGTCCAATCTAGGATCCACATCCAAGGAGATGAAGAAACTGAATGCCAAAGAGGTGGAAGTGAATTGTTCAAATTCAAACAGCTATTATGTGGCGTATTCAAGAATGGAGACCTGTGTTTTCCCATTCCCTCTAAAGCTTCTATACTTGGGAAGAAGGTGAGCCTATTAGAAGAATCAAATAAAGGCCGTCATTGTGTGGAGAAGTTTGAAATACATGCAATTATATAAACACAATCTTTTCTTGTATCATAACCTATTAATAATCACTGGGCAAATTAAGTAATGTATATATACCTGTAATAAAAATTCTTTTGCTTAAATTCAAAACCTTTTCTGTTGTCTTCCTTGCCCTGGTCCTTTGGGCTCTCCAGTCAGAATAACTTGAATGTCTTTACTACCTTTCCTTCTCTTCCATTTCCAAAATTTACTGGAGATAAATAGGGCATATTGTGAGGTATAAAGTTTAGTGTCCTAAAAAGGGCAATGGTTTGGGACTCAGGAACCCTGATGTCAAATTCCTGCTGTGCTGCTTAACTGTGTGACCTTGAGCAAGGCATCTGCCTTTTTCAGTTTCCTCATGTATGAAATCAAAAGGTTGATCTATATAATTCCTGAGGTCCTTTCCAACTCCAACTCCTAAGGTCTTATGAGCTGGCTTTCATCTACTTATGTAGGAGTACCATACTGGCTTAATATGGGCCATGGCAGAAGAATGATATTGTTATAAGATAAACATATACATAACATACTAAAAACAATGGCACTTATTGGATATATTTTCACATGAGCCAGATTTGGAGTAGAAGGTGGATAGAATGCAATCCTAATATAGTGTTACTGGACAATTTTTATGCTCTAAGCGAAAATATTTACAGAATGTACCCTTATTTCTAAAAATCCAAGTATCTCAGTATTTCAGAATCTTGTGTAATGATGTACTGAATTTCGGATCAGAACCTATAGTTTGATTAAAAAAAAATTGTAACTTTATTTTGGCTTAATATATCTCTTGAACCCTGTGAAGAGGCACTGAGGTCTAATAACCATATCCTGAAACCTGTACTTTAGTCTTGGTGCCTTGTTTCTGGCTCAGTTTCCTTACTTGAAAAATAGGGATTGTATATGCCTAATTAATAAGTGAATAAATTGCTTTGGCCTCCCCATAAATATAATGCTAATGCAGTACTTAAAATTTCATAGTAACCAAGCTTTACAACTGGGTACTTGAATAAGGGGTGGGAGAAGTAGGAAAAGAAATTTTATCTCCTTTGCTATTTCTTAATCTATGTAGGAAAAGGTAACACAGAATTAGTACAGATTATTTAAACCAAGGCAAATGTGAAGTCAATAAGCAGCTCTAATTTACTAAAAAAAAAAAAAACAAAAAAAAACCACCCACTATAATGGTAGCTACGTATAAAATGTATTGTTTTAAAAGCAGGCTGATATGCTGCAGTAAGTCACCATAAGTATTAAAAAAAAAAACCTACCCTACTTTTTATAAGTTCACAGATGTTGACATATTTTGTCTTCTAGGTAAGATTTTGAGTTTACTTCAGTGACCAAGGTCACCTTTCAGCCCTTTTATCAGTTCCCACCATTTACCCCTTATCTCTAGCCTAAGCCTGGCAGGCATATGCAAATAAATACATAGTCCCAGTAAAGTGAAACAAAACCTAATATGTATGGTTAGAGGAAAACAGTAGAAATAATGAATTTCAATGCATTATACTTGAATTCTGAATTCACTCTGACATTGTTTTTAAAAAATTTATTCTGCAAATATATTAGAAGGTTCTACTAAAAAAATATGGGCCCTTGACTATTATGATTTTAGAATAATAAACTGTTCTACATTGGTATAACACTACTATTTCAGGATTAGGAGATAGCTGTGGCACACTGGCAAAATTATTAGAAGCCCTGGGAAAATCCTGGCTCTATAAGATTGGGGTGAGTTTCTCAATCTATAAATGGGTGGGTGGGGGTGGGAGGAGGGGAGGGGAGTAAGGATATAATTTTGATGGTCGTAAGCTAGTTTAGGATTTCTATATTACTAATTTCAAAGGGTCAGTCCTTGTAAATGTCTAATAAGAACCTATATAAAATGCTATAGAGTATTTAAGAGCTTTGATCAGACCAAACTGCTTTGGGTAAAAATTGAGCCTTATCTTCTAGATCCAGCTAATATCTGCTATCCTTTTTTCCCCAAAAAAGCTTTTTATAATGAATGCCTCTTTAGAATTCATTAACATATTTTAAAAATAACAGTATTTTCTAAGAATGGCATCCTCTTAGAAATACATTTCTACAACTAAGTGTAAATACTTGCAATGTATTTGTGAATTCAAGATTACTTTCAACTTAAGTCCACACAAGATTAAGTGTAAATGTACTGTATCTTCACCACTCTAAGTGTGGAACTTTTTAAAACCAATGTTAAAGACCAAAAATAAATTATGCCAATATGTGCATAGGATACTACCTGAAGTCTAGTGTATCTTTACCATGTTAGCCATCGTCATAAATTACAGGGGCCAAGCCCTACTGTTCAGAAGACTACAGCTTCTTTGGACTGATATGTGATTCTAAACAGAGGTACTTCCTGAGAAATATCAAATTTCCCAAATCAGTTGCCCCCTACTTCTCCCTTTTACCCAAAATCCAGCTCCTTTCTCTACCCTACCCCCAACCCCAAGCTTTAGGGAATAGACAGAAAAAGGTCATGTAATTTGCATGTTCAAGGTATAACTGGCTAACTAAAATACAAAGACCTCTAGCTAAAATTAAATAGTTTGAAAATAATCCAACCCCACGGTGTGCCACCCTTGCCCTCCCCAGCCACACACATTCAATGACAGAAAGCATTCAAACACAAAGACACAAGACTTGTTTAAAGGGGAGGCCAAATTATTATTTTAAAATTTGAATACAACCAATTTTTTCTGGCATTAAAGCAGTAAGAAATGCTTTAAAATGGATCTTGACCAAACACAAAGTTAACCTTGGTAAAAGTGGAAACAAGTTTTACCAATATTTGCAATGAGAAAGCAAAAATCTATTGTAGAGCAACACAAAAACTCCATGTTTACAATGATTGTGCCACAGAGTTAAAATTTCAGTAGTGCATTTAGTAAATTGTTCACATTTAGATCTTCACCTTGAAATGAGATAACTGTTTCTCCTTGAAAAGTTCTCAATACCTTGTGCAAATGCATCAGTCATCCATGTGCCTTAGCACACGTTAAACTATTCCTTTTTATATATACAAAACACCTACCATTTAAGGCAGTGCAAAATACTTTCATAACAAAACTATAATGTACCTCTCAGGATATGAACAATATACACATATTACATGGTATACAGTATTTACAAAATATAAAATACAAGTTTGAATGACATCTTTAAAACTGTCTTTTGCACTTCTGGTCACAAGGCAAATACCAATTTCTGTACTGATTTTTTTTTAAAGTATCCAGAAACCTTGAAAAACTATGTTTTTTTTGTACATAGTTTGAATCTGGAGACTAAGCTTGAACTTTTAAGAGAGTTTTCAAATGTACTGCCATCAGCTCCCTATTTTGGCTGGAATTTTCAAAAGTGCTCCCCATCCAATGACTTGGAGGTTTTGGAAGGACGCTAGGAGATGGTGGATCACTAAACTTTGCCCCAGCATAATTTTCCTTTTGGCTCACTTCAGTTTGAAAAGCTGATTTCTTCAGATTCATGTTTCTGATGTTCTCAGTATTTTTAAAAGGCTTTTTCTCCTGCTTCTGAATGATTTCCGATGCTACAGAATCCTGCCAAAAGTTATTTTCATTTCTTTTTGCAGAGCTGATCTTGGTTAGTGGTATGTTACATTTGCTTTTCTGTCTGTTAATCTTTGGTTGTTCACACAAATGTATACTGTGAACAAGTTGGCCAGGGGGAATGATAATCTTCTCAGACTTTCCCATCTTTGATTTAAAAACCTACAAAGACAAAGAACATAAAATGAATCTTATTCCAGTCTTAAGATAGATATTCTCATTTCATTTAAATATGTGCCTCCTGTTACTGTCTTTCAATTACCTTGTTTAAAAAAAAAGCTCCCATTTTATAAGTATCAGCTCAATTCTGCATAGCACCTATTGTCATTATACCTGGTTTGGCAGTGGTTAGTATTAATGTTTATAGAAGGGGGTCTTAAACCTAGGATCCAATAAGTTTGTTTTAAAACTATTTTGGCAACTGTATTTTCATATATTTTATTTCCTTTGTAATCCCGTGTATTTATTGTATTCTGCAAAGGAGTTGCTTAGGCTTCACCAGACTGCCAGTGGGGTCCACCACACACAAAAAGGTTAAGAACCTCTGACTTAGAGCCAGAATGAAAGAGCTATTAGAACCCTTCTTTTAAAGAGAGAAAGGAGAGAAGAGTGCAACAAAGTATATTGACTAAAGTTCATTTACATAAACTGTTTATTAGAGTAGAAAAGCCTCCATTCCAAATCCCAGCCTTTGCCACTAGCATGAATGATTTGCCTGGGCAAATCACTTCATATCTCTATGGGTCTCAGTTTCCTTATTTGTAAAAAGGGAAAATGAACTAGGTGAAGTCCCTTTCATAGTATTTTTTAAAAAAAGTTTAAATAAGACACTGGCATTTTTTAACCATTCATAGTAGTAGGAAGAGCAAATTGTGAGTTTTGTTGATTAAATACCTCATATTAAAGATGAGTAAACTGAGGCCCAGAAAGGTCAAAGTGCCTAGCTAAGACAACAGAACTCAAACTTAGGTTTCACTCCAAATCCACTTTTCATTCTACTGCTTAACTTTATTTGGCCCCCTGAAGATATGATAGGAAAAGAAGCAATCCTGTAACTATTCAAGTTGATAGAAGATAACTCAAATAATTACACTACACAATAATGTGATGTAAAGGATACATTATTATTTTTACAATAGGCAAAAAGGTTAATTTCTAGTGGAGGCTATCATGTAAGAAATAATAATTCATAGAGATTAGTTATCCCTTTCTTTCACAAGCACACAAAAACTTACCAATATGACTACAGAAAAAAACCTACAAACTAAATTCTAAAACAATGGCTAATATGTTTTCCTATGTCATACGTAGTCTTTATTTTTTTTTTTACTTTGACCAATCTTTTGGCAGTTTTCTTCTTTCTACAATGTACTTAATTCTATTTAATAGTCTCTAGAAAAGCTCTCCTCGAGGAATTCTTAATTAGGGCTCAAAGTAGTTTACTGTCATCTTTTGGAAATGTTGCTCAGGATTACTATACTTAAACTAGAGGTGCTGTTTTGCCAGAGATTACTGAAGCAGGAATCATGGCAGCTTCCCCCAAGACGTTTACAAGATTTAAGGAAATGAAGGATAGATCTTGTCTTTCCCTATTAGAAATCATCACCTTTTGACAGTGCTTTGTTCTACTTAAGTACATGTTTCAAGTTTAAAATTAAAAGTTCCAAGTTTAAAACTCAAATCAAATCAGTTTTTTTTCCACGTAAAAACCCCGAGTTTTAATTTTGTCGCCTACCTCAGTTCCAGTGAAAAGCTATTGTTTGAACACACAACGATCTGGCACAAGGACAATAACTACTTTAAACGAACGAGTAACACCCCATATTGTGGGAAATCTGTGATGCAGTGGATTTCCAGTCAGACGGACCTTGGTTAAAATGCGGTTTATCATTGACTACCTATGTGACCTTGGGCAAGTCACGGGCCAAATGAGAGGTATGGGTTAGGTGACCCTTTAAGGTCTTTCCAGCTAAATGGATTATTAAACTTAGGCGAATTTTATCCTGTTTCCTGACAAAACAAGATTTAAAGAACATAAATCAGTCGGCCAATCTTCCCACCATCCACTCCGTATTATCATCCTTAAAAAACAACAAAAAAATCCTGGCTACGGCGTTACTCTACAAATTGCCTTTCTAAGCAATTCTTAAAAAAAAAAAAGTCGCTTAATCCAAAGGGTAACAACTCCCCAGGGAGAGTATCAGTTTATGGCCTGAGGGAGACGGCCGAAACAATTAGCGAACTATCGCCCGCAGCTCGCTACACGTAAAAGGACGCCTTCCAAATTGTTCGGTGGCGGATGCCAATTAAGTATCACTGTAGATTAACAGTTTCAAAACGGAATACACACTCACTATTAAAGCTGTCTAGAGCGGCAAGTGGGGTGGGTGCCCCTAGCCTGGCAGAAGCGAAAGAACTGAGGAGGAAAAAAACACAAGAGAAAGGAAACAAAAAACCCCAAATCCAGAGAAGGGGGGAGAAGGAAACCGACGTGTGCGCGCCGCTCCGACCAGTACGCGCGCCGCCGCCAAAGCCGAGGGTTTGGAAACCGAAACGGAGTGGGGTCCCCCCGCCCCTCCTTCATGAGCCACCGAGCGCCCAGCACGTAGAGCGCGCGCCCCTCCCCGCGGCCGCCTCGCGCTGATGTAATTCCCTCTCCCTCCGCCTTCCCCAGCCACCCAGGCCCCCTTTTTTCCACCTCCCTACGCGTGCCCGGAACACCGAAAGCCCCTGGAACAACGCCAGCCGCCAGCCTTCTAAATCGGGGCTGTTGCTGGGGCGCAGCGGCTCCGCTCATTGGCCAGCTCTCACGAACCAATCAGAGACGTAGGCGCCTCTCCTGCACCCTCCTTCCTTACTCTTCCCTCTCCCCTCCCCCCTCCGGGCTAGAACCAAAGCAGGCGTCACGGAAACTTCCCTCCCGAGTAAACAGACAGACGCACTCCCCCCCACCTTGCTCTCTCCATTCCCCCTTCACCCCCCCCACCCCAGCCCGGGCCCCTAACCACACAAGGTCGGGGGAGGGGGAAGGGAATCCGCCTGGCCGCCTGCATCCTCGGGGCTCTCAGTATCCCCCATCCCGATGGCCCGACACCGCCCCACTTACTTCCTTTCTGGTCGGCTGCGGGAGGCTGGCCGCAGCGGCGCCGGGCAGCGGGCTCCCCGGGGTGGCAGCGGAACTCGGCTCCTCGGCCCGGGCTCCTGGAGCAGGGCCGGGGGACGAGGCAGCGGCGGGCGCATGGGCCGGGATCCCCTGGGCTCTACTCGGGCTGCCCCCACCCTCGAGACTCGGCCGGTGCTGCTGGTACTGGTGATAGCGGCTGGGGAGCTGTCCCGCCGGGCTGGGCCGGATCTTCTTCTTTCTTCGCTTCTTGGGGGCTGCCCGGGGGTTGCAGGTTCCCGGCGGCGCTGGAGGCGGGGGCGGGGGAGGGGGTACCGGAGTGGGCGGCTGTGGGGTCCGGCAGCGGCTGTCACCCAGAAAGTGGAGGAGGAGGTTGGGGGGCAGAGCCCGAGGGTCCGGGAGCCGGGGGAAAGGAGGCGGTGGTACCGCGGTCATCATGGGGAAGTGTCCGAAGTAAGCCCGGGGGGCAAAGCCCAGCGGAGCCAGGCGGCAGCCCAGAATGAGCGGCTCCCGCTGCGGGACTGAGGCGACCGTCATGGAGCTGGCAGGTGGGGAGCGGTTAGGGGACGGAGGAAAAGGGAAAAAGTAGAAGGAAAAGACAGAAGAGAGCGGTCGCAGGGCAACGGGAGGCAACTGCTGCTCTAGCGCTGGCTACGAGAATGCGGGAAGAGCGCTGAGCATAGCTGAGGAAGGGACAGCCCCCCGATCGGCGGCGGCGGCGGCGGCGCAGCAACAAATAGCCCCGACTTGAGTCCGGAGTGTTGTTATCAGAAGCCCCGCCCTGCGCCCGACCTTCTCGGAGCGAGACCGCCAAACAGAATCCGGCGGCCGGGGCCACGCCCCCGACCGCCCCGCCTCCTCCTGCCTCCCGCCACTCCCCCGCCCTTCCAGGAAGAGACACAAACAACAGCCGCCCTGCTGCAGCCCTAGCACAAAGAGCACTTACTGCGCAGGCGCTTCTGGTCGGCTCCCTCTGCTCCCCGGAACAATGAAGTTCCACGTCAGCTTCCAACCTTCCTTGTCCCCCTGGTTTAGCGCAGCTGTTTACCCTGTACATGGAGACCCCAGGCTTGTTTTGGTTTGGAGCAAGGGAAAGAAAAGTGGAAGGGCTACTTTGAGAATAGTTCTGGCTCCACCACTGACCTTGGGGAAGTAGCAATCCTATGGCAGAATATACCTAGCAAATAATAGGACTTTGTTCTAACAGTTTTCCTGCAGAGATCTCAAAGTGCTTCGTAAGATGTTCTTTTGCAACAAGCCTATATGATATCCGCTTAAGAAATAATGTAGCGATAGGAAGTTTTTCCTAGATTCAGAAGAGCTCGACATGACATTGGCAAACAGAGGGAAAATTAGGGAAATTTGAATGACGTGTTAGCATATTAATTAAAAAGGTTTTCTACTAGCGTCCAGCAAAAGGGAATTGGGATTTTCTTTGCCCTTCACAGCTGAAGTGTTGATCTGAAACTTAGCTGAAATCCAGTGCATTTTTAGACAAGGTAACTTCCAAAGAAAGGCTTTTACACCCCCGTGCAGCCTTTAAGTTCAGGGACATTGCATAGAACCCAGCTCTGTGGAGAATACAAAAGAAATGCAAAGCACCAGTCTTGCCTTCAAGGGACAAATTGAGTGAAAGGACGAACATTTCAACTCTCTTCCTTTGAAAAGGGCCGAGATCAGAGCACTGGTTTTGTAGTCTACAGGACCTCCACGTACCTCGCCTAGACTATTGCAAATAGTCTTCCAATTTCCTTTCTCTTCCCACTCCAGTCCATCCTCCACACAGCTGCCGCAGTGATTTTCCAAAAGCGTAGGTCTGTCCCCTGTTATTCAGTAAACTCTAGTGACTCTATTACTTCCAGGATCAAACATAAAGCCCTTCGTTTGGCATTTAAAGGTCCTCACAAATTGGCCTCTCCGGACCTTTCCAGTCTTACATTCTAATAATCCCCTCCAAGCCCTCTACCATCCAGCCATGCAGGCCTACTTTCAGCTCTTATGCAGGACACTCTCTCATCTCTGTGCTTTTGCATTGGCTGTTCCCCATGCCTGGAATGCTCTCCCAAGCTTTTAGAATCCTTAGCTTTCTTCCCCTCCAAGGTGTTTTATTCCCTGTTAATTTTGTATGTTACAGATTCAACAAATTATCTTATACATCTCCATTAGAATGTAAATTCCTTTAAGAAAAGGATTTTCTTTCCTTTCTCTGTATACCAAGAGCTAAGCACAAGGTTTGACACACATGGTAAGGCTAGAGAAATGCTCGTTGGTTGCTTGGCTGAGGTTGAGATGGTAACTCTGAGATTAATAGTTGTGTGACCTTGAGCAAGTTACTTAACATCTACTGGACTCTGTTTGCTCCTTTGTAAAAATGAGGAAGCTGGACTAGTTGACTTCTGAAATCCTTTCCAGCTCTAAATCCGTGCTTCTATATATGAGCTTTCCATCAGATTGAAACTGTTGACTTTCTCAATGACAGCAAAACCGTGTCTTCTTCTTCACTCCCACACTCTATACCATATAAGGACTTAGTAAACCCTTGTAAACACCTTTTTGGATCTGCTACTTCATCTTATAGTTACAGATATTACCCCTCCAGGCCTCCTCAGCCTGTTTTTTTTTTAATTGAATCGAAAAGTTTCCCCTCCATCTTCTAGATAGTTCTAGTTATTGCCTGAATAAACACTTCTAGTTATGACCAATTTAACATCTCTATGAATGAAAGCTACAAAGCAATGTCCTTAGGATCACAGATTTAGTTGGAAGAGACCTTAAAAGCCATCTAATCCAACCCCTTAATTTTACAAAAGAGAAAACAGAGTCAGCTGTGAAATGGCATGAATTTCAGAGCCAGTATTTGAACCTAACTTCTCTGACTAAAAATCCAATGCCCTTTTTACTGTGCCTCTCTGCTTCCCTCTTCATAGCTTTCCTTTAAGAAGTGACTTTCCTCTGTCCTCTTTAGGCATCTTATTGTCCTGCTACTGATGGGGGGTGGGGGGTGGAGAGGGAATGTCTGATTCTGGAATTCCACTCTCACACCTGTCCTGTTGGCTTTCTAACCCTACTAAGAATAGAAAGTGGGGTATCCTTCTCCAAAGGACCCTATCCTAGCTTTCTGGTGGTGGTGTGACCACCTCTTTGTCAGTTGATGAAAAAGAGCAAAAGACCCCAACCAAGCACAGCAGGGTACAGAACCACATTTTAAAATATCTATTGTAAAATTATCAAAAGCAAACATATAATGGATTTTATTTGTGTGCCTGCTGCTGTAAAGGATCTTACAATCAACCTAGCTGTAATATCAATTAAGTTGGGACTTTTCTTACTGTTTTAGAATGATTAATCAAGTGTCTTTGATTGAGCCTTACTAGGTGCAAAGCCCCTGTGGGCGTGAAGCCCTCAGAGTCCTCAGCGGAGTTGCTAAAACAAGAACTAAGAGAAGGAGCCTGAGTTTTGGTCGCTCAGATGACTTGATATTGGCCAAAGAGTGAATAAAAAGAGATAACAGAGCTATTTGCTTGGGGCTCTCCTGGAGGTGTGTTGATGTGGAGACTGGGCAGCTGTAGTTAAGAGTCCTCCATCTTGTAAACCTGGATGTTGGGACTTTGTTAAACCCAGGTAACTAACTAGGCATTGAGATTTGCATCAGACAAGGTCTGTTGGTTGATGTTTGTAATTTGTTTGTATTTGCTCTGAAGTTCAGGGGGCTGGCTTTTTCCCTTGAACTAAGTGAATGATATTTGTATGTTGGATTGAAATAAGATTGTTAACCCCTTAATGTTACTTTCCTTAGTAAAGCAAATCAAAAGAACCTGTGTTGGCAGCTTTATGTGTGCTGGTTGTTGGTGGGTCTTACACCCCTGCAGCAGCTGCTAGCCGAATTGTTGCAACACTAGCTGAGGAGTCAGGGAATATGTATGATGTCAGCTTTCAATTAGACAAACATTTACATTGTGACCAAACCAGCATCCCCTGGTACTATTCATGCTGGAAAAAACTTACAAAGGAAGACCAAGGGAACAGTTCAGATTTTAAACTGAAAGAGAACCAGTACAACCACCTGATTAGGAGAGCTCAAAGTGAGCCAGTAATGGTGCATTTTTTTGGCTGTTTGATTTTTGAGATATTGATCACTAATCACAAGCCAAATATGACTCATCACTGTAAATGCTCCAAAGCAATTCTACAAGCACTGTAGTATATGCAATCCCAATTTTCCCTTATATCTTTATTTTAATGTATCTTGTTTCTTTTTTAATCCTATGATTTTTATTTCATGGATTTAAAAATATTATTCTGAATGGGGTGAATTGGGGTCTATAGAGCTCATCAGACTGCCATATGGGTATATGATTCCCCTCCTGCACCCTTCCCACCCCCCCAAAAAGAAGCCTGCTCTGAAAGGAATTTTCTTTTTTTTTCCTTTATTTTTTCATTAAGATTTTTTTATTTTTAATTTACAACACTCAGTTCTGCATGATCCTGAGTTCCAGATTTTCTTCCCGCCCCCCCCCCCCCCAAGACGGCATGGAATCCCATATATCTTCTACATATAACTTCACATTGAACTTATTTACACAATAGTCAGTCAAGTTGTAAAGAAGAATTATTACCAACAGAATGAATCATGAGAAAGAAGAAACAAAACAAAACAAAAAAACAAAAACAAAAATAAAAGAGAGAGAAAAAAAGGAGAGCAAACAGTGCTCAATCTGCATTCAGTCTCCATAGTTCTTTCTCTGGATGTAGATATCTCCCTCCCTCATGAGTACTGAAAGGAATTTTCTTAGGGAGTTCCATACATTGAAAAATTCACAGGTCTTATTTCAAATCTCAAAAGTATACTTACGTAACATTTATTTTAAAGTTTACAAAACACATGCACTGATATTATCTCATTTACTCTTCACAACCACTCTGTGACTAAGGTAAAGAAAGTTGAATGATTCTTATTTTATGTATGTGGAAACTGAGATTTAGAAAATTCAAATGAAGCAAAACAGAGTAGGCAGTTCCTTCACATGTAGAAATCAAGCATGTATTAAGCATCTTACTAGGTAGTGCTAGGCACCAGCAACATAAAGAGAAAAATATATTTGCTTCCCCCAAGAAGCTTACTTTCCATCAGGAGAAGCAAACCTATGAACCCTCAATGAGAATACATATATGTATAAATACAAAGTATACAGAGTACCTGGAGACAGAAGTTATCATACAAGAAGAACATCAAGTAAGTCTGGATAGAACTGCAAAGAGAAGTAATGTATCACAAGTTTGACTGGAGTCAGATGTGAAGAACTTTAATTGTCGGAGGAGACAATAGGGAGACACCGAACCTTTTTGGAGCAAGAAAGTGACAAGATCAGAGGTGTTTTTTAGGAACATCAACAACTATGTGGAGGTTGAATCCATATGGGGAAGAACGAGACAAAATGGGGAGAACAATTAGGAGTCACTATTAAGGCAGACTGAGTTGTCTTAGTAGCTGAGTGTAAAAAGAGATGAATATAACAGACGTTGTGAAATTAAAATAGATAAGTTCCAGAAATGCATTGGATATGGGGAATGTGGGAGATGGAAGTGTCAAGGATGACTCTAAGGATTTGAACTGTGATGACTGGGTAACCTTAGAGAAATAGGGGAGTTGGAAAGAGGAGTGGGTTTGAGGGAAGGAGATATTTTGGATATGTTGAGTTTGAGATGCCTGTGATACAACTGGTTGTAAATGTCAAATAAGGAGTGGGTAATATGGTATTGAAGCTGGATATATAGATCTGGGAGTCATTTGCATAGAGACAATAACTGAATTGGCAGGAACCGATGGGATCATCTGAGAAGAGAAGAGAAGAGGGCCCAAGACAGAGTGAAAGGAAAGCTACAGCCACAGTTAAAGGGGCAAAACATTGATGAGAAGCAGCCATGAATACAGGACAAAACAGAAAGCAGTGCCATGGAAACCAAGAGGAAAAGGAGAGAAGGTGGTCAATATTGTCAAATGCTGCAGAAAGGTCAAGAAGAACTGAAAAAAGGCCACAGTATTTGGCTGAGAATAACATTACATTATTATTCTGTTATGGTCTAACTTGCTTCCAAACTCCTCTAACTAGAGAAATATTGACAGTATTTATCTATTATAAATCTCACACAAATTCAAACTGTTGAGATACTGCTTGAGTTCAAATTCAAACCTCTTGAGATACTGCTTCCCAACCAGTGGGATATGCCACTTTGGTGTATCTCAAAGACAAGCATGGCAATACCTGCTCTTGAGTTTCCTTGCCAGTTTTTGACCTAATAGGAGAGAAGCTTTGGCCTAGGAAATGGGGAATGTGAAGGGCAGAGATTGTGGTAATCAAGACAGAGAAATGAGGGAGGATAGCTAGGTGTGTGTGTGTGGTGTGTGTGTGTGTGTGAAAAACAGAAAAAAGGAACTCATGATAAGCATAGTGAAGTAAAAAACAATCCATACCATGTCCAAAAATTTATATCTCCTTCCACATCTTGAGCGTATCAGGTTCAATCTTGACTTGGGGAGAGAGTTGGGGAAGTAGGGGTATAGTGATGTTAATACCAACAGTAAAAGAAGAGAAAAGAAAAAGAATAAGAAAGCCATTGAAACACTTTAAAAAGTATATAGAGGAGCAAATAAAGAAGTTCAGAAGAAAACACCATCAAGCATGCTAGTTTTGAAATCAATGTGTTGAGTTTATTATATACTTTAAAAAAAATACCAAGCTGGATGAAAAAAGAGATTCATGGTTTCATACGCAATCTTCTTTATATTCTACTTTGTACATAGAAATGCTCTTTTTTGGGTGTTTTTTAACTATGGAATAAAAAATCAAATTAAAAAAATTAAAAGAAAACAATTTCTGTAAGACTCCATGGTGGTTATTACTACACTAATTTGCGTGTGCACCCTTGGGGATTAAATGCCACTAAGAAGTTGCAATGTACTCTGGGAGAGAGGGAAATTTTCATAACTTCTGGAAACATTCCCAGCATAGGGGCTTGGGGGTAGACTGATTAGAGATTCTGTTGATTCATATCTTAAGACTTCTTCAAAGCAGAGAAAGACCCAGTAAACCTAAACTAAAAGAAACCTAGGCTCTTGGAGAGTCCCTGTTGGGGGACAGCCTAGAATTTGGTCTTTTCATTCCTCTCTCAAAGTTTTGAGGAAAGCCTTCCTCATCAGGGAATGGAGCTGAGGATGGTGACTAGAGAGAAAATAACACTGTGAAGGGAAGACTTGGGAATACAAGACTACACAACCAACTACACAAACATGGGAGCCAGACAAGAGAGAGTTTCCTACTCCCTCTTTATCTCCCTTAGGTTCCCTGCTCAACACATCCCATCACCTTTGATTCCCAATGGTGCTAAAAGCACATATATTTACTACTATTAGAAAGTGTTAGACACTGATTCAGAGATAGTGCAGTATTGTAGATGGGGCATCTAGAGAGCTAGGTTCTTATTCTGGTTCTTCCACTAAGCAGATATGTGACCTTGGGCAAATCATTTCAAATCTTGCTCAGATTTGATCTCTAAGGTCCTCTTTCCGCTTTAATGTTCTATGACTTTATGTTCTGTTAACTGAAAATGTTTTCCAGCTGTCACCAGCCATATCCTGTTCGTCTAATGTTGGTTAAATCTTTAATTCAAGA
The DNA here is from genome assembly GCF_011100635.1 of Trichosurus vulpecula. NCBI lineage: Eukaryota > Metazoa > Chordata > Mammalia > Diprotodontia > Phalangeridae > Trichosurus > Trichosurus vulpecula. Next base: position 184,174,623 of record NC_050579.1, read on the forward strand.
CAAGTCAACATCTTTATTAAACTCCTGCCATGTGAAAATTTTCCTAGAAAAACATCTGCTTGACCAGGGCACTGTTGTTCTTTTCATCCTTCAACAATATGGTTAGCTTTGATTCTAACTTCTCTCTCTTCCTCTTCTACCCTATCTAGTAAAATCATTATATTTGGGCTTCATAATCAGCCAGCATTTATTAAATGCCTATTAGGTGGTAGGCATTCTGCAAAATACTGGGGATGAAAGTATGTGTGTATATATATATATATATATATATGTATATATATATATATATAAGTATATACAGTATAAACATAAGGTGAGCAAATACAATTTTAAAAAATAGTTAAATACAAGGTAGTTTGAAAGAGAGGGAACTAATAGTTGGGGAAGATCAGTAAAGGCTTCATGCAGAACTTAATGCTTGGGCTATGTCTTAAAGGAAGACAGCAACTCTATGAAATAGAATTGAGAAAGGAATGAATTTTAGCCATGTTGGACTGTCAGTGCAGAGTCATGGAAAGCAGACTAGTCTGATTGAATTGCAGGATGAGTGAGGGAGAGACATTTCCAATGAGATTAGAGAGACAGGTGGAAATCTTTAAATCTTTAAAAGCTAAAGACTTTTTTTTTTGTCCTAGAGGTAATAGGAGTTGCTTGTGTAGGGAAATGGCAAGGTCAAATCATTGCTTAAGAAAAATTATTTTGGCATCAGTGTTTTGGATGGAGTAGAGGCAGACTTGAAGCAGGGAGACCACTTAGGAAGCTGTTATAATCCAGGTAACAATTGATGAGGACCTGAACTAAAGTTATAGCTAAGTGAGAGGAGAACTGGTATCTAATGAGAGAGATGTTAGAGAGGTAGAAATGACAATATTTAGCAACTGAATGGATTTGTGGAGTGAGAAATCAAAGATTATGCTAAAGTTGTCAACCTGGAAAATTGGAAGAATGATGATATCTTCAACAGAAATAGGGAAGTTTAGAATAGATGAGGGTTTGAGGTAAAAAATAATGAGTTCATTTTTGAATCTGTTGAGTTTAAGATGTCTGTGGTACATCCAGTTTGAAATGTCCAATTGAAGTGTCCAATAGACAATTGGTGATTTGGGAGTGAAGTTCAAGAGACTGGGCTAGATATATAGATCTGTGAATCATCAGCATAGAGGTGATAATGAAATCCATGACAGCTAATGAACTTACCAAGAGAAAGAGTGTAAACGGAGAAAAGAAGGGGACCTAGGATAGAATGCTAGAGAAGACCCACAGTAAGGGGTCACATAGATGATGAGACAACAGAGGAGACTGAGAAAGAACAAACTGTCAAGAAGAGAACTGGAAGAGAGTAGTATCACAAAAATCCAGATAGGAGAGAGTATCCAGGATCAGAAGGGTGGTCAATAGTATCAAATGAAGCAGATAGATTGGGAAAGATGATGTCTTTTGGAGAAGGTGGTTTCAGTTGTGTTATTAGGTTAAAAGCCAAATTGCAAAGGGTTGAAGAGTGAGAGAAATAGAAGTGGAGGCAATGAGTGTAGATAGCTTTTTTAAGTTTTGCTGAGAAAAGTAGGAGAGATATAGAATGATAGCTTGAGGGGATGGTAGGGTCTAGTGAAGGTTTTTTTTTTTTTAAAGATGGAGACTTGGGCATGTTTGAAGGTAGCAGGGAAACAGCAGAAAGGAGAAGGTTGAAGATTTGAGGAGGAGTGGGGCAATGATTGAGGATGCTGATGATAGCTCATGTTTATAGTTTTAAGATTTGCAAAGTGTTTTCCATATATGATCTCATTCAATCTTTGCCACAACTCTGAGAAATAAATGCTATTTTTATCCCTATTTTAAATAGAGGAGAACTGAGACCTAAGTTCACATACCTGAAGCCGGATATGAGCCCAAATCCTGAAAACAACTCTAGTGAGCTTGATCTCCACTATACCACAAGGGAGTGGTGTAGTGGGTACTTTGTCCTACTATTTTACCAGTGTTGGTGGCTAGTAAAGTTTTTTTTTTTATGCTATCTATCTTAAGATACATGTATGGCCTGCCTGAGGCAGGTTAGTACACAATCTTTTTATTTATTCAGGTGTAGACAATAACAGTCTATTTCCCAACCATAAACCTTTGTTTAATCATGGGTGAGTCTGAACTAGATCAGACCAATACTTCACTTCTGGCTCCAAGTGACTGCTAAATTTTGGTCTTTATTTTTTTTTATTTAATGGAAAGGAATTATCCATTAGCATTAGCTAATACTTCTGAAGCATGCCCAGATAAGACTCCCCAAAGTTGTTAAAAACCATCAGGTTGGTAAATGAAAGGGATTTAGTTCAACTTAATTAAGTTCAATTCATCTAGAGGTTGGATTGGATAGAATGTAGGACCTACAGTTGGAAAGAACTGAGGACAAATTAAGGCTCAGATACTTACTGGCAGTGGGGCCCTAGACATGTCACTTAACTGCTGCCGTAAGTTTCCTAATCTGTAAAAAGGAGATAGTAATAGCACTTACCTGCCTAGGGTGGAAGGAAGATAATCACAATAAAAACAGCTAACATTTCAATAGAGCTCTAAGATTTGCAAAGTGCTTAATCTAGCAGTTAATAAACATTTATTAACAGCCTATTCCGTACCCTGGCACTGTGCATAAGAATGACAGTCCCAGCCCCCAAGGAGCTTACAATCTATTGGAGAAAGACAATACACAAAATGAAACTTAAAGGGGGACAGCTGCCAGAGGGTACCCAGAGTTGGGGCAAAAAACTGATGGAAAATGAAGAGTTTAGGTGGAAAATTCTGAGCCAGCTATAAAAAAAAGGATTTAGAAGAAGTTTCTTGCTCTACCTTCTTGGTTGTTGTCCTTCCTATTCAAAGAGGCCCAAAATGACATTTCTACATCAGGTCAATGTACAGCCTGTCTGACTGTGACTGATTAGACCAATACAAACTTGAAATGCTCTACCACACGTTGGGCACAAATGGTCTGTATGTACATTTGGAATGGAGATGTCTCTACATTTGTGCATCTCATATTGCTTTTAAGCTGCTGCAATTCTGTTTTGCTCACAGAGCACAGTACCTTCTTTGATGCAGGCACACCATGATGGGTGGTTCTGTGCCATTTTCTCCCATATCTTACAATGTATTCCAAAGTTCTTCAGAGACACCTTGAGAGTGTACTTGTATCATTTCTTCTGACCTCTGTGTGAGCTCTTGCCTTGTGTAGGTTCTCCATAAAATATGGAGAATATTTAGGCAAATATACATTTGGCATTTGAACAGTGCAGCCAGTCCATTGGAGTTATGTCCTCTGCAGTAGAGTTTGAATGGCTGGCAGTTCAACTTGAGAAAGGACCTCAGTGTTTGGTAATTTACCTTGCCAGGCGATCTTTCAGAATCTCCCTAAGACAATTCAAATGGAAGCCATTCAGTATCCTGACATGGTACAATCCAGGTTTCACAGGCATACTATCTAGCTGCCACCCTATGTGTGGTAGGCAGCCTAATGCCTTTTCTCTCCCACACTTTCCTCTGGAGCCTCCCAAACACTGAGCAAGCTTGGACAATTCGCATATCAACATCATCATCTATGTGTACATCTCTGGAAAGTCTACTGCCAAGGTAAGTGAACTTATCCACAGCATTTAAAATTTCTCCATTTGCTGTAACTGATGGTTCCACATATGGATAGTATGACGCTGACTGGTGGAGAACCTGTCTTCTTGGTGTTAGCTGTAAGGCCAAAATTAGCACAAGCAGCAGAGGATCATCCATACTCTGTTGCATCTCAGCCTCAGAGGCTGCTTGAGTGTGCAATCATCTTCGAACAAAAGGTCATGCACCAACTCTCCCTCCATTTTAGTCTTGGCTTGTAGCTTTTCAAATTTAAATAATTTACTGTCTGTGTGGTAGCTGACCTTGATGCTATTTTTTTCCTTGTTGAAAGTATCTGACAGCATTGCTGAAAACATCACGCTAAAAAGCAGGAAAGCAAGCACACAGCCCTGCTTCATTCCATTCCTGACTGGGAAAGCAAAAGAGCATTGTCCATCATCCAGAACCCATGCAAGCATGCCATTGTAAAACTGATGTACAATACTGATCAACTTCCCCGGGCAACCAAATTTTGCTGTGACTTTCCATAAGCCTTCATGGCTGACAGTATCAAAGGCTTTGGTCAGATAAGCAAACTTTGCATATAGACTTCTGCTCCTGATATTTCTCTTGGAGTTGTCAGACAACAAACATCATATCAACCATTCCTCAGCCCTTTCTGAAGCCACACAGGCTCTTGGATAGATGACCATTTTCCAGGTGAAGGATCAGCCTATTAAAGAGGACTTTGGCAAGAATCTTGCTGGCAACGACTAAGAAAGAGACTTCTCTGTGATTGTCACAGGACAACCTATTTCTGGTGGACAATGGAGGCATCCTTGAGTCCTGGGGGGTAACCTCCCCTTGCCAAATAATTCAGATTTCAGTCAACTTTTGTATGGGCAGTGGACTACCTACCTTGTATCTCTTTGCTGGAACAGAATTAGCACCAGGCACTTTGCCACATGAGAGGAACCTATTGTTACTCAAAACCTCTTCTTCAGTTGGAAGTTTGGCTAGAGAGGGATTGACTTTCAGCATTGGTTGATGATAGTCTGTTGAAAACAGCATGGAAGTGTTCAGCCCATCTCTCCAGGATCGTGTCCTTATCAATAAGCAATGTGGCTCCATCAGCACTGAGCAGTTGAGATGCACCATATGTCTTTAGCTCATAAATAGCCTTCAGGGCATCATAAAGGTGCTTTGGATTATTATTATCAGCATAAAACTGAATTTCATCTGCCTTCTCACTGAGCCAAGAATCCTATATCTCTCTAAGCTTTTCTTGCATTTTACTTTTGACGGAGTTAAATACTTCCTTCTTAGAAATGGATGAACTTTCCTGCTGATAAACCCTGTGGAGTTCTTGTTTTTTCATTTAGTAACTTTGGAATTTCCCCATCATTTTCATCAAACCAATCCTGATGTTTGTGAGTGTTTTGGTTCATATGAGTAAATGTGGTGCTGTACACCAAATCTCTCAAAGTTGCCCACTCCTTTTCTGTTCCACTGTTGCCAACTGTGTGTTGGCTCAGTTTTCCTTCCAAGTTAGCAACAAGCTGCTCACTCACAGAGAAGTGCTCTAACCTGTTGGCATTAAGTCTTCTGGTAATCATCTTGCTTTTGTTGAATGCAAATATTTAGCTTGTAGACAATGTCTATGATCAGTCCTTCATCACCTGCATTATCCCACATCCTGTCTGTTTCTTCTCCTTACAATGACATAGTCCATTACATGCCAATGTTTGCTGTGAGGGTGCATCCACAAAGTTTTATTGCATTTAGGTAAATGGAAGACAGTGTTGGTGATGAGTTCATTAGATGCACTAGTCTTCAGTAGTAGTGACTGTTGCTGTTGCTGTTTCCAACTCACTTCTTCCTAAGGACTCCCTGGCCTGTCTGGATAATCTATGGCTACTTTGGCATTAAAGTCACTCAGAATTACAAGGACCAGATGTTGAGGGAAGACTAATCTCTCTGATTTGAGGGCTGATGAGCCCTTTTTCAGGACGGCTTTCCATCTTTACTATCTATCTGCCACCCAGCTCTCAAGAAGCTGCACAGTGGCCACACTCTGGTAAAACCATTTTGGCAGGTAGACTAAAGCAGGTTGAGGGTTGGTGAGCCTGTTGGTGAGTTGGGGGGCTGTCTACTCCGAGCGCGTGAAGACTTCCCCAGCTGAATAGGCAGATGTGAACAATTTATTCCAACAGACTGTGAAGGTGGCTGAAGCAGGCTCTGTGGAGCACTCAGGCTCGGTTAGACATTAAGACACCAAGGTCATCCACTGCATCCTGAGCCATTTCCAGTCATCTTGACTTTTGTCTTGCTATTGGACTATGATGAGTCTGGAAGACAGTAAGGCCAAAGACTTTGCACAACTCTTTCTCACTTAAATTTAATTTATGTATGAGTCAAAAGATATCACCCATACCATTTTACCATTTTTATCTACCTTGAAGTCTTGTGGTAACAGGCAAGCTACGAAGCAGCAAGTATGGATACACTGGGAGCTGTAGTCACAACCCTGCTCACAGGCATCCCAGGGTATAGGATTGTGTTCTCACTGGACTGAAGCAGCAGTGGATTTGGCAGCTCCCTGGGTATCCGAGCAGCTTTTTTAAAGGACCACAGTACTCATCTCCTGGTGTGAGTAAAGGGCTAGAAAAGGTGCCCTAAAAATCATCTGCTTCACTTAACCTCACCTTGGCCTGCTCCCAGAGGCAGGCAGGGATCTTACCCTGTAGTCAAAATACCAAAAAATGTACAAAAACTTTTGTGAAGATGATTCCACTCACTATAGGTACATGGACTGTGTGTATGCTTATGGACAATACGAAATCTAGTAGACCTGAAAGACAAACAGCTCTTGTTGAGAGAAATCTTAGCATGTATCTCATCCAAATAGCAACCCCAAGCAAAATCAGGCTGGCAAATGAAGGCCTGCTTATGAAACTCAGAACTGGATGTCATGTTGCCGTGTGTTGCCATGTGGTTGCCATGATGAGGCGTGCCATGAAGCTGGCATAGATTTCATAATCAAATCTAATCTAGGCAACAAACTCGTATGCCTCCTAAAAGGCATGAACGACAGGTTCATTATCACAATGTGATTGCTACTTGCAGGAAAGTGCCACACCACCGCCATCAGTACATATGCTCCCATCATAATGAGCCCTGATGAGGTAAAAGAAAAATTTTATTTGGACCTGGAGACTCTCATCAACAATGTGCCAAAAGGAGGATAAGCTCAACCTTCTAGCGCTTCAATCAGAGGGGAGAGGCAGCTAAGGGTCCCAAGAAGACATGGAATATTAGCACAGGATCAATCTCCATGCTAATGAGGTTCCAGGTGTGCTTTACAAATATTATGCATTTGATCCTTGCAACACACCTAGGGGGTAGGTGCTATTATTATTCCTATTGTACAGATGAAGAAACTGAGGCAGACAGAAGTTAAGTGACTTGCCCAGGGTCACACAGTTAGGAAGTGTCTGATGTCACATTTGAACTCAGGTCTCTTTGAATACAGGTCCAGTATCTACTGAGCCACCTAGCCCCTTGCGATAATGAGACATTTTTGTAAAGCAGTTTGTGACCTGAAAGGGCTGTATTAATCTTAGCTTTTGTTATTATTACTTATTAAGCAAGCATTTATGAACAGCATGCTTAGGGCTCTGCTAAGGCCCTAGGAACTTACATTCTACTGGTAGAAAAATAATGAAACAAATACAAAGTAGTTTCAGGAAAGGAAAATACTAATTGGATATGGGCGGGGTGGGGAGGGAGATAGAGGTCAAGAAAAGCCTTGTATGGGAAGTGGCAATTGAGCTATGTCTTAAAGAGAGCCGGGATTCCAAGAGGCAAAGATGAAAAGGGAAAACATTCCAGGCTTGAAAGACTGACTGGAAATCTTCAGGGAGGTAGCAGTGGGGTGCTTGTGCTTGGACCCTAATTCTAACATCACATTTCTCCTTAGTCTCTGCTTGAGTGCCTGAGCCTGGACCCCAGTTCTAAAATCACATCTCTCCCTAGCTTCAATGCATTGGCCCTAGCAGTTTCTCTCCAGTGCAAGGGCAGCATTCCTTAGCAAGACACTTATCTCTTCTCCTGATACTGTGGCCAGCTACACATACAGAATTTATTAGTTTAGATTCCCTAATTGGCTGTGCACTGGGACATAACAATATTTACTACTTACTGACCTTACTGATATGTATCCTAGACATAGTCAAATGTATACTCCCTTACATTCATCTTGTCTAACAAGACATATGATGGAAGCAACCTGGAAATCCTCAGTCAGCCATGACCGATGGTTGACTTAGTGATGTTTCACAGTCAAAACCACACCCCTAGGTAGCCCCACCTTGGGCTATTTCCTAGTGAACTCTGGGTAAGATACCTGTGTAGTAGATACAAAAAGTGCATGTTCCTTTAAGAACTGACTGCTCCTTAACCACTCCCTAATCCCACCCCAAAACACCTAATTGACAGGTTTCACCCCCAAATCTCATATTTAAACTTTCCCTGTAGCCCTGTAAGGTTGCAGGTTCCCTAAGAAGTCTTGCCTGCTGTAAAGCATAACAAATCTTTGCCACCTTGACTTGAAGAATGTTCAAGATGGTGAATTCATTCTAGATGGCCCCGACCCTCTCCAGTACTTGGGTCTTTGAGGGGCACTCCCTCTCAATGACCCCCATCTGGGAACTCTAGTCTTGCGGTTCCTGGACCTCGTCTCCCTCTTCCCCCTCAACAGTAGGATACAGAATGTCACAAATGGAGAACAAGTAAGCCAATTTGACTACAGTGAACATGGAGTGTATGAGGGAGAGTAATGTAAAGTCAGGCTAGAAAGATAGGAGGTAGCAGGAATCTGAAGGGCTTTAGATGACAGAGAGGGGTGATGAGAGTTTGAATTAGGGAGACCCATGGGAACAGAGACAAAGGGATGTGCTGGAGATATTTGGTAGAGGCAGAATCAAGAATCAAGAGAGTGTGGCAACTGATTGGGTAGAGAGACTGAGGAGTTGAGGGCCCCTATGAGACTGTCTACCTGGGGCACTAGAAGAGGTAGGTTTCTGGGAAAAGTAATGAGCTCCCTTTTGGACACGCATTTGAGATGGTCTTGACCCATGAGACATCTAGGTCATGTCCGGCAGACACTTGCTAAACATACTTGGGAACTATCTTTTACTGGTGTTTACCTTTAACTCTTTCTTTTTTCAAGAAATTGCCTTGTCATTTTCCCTGGGCTGCCTGGAACTTGCATAGGTTGTTGTTCCCGTTGGTATGATGTAGTTTCACAATGAGGAAGCAATTTGCACGTGAATAATATTTTTACCTGGTATTCCATTTCCTCCTCAAAACTTGACCCTCTTCATAAGTTCCTCATTTCTGTTCATGGCATAACAATTTTCTAAGTCACGCAGCCTTTAACAATTCTGAGGCTTCTTGGACACTTTCTTCTCCCTCATCCCAAATAACTAATCAGTTGCCAAATCCTTTTAATTCTACCTCTAGAATAGCTCTCATATACATCAACTCAATTAAGGTCAACCGTTATTTAGTTCCTTTAATGTGTAAGTCACTGTAGTAGGCAATCAGGATAAAAAGATGAAAAAGAACACTGTTTCTGCCCTCAAGGAACTTACACGTTAATAGAAGGGAAAACACATGCACAAAATAATGGAAACAAGGTAGTCTGACAAGGACAAAGAAGAAATCAAGGAAAAGTGCTATAAAAAATTTGAAGAGGCAGAAATTACCTGCCTCACCATAAGTCCCCCTGATCTGTGGTGCTCAGGGAAGGCTTTATGTAACAAAGGAGTTGGATCTTGAGGGAAGGCAAAAATTTCAACAGATGTTGATTTGATTTGTTGCAGGCATAAGTGACAACCTGTGCAAATGCACCAAGGTGGAAGAGAGCAGGATGAAATTAGGGGATATCTAATAATATAGTTTATTTAATTGCTTTTTTTTTAAATTTAGAGTTTAAATACCACCAAACGAAATGAACACTTCCATACGCACAGTAAAACAGAAAAGGAGGTTTGCGCATGAAACTGAGAATCTCTATTATATACAGCTTCAACGTGTAATTTTCAAAGCCCTCTTGCTTTGTCCTACTCCATTTTCCATCAGCAATTCTACTTGGTTTCAACTCCAAAACATCTGGCCCCCTCCAGGGTAAGCAGATCACCAGAAATTACCACCATGCAGATTGACTCAGCTTTTGATACTCAACATCTTTTCAGATCCTTCAGTTGCCTCTCTCCTATGACTGGAGGGGTGGAGGGTGGAGGAATAAACTCTTTCCATAGCTTTCCTTTATAGAGAGCTCTGAATTTTCCAGGTAAATCTCTATTTTCCATAAGCTACTCTGCTTAGTTTTCAATAGGAATATCTTGCTCCATGTAGAATACCCCATGGTGGCCTCCTCCTTCCCCCACTTTCAGCTTCCTTTTGTCTATTGTTTTCCCCCTAACAGGGAAATATAAACTCTTTTAGGTTAGAGATTGTCTTCTTATTTGTACCTATAGGGTTTAGCCAGAGTGCCTGGCATACATTTGGTGCTTAATAAATTAAATCGGAGCGAATTGCTTGGTTAAGATTCCTTTTGGTCTTCCGTTCAGTTCTCTTCTGTGCATTAAAAAAATCCTTTGGGGCATCTAGGGGGTCCAGTGAGTAGAGCACCAGTCCTGGAGTCAAGAGGACCTGAGTTCAAATGTGGCCTCAGACACTTGACACACTTACTAGCTGTGTGACCTTGGGCAAGTCATTTAACCCCAATTGCCCTGCTTTCCCCCCTCCAAAAAAAAAATCCTTCCATGAGCCTCTTAACTTCCTTTCTTCCTTTTTGAACAACCCTATTCCTAGCACATCCCCCTTTCCAACTTCTTCCTGCTCGTTGAAGAAACAAAGAAGAACAAAGTCTTTGTAACAAATATGTGGTCAAACCTGTAAGAGATGGGGGAAAGGGTTTTGTTTCCACAGAGTTGAAGGTGACCTTCTCCCCCTTCCCCACCCCAGGTTTAGCAGAAACCAGGCCTCAGGTCCCTCACGTGAAAGGTCAGAGGCTTGTATGCATGATTATGAGCCATTTGAGAAGGGCATGACGTAGGCAGTCAGGAGGTTGTATCTAGCCAATGAAGAGCCTGGCAGGAGATTCAAAGTAAGGGTCTGTAAAAGGACTGCTGTCCATATGAGTCCTTTGTGCTTTCTCCTGTACGCCATTCAGGGAATGTACCCATTTATTCAGGAGGAATAAATGTACATTATAATTAAAACGTTCCTGGCTTCCCAACGAGTCTTGTTTATTTGTACACAATGTAAGTATGTTTCTAACAAGCCTAACAAATTCCCTACTTCTGATAGTACAGTTAACCTGGAAAGTAGAATATATGCAAGGGGAGACAAATAAAATAAGACTTGAAAGATAGATTGTAGACAAATTTTAGAAGGCCTAAATGGTAGATTAAAAATGTGCATTTTATTTTGTGGGCAATGAGGAGTAACTAAAGGTTTTTGAATAAAGGATGAACATGGCTAGATCCACACATTCAGAAGATCATTTGGCAGGCATATATAAAGGATGGACCAGAAAAGAGAGAGCCTCAATGTAGGGAGGCCAGTTATTGCAATAGTTCAAGTGAGATATGACAGCCTGAATAAGGATTGAGGCTGAGTGGATTCAGAGGAAGGAACAGTTGAGAGAATTCTTGCTAAGGAACTATAGATATCTCTTGGCAAGTGATTAGATGGAGTGAGAGTGAGGAGAAGAATAGTTATACCAACAATAGAAATAAAGAAGTTGGGGAAGGGACAGGTTTTGTTGGAAAGAAGAAATCAGTTTGGGATATATTGATTTTGAGGTGCTGAAAAGACTTCTAGGTGGAGTTATCCAGAAGGTTGATGGGAGAAAGAAGCCTAAAAAAAAAAAAAAAAAAAAAAGAAAAGAAAAAGAAAGAAGCCTCAAACTCAAAGAAGAAGTGGCATTAGGTTTTACAGTTTTGGAAGTCATCTGCCCAGAAATGATCATTGAGGCCATGAGAGTAGATGGGGTTATCATGAGGGTTAAGGTAGGGAGATAAGAGAAGAATGAGGATCACTTCTTGAGGAACATTGTTAGTGATATTCCTACTACTAAATAACCAATTATTAAGTACTTATTGGGAGCCAGACACTGTATTAGCTGGTAATATAGAGACAAAAGCCAAGGAGTCCCTGTTCTTAAAGAGCTCACATTCTAAGGAGAAGCTTATTATGGATATGATCTTCTTTTACACAGAAATGTAAAAGCGTCTCCTACTCTCATATGACTCACAAGAGTCTCATGATTTTGAGACCTTTTACAATAGTGTATCTAGACAGATTGTAACTCAACAGCTCACGCTTTCATAAATCTTTCTTGGAAAACAGAGCACAAATGAATTGAGCATACAGAATTAAAATATTTGTTGTTCATATTGAGGAAAAGTTTAGTTCACAGACTGGTATGCAAATCATTGTTTAATCAAGATAAGAATTAGTTCAGATAACTTCTTTGCACTAAGAATTTACCTTTAACAGCTTCTAACAGTAAATCATACACACCACAGTCAGAAAAGAGATATACACACACATACACATGCATGTGTGTGTGTTAAAGGCACATTAACAGCTTCTAATAGTATACACACACAAAGGGAAGTTAACTGGGCTAACGTTCAGGAAAGGGGAAAAGAAATACACACACCCAACGTTGGTGACAGAAATGAAGATAACTTTCTGGGAAAGTACCTCAAGAAAGAAGATAGATTAAGAAAGATTTATTTCTCAGGGTCCTATTGCATATTTTTATTTTTTTTGCTGGGGTGTGCTCCTGCTAAGGCAGAAAAAGAGAGGGTTTCTGAACCTTTGAGCCCTCAGAAGAAGTGAGAGTTTTGAAAAAAAAAAAAAGAGGAGTGTGTGTGTGTGTGTGTGTGTGTGTGTGTGTGTGTTAGCGTTAGGATGGGGTCATATATGTGTGTGGTTCTGTATTTTATACTCAAACCCAAAAGACAGAAACAATTTTAAAATGTATATACAGTAGAGCCTCAGTTTATGAATTTAATTCATTCCAAGATTCTGTTTGTCATGCGATTTGTTTGTATTGCAAAGTGAATTTTCCCATAGGAAATAATGTAAAGTCAGATGATCGGTACCACATCCCCAAAAATACCCATATAAAAATAATTATTTATAATTTTAAGTAAGTTTTTTTGTCCCTAATGCACCTGAAATACAATAGAAATGATTAGTACACAATATGAACCGAAAAATAAAACAAACTTACCTGCTCTTTACCTTTGACAAAAGTCGTGGCTGGCATGAGGGAGACAAGAGGGAGGAGGAGGAAGAAGGGTTATTGCTTGGAAGGAGAATCTCCTTCCATGAGAATATTGGGGATTTCAACATCGGGAGTGTTCTTTCTTATGCTACTTTCACTAAAAGTAGGACTAACACTATTGCCTTCACTTATTTTTCATTTTTTAGAATCACTTTCGTGTTTTGACTCATTGGTTTTTTTCTTTTTTTTTCTTTAAGTTCGCTTCTGGCTAGAAATCTATCTAACACACTGGTTTTTGACATTTTTTCGGAAGGTCACAGAAATGTGACTTGCATTATCGTTAAAAATATTCGTGGCTCTCATTGCTACAGCCTTATTTGGGTGATAATTTTCAACAAAATTTTGCACTTCTCCCCACATCTGATAAACCTTCCTAATCTCACTTGGCATGAGGGATTCCTCTGACCTCTCAACCTCCTCCTGAGATGAGATATCCTCCACAACCTCTGATGTTTGTACTGCGAATTTTTGTTTGTTGTGCAAGACAAATTTTGTGAAAAATTTTTCCTTGCCCAGAGAAGCATATGTAAACCAGGTTACTCATAAGCTGAGGTTCTACTGTATATGCATACATATGTATATATGTATACATATAATTGCCCATTTTCAAATAAGAACAGCAAAAACAGGGAGGGAGATACATACATATTAGCTGCCACTAGTAGTGGTAATAGCAGTAGTAGTAACATGAAATTACTCTTACAAAAAAAACCAGAAAGTGTCTAATCAAAAACAACATAAATTTTCGGCCTGCCTCTACTCTTCACTGTGCACATTTATCAGATTGTAGAATACAGGGACATCCCTTTCACTTTTAGTTTCCTATAGTAGGCATGTATATAGAAATGTCTTTTGTCCTAGTATCCCTTTCTATCTCAGTTTGTCCGGCCTCACAGACACTTGTTTCTTCTCTGCATAGATAAGTTAGAAAGCTACATAAAACACCACAGAGTACTCTGATATCTTCTTTAAGGGCCATCCACAGGAAACTACTGTGGAATTTGGGGGACGGCAGATGACGAACACTTGGAGGGACATCCTAAAGATTGTGCTCTTCTAGGTTTTGAACCAGGAATTATAGACTGACCTGGCAATTTTTCTGGGCCCTGTTTATTTTGCAGATGCACAGAATTTTAATCTTGGAAGGGACCATTCAGTCTGACCCACACATGAAAAAGAACCTATGACATATTCGACATATGGTCAGCCACCCTTTTCTTAAAAAGGGAGAGCCCAGAGGTAGTGCATTTCATTTTTAGACAGTTCTCATTCTTAGGAAGTTTTTCCTTTGCCCCAACCCTAAATCTGCCTTTTTTCAACTTCTAGTCATTACTCTTAAGTTTGACCTCTGAGGCCAGTTAGTCAGAAAGTTGGTGACTTAGTCAACAAGCATTTATTAAGCAATTACTTTATGCTAGGCATGGACCTAAGCTGGAAATACAAATACAAGCAAAAAGAAACATAGTTCCTGCCCTCAAGGAGATTACATTCTAATGGAGGTTGTTGTTGTTCAGTCCTATCCAACTCTTCGTGACCCCATTTGGGGTTTTCTTGGTAAAGGTACTGGAGTAGTTTGGAATTTCCTTCTCCAACTCATTTTACAGATGAAGAAACTGAGGCAAACAGGGTTAAATGACTCGTCCAGGGTCACACAGCTAGTAATTGTCTGAAGTCGGATTTGAACTCTGATGTTCCTGACTCTAGGCCCGGAGATCTATCCACTGTACTGCATAGCTGCCCTCTAGTGGAGAAATACTATACATAAAAGTAAACTGAAAATTGTGCGTGTGTTGGGAAGAGTAGTGGATGAAGAAATCTGGAGTGCAGTGTTGGCAAAATGACGAGATAGCTGGCCTGGGTACCCTCCTTATATGGAGGTTCTAGAGGGAGCCATCGAATCAGAGGGAGGAGTTTGCCGGGGCAGAGGGTACTTTCCAGATGTGAATTCCAGGGCTGGAGTGAGCTTTCTGGGGCATGGTGGGGAAACCCAGACAGAGTGCAGCCTGGTGCTTCTTCCACATGATAGCACTTCAAGACCTGAACACAGCCATCAGGTCCCTCCAAGTGGTTTTTATTTTTGTTTTTGTTTTCCTTGACTAAACTAAGTTTATCTCTAGTTCTTTTAAGGGCAGCTAGGTGGCACAGTGGATAGAATACTGGGCTTGGATTCAGGAAGGCTCATCTTCATATGAGTTCAAATCCAGCCTTACATATTTACTTGCTATGTGACCCTGGGCAAGTCAACTTAACCCTGTTTTCCTCCATTCCTCATCTGTAACAGAAAAGAAAATGGCAAACCCACTCTAGCATCTTTACAAAAAACCAAAACAAACAAAAAACCCATTAGGGTCATGAAGAGTCCAACACCACTGAATAACAATTTCTTTTATTGGATTCTCATTTGAAAATGAACTTAAAGCCCTTTATGATCCTGGATGTTCTTCTTTATAAACCTTTTGCTTATTAATATCTTTCTTCAAATGTGGCTCCTGAACTGAGCACAATACTCCAGAAGAGATCTGATCAGACTACAGCATTATCACCTCCTCAATCCTACATGCTATGCCTCTCGATGTATCCTAAAGTCACTTTAGCTCTCTTGGCTGTCAAACATAGTTTTAATCCTGGGTTAAGTTTACTTCCAGAATGATCAATTCATGTAATATGTCCTCCTGCTAGTGAAGGACCTCTGGTCAAGTAGTTTGAGGGGTTGCTCCCCAAATGAGGGAAAACAATGAGGTATTCCGAAAAGTCCACTGCCTTTATAGGGCCACTTCAACAAGTCCTCCCACTTACATTTAAATGGGACAGATTCAATATTCAGATATGACATATAGGATCTTTGTCATGGCTTTAGTATGTCTTTCATAAGGACTCCTGTAAGTGGCCAGACTTAGAAAGGAGGAGGATAACGAACCAGTCAAGGAGTCTGAGCAGTGGTCAGACAGAGGAGAGAGAAGCATTGTGGAAGTCAGGGGAAGGGAGATTATTATGGGATCAGGATTCTAGGCCTGTTTTATTTGGTTGTACTTCTAGGGAACTTGACATTACTGCAAAGGCAAATGAGTAGGCTAGATATGCCAAACCTGAAAAACCATGGGACATTGCTTCTGCCATGGGAAAGCACCCGTGTTCAAATGTTACTCGTTCCTGGAATGTTCCAGTCTCAACTCAGTCACTGTGCCCTCTTAAGTAAACTCTGTATGCTCTTGTTGAGTCTCTAAACTTTGCATGCCTTCATTTATTTTGTCAAATGTTTCATTTGGTTTCTTTTTGTAGTTCTTTCTTAAAAGAATATAAAGCTATTTATCCCTGAGCACTTTTGGAGAGAAACTTCTTCCCACCACTAAGTCTATGTGTCTGTGTTTGAAATGGTTCCTGTCTTATTGCTGTGAATAATAAAGAATGTCTTAGTTCAACAAGAAAATGTGGAGCACTGAATCAACTCTTCAATAGTAGGAAAGAGAAGGGTCAATAGTGCTACGGAAAGGTTAGGTGGGATAAGAATTGGAAAACACACACACACACGCAGTGCAAATCTCAGGTCATGGAAGCCTTGGAGAGAGAAGTTTCATTCAATGCAGTGGTGGGAGCTGAAGCCAGATTTTAGAGGTTCATGAGATGGCTGAAGTAGAGGAAAGATTGTTTCTGGAAATTCAACAGTGAGATGAAGAAAGAAATAGGGTGATAACTTGAAGCGTAGTAGATCAAGGGAAGAATTTTTTGTTTGTTTTTTTAATAGTGGAACCTAAACCTATTTGTAGGCAAAAGTCAAGGGTCAGTAGAGAGGGACTGAAAAAGAGGGAAGGATTGATGTGCAAAGTCAGTGAAAACATAGGGGAGATCAAAGAATTACAAACCTAGAGGTTCTTACCTTTTTTTTTTTTTGCATCCTGGACTCCTTTGGCAATCTAGTGAAGGCCCCTTCACAGAATGACTTTAAATGCATAGAATTATAAAGGAAACCAATTGTATTGAAACATATTTATATTAATAAAGATAAACAAATAAATATTTATATTTATATAAATATAACAATTTATCTTTATATTTATATAGTTCATGGCTAAGAGCCTCTGACTAGTCCAACCCCCTAATTTTACACATTAGGAAACCAAGGACCAGAAGGGTGAACTGATTTATGCAAAGTCACACATGTAGGATATAGTGGAGCCAAGAGTAGGGCCCGAGACTTCTGAATCCAAATCTAGCTTTAACAACTTCTGATAGTAAATCAGACACACCACAGTTTCCATTGCAGTATACTGGATTCAAAGACACAAGCATTACCTTGGCGATAAAGAGAGCCACCTCATTTTCTGAGACTAAGAAGGTTGGAAGTATGGAGGTGAGAATAAAAATAAATAAAACATACAATACAACATAGATAATGCTAATTTATGTGTTTTCCAAGTCAATATGAGTTTGATACCGCTGAACTAGATGACATCTAAGACTATAAACTGCAGAGAAAATGCCAATCTGCAGAGGAAGAGAATTGAGTGAGCTCATGTTTAGTGTCCTCTATTTTCTTGGTAAAATACTGTAGGAATTCAGGTAATCTGGTGAGATAGAGTGGAACAAGGATAGAGTTGGGGGCTTGAGGAAGAAAGAGGAGGTTTGGAACAGCTTCTGTGAGAAGTATGTCAGAGATTAAATCAAGGATTGCTGAGCAGTGATGAGAATCTGTTTGAGGTTAAATAGCATGAACTTGTACTGGGACCAAATGAAAGTAGTTTTGTGAATTTCTCCAGTGTTTCTGTGATACAGAACTAGGAGTGGAAAAAGCAGATAGTGGAGGGAGGTGATCTAGAATTAGAGATTGGAGGAGAAGGAGTAATATGAGGACCTGGGGGCAAGGGATTCAAGGGTAGGAGACAGTGTATTGTTGAAGTAGGTTGTGTTGCTGTTGTGCTTGTCCTTCGTTCTCGAAGAGGACCATGAGTGACATCAGGAAAATGATGATATGACTTGCACTTGACTTTGATTTGAGTGAGGGAGGGCTGTGCAAGGTCACCAGCCTCACTTTCTCCTCCAGAGCCATCTGGGTCCAGTGGCCTGATATTCCCCAAGATGACTGGAGATGGCCCAGGATGCATTGGGAGACCTGTTGAAATAGCCAACTATAAGCTAAAAATGTAAAAGGAGGGAAGAAAATTAGAAAGCTGATGGATCAGGAGAATAGGAGGGATCAAGAGACCTGAGGTAACTGAAGTTAAGGGACAATGTCGGGGAGTTGTGGTTAGATGAAGGAATTTCAGAGTTCTGGATTCTGGCTATAGGTTACTTGAGAATATTAATGCCAGCAAAGCCATCCTTGTGTATGGCAGAGATTCGGAGGGGTTGTAGGTCATCAGAATTTAGGAGGTTCACTGATTGGGAAGCCAGGGTGCTAGAGATGTCAACATACACACTGCAGCCCCTGAAGATAAAGACAGGGGCCAGACTGAAGAGGAAGACTATGAGCCAGGTACTGAACTCCTTGGAAAAGGAGGAAGAACAACATGACCAGAAATCTGGCAGAGAACTACTCCTGTGATCTGGGTACAGTGATCAATCTGGATGAAGTGAACCTCAGAGGAAGGAAGATTGCTGAGTTATGGTGGAAAGATCTGGAAAGAGCAGTGAGGAGCAAGCTGCTATCCTATTTCTCTTCCTAACCCAGTGTTTTTTAGGCTTGAAAGAAGGTGAATCTGGTACCGAAGAGGGTTGCCAGGGAGGGAGGGTCTTCTGGGGGAGCCATTTTCCATGAATGCAGGCAGATGGAAGGGGAATGAGAAGTTTAACTGAAGGGCAGTTTGCCACAAGTGGAGTGGGGTTTTAGAAGACACAATGGAAGGGTAGGGCTGAGATGGATATGGATGAGGGAATAGGGACCAGTAAGGGTCTGGGGGAGGAATTTTTGCCTAGGCTGT
Organism: Trichosurus vulpecula; assembly: GCF_011100635.1. NCBI lineage: Eukaryota > Metazoa > Chordata > Mammalia > Diprotodontia > Phalangeridae > Trichosurus > Trichosurus vulpecula. Next base: position 184,193,493 of record NC_050579.1, read on the forward strand.
TTTCACCTATGAATCACAGAGGTTCAAAAAGAGAAGGGGGAGAGAACATGCTAGCTAGCCAAGGAAGAGTAGATCATCATATGCTTCTCAGTAAGCAACAGCCCCAAGGCCTCCACGTAGGATGTTATTTTGATTTTTTGTTTAGGAGGAGGAGGAGATGAAAGTAATTTGGAGGGTGTGAGGGAAGGAGGAGGCTCTGGTCCTGGATCTGTCACAACCCTACAGCTTTATCTCATACTATTCTCTTCCAGGTACTCTAAGCTCCTGCCAAACCCATAGTCCCAGTACACGTCCCACATACACATCCCACATACACATCCTTCGATTTTCTGATTCGTACATCTTTTTCAAATAGTTTCCTATGCCTAGAATCCTTTTTACTTCCTTATTGTCTTCCTTCTCTTAACCAGGTTTGCACTCCTTTTGAAAATCTATTCACTCTTTAAATATCACCTCCTCTATTCAGCTTTCTTGATACCCCCAACAATGGAGGGAATCACCTCATTTAGCAGTTCTCCTGTCTTTAATGTACTTAACATTAATTATTTTTCATTATTCAATTTCATTAAATATGTATTTATGGAACACCGACTACGTACAAAACCTTGTGGTAAGCCCTAAAGATATAGAGAGAAAAAGGAAGAAGATCCTCTGCCGTAAATCAACTTACATTCTTTGCAGGAATGGGAAAGTACTAAATGCAAGAGTAGAGGAAATCAGGAAAGGCCTTCTGCAGAGGGTGGCACCTAAAACGGAACCATGAAGGCAAATCCCGAGAGATGAAGATGAAGAGGACGCGCATTCCAAGCAGGACAGGCAACCTGGGCAAAGGAATGGATATAGGAAACATAGATTTTACAAGGAAGAGTAACGTGAAGTAAGTCTGGATAGGTATATTGGAGCCAGACTGTAAATGGGCATGACGTGCCTTGTGAAGAGTTTCTGAGACAAAATAAAGAACAGCTTGTTAATAACAGAATGAGACTCCAGGAGGCACTGAAGATTTTCAAGCAGGAGAATGATGCAGTCAGACCTATGCATTAGGAAAATTATTTTGTCAGCCGTGTGGTGGATGGAATGGACAGCAGAGAGGATGGAAGTAAGGAAAACAGTTAGGAATCACCGAGGTGGCACAGTGCATGAAATGGTAGACCTGTTGTCTGGAAGGCCTGAGTTTACATCTGGCTGTGTGACTCTAGGAAAGTCATTTAACCAAGGCTGCCTCAGTTTCTTCATCTGTAAAATAGAGATAATAATACCACCTACTTTTTGGGGTTGTTGTGAGGTTCAATGAAACACTTATAAAGCACTTTGCAAACCTTAAATCACTATATTAATGTTAGCTATTACTACTATCATATTTTAGCTGGAAGATGGCAGGGGCCATGGTATAATGGAAAGTGGGCCAGATTTGGAGTTAGAGGGAGGACCTGGGCTAAAATTCCATATCTTCTAATTACTACCTGTGTAATTTTGAACAAGTCACTTTAATCTCTCTAGTCTCCAGTTCAGCATCTGTAAAACGAGGAAGTTGGATGCGCTGGTTTCTAACATTCCTTCCAGGTCTAAATCCATGATTTTATGAATGTATATGTTACCTAATATTTATCACTCTCATGCAAATGCAGTGCCCATATTGAGGTAGGCACTTAAATATACAATAGAATTAAATAGTAGGCACAATAGGCACTTAAACACATATATGGAGTTAAATTAAATCATCCTTCAGTGAATCTGTGATCCTGTTATACAGATAGGTCCAGTAGCACAATTCAAACCTACCCATTCCTCCTGCTCTATAGTATTTCCACCATGGGTCTTTTTCTAGGCATTTTTGACATTCAATGGATAACAATGGCACACGCAGTTACGTTAGCAAAACTTCTTTTATTAATCCATGTTAGAAACATCTTGTTGATCTTATAACTTTTAGCTTTGGCTATAGTATATCTTGTCAGACTCTATCCGATAACCCATACTTCTTTCTTTGAAAACAGAAACGCATCTTTGTTAAGCACACAATTAAAATACTAAAGAGGCAGTCTTGACACAGTATATAGAGAGTTAATCCTGGAGGCAGAGTAACATGGGTTCAAATTCTGCCTCTGGCTGTCACCTATGATATACTATATAAATTTCAGTGCTCCAGGTCAGAGGAATCAAACCTGGGGCCCTTGGGCAGCTTGGGTCAGCAAAACCCCCAAGTGCTGCTGGAATGAGATTCAAATGTAATTGGGAAATGTTTAACAAAATAAATTAAAATATAACACAACAGAGACAATGTTAATTTATGGTTTTCTAAGTCATTATGAGTTTGACACCACTAGACCAGAAGAAGCGTAAGTCTATAAAGTGGAAAGAAGGTGCCAACCTGCATTGGCAAAGGGAATTTCCTCATCTGATATTTCCCCCACATCATCAAAATAACAGGTTTAGTCCCTTTCTCCTATTAGTCATATTGGGAAAATTTGGACTCACAACGCAAATCATTGCTAATCAAAATAATAATTAGCTCAATCAAACACTTACTTTGCATTAGGAGCTCAGCTTTAATAACTTCAAACAGTCAATCATACATCCCACAGTCAGGCAGAGAAGAGACATGCGTAGAAAGAAGGGAGACAAATAAGGCTGGGTTTATGAGGGGTAGAAAACACACACACACTCGGTGGGGAAGAGATGTGGTAAGTAGAAGTGAAAATGCCTCAGGGAAGATGATGGTCTTCAGTGCTGTTGGATTCTTAGTAACCCCATTTGGGACTTTCTTGGCAAATATACTGAAGTGGTTTGCCATTTCCTTCTCCAGCTCCTTTTTACAAATGAGGAAATCAAGGCACACAGGATTAAGTGACTTGCCCAGAGTCACACAGCTAGTAAGTGTCTGAAGCCAGATTTGAACTAAGGTCTTCCTGACTCCAGGCCAGTGCTCTATGCACTGTGCCACCTAGTTCCCCTCAGGGAAGACAGGGCAGAGCAGTAAAGACACTTCCCCAGATACTATTGAACTTTCTTCTTGGGGTATGTGTTGGGTTTGTCAGGTAGAAAGTAGAAGTGTTTCTGAGCTTCTTAGCCCTCTTTAGAAAATGAAAGACAGCAAACAGTAACAAGCAATGTTGTACGATGATCAATTGTGAATGGCTTAGCCATCCTCAGCAATACAATGATCCAAGACAATTCCAAACAACTGATGATGAAAAATGCTATCCATCTTCAGAGAAGGAACTCATGGAGTCTGAATGTGGACTGAAGCGTACTTTTAAAACTTTTATTATTATTCTTTTTTTTTCTTTCATTCTTTTTTCTTTTATTATTCTATTTTCTTTTGGTCTGTGTTTTCTTTTGCAATATGGCTAATATGGTAATGTTTTGCATGACTGAGCATGTATAATCTATATCAAATTACTTGCCTTCTAAAGGAAGGGGGAGGGGAGGGAGAGGGGGAGAGAATAAGGATCTCAAAATGGTTTTTTTTTAAAAAGAATGTAAAAAATTTTGTTTACATGTAATTGAGAAAGAATAAAAATTAAATGTTAAGAAAAAGAAGATGAAATACCCCAGAACAAAGAGTAGAGATTCAAGTGTCTTCTGAGCCCCTCTCTAAGCAAAAGAGGAAAAAAAAAACCCTCACACAGATAAAATTTTCCTTCCTGAAAGAAGCAGTAGTTGCAACTAGAAAAGCCAGAGGAGCCAAAACAAAGCAACAGCAAAAACAAACCTGCTCTGCCTCTTTTCTTCTGTATGGTGTGTGTGTGTGTGTGTGTGTGTGTGTGTGTGTATTTCAAACTGTAGAATATAGTGATATCTTTGTCACCCCTTGCTTTCTCATAGTAGTGATGCCTATAGAAGTGTTCTTTGTTCTTGCTTATCTTGTTCTTGTTGGGTCTGCCTGGCTTTGCAAATATTCGTTACTTCTCTGCATGTCCCAGTTAGATAGCTGTACAAAAGATCATTTGAGGGGAAGTACTTTGGTATCTTCAAGAACCATCCTAATTTACTGTGGAACTCAGTGAGGGAGAAGAACACCTGTGGGGCTCTTGCTGAAGATCTTGTTCTGCCAAGTTTTTGGTCTAGGAATTAGTGCCTGGGAAAGATTGTACTTGCATAGTTTTTCTGTGATGGTTTTTTTTAATGCTTTAATTCTGGAAAAGGTTTGGTTTCAGAGTTTTCAATTCATACAATATATCTTCATACTAACAAAAGAGATATAATAGTGAGGCCTGTGGACAGCCAATGTTGGGGAGGGACTGTTTCTTTCAAAAGAAAGAAAAAAAAGAAGCCTTTAGACCAGGCACTATTTTCATAGGGCCCGTTCTCTAATCTTTCCCAATTTTCTCATATGTTCACCTGGAACAGATCCAGTATTGAGGATGTCAGAGCTCATATCCTGGACTCAGTAGGTTTTTCAAAAGCCTGTCAATTGGGCAATGGCTGAACAAGCTGTGATATCTGATTGTGATGGACTACTACTGTGCTATGAGAAATGTTGAGCCCAATGATTTTAGAAAAAACATGGAAGGACTTGTACAAAATAATGAAGAGCGAAATGAGCAGAACCAAGAGAACATTGTATATAGCAACAACAATATTGTTTTGAGAATGACTTTGAGTGAATAAGTTATTTTGTCTATTATAAATACCCAAATTAACTACAAAGGATATATGAAGAAAGACATTATCTTCATCCAGAAAAAGAACTGATAAATAGAAGTATGTATAGAATGATTTTACATATATACACACCTATTTGTGTCTAGGGTGGGGGGTGAGGGACAAAAAAAGGAAAAAATAGAAAAAGAAAGAAATTTATGTGACAATTTTGTTCTAAAATTGAAAGGAATGGCAAGTTGTGCATACAGGATTTGAAGTTTCACGTAAAATTATCTTTCTTATTGTATTATGTTATGGAAATGCTTGTTTTATTCCACAAATTAAAAATAAAATAAAAAGTTCTCCAGTATATAGCAGGCTAATATTCATCCACTGGATGTCCCTCCAAATAGCAGCAATGTGACCCCATCTCCTTTTTTAATTGCCTGAGCTGATGAAACTGCTCTCTCTAAAATAGCACAATCATGATAAACACGGTACCTTTCAGTCTTTATAGTTATTGATCTTGATAAGACTAGGCTCAGTTCTGTGACTGGCACACAAAGTGTCAGCTAAAAAGATTGCCTAAGCTTTAAAGGGAGAGTAGGAGACACCTTTAAGAAAAGAACCTTCATCTTCGGCAGTAAGAAGGATGGAGGTCCATATTCAACAATTCTTGGTAATAAGAGGGTGCAGTGATAGGTGATAATAGAGTTAGGAAAGGGCTATTTGTAATGGCTACATTAAACCCACAGGAAGAGATAGAAAGAGAAATTCCACTTAAAATAACTACAGAATGTTTAAAATTTTGTAGAGTCTATCTTCAAAGACACACATATATTATATCAATGCAACATTCTTTACAAAAATAAAAGTAGACAAATATTGGGAGAAATATTAATTCCTTATGGATAGACTGAACCAACATAATAAAAATGATAATACTATCTAAATTAGTTTACTTATTCACTACCGTATCAATCAAATTACAAAAGGATTACTCAGAACTAGAAAAAATAGTAACAAAATTCATCTGGAGGAAGGAAAAAGTTTAGAAACTCAAGGGAAATAACAAAAAAAAAGTGAGAAGAAAGGGAGCCTGCCGTATCAAATCTCAAACAATACTACAAAGCAGTAATAATAAAAATTATTTGGTGCCAGTTCAAAAAATAGAGAATTTAATCAGTGGAAGAAATTAGGTATACAACACACAGAAGTGAATGAATACGGAAGCTTAAGGGTCGATAACCTCAAAGACCCCAGTTACCAGCATAAGGATTAATTATTTGACAAAAAGTATTGGAGAAATGGGAAAATAGTCTGCAGAAACCAAGTATAGACCAACACCTCCCATTACATATCAAAATTAGCACCAAATAAATATGCAACTTAGACACAAAGGGTGACATCATAAATAATTTAGAGGAACCAGGAAGACATTACATTTTAGATATATGGATAAGGGAAGAACTTATGACCAAACAAGGTATAGAGAGGATCACAGAAAATAAAATGAACAATTTTGATTGTGTAAACTTAAAAAGGTTTTGCACAGACAAAACAATTGCAGCTAAAATTAGAAGGAAAACAGGCAACTGGGAAAAAAATTTTTGCAGCAAGTACTTCTGATAAAGGTCTCATTTCCAAGATTTGCAAGGAAATAATTCAAACTCATAAGACTAAAAGCAATTCCCTAACTAATAAAAAGAAAAGGTCAAAGGATAAGAACAGGCAGTTTTCATAGAAGGAAATGTAACCTATGAACATCCAAATTAAAAATTCTCTAGAAGCAGTGATAATAATAGAAATGTAAATTAAAACAATTCTGAAGTTCTGTCTCACACATATCAGATTGGCAAAATTGACAAAATAGGAAAATAACACATGTTGGAGAGGCTGCAGGAAAACAGACACAGTAAAGCCCTGTCAGTGGAGGGCTAGCCACTTTGGAAAGCAATTTGTTTTTTGTTTGTCTATTTGTTTTTTGGAGGGGGGAAGGGAGGGCAATTGGGGTTAAGTGACTTGCCTAAGGTCACACAGCTAGTAAATGTGTCAAGTGTCTGAGGTCAAATTTGAACTCAGGTCCTCCTGACTCCAGGGCTGGTGCTGTACTCACTGCACCACCTAGCAGCCCCAGGAAAACAATTTGGAACTCAAGAGTTACTAAACAGTGTATACCCTTTGACTTATGGACAGTGCTACTAGGTTTATACCCAAAAGAGATCCAACGAAAAGGAAAAGGACCCATACATACAAAAATATTTATAGCAACTTTTTTTTTGTGGTGGCAAAGAACTGGAAACTAAAGGGGAATAGATGAAGCAACTGTAATATATGAATGTAATAGAATACTATTGTGCTGTCAGAAATGACAAAAGGGAAGGTTTCAAAGAAAACTGAGAAGAATTGCATGAATTGACAAAAAGTGAATAGAACCAGGAGAAGAATACATATAATAATATTTTAAACAAACAGCTTTGAAAGACTTAAACACTTTGATCAGTGCATTGACTAACTAAGATTCCAGGAGAATGGTATTGCTACCTACTAAGAAGTGATAGACCCAAAGGGCAGAATGAGACATATAGTTTTGGACATGACCACTGTGGGAATCTGTTTTGCTTGATTATACATATTTGTCAAATGGGTTTTTTCTTTTTTCTTTTTTCTTTTCTTCTTTCAATGGGGAGATGTCATGGGAGAGAGAGTATTTAATTTAAAAATATAGTGGATGTATAAATATGAACCATTTGGGCTTATATACTGGTCACTTTCTACTGATTGTTTTCCATGATAATTTAACAATTATTCAGAGGGGAAATAGAGCTTGCTATATTTCCCCCTTCACTCATTTTTTGACTGCTTTACTGCTCTTTATGTTTTTGAATCTAATTATGTTCTCTTCCTTTCTGACTATAAGATGGACACATAAAAATGTCCAGATAATAGCTACTTGAGTGATTAATATGTGATCTCACTGATATGGCTATTCCCTTCAGTGATGCAGATCAAACCATCAGTGCCCTTTTCCTTATCTTTCCATAAATCCTCTACTCAGAAAAGCTTTGATAAAAACAAGTGATTGTATGATGCTACAGTTAATTGTTGAAATATTTAATTAGATGCTAGAGTTCTGTTAAGAAATCCTGGTATTCTGGGAACACTCAAAATATTGGACTGTTGATAAACCAACCCATGCAAAGTAGTTGAAAAATTAGACAATTTGTTAGTCTACAAACTAGCACTGTGACTTTGGGCAGGTTGCTTAACCTCTCTAGGTCGTCTTTTCTTCTCACTAATTTTGTTTGTTTTAGCCTTAGTTTAGGGGGCAGCGTTTCCTCATCTGGGTGTTCCCTGTACCAATGAAATCCCAGGTCCAGTGAGAGCCCTTATCCCTTACTGTAATAGGAATACAAATATTACACTTGATGGCAGTGGGCTACAAAAGGCTCATATATAGAGTTCTGACATTTGAGTAATGACTGTTTAAATCAACTTTTGGACTTGTCTATAGATGCCATGCATTAACATTAACACTTAACATACCTCTTGTTTGACATTTCCTTTTGAAAAACATTCTTAAAAGGTTGTCATAGATTTAAAATTTTAAGAGCAGACTGTGTTCAGTAACATAATTCTTGGTTTTTAAACATGATTTTCCATGGTGATGACTTGTGTTGAAATTTTAAAGTTACTCTTATCCTTCAAAAGAGGACTTGGTGTCTTTTCTTAAAATGAACCATTTTACAGAGCACAGCTTGAACTAGAAACAAATCCATTGGAAAAGAAGTAGGTCACTGCCTGTATATTTCCGGTATGAGTTAACAAACCCCAGAATCGAAACTGCACAGCTTGCCCAAGATTCCTGGAATTTGCACAACACTCCAGAAATCCCTGACTTGCAACACTTTCCTCTAGAGAAACTACGTTTTGAGGGTTCCTGTTGAAATGCAGCATATGCTTGGTCTCTGCTACTCTTTCTCATTTTATTTTTCTTTGCTAGCGAACTACTTGGCTCAGTTCAAAAGTAGGAAAGGAAGGAGCACTTTTAATCAGGAAATAGTGAGAAGCTACTTAGTTTTGCTGACTTGGGAGGTTGAGTAAGAACTTGGCTGTCCATCTGCCTGCTCTTGTGTTAAGAAATGGCTTGGCATGTCTGCACTGTGACGTCAGCTCTCATTTAAATGCTTCAATGTCCTGGCTCCTGTGGACTTTGGAAAGTCCTAAAACCAGACACGACAATATTAGAATCAGTAAGGCGTGTCCTCTCAATGAGTTAAGACCTTTTGCTGGATTGTCTTGCAATTGCCCTTTATTGAAAGGAGTAGTTCTTGCTCATAACTAGGGAGCCTTTTGTTTTAGTTAATCTTTTCTCTTCAGGAATGCTTCTGTAAATTCTTTATTTTTTGGAGGCAACATCAATGAGGGCAGGGACCATAGTCCCTGCTGTATCTTGTGAGACAGTGTGGTGTAAGAGACCTGAATCTTGGAAGCACTGGGGTTGGAGGCAGCTCTAACGCCAGCACTTTCTTAGGTCAGGTTCTATTTGGGGACAAAATGAAGAACTGATAGTTTGCAAATAGGTTTGGGTAGTACACAAAAAGCTTACTTTGCCCTAACATTGAATAGTTTACATAAAGGTTACTTTTCCCTAACACAGCAAGGACAAGCAACCAGGATATAATGGCACTTAGGATCAGCTTTATTAGACATGCCTCCTTGGTCTCACAGAAATGCATCTAATCATCAGGTCATTAGGGCATGGCAATTCTCATGGTCTCAGGCACCCATGAAATCTGAGAAGCTTAGTATGATTGGGACTTTTAAATGCCCTTAGAAGACCAGGAAGATACATCACCTATTCCATTTTTGTCTTTTTTCCCTTTTTTTTTAGGGAAAGCTAATCCCCAAGGACATGACAGGGAAGGGTCTAGGCCTCTTCATATTGTTTTGGGGAGGGGGAAGAGGAAGAAACTATATTAGGGAAATTCTGGTCCTATCCCATTTGGCTTCCAGTTTTGCCTTGGATTCTTACTAGTGCTGTATGGGTCTGAGCACAAGACATCTCTGAGCCTCAGATTCCTTATCTAATATTAATAGTATTAATAATAATAACTAGCATTTATGTAGTGAGTACTATGTGCCAAGCACTCTGTTAAGCGCTTTAAAAATATTATTGTATTTGATCCTCCCAATAACCTTGGGAAGTAGGTGCTATATTATCTTCATTTTACAGCTAAGGAGCCTGAGACTTGTAGAGGTTATGTGACTTGTGCAGGGCCCATACCTAGCAAGTGTCTGAGACCAAATTTGAATTCAGGTCTCTCTGACGCCAGGCCCAGAGCTCTATGTACACTGTACTACCTTGCTATTAATAGCACCTACCTCACAGGGTTGTGAGGATAAAATGAAATAAAACATTGTGTTAATGTCAAGTCTTAATATGATATCATTCTTCTTATCTTTTTCAATGGAATTGAAGTAGAAATGATTCTAGGGCAAGTTGCTGAACTGCTATTATTCTTTTATATTTAATGTTCTGTAGACCGTTGTGCAGGTGGATCAAAATGATTGCTTTTTGTGATTTGTAACGTAAGCTCATCTTCAGTAGGTTCACTGAAAGTACATTTGAGAAAGCTGCAGTAGAAGAAAAGGTCTGGATGATAAGGATGATATGTACTTTATCCTATTCCCCTATGATTTTGACTTCGTCCTCTGTATCTCTGTATTTGGAAAGCTTTTCATTCTATGTAGTTTGAAGGTTATGAGTATGGTCACATCTAGTAAAAATGTTGTCCTTAAATTTTTATGGATCAATGTTATGTCCATGAGATTGTGAACAACAGTTATATTTATGATAATGATCCAGTTATTTTATTGCTTATTTGTTGAATGAATTCTCAAGGATATTTTGGGATCTATGCTTGTAAATGTGGTGATTTGTCAATATTTAACTTGTGAAGGTGTGTAATTGTCTCTTTCTGGGCAATCAGTAGGTGCTAACTTTTGCAACCTGCTTTGATATATTACACAGTTTTTTTTCACTTCATAATTTCATTTCCTTTCATAATATGTGTTGATCAATAAGTCTGAGCTCCTTAAAAATGATCTGGTAGCAAAAATGCAGTCATAAAAGTATTTCTGTAAACAAATCAGTACGACTCAATCATTTGGTTTTTTTTTTTGTCAATTTTGTCAACCTATTTTTGGTTGAGTTCATATAGATGTCATCCAGGTAGAGTCTCTTGATTCCACTCTGAGATTTTAATGTTTCATAGGCTTGCTTTGGAGGTAAAACCGCCTCAAGTTACATTTGTCATATTCAGTGGTGTATATCCATCCTAATGTCTCTTTATTCCAGAAGTACTTACATAAGTTTTAAATCTGTTTACCATGTGCTCTGAGAACATCAATCATCTTCTGCTTTTTTGGTGAGCAAGTGTTAATCTATCACAGCTTTGGGAGGATGGGCTCTATTTCCTTATCAGATTAGTTGATGATGATTATGGTGGTGGTGGTGATCTTGAATACTTTGGGTTAGTCTGGAAGAGATTATCAATTGTGATAAGGATGGGCAGGAACTCATGTTTGGGAGTGGAGGGAGTGTACTGTGTAAGGGCACTTGAATCCACAAGGTGAAGCAAAGGCATAAGTGGAATAGAATGTCAAAGATCAGGACCAAATAGTCTGTGAGTCAAGAGAAGTGAGGGCATTTCCTTCTTTCCTGGTTGCTATAACTATAAAGAGGCGACAGACTAATCAGTGATTAATAGAGCTATAACTAGCATGGGAATAGTAGGACTTTGCTCCAGGGTGTTAAACTCCTGAGAAGAAACAATTACCTGAGTACTGGATTCCTTATGTCTTGACTCACATCCTCCATGAAATATAACCCCACTCCTGCTTGTCCTCCAGGTTTCCATTGCTCTGTTTCCCCACTTTGGGGTCACCTAGCCTTTCTCTCAAGGTGAATGTATCCATTATTGGACTGTTCCTATTGCCTATCTCCTGAACTCCATCTCTACCCTCTGCCCCCTGACTGGGCTTCTTGCCTCTTGGTCAGATTCTCTTTAATACAATCCTGATTGATTGAATGATCAACCACAATTCCAGAGGACTCATGATGAGAGATGCTAACCACCTCCTGCTAGAGAGGTGATAGATTCAGGGCACAGATTGAGAGACACTGTTTTGGTTTGTTTTGGGTTTGGGGGTTTTTTTTGGCCATGGTAATGTGGAAATTTATTTTGCCTGACTATGTGTATTTATTACAATGGTTTTGTTTTTGTTTCTTTTTTTAATAGAGAGGGGAGGTGGGGGGAAGAGAAAAAATATTTTTATTAATTGAAAAAAATTAAATTAAATAAAAAAAAACAACTTGAAACTCCATTAAAAGTATTCTGATACCTCATCAAAATATGGTATTTAACCACAGAGTCTCAAAGTTAGAAGAGACTTCAGAGGTCATTTAGTTCAACTCAGTTTGAACCAGAACCCCCAACATCCTCAAAAAGTGTTCATCCAGTCTTTGCTTGAAGATTTTCAGTGAGGAGGAACCCACCACTGTCTGCCAAGATAGCCCATTTCACTTTGAGACAGCTTTTACTATTGTGAAGTTTTTCCTTAACTCAAGCCTAAATCCACAGCTCCCACCTATTGCTCTTTTCCTACGAGGCAAGTAGAACTAGACTAAGGCATCTATAATCCTGCCACCGTCACACAGTTGCTGAGTGACCCTGGGCAAATTACTTCAACTCCCTGAGCCACAATTTCCATACCTGCAAAATAAAGCAGTGTGGTACAATTGAGAGACCACTGGCTTTGCAGTCAGAGAACTGGTGATCAGCTCTCTGACCTTGGGTAAGTGACTCTTTCTCTGTTCCAAAATACTCTTAGTGACAACACTGGGTGGGGAGTGGAGAGGGTCTAGTCTCCTCCCAATCTGACTGGCTAAAGCCAGCTCTTTACTGATCTGCAGGAAGACACTAAGTCTCCCTGTAATAACTCTGGGAAAAGCAAGATGAATCCTAGCCCCTGGGTCCTGAAACTAAGAGGCTCAGTTTCTTTAGGGATATTTTGCACTCATAGATATGGAAATCTGTCTCTCAATAAGGTGGGTGGGGAAGTTCCTGAGTCTCCCACTCATCTGAGACTTTCTATGGTAGAGCTCCTCATATTTCCCTCAACAATTAAATTCACCAAGAGAACTGATGAGGGTCACATCAGATTACCAGCCTGAGTAGTTGTATGAATTGCTACTGGCTAGGGCTGGTTGATTGGGCTTTATGACTCTGCTTTCCCTCCCCTTCCTCCCTCCTTCCCTTGGCTACCTTCCAGCTCAGTGCCTGACAATCACCTCTCTGTGTACTCTTTGCTTCATAGTTCATAGACATGAGTCATATGATTCAGAGCTTGAAGAGATCTTAGGTATTATCTCTCTAGCTCAGGGGTTCTTAACCATTTTTGTGTTATGGTCTGCTCTGGCAGTCTGGTGAAGTGTGTGGACTCTTTCTCAGAATAGTGTATTTAAATGCATAAATTATAACACATAGGATAACAAAGGAAACCAATTACATTCAAATGCAGTTATCAAAAAAATTTTTTAAAAAACCCTAAGCTTATGAACCCCCATTAAAAACCCCTGAACTAGTCCAACCCATTTGTTTATTTCTTTTAAAAGTGTTAATCTATTTTTATTTAAAATTTTTGCTGATTTTTATTTTTTATACCACTCTTACTCCCCAATAACTCCCTCCTCTCACAGGAATCTCCCTTGAAACAAATAAAAACACTTAAGCCAAACAAACTATTATAGCAGTCAAACCTGACATGTACAACATTCTGTACCTACAGTCAACCACCTTTCTACCAAGAAGCAGGGAGTATGTTTCTTCATTGTTCTCCTAGAATGAACACTGGTGATCATCTTTAATTTTTGCTAGGTTGTAATCTCTATGAAAAGACTGGATTTCATTTAATATTTGTTAATGTCTTTTCTGTGCAGGTTTTTACAGCAAAAAAGGGACTTTGAAACCATCTGGTCAAACCTTATCATTTTAGAGATGAAGATGCTCCTAAGGGTACTCTACAAAGCTGTTTGCCCGGGGGAGGATGATCCTTAACAACTGGGCAGATCAGGAAAGGCCTTGTAAGAGGTGGAACTTGAGATGAATTTTATCCTAAGAGGTGGAGGTGTCAATCTCCCTGGAACTCAGTTTCTCCTCTGTAAAACGAGAGGTTTGGACTAAATGATCTTTGGGCTCCCTTCCAATTTTAGATCTGTGATCTTAGACTGTGATCTATGCTCCAGACAGCCTGTGCAAGGGCTAATCGGTGCAAGATAGGAAATGGAATGCTGTGTAGGGGGAAGAGCAAAGTGGGCTAGGTTAGTGGGAGGTAAAGTGAGGAAGAATAACGTGCTTGCGCTAGGCAGGAAAATAGACTATAAAAATCTTTAAATGTCAGAAGAAATTTTGATGTGAGAAAATACTCTTTTACAATGGATATCAGTTAGCAAGCATGAAAATGCTTTTTTCTTTACAGTGGATATCAGTTAGCAAGTGCATAACAGCAGGCATTTAATAAATGCTTATTGGATTGAATTTCCTTGTAGCAGATCTGTGGATCCTTCTCCCTTCTGATCTTTAAAGACGCAGTGCCGTCAGCCAGCAGGCTTTTCACTGTTTCCCATAAAACATTTGTTGGTGCCACACTATAGAGATAAAATGTTAGGGTAAGAAGAATCTTGATCTAATCCAATTTTAAATAAATATAGTACTTCTTATGTTACTATATAGAAGTAAATCTGAAAGCATTAGGAAAGGGATGCATAGAGAGAATCAACAAGAGATTACTGAATAGTCTGACTGACTATGAAACTTTCTAAAGAAGGCAGAAAATTTTCATGACTGGGGATTTTCTCACAGTAGAGAAATAGAACAATGTTCATAGAAGTGATTTGGCAATTAACAACTCCCAACTGTAACCCAACAATTCAAATTGACTTAAGATTTGGTAGTATTTAGGATTTTCCTCACCAGCAAAAACAATAACAACTAATGAACAAATAAATAATTCCTTTGGGTATAGAGAATATTAATAAATGAAATAAGTGATTTTAGGAATAGAGCAAAGAATTGGTCTAATAAAATCCATGTATCAATGGAATGGGGTTGGTCAGTGAAAGGAACTAATCTTCCAGCCTTGAAAATTCTTTTTTCATTTATCTGACCCTTAAAAGCTCCTTTATTTTCTTCCTTTTTTTTTTAAACCAGTTTGGCATTTGTCAAAATTTATATGTTACTTAGAGGTTATCACTATCAGCTAAATTTAACACTCTTCTCTATTTAATTTCCAGCATGCTTATCTGGTCAATTTTGGTGCCAATTTTTTTCATTAATTTCTAATGTTTTTTTTTCCATATAAACACAAAACTCTTCAAACACTGAATCAATCTCTCTCTCTCTGTCTTTCTCTCTCTCCCTCCCACCCTCTCTCTACTCTATTAAAGCAGAAAGGGGCCACTTAGGACTGGAAGTCATTTAATATACAAAGAGATAAGTACTTCTGAGCTGGTCATGACAACAAACAACAATCTATACATTTTGTTGGTGGTAGTTATGCATAAGAAATTTATGAATGTAATGCTTTCACCTTCACCTAGCCCTTTGCTCTCAGATTTATTTACATGATCACCAAAAGCATTATGGGAGGGGTAGAATCAGGAGAAACTCTTAACTTCAGTTCTGCACAACTTTGTGGTTTTGTTGAATGGAGTCTCTAAAATGTTTTGAGGAGATGAACTTTGATAATAAGGATTTGCCAATTCAACAGAATTTTCTAGCCCCAGAAAAAATAGTTGGTCCCAGGTACTTATCGTTAGTTCAGGAAGAAAACAAGTGAAAGATAAAAGAATAAATTTGATCTTAGCTTGAGTATTCTTCTGGGTGAGTTTCATAACTCATGCTACTAGCCCATGCACTAAAAGAACTTTAGTCCTCTCTTGCCTGAGAGTTTACTAGCTGTGTCATCCCAGCAGATGGTAGCATAGAGCAGCAGACAGTCCTGAAGAGGCTGAGCAGCTGAAAAGCAATAGAATACAGCAGAGATGACACCATTAGAGGACACTGGTGGCCCTGTAGCATCACAGTTCTGAAGTGTTTCTGGTCAGGCATACGTACTGGTAACATGCCTCCTGTATATTCATATCCTTCATGCATATACCCTGTTACACATGTTCTCCTTATGTATGCCTTTTCCTACTAGTGGTTAACCTGTGGGACAGTGTACTTGTTACATAAGAGGAAGGGGGGCAAAAATCTTTTCTCTTTACTTAATTTGTCATATCAATTGATTAAATGTATTTTGCTTTGAACAAATAAGTTATCTGGCCTTATAAAAGTAAATATATCATTGGGAGTTTATGAGCTATGGGTCTCAGTGGCTGTTGGTTGGTTCCACAACGAATTTGAACCTGGGGGTCTTGGTAAAAGGAGGGCCTTATGTACTTGTAGTAGGGGCCAATAAAACTTTGCTGAAGCATTCTAAAATGTCTGTTTTCCATAGTTCTATATTCTTCACTGTTCATAAAGTACATAAGGATTTTCCTATTAGGACTTTTAAAACTGCAAATGCTGTCCTAGCATATTAATTGGCACTGCTTGGTGGAAATGTATCAAGGGATACATTTCAGAAAAATAGCCTCTATTGAACTTTTTTCCAAAAGAACATGCTTCAAAGATACCAAAAACTCCCTAGGATACTTTGTTTTCTACTTCTTTTTGCAATTTATTGCAATTTCACTACATTGTCTTATATCCCTAAACTGTTGGGAACATCTTGAGCCCTTTCCAAGATTGTGACAATGCTCATCTCAACCTAAATGAAGTAGTTTTTTGTAGAATCTTATTTTTACAAGTATTTCTGCAAACCAAGCAGAGACAAATGTAATAAGGGATTGGCCAATAAAGGCCCAGTCCTTAGAGCATACACAATATGCTCAGCTTGGTACCAACCCATGTGGATGTTTCAAAGCATGCATTTTGGAGGAACATCTCTCTGATTCAGAGCATGCACAGGTATTTTATGATTCTTTCCTCTTTGTTTACTGTGTGGCTGAAAGAAGAAATTCTTTCTCTGGCAGCTTTCAAGTAAGGAGGGAGAAATATTGTGTTACTCCAGACGGAGAGAAAGCTAGTCTTAACAGAAACATCAGGCACTACTGCAGCTTCTTCATCTCCCCATTGGGTCACTATATGACTATGAATGCATGGCATCTATATTTCTTCTATCTTTGTTATGTCTATTGTTTTCTGATCTTAGGTTAATAATTATTGGAGATGGATGGAATAGCTTATGAGTTTCAAAAGGTCATAATAGCTACCAGAGGTCCAGCAATTGGAATAAATAGCAATCTTCCAGTAGCCATAGTAGCCAGTAGCCCAGTGAGGGACCAGCTCTGACTGAGGTCAAGCCCAGCAGTAGATCAACCTGGCAGCCAAGATACCTTGTACTGAAAGCAAGGGAGTGACTTGTCCACTGGCTTTACCACAACCAGAAGTGAACATAGCGGGAGAAGAGTCACCACTTTAAGTGTGGCATAATGGGTAGGATGCTGGGCCTGGAGTCAGAAAGACATTTTCACAAGTTCAAATCTAGCTTCAGACACTAGCTATGTAACCCTGGGCAGGTTATTTAACCCTATTTGCCTTAATTCCTCATCTGTAAAATGAGCTGGAGAAGGAAATGTCAAACCCATCTTTGCCACGAAAATCCCATATGGACCGAAATGAATGAACAACAACAATTACTCTCCATAGAGACAGAAGTGGTAGAGGAGAGCAGGTTTTTATACTTCCCAGTCTTATTATAGCTTTTTTTTGGTACTTTTTTTTGAGGGGGGAGGTGAGGCAAACGGGGTTAAGTGACTTGCCCAAGGTCACACAGCTAGTAAGTGTCAAGCGTTTGAGATCATATTTGAATTCAGATCCTCCTGACTCCACTGCCAGTACTCTATTGACTGCACCACCTAGCTGCCCTTACTATATCTTCTCAGAAAGTAGCTCTTTGTAAAAGTTAATTGATATTGATTAATTGACATTTAGGAGATGTTAACCAGCCAATAAGTTACTTGATACAGATGTGTTAAATGATTAATTGATATTGTGGACAAAACACGGGAAGGAGGCTTATGAGTGATTGTACTAGAGAAGACACCGCTATACCTCTCAGGGTTATCTGAGGGGAGTAGCCAGCCTTGCTCTGGGACTTAATTTGTTAGTCAGAATATGAGTTAGGAGAGGATAAAGAGGAAAGTATAACATGCTTTTTACTCCAGATCTGGAAATAATTATACTTTTTGGAAAATTTAAAAAACTAAAAAATCTAAATAAATAAACAATAAATTTAAAATATCTCCCACTAAAACCATAAAGCCCAAACTATTTATATTTTCAGAAAGATAAGGACTAAACCTTTTATTTCACTGCCATTGGGAACTCCTGGATAAGAAGACTCCCTTTACTAATGCAGGTCAGCACCTTCTCTGCAGCTTACAGTCTTAGATAACTGCTTGAAACAGTGAGAGGTCAAATGACTTGACCAGGGGTCACTAGATTTGAACCCAAGTCTTCCTGGTTCTGAGACTGGCTCTCTCTCCACTATGCCTTGCTATCTCTAATAGCTGTGGGGAGACAACTTTAAATAGACTTGAAGAATATCTTCTCTTGTATCCAACCTTCCCTAGCCCTTTATTGGCTACAAAGAATATTCTTTCATAAACCTGATCAGGAGAGTTCTATGCATATGGCCTATTTCTTATTATCCCTCAGTGTGATCATTATTTTACCAAGAAACTATACTAAATGTAAGAAGTAACATGAATGATATAATCTAATTATTTTTCCTTTATTTTCTTTATTCCCTTTTCCATTAATTCTTGTAAACCCCAAAAAGTAACCCTGACTCATTTATAAAAAAGGAATAAGGCACTAAAATAGTGGTATGTATATATTTTTCTTTGTCATCTGTCTCATGGGTTTCCATCCTCTCCTCCCCATTTGTCATCTGATGACCATCTCCAAGGCTGGCCCTTGGGCAGCAGACACAAACTGTTGCCAGGGCAGCACTTGAAGGCTTTCCAGGCTCATGGAAACTGCTAGAGTCTGCTCTCCCTGGCACAGCCTTTGAGAAAGAGCCCAGGGTCACCTCCATATCATGATGCAGCACTGAATTAGTACTTTGGTGGAAGTCCTTTTCCTATGGGTTGCTGAGAATGTCAGCAACCAAATTTTGACAAGGCTATTTTAAGGAAATGCTTATTTTAATGAATAAGGCTTATTAATACTTATGAACTATTGGGGAGAACACAAACTGGATTTTAAAAGGCTTAATTATAACATTTAGGTGTACATAACAAGTTCTTTTAAATTATCCTTTGGGGAATAACTCATTGACCAACTTTGGCACTCTATCAGGACTGTGCCTTCCAATTCTGAAGGATTTTGCTGGTGAGTCATTAAGTAGGAAATCCATATCTATAATAAATCTTAGTAGAACCCAATGTTCCCTTTAAAGTGGAGTATTTCTAGGTGGCTACATTAGGGAACATTATCAAAACAATAGATTTTGTTGTGGGGTAAAACTGGTGGTGTTGGAGGGAGAAAAATGTTCCCAGTCATGCTGAAAACAGAAGTTGATATTGAGATTGTTGGCAGATTTACTCTGAAGGATACTTCCATTTTACCAGACCTCTTTGATAATTTCTTCTGTGTTATTCTTCTTTCATATTTGTGAAGCACACATACTGTATCACACCAACAATGTTCATTTTTGATGCTAGCCCTTTTATACCCATAGCCTGAGCTCTATAGTTTAAAACTCATGCTTTTTTCTTTGTGGTTCTGATGTTCAAGGTCTGGTTTGAGTAGAAAAACAACTGTGGGTCCCCTAGGACTGCAGTATATGCAAAATGGGAAGAATATCAGCAGAGTAGGTCATCAGAGGGCAGAGGGCAGCAAAACTGGAGACCAGCAGATGTCAGAGTCTGAAGGTGAAAAAAACTGGGAGAACAGAGATAATATGTACTAGGAAGTAAAACACATGTCCCTTTTCTTTAAGTACATAGTATTGAAATGGTCAGAAACTAAATGCTTATTGGAATATTTTATGAGAGTTGTAAATTTAATGAATAGTCATCCAAGTTTGAAACCTCAGAGTCAGAGGCCATCTGAATGCTTCTTTTTCCTTCATCTGCCACTACTAATCAATTGCCAAGTCTGGGCAATTCTGCCTACCAGTCTTTTCCTTTTGGTCTTTAGTTCCTTGCTCATGAATTCTCTTAAAGGAGGGAACAAAAGTTCAGCCAAGCATCCTGCAGTCTTCTAAATTCAACAAATATTTTTTCAACAGCCATTATGTGCAAGACTTTGTGCTAGTCCGTACTCAAGGGAAAGACAGAGAAGTGGCCCTACTCTAAGGGAGGGAGGAATTATACTGATTCTGCTTGGTCTTGGGATGGGATGAGAGGAAAAATGAGGAGAAAAATGTCGAAGTGTTAGATACCTTTGGGCTATGTTGTAAGGAAAAATTTCTCAAGAGTTAGAATGATGCCAAAATGGAATGCTGGGTTTACCTAGAGGTCTTTAAGCAGATGCTGAATGTTGATTTGAGGATACTGTAAGAGAGATTCTTGTTTAGCTGCTAGTTGGACTAGGTAACCTCTGAAATCCCTTCCAGATCTGTGATTCTATGATTCTAAGTTTCACATTGGTAGAGGTTGGGGGAGTTATAAGGAATATCTGGTTGACTGGGTTCCACACTGTAATTATAATATATGTGGATTAATGCTTGTGAATAATGCATATGTGGTGATTATTATTAGAATTACCAAA
Source organism: Trichosurus vulpecula (assembly GCF_011100635.1). Lineage (NCBI taxonomy): Eukaryota > Metazoa > Chordata > Mammalia > Diprotodontia > Phalangeridae > Trichosurus > Trichosurus vulpecula. Next base: position 184,213,970 of record NC_050579.1, read on the forward strand.
TTAGAGTGCCATTTTTGGGGGTGGAGGGGGGTAGAAGCAAGAGAAAGTCTTGAGTCTTGGGAGACATTAAACTGTCAGCATTGAGAAGACTGAAAAAAATCACTTATAGTTCCTGTGAGATTTCAGGGGTCCTGGATAAATTTTTGGGCCATTTTCATACTAACTACCTTTCCATCCCAAAGGATCCCAAAGGCTTCTAGTTTTGTGATATGAAATACCCAGTTCATGTTAGAGAATAACATAAAAATATGAATAAAATATGAATTTCAGCATTAAAGTGTGGACTGGCTGATGCTGAGATTTGCTAAGAAAAGAAATAGTGATATCCATGGTGAGCAAAAATGACCTTTGCTTCATATTTTTAATTTAATTTAAATTTAATTTAATTTAATATTAATTTACATATTTCTAATTTTATATTTCAGAACAACAAATACTACAATAACCTGCAGGCTTATATTCAGAAAGCAATTATCAGAACATTTTATGTCATTTCTCAGGTTCATTAAGATATATTGATTGGATACTTATTCTTTTGCTGTACTGAAAACCGTACCAGTCAGTATAGGATGGGATCTATAAGAAACAGAACAACAGTTCTTGTTTGTGTAGAGCTTATAATCTAGTTAGAGAAACTAAATACATAACACATGAAATATCTTCAGAATAACCACAAAGCAAATGTAATCACAAGATAATACAGTACACAATGAATTGACAGATGTTGAGTGAACATAGTGTCCTACCTACTCCGGGAAAACAAGCCACAGGTGGAGGTCACTACATACGTAATTCATGATGATGCTGGTTTTGGTTTGCAAGGAAACAGTGACAGGTGCTGGAAGAGCTGATACCCAGAAAGCAGCTGATTGGTCCAAGGGTTGTTTCCAGGCAGCCTATAGCAAGAAGATTGCTTTGCTTTCCTTGGTTACAGCAGTCTACCAAAGTGAGCATTTAATAACAGGGCTTACAGGCTTGACCAGAATTGCAATTTTTTTTCTCCATTAAAAAAAGCTTACTGAAGAAAGTACCAGTATTTTAATAACAAATAACAGACATGTTTAAACATTTAGTTGAACCATTCTCTCTCATGAAAATCTCCCTTTTAACTATTGTGTGACTTTTTCTACAAAGTGCTCTTGTTTTTTTCTGTTGATGATTTTTTTATGATTTTATCCTCTTATTTCAATACTTCAATAAATCTATGATATTATCAATGTGCAACGCTCCTCCTGTGGTGCAGATTCCTCCTCTGCCCTCCATTTTTGCTTCATTGGTTTTTAAAATTGTTTTTACTAAGAACCTAACAGACTTAAATAAACACAAATTTTTCAAAACACAAAGAGGAAAGATGATTAGATAAGAAACTGTGTAGTCATGCATAATTTTTAAAAAAGAAATTACATATGGATAGCTTTATAATGTTAAACAAATCACCCTATTTGTGTATCTTTCTATACTTTTTTCTTCTGTGCATTATAAAAGAGCTTTTATTGATGCTCTTTTTTCATATCTATTATGATACCTACCACAACACTCTTCTTCCTCCAAGCCCTCCCCTGTACCAAATGTGTGTGTGTAAATATACATAGTCAAACAAAACAAATGAACGTATTTCCTGTGTCTGAGAATGTAGGCCTCATTCTATACTTCGTGTCTATCACTTCTCTGCCAAGAAGAGGGAGCTATGCAGCACCACTGGTCTTTTGAAATCACAACTGATAGCTACTTTGTTCACAATTCTGAGATTTTTCCAAATTCTTTCTCTGTCACTGTGGTCATCATTAATATAGTTCTCTTGGTTCTGTTTATTTTGCTCTATATCAGTTCAGAAAAGTTTTTCCATATTTTTTTGGTGTCTGTCATATTCAACATTTCTCATGGTGCAGTAAAATTCCATTACTCCAAATGTATCACAATTTGTTCAGCCATTCCCCAATTGATGAATCTCTATTTACTTTTTTGCTACCACAGAAAATGCTGTTATAAATATTTTGTACATATTAGTCCTTTCCTTCTGTCTTTGACTTATTTGGCATTCATAGCTAATAGAAATATTGCTTAATAAAAGGATATTTACAGTTTGGTAACTTTTTTGGCTATTTGTTCTAATTGTTTTTCAGAAGTATCAGACTACTTCATGACTCTACCAAAAGTGCACTAGTGTGCCTATCTTCCTCCTTCCAATAATTGCCTTTTTCCTCTTTTGCCATCTTTGCCAAATGAGGGGCATGATGTAGTGTCTCAGGGTTATTTTAATTGGCATTTCTCTTATGGTTAGTGACTTATAACATTTTTTCATATTGCTGGCGATATTTCATTTCTTCATTTAAGAACTTCCTGGTCATATCCTTCTACCACTTATCTGTTGGAAAATTACTCTTATTCACATATGTTTGTGTCAGTTCTCTATATATCTTGGATAATAAGCTTTCATTGGAGATCCTAGCCAGGAAGATTTTTTTTTCCAATTAATTATTTCCCCTCTGATTCTAACTGGATTGATTTTGTTTGTCCAGAAGCTTTTCAGTTTTATATAATCAAAACTGTGCATTGGATTTTTTATGATCATCTCTTAAGAACATTCCCCTTATAAATAGCTGTAAAAGCTATCTCCTATCTTTGTCTTATATTTTTAAAAAATATTATCTTTTATATTTAAGCCATGTATCTGTTTGGAGTTTATTGTGATATGTGTTGCAAAATGTTTGACTGTATCTAATTTCTTCCAGATTGCTTTCCGCTTGTCTAACAGTTTTTGCCAAATAGGGTGTCCTATGGTATAGTTCTCAATTCATCCAAATGTTCTCATTCTTTGTGATTCTCATCCAGGTACTGTCATAAATCATTCTGTACTTAATGAGCTGAAGGCCATCTAGGAATCTAGATTCATTATAATTTTTTTAGGCACCAGTATAGCATTCAGACAGACCATACCTTGCTCTAACTGTATGATTGGTCCACCTTTTCTAATCATACAATTCATAGACATATTTTATGTCACTTGTCTCTAAGTTATGATTGGTAATATACTGTAGCTTAATTAGGCCTACCATGCATGGGCAACTTTCCATTGTCCTTGGGTAACCTACAAATTTGATTCTTTAGATATTATGGTATTCCATGACTTACATCTATATAGCATTGCTAGAAAAAAAAATTCTGGTATAAAAAAATTAATGTTTGGGATAATTCAAAGTTTTATTCAATTTCTGAAAAGTAATCCAGGGCATTCTCTTCATGCTATTTACTTCTGGGCCTAACTCACTATTTATCTGTAACATCTATCCAAGATAGGTGTATTGATGGGCTAACCCATCCAGCCGCATGGCATAGATGAGTTTTTTTATGAGATTTACGTTTTTGTTTCCATTATAGATTGTTAGCTTAATCTCTTTTCAGTGGTCATACATCTCAGTGAGAAAGTATTGTACAATGTCCATAAGAGGATGTGGAGCTCTTTACCATCTCTAGAGAATCCTTTTCCATTTGGATTAAAAATACAAATATATATAACATATATTAATTTCACTAAATTTTTCCTAATTACATTTAAAAATTTCTTAACATTCATTTAAAAATAATTGAGTTCCAAATTCTTTTGCTCCCTCTTGCTCCTCCCCTGCCTATTGAGAAGGAAAGGAATATGATATCAGTTATACATGTGAAGTCATGGAAAACATATTTTCATAGTAGCCATGTTGCAAAATAAATATAAAAAAGAAATAAGAAAAATAAGGTGAAAACAAGAGTGCTTCAATCTGCATTCAGAGTTCATCCTTTCTGTGGAGATGGATAGCATTTTTCATCACAGGTCCTTCGGAATTGTCTTGGATCATATGGCTTTCACAATTCATCATTACAATACTGCTGTTACTGTGTACAATGTCCTCCTGGTTCTGCTCACTTAACTTTGCAGCAGGTCATATGAGACTTCCCAGGATTTTCTGAACTCATCCTGCTTGTTATTTCTTACAGCACAATAGTATTTCATCACAATCATACAAATTGTTCAGCCATCCCCAGTTGATGGACATCCCTCAATTTCCAATTCTTTGCCATCACAAAAAGAGTTGCTATAAATATATTTGTACAAATGGGTACTTTTCCTCTTTCTTTGAGCTCTTTGGGAATATATATCTAGTCATTATTTGGACTCTTCACAGGGCATCAATGAAAAGTATAAACATGATTAGCAAATATACAACTCCCTGTTTTATGTTGAGTTTAGATACATATGTATATGCTTAATTTTTACAAGAGTATTTACTTCAAAGAGACAGCAAGAAAAATATACAAATATTTCCCCCAGTACATGAAAGGCATACTCTGCTAATGACAGAATCATAATCTGTACGAGAGAAGACTCACAACTTAGCTCAAAATTTTCAACTTTAAGCACAGGTCTGATAATGTCATTCATTTGCTCAAAAATTTCATTTGCTCCTTGTTGCCTTATAGGATAAAATATGTACTTCTTTGTTTAGTATTTAAAGTTCTGCACAACTATGCTCCTACCTATCTTTCCAGACTTATTTAATATCACTCCCATGTATGTACCCTATATTCCAATGGAATTTGCCAAATACATGTTCCCCAAAGCTGGCATTTCATCTCCCATATAAGTACCTTTGCACACAAGGTTGCCCCTGCCTGAATTACACTCCCTTCTCACTTCTATCTCTTGTAATACTTAGCTTCCTCTAATGCTCAAATCATGTACTGCCTCTTCAAGAAGTCTTTTCTTGATCCCCAGTTGTTCAGGTACTCTCCTTATTAATTGCTTTCAGGGGAGGTATTAGTAGATGCACAGACTGTGTTATTGCTTCCTGTAATTCTATCCCTGCTGAATGGAATAGTAGTTATCTTGTGTTTTACTTATTTATTTGCTTATTGTATCCCCTTTTCCTTTAGGTAAGGGATGTTTTTTTTTAAAGTCTTTACATCCCTCAACTCTTAGCATAGAGCCTTGCACAAAGAAGGAGCTTAATAATAGCTAATATTTATATAGTTCTTCAAGATTTGCAAATCATTTTACATATATCATCTCATTTGAGTCTCACAGCAACTTTGTGCTTTAAAATATTTGTTACTTCTGGTGCCAAGATGGCAGAGTGAGGAAGGAACCCTCTGAAGCCCTCCCAAATTCCCCCCCAAACAACCAGAAAACCAGTTTAGAACTGGTCAAGGAGCAGGGAAGTAGCTTACCAGCCTGGCAGGAAGGGTCTGTCTCATTGGGGTGGGAGGGGACTGAGATTTAAGAGCAGCAGCAGCAGCAGCCAGCCTCATAGCAGGGGACCTGTAGCAGGGATCCAAGCCTGGGGCAACCCACCAATGAGGCCCCACCCTCCTGCACACCAGCAGACCCCAGGGCAAGTGAGCAGTCTGTGAAGGACAGTAAGGTCCCACCCTAGGGACCCACCCCCAGTACCAGCAAGGCCTTAATCTCACATCTGACCAGTAGTGAGGCTGGACCTGGGGCTGGCCAACAGCTAGACCCTACCCTGGGGCCTACCAGCAGAGAGACCTTGTTTCCATAGCAACCCGGCAGCGGGGCCCCACCCCTGCGGCAGACCAGCAACAAGATCTCTCCTCCAGAGCCAGCCACCAGAAAGACTCTGTTACCATAGCAATCTAGCAGCAAGGCCTTACCCCTGGAGCAGGCCAGCAGCTAAACCCCATACTCAGGGGAGGCCAACTAGGAGGTAAGGGAAGCTTACCCTCCAGAGAAATCAAGTAGCTAAGTCCTGAAGCCCAGTGAAAACTAGCAGTAAGACCCAGAACCCTCGCACAAGAAACCTGGGACAATGCAGGACCAGAGCCCAACTCTCACATAAAAAACACCAAGTGACAAAAGAAGGCAGAAAAAATTAGCCAAAAACAACAACAACAAAAGAATTTGACTACAGAAAGTTACTATGGTGACAGAGATGATCAAGCCATAAACTTAGAAGAGGATGATAGTGCCAAAATGGCTACATTGGTCCCAGGCCCCAAAAGAATTCCTGGAAGAGCATTAAAATGATTTTAAAAATCAAATTAGAGAAAAAGGAGAAAAAAAATGAGAGTAATGCAAGAGAATTATGAAAATAGAGTCAATAGCATGGGAAAAGATATACAAAAATTTAATGAGAAAAAAATTCCCTAAAAATAAAATTGGCCAAATGGAAGAGGACTCAAGAAAATAATTCCTTAAAAATTAGAATTGAACAAATGGAAACTAATGCCTATATGAGACATCAAAATATAAAAGTAAAAAAAAAAAGAAGAAAATGTGAAATTTTTTATTGGAAAAACAACTGACCTAGAAAGTAGATCCAGGAGAGATAATGTAAGAATTATTGGACTACCTGAAAGCCATGATAGGAAAAAAAAAATCCTGGACAACATCTTTCAAGATATTATCAAAGAAAACTGCCTTGATATATTAGAACCAGAGGGCAAAATAGAAATTGAAAGAATCCACCCATCACCACTTGAAAGAGATTCCAAAAGGAAAACTTCCAGGAACATCATAACCAAATTCCAGAGCTCACAGATTAAGGATAAACTATTACAAGCAGCCAAAAATAAACAATTCAAATATCATGGAGCTACAGTTAGGATTACACAGGATTTGGCAGCTTCCACATTAAAGAACCAAAGGGCTTGGAATATGATATACCAGAAGGCAAAGCAGTTAGGATTGCAACCAAGAATCACCTACCCAGCAAAACTGAATATAATCTTTCAAGGAAAAAAATGGATATTTAATGAAATAGAAAACTCTCAAGCATTTGCAATTAAAAGACCAGAGATGAATAAAAAATATGACCTCCAAATACAAGATTGAAGGGAAACAACAAAAAAAAGTAAAAAAGAAACAAGAAAGAGAAAACAAAAAATTCAATAAGGTTAAACTGTTTATATTTCTATATGGCAAGATAATATATGTAACTCTTAACAACCTTATTATGATAAGAGCAATTAGAAGGAGTATATGTAGACAGAGGGCATGGATATATGGTAACTTTGATGAAATGATAACCCCAAAAAACAAAATAAAGGAGTGAGAAAAAAATTGCACTGGAAGAAGAGAAAAAGGACGGGGAGATTGAATAGGGTAAATTGTCCCACATAAAAGAGGCATGAAAAAGCTGTTATAAAGGAGGGGGAGATGGGAGGGTGGTGGTGGCGTTAGCCAAATCTTAAATCTTACTCCCATCAAAATTGGCTCAAAGAGGGAATAATATACACACTCAGTTGGATACAGAAATCTATCTCACCATATAGGGAAGTCATAAGGAATGGGGATAATAAAAAGGAGAGGGAGAACTGATTAAAAAGGAGGGTATATTGGGGAAGGCTGTGAGCAGAAGGGAGGTAAAGGGTGGGTGGTGAGAGAGGGGTGAGGATAAACAAGAAAAAAATAGCATGCAAGGAAATACACAGTTAGTTATCATAACTATAAATGTGAATAGGATGAACTCACTGATAAAATGAAAGTGGGTAGCAGAATGTATTAAAAACCTGAATCCTACAATATGTTGTTTACAAGAAACACATTTGAAGCAGGTAAAGATAAAGGGCTGGAGCAGAATCTATTATGCTTTAGCTGAAGCAAAAAAAGCAGGCGTAGCGATCATGATCTTAGACAAGGCAAAAGCAAAAGCAAAAATAGACCTAATCAAAAGTGATAAAGAAGGAAGCTATGTCTTGCTGAAAGGTACCATAGACAATGAAGTCATGTCAATACTAAACATATATGAGACCAAATGATATAGCATCTAAATTTTTGAAGGAGAAGTAGAATGAGCTACAGGAGGAAATAGATAATAAAGCTATACTTTCCCCTCTTAGCACTAGATAAATCTAACCAAAAAATAAACAAGAAAGAAGTTAAAGAGGTGAATAATTCTGGAAAAGTTAGATATGACAGATACTTGGAGAAAATTGAATGGGAATAGAAAAGATATACCTTTTTTTTTTCCTCAGCAGTACATGGCACCTACACAAAAACTGATCATGTATTAAGACATAAAAGCCTTAAAATTAAATGCAGAAAAGCAGAAATAGTAAATATATCCTTTTCAGATTATAATGCAATAAATATTACATTCAATAATGGACAATGTAAAGAGAGATTAAAAATTAATTGGAAATAAAATAATCTAAAACTAGAAAACAAGTGGGTCAAAGAATAAATCATAGAAACAATTGATAACTTCATTAAAGAAAATGACAACAATGAGACAACATACCAAATTTTATAGGATGCAGCCAAAGCAGTACGTAGGCGAAAATTTATATATCTAAATTGCTTACATCAATAAAATAGAGAAAAAGCAGATTAATGAATTGAGCATGCAACTAAAAAAACTAGAAAAAGAACAAATTAAAAACCCCCAGTTAAACACCAATTGGAAAGCCTGAAAATCAAAGGAGATATTAATAAAATTTAAAGTAAGAAAACCATTGAACTAATTATATCATTAAGGCAAGATTCATGACCTTGAGGATGACAATGAACATGCCTTAATGGTTTGGAATCACAAAGTATGAAAAACTCTCTACATAGAAGGCAGAGGAAGTATAACATTTATTTAGATTCCAGAGGATGAAATCCAAGAAGTAACACCCCCAATTCAATATAGTAGCAATTATATTCCAAAACCAGCAAGCTCACCTCAATGTAGTAACAAGGAAATTATAACACAGTATTATAGCAAGGAACCAAGTCATCCTGTAAGTTTTCCCCCTGCTAGGGCCTTCCTGTAAACAGTCACTCACAAAACCCAACTCTCTGCTCAACACTCTCTTCTGCAGCTCTGCCAATGCTGGTTCTCTCAATGTCTGTTCTTCAGTGCCCTCTTGATATCTGCTGCCTCAATGTCTTTCTCTCAGTTCTGGGGCTCCCATTTCTGTTCCTCTTCAATTCTACTCCTTTTCAATTCTGGGCTCTCCTTTTATACAGTCCTTAGCTGCATCTGATTGGCTAGAACTCAGGTCTCTGATTGGCTGAATTCATGATTGACTAGAACTCAGTGAACATACCATTGGCTCTGGCCTTAGCAACTCCCCTTAGGGTCCTGAGGGCTTCATGCCCATGTTGGCTTAGCACCTAGTAGGTAGGGGTAAACCCCTATGTCTACTTACAAACAAAGATATAATCAAGCTTTCCCAACTAGGCCCACCTGAGGTCTGTTGAATGGGTGGGGAAGATCTTCAATCACATTAATACTATGCTAATAAAATTAGAAGCTGGTTTTATGAAAAAAAAAACCAAATTAAATAGATAAACCATTGATTAATCTGATTAAAAAAAGGAAAGAAGAAAGCCAAATTACTAGTATCAGAAATGAAAGGGTGGATTTACCACCAATGAAGAAGAAATTAAAACAATTGTGAGGAGCTATTATATGACAATAAATTTGACAATCTAAATGAAGTGGATGAATATCTACAAAAAAATAAATTACCCAGATTAACAGAAGAAATATAATACTTAAATAACCCAATTTTAGAAAAAGAAATTGAACAAACTATCAATGAACTTCCTAAGAAAAAAAATCCCCAAGAACACATGGATTCATAAGCAAATTCTATTAAACATTTAAAGAATAATTAATTCCAATACTACATATACTATTTAGAAAAATAGGTGAAGATGGAATCTTACCAAATTCCTTTTATGATACAAATATGGTACTGATAACCAAACCAGGAAGAGCCAAAACAAAGAACGAAAATCATAGACCCATTTCTCTAATGAACATTGATGCAAAAATTTTAAAAAAAATACTAGCAAAGAGATTACAGCAATATATCACAAGGATCATGCACTGTGACCAGGTGGGATTTAAACCAGGAATGCAAGCCTGGTTCAATATTAGGAAAACTATTAGCATAATTGACCACATCAATAACAAAACCAACAGACATCATATGATTATCTCAACAGATGCAGAAAATGCCTTTGACAAAATATGGTACCCATTACAATTAAAAACACTAGAGAACATAGGAATAAATGGAGTCTTCCTTAAAATGATAAGTAGCATCTATCTAAAACCATCAGCAAACATTATATTTAAAGGGGATAAGCTAGAAGCATTTCCAATAAGATCGGGGTGAAACGAGGATGTCCATTATCACCACTGTTATTCAACATTGTACTAGAAATGTTAGCTTTAGCAATAAGAGAAAAAAAAGAAATTAAATGAATTAGAATAGGCAATGAAGAAACAAAACTATCACTCATTGCAGATGATATAATGCTATACTTAGAAAATCCTAGGGAATCAACTAAAAACTACTTGACATTATTAACAACTTTAGCAAAGTTGCAGGTTACAAAATAAACCCACATAAATCATCAGCATTTCTATATATTACCAACAAAGTCTGGCAGCAAAAGATAGAAAGAGAAATTCCATTGAAAATAACTGAAGACAATATAAAATACTTAGGAGTAGACCTGCCAAGACAAACCCAGGAACTATATGAACACAACCATAAAACACTTTTCACACAAATATAGTCAGAAATAAACAACTGGAAAGATACTAATTGCTCAAGGCCAAGCTAATACAATAAAAATGACAATTCTACCTAAATTAATCTATTTTATTCAGTGCCTTACCAATCAAACTACCAAAAAATTATTTTATAGAGCTAGAAAAAATAAAAACAAAATTCATCTGGAAGAACAAAAGCTCAAGGATATCAAAGGAATCAATGAAAAAAAAAATGTGAATGAGGGTAGTCTAGCCATACCAGATTTTAAACTGTATTATAAAGTGGTAATTATCGAAACAATCTGGTACTGGCTAAGAAATAGAGTAGTTGATCAGTGGAATAGATTAGGTACACACTGCACTATAGTAATCTAGTATATGGTAAACCCAAAGATCCAAGCTTTTGGAATAAAAACTCATTATTTGACAAAAACTGCTGGGGAAACTAGAAAACAGCATGGCAGAAACTAGGTATAGATCAACATCTCATACTGTATAATGAGATAAGGTTGACATGGGTACATGATTTACACAAAAAGGGTGATACCATAAGCAAATTAAGAGTACATAGAATAGTTTATCTGTCAGATTTATGGATAAGAATTTGGGACCAAAAAAGATGTAGAGAGCATTACAAAATGTAAAATAGATAACTTTGAATAGATAAAATTTAAAAGTTTTCACACAAACAAAACCAATGCAACCAAAATGATAAGGAAAACAGAAAACTGGGAAAAAAATTTGCAACATTTATCTCTGATAAAGGCCTCATTTCTCAAATATATAGAGAACTGAGTCAAATTTATAAAAATACAAGTTATTCCCCAATTGATAAATGGTCAAAGGACATGAACAAGCAGTTTTGAGACAAAGGAATCAAAGCTATCTAGAGTTATATGAAAAAATGCTCTAACTCACTATTGACCAGAGAAATGCAAATTAAAACAATTCTGAGGTACCACCTCACACCTATCAGAGTAGCTAATATGACAAAAATGGAAAATGTTGGATGTTGGAGGAGATGTGGGAAAACTGGGACACTTAGGCACTGTTGGTAGAATTGTAAACTGATCCAACCATTCTGGAGAGCAATTTGGAACTATGCCCAAAGGGTATAAAACTGTGCATACTTCTTGATCCAGCAATACCACTGCTAGGTCTCTATATCAAAGAGATTTTTAAAAAAGGGAAAAGTACTAACTTGTACAAATATATCTATAGCAACTCTTTTTGTGGTGGCTAAGAATTGGAAATCAAAGGAATGCCCATCAATTGAAAATGGCTAAACAAGCTGTGGTATATGATTGTAATGGAATATTATGGTGCTGTAAGAAATTACAAGCAGGATGATTTCAGAAAAACCTGGAAAGATTTACATGAAATAATGTGTAGTGAAGTGATCAGAACCAGGAGAACGATGTGTACAGTAACAGCAATATTGTATGATGATCAACTGTGAGTGACTTGGCTATTCTCACCAATACAATGATTCAAGATAATCCCAAAGGACTAATGATGAAGCATACTATCTGCCTCCAGAGAAAAAACTGATATTGATGGAATAAAAATTGAAGCATGATATTTTATTTCATTTTTTTCCTTTTGAGTCTTCTTATACAAAATGAATAATATGGAAATATTTTACACAATTACACATGTATAGCCAAAGTCTGAATTCTTACTGTCTGGGGTGGGGAAAGGGCAGGAAGGAATTTGGAACTCAAAACTTTAAATAAAAATGTTAACAAATTTAAAAAAAATTTGTTGGAACTCAATTGAGTTTACGGTGTAGGCTGCTTTTGTTTTTGGTTTCCATTGACCTCCGCTTGGCAAGGAGATGAAGTGTTTGCTTGGTGAGACTATTTCTGGCCTCTTCTAGTTTTTTTTTTTTAAATACTAATTAATTAATTAATTTTATTATTTATTTAATATTTTTTGTCTTCAGCATTGATTTCCACAAGATTTTGAATTATAAATTTTCACCCCATTTCTACCCTCCCCCCACTCCAAGATGGCATATATTCTGATTGCCCCATGCCCCAGTCAGCTCTCCCTTCTGTCACCCCACTCCCCCCCATTCCCTTTTCCCTTACTTTCTTGTAGGGTAAGATAGATTTCTATGCCCCATTGCCTGTATATATCTTATTTCCCAGTTGCATGCAAAAACGACTTTTTTTTTTTGAACATCTACTTTTAAAACTTTCAGTTCCAAATTCTCTCCCCTCTTCCCTCCCCACCCACCCTCTCTAAGAAGGCAAGCAATTCAACATAGGCCATATGTGTATCATTATGCAAAACCCTTCTACAATACTCATGTTGTGAAAGACTAACTATATTTTGCTCCCTCCTATCCTATCCCCCTTTATTCAATTTCTTCCCTTGACCCAGTCCCTTTTTGAAAGTGTTTGCTTTTGATTACCTCCTCCCCCTATCTGCCCTTCCTTCTACCATCCCCCCTTTTTATCCCCTTCCTCCTTCTTTCCTGTGGGGTAAGATACCCAATTGAGTGTGTATGTTATTCCCTCCTCAAGTCAAATTCGATGAGAACAAGATTCACTCATTCCCCCTCACCTGCCCCCTCTTCCCTTGCTACAGAACTGCTTTTTCTTGCCACTTTTATGTGAGATAATTTTCCCCATTCTATCTCTCCCTTTCTCTTTCTCCCTCTCTCAATATATTCCTCTCTCACCCCTTAATTTAATTTAATTTTTTTAGATATCATCCCTTCATATTCAAGTCATTCTGTGCCCTCTGTGTGTATATGTATATATATGTATATATATATTATATATATATATATATATTACATATATATGTATGTGTATGTACGTACATTCCCTTCAACTACCCTAATACTGAGGTCTCATGAATTACACACATTATCTTTCCATGTAGGAATGTAAACAAAACAGTTCAACTTTAGTAAGTCCTTTATGATTTCTCTTTCTTGTTTACTTTTTCATGCTTCTCTTGATTGTTGTGTTTGAAAGTCAAATTTTCTATTCATCTCTGGTCTTTTCACTGAGAAAGCTTGAAAGTCCTCTATTTTATTGAAAATCCATATTTTGCCTTGGAGCATGATACTCAGTTTTGCTGGGTAGGTGATTCTTGGTTTTAATCCTAGCTCCATTGACCCCTAGAATATCATATTCCAAGCACTTCGACCCCTCAAGGTAGAAGCTGTTAGATCTTGTGTTATCCTGATTGTGTTTCCACAATACTCAAATTGATTCTTTCTGGCTGCTTGCAGTATTTTCTCCTTGATCTGGGAGCTCTGGAATTTGGCGACAATATTCCTAGGAGTTTCATTTTTGGGATCTTTTTCAGGAGGCGATTGATGGATTCTTTCAATTTCTATTTTACCCTTTAGCTCTAGAATATCAGGGCAGTTCTCCTTGATAATTTCTTGAAAGATGATATCTAGGGTCTTTTTTTGATCATGGCTTTCAGGTAGTCCAATAACTTTAAAATTATCTCTCCTGGATCTATTTTCCAGGTCAGTGGTTTTTCCAATTTCACATTGTCTTCCATTTTTTTCATTTCTTTGGTTCTGTTTTATAATATCTTGATTTCTCATAAAGTCACTAGCTTCCACTTGTTCTAGTCTAATTTTTAAGGTAGTATTTTCTTCAGTGGTCTTTTGGATCTCCTTTTCCATTTGGTTAATTCTGCCTTTCAAGGCATTCTTCTCCTCATTGGCTTTTTGGAACTCTTTTGCCATTTGAGTTAGTCTATTTTTTAAGGTTTTATTTTCTTCAGTATTTTTTTGGGTCTCCTTTAGCAAGTCATTGACTTGTTTTTCATGGTTTTGTCGCATCCTTCTCATTTCTCTTCCCAATTTTTCCTCTACTTCTCTTACTTGCTTTTCCAAATCCTTTCTGAGCTCTTCCATGGCCTGAGACCAATTCATATTTTTCTTGGAGGCTTTTGTTGTAGGCTCTTTGACTTTGTTGACTTCTTCTGGCTGTATGTTTTGGTGTTCTTTGTCACCAAAAAAAGATTCCAAAGTCTGAGTCTGAATCTGAGACTGTTTTCGCTGTCTGTTCATGTTCCCAGCCAACTACTTGACCCTTGAGCTTTTTGTCGGGGTATGACTGCTTGTAGAGTAGACAGTACTTTGTCCCAAGCTTGAGGGGCTGTGCTGCTGTTTACAGAGCTACTTCTACACAGCAAGCTCTGCCACACCAGCACTCCTTCTCCCCCAAGAACCACCAACCAGGATTGTAGCCCAGATTCAGGCAGGGCAAAGCAGGCTTTGTACTCCTGCTCTAATCTACTGCATAATTCCTCCCACCAGGTGGGCTTGGGGCAGGAAGCAACTGCAGCTGTAGCTCTGGAAGCAGCCTCAGAGCTGCACCACCTCTGCCACCCCTGGGGTGGTGGCCAACTGCAAACTCCTTTCACTCTGTCCCAGCAGTTTTTCCCACTAACCTGCTCTCTTGTCTTTGGCGTTTGTGGGTGGAGAAGTCTGGTAATTGCCACAGTGCAATGATTCAGGGCCCTATGACCTGTTCAGCCTGGCTTCTGGTTGGTCCTGGAGGAGCCCACGCTGGGCTCTGCTCCCTTCCGTTCCCAGCTCCATGCTCCTTCCCAGGGACCATCCAGGCTGTCCTGGGCTGGAGCCCTGTTTCCCTCTGTTATTTCGTGGGTTCTGCAGCTCTAGAATTTGTTCAGAGCCATTTTTTATAGGTGTTTGGAGGGACATGAGGAGAGCTTAAGCAAGTCCCTGCTTTCCAGTCGCCATCTTGGCTCCACCCCCCTTTTACTTTTTAACCTCATTGTGGCAATTAATTAGGTTAAACTTCTATAATAAATAGTGATAATTGTGGCAAATCTCTTTTCCTTTACCTGTTTCCCATTATTAGTGTCAATAGCTTATTTGAATAGGTTAGATTGGAACTGTTATAATTGTACCCAGCATCTTTTTCTCATCTTTCTTTTATTTTAGTTTTGATTTTGGCCTTTGCTCTAACTAGGCAATGACCTGAGTGCAGAGATGACTGACTCTGAAATGATGTGCACATTGTTCAAACTAGTCATTTATTGCCCATCAAGACATAGTCAATTTTAGTTAGTTTTAAAAAAATGTTATTTGGTGCTTGCCATCTCTGGTATCTTTCTATTCTCTTCTGAAAGAAAGTATTCGTGATATATGAACAACATGATTCTACATACACCAGAAATTTTTGACCTCTTTTTTTTCTTAATCTTAAACCATATTTTCCAAATTAGTTTTTACCTGTTGCTATAGGACAAACCTACTAACTACAAGGAGGTTTAACACCACTACTCTGAATAATAGATAGTGGATTATTTGGCCATAGCAACCCATCAAGTAAAGAAAACTACAAAATAATTCTCAGTTCTTTCTAGCCTCCTGCTTCTATAATGACAGTCATGGTAGAGTGAACAAATTGTGGATAGAGGGTGACAAGAAATGCAAACATTAATCCTACTGTTGTTACTTGATATGTGAAATTCACATCCAAAAACTGCTGATCTGACAGCCTACTGGGGGAAATAAACCATATCAGTATTGGCATTCTTGCTACAAATGAAGTATTACAGCTGCAGCTTACTGGTTCTTGGAGAGGGAAATGAAGAAGTTGGTGGAGTTACTTCCACTATGCACCCAAATATAACAAGAAACATCTTTTCAAGGGATACTTGGTCACCTTGCCTTTCATTGCTCATGATGAATATTAACCAAAACCCTATTATGAAGACAATTGCAGCTCCTGTACATACACACACACACACACACACACACACACACACACACACACATTTCAGAGGATGAGGAGGAAGAGGAAATTCTATGAAAAGATTAATAAGATCCTCCAGACTGAGTCAACATATACTTTAGTGCTCAGTGACTACAATGCAAGGGTGAGAACAGTGAAAAATAGTTTGGAAAATAAAATTGGGGCAGGGGGGAAATCAGTAAAGTAGAGTAAAAGGAAATATTTTTGTCTAGCTCTCCCAACACATCTCCACAACAACCTAGAAAAAGTGCTAGACTGAATTCTAATTGGGAAAACCAAAAAAAAAAAGTCACAGTGAGCCATTTTTTTTCCAGGCCAAAGGAATTTAGGAAGACAAAGAGCTTTGTAGACATTGGGGGACTAGCCAGGACTGCAAGCCAGTGGTAGTGACAGAGCACATTGGATCGGGAGCATTTTAGCACCCAAGGACAGAAAGAGAACCAAGATAAAGCACCAGGCAGAAAGAACACTGATGAAAAGATCTCAGAGCACCAAATTAGTGTTGAGAGTAGGAATGGGTGCCACCTGATACCTCTCTCACCCATTATCAATTCCAGGTTACAGATCCAGGGTAGAAAGGAGCAGACATGACTAGCTGTGGAGTGTAGCTGAGTACTGAGTACAAAACAAATTCCAAAAAACTTATCAATGTGGCTCTAAGTCCAGAAGCAAAGGATACTGACTCAGTTTTAACCTTTAGCCCAGCACATAAGCCTGCAGTGGAAAAATCAGTCCAGGAGACCAGGATCAA
This sequence comes from Trichosurus vulpecula, assembly GCF_011100635.1. NCBI lineage: Eukaryota > Metazoa > Chordata > Mammalia > Diprotodontia > Phalangeridae > Trichosurus > Trichosurus vulpecula. The sequence continues at coordinate 184,230,982 of NC_050579.1, forward strand.
AAGGAAACCAGCAGTTCAGTCATTCTGAACCTGCTGAATTTTCTAGTGGGTTAAAAGTGACTGAGTCTAGTAAAAGTCTACTGAAACTCAATTACGTATAAAGAATAGACCCAAACCTGGGTCAGGAAGTTGCAAAGCCCAGAACAGGAAGGCAATAACAGATCCCTCCCCAGATTATGCCACTTTGGAAACACTGAAAACTTGAAGGTTTCTATGCTGAGCTATGAAAGGAGCATAAGTTCAGGCTAGACATGCTCTCCCTCTCCCTCTCCCTGAAGTTTTCAGGGCTCAACACTAACATAAAGTCCAAAGTCAAGAAGTAGGCTAGAAGAATGAGCAAATGACAAAAAGAATGCAACTATAAAGAATTACTATGGTGAGAGGGAAGCACAAGACACAAACACAGAAGATAATGATTTGAAACACCAACAAGCAAAGCCTTAAAGAAAAATGCAGATTGGACACAAGTCCAACAAGAATTCCTAGAAAAAGTTAAAGGAAGAGATCAAAAGAGCAAAAATAAATTAGGAAAACTAAATGAGAGCTGTTGAGGAAAAAAAAAATGGGAAACAAAATGAGCTGTCAAAGAAAGTTACAAAAAGAGAACTAATACCTTAGTAAAGGAGGAACAAAACCTTAATGAATAAAATAACTCATTAAAACTTAGAACTGGAGAAATGAAAGCTAATGAGTCCATGAGACATTAATAAATAATACAACAAAGTCAAAAGACTGAAAATAGAAGAAAATGTGGAATGGTACATAAGAAAAAAACCAACTGACTAGGAAAATAGATCAGGAGAGATAATTTAAGAATCATTGGTTTACCTAAAGGCTGTGAATCAAAAAGGAGCCTAGACATAATAGTTCAAAAAATTATAAAGGAAATCTTCCCAGATATCTTAGAACCAGAGAGCGAAGTAGAGACTGAAAAAATACACTGATCATCACCTGGAAGAAGCCTCCAAATGAAAACTCCTAGGATTATTGCAGTTAAATCCAGAACTCCCAGGTTAAGAAGAAAATACTGTAAGCAGCCAGAAAGAAAGAATTCAGTTACTGTGGAACCACAGTCAGGATCACATAAGATTTAGCAGCCACCACTATAAAGAAATGGAGGACTTAGAAAATTATTTTCTGGAAGGTAAATGATCTAGGATTATAACTACAAATCACCTACTGAGCAAAACTTAGTATAATTGTATGGGGAAAAAATGGGCATTTAATGAAACAAACACTTTCAAGCATTCCTGATTCCTGGAAAGGCCAAAGCTGAATAGAAAATTTAACATTCAAACACAGGACTTAAGAGAAGTATAAATAGGTAAAAACAAGTAAGAAATCATAAAGGACTAAAAATGGTTAAACTCTTTACATTATTACATAAGGAGATGATATATGTAACCCCTCAGAACTTTTATCATCATCATATGTCTTGGAAGGAGCTTAATTAGACAGACAGCTTGGATGTGATTCTATTATGTTTGGATGATCTCTAAAGAAGAATGGAGGAATGAGGAAAAGGAATACACTGGGAAAGGGGGGAAGAGAGAAGAAGAATGGGGAGAGTTATTTCACATAAATGGGGAATGCAAAGAGGAATTTACCCAATGGAGGAGACTGTGGGTGGGGAGTAAGCAACACTTGTATTATACTACAAAACTAAAATAATTTAATACAGTTTGATACTAGGTAAGAAATAGTGATTAATCAATGCAATAGATTAGAAACATAATATACAGAAGCAAATGAGCAAAGTAACCTGGTGTTTGATAAACCCAAAGATCCTAGTTACTGGGGCAAGAATTCACTATTTGACAAAAAAACTTTTGGGAAAACTGGAAAGTAGTCTCCTTGAAACTAGGCATAGACAAACATCTCATACCATATATCAAGATAAGCTCAAAATGGGTACATATGGTAGCAAAGATTTGGAAATTGAAGGGATGCCTATCAATTGCAGAATGACTGAACAAGTTATGGTATATAAATGTGATGGAATACTATTATGCCATAAGAAAGATGAAAGGGATGATTTCAGAAAACCCTGGGAAGACTTGCAGGAACTGATGTAAAATAAAGTGAGAAGAATCAGGATAAAAATTTATATGTTATATAATAGCGATACTGTCAAGATAATCAACATTGGAAGATGGCAGAGTATAGGCCAGGACCTAGCTGAATTCTCTTAATATTTCCCTCCAAACAACTTTAAAATAATGCCTCAAATCAAATTTTGGAGTAGCAGAGCCAATAGGAGTCAGAGGGGGGACACTTTTTTTTCCAGCCTATGATAACTTAGGTCCACAGTGGAGGTCTGACACACTGGGGGAGGTGCAGACCCAGAGCATGACAGGAGTACCAGCAGGGAGGCCTTGGAGACAGCCACAACAGCAGCAGCAGCTGCAGGAGCTCTTCGCCCAGAGATGGTAAGGGGTTTGGACAACTGATCAGAAAGAGATTACAGGGTACCCTTTGCTGGCATTGGGTAAAGTTGGTGCTCATTGGAAACTCTGTTCTCATAAGCAGTTCTGGGTTGCAGTTCTGGGGTAGAGAGGAGTACTTGTAATTGGTCACAAGGGAGCAGGAGCCCTGGCCACAATTCTAGGGCCAAGAGGAGCACTAGAACTTGTGGCTGCAGGGGAACAGGAGCCTTTCTGGGTAAAGAGAGCACAGACCAGAAAAGCAGTGACCACACCTCTCCTAGGATAATATCACCTTGGAAACACTGAAAACTTGTAGATTCCCAGAGCTAGCTCTGAAAATAGCAGCACAAAAAATCCTGAAGCTTGGGATAGTCCCTTCCCACCTCCAGGTGAGCAGATCTCACCTTTAACATAGAGTTCAAAGTGAAGAAATAGGCTGAGAAAATGAGCAAACAACAACAAAAAGGAACTTGACCATAAAAAGCTACTATAGTGGAAGAGAAACCAAGAAGACACAAACTTAGAAGATAACAATGTGAAACAGCTACAAGCAAAACCTCAAAGAAAGATGCTAATTGGACACGAGGCCAGCAAGAATTCCTGGAAGAGTCAAAGAAACAGTTGAGTGGTAGAGGAAAATTTGGGGAAAAAGTTATGAAAAGAGAATTGTGTGGTAAAAATGACACAAAAAAATGCTGAAAAAAATAACACCTTAAAAAACAGAATTGGTTCGATGGTAAAAAAAAAAAAAGACACAAAAATTCACTGAAGAAAAGAACTCCTTTAAAAGCAGAATAGACCAAATGGAAAAAAGAGGTACAAAAGTTCATTGGAGAAAATAATTCCTTAAAAATTAGAATTGGGCAAGTAGAAAATAATGACTCTATTAGACTTCAAGAAACAGTAAAATAAAGTCAAAATAAAGTCAAATTAATGAAAAAAATAGAAGAAAATGTGAAATATTTCATTGGATAAATAACTGACCTTGAAAACAGATTGAGGAGAAATAATTTAAGAATTACTAGACTCCTTGAAAGTCATGTTCAAAAAAAGAGTCTAGACACATTTTTCAAGAAATTATGAAAGAAAACTGCCCTGATACCTTAGATCCAGAGGATAAAATAGAAATTGAAACAGACTTTCGAGGGGGGACAGCATAAAAAGAAAAAGAATAAACAGAAGTAATTAGAATGGAGGGAAATACAGTTAGTAATCATAACTGTGAATGTGAATGCGATGACTTAACCCATAAAATGGATGTGGATAGCAGAATTGATGAGAAACCAGAATCCAACAATATATTATGTACAAGAGATACACTTCAAAGAGAAAGACACATACAGAGTTAAAATAAAGGGGTAGAGCAGAATCTATCATGCTTCTGCTGAAATAAAACAGGCAGGAATAGCAATCATGATCTCAGACAAAGTAAAAGCAAAAATGGACCTAATTAAAGTAAATAAGCACAGTTTTATAGCCCTTTGGGCATAGTTCTAGATTGTTCTCTGGAATGGTTGGACCAATTCACTATTCCACCAACAGTTCATTAATGCACCTATACTCCCTCATCTCCTCCAGTATTTGTCATTTCTGATGGTTGTGAGATGATACCTCAGAACTGTTTTAATTTGCCTTAGTCCATTCAATAGTGATTTAGATCATTTTTCATATGACTATAGATAGATTTGATTTCTTCTGAAAATTGCCTGTTCATATTCTTTGACCATTTATCAATTGGGAAATGGCTCTAATTTTATAAATTTGACTCAGTTCCCTATATATTTGAGAAATTAGGCCTTTATCAGAGAAACGTGCTTTGAACTAGTCCAACCATTTTGGAGAACAATCTGGAACTATGCCCAAAGGGCTATAAAACTATGTATAACCTTTAATCCAGCAATACCACTACTAGGTCTGTATCCCAAAAAGATCAAAGAAAAAGGAAAAGGAACTATATAAAAATAATTATAGCAGTTCTTTTTATGGTAGCAAAGAATTAGAAATTGAGGGGCTGCTCATCAATTGGGGAATGGCTGAACAAGTTTTGGCATATGATTGTGATAGAGTACTAGTGTGCTGATGAGGGGAGTGGCTTCAGAAAAAAATGGCAAGATATATATGAACCGATGCAAAGTGAAGTGAGAAGAACTGGGAGATCATTGTGTACAGTAACAAAATATACTATCCACCTCTGGAGAATTAATGAACTCTGAGCACAAATTGAAGTATAATTTTCTCACTTTTTTTTGCTTTTTTGGTGATATGGCTAATATGGAAATATGTTTTTCATGATTTCACATGTATAACTGATATATTGTTTGCCTTCTCAGTGAGTGAGGGAAAGATGGAAATGAGGGAGAGAATCTGGAAGTCAAAATTTAAAAAGAATGTTAAAAGTAAATAACAATGAAAAAAGGGAATCAACTTTGAAAAACTTAATAACTCTGAGCAACACAATGATCAACCACAATTCCAAAAAACTCATGGTGAAACATGCTCTCTAGAAACAGAGCTGATAGACTCAGAGTGCAGATTGAAGCACATTTTCTTCTACTTCTTTCTTTTTTGGAGGGGGGCAGGTGATTGCTGATGTGGAAATTTGTTTTGCATGCCTCTACATATTTGTAATGGGTTTTTTCTTTCCTTCTTAATGAGTGGTAGAAGGGAAGATAATTTGAATAAAATTGAACTAAAAAATAAAAGCAATGCAAACAAAAAAACATACTTTGGGATTAATATATCAAGAACTCAAAGGCTTTTCAATCCTTGAATAGTTTTCATTTTAAAAATGAAAATATGAAGTATGAATTATTATCAATACCTCAAAAATATATTGAATACTTTTAATTTGCATGGTACTTTTTAGGTATTTGAATTGATACTACTCTGTTTCCATTCCATTCTACAGGAACACTGTCTCAGGTAATAAAAGGATCTGTCAACAAAGAAATTGATGGAGATTCCAAATACACAGAAGTAGTAATAATAATAAAAGCTGTGCATATAGGGGTCATTTTCATTTACCACTACCTCCCTCAAAATAAATTAACAAACAGTTTATAAAACCAGGGGCAAAGACATCTCAGACCCTAGTGATCTATTGAGCTGAGCAACTTTCTTGGCATACTGGGGCAAAGTTCTCAGAGCACATTGTAAATACAAATTGTAGCCTGAATGCCTAAGAAGAGGAGCAACTTTTTTTTTTTAGAGGAGCAACTTCTATTGAGTAGGGCCTGCCATCTTAGCTACCACCATCACCAACTGCTGCCCAATAGCCACTTACGGGCAGGTAAGCCCAAGAGTTGAGAACAACACCCTGCCCTTCCCTGTTCCACCGTCTCTGCTTCTAGCCTACCACCTGAAGTGACCATCCAGGACAGCAGTCCTTGCAAAGATCAGACTTGTTAATTGTCTCTGTTGGTGCTGTAGGCTCTACTTCTTCAGCAGCTATACCTACTGAAGAGCCAGGAAACAACAGCTCTGTCTACCACAGTCCTTGGCACCATCAAATAGTTCAATGGATATGGTTTTATCAATGGAAATGATACTTAGAAATAGATATTACCATCTACCTTGCCACCACTACTCTTTAAAGATCACTGGACTGGTCCATCTGATTTACTGTATGTGTGTCTCCTTGATTTAGAATGTGAGCTTTTTGAAAGCAGAGGCTGGCTCACTTTCTTTTTTCATTGGTATTGCTAATGCTTAGCACAAGGCTCTTCTCACAGAAAGAACTTAGATGCTTTTTCATTCATTCGTTAAACAAGGTCACGCTTTCTTCTCTCATAATGGTTTCCAAGATTCTAGAATAACAGTTAACATTTAAACAGTACTTTTAGTGCTTGTGTATTGCTTTTCTTGCATTATTTCATTTAAGCCTCACAGCTCCTTGAGACAGGTGTTATTATTGCTATTTTTATTCAATTTTAATTTACTCTTAGTTCCAAGTTCTCTTCTTTCTTCCTAACCCCTCTGCCACCCTTTGAAAATGGCAAGAAAGGCAAAATCTATTTTAAATACATATAGGCCTGCAAAAGAAATTCCCATATTAGCCCTGTTTAAAAAAAAAGGAGGAAGAAAGAAAAGAAATTATGTCTCATTCTGTACTTTGAGTTTATCAGCTATTTGGAGGTGGATAGAATGTTTTATCAAGGTTATTAGATGCTCTTATTGTCCTCATTTTACACATGACAGAACTGAGCCCCAAAGATAGTAAATAATTTGACTAAGGTCACACAGCTAATAAAAATATGAGACTATCCCTTCTTATATAACTGTGTGAGTTTGTGTATTTCATTGATATGCTTTGCTATTGAGTGGGGCCCCAGAAAGGCTTGTTATGCCCTTTCCTGGAGGAGCAGAGACCCCCGACTCAGGAGTCTTGCTTGTCTGTGTTCGTCTTTTGGGAAGGAACTAAGGAACCATCTTAGGCTGGTCAGATCACAAAAGGTAGACAACTTGTGATAAAACCTAGCATCAGACTCTTTTATAATAGTGTAGACTGATAACATGTATCTGAGGCTCCCCCTGTCTCCACTCTCAAGAAATAACGTGGAGGAAGAGAGAACGGAACAATTCTCTTACAGATACTGTTGAGGTGGGAGAGGATTAGGCATTTGTTTTGCATACACTGTCTCCCTGGCTATTTCTTTCTCAAAACAGAACTAGGAGGACTCAGAAAACCTCATGTTACAGATATTCTATAAGAAACATCCTGATTTTCCAGCTTTTTATCACTGCTCATTCCTTGTTGGTACATTGATTCATGCGGTAGTGAGAGGAAAGACTAGGACCTAGCCATTGAATGCGTCCCATCCACAAAACGGAACCTTTTTTGAAAAAGGTAGGGCTCTACCTTTGAACTTTCCTCAGCAATGGACTATTTACTCACTAATTCTCCACACTACAGTACACTGAAGCAACCTCATTACAGACTCATTCATCTACTATCTAATCTTATTCAACAGATGGCCAGCATACTCTTTTACCAAAAACACTAGTTCTCTTTCTCTGTTCCCAAGTCTCTTTTCTCAGCCTGGTCTCTAACCCCTTCCAACTTCTTCAGCACTGAGGTTGTCTGCCTCTCTTACCCATCTCACTCCCCTACCTTCTAGCATTCACAGCACTGGGGATACAAAGAAAGGCAAAAAAACAGTTTCTGCTCTCAAGGAGCTTACAGTCTAATAAGGGAGACAATATGTAAACTACTATGTACAAATGAAAAATATACAAGACAAATTGGGGATAATCAATAGGCACTGACATTAAAGGGGAATCAGAGACGCTTCTTGGAGAAGATGGAATTTTAGCTCAAAGTTGAAGGAAAGGATGATTGCTTTCCTTTATTATCAAGAAGACCTGAAACCATTCCCCTAGTGGGTACATAATAGACAAGTGGTCAAAGGATATGAATAGAAAGTTTTCAGAAGAAATGAAAATGTAGGCAGTCTATAATAAGTGCCTACACTTTCTCTCTTCTCACTCTCTTCTTAAACCCTTACAATCTGGATTCCAACCTTATCATTCCATTAAAGGTAGTCCTACAAAGTTCCAGTGCTCTCTTTGTTATCAAATCTGATGACCTTTCCTCAATCCTCATTCTCCTTGACCTTTCTGCAGCCTTTAACGCTGCTGATCACTCACTCTTCCTTGATACTCTCTTCTTTCTAGGTTTTCAGGACACTACTGTCTCCTGTTCTCCTCCTATCTGTCTGACTGCTCCTTCTCTGTCTACTTTATGGGATCTCCTTCCAGATCATACCCTCTAGCCACAGATGTCCCTTAAAATTCTGTTCAGGTACCTCTTCTCCCTGTATACTATCTATCTATGCATAGATCTTTACTTGGTAATCTTATCAGCTCCTGTGGATTTACTTACAATCTGTATGCTGATGATGCTCATATTTACCTATCTTAACCCAAACTTTCTGCTGATCTCCAATCTTGCAAATCCCACTGCCTTTCATTCATCTGGAACCTGATGTCCACTAGAAATTTGAAACTCAACATGTCCAAAACTCAATTCATTATCTTTGTTCCTCCATCTTTCCCCTTCACTCACTTCTATATTACCGCAGAGGGCAACACTATTCTCCCAGTCCTTCAGGCTTACAACCTAGGAGTCATCTATCTCTCACTCCCTATATCCAATCCTTTGTCTACTCTCTGCTTTCTTAATAACTAACTATAAGTTCTTGGAGGACCATTACAAGAACTCCCCAAGCTTCAATTTACTTATTTACAAAATCAAAGTTGAACAAAGTTCTCTCCATGTTCCCTTTCAAATCTAAAATTTTATTTCTTCCCATGTAATTCCAGGGATAAAATGAACACTGCAGAATATATCATAGATATAACCTGGAAAGGATCTTAAAGGTTATCTACTCTAAGACTTTCATAAAGGCTTAGGAAAAGAAACTGAAGCACAAAGCATTTAGGTGAAACTCTCAAGGTCATGCAGAAAATATATGGTAGAGCTGGGATTCAAATTCAGATCATCTGACTCCACATACAGCAATTTTCCACTGTAAATCACTCAGTTAACGAGCAGTTATTAACAAGTTAACAGTCAACAAGTACCTTCTATATGTCAGTCACTGGGGATACAAAGAAAGGCAAAAAAACAGTTTCTGCTCTCAAGGAGCTTACAGTCTAATGAGAGAGACAACATGTAAACTACTATGTACAAACAAAAAATATACAGGACAAATCGGGGATGATCAATAGGCACTGACATTAAGGGGAATAAGAAAGGCTTTTTGGAGAAGATGGAATTTTAGCTCAAAGTTGAAGGAAACCAGGAAATCCTAGAGGGAAAGACTTTCAGATTCAAGGATAGCTAGTGAAAATGCATGGAGTTAGGAGATGATGTGTCTTGTTTGAGGAACAGTAAGAAGGCCAGTGTTATTGTATAGCAGTGTCTGTGAAGGTGAGCAAAGTGTAAGAAGCCTGGAAAGGCAGGAGGTAACCAGTTTGTGAAAGGCTTTGAATGCCAAAAAGGTTTTATACTTGATCCTGGAGGTAATAGGCTGATACTGGAGTTTATTGAATGGAGATGGGGTTGGGCTGACATGATCATATCTCTGATTTGGGAAAATCAATTGGGCATCTGAGTGGAAGATGGCCTGGTGGAGAAACAATAGAGGCAGGGAATGATAGCCTGTAACAGCCTATATTGGATATTCTAATCCTTGGATTTTGGACTGAGTGCACTTTGTGACAACCGGTAAATAGACATTCATGGAGCAGTTTAATTTGTGACTGTGTATAAACCATCCCATTATGTTAGGTAGAACCATTCCTTAGGCTTAAGAAAATCAGAAGTCACAGGCTTTAAAAAGAGAGATTAGTACCTAGTTGAAGTGGTCTCCCTAAAACAATCCAGGGCAGTTTTGGAAGTACTATATTGAAATAGGGTAACTTACAAGGAAATTGGAGGAAGAGTCCCTTGCATTCAATAAAGGACTACCCAAATCAGTCAACAGGAGTTCAAGCAAGGACAGGCGTATTCTTATAGAATCTAGCTCTGTTTCTGCATACATTCACCAAGTGGCAAAATACAAAGATGGTATTGTCATCCTTTGCTTTCTCATAGTAGGGATGTCTATAGAAATCTTTTTTGGTATTGTTTATCTATTTCTAGTTCAGTCTGTCTGGCCTTGAAAACAGTTGTTACTTCTCTGTACACATAACTTAGATAGCTACACATTTATAGAGAAAGCTCTTTGGTCTCTTTTTCAAGGACCATCCTAATTTACTTCGAAACAGAGGGGGGAGATGAACACCTGCAGGGACATTGTGCAGACTTCGTGCTGCCAAGTTTGGTCTAGGAAATACAGACTGACCTTGCATAGTTTTTCTGGGCCAAGTTTCTTTTAATGCTATTTTAATCTTGGGAAAAATTTGTTCTAGAATGGTCAATTCATGCACTGGGTCTTAATGCTACCCAAGAGGCATAATACTCATTCCTGTGGTCAGCCAAAGAGGAGGAGATATCCCTTTCATAGGAAGGAAAACAATGGGTCTTCACAAAAGTCTAGCTGCCTGATACTCTGGCGTGTTCCACTGCTCCCATATGTTGAGCTGGGACAAATTCAGATGTGGTGAACTGAGCCAAATCAATGCTTTATTATGTTTTTTAAGAACACTACAGGAAGCAGCCTACTAACAATTGTCATTACTGGACAGCTCTTTCAGTGATATAAACTGGAATCAAACCCTGGAGCAGCACAATTGCAGACATACAAATGCAACAAATACCTATTCAGCCCTGCAGTGTGCAGAGCACCGCTAGCTGCTACAGAGATTATATAATAATAACAACAGGACTTGCTACTCAACAAAACCTGCTGGGAAATATGGAAAGTAGACCTTTGGAAACTAGTTTTAGAACAACATTTCACACCAGATATCACAGTAAGCTCAAGGTGGATACAATAGTTGTAAAGGAGGATACCTAGCTGCAAAAAGGTAATATCATAAATTAGAGGAGCAGGGAAAGTGATACCTTTCAAAACTGTAGGAAGGGGAAGAGTTCTTGACTAAACAAGAGTTCTTAACCAAACAAAGTGTTGAATAGCAAGTCCTGTTCAAGGACCCCAGGAGATAAAATAGATAATTTTGATAATATAAAATTGAAAAGGTCTTACCCAAACAAAATAAAACACAGGTAGCATTAGAAAAAGAGGACTATCTCAGAAGCTATTAAACTCTACTGATATAGTTTTTTCAATTGTTATTGAATAATTCAAATTTAATAATTTAGAACCATAATTTCCCAATGTACATGATTTTAATTTTATTGTCTTTTAGTGTTGTCTTCATTTACATTGTTGTAATTGTAACAGAGGACTGGTCCATGAGCTTGGTCTTTATGAATATGCATACTGTTCTCTGCTGATGCAATCCGCACATGAACTTTGGAGCATGATGCTAAGACATTCTATAACTTATTCTGGTCCACTGACCATTTGGGAAAGAGATGGACTTCTGAGTGGCTGCTTAACTGGAAGCGGAGACTTCCAAAAGGCACCAAACAGCCAAGAAGAGCCACTTTTTTTCCTGCCTGGCTAGGGTTTTGAGCAAATAAGATTTCTGTGTGAGAGAGGGGCCTCTAGCCCTTCCTCACTCAGAGCCAGTGTGTAGCTGAGAACTTATGGTTTTGCTATTTCTGAGAGAGATGGAGTATTGGAGATGGCATCAACTAGGTTGTGACCTTAGGAGCTTCAAAAGGTCAGGAGAAGGAACTGCCAGAGACCTAGAAACCAGATTCTAGGCTAGAGTTTGTGGTCTACAAACATAGTTCTAGGACCCTATAGCCAAGATGTTGGATCTTACAGGTAAGTGAGTGTCTTTGTCCAGTAGCCATTTGAAATTTGGAAATGAACTTGTTGGAGCAAATACTTTGCAGAAACTACTCTAAGTTTGAGCTCACTCTACTCAGAGACTGAGATAGTATAGGGGATAATACACCTCTAGGGGCCCAGGGGGAGGATAATACTTTTTACTAAATATCTATTTGTAACAGCTAATTGATGCTAATTAGTTAAATTAAAATGGAATATTAATCACTGGTGACTGATATTGTGGAGAACATACTGGTATGGGGGCTAGAACTGACAGTATGAGAAAAGATTCCCCCTTTCCTCAGGGATATCCTTAGTTGGAGATAGAGCCTTGCTTCGGTCAACCCATTTCATCAGTATGAGTATGTAAGTTGGGATAAGGATGTCTCAGAGCTTACAAAGACTATGTAATCATTGTGTATATTGTTTCTTTAGTGAGGGGTATATAATTTGATTTCAGGTTTATGCTATAACAAATTGTGCTGCTAGGAATATTTTTATATATGAGACCTCACTGTCATTGATCTCCTTTGGGTATAAAACTTAATATTGAGAGCTGAATTATAGGATATGAAAAATGAAACTTTTCTTACATCATTTAAAATTAGCATTTATATTTTAAAAAAATTAGTCATAAAGGAGGGTAAATCATAGAGGAAGATAAACAAGTCTATTCACCACATCCACTCCCTTGCCAAAAGTTGTGATATCTATCTTCAGAATCTCTCCTCTCTACTCACACAACTACCATTCTACTACAGGCCCTCATCCCCTTTTGCCCAGACTATTTCCATAGCCTTTTAATTGGTCTTCCTGCCTCTCTCCAGCAGAACACAAAATGATGTTATCCCTTTCCAAAAGTCTTATATTTTACTCTTCTCTACTTTACAATTCAGCTGCACTGACCACTTGTTCCTCACGTATCACCCTCTGTTGCAGGCCTAAGTCTGACACCAGCATATTCTTAGTTCATGCTTAATTTGGGGATGAAATGAACAATGGGGACAACAGGGAAATGAACAAATAGGGGCTGGCTGAACAAGGAGGTTTACTTTGCTCAAATAAAGCAGGTATGTACAGTAAGGACACAGTGGTATTTAGCTTCAGTTTGGGTAGACTAGGCCTCTCTCATCGCCTCACCTAAATGCATCTGATCAGCAAGTCTACAGGATATAGTGACTTGAGGGGTCTTAGGTAGCCACCAAGTCTGAAAGGACCTAACTGCACATGGCTAGGACCTTTTATCCCTCACTAGGATTTTTTTATGCCCTCCTACGGGGGATGGGGTGGGGTTTGGAGCCAATCAAGTTTCATGGGAGAAACTGGCATCAGGGAAGTTAGGGAAGCAGAAAAACACTGGTCCTATCACACAAACCATCTCCAAATTCCATGCCTTTGCATTGGCTATCCCCTCATTCCATAGCCTTTCCCTGCCCCCATGCTATCCCTTCTCACCTCACTTCCACCCTCACAATTCCTGTGATTCTTTTAAGATTCAGGTCAAATTCCATCTTCTTCAGGAGGCTTTTACTGGTCCTCTTCTTTCCCCCTCCTCCCATGTCCTCTGAGATTACTTTTCATCTTCTCTCTCTCTCTCTCTTTCTCTCTCTCTCTCTCTCGTTAATAATAGCTAACAATTTTGGGTGGTGGATGTTATGATATTATTATTAATGCTCATTTCACAGGTAAGGAAACTGAGGCAGAGGTTAAGTGACCTGCTCAGGCTCACACTCCAGCCCTATGCTCTATCCACCATCCTACACACACACACACACACACACACACACACACACACACACACACACACACACACAGAGGCCCTTTAGGTTGGATTTGTAATTAGTAGGGATTTTGGTGCCTTGGATGATCTGAATAATCTCACCCCAGTGGTTGGCCAATTATAAGTCCTAACCCAAACCTCACTTAGTCATTGTTTGGGTTTTGGTGACTCACAGTAAGTATAAATAGCAATTGTTTCTGATCTGGCCAGAAACCCTGAGGGTCTTCTCCTTCCAGATTTTTTTTTTGAGTAGGCAATTAGGTCATCTTTTGCCTCATTTCTTACCTAGCCTTAAATCACTGAATGTGTGTTGCCTCAGACAAACTGAGACCTGGGAAAGACTTTAACTTAAAAAGGCCAACATCTCCCACTGCATCTGGGGTCATCTCCAGTTGTCCTGACCTATGTCTTACCATTGGACACAGATGACACTGGAGGAGAGAGTGAGGCTGATGACATTGCACAGCACTGCCTCACTTAAATCCAATTCACTTTCAAGTCAAGACATCACCCCCTTGATGTCATTGGTTCTCTTCATGAATGAAGGACAAACACCACCCCAGAGGTTTAAGAGAACTAATCAAGGAGCAATCAGAGTTTTTGTGGCCATCAAAGAACAAATGGGAATATTCCCTGGAGTGGATGAAACAAAGAACTGTAAAAGAAACAGTAGATATTTAATAAATGATTGCAAAATAGAAAAAAAAACTATTGGAGTCACCCCTGAGAGCAAAACATAGGAGCATCTTTTGGGAAAAATGGAAAGCTACATAGGGAAGAGCATCCTTGCAACTGGTCTACTAGTAGAGAGGGGGCAACAAGACAGACAGTAAGAAAATAGTGACCAACAGCATGCCAAACCATCTGTGGGCAGCCATATCAAGAGAGAAAACTGTGTTTGGGGGACTGTAAATGCCTGGAATTGAACTGTTAGGAAAAGATTGCTCATTTGGAGAAGGGATTATTTTTCTTAAATATGTACATATATATGTATATGTATATGTACATATGTATGTATATGTATATATACATATATATAAATACACACATACATATATGTACATACACACATTCCTTTTTTTAAACAGACATTTATTACCTCCCTCTCTTAGCCCTGTGAGAAACATGGTTGTGGGGATCACAGGGCTCCCTAGGCAGGGTTAGACCCTGAGGAAGGCCCAAGTGATGGCCCCAAGAAGGCTCTGCAAACCATGGGATTCCCTGAGGAAGAACCAAGTGGTAGCCCCCTTAACACTACTATGGAGATTACAGGACTCCCCAAGGCAGGGTCAGGAAGTAAGCCCGAGATGTGCTTCTGCAGCTTATTGCTTTCCTGGTTGCATATCTTAGGAAGATCCATGTGATTTACCCATTCTCACCCAAAGAAGTCAGGACCAGAGTGGGTAGAGGAAGGCATTTATTATACTCCTCGAGAGAGAGCAGGCACAGTGCTTACTAGGAACACTTACACCAGCACACCAGGAGTGAGGGTAACCAGTTCCACCATCCTTGTTTGAGTTAGGGTTAGTTTACATTCTTTACCTTTCTACATATTTTTCCTTAACTTATACAGTTCACATAGGTAGGATTGTAAGGATACAGATGCAAAAGTGAAGTTGATTAGTTCTGTCTTCCTTGTCTGAGTTAGGATTAGCCTACGTTCTTTATTACCCTACCTTTCCTCTTTAACATACGCAAATTATGCAGATTAGTAGACCTGGACACTTGACCAGGACCTGACCCACGACCTGACATAAGCTTGAACTGGTTCAACCGGTTTAGCCTCTCTAGCCTCCCTGGCAACAGGATGGCCATTGTCTTGGTAAGTAAACTTTAACTCAGCTATGTGGATAGCTTCTGTGGGAGCAAAACCAGATACCATACTATCTTTTCTTACAAGCCCACTCTTTGGAAAATTAAGCCCCCTCCCCCCCAACAAATGTGTATAGTTCACCAAAAAAAAAAAAATCCACATTGGCCATGTCCAGAAATATATGTCTCATTCTAATTTTTAGTCCATCACTCTTCTAGAAGGAGGTGGTTGGTATGTTTCATCTTTAGCCCTCTGTTCTATTGGTTTATCAATGCATGACCAGAATTCTAAAATCTTTCAGAGCTGTCATTCCTTATAATGTTGTTCTTGTATAAATTGTTCTAGTTATGCTCAGTTCATCGTGCTTCAGTTCATAAAGGTCTTGCAGTTAGTCGATAAGCATTTATTAAGCTCTTATTGTGTGTCAGGCACTGTGTGATACAAAGAAAGGTGAAAGTTTCTGTTCTCAAGGTGCTCATGCTACAGTGGGGGAGACAAGGTGCAAACAATTATGACAAACAAAATATATGCAGGATAAGTTGGAGATAATCAATAGAAGGAACTTCCTAGCATTAAGGGGGATCTGGAAAGGTTTCTTGTAGAAGGTAGAACTTTAGTTGGAACTTGCAGGAAGCCAGGGAAACCAGGAGGTAGAGAGGAGGAAAGAGAGTATTTTAGGAATAGAGAATAGCCAGTGAAAGAAAATGCGTGGATTTGGGAGATATAGTTTGGTGTTAAAGGAAGAGCAAGAAGGCCAGGGTTACTGGATCCCAGAGAATGTGGTAGTGATGGATGGGAATAAGGTGTAAGAAGACTGAAAAGGTAGGTAGAGGCCAGGTTGTGAAGGGTTTTGAATGCCAAACAGGATCTTATACTTGATATTTGATGTGATAGGGAGCCACCAGAAATGATTGAATGAGGGGATGTGGAAAGTCTCCCACCCCAACCCTTTATAACAAATGTGCATTATTCAGCGAAAGAAAAAATACACATTGGCCATGTCCAAAAACATGTATCTTACTCTAATTTTTCATCCATCACTCTTCCAGAAGGTGTTTGGTATGCTTCACCTTTAGTCTTCCTACTGTCTTCTGAGTAAAGGGATATAGATTTGGTCTATCTACCAAGGCACACAAGATCTTAACAGATACAATCTCAAAACACTCCTTAAGGAAATAAAGAACAACCTATATAATTAACTAGAGGGATAGTCAGTGGTCATCACTGGCCCATAACAATATAATAAAAATGATATTACCTAAATTAATGTACAGATTAAGTTCTCTTCTTGAGTTCTCTGGTAGGTAAACTACCAGAACTATACAAAATAACAAAACCCATCTTGAGAAAAAACGATTTAAAATCATAAAAGAAATGAAGAAAGTAGGAATGAAGAGGAAATAACATTTTTCTATAAAGCAGTAATCATTAAGACTACTTGTATCACTTTCATTTCTAAATATTATTTCTTTCTCCTCCCATACCTAATCAGCTACTCCTTGTAATAAAGAATTAAAAAAAAAAGAGAGGAAAAAAAGCAGTTCAGCAAAATCAACTAATAAGTCAGATAGCATGTTCCACATCCACAGATCCCCACTTCTGCAAAGGCAGGAGGGTGATATATTTTTCCAATTGTTTTTGAGGGCTCATTGGAGGATTTTAATTTATTTTTAAATGATTCTGTTTTGGATATTATTTTTCCAAGGATTAATTTTTCCTCATAAAATTTAATATTGTGAACTCTGTCTTAGCAGGGGGAGTTGGTGTCATGTTATGAGCTGGTTTTTCTCTCTAGAGTCTCAGATTTTCCAGATATGAGCTATAAACTAAATAAATAAAAAAAATTATGTGTGTGTGTGTCCCAAAGCATATGTAATCCTTCTTTTTTTCTAAATGCTACTGACACAAGAGCTACCTTCCTAGGCATGTTTGTACATGTCAATACTTAATTTGACCAATTTACCTAATTTACTTAAATTGCAGCTGTAGGATAATCCTGATTCCCTAGCTCCACCTAGTGACCAACAGTATACTTTTCAACAGCTGAGAAAAAAATTTGATTTTACATTTTTTATTACAAATATTCCAATTTCTTAAGTAATTAAAGGGAAATGATTTGGTTCATGGATTATTTCACACTCATGGATTCTTCTCTTATTCTTGTATATGTCTGTTTAACTTTAGGATCCTTAGGGGGAGAAGATTAGGGGAGTTGCTGATCAAATTGCGGAGTTCCCCCAATTAACTTGCTGAAATTATAGGGCTTGAGCCATTTTTTAGTCCCTGATCAAATTACAGTCTCTAGATTTATGGGATCCCGGGAACTCCTAGTGACTGGCTGACTGAAAAATCAATTCCTCCTCCTTATGACCTATGAAAGTAAGTTTATCTTACTCTTTGGTGTTCTCAGCTACTGAAGACTTGCTTTGTGCCATTTTACTTTGTGCATCATCTCCCTAAATTCAAGGGATGGTGAAGGGGGGTATTTTTCTCCCCATACAATGCATAACCAAGAGAAGCAATAGCAATTTAAAGCAGAAAGACATGTCCTTGTAGGCCACCTAAGATGAGAGTTCAACGATGTCATACTATACATACTTATCTTTATTAGTTCTTTCTCTGGAGAAGGATGGCATCTTCCTTCATAGGTCTTTTGTAGTTGATTTCAGTATTTATAATACTCAAAATGACTTAGTCATTCTAAGTTGTTATTAGAACAATATTGCTGTTACCGTGTACACTGTTCTCTTCATTTCACTTTTCATAATTTCATGCAAGTCTTTCCATGATTTTTTAAAATTACTCAGCTCATAATTTTTTATAGCACAATAGTATTCCATCACAATCACATACCAGAACTTGTTTAGCCATTCCCCAGTTGATGAGCATCTCCTTAATTTCTAGTTCTTTGCCACCATAAAGACGGTTGCTATATTTTATTTTTTAGCTAATTATTTTTAGTTTGCAACATTCATTTTCACAAGATTTTGAGTTCTAAGTTTTCTCCCCATTTCTGCCCTACCCCCACCCAAGCGCTAGAAATATTTTAGAATATATAAGTTCTCTTCCTTTTTCCCTAATCATCTTGGGAAACAGACCTAGTAGTGGTATTTTTGGGGTTAAAGGGTATACACAGTTTTATAACTCTTTGGGTACAATTCCAGATTACTTCCCAAAATGGTTTGATCAGTTCACAGCTCTACCAAAAATGAATCAGTGTCCAAATTTTTCCACGTCCCTTCCAACATTTGTCATTTTCCCCTTCTATCATTTTAGCCAATCTGATGGGTGTGTGATGATATCTCAGAGTTGTTTTAATTTGCATTTCTCTAATCAATAATTATTTAGAGCATTTTTACATATGATTATATATAGTTTTGATTTCTTCATTTAAAAATTGCCTGTTCATAGCCTTTGACTAGTTATCAATTGGGGAGGTAATTTTATTTTCAAGATTTTCTGAGTTCCAGAGTTCCCTGCACTGGACCACCTATATAGAGATTTCTTGATGAGTTCTGCCCCTTGGAGAGAGAAGAATAAAGTCTATGTGGTTCTTGAGCAGTGTCCAACTTGTGGAACAAAGCCAATGAGTGCCTTAGCACAAGGATGATGAAAAGCAGTTTGCTTATTCAGCAAGCTTCAAGGCATGTTTATATTTTGGGGAAGAGACTAACCATAGGGGAAATCTTGGGGTAGGGCACTGAGGGAAAGAGGGATTCATCAGAATAACAGGGGGGTTGCCCTAATTGTAACTCCAAGTTCAATTCTCTTGTTGGGAGATAGGTAGCATGGCTGATAAGGCTATTTGGGTGCTTTATGCTTTAATATTTGTTCTGGGGCTCTTATAAGCCCTTTCTTAAGTTCATTATATATTTTCTGTGAGGTCAAAGAAAGGCTATTCCCTACCTCATAACTATATTGCATGTTGACTTACTGTGCATGATTTGGAACTCCCTAGACATGGTTACGCCTAAGTTTTCTCTTAGTGACTTACTTAGATTAATCTAGGTGGAGGAGTAGGGAGAATGAAGAAAAGGAAGGGAGATTGACCCTTGGCGGTCAAGCTGCCAGGATGTGATCTGGTCTATGAGCCCATAGTCATTGCGGAGCTCTGGGATATAAGTTACTGACACATTACTGATTGTTAGTACTTATAGAATGAGAATGGGAGGTTATGGTCAGGAAGAGGAATTCTCTAGCACAGTTCTTCGGGTATCATGAGAGGAGTACCAGAAATACCATGTTTTCTTGGATATGGGCAAACAAGAGATTGAGAAACTGAGGCAACAAAGTTTTGAGCATGTTCCATTTATTAGCAAGGTTAGCAATCACCAATAAGTGGGGTCTGAGGCTTCTCAGCAACCAAGGACCCTGTGGAGAGTTTACAGAACTTTCCTATAATCAAAGGGGAACTGAAGCAAATTATAAAATCTCAAGTAACATTGGTGTTATCAATTCCTGATTGGTTGGTGCAAAGGATGCTAACCACAAGTTGTATCAGTTGGCCACAAGGTAGGCTAACATCCTGGGGCATCTTGAATAAGGACAGGAACATGGAAACTGTTGTTGGAAATATGTTAGAAACAGGGAACCTATTTTTGGGGATGGGGAAATGGAAAATTGTACA
The DNA here is from genome assembly GCF_011100635.1 of Trichosurus vulpecula. Lineage (NCBI taxonomy): Eukaryota > Metazoa > Chordata > Mammalia > Diprotodontia > Phalangeridae > Trichosurus > Trichosurus vulpecula. Next base: position 184,250,975 of record NC_050579.1, read on the forward strand.
ATCTCTTAGTAGTAAATATTCCTTTTCTCTAATGGGCTAGGCATCACAAAAACTCATTAACTGACTACTGACATCAGTATCTTGGTTAAGCATCATGTAAAAAATCTGTAATTTTGTATAAGTCCAAATGAAGAATGAACTCACATAAAAAAGGGGAAGTTTGACTCACAAGGAAAAGGGGAAATCTTACAAAACAAGGGACTTAGGCTCACAAGAGTAGGGAAGTTAAACTAACACATTACTAATACAAGCTAGTTAAGTTAAATGATTCATAGCAGGCCTCAGCTAAAAATCAAATCTGAACACGATTACTAATTGGCTGAACACAATTCCCAATTCATACAAAAGAAGTACCGTGTCTTCTTGGAGGAGTCAAAAGACCTACCATGTCTTCTTGGAGAAGTTAAGTTTCCTTGAGTGCAAGATGGGAAGAACGTAAAGTGAAAGAAAAAGAGGAATTTGCCAACAGTGGGAGAGGGTACATGACCCAGAGGGCCCACCGGAACAGGAGGGCAGAAAGAGAATACAGAGTATAAAAGTGTAAGGCTAAGGTGTTTAGGGATGAGAGGAAGGGGAGAGATGGAAATCACACAGGATTTTCAACTCATTAGATGATGACTTTGAATCATAGAGATAAAGGAGAACTTGATCAGGGAATTTGCTTGGGGAGTTGGTAGAGGTTCTCATCTTGTGGGGATCTGAAATGAATTAGTTCAGGTTCACTGCAGGTACACACTGCTTCTGAAACCTAGAGGTCTAGGATTTCTTATAGTTTTGAAATATTAAGAGCAGAAGAAGATTAAGGTAATGATTAAATCCTTAGGGGCTAAATTCATCATCCATATCTATTCCATAGCTTCCTTGCAGTGTGTTTGTGTGTGTGTAAATGTATGAGTGTGTGTGTATGTAAATAAAGGAGGAATGGGGGAGAAAAGAGGGACACCTATGAGACAGCTTGTTTCACAATGTAACCCCTCAGAAGCAAAACTCCTGGTACGTCTGGTGTACTGAGGTTTAGGATCTGTGATAGCTTTTGTTCCTCTTTTGGGGTTTAAGGAGGCAGTGCAGTATACTGGAAAGGGTTTGGAGTCAGAGGATCTGCATTCAAATATCAGTTTTGCCACCAACTATCTATGTGACTTTTCAAAAGTTAATTCACATCTCTGGAACTCAGTTTTCTGGTCTGTAGGACCGGCCATATGGGCCAGCCATCACTCAGGTGAATGGTTTGTGAGCCTGAACAGGAGCATGCTCTTTCTTCTACTACCTTAGTGTCTGGGTGGAATGGGCTCAATTAAAATTTGTTGTTTGTTGTAATTCAGTTGTGTCTGAATCTTCATTGACCCCATTGGGGTCAAATACTAGACACTAGAATGGTTTGCTATTTCCTTCTCCAGCTCATTTTACAGATGAGGAAGCTGAAGCAAACAGAGTTAAGTAACTTGCTGAGAGTCACGTAGCTGGTGTCTCAGGCCAGATTTGAACTCAGGAAGATGAGTCTTCCTGACTCCAGGCCCAGCACTCTATCCACTGCACCACTAGACATTCATTTCACCAGCTTCCCTTCTGGATGCCTATACTGAGATGAGGCTGCTGGGTTAATTTGTAGCTAGATTAAATCTTACTTTGATATTCAGGGCTATGCTCTTTCACAGGGCTCAGCCCACAAACTCTAGTATCAATCTCTCACAAAGTTGTCTCTCACACTCATGGAAGAGAAGAAACATCACAGAAACAGAAAACCAACAGCACCATTTGTTCACAGTCACATGGTGGCCTGAATAGAGTGTAAAGGGCCTAAGCTCTCTCTTTCCCCACTTAGAGGTTCACAATATTTTTCCCTCTATCCCTACCAAGAAAGAGAACACGTGATTCAGCCTGTCACACCTTTAGCAAATTAAAATACTTCTTCACTGTGTAGTAATTGGAAAGGAAGCTATCATACAATAGCAGCACGTACTCTGAATCAGGACAGGGCCCCTCCACTGTATGTCATTACTCATTCCCAGAAGCAGACTCACAAACCATTCCCACAGGTGACAGCTGTACTTGTTTTGGGGACCAGACTGCTAATGCATGTAGAAGTTAGGAGAGTAAGCCCCAAATCACTCTGCATATAAAATGAAGGAATTAGACTTAATGGCCTCCAGGGTCCCTTCCAGCTCAAAGTCTATGATCTTATGACTAAACTTATGATATTGGACTTTGGGAAAGAGAAAGGTTAGAGGAGGGGGATTTTCTTTTTTTTTTTTAAATTAATTTGTTTTTTTTTTTTTTTTTAGTTTACAACACTCAGCTCCACAAGTTTTTGAGTTCCAAATTTTCTCTTCCCCCACTCCCCGCGCCTGCCAAGATGGCATATAATCTGATATAGGTTCTACATATACCTTCACATTAAATTTCTTTTCCCAATAATCAAATTGTAAAGAAGAATTATATCCATTGAAATGAACCATGAGAAAGATGTTACAAAACCAAAAATAAAATTAAAAAAGAGAGAGCAAGTAGTTTGCTTCAATCTGCATTCAGATTCCATAATTCTTTCTCTGGATGTGGATAGCCTTTTCCATCATGAGTCTTTTGGAGCTGTCTTAGAACCTTGCATTGTTGAAAAGAGCCAAGTCTATCAACGCTAGTCATCACAGAAGCAATGTGTCTGTGGTTGTGTACAATGTTCTCCTGGTTCTGCTCGCTTCATTCATCATCAGATTATATAAGACTCTCCAGGTTCTTAGGAAGTCCATCTGCTCTTCATTTCTAATAGCACAATAGTATTCCGTTAAATCCATATACCACAATTTGTTTAGCCATTCCCCAATTGATGGGCATCAAGAAAGGGGATTTTCTTTCCTCTCATCATCTCCTGCAGCAATAGAGGCTTATAGCACAAACCAGCCTTCAGGAGATGTGCTTAACTAAGCTGTTCCTTGGCTACCTTTCGCCTTTGTCTACCTGTTGTCTTGCCTCAACACATCAGTGATTATTGATCCTGAGAACAGACATTTTTAGATTTGATGGCTACCTAATGAATAAAAGAATTCTTGAATTGTATGCTGGCAAATCAAATAGGGTGACTGTGAAATGTCTATTCAGTAGTCCCACAAAGGATCTCTATCTTTTGTGGGGAGTATAATGCCATTTGGGATATTTTCTGTATTTCTTCTTGTACTCTTCAGTCTTTTGCATCTTAGGCATTTTCTATAGTGAAGGAAATAAAGAGCTGTCCTAGACCTTATTGTACATTGAATACCTTTTCTAGAAATAGCTGTTATCACATTTTGTGGAGACCTAGACGACGGAAACCACACTTTAACTTGGTTTCAAAGATTTCCATGGAGTTTTACCTTGAGGAGGGGTGAGAGCCAGAGGAAGAAACCTCAACTCTCTCCCTATTCTCTTTCGCACCTCCCCTAGCCCATGAATCCAGGTTTATGGGAGACCAGAGGTCCTCTTCTTGCTCAGAAAACCTGGGCTGTGAATGATATCTGTACTTCTTTGACTACCTTTTGCCTTTTTCTACCTGTTGTTTTCCTTGACCATGGATCAGTGATTAGTGATCCTGAGAATGGACATTTTTAGCCTTGATTACCAACGATTTCTTAATTGCCAAGACCAGTGGTCTTTTCTCAGCTTTTAGCTCTTCCCCTATACCTCCCCATGACACACTTTCTCTTCCCTTGGCTTTCGTGATCCTATTCTCTCTTGGTTTTTTTCCTACCTGTTTGAATACTTCTCATTTTCCTTTTCAATGTCCTCCTCCTTCAGCCCTCTGAGAGCTCAATCTGGATCTTCACCTGGGTGTCTCATTAGCATTTCAAAATCAACATGTCCAAAACAATTCATTATATTTTCCCTTTTTCCCCACCTCCTCCAAACTTTCTTCTTCCTCTTGATAGCATTTTCATGTTTCTAGTCACCGAGATTCACATTTCAGAGTCATAAGCTACTTTTCTTGTTCCCTCACCTACCACATCCTATTAGTTGCCAAATGTTGTCAATTCCATCTCTTGGAACCTACTCTCTTCTTTCTACTTATTCCACAATCACCTTGGTTCAGACCCTCCTCACCTCTTTCCATTACTATTGTCATTGTCTCCCAATGTATTAACAATCCGGCTAGTAGCTTCTGTGGGGGCGTAAGACCCCCCCACAGCCAGCACCCAGGAGGCTGCTGTCATGCCGGGAAAGCACAGGTTCTTTTTATCTGCTTAAACAAGGAAAGCACGGTGAAGGGGTTGACCAGCTTACTTTAATCCAGCATTCAGTTAGCATACAGACAACATTCATTTAGTTCAGGGGAAAACACCAGCATTCAGTTAGCATTCAATTGGTTCAGGGGAGCAAAGAGACAAGCATCAACAGACAGGCCAAATACAGATTACAGTCAGCTAGTTCAGGGGAACAAACAGTCAGCACTCTGAAGTTCAGAACATTCATTTAGTTCGGGGGAAAACAAAACCACCACCCTGAACTTCAGAACTAAATACAAACAAATTACAAATGTCAACAGACAGACCCAATACAATTTATAGTTACCAATATCTGGGCTCAGTCCGAGGGCAAGGGCTGGCCCACAGTCACGCTCACTCGCCACTACTCCCCAGCCAACCGGAAAAGGAAAGAGAGCTCAGCAAGCTGTCCTCTCCCCTCTTATAGAGACTTTGACATCATCAAGTGCCGCCTGAATGACCAGATTGGTTCTTGAGTTGGCCCCCTCCCCCTAGTGTAGACTAGGTTAACACCCAATAGGGCATGGCTCTGGAGTTAACACCTCCCCTCAGCCAGTCCCATGACTCCTCACACAGGAAGTTCTCTTCTTCCTGGCATGGTTTCTGGGCTTCCTGCCCCGGAAGAGAAGCCCCAGCGCCCAGCGAGGCTCAATGAGGTAAGCTGAGTCACTCAAAGAAAACAAAGGCCATTCTGGCCACACCTAATCAGGCTCCTAATTTTTATCTCAAGTTTCTCCACTCTCCAATCCATCTTTTACACAACTGCCAAAATGACATTCCTAAAGCATGGATCTGACCACATTACTACTCTGTTTCAAAACTTCAGAGACTCCATATTACCTCCAGGATCAAAGATAAGTTCCTCAGTTTCTCCAGGAAAAAGGGATCCCTTGATTGACAGCAGCTTAGCAAAGTGGGTGGGAAGTTCAAAGGGCTGCATCCTTACACTCAGTTGTTTCAGAGTGGGAGAAATAAAAAAAAAATGGACCCTTGGACCAATCATGATTATGGCATTGTGAAAGGCAGAGCTGAAAGACAGGCTTCTCTAGGAAAGTAATTTGGAGGGTTCTGCTCATTGTGTTCCAGGAAGTGGAGGTAGAGCTTTGGCATTTCTTCAGATAGACCCTGTTAGGACATAGGATTAGTTGTTGTACTATTGGCAGCTACTCTCTTTTGAAGACAATAGGAAGAACCAGGATCATGATGGAGTTGGTTACAGTCTGCTAGCCTGCTCTTGAGAATATATACATTTTCTGGGCCACATGGAGAGACAAGTCAAAGGTGGCTTCAACTGCAGATTGGATACTTTTGGGGAATATTTATGTCAGCCTCTACAATATGTCTTTCAGGGCCTCATCTAGCTTGACATTCAAATCCTTCTCCAGCTCTCCTTTGGTCTTCCAGACCTGCCCCTGGGGAGCAGCTCATTCACAGGTACCCAGCCAGAGGCAGATTCCTGGCCCTGAAGAGTTCTTTTTTCACAGATGAAAAACTAGGTGAAGTGACTTGCCCAAAGTTGAACAAATAAAGTCAAGGTTCATACCCAGGACTTTTGCCCGAAAACAAAATAAAACAAAACAACCCCCAAATGACATTTCCTCCCTCCTTCCTCCCCATTTAGCACTCTTGTTCCGGCATCAACTCACACCTAGACTACTGCAATAGCTTTTTAACTCTATAGGTCTTCCAGTCCCCTGACTCAATTCCCTCCTCTTCACCATCCATCTTTTGCCAATTGACATTCCTAAAACATGGATCTTCTTAAAAATCTTCAATGGCTTATTGCCTCTAAGAAACAATGCACATTCTTCTTGGGCAGAGCCCTTCACATTCTGACTCTAATCAACCTTCCTTATTGTGTATTACCTCCCCTAGGGTAGTTCAAATTCCAACCAAATTAGGCAGCTTGCTGTTTCCCCTACTCAACACTCTGTTTTTTCATAGGCTGTCCCTAACCTACTCTTCCTTTTCCCCCAACTTTAGTAATCTCTAGGAAAGAAGAAAGGGAAGGAACACAAACACATTTATTAAACTCCAACCATGTGCTAAGCACTCTACAAGTATTATCTTATTTGTTTCTCACAACAACCATGTGGTGGAGGTAATAACTTCAAGGCTAAATTCAAGTCCTGACATGTTCTACAGGGACTTTCATGACTCCCGCACTTTAGAGTTGGAGCCTCAGAAATTACTTTGTTTTTGCTTACCTGTATACTGATGATACTGCCACTGCTCCAGTTTAGGCCCTCATCACCCCACGACTTGATTACTTCAGTAACCTGCGGGTGGGTCTGCCTGCCTCTAGTTTCTTTCCACTCCAATCCATTCTCCATTCAGCTACTAAAATGATTTTCTTAAAAAATACAGATCTGATCTCCCCCCCCTCCCCCAACTCCTCAATAAACACCAGTGTCTTCCTATTGCCTCCAGAAGCAAATAAAAATGCTTTGTTTAGCATTCAAAGTCCTTCATAACCTGATTCCCTCTTACCTTTTCAGTTTTCTTACTTCTTACTCCCTAACACATATCCTGGATGTTCCAGAAACAAGGCATCTCTCGGCACTGGCTTGGAATGCTCTCCTTCCTCCACTCCCGACTACTGACCTCCCTAAAATACCACTTTCTTCAGGAAGCCTTCCTCTAACCCTTGTTAATTCCAGTGCTTTCCTTCTTAGTTTTTCCCCTATTTATGCCAGATATAGTTTGCTTTGTATATCTGTGTGGATATTTTCTCCCCCATTAGGTTATAAGTTCCTTGAGGGCAAGGTCTCCTTTGCCTCTTTTTGTAGTCCCAGCACTTAGTTACAGTAAGCACTTAAAAGCTGATTGACTGATATGCTCTTGTAGTTTACCTCCTAAAAATATTCGAAAGGTCCACGAAGGCAGTGTTTGTCTTTGCGCCCCCAGTGCACAGACTGGGTCTGGCCCATAGTAGGCGCTTAACAAGTGCTTGTTGAATGAGTACAGCTCCCAGGGCTTCCTCCCTTTCGATTGTATTTTGAAACAGCCCAGGCACCAGACCCGAATCACACAGAGGGCCGGTTTACAGAGTTGGGCAAGGTGGAAGGGGGGAGGAGGAGGAGGGATTTGGGAAGGAGGAATATTGGGGACAGGGAGGAGGGAGAATGCGGGGGGGGGGGGGACGGGGGAGGAGGGTTGGGGGAGGAGGGAAAGAGGGCAGGTGGTCGGAGTTGGAGTAGGAGGAGTTAGAACATTTTGAAATGAAGCTCAGGTTCCGTCATCGCCCTCCTCCCCGCCCCGAGGAGCTCCAGGCCCGTCCCCTACGCTCCCTCCTCTCCGCCCCCAAGCCCACTCCGTCCCTTACTTTAACTCTTCCTTCCCCACTGCAGCCCCGCTTTCCTCTCTGACCTCGGAAGGGAAAGCCCGCTGGCCGGAAGGGGACGGAGGGTCGGGGGCGGGGCGGAGGGTCGGCGGAAGTCGCGATGCATTGTGGTTGCGCCGGCTGTTGTGGACTGCTGTCTGAATGAAAGTGGCGCCGGGAAGCGGCTGGACGTTGGGCTGAGGGAGCAGCGCGTTGGCGGCGGCAGCCCGCGGAGCAGCAGTCCTCTCAGCGGCGGCAGCGGCAGCGGGCAGGGTTGGGGACCTGCCCCCCTTCCCCTCTCGCGGGCGGAGCTAAGAGGCTGTTCTGGGCGGAGGGTTCGGGGGGAGAGCAGCTCCGGGCCCGGGCGGGGGGGTGTGTGTGTGCAGCGGCCCCGGCCGCCCCGCCGCCGCGTCCGGGGCCATGGCGCACAACAAGATTCCGCCCCGGTGGTTGCACTGCCCGCGCCGAGGCCAGCCTGTGGCAGGTAACGAATGTGCAGCACCTGGCGGGGGGCGCGGGCGGCCGGGGACTGTCCTCGTTCGGGCGGGGAGCCGGCATCGGGCAACTGGGGCCGAAGCCACGGCTCCTTGAGGCCCCTTGGTCCAGGGAGGTTTCCGGGCGGTGTCACCAGGGGGACCGGGGAGGTCCAAGTGCGTGGCTTCTGCCTTTGGGCGTCCTGGCCGGGTGATGGGGGTGGTTTGTACTTGTATTGTACTGGTTTTATTTTTTGAACTAGACAGATTCTTGCAGTTTGGCTTTCCCACCCCGCCGCTCTGTTGAAGCAGTTAAAAGGGGTCTCAAGTACCAAACGGGAAGTCCTTAAGTCCTTTGGAGCTTGTGACTGTGGCCCTCTCCACTTTATGTATGCTGTCTTCTGGATTTTCGTAACACTGCTCTTTCTTGGAGGATCTAGTGCCAAAGATGGGATTTGAACCCGGGTCTTCCTGAGTCTGTAGCCTATCCACAACACCACTGTCATTTCTTGCCCGCCCCCATTCTTCCCGTCTCCTCTCCTTAGAACCGTCCCTTTGCAAAGTACACTCAGGCAGAATGCATCAACACATCAGTCATGCAGAAAATGCAAGCCTCATTCTGCACCTAGTTTGCCACCTCAGTGCTGAGCTATAGGAAAGTTGCTGCTTCATCTGTCCTCCGAAGTCATCATTGATCGCTGTATTAGAGAGTCTTTTGTGTTGTTTTACATTATATTCTTGTGGTCAGTGTAATTTATTCTACCGATTCTGACTATTTTGCGCCGCTTCAGTCTATACAAACCAGTCTTGCCAGGTTTTTCTGAATTCTTCATCTTAATTCCTTAAATCACAGTAAACACTCCATTTGGTTCATTTATGACACTTGTTCAAGTATAACCATGAACACCTGTTTTATTCCCCATTCTTTGCTTCTAAAAAAAAGTGCTGCTATAAAAATTCGTGTGTGTATGAAATCTTTCCTTGTCTTTGACCTTCTTGGGGGTTAGTGTCAAGAAGTTTCACTGGATTAAAGGATATATTCAGTTTACTGATTTTTTTTTAAGTATAATTTCAAAATGTTTTCCAGAATGGTTGGACCATTTTACCAGCAGTTCATCACTGTACACTTTTCACCACAACCCTCTCTGAAATTTGGCATTTTCATCTTTTTTCTTTAACTATCTGAAGGGTGAAACAACAGTTATTTTAATTTGCACTTCTCTTATTTCTTATTTGGAACATTCTTACATTGCTGGTAACTTGCATTTCTTCTTTTCAAAGCTGCTTATTTATATCCTTTGATCCACTTATGTGTTGAGGAATGGCTCTTGATTTTCATCTATTTGTATCAGTTTCATGTACACACACACACACACAATTTAGTTCCTATAATGTTTCTTTCTCCAATTAACTAATTCTTTTACTTATTCTCTTTTTCCCCAAACTCATCCTTTTTCCAAACTGCCTTATGGTTCTAGTCACTCAGACTCACAACCTTAGAGTAATACTTATTTTCCCTCTCCCTCAAACTCTATTTCTATTCAGTTGCCAAATCTTGTCTGTCTCCACAGCATCTCACATCTATTCTCTTCTTTCTACTCATGTTGCTTCTATGAGCTTTGAGGCTCTCATCACCTCTTACTCGAACTAGTATAGTAACTGTATGAATTCTCAGCCTGCAGTCTCTTACTTAACCTATCCATCTTCTACACGACTGTCAAATTGACATTCTCAAAACACAAATTTTTCTATGTCACACTCAGAAAATTTATGGCTCCCTATTTTCTCAAGGATAAAATATAAAAGTCACAGCTTGACACTGGCTTCTACCTACCTTTTCAATATTATTTTCTTTACGGTTTTATGTTCTTTCTGTTTCATTCAAACAGGCTTACTAACTAGCCCTTCTCTGTATAGAACATTACATCTCTTGCCTGTTTGTGGGACCATAAATCAACTGTTTGGAATGCATTTCCTCCTCATCTTCTTAGAATCCCTGGCTGCTTTGATAGCTCAGCCCACGTGTGCTTCATTAGGCTTTTTCTGATCCCATGCATCCATTAGTACTCTCCTCTCTTTGTAATTACTTTGTATTAGTTTTTATAAACATAGTATTTCCTTTCTTATATATACATTGTATCTCTGAGTAGTCTAAACTTTGGTATGTACTATGTATTTACCTGCTTGTATAGGTGTTGTATCTTCCCAGTAGAATGTAAGTAGAGTGTAAAAAGGGTAGATACTGTTTCACTTATTGTCTTTGCATCCATAAGGCTTAGCATGATGCCTTGTAGTAGAGGGTACCTAATGAAAGTTTGTTGATTGAATTGAATCTCAAGGTTGGAGAGAGGCAGTGTTGCATACTTAGTATTTGAGCATTGAGAAGTCAAATCAATGAGCATCTATTAAGTATCTTCTATGTGCCAGGCACTTTGTGAAGCCGTGGGGATACAAAGTAAGGGAAGAAGATAAGCATTTATATAGCTCATACTATGTGCCAGGCACTGTGCTAAGTGCTTTACAAATAAATGCTAGCTTATTTTAATGTTAATTTATGGACTATTTAAACTTTCTAAGATGGCATCTTTTATTTCATGTAGCTATTTAAAAAAACCCTTTTTATGGGTTTCTTTTGATTTTGTATCAAACTTACCTCTGAATATATCCTTGCCTTCTCTATGAGTGAGCCATTCTTTGTAACAATGACTTTCTCATGGGGGTGGGGCGGGCGGGCGGGCAAGGCAGCAGAATTAAAGCTGTTCAGCAAAAGTAACCAACACATCAACCATGTCTGATAACACATGCAATATTCCATAACCATAGTCTCCCTCTTCTATAAATGAAGGAGAGAAGTTCATTTTCTGAACTTTTCTCTGGGGCCAAGCATAATCATTATAATGATACAGAATTTAGTTTTGCTTGATTATTTTTTTTTTTTATTCTTGAAGAAGCATTATTGAGAGTGCTTCATGAAAAGTTTCATTTAAAAGTTAAGAACAGTGACATCAAACTCGAATACAAATGGGGGTCGCTAAACAGAAAATAAGGATTCCTGTAGGATGTATGTTGACTTAAGAAACCACATATTAACATTATTAATGTTCTATTGTATTTTAATTTATTTTTCTAAATTATTTTTCAATTGCATTTTAACCTGGTTCAGCTGCATGAGGGAGTGTTATGGACTATGTGTGGCAGTGTTTGACACCCCTGTTTTAGAAGACATTTGGAGACTACTAAGCTAATTTGGGGTCTTTTAACATTTAATTAGTAAGCATTTATTAAGCAATGTCACCTATTTTACTTTGTTTAGGGAAGTTCTTACCTCTGAAGACTATGTTAGGACCAAGATATGATAGTCAAGTCGCTGAAGAGAATCGATTCCATCCTAGTATGCTCTCCAACTATCTGAAGAGCCTAAAGGTAAAAGAAAATTTCTGATATAAATACAGGTAACAGTTCATAGCCCTTCTCTATTCTTCATATTAGTTTTAAGAATGGAATGAAACTTTATTAGATATAATTTTTTATGTATACTGACTTTGAAATAACTTTAATATCCTTTAGTTAGGGTAGGGGCTGACCCTAAGGTATTATTTGTATAGGGAACTGCTGGGTGAGGAAAATCCCTTTACTAATGTAGGTCAGGGCTTTCTCTTCAGCTTATAGTCTTATTTGCCTGGGCAACTGAGAGAGTAAGTGAATTACCTTGCTTCACATGGCCTAGCCAGTATATGTCAGAAGCAGGATTAGAACCCATTTCATCTTGGTTTCGAGGCTGGCTTTCTCACCCCTATTCCATACTGCTTATCTTTAAATGACTAAATTTAATTTATACTTGAATACTTAAGGTATTTTAAAATTATGTGCCTCACCAGCTTGTTTGATGTGTAATTGTCTAGTTAGTTCGTCTGCAGCTCTTACCTAGCTATTCTTGGGTCTTTTGTGTTGCCTTTTGTGCCCTCTTTATGAGGCAGCTATGTGGAATAGTAGGGAGAGTGTTAGACTTGGAGTCAGGAAGATCTGAGTTTGAATCCCACCTTAGACTAGCTATGTGACCCTAAGCAAGTTACTTAACCTCTCTAGCCTCAGTTTCTTCATGTGTAAAATGGGAATAATAATAGCATTTACCTCATAGGGTGGTGGTAAATTGAGATCATGTGTAAAACGTTTTGCCAACCTTAACAGACTATATACATTGTAGCTATTATATCATTTCTAATACTATCATTCTTATTGATCATTGTATGAAAGAGGTAAACAATCTTAGATTTAACTCTACGAATATTAGTTAAATGTATTATTGTTGTTAAGTGCATTTATTTGTTAAATTCATTTTGTATGCAAAGTGATTCCAAAAAGAAGAGAGAAGTGAAATATTTTTATCCAGGTTACTTTGGATATTTTAGTTAAGAATGGTGCCTGACATTGTATGTTTGTGAATATATTGTGAAAAATTATTACAATATATTGTGACAACAAAGTGTGACAGAGAAAGAATTTTTTTCATGGTAATATCCAGCTTTGTCATATCTCTTTCCATAGTAGTAGTTTTTTTATTCATTCCTAGTTTCTATTAAACATTTTTGTAATTGTTCCTGTTTTCTAAGAATATTAACTGTAGGGTTTATCATATAAGGGTTTATTATACTTCCAGAAAGTACAGAGTAATTATAATTAGGCAAATTTAGTGGAGAAGGAAAATATTAATGTTTTTTCTCTGTTAGTGAGTGACTGAACTGCTCTTCACAGCCAGTTGCTAGTGGTATTATTTAACTCCTAGTTAATTCCACCCTTGTAGGAATTGTTTAAATGTCAGGATGAGTGATAAATACATAAAAAATGGTGATGTTATTCTTTTTTGATCCTAAATATAATCAGCTAGTTGCTTATGATACTGCGTCTGTCTATCCATGCTTTCTGCTTCTGTCCTCACCCTTCCATTCCACTTGTGAATAATTTTTTTTTTCTAATAGTACAATAACATGGTGAGCCTGGAATTTTTTCCACGTATAAGATGAGTCAGAGGATGTGTTTTCATTTATAGGCATAGTTGTTCAGCTGTGTGTGATTCCTCATGACCCCATGGACCATAGCATACCACCAGTTCTTCTATGGGCTTTTCTTGTTAAAGATACTAGAGTGGTTTGCCATTTCCTTCTGCAATGTATTAAGGCAGACAGAGGTTAAGTGACTTCCCTAAGATCATACAGTTAGTAAGTGTCTGAGGCTGGATTTGAATTCAAGTCTTCCTGACTTCATGCTCAGCACTCTTTTATATGCTGAGTCACCTGGCTGCCTCTTATAGGCATATATAGTAAGCTTCAAATCTTGAAACAGATGAAAAGCAACTGTTTAATTACTTGACATAATATGCTTTTTCCTTTCTTAGGTTAAAATGGGACTTTTGGTGGATTTGACAAATACTACAAGATTTTATGATAGAAATGACATTGAAAAAGAAGGGATCAAGTATATAAAGCTTCAGTGTAAAGGGTAGGTTAATGTTAATGTATCCATTTTTTCCCAAGTTGAAAAGATTGTAATGAATCTTTTAATCTTTTCCTTTTTTTCCGCACTTTTTTTCTTTTGTGTTACTAGTCATGGGGAATGCCCTACAGCTGAGAACACCGATACATTCATTCGTCTATGTGAACGTTTTAATGAGAAGAATCCTCCTGAACTTATAGGTATGGTTGAAAAACTTGTTTACTCTTCTCTGTTCTATAATCTTGCATTATGTGATGTTTCTTTCTTCATCTGTCTTTTTCTATAAGGGAGTTTGTTGGCTTGACTGTGATTTAGGTGGAGGCATACCTTATAGAGACTTCTTCAGAGTAATAACTGAGATCTGCCTTTAAAAAAATCTACCTAGATCACTTTAAAATGATTTTATGTAAGAGCATTTATTAGTTGCTTTTCAGCTTTCTTCAGATATTATTATCAGTTAGTGTTTTAGGTTTAGTGCTACTATTTTAGACCCAGCTACTCTTGCTATGACGTTTTTAACTGAAGTTTTACCAGTATAACTCTTTAACCTTATGTCAGGAATGATTAACATTTGAAGAAAAATTATTCTCTCTTAGCTGAGAATTGCCCTGTCTCCATGTGCATGGCCATTTGAGCAAGAATTCAAGTGTTGGGTGAAAACAACAAGTTAAATAACAAGTTGAATGAATATTGCAGTTAGAGGACTTAATACTCTATTACAATCGTATTCAGTAAATGAAATCCATTTTACATTTGCACAACATAACCAACAAATGATGATACATGCTTTGCTTGAAGGTCTGGGGTGAGGGGGAAAAAGCAGAACAAATCTAATCCCTTTTCTCTGTGACAGCCCTTCAGATATTTCAGGACAAGTGTCATTTTCCATTAAGTCTTCTCCAGAATAAATATCCCTGTTTCCTTTAGGTGATCATTACATCTCATGAAATTGAGTCTTTCAAACCCTTTTCTTAAGGTCAAACTTACCAATATCCTTCCTAGAATATGGTGCTCAGAACTGAACACAGTATTTCAGATGTGGGCTAACCAGTGGTACTATCACTTTCTTAGTCCTAGACAGCAGTATCACACTGACTCATACTGAGCTTGTAAAACCACTCAAATCTCCACCTCTCTTTTTAAGACAAGCTGGTATCTAGCCACACTTCTCCCATATTATCATTAGGAAGCTGATTTTTTTGAACCCACGTGCAAGACTTTACACTTACCTGTAATAAATTTCACCTTATTCAGTTTGGCCTAATGTGCTAGCCTGACGGTGCTTTTTGAGTACAAGATTCTCTCATGTATTGGATCAGTTATTTCTCTGTGCTTTGGGTCATCGGCAAGTTAGGTAAGCAGTCCATACCTGTGCCTGATACATTGAAAGGTTAAACAAGGGACCATAAGGGACAGACTGGAGGAAGCATGTGCTAGACAGGCCACCACCTTAACCACCACTTGCCCTCACATTCTGATTGAGATAGTGCAGGACCTTGAACTTAAGAACCTTGGGAAGAGAAATACCTCTCAGACCATAGGTCCATTTTCCAGCCAGGGCCCCAAAGCCAAGTAATCACTGTGGAGTAAGGGCCCACCTGCCTCGTCACCCCCAGCACCAATGATGATCAAATGCCGCAAATGGGCATGTAAGTCCAAGAGCTCTGGTAATGACAGTACCAGCAGTCCTGCTTCAAGTTCAGCTTCTGCAATCAGCATCCCTGAAAGGAGCCTCTGTGGAGATGTAACCTGGCAAGCATTTCTTCAGGTGCTACAGCCTCACTTTTTCAGAAGTCACAGTTTTTGAAAAGCTGGAAAAGAAAGTTCTTACCACCATAGGCCTTGACTTTTGAATACTTTTCTTTACTTGACCTTGCTTCTCTCAACTATAAATTCTTTTTTGTTTTTGTTGGACCTGTGATTGTTTTCTGTATAGGGAGCTCCTGGTCAGGAAACACCCTCTATTCTACCACTCTCAAATAGTTCTACATTAGAAAGAGATGATTTTATCAGTGGAAATAACATTAAAGAATATGCACTATCATCTGCTTTGCCATTGCACTTGATATGACTTGATTCTGAAATCTCATATATATATAATTTCTTCCATTAGAAAGTGAGCTCATTGGGGAGTTGGAGCCAAGATGGCAGCTGGAAAGCAGGGATTTGCTTAAGCTCTCCCCATGTCCCTCCAAACACCTATAAAAAATGACTCTGAATAAATTCTAGAGCTGCAGAACCCATGAAATAGCAAAGGGAAGCAGGGCTCCAGCCTAGGACAGCCTGGATGGTTGCTGGGAAGGGTCTGTCGTACGAAGCTGGTAGTGGAGTGGATCAGAGCCCAGCGCGGGCCACACCAGGAACAACCAGACTGGGAGCCGGGCTGAGTAGGTGTAGCTCCCTGAATCAATGAGCTGTGTCAGTTACCAGACTTCTCAACCAACAAATGCCAAAGACGATAGAGAAGGTTATTGGGAAAAGCTTCTGGGACAGAGTAAAAAGAGTTCACTGTTGGCCACCGCCCTGGGGGCGGCAGAGGTGGTGCAGCTCTGAAGCTGCTTCCAGAGTTACAGCTGCAGTTGCCTCTGGCCCCAGGCCCACCTGGTGGGAGGAATTAAGCAGTGGATTAGAGCAGGAGTGCAAAGCTCTGCCTGGATCTAGGCCACAATCCTGGTTGGCGGTTCTTGGGGGAGAAAGAGTGCTGGTGTGGCAGAGCTTGCTGTGTAGAAGTAGCTCTGAAAATAGTAGTGTAGCCCCTCAAGCTTGGGACAAAGTACTCTCTACTCTGTAAGCAGTCATACCCTGACGAAAAGCTCACGGGTCAAGTAGTTGACCGGGAACATGAACAGGCAGCGAAAACAGTCTCAGATTCAAACTCAGACTTTGGAATCTTTTTTTGGTGACAAGACCAAAGCATCCAGCCAGAAGAAGTCAACAAAGTCAAAGAGCCTACATCAAAAGCCTCCAAGAAAAATATGAATTGGTCTCAGGCCATGGAAGAGCTCAAAAAGGACTGGGAAAAGCAGGTTATAGAAGTAGAGGAAAAATTGGGAAGAGAAATGAGAAGGATGTGAGAAAACCATGAAAAACAAGTTAATGACTTGCTAAAGGAGACCCCAAAAAATACTGAAAAATACACTGAAGAAAACAACACCTTAAAAAATAGACTAACTCAAATGGCAAAAGAGCTCCAAGAAGCCAATGAGGAGTAGAATGCCTTGAAAGGCAGAATTAGCCAAATGGAAAAGGAGGTCCAAAAGACCACTGAAGAAAGTACTACCTTAAAAATTATACAGGAAGCTAGTGACTTGATGAGAAATCAAGATATTATAAAACAGAACCAAAGGAATGAAAAAGTGGAAGACAATGTGAACTATCTCATTGGAAAAACCACTGACCTGGAAAATAGATCCAGGAGAGAGAATTTAAAAATTATTGGACTACCTGAAAGCCATGATCAAAAAAAGAGCCTAGGTATCTTTCAAGTAATTATCAAGGAGAACTGCCCTGATATTCTAGAACCAGAGGGTAAAATAGAAATTGAAAGAATCCACCAATCGCCCCCTGAAAAAGATCCCAAAAAGAAAACTCCTAGGAATATTGTCCCCAAATTCCAGAGCTCCCAGATAAGGAGAAAATACCGTAAGCAGCCAGAAAGAAACAGTTTGCATATTGTGGAAACACAATCAGGATAATCCAAGATCTAGCAGCTTCTACATTAAGGGATCAAGGGGCTTGGAATATGATATTCTGCAGGTCAGTGGAGCTAGGATTGAAACCAAGAATCACCTACCCAGCAAAACTGAGTATCATGCTCCAAGGCAAAATATGGATTTTCAATAAAATAGAGAACTTTCAAACTTTCTCAGTGAAAAGACCAGAGGTGAATAGAAAATTTGACTTTCAAACACAAGAATCAAGAGAAGCGTGAAAGGTAAACAAGAAAGAGAAATCATAAGGGAGTTACTAAAGTTGAACTCTTTTGTTTACATTCCTGCATGGGAAGAAGATGTGTGTAATTCATGAGACCTTTCTCAGTATTAGGGTGGTTGAAGGGAATATACATATATATAGATAAGGGGTGAGAGAGCAATATATTGAGAGAGGGAGAAAGATAAAGAGATAGAATGGGGAAAATTATCTCACATAAAAGTGGCAAGAAAAAGCAGTTCTGTTGGAAGGGAAGAGGGGATAGGTGAGGGGGAATGAGTGAATCTTGCTCACATTGGATTTGACCTGTGGAGGGAATAACATACACACTCAATTGGGTATCTTACACCACACGAAAGTAGGGGGAAGGGGATAAAAAAGGGAGGATGATAGAAAGGAGGGCAGATAGGGGGGGAGGTAATCAAAAGCAAACACTTTTGAAAAGGGACAGGGTCAAGGGAGAAAGTTGAATGAAGGGGGACAGGATAGGATGGAGGGAAATATAGTTAGTCTTTTACAACGTGAGTATTGTGGAGGGGTTTTACATAATGATACATGTGTGGCCTATGTTGAATTGCTTGACTTCTTGGGGAGGGTGGGTGGGGAGGGAAGAGGGGAGAGAATTTGGAACTGAAAGTTTTAAAAGCAGATGTTCAAAAAAAAAAGGTGTTTTTGCATGCAACTGGGAAATAAGATACACAGGCAATGGGGTATAGAAATTTATCTTGCCCTACAAGAAAGGAAGGGAAAAGGGAATGGGAGGGGGAGTGGGGTAACAGAAGGGAGGGCTGACTGGGGAACAAGGCAACTAGAATACACGCCATCTTGGAGTGGGGGGGA
Organism: Trichosurus vulpecula; assembly: GCF_011100635.1. Classification (NCBI taxonomy): domain Eukaryota; kingdom Metazoa; phylum Chordata; class Mammalia; order Diprotodontia; family Phalangeridae; genus Trichosurus; species Trichosurus vulpecula. Next base: position 184,269,259 of record NC_050579.1, read on the forward strand.
GGGCAGAAATGGGGAGAAAATTTGTAATTCAAAATCTTGTGGAAATTAATGCTGAAAACTAAAAATATTAAAAAAATTAGAAAAAAAAAAGAAAGTGAGCTTATTGTGGACAGGGTTATCTCTGCTTTTCTGTTTGTCCCCTAACACTTATTACTGTGTTTTTCATGTGAGAAGTACTTCATAAATGCTCATTCATTCATTTATTCATTCATTCATTCATCTAATCAGTGATAAAAATCTTAAGTAGCATTGGGCAAACAAAGATCCCTAGAGCACTCTTTTGGATATCTCCTTCCAAGTTTACATGGAACTATTATTGACTGCTCTTTGGGCTTATCCACCCAACCAGTTTCAAATCTTTCTAATTTTCTAGTTTATAACTCCTATTTCTCCCCACATTAAAAAGATTGGAGACTTTATGAAATGTTTTGCTAAAATCTAGGTAGCTTGATGATCTTAGGAAAACATGGATAGACTTGCACAAAATAATGAAGATGAAATAAACAGAACTAAGAGAATGTTGTATGTGGTAACAGCAATATTATTTTAAGAACAACTTTATGTGACTTAAGTCATTTTGACTATTATAAATACCCAAATTAACTACAAAGGACACATGAAGGAAGATGCTATTTGCATCCAGAAAAAGACAGACAAATATTTAGAGGTATGTATAGAATAATTTTGCATACATATACATGTTTGTGTCTAATGGTAGCCATCACTAGAGCTGGGAGGAGGGTAGGGAAGGAAAAAAAGGGAATAAAAAAGAAATTTGCATGATAATATATATTTAAAAGGAATAGCAAGTCATACATAATAGATTTGTAGTTTCAGTGCACTCTTTTTTTTATATTATACTATGTTATGGAAATACTCATATTATTCCATAAGTAAAAAATAAAAAAAAATAAAAATTTAGGCAAACTACATTTAGGGGGAACATGATAATATTCCCCTATCTACCAATTTTGTAACTGTTAAAAAAGGAACTCAGGTTAATCCGAGACAACTTGTTCTTGATGAAGCCGGGCTGGCTTTTTGTGATCACCACTTCCTTATCTAAATGTTCGCAAAGCATGATATTCTCTAGAATTTTGTTAGAAATTGAAGTTAAGCTCACTGATGTACTACTGTTTATGTATTTTGTTCTTTTCCTTTTTTGAAACTTGACAAAACTTGTCCTTTGGACCTTGGGCATTTCTTCCATTCCCCACATCTTTCAAATATTACTGATAATGACTTTTATTCACATTTGCTACTTCAGGAGTTCTTAGCCTCTGTTTTTTTTAAAAAATATTTTACCCACTGTATTTTAACATAATTGATTTTCTTTGTAATCCTATCTGTTTTATGTGCCAAAGAGAATTATGACGCAAAAAAGGTTAAGAATCTTTTCCTGATGTCCTTAAGTAACCAAGTATATAATTCATCTAGGCCAGGTGGCTTGAACTCATCCAGAATAGCTAGGTGTTCACTTACTTTCTTCACTTATTTTGGGTACCAAGTCCCTATATAAGTAATTTTTGTTTTCTGTTTTCCAGTCCACAGATCATTGTCTTAGGAAAAAAAACAATAGTTGTACAACTTTTTCCCCTCTCCATTATCACTTGTCATCCTGTCCCTCTGGAGCAGTGGTCTTATCCCTCTCATCCTTCTTTTTTCTTTAGTACAGCCAAAATAAACTTTTTCTTATCCTTAACTATCCTTAATAGCTTCAGGTTATTCTGAGCTTTAGCATTCCAAACACCATTCTAACATAACCATGCTGTGGTTTTGGTATTCACTGTTAATTACCTGACCTTGTTTCACCTACTGTATTTTTTTTTGGTGGGGGGAGGGTGGGGGTGGAGGGATCTATGATTTTTTTCTGCGTAGGCAGCTTCTGGTTAGGAAAGTGCTCTACCATTTCGGATTTGAAAATTCTGCAACCAGTAGTCAGATAATTGTTTGTGTCATTGAAATGGTAAGGGACTCGCCTAGGGTCACACAATCAATATGTATCAGGTAGTAGATAAATCCACTTTGATTTGACCCTGTCAGTATATCATGCTGTTTTTCCTAGTAAATATGTCTTTTAAAAATCCATTAGTTGTTAGACACCTAACCTTTTTTCTTCCTCCTTGTAGTGGGTAACTACCATTTTCCCCCCTCAGAGATTTTGTTTTTTGTCTCCGGAATTTCATATTTGAGGGTTTCTTATTTATTTTGCACTTTTCCTTTTGGAAATTTAGTCTTTGGGATCCTACCTAATCTTTCTCTGGACTTTGAAATCTACCTTCCCCAAATCTGTGGCATATGTTAATCTGTGCTTGGTTTTTCCTCTTCTTCTGGGTTATAAATTGTAAGCTGAATTTCACACAGTTTATGCCCTAGCAATGTTCCTCCTTGTTGAGAATCAGATTTGTAACAGACCCTGTTATTTCCTCTGTCTTCTGAAGGATGAACTATTATTAAGATAAATCAAGAAGGATTGTCCAGAAAATTGAAGTACCCTGTTACTAAATGCTATGCCTCTCCGATTGAATTTTAATATCTTTCCTAAACTGCTAATCTCTTTTCTTTTTTAGGTGGTACATAGTTTTTTGATGATAAGATGGCAGTTTTGCTTCTGTTTCTGCTTTTGTTAATCTTCAGCCAAATGCTTTCTCCCCTGCTACCTGGGTTTCCTCACATGAGTATGTCATCTTAACATCAATCTTTCTCCCCTCCCCCCCCATTTTAAACCTTTTCTATTCCTTTGGAATATGTTCTGTGTCCATCTAGAACACTATTTCAGTAATCAGTCTCATCCCACTTTGTCTCAGTGATACTTATGAAGTTAAATTGCTTCCCTGTGTTACCCATTCTTTTTACATTTGTTTATAAATATTTGAGGCCTTGGGTTTTATTTCTTACTCCTTTCTTGGATTTTTTCTCCCCATTATTAACTTCTGGTTGTCTGTACTATTATTCATTGTATGTTATAGCTTTATTTGTGTTATTGCAGTTGGTATGCATTCTCCTATCCTTTTCAGTTGATAGCCCTTTTGATTAGATTTACAGGGCTTTAATGATCCCTTGTTAAGTAAAATCTATCTCTAGGTAGGAACTTGTCATTCCTTTATTTTTGGCTGAGCTTCAATTAGTAAGCATTTATTAAGCACCCACTACCCACTATGTGCCAAGCATTGTGCTAAGCAGCAGGGTTGCAAAAAGAGGCAAAGGGTAGTCCTTGTCTTCAGTGAGCTCACCCTAATTGGTGAGACAACAAACAAAGATGTGTAAATAAGCTATTTATAGGATAAATAGGAAATAATTAAGGGGGGCAGCATTAGGATTAAGAGAGGTTAGGGAGGACTTATTGTAGAAGATGAGACTTTATTTGAGACTTGAAGGAATCTAGGAAAGTCAGGAGGTAGAGATGAGGAAGGAGAGCATTCCAGGCATGGAGACAACCAGAGAAGACACCCAGAATAAGCAGAATGGAATGTCTTGTTCATGGAACAGCAAAAAGACCAGTGTCACTGGATCGAAGGGTATGTGGTGGGGAGCAAGGGGTAAGAATACTGGAAAAGAGGAGGTGGTGTGGGGAAACTAGTTTATGAAAGGCTTTGAATGCCAGACAGAGGATTTTATATTTAATTCTGGAAATGATAGGGAGCTACTGAAGTTTATTGAGTAGGTGAGTGACAGTCCTCTTTTTTATGTAAGTGGTATTTTATTTTTTTCCAATTACATGTAAAGATAATTTTCAACATTCATTTTTTTAATGAGATTTTGAGTTCCAAATTTTTCTCCCTTGTTCCTCTCCTCCTTCTTCCCTAAGATGGCAAGCAATCTGATATAGGTTATACACGTTTAATCATGTAAAACATATTTCCACATTAGGGGAATGACATTCCTAAAAAGCTTGAATATCTCTAATTCCAGGAATAGTTGAAACAATGATTACAAATTAGACAAGGTTTTTTTCCCCCCAAGGGTAACATTATTTCAGAAACTTCTGAATTGTTTCAATACTAGCTCACAAAAGTCATAGTACTTTACTAATATGTCTTATTTATAGTGGATGATGAATCCTACTGACAATTTCAGTCAGTGTAAGCCTGTGTCACTGTGAAAATAATTTTGACTTATCAAGGCTGTGAACTAGAGTCATTTTTGGCAATTGTACATTGTAAAAAATGCATTAATCTTACAAGTATAATTCTTTTTTTGTCAGGCTGACTGATTATAGTGTTTTCAGTGAATATTCCTTCACTCTTATAGTGTTAAATTCATTCAGCTTAAAGTGTTCTATGGTTCACATACTTTTTGGTACTTGCAACAATATCTTGTCCATATTTTGTTGAATTGAATGACATGAAATCTAACTAAGGTTGAAACTGTAAGAATTGAATGACATGGGGGTGGAGCCAAGATGGCGGCTGGAAAGCAGGGACTTGCGTGAGCTCCCCACCACGTCCCTCCGAAAACCTATAAAAAATGGCTCTGAACAAATTCTAGAACTGCAGAATCCACAAAATGGCAGAGGGAAGCAGGGCTCCAGCCCAGGACAGCCTGGATGGTTGCTGGATGAGGTCTATTGTGCACGGAGGGGAGCGGAGCTCAGCAGGAGAGGCAGCAGGACCAGCCAGACCAGGAGCCAGGCAGAACAGGCCCTAGCACCCTGAATCAGTGAGCTGTGGCAGTTACTAGACTTCTCAACCCACAAACACCAAAGACAACAGAGAAGGTTAGTGGGAAAAGCTGTGGGGGACAGAGTTCAGTTCGGCCACCGCCCCAGGGGCAGCAGAGGTGGTGCAGCTACAGAACTAGAGCTGCAGTTGCTTCTGGCCCCAGGCCCACATGGTGGGAGGAATTAAGTGGCGGATCAGAGCAGGAGCGAAGAGCCTGCTGAAGATTTGCGTCAGGTCCGGGTTGGTGGTTCTTGAGGAAGGAGGAGTGCTGGGGTGACAGAGCTGGCTGTATAGAAATAGCTCTGAAATCAACGACGCATCCCCTCAAGCTTGGAACAAAGTACTCTTTTCTCTACAAGCAGTCATACCCCGCTGAAAAACTCAAGGGTCAAGTTAGTTGACTGGGAATACGGCCAGATAGCGAAAACACACCCAGATTCGGTGTCAGACTTTGGAATCTTTCTTTGGTGACAAAGAAGACCAAAACATACAGCCAGAAGAAGTCAACAAAGTCAAAGAGCCTACACCAAAAGCCTCCAAGAAAAACATGAACTGGTCTCAGGCCATGGAAGAGCTCAAAAAGGATTTGGAAAAGCAAGTTAGAGAAGTAGAGGAAAAATTGGGTAGAGAAATGAGAATGATGCAAGAAAACCATGAAAAACAAGTCAATGACTTGCTAAAGGAGACCAAAAAAATACTGAAAAAAATATTGAAGAAAATAACACTTTAAAAAAGAGACTAACTCAAATGGCAGAAGAGCTCCAAAAAGCCAATGAGGAGAAGAATGCCTGGAAAGGCAGAATTAGCCAAATGGAAAAGGAGGTCCAAAAGACCACTGAAGAAAATACTACTTTAAAAATGAGATTGGAGCAAGTGGAAGCTAGTGACTTGATGAGAAATCAAGATATTATAGAACAGAACCAAAGGAATGAAAAAATGGAAGACAATGTGAAATATCTCATTGGAAAAACCACTGACCTGGAAAATAGATCCAGGAGAGAGAATTTAAAAATTATTGGACTACCTGAAAGCCATGATCAAAAAAAAGCCTAGATATCATCTTTCAAGAAATTATCAAGGAGAATTGCCCTGATATTCTAGAGCCAGAGGGTAAAATAGGAATTGAAAGAATCCATAGACTGCCTCCTCAAATAGATCCCCAAAAGAAAACTCCTAGGAACATTGTTGCCAAATTTTGGAGCTCCCAGGTCAAGGAGAAAAAATACTGCAAGCAGCCTGAAAGAAACAGTTTGAATATTGTGGAAAAACAATCAGGATAACAAAGGATCTGGCAGCTTCCACATTAAGGGATGGAAGGGCTTGGAATACAATATTCCAGAGGTCAATGGAGCTAGGATTAAAACCAAGAATCACCTACCCAGCAAAACTGAGTATCATGCTCCAAGGCAAAATATGGATTTTCAATAAAATAGAGGACTTTCAAGCTTTCTCAGTGAAAATAAATAGAAATAAATAGATAATTTGACTTTCAAACACAAGAATCAAGAGAAGCATGAGAAGGTAAACAAAAAAGAGAAATCATAAGGGACTTACTAAAGTTGAACTGTTTTGTTTACATTCCTACATGGAAAGATGATGTGTATGATTTCTGAGACCTCAATATTATAGTAGCTGAAAGGAATATGCATATACATATGTGTATACATATATATACATATGTGTGTGTCTATGTATGTGTATATATAGGTATATATATATGTGTATATATATATATATATACACACACACAAAGGACACAGAGTGAGTATATGAAGGGATGATATCTAAAAAAAAATCAATTTAAGGGATGAGAGAGGAATATATTGAGAGAGGGAGAAAGGGAGAGATAGAATGGGGTAAATTATCTCGCATAAAAGTGGCAAGAAAAAGTGGTTCTGTAGGAAGGGTAGAGGGGGCAGGTGAGGGGGAATGAGTAAATCTTGCTCTCATTGGATTCAGCCTGAGGAGGGAATACCATACGCACTCAACTGGGTATCTTACCCCACAGGAAAGAAGGAGGAAGAAGATAAAAAGGGGGGGATGATAGAAGGGAGGGCAGATGGGGGTGGAGGTAATCAAAAACAAACACTTTTGCAAAGGGACAGGGTCAAGGGAGAAAATTCAATAAAGGGGAATAGGTTAGGAAGGAACAAAATATAGTTAATCTTTCACAACATGAGTATTGTGGAAGGATTTTACATAATGATACTTATGTGGCCTATGTTGAATTGCTTGCCTTCTTAGGGAGGGTGGGTGGGGAGGGAAGAGGGGAGAGAATTTGGAACTCAAAGTTTTAAAAACAGATGTTCAAAAACAACGACAACAAAAAAAAGTTTTTGCATGCAACTAGAAAATAAGATACATAGGCAGTGGGGCATAGAATTTTATCTTGCCCTACAAGAGAAGAAGGGAAAGGGGGATGGGAGGGGAGTGGGGTGACAGATGGGAGGGCTGACTGGGGAACGGGGCAACCAGAATATATGCCATCTTGGAGTGGGGGGAGGGTTGAAATGGGGAAAAAATTTGTAATTCAAACTTTTGTGAAAATCAATGCTGAAAACTAAATATATTAAATAAATTTAAAAAAAGGAGAAAAAAAGAATTGAATGACATGAAATCTAAATAAGGTTGAAACTTTAATATGTTGTGTTTTGTAACAGATTTCAATTGTTTTTCTGGCTCTGGGATGGGTTTGTGCTTTTTTTTTCACCTTTCATTCACCAGTAGTCATTTGATTGAACAAGTGATTCAGTTCAAGATGGCAAAATCCCAGTCTTAAGGAAGTGATCTGTGATTTTTTTTCCTTCCTTAAATAATTTTTTTCTAGTTGCCCACATAAGATCCCGTGATTTTGACATAGTGCCATACTTTAGCCAAATGAGATAAAATAAATGTTGAACTAATAAATAAATAAGTGATCCAACAGATGGGGTAGATAGAAACTTAGAATTTTAAAAGCATTCGGCTACAAGCCTGAAATAAAAGTAAGGCATTTGTTTTGCATCCTCTTAGAAGAAAAGCATCTGCTTTGTATTTATAGATGTTTTGGGGTAGGAGGTGGGGAGGAGAGTGGTGCAGTATGTGAGGAAGTGATAATAAGAGCTCTTTTGCTTTTAGGGGTTTTATGGGTTGAATTAAGTTGCTGATCCAGCTACGGTTGAAAAATGCATTGTAAACAATATATGTTTGCCCATAAAGGCAGAGAAAAGTTAGTAGTAATTTAGCATTGCTGATGCCTCTTAGTATTTTTAGAAATTATTATGTTTCAAATATAGTCTTATATGATGGTTTTAGGAAATTGGTACAAATAGGATATGGCCTTCTGAATTGAATGGGAAATAAGTTTTTCTTATTTAGGTTAACTAAAATTTTTCCCTTATAATTAATTCATGTGAATAGTGAAGTAGCAAGAAAATTCTGTCTAAATTAAACTTCTTCTTTCCTTCCTTCCTCTCTCCCCCCTCTCCTTCTCTCTTTCTTTTTCTCTTTCTCCCTCTCTTTTCTTTCTCTCTCTTTCTTTATTCTTCCTTCCTCCCTTCTTCCTTCCTCCCTTCTTTCTTTCCTTCCTTCCTTCCTTCCTTCCTTCCTTCCTTCCTTCCTTCTTTTCTGTCTGACCTATCAGGATTCATATAGATGTTTCCCCCCACTTTTTGGTTACTTACAAAAAAGTTTTACCTCATTAGCTAGGTTAGTGTTTGTATTTCCTGAAATGCTTCATCAGTGTTTAATTTTTTTTATAGTAAAAGCAAACCAATTTACTTAAAATTGAAAGCATGAAATCAGTAAAGCATCTAAAGTACCCCATGTTCCAGCCCCAAAGAATTAAGGCTGCTACTCTTTCACTTCTGCTTCTCAGCACTGCCGTATTATATAGTGCTTTTGGCTAAGGAAGTTAGCGTGAGACTTGCTATGAGCACTATACAGTTTGGATCCTTATGTCTGGCCTGCTGTGCTATTCACATTACACATCATTGATAGAGTTGTGTTTGTCCTTGGTTCTTGAAGAGGATGATGACATCAGGGAGATGATGACATGACTTGCAGTTGACTTGGATGTGAGTGAGGGAGGGCTGTGCAAGATCACCAGCCTCACTTTCCCCTCCAGAGCCACCTGGCCAGGTATTCATCAGCACAACTGGAGATGGCCCAGGGTACAGTGGGAGACCCTGGCCCGTTTAGGCTAAGGTTTTTCAGATTCTCACTTTGAGTGAGGTAATGCCAATTCAGTGAAGAGGATAAGGGTTTGTATAGGTTAACTAGTCAAGGGGATATCATACATGTCCGGACAAGGCATTTCTACCTTGATTTTCTGCTTCACTGAGGGGAAGTAAAAACTTTCAATGTTGGTAAGCCATGGTGGGACAAGGCTGGCCACTAGGGAAGCTATCTGCTGTTGGCCATTTTCTCCTCTTCTTTCTGCCCTTCCTAGTGGACTTATATTTTTTAAATTTGATTTTTTAACTAACAAGTATTTTTTTTCTTCTTCCCGCTTCCCCCCCCACCCCCGTGAAAAAAAGAAAAACAAAACTTTTGTAACACATATGCATACTCAAGCACAATTGCCACATTTGCCATATTCTAAAAACATTTGTTATATTGAGTCCATCCCCTCTATTGAGATGTGGGTAGTATACATATTTAGTGATCCTCTGGAAACATGCTTGGTCATTGTATTGATATCAGAATTCTTAACTCTCAAAGTTCTTTATCTTTACAGTGTTGTTATCTTGTACAAATTGTTCTACTTTTGCTCACTTTACTCTATATTAGTTCCCAAAGTTATTAGTCTCCCAAAGTTATATGAACTTTATTTCTTATGTTTTCTACAGCATAGTAGTATTCCATTACATCCATATACCATAATTTGTTCAGCTATTCCCCAATTAATAGGTACTCCCTTAATTTCCAGTTCTTTATCACCAAAAAAAGAGCTGGTATAAATAGTTTTGTATTTTCTTCTTTCTTGGGCATAATTTCAAGTTGCTTTCTAGATAGCTAGACCAATTCACAGCTCTACCAGTGATACGTAAATGTGTCAGTTTTCCTGCAGCCCCTCCAACATTTGTCATTTTCCTTTTTTTGGTCTTCGTTGCTAATCTGATGTGTGTCTGGTGGCTCCTCAGAGTTCCTGTGTATTGCATTTTTCTAATTAGTGATTTGGAAATTTTTCATGTGGTTGTTGATAGATTGGGTTTCTTCCTTTGAGTACTGCCTGTTGATGTACTTTGATCATTTATTAATTGGAGAATATCTCCTTATAAATTTGAATCAGTGCTAATATATATCTTGGAAATGAGACTTTTATCAGAGAAATTTGCTGCAAAGGTTTTTTTTTTTTCCCAGTTATCTGTTTCTTTTTAATTTTAGCTGTGTTGGTTTTGTTTATACAAACTTCTTTTAATGTTATATAATCAAGTGTTTTATTTTCTATGATCATTTCTATTTCTTCTCTGGTCATGGCCAGCACTCTATCCACTTAGCCACCTAGCTGCCTTTACTATTTACTTGTTTATTTTTGTAATTGTAAAGTTTACAAACCAATTAAAAGGCAAGTGTTATGGTAGAGAATCTAAGAGAGACTTGGATCTGAATTCTACCATTTATACCACTTACCAGCTGAATGACAATTAACTTCTCTGAGTTTCATCATTTGTATAATGGGGCTAATAATACCTTAAGTGACTATCTTAAAAAGTAGTGAGATACTGTATGTAAGATACTTTTCAGACTATCCTTTCCTTTCCTCTCCTTCCTCCCCCCTCTATGATTTAATTTATATTGGGAACTCCCAGTGAGGAAATTTCTTTTACCAATGCATATCAGTGCCTGCCCTTCACGGTAGAAAAAATATAGAATACATCAATTAACTAGAAACAAACTAAACAGAACTCAAAATTTATATGAAGTTTTTTTTGCTATTATACTTTTAGAAGAAGCAAGTCAAGTTTTTAGAAGAAACAAGGGTACAATCTGACTTTAGATTATATCCTTATATCTATCCTATAAAAGTAATGCTGTTGGTCTTTAGGAGGAGTGGGAGAGGCTGTGAATGGTCATATGAATTGTTTGATCGCTACTGAAAAAGTAAGCCAAAGCTTTTACTCTGCTGACAGTGCACCAGCAACTGAATTCCTTTCCTAAGGATAGACCATTTGATATCGACAATTTGTCTTTATTCATAGTATTTAGAGATCCTTCAGTGATAAGAGTATTTATGTGATGGCCAAAGATAGCACATGAACTGACATGAAATGTAAGCCTTATAAAATTGAAAGGTATGTGCTTATGCTTAATAAATGTTTCAATTGAATTATTCTTGTCAGTGACATCACTTATGATTCCAAGGTATATTGAAAAATGACAAATCATTAATAGTTATGAGAATGGATCAGGTATTGTATATTTTACTTTTTTTGTCTAAAATTATTGAACTTGCATTTGTTATGGGCTGAGATTTTTAAATGGAAAATTTGGAATCTAAATCAACTTGCCTATTTTTTTAAAACCAGAGCTATTTTTGTTTTCTAGGAGTTCACTGTACTCATGGTTTCAATAGAACTGGTTTCCTCATCTGTGCCTTCTTGGTTGAGAAGATGGATTGGAGGTAATTTTTCACATTCTAAATGGGAAAGAGATGGTTGGTAATAGAGATACAAAATTTTTGATGACGTATTTTTATATTTATTTTGCCAAGGTCTTCAATTCTTGGTAAAATTTGCATGAAACTGTTTTGGTTTTAGGCATTTTGGTTTTAGTTTTTAGGATATGTGATGTGGTATACTAATTAAAAATTTAGTTGAATGCTAATGTTTCTGATATGCTATGTGTTTCACTTTTTTCAGTACTTTAAAATATCCTTGATTTCATTAGTTTGGGCAGTGAAGAGGATAACCTGTCTTTACTTGAATCATCTTTATGAATTGCTGTGACAAAAAAAAATTAATCACCTCATAGTCAGTCTTCACGTCATTAACCTCTCTGAACTTAATTAGGCTTGTCTTTAGAGGATGGACAATCTATTGCCAGGCCTGTAAGTTGAAATGTAATTTGGTAGGAATTACCAGAATTTGAACTCTCTAAAGTTCCTCTTGAGTTTGTTTATCTTTGAAGAACATAGATCGTTACCACTCTATTTTGAGGCATCATTGGAGATTTATTACCAAATTTTTTTTAACTTCTCATAAAAATAGTGGAGACAGATTCTTTTAGTATATTTTATAATTTTAAATTGATCTTGGAAGGTTATAATCACTCCTTTATAACAATTGGATGCCATTTATTATAAGAATAATAATGATTGCTCACATTTGTATAGTATTTTAGATTAATAAAGTGTTTCCCCCATAATCATCCTGTTAGCTAGGTAGTGTAATTATTGTTATACCTGTTTTATAGAAGAAACTGAGTTTCAAAACTTGCCACTGTCACACAGCTGTAAGTAGTAGATCTTCAACTTGCATATAGGCCATCTGGCTCAGTGATCTTTCCATAATACCATGTTGCCTCTGTGTTGAAGCATTTAGAACTGAATGGAGGGCAGAATGATAGGGCAAAAGTTGTTTAACAAAAATTTATAGAGTACCTACTATGTGTAAAACACTATGCTAGACCTTGACATAGTAAAATCTCAATGGTAATTCTTGGAAAATTTGGTATAATCATAAAAGAATTTTTTCTGTTAAATTGACAATACCTGCCTCTTAAGCCTTTAGTTGCAGTGTTGATACCCTTTGTTATATGACTGTTTAACTTACAGATGTTTAGTATATACAGTCACTTGGACATAGGTTTTTTTAAAAAAAAATTATTTATTTGTTTTTATTTTATAACATCCAGTTCCACAAGCTTTTGAGTTTTAAATTTTCTCTGCCTTCTTTCCCTCCGCTATCCCCAAGATGTTGTGCAATCTGGTATAGGCTCTATATATACATTCATGTTAAACATTTTCACATTAGTCATGTTGTAAAGAAGAATTGTAATCAATGGGATGAACCACGAAAAAGAAGAAACAAAAAATAAAAACCCCAAAAAAGAGAGAGCAAATAGTATGCTGCAATCTGCGTTCAGACTCTGTAATTCTTTCTCTGGATGCAGATAGCATTTCCCATCATGAGCCTTTTGGAGCTGTCTTTGAACCTTGCATTGTTGAGAAGAGCCAAGTCTTTCAAAGTTAGTCATCACACAATGGGACTGTAACTGTACAGTGTTCTCCCAGTTCTGCTCCCCTCACTCAGCATCAGTTCATATAAGTCTTTCCAGGTTTTTCTGAATGGACATAGGTTTTGAATGGGTTAAAGAGGAGGTGGAAAAGTTTGGGGCTTTCAGTTTAGAGATCAATATATGATCTTGGTAATAAACAACCTGTAAAGATATGTTTTCCTAAGCCATTTTTCTCCCTTGCTGTATGACTAGCAATCATTGTAGACCTAGGTGTACCAATTGTATATTAATGTTTGCTTTGCACATGTATGTTTTCATAGTATGTCATTTACCTCTGCAAACAACTGTGTGTATATAGGGTTGATTCTAAGCAGAATTCGAGTAGATAAAGGCATTGCTGTCCATAGGTGCCTTCTCTTTGCTTTCCCTCCCTTCCACAATTCCACTTCTCCTTAGAGGTGAAAATAAACTGAGACTTCTTTCTGCACTAGGTCCTTGATAGTGGGTCAGTAGAGTTGGGGAGGATTGGGTAAAGGAGAATCCCAGAGAGGAATAGTAAGGCATAAGCAGATGTTTAGGAGGAGGGGGAGCAGTCAAGGGAGAAAGTAGTACATATGTATGTATGTATAAGTTTGTAGAGAGAGGATCAGAAAATGTCTTTTTCATTCAGGGTATATCCTTCTGCAGATTGAAGGAGAGGTAAGACTTACAGGATACTGTAGTCAAAGATCCCTTCAGCTGTTTGCTGAACTGTGGGAGAACATGTAGGAGGTAACTGACGAGTTCATATGAGCCTGAGAAAAAGCAGGGCATTGAAATCAGTGATTAGAAGAGCATGATGTGGAGCTCAAAGTTTTTTTTTTTTCTTCAAGTCTTTTTTTTATTTGCTTTTTTTAATTTAATATATTTAGTTTTCAGCATTGATTTTCACAAGAGTTTGAATTACAAATTTCCTCCCCCTTTCTACCCTCCCCCCCCACTCCAAGATGGCGTATATTTTGGTTGCCTTGTTCCCCAGTCAGCCCTCCCTTCTGTCACCCCACTCCCCTCCCATCCCCTTTTCCCTTCCTTTCTTGTAGGGCAAGATAAATTTCTACTCCCCATTGCCTGTGTATCTTATTTTCTAGTTGCATGCAAAAACTTTTTTTTTTTGTTTTTGAACATCTGTTTTTAAAACTTTGAGTTCCAAATTCTCTCCCCTCTTCCCTTCCCACCCATCCTCCCTAAGAAGTCAAGCAATTCAACATAGGCCACATTCGTATCATTATGTATAACCCTTCCACAATACTCATGTTGTGAAAGACTCACTATATTTTGTTCCTTCCTAACCTATCCCCCTTTATTGAATTTTCTCCCTTGGCCCTGTCCCCTTTTGAAAGTGTTTGTTTTTGATTACCTCCACTCCTATCTGCTCTCCCTTCTGTCATCTCCCCTTTTTTTATCTTCTTCCTCCTTTTTTCCTATGGGGTAAGATACCCAATTGAGTATGTATGGTATTCCCTCCTCAGGTCAAATATGGTGAGAGCAAGATTCACTCATTCCCCCTCACCTGCCTTCTCTTCTCTTCCTACAGAACTGCTTTTTCTTGCCACTTTTATGCGAGATAATTTACCCCATTCTATCTCTCCCTATCTCCCTCTCTCAATATATTCCTCTCTCATCCCTTAATTTGATTTTATTTCTTTTAGATAGCTTCCCTTCATCTTCAACTCACCCTGTGCCTGCTCTCTCTCTCTCTCTCCACATACATGTATACATACATACACACTCATATATACATATATATACATAAACATATATATATGCATATTCCCGTCAGCTACCCTTATACTGAGGTCTCATGAATCATACACATCATCTTTCCATGTAGGAATGTAAACAAAACAGTTCAACTTTAGTAAGTCCCTTGCAATTTCTTTTTCTTGTTCTTTTTCTTGATTACCTTTTCATGCTTCTCTTGATTCCTGTGTTTGAAAGTCAAATTTTCTATTCAGCTCTGGTCTTTTCACTGAGAAAGCTTGAAAGTCCTCTGTTTTATTGAAAGTCTATATTTTGCCTTGGAGCATGATACTCAGTTTTGCTGGGTAGGTGATTCTTGGTTTTAATCCTAGCTCCATTGACCTCCGGAATTTCGTATTCCAAGCCCTTTGATCTCTTAATGTAGAAGCTGCTAGATCTTGGGTTATTCTGATTGTGTTTCTACAATACTCAAATTGTTTCTTTCTGGCTGCTTGCAGTATTTTCTCCTTGATCTTGGAATGCTGGAATTTGGCGACAATATTCCTAGGAGATTTCTTTTTGGGATCTATTTGAGGAGGTGATGGGTGGATTCTTTCAATTTCTATTTTGCCCTGTGGCTCTAGAATATCAGGGCAGTTCTCCTTGATAATTTCTTGAAAGATGATATCTAGGCTCTTTTTTTGATCATGGCTTTCAGGTAGTCCAATAATTTTTAAATTCTCTCTCCTGGATCTATTTTCCAGGTCAGTGGTTTTTCCAATGAGATATTTCACATTGTCTTCCATTTTTTCATTCCTTTGGTTCTGTTTTATAATTTGATTTCTCATAAAGTCACTAGCTTCCACTTGCTCCAGTCTAATTTTTAAGGTAGTATTTTCTTCATTGGTCTTTTGGACCTCCTTTTCCATTTGGCTAATTCTGCCTTTTCAAGGCATTCTTCTCCTCATTGGCTTTTTGGAGCTCTTTTGCCATTTGAGTTAGTCTATTTTTTAAGGTGTTGTTTTCTTTAGTATATGGTTCAGTATTTTTTTGGGTCTCCTTTAGCAAGTCATTGACTTGTTTTTCATGGTTTTCTTTCATCATTGTCATTTTTCTTCCCAATTTTTTCTCTCCTTCTCTAACTTGCTTTTCCAAATCCTTTTTGAGCTCTTCCATGGCCTGAGACCAGTTCATGTTTTTCTTGGAGGCTTTTGGTGTAGGCTCTTTGACTTTGTTGACTTCTTCTGGCTGTATGTTTTGGTCTTCTTTGTCACCAAAGAAAGATTCCAAAGTCTGACACCGAATCTGGGTGCGTTTTCGCTGCCTGGCCGTATTCCCAGCCAACTAACTTGACCCTTGAGTTTTTCAGCGGGGTATGACTGCTTGTAGAGTTAAGAGAACTATGTTCCAAGCTTGGGGGGATGTGCCAGCTCTGCCACCCCAGCACTCCTCCTTCCCCAAGAACCCCCAACCTGGACTGGACTTAGATCTTCAGCAGGCTCTTCAGTCCTGCTCTGATCTGCCACTTAATTCCTCCCACCAGGTGGGCCTGGGGCCAGAAGCAACTGCAGCTCTAGTTCTGTAGCTGCCCCACCTCTGCCGCCCCCGGGGTGATGGCCGAACAGCAAACTCCTTCTACTCCCGCAGCTTTTCCCACTAACCTTCTCTGTTGTTTTTGGTGTTTGTGGGTTGAGAAGTCTGGTAACTGCTTCAGCTCACTGATTCAGGGCGCTAGGGCACACTTTGCCCGGCTCCCGGTCTGGTTGGTCCATGCCGCCCACGCTGGGCTCTGCTCCGAGCTCCGTGTGGGATAGACCTCACCCAGAGACCATCCAGTCTGTCCTGGGCTGGAACCCTGCTTCCCTCTGCTCTTTTGTGGGTTCTGCAGTTCTAGAATTGGTTCAGAGCCATTTTTTTATAGGTTTTTGGAGGGATGTGGTGGGGAGCTCATGCTAGTCCCTGCTTTCCAGAACTCAAAGTTTTAAAAGCAGATGTTCAAAACAAAGGTGTTTTTGCATGCAACTGGGAAATAAGATATACAGGCAATGGGGCATAGAAATCTATCTTGCCCTACAAGAAAGTAAGGGGAAAGGGGATGGGAGGGATTGGGTTGACAGAAGAAAGGGCTGACTGGAGAATGGGGCAATCAGAATATATGCCGTCTTGGAGTGGGGGGGAGGGTAGAAATGGGGAGAAAATTTGTAATTCAAAATCTTGTGGAAATCAATGCTGTAAATTAAAAATATTAAAAAAAAATAAAAAAAAAGAAAAGATGAGCAGGATGTTTAGAATGAAAAAATGATGATGATAGCTCTTATTTCCACAGTGCTTTATAGTTTGTGGAATGATATTTTTCATAGCAATCCTGTGAAGTGAGCAGTGTTAAGTTTTATTCATTGTTATTGGTTAGGAAGAGGATGCTCAGGAGTCACTCAGGGTCACATAGCTAGTAACTGGGACCCGAACTCAAGCCTTTTGATTCTAAGTTGTTTTCAGAGCTGCTAAGTAGATGGAAAACCTTTAATGTGTTAGCATTCATTGGAGTGCTTCATGTTTGGGATCCTAGACAGGTTCAGTCATAGAATGAGAAATCTTTTTATGATCCCTGTCAGCTTTTGAGAAACCTAGAGAAAATTTTCCATCTTCAGCATCTGCTTCCCAAAAAGACTCAATTTCAAGGAATCATGGCACTGTGTAAACCACAGTGGAATGGACTTTGATGTAAAGACATCATTTAATATACTTTGCTCCACTTCCCTGTCCTCTGCTCAGGTAAATTGGGTTCTTGTCTTTCCTCTTTCTGCAAAATAAGTCTCTGAGTTGATATCATTTATTTATCATGTAGTTTAATTAGTTTCAGACTTATGCTGGACAGGATTGCTAAAGTCTTTTTTCCAGAAGCTACTGGGGTAAATGTTATTGCTACAAATGTGCTGATAGTGAGACTGTATCAAGCAGTATCAAGCATTTTAAACATGTGTTACCTACCAGGTTAAAGTGATCTCCATCCCCTTAAATTTGTTTTGGAACTTTTCCAGAGTCTCTTTTTTTCGCCTTTCTTACTCTTGTGGGAATGATTGTTGTTTGTATAATTATTCTTCCTCATTAGAGCAATGCCTATGTCATATCTTTGTATACCCAGAATTCAGTGCCTTGCACTTAGATACTTAATAAAAGTGTATTGTAGATATACTGAATTGTTGTTGCTAGAGAGAGGTCACTTAGAAACAATTTGTAATTCAACGAAGGTTTATTTTGAAGAAATAACTAATCTTGCCCCCCCCCCCCCCCCGTACTTCCTAAGTTAATATATTAGAAATTTTAGGGAATAATTTCCCAGAAATAAAATAATTTGGCTTCATATTTTTTTTTTTTTTTTAGTATTGAAGCAGCAGTTGCTACCTTTGCGCAAGCCAGACCACCAGGAATCTATAAGGGTGATTATTTGAAAGAACTTTTTCGACGTTATGGGGATGTAGAAGAAGCACCTCCCCCACCTTTATTGCCAGAGTGGTGTTTTGAGGAAGAAGAAGAGGAAGATGAAGAAGAGGATGGAAAAAAAGAATCTGAACCTGGATCAAGTACTTCCTTTGTCAAAAGGAGAAAAGAACGTTTAAAATTGGTAATGTTTTCCAGAAATATCTTGGTTAATTTGTGCCTTTTATTCCCTACAAGTTTCTTAGGTGTTAAGAAAATGGTAAATTGATACCTGATAGGTTTCTTTGAAATAAGGGTAAGTGCATAGAGACTAGTTAGGTAAGGCTGTAATTTCACTTGCCTAGTCTTTGTTCTTTCTGCCTCATAGAATTTCAGAGAATATTGCTCGATAAACAAGTTTCATGATTGAAAGCTGCTCCTATTGGAAGTAGGCAGGTTTGAAAGGGACTTTAGAAATCATCCTCTTCACCTTCTTACCTTTTTCAGAAATCTTTTGTAATGGGGGTGAATTTTTAGTAGTGTTAATTCATTTTGATTTTAATTCTTTGATTTAAACAATTCTTAGATATCTGGTATAAAGTAATGTAACATAATTTCATTAATACTTTTCTGCATGGTCATAGTAACATTTTTGTACTTGTGATTTTCTCAGTATAGAGAACTCCTAGTGAAAAAAGTCCCCCCTCTTCCAACGCATATTGATACCTGCTGTATAGCTTAAAGTCTTAGAGGGTTGTCTGGATCATTGAGAGGTTAAATGACCCAGGTCTTCTTGACTCCAAGGGCAGTTCTCTAATCCGTTGTAGCTCTCTGTCTCACATAGACTAGGGAAAAATTTTGAATTCCAAGGCAACACTTTTTTCAGGGTGTTTCTGGAGAAGAGTGAACAGTGATTTCTGTATATTCTCATTTTCTATGGATGATCTTTCACCACTCCTTCTTGTCGTTAGTTTCTCCCTAATAATCTACAAATCTTCAGCATTAGCAGCAACTACCACCTAAGGAGAATCACATTAAGAAGCAGTAATGAGACTGAAGGCAGCTAGGTGGCTCAGTGGATAAAGTGCTAGGCTTGGCTTAAGGGGTCATGAAGAGTCAGACATGACTGAACAATGTGGTGAATAGAGCATTAGGCCTGGAGTCAGGAAGACCTTAATTCAAATTTGGCCTCAGATATTTACTAGCTTGTGACCTTGGGCAAGTCACTTAACCTTGCGTGTCTCAGTTTCCTCATCTGTAAAATAAACTGGAAAAGCTAAATAGGGTCGCAAAGAGTTAGACATGACTGAAACAATAAGTTTGAAGTCATCTATGTGAGAAAAATATCTTTACTTATGTTCCCTTAGGTTTTCTTATTTACCCTGAAGACTTAATCTCTGCATTTCCTATCCCTTAATACCCTGCTTATCTGTATAATTAAAAATAATTGTTTTGCTTAGTAAATGACTTTGCTAATATAGTGATTTATTTTTTTAAACCTTGTACATCTAGCAATACTGGTGTGGTTTTTTCGTCTCTTTAATAGTTCTCTCTGCTGGACTCAAACATTAGCTTCCCATTAAAAAGCACCGAAAAATGTAAGAAGTGCTGCATTTCGGTGCTGAGATGGGGAAATTGCTGATTATATTATTTATGTGTATGTGCGTGTATGTGTGTGCATGTGTGTGTATGTGCGTGTGTGTGTGTGTGTATGGATGGATATATATAGATAGATATATATCTGCATGTGTTTTCTTGTTTATGTTGATATTGTCAGGACGGATTATTAGAAATATAATGAAATTAATTAGTGGGGATGATAAAAGTGGGAGATCAGTTAGTAACAGCTTGCTTAGTAATGTGATAAGAATAGTTTTTATAGTCATACCAAATAGCTTTTTTGATTCTTGCTGTTATCTCTTTAGAAACACTATTCTAAGACCATTAACTTTAAATTTAGTTATAACTGGAAGCCTACTGAGAATTTGAAAGGGTTTTAGTTATAGTGATTTTATTATTATAGGAGAATCCCATTATCTTTCCTTGGAATTACATATATGATTGGCCAAGTCATATTTTCCCTAAAATAGGAACTGTAGTATGTGCCATCAAAGCATGACAAAATGGGTATTCTACATTTCATGTTATCCATATCCCTTGATAGCAATATTATAAAACAGCTCCAGCGTGGTAAACATAAAAATAACTTCAGCAATGAAGATAACATGTTTTTAAAAAAAAATTGTTATGGCTATTTTCTGTTGGAGCAAATGACTTTCTTTATTCTTTTAGCTTTTGAAAAGGAATTTCTAAATCCTCTGCTAACCAGAGTGCCTTTAATATATTAAAATGTCTGGTAAGGTCTGTAATTCCATGAGCAAGTGGAAGCTAGTGACTTTATGAGATTTATGCTTTTTAAAAAAAATGATCTCTAGTGGCAATATCCTAAAAGTCCACTAGATGGAAATAGTAACCAAGGAAAATATTAGCTTCCACTAATGTCTTCAAAGAAATCTTTCATCATCCAGATTAGTGTTAAGTTGTCTTTTTCATTGTTTCATTGTGGAAAGGCATCATTTTGAATGTGCTTATAATCCACAGATGATACTTACTTTTATCATCATCATGTACTTCATAACAAATTATGACAGTATTTGCTCATTTTTATGATGTAGAGGATTCTGTTCTGCCTGCCTTGCATCATTTCAAACAAATCTATTTCTCCCAATTCCTTATTCTCTTAGTGCAATAATATTCCATTATATTAATATACCAAAGTTTATTAATTTATTCCCCAGTTGATAGAGGGGTATCTACTGTGCTTGCAGTTTTTTGCTCCCATAAAAAGTTCTTTTATGAACATTTTTTTAAATTTGTGGAATTTTTCCTTGTATTTGACCTTCTTGGGTGTGGAATAGAGGGGTTATTACTAGGTCAAAGGAAATGGATAGTGACTTTTCTTAAAGAATTCCATTTTTTCCCCTAGAATGGCTGGACAATTTCATGGCTTTATCAATATTTAATCTCAGTTAACAGGGTTGTTTTTTCATGGCTCCTTTGACATTGACTATTCTGTGTTTTCTTTAATTTTTAAAAATTTTTATTATTTAATATTTTTAGTTTTCAACATTAATGTCCATAATATTTTGAGTTACACATTTTCTCTCCATTTCTACCCTCCCTCCCCCGCCCCAGGATGGCATATGTTCTGATTGCCCCTTTCCCCATTCTGCCTCCTCTTCTATCGCCCCATTTCCCCCCACCCCCATCCCTTTTCCCCTTACTTTCTTGTAGGGCTAGATAGATTTCTTTATCCCATTGCCTATATGTCTTATTTCCCAGTTGCATGTAAAAAACAACTTTTTTTTGAGCATTTGTTTTTAGAACTTTGAGTTCCAAATTTTCTCCATTCTTCCCTCACCACTTACACTCCTTGAGAAGGCAAGCAATTCAACATAGGCCATACATGTATCATTATGCAAAACACTTACATAATGGTCATCTTGTGAAAGACTGTATTTCCCTCCATCCTATCCTGTCCCCCTTTATTCAGTTTTCTCCCTTGATGCTATCCCTTTTCAAAAGTGATTGCTTTTGATTACCTCCTCCCCTGACCTGTCCTCCCTTCTGTCATCCCCCTCTCTTATCCCCTTCCCCACTACTTTCCTGTAGAGTAAGATACCCAGTTGAATGTGTATGTTATTCTCTCCTTAAGTCAAATCTGATGAGAGCAAGATTCATTCATTCCCTTTCACCTGTCCCCTCTTCCCTTCCATTATAATTGCTTTTTCTTGCCACGTTTATGTGAGATAATTTATCCTATTCTCTCTCTCCCTTTCTCCTCCCAATATATTCCTCTTTCACCCTTTAATTTTATTTTTTTTAGATATCATCCCTTCATATTCAACTCACCCTGTGCCCTGTGTCTATATACATACATACATATATATATACATACATATATGTATGTATGTATACATTCCCTTCAACTACCCTAATACTGAGAAAGGTCTCATGAGTTACAAATATCATTTTTCCATGTAAAAATGTAAACAAAACGGTTCACCTTTGGTAAGTCCCTTATGATTTCTCTTTCCTGTTTACCTTTTCATGCTTCTCTTGATTCTTGTATTTGAAAGTAAAATTTTCTATTCAGCTCTGGTCTTTTCATTGATAAAGCTTGAAAGTCCTCTATTTTATTGAAAGTCCATATTTTGCCCTGGAGTATTATACTCAGTTTTGCTAGGTAGGTGATTCTTGGTTTTAATCCTAGCTCCTTTGACCACTGGAATATCATATTCCAAACCTTTTGATCCCTTAATGTAGAAGCCATTAGATCTTATGTTTTCCTGATTGTGTTTCCACAATACTCAAATTGTTTCTTTCTGGCTGCTTGCAATATTTTCTCCTTAACCTGGGAACTCTGGAATTTTGGCCACAATATTCCTAGGAGTTTTCCTTTTGGGATCTTTTTCAAGAGGTGATCAGTGGATTCTTTCAATTTCTATTTTACCCTCTGGTTCTAGAATATCAGGGCAGTTCTCCTTGATAATTTCTTGAAAGATGAGGTCTAAGGCTCTTATTTTGATCATGGCTTTCAGGTAGTCCAATAATTTTAAAATTATTTTTCTTGGATCTATTTTCCAGGTCAGTGGTTTTTCCAATGAGATATTTCACATTGTCTTCCATTTTTTCATTCCTTTGGTTCTGTTTTATAATATCTTGATTTCTCATAAAGTCACTAGCTTCTACTTGCTCCAGTCTAATTTTTAAGGCAGTATCTTCTTCTGTGGTCTTTTGGATCTCCTTTTCCATTTGGTTAATTCTGCCTTTCAAGGCATTCTTCTCCCCATTGGCTTTTTGGAGCTCTTTTGACATTTGGGTTAGTCTGTTTTTTAAGGTGTTATTTTCTTCAGTATTTTTTTGGTCTCCTTTAGCAAATCATTGACTTGTTTTTCATGGTTTTCTCACATCACTCTCATTTCTCTTCCCAATCTTTCCTCTATTTCTGTAACTTGCTTTTCCCAGTCCTTTTTGAGCTCTTCCATGGCCTGAGACCAATTCATATTTTTCTTGGAGGCTTTTGATGTAGGCTCTTTGACTTTGTTGGCTTCTTCTGGCTGTATGTTTAGATCTCCTTTGTCACCAAAAGTTTGAGTTTGAGACTGTGTTTGAGTCTGAGTCCTTTTATGCTGCCTGTTCATTTTCCCAGCCAACTACTTGACCCTTGAGCTTTTTGTCAGGGTATGACTGCTTGTAGAGTAGAGAGTATTTTTTCCTCAAGCTTTAGGATCCAAGCACTGCTGTTTTCAGAGCTACTGTTACTCCACCATCACCCCAGGCTCTGTCACCTCAGTACTTCTCCTCCTCCAAGAACTGCCAACCAGGACCGCAATGCAGATCCAAGCAGGGCACAGCAAGAGAATCTGCCTTTGTGCCCACAAAGCCCTCTCTGCACTCCTGCTCTGATCCACTGCTAGAATCATCCCATCATGTGAGGCAGGCACTGGGGAAGCAGCTGACGCTGTAGCTCTGGAAGCAGCCTCAGGAGTTTCCTGGTGCTGCCACAGCCACCGCTGCACTACCTCCCCCACCCCCAGGGCTGGTGGTTGGACCCCTCTGAACTCAATTCTGCAGTTTCCCCCTAATCTGCTCTTTGGTGTTCATGGATTGAGAAATCTGCTAACTGCCACAGCTCACTGTTTCATGGCCCCAAGGCCTGTTGTGGCTGGCTGATTCTGCGTCTGGTCTGTCCCAGTGCGGCCCATGCTGGGCTGCCCTCAGCTCTCAGCACCGTGTGATAGACTTGGTGTCCATCCAGGCTCTCCTGGACTGGAGACCTGTTTTCCTCTGCGATTTCGTGGGTTCTGCAGCTCTAGAATTTGTTCAGAGCTATTTTTTACAGGTGTTTGGAGGATTTGGGGGAGAGCTTAAGCAAGTTCCTGCTTCCAGCTGCCATCTTGGCTCCTCCCCCCCATTATGCTCTTAACATGAAAAACAGTAAAACAAAGAACTTAACATTTGCAGCCACTTTTGGTTAAAATGAATTTTTATGTACAATATAGGTGTAGCATCTAATTAGTTTTTTCTTTTATGCCCTTATATTTTAGTCATTGTGTATACATTTCTTCTGGGTACTGCTTTCTTTACTTTCATTACTTTGTAGGCTTTCACATTCCTTATTTTTTAAAAATCATTTTTAATTGAATGACTTTCTTTGTTAGGTTGGTATAGGGTAGTTTATTCAGCTGCTCATCAACTGTTGGATATTTAGATTATTTCCAATTCCTTATAAATAATGCTTGTGCTTATGTGTGTATATTTGAACAAATCATTTTCTTCTTCACAATTACAATATTAAGGTATACTGTTGAATCAATCAAAGAGTATGGTTTTTGTGACTCTGTTAAAGATATCTTTGTTAATTCTTTTTTTTGTTTGTTTGTTCATTTGGAGGGGGGAAGGCAAAGCAATTGGGATTAAGTGACTTGCCCAAGATCATACAGGTAGTAAGTGCCAAGTATCTGAGGTCAAATTTGAACTCAGGTTCTCCTGACTCCAGGACTGGTGCTCTATTTACTGGGTCACCTCACTGCTTCTTTGTTAATTCTTAGATAGGTAAGATATTCTTTACCCTCCTTATTATGTTACCATCCTGGTCTTTGGCTTTGTTTCTGGTCCTGGCGTCCCCAAAGCTAATTGTGAATATATGTATGTATGTATGTATACATTCCCTTCAACTACCCTAACAGACTTTGAGGAATTTCCCCTAGGGTGACATAGGGAAGAAATCATCCCTTTCAATATGAGTGTTACCTTTTCTTCTTTAAGGCATGGTGACCAGGGAAGCAATTTGAAGCTAAAAATAATTTCTCCTAGATTAACAGTATGTGGTCTATGTGTGTGCAGGTATTTGTGGTGTGTGTGGGGGGGTGGGTGGGTAGGAGTGGGGGAAAATGCTAAAATACTGTTCCAAATGCTAGCCAAGAGGCTGCAGGCAAGTCATTTGAGCTTGTTGAAACCTGAGTTTCCTTATCTGTGAAAGAAGGACAGTGATACTTGTACTACCTACCTCACAGGGTTCCATTCAGTTCAACAAGTATTTATTAATCACCTACAAAGTAGGTGGTTAATTTAGTTTGGCATGCATTATATGAGAATAGCAGAGCAGCCAACCTGATGAGTCCAATCTTCTATTCTCCTCCAGGCAGGAATCAAAATCTCTCTTGGAGAAGAATGAGCAAGATTCTAGAGATATCTGTCCATGCCTCTCTGCAAGTTGCATTTAGACAAAACCCATATGGATATGCAGAAAACCTACATGGGCAACATACACGTTACACTTGATTAAAGATGTTAAGTCTTTCACAGTTGTTTATCTTTATGATATTGCCGTATAGATTGTTCTGGTTTGGGTTCACTTTGCTCTGAATCAGCTCATACAAGCCTTTTCAGATTTCTCTGACTCCCTCCAGTAGTATTTCATTATATTCATATACTATAGTTTTTCCACCATTCTGCCATTTGATGGGTATTCCCTTAGTTTTTTGTTCTTTACCACCACCAAAATTGCTGATAAAAATTTTTGTACATAGGGCTTATTTTTCACTTTGTTTGATCTTGGAATTGCACATTCGAAGGGTTTGCATAGTTTGATAAATATCATGACTGGGGCCTAGTTCCAAATTATTTCTAAAGTGGCTGTGCTAATTTAGAGCTCTACCAATATTGCGTCAATATACCATCTTTCTTGCAGTCCGTCCAACCTCTGTTATTTTCCTTTTTTGTCATCTTTGCTGATCTGTTGATTGTGAGGTAGAGCCTCAGAGTTGTATTAATTTATATTTCTTTATTAGTGATTAGGACCACTTTTTCTTACAGTTGTTAATAATGGATTTCTTTCGTGGTGAATTGCTTGTTTATATCTTTTGATACTTTATCATTTGGGGAATAAAGGCCTTTGTGTCCTAATTCCTTTTTTTCCTCAACTTATCTTCTTTAAGTTTAGTGCATTATACCGCATATAATCCTCACTTCTTTAACAGATATAGATTAAGAAGGCATACTATAGCCTACCAAGATTCTTTTCATTTTTACTTTAAGAGTTAGTTTTTCATTGTTGATTAGAATCAAGTCCAGAATAGCTGTACCCTATGTTACTTTGATCCTCTGAAAGATCAAAGTAGTAATATTACTTGTTCTCTCTTTTTTTTTTAATGCAGAGACTTACAGCACCTGTTCAGAGAGTTGATGCCTCTTTCAGAATTGTATCTTCTTTGCCAGATTTGTGTTTGGTATTAGTAACTCATTGAATTTTTTTACTTGGCTTGCTGACCCGTAGTGTATTTTTAACATTATATTCTATTTCTCCCTCCTCTGATTCTAGTATAAATGCCTTCCATCTTATCTTTTTACTTAGGTTTGTGGATTTTTGGATAGGTTAGGTTCTTGATGTATAGTGTTACCCTACCTCTTCTTTCCTTTGAGTAAGGTATACCCCTTCATTTCTTTATTCCAGTCATGATATTTACCATTTCACATTAAAATCTCTAGCTCAATCAAATAATTATTAAGTCTTTCTAAACACTTTACATAGTTCACTGTTTATTATCCATAATTCATGTGTTGTAGGTATATATGAGCCCATTGTATCATTTCTATTTCCCTTGTTGCTCCTTGTGGAATACTGAATACTTCTGCTCCTGTTTTTCTTCTATCATAGTTCTTGCTCTCAGATAGTTTAGTATTTGTATCTAGACATTCTTTTTCTTCCTATTCCTTTATTTAGTGTAAAATACCTTCTTGATTAGATCAGTCAGTCCCCAAGCAAATCTATTTTTCCTAGCCTTTGTTAGTTATATGTGATCCTTGACCAAAAGCCTTTTATTTCTTTTCTCTTAGGTCATAGTTCAAAAAAGTCAAATTCTGGTCTTCAACACCATTTTTTTAGCCAGCTGTTCTCTTCTAATGTCCTTCCCTTTAATTGGCATCAGTGAACAAAATACCATCTGTGTCCTTAAATCCTGCAGTTTCCTTCCCAAAACTTTGTAGTTCCTTAGTGGTTCTTCCCAGATTTCTTCTCATTTGTTCTTCCAAGAATCAATAGTAGTGGCTAGAAGCAATCATCAGGTTGGAAAAGTCTTGGCTTTCTGTTACATCTGCATATAGACTTTGGAAACATAACAGGGAAAAATAACAGATTAATCTCAATAATGGCCCAAGAAAGAAAGCTAGATATAGTACAAAACACATGAAATTTGATGTTAAAAAATTAGGTAAATGAGAGAGGACCTGGTATCAACAAAGAAAGCCCCATCATCAGGAAAAAAGCTACAAAATAAATTGGTAATAAAAGTCAACATTGAAAATTTGATGGAAGGTTTGAATTAAGAAATGGAATCAGTGGCAAAATTCTGAGGCTGAAAGTGATCAGTAGAAGAAATTGAAGAAAAAGTATCAAAGGGAAATTCACTTGAAAAATGAATTGCAAAGTTTATAAGTAAAGACTAGAAGACATAAATTAACAGGCACTTATTCAGCACCTAATATGCGACAAGTTGCTATGCTAAGTTCTGGAGATGCAAACACAAAAACAAACTATTCTCTGCCCTCAAAGAGCTTACATTCTAATGGGCAAAACAACTTATATATCTATATAGATATATATATACACACACGCACACACGTAAAGAGAGAGAGAGAGAGAGAGAGAGATAGATACGTAGATAGATATGTACAAGAAACACACAAAGTTGATACAAGTTAAATTTAGAGAGGGGAAAGCTGCCACAGTTGTGGGAGTTAGGGGAGGGTAGGTGGACCAGGAGGGGCCATGTAGAAGACATAGGAGAGGTAATCTAATGATCTTTGAATTCCCTAAAAAAATGAAAATTAAAATGTCTTGGAACTAGTAATATCAAAGGATTGTCTATAGACTGATAAAATTTACTAGATACTCTTAGAGTTCAACCCACCCAGATTCAGTGTACCCAAAGAGATTGTCATTAAATTTCAGAACTTCATTGATAATGAGATGTTAGGAGTGCCTAAGAAGCAAAACATCACTTATCAAATGATAACTGATATCCCATTTGGAATTCACTGATTATTCACTGGTCAGGAGAAAACAATCAAAGTAGGTATTTTTTAAGTTGGGCGATGTATGGAAAAGTAATATAATGGAATACTGGTTGTGCTACATAAGAAATAATGAATTTAAAGGATTCAATAAACTATATGAAGACACATGAAACAATAGAGAAGCAGAACCAAAAGAACAATATACACATTGACTACAACTAAGTGATTAGGATACATCAGTAACAGTAAAAAAAAAAATAAACATTATATGAATACTAGAGAAACAAAAAAAGGATAATAAAATCCAGAAAGATGAGTTAAAATTTATATACCCATCTTTTAAGAATCTAAAGAATCAGTAAATGTCAGAAGTTTATAAACCCCAGTGCAATCATTTGAAGTTTCTTTTTTTTTTTTTTTGGTTTTATTTTTCATGTATTTTTATTTTCTTAATTATGTTTTTGTTGAACTATTTGAATACCTATACATATATAAGGAAATGATAATAAAATACAGTTTAAAAAGTTGCAACTCTTAGCATTAGTATCTTACTAATAAGACAAAGTTATAGGGTAGAGGGCTTTTTCTTTTTGCTGTGATGCTCCTTTGACCTTTTCTTTCATGAATACTCTAAAGTACACTTATTTTATTTTAGACAAAGTAGTTGATAGGTTTAGTTTGTATAAACAGTGATTTGAGAATTAGGGAGTATTAGCCAAAGTGTACAGGGAAGACTTCCTGTGTTAGCATTTGGTTTGTAGATAGTATTTATGAGTGTGTTTTTCTCCCAATTTCTTAATTTGCCAAAGCATTGGTAATGATGTTAACATTGCAAAGAAGTTTTTGCTCCTATGAACTTCCATTTTTATTTCCCTGATTACATTTAAAGCTAATTTTGTTTCATAGATTTTTTTTTTAACTAATGCCAGCTTGCTTATTGGATAACAGAAGCTCAACTATGGCAAAACATGGACTTTCAGTATCTAGATTATGGGAACATTCAGTATTTGTATGATATTAGAGGATTCTCTGTCTTTATTACCATGATATGTCCAAGGTGCTCTTGGTATGGAATATATCGACATTTTATTCAGTTTTTAGTTGATAAACTGCTTAAAAATGTTTAGAAAACCAAGAGTCTAGTTCTGATTTCTCTGCTGTTACATCAAGTGACCATTCTACAAATATGTATAGCAGTGCTCCAAGAGTACTTTGAATACAGCCAGGTCCTGATTAGGGCCAAATAATCCCCAGAAGTGATCACATTGTTTGAATTCAAATTAAGTTATTTGAATTCAAAGTACATGTTATCATTGGGCCAAAACCAGTTTATTTTACATAATCATAACCTCAAATAGTACAAATTCAAATACAAGTAGCTGTTTCATGGGGATTTATTGTTTGCACTAATTAGGACCTAGCTGTATTTGTAGAAAAACACAAAACAAATATAAAAATAAATGTATTCTTTATAATTCATGTGTAAGAGTTGAAGGATGTGGAAGTACAGTTCTAAAGAAAAGAGTAGAGCAGTTTAGATCCCGGTGCAGGGGAGTGGTCAAAATTTGGACAAAATTACCTATTAGTTTTTTATTGTTTTATGAATCTGCGTTTTAAATGTTAATCATTTTTTTCTCTTTTAATTAAAGGGTGCCATATTCTTGGAAGGTGTGACAGTTAAAGGTGTAACCCAAGTAACAACTCAACCAAAATTGGGAGAGATACAGCAAAAGTGTCATCATTTCTGTGGCTGGGAAGGGTAATGGACATTTTAAAGTACTTTACCCCTCTTATTTCTGTAGCATTTATTAGGGGAAGCATTGGAATAATTTTTTCTTTTTACAATTGATGTTTACATTTTTATGTAGAGCACTTAAAAAGAACTTAAATGACAATGTTATAACATTATTTGCTATCTAAAGTTTGCCTCTTAGGTGAAATGAAAAGAATAACCTGACAACTAAAGCAAAATTTCATCACCTACAGGGCAAAATCAAAGAAGTTAATATTGTAGCTCAGTATCTAGTACTAATAGTTATTTCCCATTCCAACCCTACTGTTTTGGGCAGCTGGAAGAGCAAGATTTCATCAATCCCTTACATGGGAAGAGGGGAATTAGTGGCCATACATCCTATGTAGTCTGACGTCTGGGCTAGTTATCTTCAAGTATGTCCCAGCCACCCCACCTTTAAAATTATTCTAGGTTTAAATTGATTACATTTGAAAAGAGAAACAAGACCCATTTCTGTACATCACTGCTGTCAGTGACAGATAATTGTAGCAGTAGCAGCTGTTATTGGTGAAGTGGATTTTTTGTTTCTTAAAACTTAAGTTTTAACATGGTTCCTGAATTTATCTTAAGAACTGTTGTCATTGCTTTGTAGAAACCAAATAGATTAACTAGAAATAATTGTAACTAAAAGATGAAAATGATAGAATAATAAATAGCATTGATTTTCATACCGTGTCTTGCTAGTATACCTTTAATCTTGACTTTCAGTACTCCTGTTTCACTACTTCTGGGCATCTTTTGAATAGAGAATTTCAAAACTGGTTGATTTGCCAGATTGGCTACATGTGATATAAACATATGGGCTCTGGAATAAAATTCATTATTATTTCTAATGTAAGCCAGTATTTGAATTTTTTTCTAAGGCATAAGACTCGTAAACAAACCTGTTTTAATATTTAGCCCTCAGATATTAGTTGTTTATAACTACTCCTTTAATTTTAGTGACACCAGTTTGGAATTCTTGATTACTTGTACTCTAAAATCCTAAATATGATAAAGTCTTGTCATATTATTCTCATAGCAGAGTTAAGACATTGAGAAGAAAGGAACTCATGCAGGGTTGTTCTAAGAAATCCATTGTTGATACCTGCCATAAAATAATAATAAATTTTTTCTTTTAGGTCTGGATTCCCTGGAGCACAGCCTGTTTCCATGGACAAGCAAAATATTAAATTGCTTGAGCAGAATCCATACAAAGTAAGCTGGAAAGCAGATGGTACTCGGTAAGTTTGGCTTCTAAAATAGTTTATACAGATCACCCTAATGCTCAAAGAAAATTACGTTGTTGTTAGGGAAAGTTTGCACCCTTGAGAGTGTGAATTTCTGCCTTTATATACCAGAAACATGTTTCGGGTCTCTTAAAAATATTTAATTTCTGTTGTGATAATTTATTCTGGTATTATGCAATCATGCCTTTACATGTTATGTTAATTTTGTTCATTTTCTGTACTTACTGCACTTTTAATGTGTTTAAGGCTTTCTCTTTAATTTTTTTTTCTCTTTTTTTTTTCTTTTTTTTTCTCTTTAATTTTAAACAATAATTTTTCAACATACCTAAAGGTTAAATGCTTTCCTGTTAAGGTTAATTTAATTTAAATTGACAATCACTAAGTATGATTAAAGGTTAAGTCATGTGTTGTCAGTTTTGTTATCCAAAAAAAAATCACTTTTCTTGAATGGTGGCCCTTTTTTTCTTCCCTTTACATTTGCATACTATACTTTTAATCCTTTGCATGGTTATATCTCCTCATATTCTCTCTGAAAAGTGTTATTTTTGACTTCATTGGCGCTTAATGCCTCTTCTGCTACTCTTTTTTACTCATTTTATGTTTTTTAATGTTAATTTTTAGTCAGTTTTTCTATATGAATTATAATTATTTTTCTGATAGAGGGTAAAAAGATTTGCAGTTTTAGGTGTTGCATAACTTTTTCTCCTTGCTCCCCCCTTTGCCCCCTCCAACAAGAGCAAAGCTATTTTTTTTGGGGAGGGAAAGCCTGGGCAATTGAGGTTAAGTGACTTGCCCAAGGTCACACAGCTAGTAAATGTGTCAAGTGTCTGAGACTGCATTTGAACTCAGGCCGTCCTGACTCCAGGGCTGGTGTTCTACTCACTGTGCTACCCAGCTATCCCTAAAGTTACTTTTTAAAACATGGAAGGTATATTTTTTGTTTCCTTGAGTGCTTATTTTGAATGATTGTGTGGATTGTTGCTACTTGATTCCTTATTTTTTTTGCCATTTTATTTCTTTAAAATATTTTGAGTGTTTTAGCAGGTGATAAGTAAACACAGCACTTATTATATAGTCTAGTTAACTTGTGATGACTTTAGATGGTAGGTATGGAAAAATAGAGTGAGAGGATGTGGTTTTTTCAATTTGGCCTCATAAAGATAAACATTTTATTTAAGTGTACCTTTCTGTTTCCTTTTAAGTGAGCTGTATTTTTGATTATGATAGATGATTTTTTATTCTAGGGTTTGTGTAAAGAGTTTTCTTCCTTAATTAATTGGGCTTCTTTGGGGAAATGTTAAGTATAACTCTTTTCTTGCCACTCTTTTAGAGTGGGTTTATAAATTGTTAAAAGAAGCAATTTGCTTTTGTCCCCAGGTCCTTGACATGTAGGTGGAAATAGGTAGTGTCTGGAGTTAGGGATAGGGTTGAAACATGCTGTTTAATTGTTGTGAATTAATATAGCCCCTCTCTGGAGTGAAGTTGAAGAAGATGAGGGGGAGGAGAGGAAGCAAAATGGACCTATGAGTAATAGATGTTTGTGTGAAAGATTTGGTGGTTTTAGCCTGTATCTTCAAAATGAGTTAGCAGTGTGATGTGAGACAAAACTAATGCATTTAAGAGAGGTAGTATATTTAGAATGATGGAAATGTCAAGTACTGTTGTACTTTGACCTGGTCAAATCATATCTGTAATATCTCTCAGGTTTAAATTTTTAGAAAGGGCATTGCTTATCCAGGGAGCATACAAATGAGAGTAAACAGGATAATGAAAGGCCTGGAGATCATTCCATAGTAGTGAGTGAAGGGACTAGGCATGTTCAGCCTAGAGATGAGAAAACTTAGGGGATTTGAGCTAGCTGTCTTCAAATATTTGAAATACTGTCATGTGTAAGATGGATTAAACTTGCTTTTCTTGGCCTCAGAAGGAAGAACGGTAGAGGGCTTAGGTAGAAGCAATAAGTAGAAGTTGCAGAGAGGCAGATTTAAGGTTAATTGAAGGGGAAATTTCCTAACAATTAGATCTTTCCAAAAGTGGATGGGCTTCCTTGGGAGATTGTGCATTCCCTCTCAGTGGGGGTCTTTTAAGCAGAGTCTAGTTGTGACACATATAAAGGAAAATTTCTTGATTAAATAATGGTAGGGCTAGAATGGCTCCCCTTGTGGCTCTCTCCAACTTTGAGATTCTGTGCTTGTTTATAACGATAATTTCCTTATTTGTTTAAGGAATATTCAGATGACTGAATCCTGATTACCAGGAGGCTTTACTGTACTTGTAGTTTTGAACTTAGTTGATGTTCATTGCCTTCTGCAGTTTAGGCCTTAGGTTAAAAGTAAGCCTGGAGTGATCTGTACCTTTTGGACAGTTTTCTTCTGTGTCTTGTGCAGACAGTCCCTAACTACTCTTGGGTACCCAGCCTGTTATGGCAAAATTAAAAAGGCCTTTTAATTGGTTTTTGACTCTCCTCTACACACTTTCAATTTGGTTCCAAAGTAATTTATTCTTTTCCTAGTGCTATTATGAGGTCTACTAGTGGCTTAAAGCCGTTTTCGATGATTCTATGCCTAGTCAGGGCCCCAGGCTCTGGACTTTATTTGCTATTACTTCCAAACAAAACTTAAAGGAGAATGACTAGCTGTCTTGCCTCTTTCTGTGATCTCTAAGTTGCTTTAGCCTCAAAATAGCCTGAAAATTTACTAGGGTATGTTTAGCGGTAAAAGAGCAAACCATTCATTAGAATAGCAGTTAATTGCAAGTCATATTTAGATATGACTCAGTTACTCCTGGAATTGCTTCATAGAAAGTCTATAATAGGTGGCAGGAAAAAGACCTACTAGTAGTGAGTCCATTTATTGTCCTTATTTCACAGCTGCTCAACTGATCTGGACTCTGGTAACAATCTTTTTTGCCTTTAGAGGTCTCTGATAGTGAATATATGTGGAAAGGGCATGGATGGAGCAGTGCTGGATAATTATGAGTCTTGAGGATATGCGGTTCTTCTGGTTAAGGCCGGGAAATAATAGTGTGACTTGAGCGACAATTTAAATGTATTTTTCTAGTTGATTACAGAATCTTTGTAATAGGGAATCTTTTCTAAAAACCATTCCATCATATATTTAGTAAGCACCATAAATGTAGTATCAAACAATGTAGTTATTAAAAGGAGAGCAAAATTATGATCACATCGATTTGGTCCCATAGGTATACATTGAGCTCTGGAATTCTCTGCCCTCCAAAACGAAATTTAAGCCAAAGCTGGATTGATATTAAAATCTTTGTTTTTAATTTGACTAGTTATTTACTAGATTTTCAGCATTAATTTTCACAAGAGTTTGAATTACAAATTTTCTCCCCATTTCTACCCTTCCCCCCACTCCAAGATGGCATATATTCTGATTGCCCTGTTCCCCTGTCAACCCTCCCTTCTGTCACCCCACTCCTCCCCATCCCCTTTTCCCTTACTTTCTTGTAGGGCTATATAGATGTTTATGCCCCATTGCCTGTATATCTTACTTCCTAGTTGCATGCAAAAACTTTTTTTTTTTGAACATCCGCTTTTAAAACTTTGAGTTCCAAATTGTCTCCCCTTTTCCCTCCCTACCCACCCTACCTAAGAAGGCAAGCAATTTGACATAGGCCTCATGTGTATCATTATGCAAAACGCTTCCACAATACTTATGTTGTGAAAGACTAACTATATTTTGCTCCTTCCTATCCTATACCCCTTTATTCAATTTTCTCCCTTGACCCTGTCCCTTTTCAAAAGTGTTTGCTTTTGATTACCTCCTCCCCCATCTGCCCTCCCTTCTATCATCCCCCCTTTTTTATCTCTTTCCTCCTTCTTTCCTGTGGGGTAAGATACCCAATTGAGTGTGTATGTTATTCCCTCCTCAGGTCAAATCTGATGAGAGCAAGATTCACCCTTTCCCCCTAACCTGACCCCTCTTCCCTCCCAACAGAACTTGTTTTTCTTGCCACTTTTATGTAAGATAATTTACCCCATTCCATCTCTCCCTTTCTCCCTGTCTCAATATATTCCTCTCTCATCCCTTAATTTGATTTTTTTTTCAGATCTCATCCCTTCGTATTCAACTCACCCTGTGCCCTCTGTGTGTGTGTGTGTGTGTGTGTGTGTGTGTGTATGTATATTCCCTTCAGCTACCCTAATACTGAGGTCTCATGAATTATACACATCATCTTTCCATGTAGGAATGTAAACAAAACAGTTCAACTTTAGTAAGTCCCTTATGATTTCTCTTTCTTGATTACCTTTTCATGCTTCTCTTGATTCTTGTGTTTGAAAGCTACATTTTTCTATTCAGCTCTGGTCTTTTCACTGAGAAACTTGAAAGTCCTCTATTTTATTGAAAGTCTATAATTTGCCTTGGAGCATTATGCTTAGTTTCATTGGGTAGGTGATTCTTGGTTTTAATTCTGGCTCCACTGACCAGTAGAATATCATGTTCTAAGCCCTTTGATCCCTTAATGTAGAAGCTGCTAGATCTTGATAATCAGTTATCCTGATTGTGTTTCCACAATACTCAAATTGGCTTTTTTTGGGTGCTTGCAGTGTTTTCTCCTTGATCTGGGAGCTCTGGAATTTGGGGACAATATTCCTAGGAGTTTTCTTTTAGGGATCTTTTTCAAGAGGCGATTAGTGGATTCTTTCAATTTCTATTTTACCCTCTGGCTCTAGAATGTCAGGGTAGTTCTCCTTGATAATTTCTTGAAAGATGATATCTAGGGTCTTTTTTTGATCATGGCTTTCAGGTAGTCCAGTAATTTTTAAATTATGTCTCCTGAAACTATTCTCCAGGTCAGTGGCTTTTCCAGTGAGATATTTCACATTGTCTTCCACTTTTTCATTCCTTTGGTTCTGATTTATAATTTCTTGATTTCTCATAAAGTCACTAGCTTCCACTTGCTCCAGTCTAATTTTTAAGGTGGTATTTTCTTCCGTGGTCTTTTGGATCTCCTTTTCCATTTGGGTAATTCTGCATTTCAAGGCATTCTTCTCCTGATTGGCTTTTTGGAGCTCTTTTGCCATTTGAGTTAGTCTATTTTTTAAGGTGTTGTTTTCTTCAATATTTTTTTGGATCTCTTTTAGCAAGTCATTGACTTGTTTTTCATGGTTTTCTCGCATCCTTCTCATTTCTCTTCCCAATTTTTCCTCTACTTCTCTAACTTGCTTTTCCAAATCCTTTTTGAGCTCTTCCATGGCCTGAGACCAGTTCGTGTTTTTCTTGGAGACTTTT
Organism: Trichosurus vulpecula; assembly: GCF_011100635.1. Classification (NCBI taxonomy): domain Eukaryota; kingdom Metazoa; phylum Chordata; class Mammalia; order Diprotodontia; family Phalangeridae; genus Trichosurus; species Trichosurus vulpecula. The sequence continues at coordinate 184,305,572 of NC_050579.1, forward strand.
GATTTAGGTTCTTTGACTTTGTTGACTTCTTCTGGCTGTATGTTTTGGCCTTCTTTGTCACCAAAGAAAGATTCCAAAGTCTGAGTCTGAATCTGAGTCTGTTTTCGCTGCCTGGCCATGTTCCCAGCCAACTACTTGACCCTTGAGTTTTTCTTCGGGGTATGACTGCTTGTAGAGTAGAGAGTACTTTGTCCCAGGCTTGAGGGGCTGGACTATTGTTTTCAGAGCTATTTCTACACAGCAAGCTCTGCCACATCATCGCTCCTCCTCCCCCAAGATCTTAAGCAGGCTCTGCACTCTTGCTCTGATCCACCACTTAATTCCTCCCACCAGGTGGGCCTGGGGCCAGAAACAACTGCAGCTGTAGTTCTGTAGCTGCACCACCTCTGCTGTCCTCGGCATGGTGGCCGAACCTCGAACTCCTTTCACTCTGTCCCCGAAGCTTTTCCCACTAACCTTCTCTGTTGTCTTTGGTGTTTGTGGGTTGAGAAGTCTAGTAACTGCTGCAGCTCACTGATTCAGGGTGGTGGTGCCTGTTCTGCCCGGCTCCCAGTCTCGTTGGTCCTGGCGCAGCCCACACTGGGCTCTGCTCCCCTCTGCTCCCACCTCTGGGCGATAGACCTTACCCAACGACCATCCAGGCTGTCCTGGGCTGGACCTCTGCTTCCTTCTGCTATTTTGTGGGTTCTGCGGCTCTAGAATTTGTTCAGAGCCATTTTTTATAGGTTTTTGGAGAGACCTGGGGGGAGCTCATGCAAGTTCCTAGTTTCCAGCTGCCATGTTGGCTCCACCCCCCCAAAATCTTTTTACTGTATATTGAAAATAAAATTTTTAGAATGAAACTTTACAAAAATTTTGTAAAAATTTTGGCTTGGCTTTATTTTTGAGTTGGAGGATTTTTCTGTTTAATTGCTAACTGAATACTTTTGATTTCCAAAGTTAAAGTAATAGATTCATAGACTGTTAGAGCTAAAAGGGACTTTGAGAGATCATCTGAAGACTCTAGCAAGAATATTTTCAAACTTTCTTCTTTATTATCTTTTACCTTAGAAGAATTTGTGTCTTATACTCAATTTTGCATTAATAGTAGTTTAGGCTGTAGTTGGTTAGTCAGTAAACATTTGTGAAGTGCCGGTATGTGCCAGGCACTGTGCTTAGTGCTGGAGATAGAAGAAGGTCCTCCTCTAAAGGATTTTATGATCTGATGGAAGACAAGCAAATAGCTACATCCATCTATATATGGGGTAATTGCAGGAAATCCGCAGAGGTAAGGCAGTAGGATTGAGGGGGTTTAGGAGGGGCTTTCTGTAGACGGTAGCATTTTAGCTGGGACTTGAAGGAAGCCAGGGGAGCAAGGAGGAAGAAGGGAACAGGGAGAGAATTCCAGGCATGGAAAACAGCCAGTGAAAATGCCAGGAGTTGGGAGATGGAGTATTTGTGGAACAACATGTGTCAGCGGATTTCAGATTACTTGAAGGGAGGGATGAGAAGAAGACTGGAAAGGTGGGAGAGCTTTATATATTAAACAGGATTTTATATTTAATCTCTGAGATGATAGGGAAACAATGGAGTTTTTTGAATGGGGGAGGGTCTCATGGGCAGATCTGCACTTTAGGAAGATCATTGACAGTTGAGCAGAAGATGGCCTGGAATGGAGAGAGACTTGTGTCAGGGAGACCAATTAGAAGGCTGTTACAGTATTCCATGTGAGAGGTGATAAGGGCTCTGTATTAGGATTGTGACTATATGAATAGAGAGAAGAGGACGTAAGAGAGATATTGTGAAGGTAGAAATGATGAGATTTGACTACTTATTGGTATGTGGAGTGAGAGATCTTGAGGAATCAAGGATGTCATATAGGTTATGAGCCTGGGGGACTGGGAAGATGGTGATACTCTTGACAGTACTAGGAAAATTAGGAGCAGGGGAGGGTTTAGGCAGAAAGAGGATGAGTTTAATTTTGGACATGTTGCATTTCAAATTTCTACAAGACATACAGTTCAAGATGTTTAGTAGGCAGTTGGAGATAGAAGAATGGAGGTCCGCCAGAGAGCTTAGGGCTGGATAAGTAGATTTGAGAATCATCAAGCATAGAGATGGTCCATGGGAGCTGGTGACATTACCAATTAAAATAATATAGAGGGAAAAGAGAAGAGGAGACAGGATTAGTGGGTATGACTGGGATGAAGATCTGGCAAAGGAGATGGAGAAGGAACAAGTTAGATAGGTAGGAGGAGAACTAGGACAGACTAGTGTCAGGAAAACTTAGAGAGAAGAGAATATCAAGGAGTAGAGGCTGATCAACAATGTCAAAGGCTGAAGGGACAAGAAGGATGATGATCGAGAAAAAGCCATAGATTTGAACGGTAAGAGATTATTAGTAACTTTGGAGAGAGTAGTTTGGTTGAATTGTGAAGTAAGAAGATAGATTATAGAGAGTTAAGAGTGTTAGAGGAAAGGAAGTGGAGATGTCTATTGCAGATGGCCTTCTCCAAGAGTTTAATTATAAATGGAAAGAGAGACATGGGACAAAGCTAGTGGAAATAGTTTAAGCGAGGGTTTTTGGAGGATGACAAATGTGGGCATATTTGTAAGCAGCCGTTAGACAGGGAGAGATTGAAGATAAGTGAAAGAGTAGGAGTGACAGAGAGGAGGTGATCTGCTGAGAAGAAGGGATAGAATGGGATTGGTTGTTGATGTAGGGATTTACCTTGGGAAGGAGAAGGGCTGCCTTGTTACATAAGACATGAGTGAAGGTGGAAATAGTGACAGAAGACATCTGGGAAATATAAGTAGGGGAGGAGGGAAGAAGAAGATCTTGTTGAATGGCCATATTTTTTTCAGTGAAATACGAGGCAAGGTTCTTAACTGAGAGGGTGGGGGAAGGAGAAGTATAGAAGGTTTTGAAGAGATATGAAAAAGTTTGGAATTTACTGTGGTGAATGGCAAGGCAGTTGTCGTGTTGTAAAAGAATTGCCTTGCTGCAAAGAAGATCAAATTGAGATTATGTAACATAAGTTTGTAGTGGATCTAATTAGTATAGTTTTGTGATTTTTCTCTTGGCTTCATTCAGCAGCACGTAGGAGTAATAGCAGCAGATACTGGTAGTAATTTAGGGCTGAGACATAGAATGATTGGTAATAGGGTAAGAGGAGATATTCAAGAGAAGCTGACAGTGTAGAGCTGAACTAGGTCATTAAGGAGTCAAGATAAGGAAGGGAAGAGAATGTAGCCAATGCAAGGGTGTTGACCTGGGAAGTAACTGAGAGGTTAAAGTATTGGATGTCACAGTGAGGAGGAAGAATAGGGTTTGTGTTTTGCAGAGTATAAAGTGTAGTGGAATGGCAACAGATTATGATTAGGTAAGGGAATTTCACAGTTTATAAACATGGGAATGGAGCGTTTGTGGGTGATAAAAAGATCAAGAGTATGATTGATGATCTCTATGTATACTTGAGATGAGATAGAGGAATAGGTCATGGAGCATGACCAATTTGTGAAACTGGGAGGTAAGGGTGTTTGGGGGAGTATCAAATATATGTGCTTAGTCTCCTGAGTTTAAGGGCAGGAGTTGAGGAAGAAAGACTGTGAGTTGGGCACTGAACTCATTAAGGAAAGAAGATAGTGTCTTGGAGTTCAGTAGAGAGCAGCTACTAGAATTTTGACTGGGTGATAGATATAGATTGAATGAACTTCAAAGGGGAAGTTATTGAATGATGGAAATAAATGGAAAGTCTGGCAACTTCCCAGCTCCACAATAGAGTGTGCAGTTCCTTGATTATTTGTTTCTTTCTGGATATATATGATTTTTATAGAAGATATCTGGTTTCCGTTAAGAAAAGTTAAAGAATTAAAAAAAAAACCCACCTAATTTGTAATTGTCTTGGTATTTTTCTTGGACTTTCTGGTGCGTATGTGGAGTGTGTGTGTGTGTGTGCGTGCATGCGTGTGCGCTGGTGTGCGCAAAGCGGGGGGGTGGGGCGGGGAGAGTGGGGGAGAGAGAGAGAGAGAGAGAGAGAGAGAGAGAGATTACAAAATCACACAATTTGAGAGTTGGAAGGGATCCCAGCAGCTATGTAGTCCAAACCATAATCCCAAAAGAATTCACTAACCATTACAAGAAACCTGGAAAGTGTCTTCTAACCTCTGCTTGAAGACTTCCAAACTGAGAGAACCTATTATCTCCTGAGGCAGCCCATTCCATTATGGATAGCTCAAATTGTTAGAAGTTTTTACTGACACCAAGGCTAAATTTGCTAGTGTTTTAGGCCTATTCTTCTGTTTCTTTTATGAAGGCTATAGACTTCTAGAGATAAGAAAGGTTTCATTTATAAAGACTTTGATAGTATTCTATATTTTCCTGGCAGGTAGACATCATGATATAGTAGAAAGCATGTTGCATTTGGAGTTAGAGCTGGGTTCAAATTTCAGCTCTTCTACTTACTACCTTGGTCAAGTAAATTTTACCTCCAAGCCTCAGTCTCTTTATCTGTAAGATCAGAAGATTTGTTAGTTTACCTCTAAGCTCTAAATCAGTATTTCTTAACCTTTTTTTGTATCATGGTCCTCCTTTGTCAGTTTAGTGAAACCTTTGGATCCCTTTTCACAATAATGTTTTTTCAGTATATGAAATACATAAGATTACAAAGGAGGCCAAATATTATATGACAGTTATTAAAATATTTTTTAAAAGTTCATGGATCATATGTTTTAAGAACTCCTGCTCTAAATCTAGTTTCTGTGAGCCCTATTTATCTTTTCTGCTCCTTAGCAGGTTCTAACCCAGTACTCAACTTTGCTCCATCTTTATAGAACTTATAAAGATGAGATGAGACCAAGATGAGACCAAGACAGAAAACTCTGGGCATTGCCATTATTAAGCAAATAATTACTGTGAATTTTGCACCAATACCACACACACAGAGCATATATATGTATGTGTGTATATACGTATATATGCATGTGTGCATGTATATGTGTGTGTATATATATATACACATATATATGTGAATGTATGTGTGTGTGTATATAATATATATGCATATATATACACATACATCTGTATATATAATAACCATTCAAGTGTAACTATATATTTTTCAATTCAGAGAGCTAGGATTTCATTGGTGTTTGTACTCCCTCCAATGGAATAGATCACAATTTCCCATGACTGAAGTGAAGCTATACAGAATTGTTGTGGTTGAAAAATTTAATATCTTGTGGCCAAGCTCATGATGAGCCTCTCCGAACATAACCAGACTGATCCTTGGACAACAGACATGAAGCTTATTGAATACTTTTCATGTTTAAAGCCTTTGCCCCTTGGTATAGGACCTACTGAAGCTTATGCTATATTAGTATTGCCTTTGAGAACTCATGATCGTCTTACCACGATGAGGCATTGAAGTGGGATTCTAGTGGAAGAGAAGAGTTTATGTAATATGGTATACTATGTTTTATAATATTATATATGTATATATGAGTATAACATATGGATTATATTGCAAAGTAATAAACAGAACTGATAAATTTTAGTTCTAATTAACAAGGTCTTGTGCTATTTTTTTTTAGATTCTTTTACAGCTTTAATTGTACTACACAGACCTTTAAACTTTATTAGTTTATATTATAATGTTTTTGCATTTTCATAATTCTGAAAAGATAATCTTTGACTATGGAATATTTGTTATATTTTCATATTAAGTATTAAGTTAATAAAATGTAAACCTGTCTGCACATATTTTCCTTAGCAAACAAAAAAATTAGAAAATTATAGGCTCATGGGATCCTATGTCGCCAGCTTTCTTTCTTGGTAGATATTATTGTATTAATTTAACTTTACCTCTTTTGATAAATTAAAATGTGCTAGATTGAGTCAAGCAGAAGGCATAATAGCCTAACCATTTATATAAAAGTTAACACTGAATGGAATTGTATTACCAGAGTAGTAGATGAACTAAATTTTAATTGGTAAGCCAATAATAAAGAAAATATCTCAGACCATTTTTTTTGGTAGCCTATACCATTCAAGTCAATATTTTAATTCAGTAATAAAAGTAGTATTCTGAAGAATTGAGAAGAGGGAGATTACGTATATGAAGGAAGGAGGAATTTAAGAAACTAAAGTTTGGTTATCAAAGAAGTAAATTTTTAGAAGTTTAATATTAAATGAAAATTTAATGAATTTAATTTAAATTATGAAATACAAATTAAATTATATATTATGTATAATAATATACAAAATATAGTAACACATAAACTTAAATTAAAATTTTAAATTAAAAAATTTAAATTATAAAAATTTAAAATAGCAAGTAAATAAAAATTTAATTTAAAAATTAAAAAATAAATTTGATAAAAATAATGAATTTAATTTAATAAAATTAAATGAAAATTGGATGCTAACCAGTAGATATGCTATTAGATTCCAAAAATGTAAATGAATTCTTAGGTTGTTAATGGACTCAGAACTAGTAGAATGTTTAACTGGTGGAGTTTAAAATTGTTGAAAATATATTTTTTTGCTTCACATTTACAGCATTGAATAAACTTTTTTTTTTTGGTGTAATGGACAAATAAAAGTCAGGGCTATAGTAGTCATCACAAATTAATTCAGTAAGTCTATATTATTGTACAATTATTGTGGGAAGAAATTTTTTCCTTAGCTTGTTACTACTTTACATCCTAAAGATTGATTTCACCCTATTCTAGGTTTAGTAGAACAGAAAATGGGTAGGCATCAGAGCTGTATTAATTTATTGAAATAATGGTAATTGTTTGGATTTCTACACTGCTCTCATTCCTCCTAAAAGGTTTCTTGACACATTTACAAAGTGAGAAAACATCCTATTTTTAAAAAGTTTGTTTTTGGTTCAGATTTCTTTTCATCTCAGAGTTGAAGAAGATATTTTTCCTCAATAACTTTGCTCTATAAAGAGTTAAGGTGGAAATTAAAGGTAGAATGTCTTCCTAGAAAATGCCTGGCAATCTAGTACTTTAAGGACTTTGACAAGTGACCTTATTTTGATTTTTCATCATGTTGTAAGTATAGATGTGACACAAAGTTCTAAGATACCAAAGAAAGACTACAAACAATTCCTATTATTCGAACTTCAGTATTTATTGTTTTTGCAAAATTTAAAATCGAAGTAGTAGATATAGGGGGATAAGCAGACATCTGCTTTTAATAATTTTTACACTAAAATTGATTAAAGTGATAAACATTTATTTAAAAATGTATTTACTGTCCGAAAAAGGAAGAAATATTACAATGGGTTGCCTACTACGCATGTGTCCTTCATAAAAAGAATACTAGTGAATTCAATATTTTTAGTATTCTGTTTTAATGTTCTGTAGTTTACAGAAGGTTTTGGGTTGAATATTGGCCACTTTTATATCCATTGAGCAAAATTAAATCTATTTGTTTTAAAGAATGACAACTGGTTAGTTTAGGAAAAGAGGGAATTGGGGAATTAAAATCAAAGGTGATTAATTTTCTAAGGAAAAAACCTGAAGTTCAGGTTCAGTATAAATAGTTGAGATTATGAGGGCTCCCATAATTTGGGAGCTGCACTGACCCTTTATTAGTCTGAGTATCAAGTGTTAGTTTTGGACTGAAGCTTCTTTCTATACCAGAGTTCTGTTCCTTTTAATCTTATTGCATTGATTAGGAAGGGGAGAAAAGCTGTATTGTTAGAGAAAGGAGCCTCCCTTGCCCTTAATTAGAACTCTTCTTTTTGTGCTTGCTGCATTCCTTTTAAATGCACTCACCCCTGCCAAAAAAAAAAAAAAAGCTTTCAGAGATGAGGCTATTCAACAATTTTTAGTCAGAATTCTAGATAGCCTACTGTACTGGATTCAGAAAAAGCAGCAGTATTTAAAAGTTACAAATACATGTTGTGTGTGTTGAAGATGAGAGAGAGAGATGAGATAAAATTAATGGTAGGAAAGTGTCACTGTTGGCTAGTTGAGTTCAATTAAATTGAACTTGTCTTTCATAAATATCTTAATGGGGAAGGAAGTTCATGAGGAAGAGTATGAACAATTAATGAATAGGAACTATGCCACTATAATTGATGGTATATGAGAGAGGATGTGTAAAATATGAATATGTACGTGTATTTTGGGGTTTTAAAAACTTAATAATATATGTATACTTTAAACGTGCATATAAATGTAACCAGTGCATTATAAATTTTAAATACAGATGAGCATACTTCAACATGGTATATGTAAACCCTTGAGAAATGTAGCTAACAAATTGAATAATTAGGAATTAGGAAGTTTAGTGACACAATAAAAATTGTAAATCGTATCTTAAAAGATTGGAGTTTTGTAGATTATTACCTAATAGAGTGGACTTTAAAATATTTAATAGGGTGGTCAATAGTATTTAAAGTTAGTAAATTAGGCTATCATAAATATGTTAACAATGGGGGGAGGGGTATTTTAAAAGGAAATTTTAAAGGAGGTTTAGAACTAAAATAAGCATATTAGTATCTTTTAGTCTTTCACTTAATTGTCAGTGATAAAGATGTGGAATATTGCTTCCTATAGCCTTCATCTTCCCTTTTAATACCATCATCAAAGATGATATATTCGATGTATGTGTAGCTTATTTTCATAGAAATCTTGTGTAGTTGGGAAAGTTGGCATATGTCAGTAGTTGTGGGTGTTCTTTCATTTACCTGTATTTCTTTTTCAATGCCTTTGGTATCTTCCCTCTTTCAGATACTTGAGAATTTATCCCTTAAAACCCTCACAATTACGTCACCTCTAGCATGAACCTCCTCTTTTTACACAGGATCTAGTCCAGCCATATTTCCTATATTGTTTCCTTTTGGAGCCATTTTTACCTCCTCTACAAGTATATCCTGTTCTCTTATATTCCTTTAACAGCATTATGTATTGCCATAGGGGTATATCACTGTCAGTAGCTCTGAGTCCAAATGCTTATCTGTCACATGATCAATTTGCAGGTGAAATCATGTACAAAGTACTGTCCTAAGCATATAGAAATATAGAAAAATGAGTCTACCTCTTCTGAAAGGGCTTACATTTTAATTGGAGGAGACATCATATATAGGAGAATTCAGCTTTAGATAGCTGGATGGAAGGGTCTGGTGGCTGTTAGAGTGTATGTAGTGGCAGGGCAGATGGCAGTGCCTGGGGGAGGCTAGGAGCACAGCCAGAGAGCAGATGATAGGCCTAGTGGCAAGACCTGGTAATCTTTCATTTTTCTTCCAGTAAATAATTGGTGACTGATTCTGTGTTCATCTAAGCAGTGTGAATGGCTATGTCTGCCTCCCAGGCAGGAACCTTGGAGGGCCTTGAGAGGCTTGCGCCAATTATCTTTGAGAAAGGAATCTTAACAAGATGCAGGCTGGGTCTTTGGGGAAGTACCTCTATAGCAGCCTTGTTCTGCTCTCTGCTACTTGGACCCAGGTGGATAGAGGACAGGTGGGGGCCATAGTAGGGAAAGGGTCCTCTGCTAGACTGATTGATTCTGCCCACTAGTGCTTGTTGATGGGATCTGGGTGGGTGAGGATTGGTCTGGGGCATTTGGGAGAAAGGGCCTCCAGGTCTGGTTGGTTCTACCTGCCAGGACCTGATGGTAGTATCCTATTTGATATTTAACCACTCAAAAGAGTTTGTCCTAACCTCTCTCTTTTTATAGTTTTCTGTTTGAGTCTGTCTATCTGTCTCTTTTTATTTTGTTCTCTAGGGTTTCCCAAAAGGCTTAGTGTAGTTTAAGCTTAAACTGTGGGTAATACACTGTGGCTTAAGGTTAAACTGTGGTAGACTTTTGTGATACTCTGTGTATTATTTACACACACACACACACACACACACTCACACACTCTCTCTCTCTCTCTCTCTCTCTCTCTCTCACACTCATGTTCTCATCTACCCACCCATCGCTTGGAGTGACTGTACAAATGTAAAATGAGTTGGACGCAGAATTGAAAAAGTAGATGAGAATGGACTGGATTCTTTGGGAAATTGCAAAATACTTTCAATGATTTGAAACTTTTCCCCAAAACAAGTTAAGCCAAGAATTATTTATTAAGCACTTATCATGTGCTGTGTATTGTGCTTAGTGCTGGGAATTCAAATACAAGCAAAAAGAAAGACATCCTGTGTTCTTAAAGATCTTACATTCTAGGGAGTGGAAGACAACATATAAAAGGAAGCTAAAAAGGGATGGGTGAGGGGAGAGATGAAGGTACTCATGCTTGGGTTCAAAGGCCTGTCTTTTTTATATCAACATACTACACTTGTGGTTGTGTAGTGGTTATGAGTCATGGAAAAATCAATCTCTGAAGAATTAAAAATGAGTACTACTCAGAGGTCAATGGAGAGGTTCACAATGGTTGTGAGTAATCTGCAACACCTTATGAACAAGGAAATATGAGGATGATAAATGAAGTAAGGAAGTCAGCAAAGAAATGTATGAGCAAAAATAGAAGATGATTTGGTCACATAGTTAAAAGTAAGGGATGCTGGATAGATATTTCATGTGTTCCAGGCTTACGATGTTGAGAGAACAAGACCCCATTATACTGAGTAAACCCTATGGTGAGTTTAGGGATGGACATGGATAAGAATTGGATAGGCAGGGATGGACTTACTGCAATCTGTATCAGTGGAAAAAATACATTAGTAACACTATGGATCTGTTTGGATATTTGAGAACTGAAAAGAAATGAAGTGATTATAGTCTAGGTCAAGGGTTCTTAACCTGATCCTTGAAATTGTTGGGGGGAAAATATCACACCTTTATTTTCACTGAACCCTAGTGAAAATTTAGCATTTTTTTTTTCACTTAATAGCATAGGCATCAAACATTATACTGAGAAAGGGTCTGTTGGGTATACCAGACAGCCAACAGGCCTGGTTCATGGTGTGAAGATGATTAAGAAACGGTGACTTTAGATGGTGTTTGGAAATCCAGAGAGTGTGGCATATTGAATAGAATTCTAAAGTTTAGTTTCAGAACATCCTTACTCTGAAACTTAATAGCTATGAGACCCGCAGCAAGTCATCATTTCTGATCTGCCCCTTTTGTGTGAGAGTACTCCAGGGCTCACTCCTGGGCCGTTTTCTCTCCTTTTCCTAAGAAGATTTTGGTGATCTTTTGGTAATCTCATCAATTTCCATGGGTTCAATATGATCTATTCAGATGACTCCCCAATCTACATATTTTAACCCTATCTCCTAAGCCCAGTCTTTCCTCACCAGCTGCCTGCTGGGCATCTCCACCTCGATTTCCCAATCATCTCACTTTCAGTCTGTCCAAATGGAAATTATTCCCACTTCTCTTCCAGACTTCCTATTTCTGTTGAGGATGCTATCATCTTTTTGAATCGTCCTTAATTCCTCACTTGCCCTCAATATGTCCAGTCAGTTCTCAAGTATTGTTGTTTCTGCCTTCACAACGTCTCTCTGATACAGGATGATCCCTTCTCCCCACGCAGGCCTACCACCCTAGTTTATGCCTTCGTCATCTCTCTTCTAGACTATTACAATAGCTTGCTAATTAGTCTCCCTGTCTTTATTTTCTCTTCATACAACAATCCATCCTCCACACAGCTGTCAAATTGATTTTCCTCGAGGAAGACTGAACATATTGATATGTGTTCTTTCTTAAGAGCTTCAGTGACTACTTATTGCTACCAGAATAAAACTCCACAACTTGCCATTTGAAGCTTTTCACAATCTGCCTCTTATCTTTTTATATTGAATTCATTCTATGCGTTCTCATGTATTCCAAGTTCCAGCCAAGTAGTTTACTTGATGTTTTTCCTACACACCATTCCAGGTCATCTCCTTTCATCTCATGCCTTTGCACAGGCTGTTTCCCCACTACCTGAAATGCTTTCCCTCTGTACCTTTGCCTCCTTTTAAAAATCATTATTTATTTATTTAATATTTTTAGTTTTCAGCATTAATTTTCAGAAGAGTTTGAATTACAAATTTTCTCCCCATTTCTACCCTCCCCCCCACTCCAAGATTGCATATATTCCGATTGCCCCGTTCCCCAGTCAACCCTCCCTTCTGTCATCCCACTCCCCCCCATCCCCTTTTCCCTTACTTCCTTGTAGGGCAAGATAGATTTTCATGCCACATTGCCTGTATATCTTACTTCCTAGTTGCATGCAAAAACTTTTTTTTTTTTGAACATCTGCTTTAAAAATTTTGAGTTCCAAATTTTCCCTCCTCTTCCCTCCCCACCCACCCTCCCTAAGAAGGCAAACAATTCAACATAGGCCACATGTGTATCATTATGCAAAACCCTTCCACAATACTCATGTTGTAAAAGACTGACTATATTTCCCTCCTTCCTATCCTATCCCCCTTTATTCAGTTTTCTTCCTTGACCTTGTCCCTTTTCAAAAGTGTTTGCTTTTGATTACCTCCTCCCCCATCTGCCCTCCCTTCTATCATCCCCCCCCCCCTTTTTAATCTCCTTCCTCCTTCTTTCCTGTGGGGTAAGATACCTGATTGAGTGTGTATGTTACTCCCTCCTCAGGTCAGATCTGATGAGAGCAAGATTCACTCATTCCCCCTAACCTGACCCCTCTTCCCTCCCAACAGAACTTCTTTTTCTTGCCACTTTTATGTAAGATAATTTACCCCATTCCATCTCTCCCTTTCTCCCTGTCTCAATATATTCCTCTCTCATCCCTTAATTTGATTTTTTTTTCAGATCTCATCCCTTCGTATTCAACTCACCCTGTGCCCTCTCTCTCTCTCTCTCTCTCTCTCTCTCTCTCTCTCTCTCTCTCTATATATATATATATATATATATATATATATATATATATATATGTATATATATTCCCTTCAGCTACCATAATACTGAGGTCTCATGAATTATACACGTCATCTTTCCATGTAGGAATGTAAACAAAACAGTTCAACTTTAGTAAGTCACTTATGATTTCTCTTTCTTGATTACCTTTTCATGCTTCTCTTGATTCTTGTGTTTGAAAGTCAGATTTTCTATTTACCTCTGGTCTTTTCACTGAGAAAGCTTGAAAGTCCTCCATTTTATTGAAAATCCATATTTTGCCTTGGAGCATGATACTCAGTTTTGCTGGGTAGGTGATTCTTGGTTTTAATCCTAGCTCCGTTGAACTGTGGAATATCATATTCCAAGCCCTTCAATCCCTTAATGTAGAAGCTGCTAGATCTTGTGTTATCCTGATTGTGTTTCCACAATACTCAAATCGTTTCTTTCTGGGTGCTTGTAGTATTTTCTCCTTGACCTGGGAGCTCTGGAATTTGGGGACAATATTCCTAGGATTTTTCTTTTTGGGATCTTTTTCAGCAGGCCATCGTTGGATTCTTTCAATTTCTATTTTACCCTCTGGCTCTAGAATGTCAGGGTAGTTCTTCTTGACAATTTCTTGAAAGATGATATCTAGGGTCTTTTTTTGATCATGGCTTTCAGGTAGTGCAATAATTTTTAAATTATGTCTCCTGGATCTATTCTCCAGGTCAGTGGTTTTTCCAATGAGATATTTGACATTGTCTTCCATTTTTTCATTCCTTTGGTTCTGTTTTATAATATCTTGATTTCTCATCAAGTCACTAGCTTCCACTTGCTCCAGTCTAACTTTTAAGGTAGTATTTTCTTCAGTGGTCTTTTGGACCTCCTTTTCCATTTGGCTATTTCTGCCTTTCAAGGGCATTCTTCTGATTGGCTTTTTGGAGCTCTTTTGCCATTTGAGTTAGTCTATTTTTTAAGGTGTTGTTTTCTTCAGTATTTTTTTGGATCTCCTTTAGCAAGTCATTGACTTGTTTTTCATGGTTTTCTCGCATCCTTCTCATTTCTCTTCCCAATTTTTCCTCTACTTCTCTAACTTGCTTTTCCAAATCCTTTTTGAGCTCTTCCATGGCCTGAGACCAGTTCGTGTTTTTCTTGGAGACTTTTGATTTAGGTTCTTTGACTTTGTTGACTTCTTCTGGCTGTATGTTTTGGCCTTCTTTGTCACCAAAGAAAGATTCCAAAGTCTGAGTCTGAATCTGAGTCCATTTTCGCTGCCTGGCCATGTTCCCAGCCAACTACTTGACCCTTGAGTTTTTCTTCGGGGTATGACTGCTTGTAGAGTAGAGAGTACTTTGTCCCAGGCTTGAGGGGCTGCACTATTGTTTTCAGAGCTATTTCTACATAGCAAGCTCTGCCACATCATCGCTCCTCCTCCCCCAAGATCTTAAGCAGGCTCTGCACTCCTGCTCTGATCCACCACTTAATTCCTCCCACCAGGTGGGCCTGGGGCCAGAAACAACTGCAGCTGTAGTTCTGTAGCTGCACCACCTCTGCTGTCCTCGGTGTGGTGGCCAACTTCAAACTCCTTTCACTCTGTCCCCGCAGCTTTTCCCACTAACCTTCTCTGTTGTCTTTGGTGTTTGTGGGTTGAGAAGTCTAGTAACTGCTGCAGCTCACTGATTCAGGGTGGTGGTGCCTGTTCTGCCTGGCTCCCAGTCTCGTTGGTCCTGGCACAGCCCATGGTGGGCTCTGCTCCCTTCTGCTCCCACCTCTGGGCGATTGACCTTACCCAGCGACCCTCTAGGCTGTCCTGGGCTGGACCTCTGCTTCCCTCTGCAATTTCGTGGGTTCTGTGGCTCTAGAATTTGTTCAGAGCCATTTTTTTTATAGGTTTTTGGAGGGACCTGGGGGGGAGTTCATCCAAGTCCTTGCTTTCCAGCCTCCATCTTGGCTCTGCTCCTGTACCTTTGCCTCTTGGAATTCATAGTTTCCTACAAGACTTAGCTCTGGTACCTCTTTCTCAGACCTTTGCTGATCTGGTTTTTAGTTTTTTCTTCCCCTCCTATCCAAATGACCTTATCTTTACTCTGTATATATTTTGTATTTACTTACTTATGCATATATTGTTTTCCATCAGTGGAATATAAGTTCCTTGAGAACAGGAACTGTTTTGTTTTTGTCTTTCTATCTCTGACCTTACATAGTACTTAGCACAGAGAAGGTAGTTAATAACAAGCACTTAGTGTTGAATTGAATTCAACTCAGCCTCCTTGGACTTTAGGCGTTTCCCATGGAGATGTGTACCAGGACCTCTAGGAGGAAGTTCCCAGCACTGATGAAATTGCAGAATCTCTTGCATTCAGTGATAACGTGTAGAAAAGTCTTCCTATTTTATAAGTCTTGGTGAGATGTTTGCAGAATGAAAGAATGTGAAGAAGTGTTGTAAAGTTCTAGTAATCCAGAAATAGGAACTGTGTAGTTTTTACTTAGAGATGAGATTCTCTTTTACTGTTAATAATTTTTCTGGAGTTTTGTGCAGGATCCTTTGGCATTCTGCTGTCCTGTTTGCACTTTATTCTTGTTTCTTCAAATTGCAAGTTGAAAATTTCTAAGAACATTAGAAGTAGAAACAGACATTTCTGTGATGTCCTTATTAAATTCTTTTATGGATTGCTCATATAGTACTTTTCTTTGGAAATTACTTGTGTGGAAGTTTTTGTGCATTTGACTTATCAGGTGCATGTTAGAGCATACTCAGATCCTTCAGATAGACCAAATCTCTGGGAATGGAAAAATTATGTATTTCAGGCAAGTAATTGGGTACCCTTCTTGTTGGATAAATACAAGGAGTGTAGCACTCTTTTGTGATCAGTCCTAGGACCAATCTTATTTCATGTCTTTATAAGTGACCTGGAGGAGGGAGATATTTGTATTTTATTAATCCGTTATATATGTCAATGAAAAAAGAGATGAAAAAGCATTTATTACGTGCTTATTGTGTGCCTGGCACTATGCTAAGTGCTCAGGATACAAACACAAAAAGCTAGACAGTTTGTTCTTTAGGAACTCATTCTAATAGAAAAAGAAAACACATAAAGAGGAGCTGGAAAACCGAGGAGGGTTTTCATCAGCTGTTGGACACTTGTTTGCATTTTCTGGTGGCTAGTGATTATCCCCTCACAGGTATCCTAAGAAAGAATTTCTCATTAAGCTTAATGATGATTTTCTTATTCTAACACCTTTATGATAATACATGTTGATGGTTACTAACTTGATCCTGTGTCAACTGGCATTTTTTTTGCAAATTATTTTGTGTATTATTTTATCAGAAATCTTTTGAAATTTATTATATTTTAGTGCCAACATTTTCCCCGTGGAAAAATTTTTATTTTTTTATAATGTAACTTCAGTTAGAGAAAATGTGACTTAATGGGTAGATCATCACATATATAACTCTTCAAGAATATACTTAATATCTTAGTTGAGGACAGTTCCAGATATAGTCTGGAGAAGGAAATAAGAAATCCCCTTTATGTTTATCATTAGTTCAAATAACTTAAGTTGGGCTAATTACTGACTGTAAGTTAGAAAGAACTTAGCCAACCCTCTAACAGCCTAAGTAAGATGTTCTGATATTAAGCTAAGGTTTTGAAGTTAAAAAAATAAATAGTTAAGCTGATTAACAAAAAGGTATGCCTAGCATTCCCAGTTAGATAAGTGGTCAGAGGTTATGAACAAGTAGTTCTTAGTGGAAATCTCTTGCCCACACAAAAATATACTCCTTTGAGCCCCAGTTAGTTTCTGTGCTGCTCATGTTCTAAATCAGTAAGAAATTGTGAAATGAAAATTAAAACAATTCTGAGGAAAAAAGGAAAATGGCAGATTTTTGGAGGAGCTACAGGAAATCAGGCACACTAATGCACTGTTACTGTTGGTTGAGGTGTGAATTAATCTACTAGCCATTATGGAAAACATTTGGGGATTGTGCTCTGAAAGTTACTAAACCATGCATACTACACTAGGTCTATATCTCAGGAAGAGGAAATGGACC
The DNA here is from genome assembly GCF_011100635.1 of Trichosurus vulpecula. Lineage (NCBI taxonomy): Eukaryota > Metazoa > Chordata > Mammalia > Diprotodontia > Phalangeridae > Trichosurus > Trichosurus vulpecula. The sequence continues at coordinate 184,322,398 of NC_050579.1, forward strand.
CATATGTACAAAACCTTGGTACTCTTTTTGTCATGGCAAAGAATTGAAAGCTAAGGAGCTGCTCATTAATTAAGGAATAGCTCATTAAATAGGGAATAGAGAATAAATTATGATATATTATTGTGCTGTAAGAAATACTGTAAGGTATGTATGAAATGATGCAGAGTAAAGAGAACCAGAACAATTTATACAGTAAAAAAATTGTAAAGAGAAACGACTTTAAGAGACTTAAGAATTCTGGTGCATGAAATGGATAGCCATGATTCCTGAGGATTGAAGATGAAGCATGCTTCCCAGCTCCTGACCTTTGTGATGAATTCAAGATATAGAATGAGGCATATGTTCTTTGTTTTTTTTTCTGGATGTGTTTTTTCTTTGGTACTATAGGAGCTCTCTTTACATACTCAAATTAGCCACGGATCAGTAATTTGTAATCTTATAATGCTTCCTGAAGCACAGAGAGTATAAAGTAACTTGCCCAAGGTCATACTTCTATCTAGTATTTGAGGTAAGATTTGAGTTTAGATTTTCTAACTCTTGCTTCATAATATTCTTAAAACAATCAAATACTATTACACACACACACACACACACACACACACACACACAGAGGCACGGATGTGCTGGTGCTTTCTACTTGTATATTTAAAACTCTGTCCTTTGTTTTGGGAATTAGAAACTTTTGAGTTGTTAGTCCCCACCAACCAACTGAAAATCACTTGGAAATGAAGATTAAGGGATGCTAGAATTATAATTTTAATAGGAAAATAAGATTAAAAAATTTATTTTTAAACAAATTGGATCTATTTTTATTTGTTAAAGACTCAATCTGTTACATAAGATGAAGCACACATATATAGTCTATTTTCTCTTTTTAATTGCATGCAGTGCATCCCAGGAACACAGCAAGGAAAAACTGAAATTTTTTCATAGTTTAGCCCCCAGGCAACCTGCAATTACTGTCTTTAACCAGTAGATGTCATTCCTGTGTTAGTTTTAGAAAAGGACTCCTATTTGAGCAGTTTTCAGGTTTGACTACTAACTGATATCTGAAGTTCCTATTTAAAATACTATATCTAGTTTTTTGAAACCATTTTTCTTTATGCAGAAGTTGTGACAATAAAGTAATGAAGCTGATTTTAAGCAAGGTACTTGAATTTATATATCCAATTGAGTTGCCCTTCAATGTAATCATTTTGGGAGGCTATTCTTAATTTACTGAAGACATTGGACCTCTTAATTTAGGGTTTTTTCAAGAATTGGCTTTTAAATAATAAAAGAGGTCTTAAAAAAGTTATATTGGAGAAAAAGAGGATAAAAGGAAGAATAGAAATGCTGTTCAACGTGAGTAGAATGAAAACTCATAACAGAGAAAAGTCAGAACTGCTCAATTTGTATTTTGTTTCTATTTTCTGTACCAAGGAGAATACTGTGTGTAATGAAAAAGGACAAAAGAAAAATGGTTAACAATCAGTAAACATTAAGTGCCTATTATATGCTATACTGTGCTAAGTGCTGAGGAAGTTGATAACCAATATACATAAAGAGAGGAAGATCCTACCTAGCTGACATTTTTTGGATACTGAAATACCTATTTTCTCCTTAGCATTTTCTTCCTTTCTCTCTCTCTCTCTCTTTCTCTCTCTCTCTTTCTCTCCCCCCCATCCCTCCCTCTCTCCCTCCTTCCCTCCTTCCCTTTCCCTCTCCCTGTCTTCCTCCCCCTTTCCCTCCCTCCCTTCTTTCCTCTCCTTGACAGTATTCTATCAATCACATATCATACTTTTGAATTCATCCTCTTTTACCTTCCTGTGCTTCCATATTCTTCTATATCCTTTCTTGGATTTTGTTTCTTGTGAACTTAGGAGTTCTCAACTGTTAGTCATCTTATGTTACAACAACTTTCTATGGTTTGGTGGATTTAGTTGGGCACTTTTTATTAGATTTGCAGGACATGAGGCAATACATTCTTATTGATCTTTGTTGGATGCACTCTATCCTTGCTCAGGGGCCTGATATTCCTATTTTATTTAAGCCATGGTCCAGAAATTCAAATACTATTCTTTCATGTCATATTAACTAACTATTCAGTTCCCAAATTTGACTCTTTCTTCTGCTTCTCTTGCCTTCAGTGGGAAAGAGTAGAAACAGTTCATCACCTGGATCAGTTTCTAAGTTTCTCCTAGAAGTATTGTTGCACTCACTTGAATTGCCACAAGTGGACAGTCTTGGGAATTTCTTTGTATATCAGTAAGGCAAGATTCATGACCTTGAGGATGACCGTGAACATGCCTGAATGGTTTGGAATCACAAAGTATGAAAAACTCTCTGTATAGAAGGCAGAGCAAGTATAACATTTATTTAGACTCAAGAGGATCAAATTCGAGAACCAATACCCCCAATTCGATATAGTAGCGATTATATCCTAAAACCAGTAAGCCCACCTCAATGTAGTACAAAGGAAATTATAGCATAGTGTTACAGCGAGGAACCAAGTCATTGTGTAACTTTCCCCCCTGCCAGGGCCTTCCTGTAAACCTTCACTCATGAAAACTAACTCTTTGCTCAGTGCTCTCTCTGCAGCTCTGTCGACTCCGAGTTCCTACTCCTTCTCCGTGGGCTGAATTCCGACTCCTGTAGTTCTCTGCGGATTCTGCCCTTTGACCTCCACAATGCTCTTGTTCTGCAGTCTCTCTTGATGCTGACTCTCCCTCAGTGTCTGCTGCCTCAATGTCTTCTTGATGTCTGCTTCTGAATCTCAGTTCTGCTGCTCTCAGTTCAGACTCTCTTTATGTACAGTCCTAGCCGGCATCCGATTGGCTAGAACTCAGGTCTTTGATTGGCTGAATTCATGATTGACTGGAACTCAGTGCACATACCATTGGCTTTGGTCTTAGCAATTCCCCTTAGGGCCTACTTACAAATAAAGATATAATTAAGCTTTCCCACCTAAGTCCACCTGAGGCCTATTGAATGGATGGGAAAGATCTTTGATCACATTAATACTAAGTTTTTTTAGGTCATCCAAGTTGTGTCATGGATTTACTATAAGCCTTTCAAAGACAGCATACCTCTTTGTTGTTACTAGGTCTATGAATTGCTACCCTAGTACCATTAAAACTTCTCAATAGCCTCCTAATTGGTTTTTCTGACTAGTCTCTCCCCTTAATCCGTCCTACCTCAAAATTGTTTTTTAGCCCCAATTGTGTTATAGTTCTTAGGATTATAGGATTATGGATTTCGAACTGGAAGGGACCTGAGAGCCTATATAGTTCAACTCCCTTATTTTACTGATGAGGAAACTGAGACTCAGAAGGCAAATGACTTGTAAATGTCAATGGCAAAATTTGAACCTAGATCCTCTGACTCTAGAACCAGTGGTCTTTTCATCGTTCCAAAAATTCATGGTCTTCTTTTTTTGTGATATTCTTTTAATAATTGATCACCTAGAGGTTTATTCTCTACTTACTCTTAAAAAAGTGAAATGCCACTTCGTTTTAAAGAGTAACACTTCATTATTTCAGATTACTTGGAGTATGGAGGAGGAATTTCTTAAGTTCCTTCTCCCTTTCGAGACGGCACGCTAAATTCTCCTGGCTTTAGTAGAAAAACAAACCTGCAAATTTCATTCAAGTGACTGCAGAATTTCTCTACTTTACACAATTAAGACACTTTCTTCCCCCTTTGTATTTACTACTCATCTCCTAAATACCTTTTTAATACCTTTTTTACCCTCTCATCATTTCTTTATTCCTTTACCTTTTTTCCTAACCTCAATAACTTGATAGCCACATCCAACTCCCTTTTCCTTTAGTTGCTAACCTCTTAATTTGTTTCACCAGTCATATTACTGATCTTTTTTTCCTTATCTTGCTTTACAAACTACCTCTTACTTTTTCCTTGTGGTCCTCTCTTCAGATCCTTTCTTAATACTTTTTCTTCCTTCAGATTGAGTCTTTTCCTTCAACTTTTCTTTATAATCCTCCCAATCTTTCTACCCTGAATTCAGTTTCTAGTCTTCTTCCCTGATTTCAGTCCCTGGTCTTCTTCCCTACATTTTTATTTTTGAGTTAAAAAAATCAAATTTATATAAAAAGGATGGATAAACATTAAAGATTTTCTAAAGACTGTGTTGTAGTCTCTGAAGGTAGTTCCCCCTATCAGACTATGAAGTCCTTGAGAGCAGGGATTATTTGTTTCTTGCGTTTCCTTTTGCACCCAGTGTTTAGCATAGTGCCTGGCACATTGTAGGCCTTTAATAAATTCTAGTTGACAAAGAAGTTTCATGTAAAGACAACACTTGAAATCACATTTAATGTGTTCTTATATTTCAGGAAGTATTTTATTTTTAGAGGGAAAGAATGATCCCTTTTTAAAATAACCGTACCATGCTGTTTATATGCCTATTAATTGTGAGGAGATCCCTAGACAGAAAATTCTGTCACAGGGAATATGACAATTTGAGTATGGAAGTAAACTATTAGGGGCTTTTAAATTAAGACTTTTTGATATTTTTTTCATGTAGGGAAAATGCTTGTATTAGAAGTTGTCTACACGTAATTTAGAAATTTCATTATATTTCAGTTGAACCTCTTAAAAGATGTATTGTTTTCATGAACAACTCAATTTCAGTTTATTCATCACCATTTACTGTTTTTCCCTCAAAGCTAATTAATTTTATATTGTAAAATGTGAATGAAAAATCAGTGTGTAACATTTTATTTTCAAACAGAAAATGTAAACTTTTTGAACAAAGTAACTAGATACTAGTTTCATTTTATAGTAGAATTACCAATAGAGTCTGAATCCAGGTACATTAGAGAAATCAATATTGTACTTTGGTTTTGTTTTTTACATATATATGTATATATATTATGTATATATATACATATATATGTAAAAACATATATATGTATCTGTGTACTCATAAATATCATATATGTATCTTTTTAATAACCTAGTGAATGAATCCTAATTTATAAAGCAGATAAATTAAGATATGAGACTTGATAACTGTCTTTAAATATTTGAATGACTGTCATGTGAAAGAGGGATTAGTCTTTTTCTGCCTGGTCCCAGAGTGCATACCCAGGAGCAGTTAAGTTGCAAAAGGGTAAATTTAGGCTTGATATAAAGAAAAAAAAATTTTTTAAACAAAACTTATTTGAAGGTGGAAATAGGTGGCTTGTAAAGGCAGTAGGGTCTCTCTCTCTCTGGAGATGAATGACTACTTGTTGGGTATATTGTAAAGGGGATTTTTTTCCCCCCAGATATAGGTTGGGTTAGATAGTTACTATATTCTCTTATAATTCTGAAATTGTTATTTTGTTGTTTTGAATAGCTGGTTGAGTCTATAGACTAAAAAAAATTTTTTAAACTTAAAGTTAGTATACTACAGTTCTACCTGACAAGGACTCGTGAAAGTCCTACTGAGAGTATGGAAACCAGAGATCAGAATCCTTTACATACTCACTAAATGGAAATAGTAAAACTTTGACTTCTTTGGATGGTGCAGTCTAGCCTACATTTTTTTTTACAAGGCTATTACTTGTTATCCTTAGGGAGATTATGTGAGACAAGAGGACTTTTTAGTATCTCTGAAAAGGATGCAGTTCAAGATCTTATGTCTAATTTCAAATACCTTCCTACACAAACCTAAGGCATGGAAAGGTTAAAGGATTTTACTAGGATCACACTTACTAGTATGTGTGAGTCATGGCCTGAACCCAGATCTTCTTAATGCTCTATTTAGTAAGTACATTTCCTCTGAGATAGGCAACATAATGTTGAAAAACAGACACTAAAATGACAGTCAGGAAACAGTTCTGCTTCTTGCTCTATCTCTACCTACTTTGTGATCTTAGTCAAGTCACCAAACTTCACTGGGCCTCAGCTTCCTTATCTGTAAATGAGATGGTTGGACTGGGGACTTTTAAAGGTTTTTCCAACTCTAAAATTTTATTTTTTCTTATAGTATGTAATGTTTTTGCACAATAAACATTAAGAGACTGGAATAGAACTTATCTTGTTCAATACGTAAATGTCAGTCAAGTCCAAAGTTTTTTGCAAGCTGTATTTTTACTCATTAAAATCAAATGACAATTCATACTTGGTTTCATTTCTTCATATAGGACTGAAAAAAAATACCCCACCCAAACAAATCCTACTGAAAGTAGTATAGTGCATACTTGTCTTAATTGCTCACAAATTTGAGTTATTCATTGTGTTGCTAGTGTTCCTAGTTTGCTTTTTGTTTGTACTTCACTGAGAATTATTTTGGAGACATCCAAAACCTCTTTAATATTCCTCTCAGTAGGTGAGATTTTTCTAGTCTGGTGTCTCGTTACCTTATCCACACTATCCCTGTCTGAACATTCAGCTCCACTCATTAGAATAAACATCTGCTACAAACGTTATTAATGAGATACTTATCGAGGGATCCAGGCAAACCACTAACCACCTGGGCTGATTGCCCTACTCAGTACCAAAACCATAGGACAGCGAATATAGAAGCTGCCTGAACATACTATAATAATTATTTTATTCATACAGCAATTGCATTTCTACAGCATAACCTTTCACAAGTCACTGAGTGCATTTGTTAAAGTACATATATCTTTTTCTTTGAACATATATTGCTCCTCCTTTTATAACAAAGCCACAGGGCATTATTTTTCATAATGGGAAAATTTTCAATTTGCCTTTCAGATTTACACTACACATCTAGCATTATTTGCATAAAAACTTCCTGAATACCAGGGGCTTGGCAACAGCTGTTAAAATTAGCAAAAACCCATGGATTTTATAGTTCAGAACTGTTCAACTTTTAAGATTCACTCAAGCAATTTGAGACAACAAAGCCTAAATGAGAATTGCCTGTTTGAGGTAAATAAGCAATATTTTTCTCAATTTGAAAATAAGAATTTATAGTATGAAACCTCCTTACAAAGCCTTGCAAAATACTTGAGGAGTGTTTTAAAGGCATAGACCATGTCTTATATTTTGTATGCCCCACAATGGCTTATATGCAGTATGTTGAATAAATGCTGAATGACAACAACAAAAATGTGGATAGCATTTATATAACACGTTAAAGTTGTGAGTGCTTTTCAAATATTAACTTGTTTTACCCTCACAACCCTGGGGGGTAGATGCCATTATTACCACCCTCATCTTACAGAATGAAGCAGACAGAGTTTAAGTGAGTTGGCCAGCCACACACCTAGAAATTATCTGAAGTAGAATTTTAGCTCAAGTCTTCTTGACTCTAGGTCCAGCGATCTATTTATTGTGCCACCTACCTGCCTAATTGAGCCAACATGTGTCCATTTATTATCCTTCACTCCCCAAAAATCATATACTTCACTTTATGAAACAGATGTGTTCCTAAAAACATGTCCTAACTGACTTTCACTAAGCAGACTATGGTTTTAATGATGATCTCTAGTGCCTGGTACAGTGACTGCCATAGAACAGGTGCATAATAAATGCTGATTGATTACTTGATTGCCAGGTTGCCATCAGGGTGATGAATTTTTCAGCTATAGCAACTCTACAGAACTATCTACTAAATCAGAGTGTATTCATATTGACAAAATCCAGTATTGAAATAAGAATGCTACTTTAAGTGCATTAATGGAATTTAGGAGAGGTCATGTAGTTAGTAATGCTCATGGAGTTTAGGAGATCTGAGTTCTAATCTTGAGTCAGAAGCTTACAAGCTATGAAACAATGGGCAAGACAATTAACTCTAAGCCTAAGTGTCCTCATCTGTAAAATGAGGAGAATGCTATTACTACCTATCCCACAGGATACTCTTTTCAAGCCTTAAAGTGCCAAATACACTAATTATTCTTATTTTAAAAGCAACATGAGAATTTAGTTAAAATGACTATATGGGATATTCTTTTATAAAGAGGACAAAGCATTTGTAGTGCTAACAAGCACATCTTTATTTAGCTCCCTTATAAGTTGAGATTGACCTTACTCCTCCCTCTTCTACTTACTCAGATATTACACTATAACTTAAACATTTTTGAGAATTGCTGTAAGTATAAAATTCATCAACCATCAGTCAACTTAGTGATTAGTCTCTCTGTGAACCTTGGACAATGTCACGTGTCGTATGATACATCACAAGACCTTTACCAGAATTTTTTCAAACTTGGTAGGATGTACAGAGTTTGTGCTTCCTTGATGTAGTCTTTGCAACACAGACTCACCTCTGTGCTATGATGGAGGCTTTAGAGGAGAACTTCATCGTGTGTGTGGGGAAGGGTAGGGTTTGAAATGGTAATGAAAATATTTGGTCATTTGGAAGTTTCATGTATGCTTGACCTTCAGATTGACTTACAAGGTCCGGAACTTGTACAGAGTCTGTATCTTCTATATTGTAGGCATATATTGCATGTCATAAGCTCTACTCTTATGCATAGATTTCCGTGTCTTAGAAACTTCTCCTCTATAATGAAAAAAGTGAGGCTATAGTGTTCTCCTTAGCTCCTACCTTTTTTGCTTTCTCTTTAGAAGATTCCTCTGTAGAAGGACTAAATTGCATAATCAAATTGGGTTAGATTTTTTGGGTCCTCATGCCTAGTTTTAAATTGCTTAGTATACTCCTATTTAGGACGATGAATGATGTGATATTCATTGCTTCTGTTTCTTGCTAGAGCTTACATGCTGTTAATTAGTAGTAGCAAAATTTGTTGATTTACATACCCATCTGGCTGCCCAGAACAAAGTGGGGGAAGGAGACCAGATCTCCTCATCATTATAGGAATTGTTGCATGTGCTGGACATTGGCCTAATGTCAGTGACTACCCTTGTGGACACTGCTTGCCCTAGTGGGACTATAAGTGCAGTGGGCAACAAAGGGAAGCAGGTTGAATCCCTGGAGGATAGTATACTACATGTCACTGCATGCTGTTCTCAGTGGAGTATGCTGCAAACTCAGAATGCATGAGGCTGAAGGCTGGTACAACTATGCTGAATAGGGCTGCCATGTCAGTGACGGTGGGGCCATACTTGGGAACTGCTGATTCTACCTGAACCTGTATAGTTGTGAATAACATGTCTAGTCTTGCAACGAAGTGTTAGTTTCCCACTCATAATTCAGACCTGAGTACTGATTGCTTGATCTGTCAGGTAAACAGAAAACAAGTAAAATATGTTGCTTATTATCCCAAATTCATTAGCAGATGGTTTTATTAAGCATTACAGACAGGCAAAACATTTACTCTAATATAATGAGGCATGGATAAAGAAACCCAATATAGACCTTATGGAGGAAATGTCTATTGCAATTACAATTATCATTTGAAACATCACAAAGTTTGAAATTTACTTTCTTTCTCATTAGCATTTTCTACCAGGATTCTCTTTGTATCTGAAATGGTGAATGTGCAAGTTAGAGAGACCATGGCTTAAGACAGGGGGTACTGGGTCTATTTCTTGTTCATAGGAAAAGGGGTGAAGGAAAGGAGAAACTGCAACATTTCTGATGAATCTTGGTAAAAACAGATTTGAAATTATGGTATTGTTTAAGGCTTTCATAATCTGTATGGATATTACTCAATTTGAAATTAATTCAGTGAAGTTATTTGTAAAGTTATGTGTAAAGTTTCTTTGAAATTTAATATTTTGAGTAAGTGGTATATTTCTTACTGTGATACTTAACATTGAATCTGTCCTATACTGTGAGTTGAGGAAGTTCTGACCAAGGACTAATATATTAGTTGAAATAAAATAAATAAGGCCAACAAAATGTTCTTGTTAAAGATCTCATGTGAACTTTTTTTTTGTGATGCATACCTGTCCTGGGGCTCCACTCAAATTCCAAACTTGATAATAATTATAAAAAGAACAGCTCTACTTTTTGCATATTGTGTTAATGATTATCCTAAGGAATAATCAAAGCTGCTTCTCTAGAGTATGGTATTACATCTAGTCTTACATAGATTAATATAAAATTATACATAAAATAATTTACTATGTCAAGGGAAAGTATAAAATGAAATAAATCTCTATACTGTTTCCCTAGATGTGGAATACTTTCTTCTCATAGATTGGAATTTCTTTAAAATTTAGAATTTTCTTCTAAGTTTTTTGGCTTGTGTTATTAATACAAACCATCTTAATGGCTACCATATTTCATCCTAGACAGATGAATATGAATAGGGAAGGAAATGATTTTCTATGTAACACTGGCATTACTGTTTGGATGCTCTTTTATAAATGCAGATTATGCAAATTTTATAATTTTAATTTGTATGCTTGTATACGTATACTCATTAAAGAAATCTGATAACCTATCGCATTCATGTCAGTGTAAATGAGTGTATGTTACTATGTTATGCTTGGAGGGTTGATAAAGGCAGAAGATAATCCTATTATGAGGATAACCAATTAATTTAAAAACAACCCATCAAAATAACACAAAACTTTCTTCTTATGTGTAGAACTTGTTAATTCATATGGTTGTTTATAAGCAATAAAAAAGTAATCATCCAGTTTGTGCTATGAATAATAATCAAAGTTTTTAGGTATTCTGAAAGCTTTTAATTGAACAAATTAGATTGAGTTAAGTGATATGCCTTAAAATGTATATCTATACTTAAGTTTGGGGGCATTTCTTTTTTATTTTTACTAGAAGTTGTGATTATTTTTTCTTAGATTTGAATTTGCTATCTAAAAATTAATATTCCTATAATAGACATGGGCATTTAGTGTTGTGATGATATGAAAGTATGAATGATCATACCATCACATTTCATTTTAAGATGAAAAATGGCAGTTTGTTAGTTTTGTATATATGCTGAAAGCCTGAGGAAGGCCTGATTTCATAAAGAAATCATATAATATTCTGCTAATTTTTCTGAGAGCTTTCATTTGATAAGTTTTTGAGTCCCCTGCCATAGTACAGTGCTTGCACATAGGTGCTAAACAAATATTTGTTGAATGTGAATTGAATTACCTAATTCATTAAATGGGTGAACTGAGTATTCATCAGTTGTGTATGTGTCTGGTATTACTGCAAGAGTTCACTAGGTGGAAGCAGAGTGCCATCTCTAATTCAGGTTGCTTGGTGAAGAGTAGTAGAAATCTTAACGGTACCCCACCCAATCTACATCAAAAAATTCCAGACAAATACTTATTATTGCATATGTTGCTAAATGACTTGATAAGGATTAAAGGGGAGATATACAGCAATAATAAAATATTGAAACTTATGGTAAATTTGATCATGACATTGAATGTTGTGGATAAATTAATGAAATATTTTTTAAAAAGCATTCATCTCTCCTAAAGACCCTGGAATTGAAGTGTTTGTTTTGTTTGCTTGAGAAAATTGAAATTTTCCTATATTGTATCCCAGACAGCTAAAGTATCTGCCACAGAGTAATGAGAGTCTCTTTTATGGAGCTTGAAGGTTTTTTATTGCCTAGTTTTCAGTATTGAGAAGCAAAGGATCCTAATAGGAATACTTGGTTCAGGAATAGACCTTTCCTTTTTCAGTATGTAGAAGAGAGAAGTTATGTTTTTTGAGCTCTAAAATTTTCTCATAGTTGCCTATTTCCTGTTGAAATGTACTGATATTTTCATCAGGACTTAGGAAAATAAAATCAATGACTGATTTTTATTTTGGTTTACCATGTTATTCCATTATATTCATTTACCATAGTTTGTATAACCCCCTAGTGTATGGGCATCACTTTGTTTCCAAATCTTTGCTACCATAAAACTATAAATTGCTACCATAAAAGCTATACATTCTTTGGTACATATGGGGCTTTCATTTTGTCTTTGATTTCCTTGGGATATGTGCCTGGTGGTAGAATCTCTGGGTCAAAGGATGTGGGTATTTAATCACTTTATTCACATAATTTCAGATTATTTTCTAGAATGTTTGGATCGATTTATAGCTCCTCCAACAATGCATTAGTGTTCTTGTCTTTCCACTGAAGTACAATCAGTGTATATACAGTTTGGGTTCTGCCTTACCTCATTTGCCAGAAAATCTTTCTCTATTTCCCTTCATGATTCATATTTATCATTTTTATGTTGTTATAATATTAACAAGGAAAAAATGTGCAGGAGAAGCAGTGTAAAGGATATCTTCAGAGAGGTGTTGTGACAGTTTTGTTGGGAAAGTAAGGGATAGACTATGGACAACCTGCCTATCCCATTGTTATTTATCCAGAGCTGTAGAAAGGCTCCTAGTGTGTTGGGTGAACTGCTATGGGGGATTTTTAGGAAGACATAAAAAAGAATTGTTCAGGTCTTGCTTGATAAATTTAGTCTAAAAACAGAAACCCAATAGACTGAAGCTCAGTCACATCATTGCCAGTATTTGACAATCTTTTTTTACTAGATGAGAATGTTATATGTGTGATACTACATTTGTTTGTTACATGCTTCACAAAACCAGGAAATTACAGGATTGATTTTTCAAACCTGTCAACTTTCAGTTATTATGAGAGTGATTAAAGTAGTATTTTAATAGTAAATTTGACCCTTAGGTTTTTTAAAATTATTCTGTAATTTTTGTTAAGCCTAACAACAATTCTAATTATTATTATTATTATTATTTTTGGATGGGGCAGGGAGCCTTCCTACATTTGATTATAGTTTTATGACATGGTTCTGGGAAGTGAAGAACAATATAGTTTCTGAATTATATACAGTAGCTACTAGATGTGTTGTGTATTCATATTTTCTCTTATTGTTACCAAATCTCATAAAACTGTTTCAGAACATGAAAATATTTTAGGCCATGGATTGTTTTTAGTGTTCCTGTGTTTAGAAAACAAGTTACTAGACAGATTGAGAGATACACCTGTTTTAATTTCTTCAATTTTGATTTTGAATTATTGTTCAATCTTGTAATTTTTGCTGCTTCTGAATCTCACCAAAGTTATTTAGGTAATTAAATAGCTATGTAGTCTCTCTTGCCATTGATGATTGGTGTCAAGTGTGTGTACAGGCTTGAGACAAATGAGTAAAGATTGTATAACCTACAAACAGTAATGGCCAAAGAAACTTTGAACTATGTTCATAGGATTGATAGCTGGAAGGGATCTTTGAGGCTTTTGTGTTGAACTCCCTCATTTTACAGATGAAGAAACTGAGGCACATGGAGGTTAATTGATTTGCTCAAGGATACACATGCAGATATCTGAGGCAGGATTCAAATTCAGGTCTTCCTGACTTCTAGTTCAGTGCTCTATCCACTGTCACCTTTCTGTTTCCTCTTTTGCTTTGAACATGGAAAGTACTTTTTAAAAAACATACATTTATTGATTATCTTATGAAGAAGGCCTCCTTAATAGAAAATGGGGAAATTAAGTACTTTGTGTATGTGTATGCTTGTGTGTATTTTACCTCATTTTTTTGTGTGAACTTTACATCAACAAATATAAACATTTCTATATATAAAGAAGAAAAGAAAAAGAGGATTATATACAACAATAATTATAATAATAGCTAGAATTTCTGTAGCATTCATTATATTACAGGCACTGTGCTAAGCCCTTTACAAATATCTCCTTTGTTCCTCACCACAGTCCTGGGAGGTAGGTGCTATTATTATTCCCATTTTACAGTTATGACTATTATCAGCAATAATACAAGACTATTACATTGTGTGCAACATATGCACAATACAGGAGATGATGAAACTCAGCAGACTCCAAGGCAGTAGAGAGAATCTGAAAATGTTTATACAAGTAACTAGACATAGGTGAAATATAGTAGAGGACAGAATGACAGAAGATTTAGTGGAAATGGAAAAAAAAACTCAGAAAAGAATTCTTAAAAAAGAGAAGGAAACAATGCAGATAACCTTGTTGGTTTTGTTGGACAAATAAAGAAATAGAAATTTCAAATTTATTGGAGTTCCAGAGAATATTGAAGAAGAAAAGACTCTCATTACTGTATTTCAAGAAATTGCATAGAAAACTTTCCAGGAACTTTATATAAAATATAGCATTTTTAAGGAGATGAAGTTTTATTAATTCTAACAAGGAAAAGTTGAGAATTCAACTCACCTGGGCACAGTCCTGTCAAAATTTGAAACAATTACAAAGAAGGAAGGAAGAAAGAAAGAAAGAAAGATAACACTTATAGAATGCATGTTAAGGTTTTTCTACAAAAAGCAGAAATGACTGCTACCTTGTCACTGCTTTTGTGACCTTAGGGAAATCACCTAATCTAATTAGGCCTAAATTCCCCCAGTTTCAAAATTAAGGGATTGAATTAGGTGATTTGTAAAGTTCTAGCTTTCAGCCTTGTAGCCTTAGGATTGGGTAAACTGGAGCATGTCGTGTGTTATGTTGAAAAAAAATCTGCTTCTCAGGAAATCTAAACCTGAATAAATAACTAAACAATTAGACAAGCATTTAAAGATTATCATTTCATGAATAAAAATATCCACATTTCAGAAAAATACAAAAAATGTCTGGAGATTAAATGCTCAGGACATCAAATACTTTTTTAATTGTGACTGAAAAATTTCTGATAAAAGAACTTTCCTTGGTGACAAAATAGCCACAGTATCACATTGATTCAATTACTGGATGACACAGTTAGGTTTGGGGAAAAAAAAAGGCAAATGAAACAAGAACCAGAAGAAATAGAAATATATAATTGAAAGGGCTGTGAGGCAGAGGAAAAAAAAAGGCATAGTTGTTGATGGATTCAGTGAGGTGATCTCTAGGCAAAAATGCTATATCTTTGACAAATATTGGGTGAGATTTAAAAGATACAATTAATGGCATAAATATAGGAATTCTGCTCAGTGTTCTTTTACTTAGTTTGACTTAAGAATTATATATTTGTTTTTGGAAAAGCAATGAATTCATTGATTTTAAATATATGCATACATACAAATAACATTTCACTTATCTTGCTGCACATTGTTGTTCAGTTGTTTTCAGTTGCATGCAATTCTTTGTGACCCCATTTGAGCTTTTCTTGGCAAAGATGCTAGAGTGGTTTGCCATTTCTTTTGCCAGTTCATTTTATAGATGAGGAAACTGAGTAAACAAGGTTAAGTGACTTGCCCAGGGTCACAGAACTAGTAATTGCCTGAGGCCAGATTTGAACTCTGGAACATGAGTCTTCCTGATTCCAGCCCTGGTCCTGTGTTCTCTGCCCCACCTAGCTGCTGCACCTAGCTGTCGATATCTTGATCTGAATTCACATCATATTTCAGACATTTATTGTTTGTCTAACTCTGGGCAAGTCACTTAACCTCTTTCTGTTTCAGTTTACTCATTTGTAAAATGAAGGGTTTGGGCTTCTGGCCCTCTCTGGTGCCTTCCAGTTCTAAATCTATTATATTGTGATCTGATCTCTGTATTTCAATATGTGATATCATTGATATGACTGCACATTCATTGGTACATATTGTATCCCATTTATGTTGTCTTCTTTGTTTATTTCCCTTTTTCTTCCTTAGATCCTTCACAGAGTCATAGAGTATCCACTCAAAGTGCTAGAGACCTTCCTCTAGATCGGAGGTCCTTAACACCCAGGGTCTGTAAACTTTTTCTTTAAAATCATAATTGTATTTCAATACAATTGATTTCCCTTGTAGTCCTGTGTATTTCATTTTATGCATTTAAAGACATTGGACTCACTAACTTGCCAAAGAGGTCCATTACACACAAAAAAGTTAAGCACTAGGTCATTTTACTTTTTGGGTATTCCTTTGGAAGCTCCAGACTGTTCGTTTTCTCACTTGTATCACATCATTAGCCTATAGAACATGATAGAATGACTTTTAAAAGGAGAATTTTTTTTTTAAGAAGTAGAAAATGAGAAATTAATATTAGATCTTGAAGTCCCCTACTCTGTGAATGATAAGCAACATTCAAAATATGATCATAAGATTAAAAAGGTGAAGACCTGAATGGAAGATTCATTGGCGATGTCTTGCTGTAGGGACAGAGGCATCAGATTTCAAGCAAAAAGACTGCAGTTTTATTTCTGTCTCTACTACTTACCTTTGTGACCTTGGGCAAGCTTCAGCTCTTTGCTCCTCAGTTTCTTTATCCTTAAAATGAAGGAATTGGTACTAGCTATGGGACCATGGAAAAGTCATCTAACTTTTTTTTTTGCCTCAGTTTCCTCACCTATGAACTATAAACTCTAAAAAGGCTATTGTGAATATCAAGTGAGGTAACATAAGTAAAGTTCTTTGCAAGTCTTGAAGTAATATAGAATTCCTAGCTATTACTATAAATCATGTAGTGATTTAAGGTTTCAAAGCACTTAACATACATTATCTCTTTTGATGCTTATGAAACATCTTATAATTTTTTAAATATTCACTTTGTAGAAGAGAAAACTTAGACATACAAAGGCTTAAGTAGCATACCTGTGGTCATATGGTCATATATCTTTTAATCATTAGAGACAGGATTCAAATCTAAGGTCTTCCTTGGCCCCAAACTTAGCTCTGTTTCCAGTGTACTATGCTGCCCTGCTGAAATATAGTCACACATCGTAAGACAATAAAAATGGAAGGAAACAATGATAATATTACCAAAAAGTGCAGGTTCAATGTTGAGATTGGACTAGATGCCCTCAGTGATGGTTTCCAACTTTAGATCTGTGATCCTATTATCTAACATGGAAACTAAAATTATTATTGAACAGTGTGTGGGTTCAAGATGAAGTTAAAAAGTTTTGCAGATTAGCGTAAAGATTGATACAGTACAGTTAATAGGTACCAAATCTATGGTATATAACCAAGGCCGTATTAAGAGGCCAACATATTATGCTGTATGCTTATATTAACATGAGAAAGGGATAATTAGTTCATTAAATTGAATGTTCATTTAATAAATATAGAAAATGAACAACATAATACATCAAAGTAAAGCAGTAAAAAGGAAATTATCAGAGCCTGGGTCTTTTGGAAGAAGAAAGATAAACTGAGTTGATTAAATAAATCCCCAAACTCCTTTTTGGAAAAGACTAAGATTAGTAAACCAGTAGAAAATTTTTTAAAAGGAGAAATTATGCTAAAGTATCAACATTAGGAACAAAGGAGGAAAAAATCACAATAAAAGTAAATGAAATTAAGGGAATTGTTGGGTTAATTATTACTATATATAACTTCGTGATAATAAATTTGAGAATTTAAAAGAATAAAAATGACAACTCATTTCTGTAGTGCTCTAAGGTTTTCCAAGTGCGTTCCTAACAAGTCTGTGAGGTAGCATTACGAGCATTGTTATCCCCATTTCACAGAGACTAAGGGTTAGATAGGTTAAGTGTTTTATTGCTCATAGTCACAACCACAGTATTTTGGAATTAGTTTTGAACTCCGGGCTTTCCTAACTTTGTGCCCTGTTCTGCCTTCTTGAAGCTGATGAATATCTTCAATAGTATAAAACACCCAAATTGACAAATAGGAAATAGGAGACCCATATAGGTCAGTTTTAGAAGGACAAATTAGATAGATCACCAGTGAACTTCAAGATGGGCAGTAGAAACAGATGTATTCACAAGTGAATTCTTCCAGACTATCAAAGAACAGGTAATCTATATTATGTAGAATGTTTCTAAACTTACAGAAAGCTAGTATGCTACCACAGTCTTTCTCTGAACTAGGTGTGGTTTTGAGCTCCAAAGCCAGGAAAAATGTTTAGAAAAGGGCAATATTATTAATAACTTTGGAGATTATAAAATGTTGAGGAGTAGAATTCTGTGTATTTTAATGTTATCTTATGGTCTGGAATACCCTCCTCAGGCACCGGTTATAATCCCTCTTTTCTTTTGTAGCCAGTCATGTGTTGGCAATCTGAAAAGGTACTGGCCAGTGGTCTCATTATGAATTTAATTAGTCTTGTCCTTGGCACACAGAACATCACCAGGTCTATACTTAAAGGCTTTTCATTTTTTGTGTGACATCCTAGAGCCAAAATGAGAAAGTGGAGGCAGGATTTCAGTGGAAGAATACAGGTGTTGTGTGTGTGTGTGTGTGTGTGTGTGTGTGTGTGTGTGTGTATTTAGCTTTGGTAGAAACTCACCCCAGCACACAATCATACAGTAGATCAAGCTTATCTGGCTTATTGTCAGTTACTCAGTCATTTAATAAACAGTTATTGAACTCCTAATATGTGCCAGGCACTGTGATAAGCACTGGGAACGCAAAGAAAGGCAAAAACATTCCCTGCTCTCAAGGAACTCATAGTCTAATGGGGGAGACAACCTGGGGAGACAATGTACAAATAACTGTGCAAACAGGATAAATTGGAGGAATCCAGCAGACTGAAGGCATTAGAATTAATTGGGTTTAGGAAAAGCTTCCTGTAGAAGGTAAGGTTTTAGCTGAGACTTGAAGGAATCCAGGAAAAGGAAAAGATTGAGATGAGGAGGGAGAGAATTCCAGGTCATGAGGGACAACCAGTGAAAATGCCCAGTCAGGTGAATGGGGTGTTTGTGCAAGGAACAGCAAGGAGGCCATTGTCACTGGATCACAGAATTGGTGAGTGGGAAGGATGTAAGATGTCAGAACACTAGAAATGTTGGGGTAAAGGGCATAGATCATGAAGGGCTTTGAATACCAGACAGGATTTCATATTTGGTCCTGGAGATGGTAAGGAGGCACTGGAGTTAATTGAATAGGAAAATGACATGGCAAGACTTGTGCTTTAGGGAAATCACTTTGACAGGTGAGGGGAGGATGACTGGTATGGGAAGATGCTTATGGCAGAGAAACTAACCAATAGGTTGTTGCAATAGTCTAGGCATGAAGTGACGAAGACCTGCACCAAGGTGGTGACAGTGTAACAGGAGGGAAGGGAGCACATGTGGAGATCTTATGAAGGTAACATCACAATAGACCTTGGCTAAAGATTGGGTATGGTGAGTGAGAGTAAGAAATTGAGGATGACATAGGTTATGAACCTCAGTGAGTTGGGGTATGGTGGTACTTTAGACCTTAATATGGCAGTTAGGAAGAGGGGAGGGTTCGGGGTAGGAAGATAATGAATTTAGTTTGTACTGAATAAATATTGCTGTGCTGTTTTAGACCTTAAAAATATCAAAATAGCATTTGCCTCAAAACATCATTCTTAATTCTATTTAGAGTTAAGAGCCTCTTTTCTCAAATGCTATGTGCATTTCCTATAGCTCTGAACCCTCCTTAGAGGTGTTCCTATAGTGGAAGATTCTCTATGATTATCTTATGGCTTATTTTGTTCCTACCCACTTTCAATACTGAGAATGTATAAAGTTTACACCTACCAAGATATTCAGTTCTTTAAGTTATTCAAGGAATAGTACTGAAATTGTAAAATATTAACAGAATTATAGTCAGAAGAAACCTTGGAGCTCACACGTTCCAACTTCCTATCACACATAGGAATCACATCTACCATCTCCTTGAAAAATGATGATGTGAAGTCTAGTTGAATATTTCTAGTAATGGGTAACTCACTCTTTCCATGAGGTACCGTAAACTGTTTTTAAACTTATTGCTTTGAAGCTTTTTTAGCTTATAAAGCTAATTGCCATAAAGCCTTTCCTTACACACGGTCCCACAGTGCCTTTAGTGGTACGTATCACATCTCTACCAAAGCCTTTTCATATTTTGCATTTCTTATACTGCCTTAAATTCCTCATAGAAAATCTACTCACCATGTTGGAGGTTTTCTTGCAATTCTTGTTATATTCCTTGGGTACAGCATAATATTCCAACCATCAGTTATGCCTCATTTAAAAAAAGTGGGGATGTTGTATTGAGACTTTAAAAAGAATACTTTGAAGGACAGAAGCACTAGCTTCTAATTGGTTTCTCTTTCTCAGGTCTAACTCCTCTCCAATATGTCTTATACAGCCAGGGTGAGCTTCGTAACGTGCAGTGTCACTCTCCTACTCAATAAAGTCAGGACTTCTAGAATCAAATATAAACTTCTTTGGCATTTAAAATTCTGCATTACAAACTATATTAAACCTACTTTGCCAACTCATTGTAAATTATTCCCTTCCTTGCATCTTACATTTTAGTTGTTTGTTGGCTTTCTTGTTCCTCACACAGGATATTCTCTCTCTTATGTCCCTTCTTCCATTGTTCTGACTATCTTTCATACCTAGAATGCCTTCTCCCTTCCCACCTTCATCTCTTACAATCCCTTCTCTCAAAACTCTACTCAAGTGTTGTTCTTTACATGAAATCTGTGCTACATGAAACCTTCTCCCATTACTGAAGTGCTAATGCTCTCTCTTAATTACCCTGTATTATTTTGTATATATTTTATGCATATATATTTACACATGTATATATATGTTTCCTCCAACTGAATGTGAGTTTCTTGAGGATATGTCTTTGTGGTAGGCGATGGACAAGAATCTTATAGGATGGCCAGGAATGGATGTATTAATATAGCTGTAGTGATTAAATAAGAAAAATGAAGAAGTGTCCTTTCTCCTCAAGGATACACCTTTGCCCAAATAATCTGCCTTGTCTTCCTCTGTAGTCAGTAATAACTTCTCCCTATCTCCTAGTCCCTAGCAGAATGCATAGGACATAGAACTGAATAAATGGTTATTGAACTGATTATAGCTGTGTATATTTTAATACTTTATCACCATTCCCTCTTCTCCCCTCACTAGAGTGTAAGTTTAATAAGGACAGAGTTCAGGTTTTATATTTATTTTTATTAATTTTATCAGTATTAGTTACATGGTAAGTTCTTAAATGGATATTGCTAATGAAAACATGGGATACCTTTTTGTTATAGCAGTTAGTCAAGCCCTCCACTTAAAAATACTTTGGTAGAATTTAATTACCAAGTACTCAGTATTTGAATGGACCTCTATTTTGTTAATTTCCTTCAGTGATACAGATCTAAACCCATCCATGCCTGCCCATCCTGTGTAATTCTTGTCTGTATCATTCCCAGTGGTTACTATGGGGGTCTAAGCAAAGTACTGGTGACCTTTTTTGCTTTCCCCTGATATCATAGGGCACTAGTTGAATACTTTGTTTGCTACTAGTATCATCCTCAGATTTTACTGTTATGCATAGTCCACCTTTTCTTCATATCAGTACAGTTCCTTGATTACTTTCTTGATTCCTTATCTTTGAGGTTCCTCATTGGTTTTATGTTATAGCTTGCTTACATTTCTTGCATGCATGACATAGGAGACACTGGCACAGGACTGCCTAGCATGGTGTGCCTACATCAGAGAAAGGGCTGTGCTGTATGAGCAAAGCAGAATTGAAGTAGCTAAAAAGAAATGCGAGATGCGCAAATTTAGAGAATCCACCCTAAATGTTCACATTGACTATTTGTTCCTGACCTGTGTAGAACATTCTGAGCTCATATTGGTCTGATCAGCCACAGCTGGATGCATCGTAACTTGACTCATTTGGGTCCTCTTCAAGAAAGAAGGACAACAACCAACCAGCATTCTTCATGTCTTTCTCCATTGTCCTTTGTGTGATGATTTTTTTTTATATTTTTGGAATCAATGATATAGTCGTATAGAAATGTTGGCATAATTTTAGTATTGAAAAGATGGGCCTTTGCTTTCATGGTCAGCTTGGGGGTTAGTTCAAAGAGCTTTGCAATCTCCTGAAAGCATTCTGTCACATTCTCCTTTACCCATCCAACTTTGGGCTCAACTCATCTATCCTTACTGTTTGTCCCTGATATATATAATATTGTACAAGTTCTATAGTGTATATCTAAATACTTCTTGAAATCTGGGCAATAGACATTCTATATCCACTTGTTTTTTTAATATATTTAGTTTTCAGCATTGATTTTCACAAGAGTTTGAATTACAAATTTTCTCCCCATTTCTATCCTCCCCCACTCCAAGATGGCATATATTCTGGTTGTGCCATTCCCCAGTCAGCCCTTCCTTCTGTCACCCACTCCCCTCCCATCCCCTTTTCCCTTCCTTTCTTGTAGGGCAAGATAAATTTCTACACCCCATTACCTGTGTATCTGATTTCCTACTTGCGTGCAAAAGCTTTTTTTCTTGTTTTTGAACATCTGTTTTTAAAACTTTGAGGTCCAAATTCTCTCCCCTCTTCCTTCCTCACCCACCCTCCCTAAGAAGGCAAGCAATCCAACATAGGCCACATGTGTATCATTATGCAAAACCCTTCCACAATACGCATGTTGTGAAAGACTAACTATATTTTGCTCCTTCCTAACCTACCCCCCTTTATTGATTTTTTTCCCTTGACCCTGTTCCTTTTCGAAAGTGTTTGTTTTTGATTATCTCCTCCCTGTATCTGCCCTCCCTTCTATCATCCCCGCTTTTTCATCTTCTTCCTCATTCTGTCCTGTGGGGTGAGACACCCAATTGAGTATTTATGGTATTCCCTCCTCAGGTCAAATCTGATGAGAGCAAGATTCACTCATTTCCCCTTACCTGCCCCCTCTTCCCTTCCTACAGTACTGCTTTTTCTTGCCACTTTTATGAGAGATAATTTACCCCATTCTATCTCTCCCTCTCTCAATATAGTCCTCTCTCATCCCTTAATTTGATTTTATTTTTTTAGATATCATCCATTCATATTCAACTCACCCTTGCCCTCTGTCTCTCTCTCTCTCTCTCTCTCTCTCTCTCTCTCTCTCTCTCTCACTCTCTCTCTCTCTCTCTATACACACACACATACATACCTATATATATACATACACACACATACATATATACATACACTCATATATACATATGCATATCCCTTCAGCTACCCTAATACTGAGGTCTCATGAATCATACACATCATCTTTCCATGTAGGAATGTAAACAAAACAGTTCAACTTTAATAAGTCCCTTGTGATTTCTTTTTCTTGATTACCTTTTCATGCTTCTCTTGATTCTTGTGTTTGAAAGCTCTGGTCTTGTCACTGAGAAGGCCTGAAAGTCCTCTATTTTATTGAAAATCCATATTTTTCCTTGGAGCATGATACTCAGTTTTGCTGGTTAGGTGATTCTTGGTTTTAATCCTAGCTCCATTGACCTCTGGAATATCGTATTCCAAGCCCTTCGATCTCTTAATGTAGAAGCTGCTAGAGCTTGTGTTATCCTGATTGTGTTTCCACAATACTCAAATTGTTTTTTTCTGGCTGCTTGCAGTATTTTCTCCTTGATCTGGGAGCTCTGGAATTTGGCGACAATATTCCTCGGAGTTTTCTTTTTGGGATCTATTTGAAGAGGCAATCTGTGGATTCTTTCAATTTCTATTTTACCCTCTGGCTCTAGAATGTCAGGGCAGTTCTCCTTGATAATTTCTTGAAAGATGATATCTAGGCATTTTTTTGATCATGGCTTTCAGGTAGTCTAGTAATTTTTAAATTCTCTCTCCTGGATCTATTTTCCAGGTCAGTGGTTTTTCCAATGAGATATTTCACATTGCCTTCCACTTTTTCATTCCTTTGGTTCTGTTTTATAATATCTTGATTTCTCATAAAGTCACTAGCTTCCACTTGCTCCAGTCTAATTTTTTAGGTAGTATTTTCTTCAGTGGTCTTTTGGACCTCCTTTTCCATTTGGCTAATTCTGCCTTTTGAAGCTCTTTTGCCATTTGAGTTAGTCTATTTTTTAAGGTGTTGTTTTCTTCAGTATTTTTTTTTCAGTTTTTTTTTTTGGGTCTCCTTTAACAAGTCATTGACTTGTTTTTCATGGTTTTCTCACGTCATTCTCATTTCTCTTCCCAGTTTTTCCTCTACTTCTCTAACTTGCTTTTCCAAATCCTTTTTGAGCTCTTCCATGGCCTGAAACCAGTTCATGTTTTTCTTGGAGGCTTTTGATGTAGTCTCTTTGACTTTGTTGATTTCTTCTGGCTGTATGTTTTGGTCTTCTTTGTCACCAAAGAAAGATTCCAAAGTCTGAGACTGAATCTGAGTCTATTTTCGCTGCCTGTTCACATTATCAGCCAACCACTTGACCCTTGAGTTTTTCTTCGGGGTATGACAGCTTGTAGAGCAGAGAGTACTTTGTTCCAAGCTTGAGGGGATGCGCTGTTGTTTTCAGAGCTATTTCTGTACAGCCAGCTCTGCCACACCAACACTCCTCCTTCCCCAAGCACCCCCAGCCCAGAGTTGACTTGGATCTTAGGCAGGCTCTGCACTCCTGCTCTGATCCACCACTTAATTCCTCCCACCAGGTGGGCCTGGGGCAGGAAGCAACAGCAGCTGTAGTTCTGTAGCTGCACCACCTCTGCTGCCCCTGGGGCGGTGGCCAAACTGTGAACTCCTTTCACTCTGTTCCTGCAGCTTTTCCCACTAACCTTCTCTGTTGTCTTTGGTGTTTATGGGCTGAGAAGTCTGGTAACTGCCACAGGTCACTGACGCAGGGCGCTAGGGCCTATTCCACCCGGCTCCCAGTCTCGTTGGTCCTGCTGCCGCCCATGCTGGGCTCCCCTCTGCTCCCAGCTCCATGCATGATAGACCTCACCCAGCGACCATCCAGGCTGTCCTGGGCTGGATCCCTGCTTCCCTCTGCTATTTTGTGGGTTCTGCACTTCTGGAATTTGTTCAGAGCCATTGTTTATAGGTTTTTGGAGGGACTTGGCGGGGAGCTCACGCAAGTCCCTGCTTTCCAACTGCGATCTTGGCTCTGCCCCTCTCCACTTGTTTTTTTTTTCTGTTTTAGAACAAAGGATTTTGTACTGACCAAATTCCTTTGAGACCTTACAGCTCTCTACCAGAAGACTCTAATGTTTTGAAACTTGACGCAGTATGAATAAATGTGAACATTTGGAGGATCTCACTGTCCACAGGGAATTTCTTTTCAATCTGATCTATTCTCTGGGTCACCTCTATCACAATGCCTAAAAGCTTTGGTGAACATGCATCTTGTAGTTATATTTTCCTTGCTTGATTATTATCAGAGGGTCTTTGAACAAGATTATTTTCTCTTATATCTTCCAAGAAATCTTGAATGATCTTGAAGTATGGATGGAAGAAGAGCCTTGTTGGAGAAGAGCCTTTGAGATGGTATTTTGTTCTATGGATTCAAATGCTTTTTTAAAAATTAACAAACAGTAAGCATACCAGGAAATTATATTCTTTGCATCTTTTAGTTAATTGTGAAATGGTAAAGATGTGGTCAGCTGTTGAATGTTGCTTGTGAAAGCCTGTTTGTTCTGTACTATTCCCCTCCTTGAGAATGACTGTGGTTCATGTATAGCTGATTTATAAAGATTTTGTACAAATGGGAGAATAGGTCGAAGTTTTTTGGTTACATTTTTATTTTTAATATTTTTTCTCATTTTTTCTAAACATCTCAAAGATACCAGTGGAACACTCTGGCTGTCCAACTGCTATCCCTCGACGCTATTATGTGGCCAAGCACATCCTGCCTTTTGACCTTATATTTCCCTGCTATTTTTAATTTTTCTTTGTTTCATGGGTTGCCATGACCAAAAAAGATTCATTTCCAGGTGGCTGACTTAGTGGTGATGTGTCTCTATGTAAGTTAGCGACGTTGGTACTCAGAAAGTAGATTTGGTTTGTTGCCAGGACCACATTCCAAGTTTTTCCAGTATGATAGATCCTGCCACATCTTACCTTTTATTAGTATAGACTGTAAGGACTCAAGGTTTCCTCCATGGTGATTTCTTCAGACATATTTTCAGATATGTACTGGTCTTTCCCTTAGTCTGAATTAGTGAGATTTTGCTGCATATCTTTCTCTAAGCCAATTTCTTTTTCTTCACCAATTTTTATTTAATTTTATTTTTACCATTTCCCCTATTTTATATCTGTTTTTCCCAAGTTTTATTCATGTTTATTGATGGGAGCTTTCTGCGATAATGCATAACATGTTCTTGTTGGATATACTTAAACTTTGCTGTAATCCACATTGGATAAATTATACTGTAATATTTTATTGTACCTGTTGCAATATATTGTAATATTAAATTGTATCTATCGTTGTGGCGAACTTGTAATTTTTACCACTGCATATACAACATTGGCATAGATGGTAGAGTTAGAACTAGAAGGGATGTCAGACATCATCTAGTCCAGTACCCATTTTATAGGTGAAGAAACTGAGAACCTAAAGAAGGAAAATGACTTGGCTAAGATCATTTTTAGGTAGTAATTAATGAAACTGCCCATCAAAACGAGGACTTTTGACTCAGACTCTGGGGCAAAGTCTGGGTCTTTGCATATCCTTCAGAACCTAGTATAGTGTTCTGTACATAGGAGGTGTTTGTTGCATGAAGGGAGGAAAGAATAATGATTAGTCACAAAATACTGCTGTAATTCACAAAGTGCCTTTCTTACAAACTGGTGAATTTGGTGGTGCGAGTATTAGGCCCATTTTAAAGTAGAGAAAATTGAAACTGAACAGTTAACTCACTTGTATAAGATCACATAGCTAGTAGTAGGTGACTATTAGTAGTGTGCTGCTAGATTGAAAAAAATTGACCTGTTATGTAGTTAGGGTACCTTGAGAAGAAAACATTAGTTTTTCCTGTTTGGTGAGAATAAAATTCATTAGAATAAGACTTGGAATTTTTCATGTATAAATAGAAAATTATTATTAAAATTTAATATACAGTGTAATGGGATATTACTCGTAGAATGTGGGATGCAGTTATCATTGAAAGCAGAATGGTAACTATCTACAGAACCAGTAGATACCCTTCAATGTGTGAAATAGCTGCCTTTTCTGTATTCTTACCTGTTTAACATTTAAATTCTAAAGTGATGGAGAAATGTTTCCATATATTCCCTCACACTCCTTCAACATGAACTAGAGCTCATTACTTTTAAAAAGATTCATATAACAAAGAGGGAGGATGAGCTCCAGAGTGACTGGAGATCAGACAAAATCAGAGCACAGAAATTTTTTTGTTCAAAGTCTGAATGTGTGTGTGTGTGTGTGTGTGTGTGTGCGCGTGCGCGCGCGCACGTGCGCAAAATGTTAGTTGGTTGGTTGTTGTCTTTGTGCTTGAAGATGATCAAAATGACTTCACTATGTTGAGGTCAATGTACAGTGTTTTTGACTGTGGCTTATCAGACCAATATGAGCATTTATTTATTAAGTTCCACTGTGTACCAAGCATTGTGCTAAGTACAGGGAATACAAAGGCAAAAACTGGAAGGGATTCTTTATAGTTGATTTCTTTTCCCTTCATCTTTTATTCTTCCATTGCCTTTGTCATGCATGAGCACTAAAACAGTATTATTGACTGATTTGAAGAAAATTGAATTGAATGAGTATATTTATCTTAAATGTTTGAGTTTGGATTTCTTTTGTCTGCAATGTTTACTTTCTATTAGTTGGTAAAGTGTTGTGTCATTGTTGATAAATTGTTATATCATGTCTATTACTGTGTCAATGAAAATATACTATTGCAGAAATGATGCTGTCATCAGAGTTAGTTCATGGAGGCCACTATGTGCAATAAAACACAAATATAGCACTTCACTGTGCTTTAAACTTTGTCATGATTAGTTGATATTTTTGTTACTTTTGTGAAACTTCCTTAGGTAGGTCCAAGAGGAATCCTCTTTATATTTAATTCTTCTAAGTAGCAAATTCCATAGTGAGGCTCCTAGCATAATTTTATTTCAAGTATTTCTATCACTGCATATTTGTTAATTTTCACTGATGATATTGATACTTGCTTTTGAGAATGATTAGGACTAACAAAATTTGTATGCATGAGCCAAGTTATGATTTTATTAGTCTTCATTTTTGTAAGCATTTTGTGTTTTAGTTTGTATAATGAGAAATTTTTTGAGGAAAAAACATTCATTTATATTTTGTGTATGTTCAAGAAACTTTCTGATTTTATATTTCATTTATTCACTCTTAGTTGTCAGACTGCATGATGAGCTTTTATCATGGTCAAATTAATGATATATTATGGTTTTGTTATTTCTATGAAAGACCCATTACAAATACTATACTATATTTTGAAGCAGGTTTAAAATTATTTTCTGATGGCATAATATTTTAATTAAAATTAATTTAAATGTCATACCTTACTGTCCACAAATTATATCTTTTACATTGGTAGAAATATAAAATCATAAAAAGGTAAAAAGCAATTTGCAGAATGAAAATTTAATTTAATAGTATATGTAGCCCTCATGAAAGTGAAGGACTTGAGTACAGCTACAGTGAACTCTTGTGTCATTTGTGTTTTCTCCACATGGTGCTGCTAAATATCATAGAAACTAAGAGTGACAAAATTTGCTGATGCGTAGAGTGATGTATGCTGGCTGTATTCTTGTGCTGATAGCCCAACAGATCGGTAAACATTGACATAATTAATGCCGTGAGGAAACACAGTTGTTCAATTGTTCACAGAAGCTCAGTTGTCTCATGAACCACTTTAATTATGATTTTGCCACCTTTGCTATACCAATAAGTGTGATCCACATTTTAATCATAACAAAAGCAGAGAAACAATAGGATGAGCAATGAATTAGATTTTGTGCAGATATTAACACATTTGCCAATTTTTGTTATTTAGTGGTTGTTCATACCTGATTTTTGACCCCCTAAAAGTCACTGTTGGAAAAGAGATGCCATTAATTGCAAGGAAGTAAACTAAGTTGAGACTAAGTAGTGATTCCAAGTTGAAAGGCCAGAGGGGCTGTTGTGGTTCAAAACAAGTTTTTAACCAGTCAGCTAAATGTTTTGTTACCAAAGGACTTTGCTTCTTAAAAACCCTATAAACAAACTCAGGAAAAAAACAAACAAACAAACACCCTATAGTGATTTCTCTTTCTCTTCCCTGCTTCTTGCTTCTTCCTGTGTTGACCCCTGGGCTATAAGGATGTTGAATCTGTGGAGAAAGGAGCAGTCCAAGGTAGATATTTTAGTATAGTTTGGGTCAGGAAATACTATTGTGGAATGAACATTAAATAGAGAATTATTTCATTTAACACATAAATTTATTTCAGTGCAGTACACTGAATACAGTTCAGGGCACTGTGCAAGTGTAGTGTTTAGATATGACATAGTCCCTGTTCTCGCTCTCAGGGAATTCATGTAGTCCATTAGGTGGAATAAAACACAGTCACAGCTATCTGTAACATACAACGTTGCAAACCAATGTGCTATTTGAGGGCTGTGGGATAAGGTCCCTTCCATCATGGAAGATCAGATGTCAGTGAGGATATGGCATTTAATTTGGGGTTTAAAGGATAGATAGAAACTCTTTTGTTATTTCTTTGTTTTTCTTCCAAGTTAAGCAATAGCTTTTTTAATGTCATTGTATTCTTTATATAACTTAAAATAGGCACAGAATGATTTTCTAAGTTTTCAATGGAATAACAAGGTAGTTTAGAATAATACTGTATAGCATTTATAGTGGAGTAACATAAAGAAGCTTTGGTATAAATATTTCAGGCATTAAATGCCTTGTAGGTTACATGTATTTAACAGAATACCAGTTTTTAACATAATAGAATTTTTTGTCCAACTTAGTTACTTCTAAGTGAACAAATTCCTTCCCAGCTGCATATTTTTGGGTTCCTGAGGCTCAAGGTATAAGGTCACTTCTGATTTTTTTCTAAGAATATCTCAACACAGGAGCCTGGAATAGTCAACAGTCACTAAACATTTATTTTTTTATTTAATATTTCTAGTTTTCAGCATTGATTTCCACAAGATTTTGAATTACAAATTTTCTCCCCATTTCTACACTCCCCCCCCCACTCCAAGATGGCATATATTTTGATTGTCCCATTCCCCAGTTAGCCCTCCTTTCTGTCACCCCACTTCCCTGCATCCCCTTTTCCCTTACTTTCTTGTAGGGCAAGGTAGATTTCTATGCCCCATTGCCTGTAGATCTTATTTCCCAGTTGCATGTAAAAACCACTGTTCTCTTTTGAACATCTGTTTTTAAAACTTTGAGTTCCAAATTCTCTCTGCTCTTCCCTCTCCACCCACCTTCCCTAAGGAGGCAAGCAATTCAACATAGGCCACATGTGTATCATTATGCAAAATGCTTCCACAGTACTCATGTTGTGAAAGACTATATTTTGCTCCCTCCTATCCTGTCCCCTTTTATGCAGTTTTCTCCCTTGACCTTGTCCCTTTTCAAAAGTGTTTGTTTTTGATTACCTCCCCCCGCCATCTGCCCTCCCTTCTATCATCCCCCCTTTTTTATTCCCTTCCTCTTACTTTCCTGTGGAGTAAGATATCCAATTGTGTGTGTGTGTTATTCCTTCCTCAAGTCAAATCCGATGAGAGCAAGATTCACTCATTCCCCCTCACCTGCCCCCTCTTCTCTTCCAATGAACTGCTTTTTCATGCCACTTTCATGAGAGATAATTTACCCCATTCTATCTTTTTTCCCTTTTTCCCTCTCTCAATATACCTCTCATCCATTAATTTGATTTTACTTTTTTAGATATCAGTCCCTTCATATTCAATTCACCCTGTGCCCTTTGTCTATATGTTTGTAGGTGTGTGTGTGTATGTGTATATATGTATGTGTTATTGTACACACACACACACACACACACACACACGTATGTATATTCCCTTCAGCTACCCCCATACCCCCATGAGGTCTCATGAATTATACACATCATCTTTCCATGTAGGAATGTAAACAAAACAGGTCAACTTTAGTAAGTGCCTTATGATTTCTCTTTCTTGTTTACCTTTTCATGCTTCTCTTGATTCTTTGTTTGAAAGTCACATTTTCTATTCAGCTCTGGTCTTTTCACTGAGAAAGCTTGAAAGTCCTCTATTTTATTGAAAATCTATATTTTGCCTTGGAGCATTATGCTCAGTTTCGCTGGGTAAGTGATTCTTGGCTAGCTCCATTGACCTCTGGAATATCATTCCAAGCCCTTCAGTCCCTTAAGGCTGAAGCTTCTAGACCCTGTGTTATCCTGATTGTGTTTCCACAGTACTCAAATTGTTTCTTTCTGGCTGCTTGCAGTATTTTCTCCTTGATCTGGGAGCTCTGGAATTTGGCGACAATATTCCTAAGAGTTTTCTTTTTGGGATCTATTTGAAGAGGCGATCTGTGGATTCTTTCAATTTCTATTTTACCTTCTGGCTCTAGAATGTCAGGGCAGTTCTCCTTGATAATTTCTTGAGAGATGATATCTAGGGTCTTTTTTTGATCATGGCTTTCAGGTAGTCCAGTAATTTTTAAATTCTCTCTCCTGGATCTATTTTCCAGGTCAGTGGTTTTTCCAATGAGATATTTCACATTGTCTTCCATTTTTTTTCATTCCTTTGGTTCTGTTTTATAATATCTTGTTTTCCCATAAGGTCACTAGCTTCCACTTGCTCCAATCTAATTTTTTAGGTAGTATTTTTTTCACTGGACTTTTGGACCTGCTTTTCCATTTGGCTATTTCTGCCTTTCAAGGCATTCTTCTCCTCATTGGCTTTTTGGAACTCTTTTGCCATTTGACTTAGTCTATTTTTTAAGGTGTTATTTTCTTCAGTATTTTTTTGGGTCTCCTTTAGCAAGTCATTGATTTGTTTTTCATGGTTTTCTCACATCACATTTCTCTTCCCAATTTTTCCTCTACTTCTCTAACTTGCTTTTCCAAATCCTTTTTGAGCTCTTCCATGGCCTGAGACCAGTTCGTGTTTTTCTTGGAGACTTTTAATGTAGGTTCTTTGACTTTGTTGATTTCTTCTGGCTGTATGTTTTGGTCTTCTTTGTCACCAAAGAAAGATTCCAAAGTCTGAGTCTGAATCTGAGACCATTTTCACTGCCTGTTCATGTTAATAGCCAAGCACTTGACCCTTGAGTTTTTCTTCGGGGTATGACTGCTTGTAGAGTAGAGAGTACTTTGTTCCAAGCTTGAGGGGCTGAACTGCTTTTTTCAGAACCATTTCTCCACAGCAAGCTCTGCCACACCAGTGCTCTTCCTCCCCCAAAATCTGCCAACCTGGACCACAACTCAGATCCAAGCTGGCTTTGCATTCCTGCTCTGATCCGCCACTTAATTCCTCCCACCAGGTTGGCCTTAGGCAGGAAGCAACTGCAGCTGTAGCTCTGGAAGCAGCCTCAGAGCTGAACCACCTCTGCTGCCCCTGGGGCGGTGGCAAACTGCAAACTCCTTTCACTCTGTCCCCGCAGCTTTTCCCACTAACCTTCTTTGTTGTCTCTGGTGTTTGTTGGTTGAGAAGTCTGGCAACTGGCACAGCTCACTGATTCAGGGTGCTAGGGTCTGTTCTGCCTGGCTCCTGGGTCTGGTTGGTCCAGGTGCAGCCCAGACTGTGCTCTTCTCCACTCTCCTCCCAGCTCCTTGTGATAGACCTTACCCAGTGACCATCCAGGCTGTCCTGGGCTGTAGCCCTGCTTCTCTTGGCTATTTTGTGGGTTCTGCAGTTCTAGAATTTGTTCAGAGCTATTTTTATAGGTGCTTGCAGGGACCTGGGGGAGAGCTTTAGGCAAGTCCCTGCTTTCCAGCTGCCATCTTGGCTCCGCCCCGCAATAAACATTTATTAATGTTTAATGCCTGCTGTGTGCCCGGCACTGTGCTAAGTAGTGAGGATAGAAAGCCTACCTCCTTCCCCTCCTCAGCCTCCTCCCCTGCAAAGACAGTCCCTTTCCTCAAGGAGTTAAGACAACACAGAGAAGGGTGAGGAAGATGAGGTATCAGACGGACAGGAGCATGGTGTAGAAATAAGAGGTGTCCAAAGTGGTGTAGCCAGGTGAGAAATAATGAGAATCCGAGCTGGGCTCCTTACTTAAATGGAGGTTTTGCTGTTCATGGCTCCACCCTTCAATCAGAAGAGCAGAATATAGTTATGAGGTAGAGTAGGAATACTAAAGGTGATGAGGCTTTTCCAATAAAGAGCTTCTTGTGACATGGTAGAGAAGTCAAAGATGTCCTACACTACTGCAGCCAGGTGAGAAATGAAAACTTCTCAGCTGGGCTCCCTCCTTAAATGGAGATTTTGGAGTTCATGGCTCTAGCTGTTAATCAGGACAGAAGGTTTCTCTATTTTCAGTTCTCTTCACTCTTTGGTCTCTCCACTTTGGTTGCAAAACTGAAATTAGAACATTATAATGATAGTAACGTGGAATTGTGATGTTTTAAAATGTCAGGGTACCTTTTGTTTCAAGGAAATTCCTGGTACTTTCTACTGATGACAGTTCCTAAATAATATAGCCTTCTTGACTCTATGTTTTTTAAACTGACTCAGTCTCCTTCTCTAACAGAAGGATTGATTGTCTACATGAGTATTAAAATTAGCACATGACTTAATGCCTTGCAAGGTTGTAGTTGATAATTCTTTGTCCATGTGTATTGAAACTTGTGTATCTTTTAAAAAAAAACAGTTGTTCATTGCTAAATAACATCTATTTTGTGTTTAGGAGTATTGGTATGTACTCTTCAGCAGTAGTTTTTAGCTATGACATGAAACAAGTCATTGTTGTAAATTTAATAAAATCTGAATTAGTCACATACCATAGAAGGACTCCTTCCTTCTGTGACGTTTAGGATATAACGAACATCCTAGAACTCATTAAAAAATTCTTTCTAGCCAATGTTAAGGAAGGATTTTATTTGAAAGTTACATTATGTTACTGAAAAACTATCTTTCCTGTGTTTTCCGTACGGAAAATATGATTTGTAGGTTCGTAGTTTTATATATTACTTTAACCTCTCTGTGTTAAAAATTCAGTCTTGTTAAATCTGGTTTTTTAACCTAAACAACTTTTATTTTTAAATTTTCTTCATTATTATTAATTATAAATTTGACAAACATCAACAATCACATATTTAATTTACAAAGAACAGAAAAAGGGGTCATATGTAAAGCCACCAATATGGTATTACCTGCAAGTTTTTTTTTTAAACACAAATTAAGTTTAACATCACACTTTAACACCATTTGTCAATGTTTCCTTCTGAATTTCTTTCTGCTTTCTTTTATGTTTTTGACATTCTTTTCTCTTTTTAAAAAAATTATTAAATAAAAACTTTTCCTCAGTTACCTGTAAAAACAAATTTTAACATTCATTTTTAAAACTTTGAGTTCAAATTCTCTCCCTTTCTTTCTCCCCACTCTTCCTCATTGAGAAGGGAAGCAGTTTGATATTGGTTATACATGTATAGTCATGAAAAACATATCCATAATATTCATGTTGTGAAAGAAAGCATAGACCTCAGAGATATAAATAAAGTTAAAATCAAGAAAGTAAAAAAAGTATGCTTCAATCGTATTCACATGCCATCAGTTGTTTCTCTGGGGATGGATAGCATTTTTCATCATAAGTCCTTCAGA
This sequence comes from Trichosurus vulpecula, assembly GCF_011100635.1. NCBI lineage: Eukaryota > Metazoa > Chordata > Mammalia > Diprotodontia > Phalangeridae > Trichosurus > Trichosurus vulpecula. The sequence continues at coordinate 184,356,613 of NC_050579.1, forward strand.
GTTTTCTTGGATTGTTCTGTTGCTGAGAATTGCTAAGTTGTTTACAGCTGATCATCTTACAATATTACAGTTACTTTTTTATATAGTACATTTCACTTTGCATTATCTCATGCAAGTCTTTCTAGGTTTTTCTGAGAGCATTGGGCGTATCATTTCCTGTAGTATAATAGTATTCCATCATAATTACCTAACTACTTATTCAGCCATTTCCCAATTGATGAGCATCCCCTCAATTTCTAATGCTTTGTCATCAGAAAAGAGCTTCTATAAATATATTTGTACATATAGATCCTTTTCCTTTTTGTCTTTTTTTTGTCTCTTTTGAGATACAGACCTAGTAGTGGTATTGCTAAGTCAAAAGGTATGCATGATTTTATAGCACTCTGAGCATAGTTCCAGATTGCTCTACAGAATTGTTGAGTCAGTTCACAACTCCACCAGCAGTGCATTAATGACTCATTTTCCCCACATCCACTCCAACATCTGTCATTTATCTTTTCTGTCCTATTAGACAATTTAATAGGTATGATGTAGTACTTCGGAATTGTTTCAATTTGCATTTCTCCAGTCAATAGTGAGTTAGAGTATTTTTTCTTTTTGGCTATAGGTAGCTTTGATTACTTCATCTGAAAACTGATCATATCTTTTGATCATTTCTCAATTGGCAAATCACTCTTATTTTTATAAATTTGACTCACTTCTCTATGTTTGAGAAATGAGACCTTTATCAGGGAAACTTGCTTCAAAATTTTTTCACAGTCATTATTGCTAACTGTATTTCCCTCCATCCTATTTCCCCCCATTTATTCTATTCTCTCCTTTGAACCTGTCCTTCCTTAAAAGTATTTTTGCTTCCGACTAACCCCTCTCCAAACTGCTGTCCCTTCTATCACTCCCATTCCCCCTTTCTCATCCCCTTCCTCTCCTACCTTCTTGTAAGGTAACATACATTTCTGTACCCAATTGAATGTGTATGTTATTCCCTCTTTGAACCTCTTTTGATGGGAGTAAGGTTCACTCACTCTCCCTCACCTCCTCCACTGTTCCCCTCCCCGTAAAAGCTTTTTCTTGCTTTTATGTGAGATAATTTACCCCATTCTACCTCTCCTTTTCTTTCTCCCAATACATTCCTCTCTCACCCCCTTTTTTTTAGATATCCTTTCATATTCAATTTACACCTGTACCCTCTGTCTATATATACTCCTAAGTACCCTAATAATGAGAAAGGTCTTATGAGTTACAAATATCTTCCCATGTAAGAGTGTAAACAGTTTAAAATTATTGCTGTTTGCTTTTTATGCTTTTCTTGAGCCTTGTATTTGAAAGTCAGATTTTCTATTAAGCTCTGTTCTTTTCAGCAAGAATGCTTGGAAGTCCTCTAGCTCATTGAATATTCATTTTTTTCACTGGAAGGATTATACTCAGTTTTTCTTGGTAGGTGATTCTTGGTTTTAATCCTAGCTTCTTTGCCCTCTGGAATATCATATTTCAAGCCCTTGGATTCTTTAATGTAGAAGCTGCTAAATCTTGTGTTATCCTTACTATGGCTCCACTATGCTTGAATTGTTTCTTTCTGGCTGCTTGCAAATATTTTCTCCTTGACCTGGAAACTCTGGAATTTGGCTACGATATTTCTGGCAGTTTTCATTTTGGGATCTCTTTCAGGAGGTGATCAGTGGATTGTTTCAATTTCTATTTTATCCTCTGGTTCTAGAATATTGGGGCAGTTTTCTTTGATAATTTCTTGAAAGATGATGTCTGGGCTTTTTTTTTTTTTTTTGATTATGGCTTTCAGGTAGTCCAATAATTTTTAAATTATCTCTCCTGGATCTATTTTCCAGGTCAGTTGTTTTTCCAGTGAGATAGTTTACATTGTCTTCCATTTTTTCATTCTTTTGGTTTTTTTTTTTTCAGTTGTTTCTTGATTTCTCATTAAGTCATTAGCTTCCACATGCTTCATTCTAATTTTTAAGGAATTATTTTCTTTAGTGAGCCTTTGGACCGTCTTTTCCATTTGGCTAGTTCTGCTCTTTAAGGCACTCTTCTCCTGATTGGCTTTTTGGACCTCTTTTACTATTTGGCCTAGTCTGTTTTTTAAGATGTTATATTCTTCAGCATTTTTTGGTGTCTCCTTTAGCAAGCTGTTGACTCGTTTTTCATGTTTTTCTTGCATCACTCTCATTTCCTTTCTGAAATTTTCCTCTGCCTCTCCTACTTGATTTTCAAAATTCTTTTTGAGCTCTTCTATGGCCTGTGACCAATTCATATTTTTCTTGGAGGCTTTTGATGTAGGAAATTTCACTTTGTTGTCTTCTTCTGAGTGTGTTCTCATCTTCCTTGTCACCATAGTAACTTTCTTTAGTCAGAGTTTTTTCCATTGTTTGCTTATATTCCCAGCCTATTGCTTGACTTTTAAGTCTTTGTTAAAGTAGGGCTCTGCTTCTAGGGTGGAGGGCAAACTGTCCCAAGGTTTAGAGGTTTTGGCCAGCTATTTTCTGAGATACTTCTAGGGATCTGTAAGTTTTCAGTTCTTCCAAGGTTGTATGATCTAAGGAGAGGTGTTTACTGCTTTCTTGGCTTGTGCTCTGGTCTGTCAGCAAGTGCAAGCACTCTTTTCTGCCCTGGAGCTATGAAGAGGGCTTTCCGTGGGCTGCCTCATCCCCCCATCCCCCCCCCCCCCCCAGCTCTAGTCCTCCTTGTCCTGGCAATGCCACTCAGGACTGTGACCTAGATCTGAGTATGGTCAAAGCAACACAGTTCTGTCTCATTGCTTGCAAAAAGACCCTTGTAATCTCCTTCTGAACAGTTGTGCCACATCCCTTATTGTCTGTGGGCTGAGAGCTCCAGATGCTGCTGCTGCCTCTGCTACTGCTGATTTAGTCACTCCCAAGGCCTGCTACTGGTTTCCAGAACCTGATCTATGCTGACCCTTGTGTGGGCTGGCCCAGCCTGTGCTGGACTGAACTCCTCTCTCACCCTGGTGCAATAGACCTATCATGCTGACCTTCCAAGTTGTCTTGGACTGGGAATTTGTTTCACTCCCTCTTTTTGTAGGTTCTGCTGCTTTAGAATTTGTTTAGTGTTATTTTTAAAGGGTTTTGGAGGGTTTCAGGGGAGAGTCCTGGTAAGTCCCTGCCCTTACTCTGCCATCTTGGTTCTGCTTCTCTTTTTAAAAATCATTCTCCTCATAACTTTCATTCTTAAACAGAGAATTAAAGCTGTTGCTTATAATCTGAGTATAGTCAAGCAAAACAAATCCACCTATTAGCTGGCATGACCAAGATACTTCTCAAAATGTATGCCTCATTGAGCACCTCTAGTTGATCACACTCTGCCAAGGAATGCCAAGCCTGATTCATCATCAGTTTTCTGGGGTTGTGGTTGGTTCTTGCATAGGTTAGATTTCTTAAGTCTTTCATACATATTTTCCTCTACAGTGTTATAGTCGTCTCATAAAGTTTTCTTTGTCTTAGATCTGCTCACTTCAGTCTGCATTAGTTGATATAAGTTCTCAGATTTCTCTTTATCTGTTTCTTTCATTATTTTTTCTTGTGATGCAATGATAGTTCTATTATATTCATGTACTATAATTTGTTCAGTCCTTCCCTAATTGTTAGGTGCCCACTTTATTTTCACTTCTTAAATGTTGCTATAAATATTTTATACCTATGGGTCCTTTCCTACTTCATTTGATTTCTTTGTAGGCATGTGCTTAGAATTAGTATTACTAGGTCGAGGAATATACACATCTTAAAGACTTTTTGGGTATAATTCCAAAATTTTTTTTTCCAGAATGGTTGCATTAACTTGCAACTCTGCAATATTGTATTAATCTCTCTGACCTTCCCCAAGCACTTTGACAATTTTCATTTTCCTTTTTTATTTTTTGATCTTCTTTATCATTCTGATAGGTACAACTTAAAAAATTCTTTAATTTTCATTTCTCTAATTAGTGACTTGATGGATTTTTTTCAAAGGGTTGTTAACTTTTTTCCCTTTGAAACCTGCCTCTGTGTGTGTGTGTGTGTGTGTTTGTGTAAGTCTGTGTGCCCTGTCTGTCTGTCTGTCTATCTATCTATCCATCCATCTATATTTGTCTGTCAAACTCCTTTGACCAGTTGTCTATTGAGGAATGGCCTTTGTCCTTCTATATTTATACATATTCTCTAAAAATATTGGATAGTAGCTCTTTATCAAAGGATTTTGTTGTGAAGATTTTTTTAAATATCCTTTTTTCTTTTAATTCTAACTATATTCATTGCTAAACATCTGTTTTAGAACTAAGCAAACAAAAAACACCTTTGCAGTCTTGGTTGTCATGATTCCAGATATGTTATAATAAATTGTCATTAATAATACTATCTTGTACAGTATTTTTTTAGGGTGTTATAACGCTCCGCAAATAATTTGCACTACTTTGTTTTCAGGTATATGATGTTGATTGATGGCACAAATGAAGTTTTTATGATAGATAGAGATAATTCGGTCTTTCATGTGTCAAATTTGGAATTCCCGTTCCGTAAAGATCTTCGAATTCATTTGTCAAACACACTTTTGGATGGGGTAAGTAGTACTTAACATTTCTTCTGCAATACTGCTAGCTTTCTTAATTTCTGTTTTAATAGTCAGTACTATTCCTAATAATGTCTAATAATTAAAAAAATAATTTGCCAAGAAACTCAAGATTTACTAAAACCTTTTCTACAGTACACATACATTGAGCATTAGTGATGGTTGTTTAAGAGGGAACTATTGACTTAATATTTGAAAATATAGTTATTGAATTAGGGTTTGTTACCTGAGCTATACAAGCAGTATACACACAGAGACACATATACTAGCCATTCCCCAGTAGATAAGTGGTTAAATGATATGAACAAACAGTTTCCAAAAGAATTGCAAATTCTTAACCATATTAAAGGAGATATAAGGTTCCAAAATCACTAACGAGCAATGCTAGCCAAAGCAATCTCGAATTTTCACCTTATACTCAGGAAACTGGCAAAGATGATAAAGATGAGAATAATCAATGTTGGAGATTTTGTGGGAAAATAGGCATACTGGTGCAGTGATGTTAAATTCAAATAGAAATGGATCCCTGCAGGCCAGGTATTGATGTAGAAAACTTGACATTGCATATGTTGTAGTTTTATTTCTTTCATTAAATATTTCCCAATTACATTTTAATCTAGTTCAGACTGTAATCTTGAGTTTGATCCCTTGCACTAGTGCATTGTTTTTGGAACAGTGAATTAGAAAGTTATATATAACATCGTCATAGTATATTTCCTTAGTTTCCCAATACTACTAAGAAATGATAGTAAACTGTGACTTAAAAATCTGTAGTTTTGAAATTAAGCTTAATCTTGCCTGCTTGGGGAAATAAATTTAAGCAGCTAAGTCTACTGATAGAAAAAAAAGCTATTCATAGGATAGAAAATTAGCTCCCCCCCCCCCCCCCGAAGGGAAAATTATACAGTGTAAAATTAATGTTTGAACTAAATTACAATAAGGTGAAAGTAAAGCTGTTCTGGACTATGCCTTATTTTTCATAATTTAAAAGTAGTAAAAAGAATTCAAAGAATGGTGAATTAAAAGTAATGTGAGATCATGGAATTTATTCTGCCTCTTCAATAAATTCTTTTATCGTGTATGAGATTGAAAAGTTCAGATTTGAAATAGTTCATAATTATGGTGCAGCTCTCCTTAGCAGTATGTCTGGATGAACATTTTCTCAATATCTGGAATACATACATATATATATACACACACATATACATATCTGGAATACATACACACACACACACACACACACACATATATATATATATATACACACACACACATATATGTATAGCTTTACACATGGAATAAAAGTTGCTAATTATTACTATGGAATGATTTTGGAAGTTTGCTGAATAGTTGCTAAACTAATTTTATTTATTAGGTTTATTGTCAACATTTGTAATTGATAAAAAAAGACCATGTGCTAGAAATCTGGTTTTAAATGAATAATGTAAATCGTATAACTTAATAAAGAAATAGAAGTTCCATTGTTGGTCATATAAAGTAATTCTGGTATAAATTAGTTTGAATTTAAGATTACTCTACCATCTTATTTTGAAATAAATGCTTCAAATTGATTATATGCTTTAATAAGAGTTATGGAAAGAGGGGTAATTGATATCTACTGATAATTAAAAATTAATTTTATTCATTAATTTCAAACTTTTCCTCCAACTCCCATCCAAAGTGCGAATAAGTCATCTTTTTGTCAGTTTTGCTAAGAGATATCATTAAATTAACAAATATTTTTCTGAACTAAGACCTGTGCTAGGCATTGGGAATACAAAGACTATGTGAGTTCCATATTCAAATCCAATCCTTGTATGTTTTTTCTTGGAAATGCTAAAACTCAAGGGGCCTACTTGAACATTAGTGAGGATTTGGAAATGAAGGACAGAGGTGTGTTTTTTAATAGGATTACTAGGAATAAAGAAATAGGATGCCAGTTGCAGTGGTATGGGTGGTAGACTTGGGGCAAATGATATTTGAAGGAGGGGAGTCGATACCAAACCCCATTGTTCTCGTTGGAATCTTTGTGTTGTTCATCTCATTTTTGGAGGACTGATGACATCATGGATGATATCTTGACTTGCCCATGAATTGGATTTAGGTGGGCAGAATTGTTCAAAGTCATCAATCTCATTCTCTCTTCCTGAGTCATTGAAGTCCAGTGTACTACCTTTCTGCTCTTCTAGTGATGTGGTTTTTCAGTAGACTGCTAAGGCAATTTATGCACAAAGAGTCTGTGTGGTGGGGGAAAAACCCTTAAGTTGGACTATTAACCATAATATTATTTCCTTGTTTGGTTGTTCTTTGGGTTCCAGTCTTTGCACTGTATGGGTACCTCTTCTTCAGATTCCTCTATCCTTTTCGTTTAATAAGAAGGGCATAGTCAGGGGAAAAGAGGAGGAAGCACCTACCAAGAACAACTGGTAATCATTCAAACCCCAAGTTGTATGAGAGAGGGAATCATATTCATTTTAAATGGGTTTATAAATTTTCTGGATTGTGAGCAGCAGTAGCAGCAGGCAGTTTACAAGGAACATCATTTGGTGCTTGGAGAGAGGGGACAAAAGAAGGTGGGGTGGACAACAGGCAAGTGAAGGTGCCTAGTTACTGTAACTGTCCTACTCCCTTCCTAAAAACCAGAGAGGAAATGGCTTCTTACTTTGAAAAATAGTGTGTGGCCCTCACCATGAACTGGATTTAGGTGAGGCCTAAAGGGAAGAGGTTAAAAGTATTCAGGAGGCAGGGGAGCTTTCTTTCATGGTGTTCCTAGAATATTTCACTAGAGAGCCATTTAAATTGTCATCCTTAATTTAAGATCCAAATATATCAGTTAACTTTTTTGTTCACCCATTTTTTACTGTGAATTAATTTCAGTAGACTAGCCCAAGTCTGAGATTTGTGGCAATAGGAATTTAGATTTAAGATGTGTGGTGGATGTTAGAAGGAACTTACTTTGAAATGTGGGATACTTCTGGAGAGGCTAGACCTGTGGTAGTATGCCAAAGTGTGGCAAGGTTTTGGACAGTTTAAAGGCACTGGATGTTAACAGGATGTATAAGGGGTGAAAAAAATGAAATAAAAAAGTAAAGGAGCATCAAAGATAGAATTTTCCTGCTTTGAAATTTTATGTCAGGTGCTAATAGTAATCTCCAATGTACTCCTGAAAATCAGCTTTGTTCGAGCAGGCTTTGTCACCCAAATTGTAGTTTGTCACATAGCTAGCATACTATGTAAGGGAATACCTTGTGAGTTGAAATATTGGTTACATTTTCCAAATCCAGTAGATTTTAATCACTTGTAACTAAGCACCAGTATAGAGGTGATTTTATGTGTGTGTATGTATATAATTGTGTATGTATATAAACACACATGTACACATATAATATTTGTGTATGTATAGATGCACATGTACACACATGTACATATGTGTATATACATACATACACACATAATAACCACTATACCTGCCTTTGGCAGTAAACATTATTATGAAAAGATACCAGTCTTTTCTTGATGTGTAGACTGACTTGAGAGAATGTCATAAGCATCTAGCATTTCCCATGTAAAGCTCTAGATGCTGGGGCTGTCTTATAACAGATGTCACTGAAATAAAAAAGAAAATTAAAAAAAAAAACATCCCACACGCTCAAATTTTAGAGATTTAGCAAAAAAACATCAGCAGATGTCAATTATATATTTTCGATTCATTAGTCATGCAATAAGCATTCACATTGACTAGTAGGAGAAAGAGAAAGAGAGGTGGCCTTGAAACCCCAAAGACCCAGTGGATTCAAGTCTTACCTCTAACCTGTATTTTCTTTGTGATAGGGCAAATCATTTAATGCCTCAGTGCTGTTGGCCAGAAGTGGAAACCAGATTAGAATATAATTGGAAAATATTTTAAAAAATGAATAAGAATACAATAGAACATAGATAATGTTAACATGTGGTCTTCTAAGTCAGTTTGTTGGATGCAAGGCATACAGGGTGCAGGGGAGGTATTCCTTCTTTTTTGAGTTTGATACCACTGCTCTGGGCATCTCTTTAAGAACATAAGTTTTGGAGAAGGTGATGAACCTTCACTGGTAGAGAAAGTTCCTTCTCTTCCCTATACTAACAGAATCGTAGGATCTATCCTTATTTATATTGATTAGTGGAAACATAAGATTTTCTCCCAGTCACTCTTCCTATCTTGTTCTTTGACTCTTATCTTTTATTTCTTAATGCTTTAACTTGCTTTGGCTTCAGTGATTTCTTTTGTGTGGTTTGAAACAACTGTGAAAGTACCATAGAACTCCCTTGTTCACAGGTTAGCTTACTCTTTCTTCTGTTCTGGTGGATGGCTATAGCTGAGGACTCACTTAATTGTCCTTTTGAGAATAATGCAGCTAACTCTTTATAATTTAAGAGGGACTGACATATTGTTGACCATGATTGAATACTTTTTTTTTTTCAGTAAGTGAATTCAAGGTCCATTTTTACATTTTTTATGCCTTATTAGCCAGAGCTTATTAGTATATGTGATGATAATAGGAGAGATTGGGATTCAGATGGGTAAATTGTCCTGTAAAAATTTCATAAATAAAAAAATATATTCTTGAATCATCTTTAGAATTGGTCTAAAGCCCTGGAAATATGAAGAAAAGCAAAAGACTATCCATGTCTTTAAGGAGCTCACAGTCTAATTGGAGAAGACCATGTACACATAAAAAAGCTGAAAAGTGGAGGGGAGGGGGAAGGAGGATACCTAGCATGGAGAATACCTAAGGTGTGGGCATGGTTAAGTCCTATATGACCTATGCTCCCTCCTTTAATAAAGGATCTAGGAGGAGCTCTCCAAATGTTCACCTTTTCCAATCAGAAGGGAAGGGGGGTGGGAGATGGAGAGAAGATGGAGTGAAAGCAGGGACTTGCCTGAGCTCTCTCCTAAACCTCAGCAAATACCTGTAAAAAATGACTAAACAAATTCTAGAGCAGCAGAACCCCCAAAATGACAGTGTGAAACAAATTTCTAGTCCAAGAGAACCTGGAAGGTCAACAGGAAAGGACTGTTGCACCAGTCTGAGAGAGGAGCACAGTCCAGCGTGGGCTCCACCCGCATAGCCTAGCCAGAGCAGGCCTAGGGCACCAAATCACTGGCAGCTCTGGTGGTTTCCAGACTTCTCAGCCCACAAGCACCAAAGACAACTTAGAAAGTCATTAGAAAAGGTGTGTCCCACCTGGGTAAGAGAGGAGCAAGGTCTGGTCTCAGCCCCAGGGCGGCGGCAGTGGTGGCAGCAGCGGCAGTGGCTGCTTCCGGGGCTCTCAGCCAACAGACAGTGGGGGATCCAGTGGCTCATCAGAGGTGGATTACAGGGTTCTCTTTGGTGGCATTGAGGCAGGATTCTCTTGCTTTGCCCGTGATTGGATTTGGGTTGCAATTCTGGGTGGCCATCCTGGGGTGAGAAGGAGCGCTGCCATGGAGGAGCTTGTGGTGGTGGTAGAGAAGGAATCCTCCTCACAGTCCCAAAGCAGAAAAGAGTGCTTGTGGTCACTCGTAGACCAGAGCACAGACCAGGAGAGGAGTAAACACCTCTCCTTTCATCATACACCCTTGGAAGAACTGAAAATCTACACGTCCCTAGAAATAACTCTGAAAATAGCTGCACAAAAACCCCTAAGACTTGGGACAGTATACCCTCCACTGAACAAAGAGCTAAAAAGTCAAGCAGTTGGCTGGGAAAATGAGCAAACAGCGGAAAAAAAAATCAGACTATAGAATATTACTTTGGTGACAAGGAAAATGAAAACATACAGCCAGAAGAACACAACAAAGTCAAAGCTCCTACATCCAAAGCCTCCGAGAAAAATATGAATTGGTCACAGGCCATGGAAGAGCTCAAAAAGGATTTGGAAACTCAAGTAAGAGAAGTAGAGGAAAAATTGGGAAGAGAAATGAGAGTGATGCAAGAAAATCATGAAAAACGAGTCTACAGGATGAAAAAGTCTCTAAAGGAGACCCCAAAAAAGTACTGAAGAATATAACATCTTAAAAAACAGACTAGGCCAAATAGTAAAAGAGATCCACAAAGCCAATGAAGAGAAAAATGCCTTCAAAAGCAGAATTCGTCAAATGGAAAAAGAGGTCCAAAGCCTCCCTGAAGAAAATAATTCCTTAAGAATTAGAATGGAGCAAATGGAAGCTAATGACTTTATGAGAAATCAAGAAATTATAGAACAAAACCAAAAGAAGGAAAAAATAGAAGACAGTGTGAAATATCATTGGAAAATCAATTGACTTCGAAAACAGATCCAGGAGAGATAATTTAAAAATTATTGGACTACCTGAAAGCCATGATCCAAAGAAGAACCAAAAAAGCCAATATCCAAAAAGAATATCATCTTTCAAGAAATTATCAAGGAAAACTGCCCTGACATTCTAGAGCCAGAGGTAGAAATTGAAGGAGTCCACTGATCACTTTCTGAAAGAGATCCCAAAAGGAAAACTCCTAGGAGTATTGTAGCCAAATACCAGAGTTCCTAGGTCTAGGAGAAAATACTGCAAGCAGCCAGAAACAAACAATTCAAGTATTGTGGAAACACAGTTAGGATAATACAAGATCTAGCAGCTTCTACATTACGGGATCAGAGGACTTGGAATATGATATTCCAGAGGTTAAAGGAGCTAGGATTAAAACCAAGAATCACCTACCCAGTAAAACTGTGTATAATACTTCAAGGAAAAAGGTGGATATTCAGTGAAATAGAAGACTTTCAAGCATTCTTGCTGAAAAGACCAGAACTGAATAGAAAATTTGACTTTCAAATGCAAGACTCAAGAGAAGCATGAAAAGTAAACAGGAAAGAAAAATCAGAAGGCACGTATTAAAGTTGAATTGTTCACATTCCTACATGGAAAGATGATATTTGTAACTCATACCACCTTCCTCAGTATAAGGGTAGTTAGAGGGAATGTACATGCACACACACACGTATATATGTGGGTGTATATACACATATATGTGTATATATGTATATATACAGACACACATAGAAATATATACATACATTTGTATATATATATAGAGAGAGGGCACAAGGTGAGTTGGATATGAAGAGATAATATCTAAAAAATTAAAGTGTGAGAGAGGAGTGTACTGGGAGAAGGAGAAAGGAAGAAATAGAATGAGGTAAATTATCTCACATACAAGAGGCAAGAAAAAACTTTTACATTGGAAGGGAAGAGGAGGGAGGTGAGAGGGAATTAGTGAACCTTACTCTCATTGGATTTGGCTTAAGGAGGGAATAACATACACACTCATTTGGCTCTGGAAATCTATCTACCCTACAGGAAAGTAAGGGGGAAGGTGATACAGCTGGGTGGCGGGGGAGGGGATGATAGAAGGGTGGGCAAATGGGAGGAGGGGTAATTAGAAGCATCCTTTTGAGGAGGGACAGGGTCAAAGGAGAGAATAGAATAAATGGGGGGCAGGATAGGATGAAGGGAAATATAGCTAGCCTTTCACAACATAGCTCTTATGGAAGTGTTTTGCATGACTATACATGTATAATGTATATCAAATTGCTTGTCTTCTCAATGAGGGTAGGTGGGGAGGGAGGAAGGGAGAGAATGTGGAACTCAAAGTCTGAAAAACAAATGTTAAAAAATTGTTTTTGCATGCAACTGGGAAATAAGATATACAGGCAATGGTGTATAGAAATCTATCCTTTCCTACGGGAAAATGGAAGGGGATAAGAGAAGGGGTGGTGGTGGTGACGGAAGGGAGGTTAGGTTGGGAGAGGGGGTAATCAGAATGCACACTGTCCTGGGGTGGGGGGAGGGGAGAGATGGGGAGAAAATTTGGAACTCAAAGTCTTGTGGAAGTGAATGTTGAAAACTAAAAATAAATAAATTAATAAAAAGGTTAAAAATTTTGAAAAGCTTATTCTGACATTTGAAAATGAATAATGCCATTTTTTCCTCCCTCAAGAAAAAAAGAGAAGGAGGGGGGACACTGAGGAGGTGTAAATTTCAGAATTAATATGATCTTGCAGAAAGATGAGTTTCTGGAGACAAGGATGAAGTCCAGGAGAGCAGCCAGGTGGGAAATAATGAGATGACTACCTTCAGCCCCCTCCTTCAGTGGAGGATCTGAAAGATCCTCCCATGCCTCCCTTTTCTCCTCTTTCCTCATTCCCGCCCCAAGTCAGGAGGAGTGAGGGCTCTAGGGGCAAGGGGCTAAGGGCATGTGTTTTAGTATTGTTGTGATCTTACAAGAAGATGAGTTTCTGGAGACAATGATAAGTTCAAGAGAGCAGCCAGGTTGGAAGTGATGCTCAGACATTTCTTTATTCCTAAATTATGGATAAATTGAGAGTTATCTGGTTTCATGAGGGAATTGGTCAGCAAACAAGGATTTATTAAGGACCTACTGTGTGCTAGACACTATGCTAGTTGCTAGGAGTACAAAGACAAAAATGAAGCAGTTCTTGCCTAGAGCTTGTTCTGTTGTGAGAGTACAACTTGTGTATGTACACATACTTGTACAATATAAATATAAGGTAATTTTTTCAAGGGAGGTACTAGCATGCAATCTTCTACATGTACATTGTGATTCCCTTTTATCCTGTCTTTCCTAGAAGATTGATTGACCGTTCTATTATTCCCACTCTTTCACTAGTCTCTCCCTGTCTACTGGCTGAATCCCTACAGCTTACAAACATACTAATGTCTTTCCTATCCCTCACTTGATCTGTCCACCTCCTCTATTATCCTATATCTCTTTTTCTTTTTCTCTTCCTTTCCTTTGTATCTATGCTTTCACTTACTTTCCATTATTATCTTCTCAGCACTTTGCACTCTGGCTGCTGACCTCATCATTCAACTAAAATTTCTCTATCCAAAGGTACCAATGATCTCCTAACTGCCAAATCTTTCAGTCTTCATTCTTCTTGATTTCTCTTTTAATACTGCTGATCACTCTCTTCTCCTTGATATTCTCTTCTCTCTAGGATTTTGTGACATTACTCTCTCCTGATTCTCCCTCTACCTATCTGATCACTTCTCAGTCTTTTTTGTTGGATCTCAATCAATGGTACAACTGGAAAACCACAGCTGTTTCCAAAGTCTGACTTTGGTTCTCTTTTCTTTTCCATCTCTCCTATTCACTTCATGGGCAACTGTGGGTTCATTTCAACTACCGTCACTATGCATATGATTCCTAGATATGTTTCTCCAGCCCTGACTTTTCCCCTTATGTGTAGTTTCACTGCTCTTCTTGGACATCTGCCTCTTGGACATCTCAAATTGGGTGTTGTATAGATATCTTACACTTAACATGTCCAGTGTGGAACTCATTGTGTTTTCCCTGAAATTTTTTTTCTTCTCAAGTTTTCCTATGACTTTTGAGAATACCATCATTTCCCTAGGCTCACAAAGGTGATATAATCCTTGACTCCTCTCACTCTTACCCTCATATTACCCTATCTATTGCCAAGTGCTGTCTATTCTACCTTTGCAAGATTTCTCATATCTTTCCTCTTCTCTCCTCTGACATTGCTACCACTCTGGTCTAGCCCTCATCACCTCATTTCTGAACTATTGCAATAGCCTCGTTATTCCCCCTGCCTCAAATATCTCCCAACTCCACGTCATCCTCAATTCAGCTTTCAAAAAGTTCATTGTAAATTGGAGGCCTGATCTAGTCACTCCTCTATTCAGTAAACTCCAGTGGCTTCCTATTCAATTTAACTGTTAAAGCCCTTCCTATCCTGGCCCCCTCCTACCTTTCCAGTCTTTTTATGATTTACTCCCTTCCATGTATGCTTCAATTCAGTGACACTGGCTTCCTTGCTGTTCCTTGTACAGTACACTCTGTCTCTGACTCCCTGTAGTTTCACTGGCTCTCCCCTATACTTGGAATTCTCTCCTCCTCCTGCCTTCAAGGAAACTTCTTCATGGTTTCTTCAAATCCCAGCTGAACTTTTTCCTTTTTCTGGAAGCCTTTCCCAGTCCCCCTTAATGCTAGTGCGTTCCTTGTGAGATTACCTCCAGTTTATTTTGTATGTATCTTGTTTGTATATAGTTGTTTTCATATTGTCTCCCATTTTAGAATGTGACCTCCTCGAGGGAAAAAACTGTTTTGTCTTTTGTATACTCAGTATTTAGCATGGTTGCTGGCACTTAGCAATTGATTGTTGACTGACTGATTAGCAGCTAGGAAGAATCTTTCATATAAAAGGTAGCTTTGAGCTGAATTTTGAAGGAACAAGGGACTGTGAGAGTTAAACATGAGGAAGGAGAACTGGAGCCATGAAAACTTAGAGAAGATAGATTCCAAAAGCAAAGGCTAGTCAGTAGTGTCAAAGTGCTTCAGAGAGGTCAAGGAAATCAAGGATTAGAACAGGTCATGACATTTGGCAATTAAGAGATCATTAGTAACTTCGGAAAGCACAGTTTTGTTTGAGTAATAAATTTGGTAGCCACATCACAAAAGGTTGAGAAGTGAGTAAAAGGAGAGGAAGTGGAAGCAGTGAGTCTTAAGTTTTTTTTTCCCTAGGGAGGAGAGAAATATAGAACAATGGCTTAATGGGATTGGATTGTTTAGTGAGATTTTCATTTTATTTTTTAAATGAGAAGACTTGGATGTAGGAACCAATAGATAGGGAGACATCAAAGATTAGAGAAAAAAGGAGTGATTATGAAGGAAATTTGAGGAAGATTCTAAAGAATGGTGTGATTTATATCTGTGTCCATTTCCTTGGATGAGAAATATAATTTTTGTATCTATTTCTCCCCCTTTTAGATAAAGCAGTGTTCTGTATTCTTCCATTTGTCCTCTAATTCCTTTCTATGATTTGTTTTCATTTGCAGATTGTTTTTGTAACGTTTCAAATACAAGAATAACTTAAACTACCTAATTGTCTGGCTGTCAGCTCTTAGCTTAGAAGCTTTTATTATATTCTCATACTCTGCCAAATCATGTTTCCTTAACCCCCGAAGATGTAGAAAATGGAAGATTTACAATGTGGCAAAAATTCATTTGAAATCCTTTGATGAAGTTTAATTTAACTTAAACTCAAGATGTTCAGAGTGAACGTTTAATAGAAAACCCAGAAACTTGGAAACTTGGGGAGTATTGGATGCTAATAAATACATATACATATATGTATATACATATATATGTGTATATGTATCTGTGTTTATAATATAGGAATGTCTTATATAGTGCATATTGTTTATTTTCATTATTTTCTTTTATTGCCCTCTCACCAGGCTTGATAATGTAACAACCCATTTGTATTTTAGTTTATGTGAAATGAATGATTCTTAGCTATTTTTTAACTTTGTATCATTAAGCTAGTTTTTTAATAGTGGAAAGAACTCTGCATTTGGAGTCAGAAGGCCTGGGTTCTACTTCTAGCTCTAGTACTTACTAACTTTGTGATTAGGACAGCTAGGTGGTGCAGTGGATAGAGTGCTGACCTGAAGCCAGGAAGATTGGAGTTCAAATGTGACTTCAGACAATTACTAGTTTGTGTGACCCTGGGCAGTTTGTTTAATCCTATTTGCCTCAGTTTCCTCATCTGTAAAATGAGCTGGAGAAAGAAATGGCACACTGTTCCAGTATCTTTACCAAGAAAACCCCAAGTGGGATCATGAAGAGTTAGACAAGTCTGAAGCTACTGAACAGACACCACCTTTGTGGTTTTGGAACAGTTGAAAAAATTGGCGAGGTTTGTGAAGTAACCTATGTCATATATCCATTTGAAGCTTATTTTGGCATGATATCAGATATTATTCTATACCTAATTTTTTGTGTTAGCTTTCTAGCTTTCCAAGCAGTTTTTGTTAAATAGTGAATCCTTTTCCTAAGCTGTTGGAGTCTTTGGGTTGACAATGTTCATTCACTTTTCTGTGTTGTGTACCTAATCGGTTCCACTGAATGATCTTTCATTTTTTAAACAGTATCTTGTAATTCTGATGATAACTGCTTTATAGTATGGTTTGAGATTTGGCCCTGGGAGGCCCCTTACCACATTTTTTTTCATTATTTCCTTTGAGAGTCTTTGCTTCTCCTTTATCCAGATGAATTTTGTTATTTTTTCCCAGCTATGCAAAAAAGTCCTTTTGTAGTTTAAATGGCATGTCACTGAATAGGGAAATTAATTAAGGAAATATTGTTATTATTTTGTTAATTTTGTTATTATTTTAAAGGCCAATCTATGGGCAATTAATATTTCTCCAATCATTTAGCTTTTATTAATAGCCTGAACCTTAGTCTCCTCAGCTAAGCAAATTTCTTTTTTTTTTTTAATAAAATTTTATTTTTTAATCAAGAAAGAAATCTTTCTTTCCCTCACATCTCACCTTCCCCTCCTCCCACTGAGCAAGGAGAAAAACAGAATCCCTGCAAACATATAGTTAAACAAAATAAAGCCTTCAGGGGACACATTTTGAAACCTGCTACCAACCTCCTGACAGAAAACTGATGGACTCAGAATGCAGATGAGACACACATACATACATAAATACATATACAAATACATACCTGGTTTTTGCCAGATTGCTTTCCAGTCTTTCCCGGCAGTTTTTATTGAACAGTGAGTTCTTATTCCAATAGCTGGGATGTTTGGGTTTATCAAGAACTAGGCTACTGTGCTTCTGTATGTTGTATACCTAATCTTTTCCACTGATCCACCTTGCTATTTCTTAACCCAGGGGTGGGAAACCTGTCCTCTAGGTCCTCAAGTGCAGACCTTTCGCTGAATCTAAAGTTCACAGAACAAATCTCCTTAATAAAAGGATTTGTTCTGTAAAATTTGGACTCAGTCAAAAGGCTGCACCCAAGGATCTAGAAGGCTGCAGGTTCCCCACCCCTGTCTTAACCAATACCAAATTGTTTTGATGATTACTGCTTTCTAGTGTAGTTGGAGATCCAATATGGCTAGGCCCCCTTCTTTCTTACTCTGTGTCCCCTTCTTCCCCATTTCTCTTGAGATTTTTGATCTTTTGTTCTCCCAGAACAATTCTATTGTTTTTCTAGCTCTCTAAAGTTTTCATTTTGTAGTTTGATTGGTATGCCATTGAATAAGCAAATTAATTTATACAGTATTGTTGTTTTTATCATAATGACTCAGCCTATCTATGAGTGGTTAATATTTCTCCAGTTATTTAGACCTGTATTTGTATGAAGATTATTTTGAAGTCATGTTCATACAGTCTTTGTGTCTTGGCAAGTTGACTCCCAAATACCTTCTGTAGTTACCTTAAATGAAGGGTGTTGTTGGTACTATGCAGAAATGCTGATGATTTGTGTTGGAATTTTTTATATCCTACAACTTTGCTGACTTTGTTAATTGTTTCAGTTGCTTAGTTACTCTCTAGTGTTCTCTAAGTAAACCAGTATATCTTTTGCAAAAAATCCTCTTTACCTGTGCTTATTCCTTCAATTTCTTTTTTTCCTCTGATAAAGTCTCAAGGACAGTTTATTAAATGCCTTTTATGGAAAAAAAAACCAACAAAACCTAACTTCTATGAGGTGGGATGGGTTTGAGAACTTAGGGTATCATTGTTCCTGTTGTACCTGGCCTGTCCCTATTGGGAGCTTCTGCAGGATTCTGACAGTCTTTTTGTATAGTTTTTGATGGGATAGTGGAGTTACTTTTAGGATTTCTTGATAATTACTCAATCAGATCCATTTTTAGAACCTTACTGGAGTGTTTGTGGATGAATCTGGGGTTCCTTCAAGTCCCAGCTAAAATCCCAACTTCTACAAGAAAACTTTTTCCTGTCCTTTGAGACTACAGTAGAACCTTGGTTTACAAATTTAATTTGTTCTGAGATTCTGTTCGCCATGTGATTTGTTCATATTGCAAAGCGAATTTTCCCATAGGAAATAATGTAAAGTTGGATGATCAGTACCATATTGCCAAAAATATTCATATAAAATAATTATTTATAATTTTAAGTAAGTTTTTGTCCCTAATGCCCCTGAAATACAGTAGCAATGATTAGTACACAATATATACCGAAAATAAAACTTTTTTTTTTTTTTTTTTTTTTGTGGCTGTGACTGACATGTAGATTTATTTGGGATCTTTGCACATTTAAACTAGTGAGAGTTGCCTGGCTCCAAGCACACATTTTTAGTCTTTAAAGTGACAAAAGGAAGAAAAAACCCCAAACCCTTGCACCCCACATCTGTTCTCTTTACTTGGCCATGACACCTTGGAGCGCCAAGGTGATCTGAGCACCCAGCATGGAGGAGGCCCTGATGGGCTGGAGTGGAAGACCAAATCATGTGGGGCGGTGGTGGGGGAGTGGCCATCTTCTTCAAAGCAACATGTTCAAGCAAGTACCCTTCCAGCCCATAGATCAAAGCTAACTCTGTATTTTGAATCAGGAATAAATACATTCAGAGTGGGTGAGTGCAGCCCTCCCTGCCATTTCCCCTGGTACACGTCGGGGTTATTGCTTGGAAGGAGAATCTCCTTCCATGAGAACATCAGGGATTCATCAGGAGTATTCTCTCTTATGCTACTAAAAGTAAGACTAACACTACTACTTTCACTTACTTTTCATTTTTTAGAATCACTTTCATGTTTTGATTCGCTGATTTTTTTTTTGAGTCTAAACATGATGTTCATACTCTGAATTTTTGTTCATCCTGCGAGACGAATTTTATGAAAAATTTTTCTTCATCCACCAAAGCATATGTAAACCAGGTTCCCATAAACTTAGGTTCTACTGTACCTCCAATACTTACTAGCTGTGTGATTCTGGGTAAGTCATGTAACCTGTTTGCCTCAGTTTCCTCAATTGTAAATTGGAGATAATGACAGCACCTTCCTCAGAGTTGTAATGAGGGTCAAATGAGATAATGTTTGTAAAGTTGTTGGCATGGTGCCCTACTGGTGCTACACAAATATCTTTTCCTTTGCTGGGATCTCTGATAAGAAGATATAGGGTATAGAATTTCACAGTCCTTTCTTCCACTTGAGTTATCCTGTCTTGCTTTTTCCTTTTCATAACTAAAGTCCCAGAAAAGGTCATCTATACTACTTCTACTTGCTTCCATTAAAAAAAAAACTCCTTAAAGGCAGGGGATATTTCAGTTTTGTATTTTGTGTACAGCACTTGGTTGTTCCTGCCATTAGTTGAAGGCATGTAAAATGGAAGGAATGTAAAACCAAATCATCCCCTTCATGATAGAAGAGACCCCATATAGTTAGTCTGCTACAAAGTAGCAAACAGGGTCTTGAGTCTTGGACTGGACCTTAAATAGATAAAATATGTTCACTTTCCTTTTTTAATGTCTCTAATAGCATATGCAGGATTTGAACTTTTTTTCCTCTTTAGTCTGCTTTTGTCATGCTTCTAATAATTGTTTCATATTTGCCTCTTATCCTCTTCTCCTAACATAGTCTTACTCTCACTTTCTTGTTAGTTAGCTTAGAACAGTGAGCAGTAGCTAGTCCATTCCACAATCTGGTCTCTTACTTGAGTATTCCAATGATGACTTCCATTTGCCTCAGTCCTTCACTGTTTCTGTGAACCTCTTGATTCCATTGGACCACAGGGATGGGGTAGATGAGATGCCTATGATTAAAAAGCATAAGTGAATGGTCTTGTACCATGGGATTGGGAGGCTAGAAATGTCTGCCCTACTTAGCATTACCATGTGTCTGATTACCTGCTCTCCTCTAGATGAAAAAGCATTTATTAAGCACCTACCATGTGCCAAGCACTAGGCTAGGTACTGGGGACTCAAATGCAAAAGTTAGCTAGTTCTCATCTTCAAGGAGCTTATGGCCTTTGTAAAAATAAAATTTTATTAGTACTTGTTTTTTCATTAACTACAATTTTCAAATGCATCCCTCTCTGAGAAAGTCATCCTTTATAATAAAGAATAAAAAAGAGAAAAAAGTTCAGTAAAAACAGCAAACAAATTTAAAAAAGTCTGACACCATATGCAATATTACATACCCAATGTTACAACATCTTTGCCTATGTATGGTGGTGGGGGGTAGATCTGTTCTTATATTTCCTTGGGGCCAAACTTTTTTTTTTTTTTTTGAGATTTTGTTTCATATCTTGTCCAGGCTGAATGTACAGCAGTCACTGATGGACTTGATACCACTGCTGATCAGTATCAAAACTTTAACCTGATCTTTTGGTTTGACCTGGACCAGTTCATCCCTTCTTAGGAAGTTCAGCCCTGCGGCGCCCCCCCCCCCCCCCCCCCCCCCCGGGTCAAAGACTTAACTGCATTGGTGTCTGGAGTTATTGGCTTTAGTGTGGCCATCCTTGATTGTTATGATTTTACATTATTTTGTCTTAATTGTCATATTGTTTTTTCCATTTATATTCTTTGAATGGGTTTTGGGAGAAATCCTATGTGTTCAGAATAACACATGCATATTTAGTTCTGTTTTAGGCATGTTAAGTTTAAAGGAATTGACAGGATAGCCATATGGAGATGACCAGCAAGCAACTGGCAGTGTAGGACTAGAATTGAGAAGAAAGTTTAGGATTGGATATCTGTCTGTCTATCTATGTATCTATGTATCTATCTATCATAGATAGATTTGAGTTTTATTTAAATAGAGATGATAATTGACTTTATAGGAATTGATGAGTGGACAGAGAAGAGAAGGAGGTCCAGAACAATGCCTTGTTGAATATCTACTCATAGAGGGAAAATTGATGATCCTGCAAAGGAGACTTGGAAGTTTTTAGATAGACAGAAAACCAAGAGAGAATATTGTCATGGAAACCGAGGGAGGATAAAGCATCCTGTAGGAAGTATATGGTTAACAGTACTAGAATCTGCGGAGAGGTGAAGTTGAATGAAGACTGTAATAGAGTTCTTTGGATTTAGTAGGTAAGAGATTGTTGGTCACCTTGTGGAAAGCAGTTTTTGTGGAGTGGTGATAGTAGCAATATTTACAAGGGTCACCTCCTTGTAAAAAGTGAGTTGGAGCTGGGAAAATGGTGGCAACAAATGAAACAGACCCTTCTGAGGAGTTGAGTTGTGGAAAAGAAGGAGCAATATAGGATAATTTGAGTGGTTGAAAGGGTCAAGACTAGAGCAAGTTTGTAGGTAGGAGTGATCTAGGTGATAAGGAGGATTTAAGATGAGAAAGAGGGAGGTTTTTCAAAGGGGCAGACTTCTAGAGAGATGGGAAAGGATGAGATCAAAGCAAAAATTGGTGGTTTGTTTTGGCAAGGAAAAGGGCCACTTCATTCTTAGGACCTAGGACAAAAGAGAGACTAGAGAAAAGTTTTTAATGTATGGAGTAGCTTAGGAATGGCATTTATTTCTTATTAAACTAGAAGAGAAGAAGAAAGAAGTGGCATAGGGGATAAAAACAACAGGGAGGCCTGGAAAGAATTGAGGGTACATTGAGGACAAAGCATAGTTGTATGAGGAGATAGTCTTAGAAAGACTTGAAAAATTAGGTAATGGTGAGAGAAAGGAATTTTAGGTTTCTGGGTCACTAAGGCATCACAGTTACCATTGATGATGAAATTAGGTATATAATCTTTCCTATGTGTGGTTGAGATAGAGTGAAAATTTTCATCTTGGGAACTGAGAAGACTGATGAACTAGCCTGCCTGTGTATTCAGGATGAGATGTGCATGTTAAAATTACAAATATGGGATCAGGGGTTTGGATAGAGAGGGAAGATTGTGAGTAAGAAAGGAACACCTTGAGAAAAGAAGAAAATGACTAGGAAGCTGGTTGGACATAGCAATAGAAATTTGAATATGGTTGGTGTGAACTTCAAAAGAGAAGGTCCTAAGTGATGGTGATAAAGGAAAAGTGGTAGTCTAGAGCAAGAAGTATACCTTATCTTCCTCCTTGCCCACAGTGTGTTTGAGATGAGGACATGAGAGAAAGCTCAACCATTACTGAAGAAAGTGGACAGTGGTGTAGTGTCTTCTGGAGAGAGCTAGGTTTTTGATAACAGATGAAGTTGGAAAAAATTTGAAGTGAAGGTATCAAAGATAAAGGGGTGTTAACAGTAGATTGGAAGGTTCTAGGGGCAAATGGAACTGGGAGATAGCAGAAGGGGTTACAGGCTATGGAGGCATGAACAAGGATGACAATTTGGGGAGAATTAGAATAATGAAAAAAAATTTCCATCTAGAGCATATGAACTGAATCGCAAGTTTAAGGGTAGAAAGAACTGGGAATTTACTTGCTATTGAATGGGTAAGAAATGATTGATCAGAGTCCCCATCATCCAGTGTCCTGTGATGTCTGTTATATCAGGACTTTGGAACAGAGTAATATATAATTGGACAAGTAAGGTATTGAATCTTTGATTAAGATATCATTAGGACTGTTCTTTAACCATTTGAACTTAATATTCATAGATTTAAGACCCAACTAATTCTATGCATAACAAAAAAGTATTAATGATAGAATTAAATTTCCCTAAAATGTTTTTTGAAATTAAAAATTTTTTTCTTTCATCTAATGAATAACAGAAGTATAATGTGTGATGTGATGAGAAATTGTCATCATTCTAATACATTAAAGAATAGATGTGAAATTATTTTTATAAACTAGTTTTTTTTTCTTTAAAGGAAATGATTGTTGACAAAGTAAATGGACAGGTCGTTCCTCGGTACTTGATATACGACATAATTAAATTTAATGTAAGTACCTCTAAAAACTTATATACTGCTTTTGTTTTAAAAGTTAAGATGAAAATTATCAATATGGTTTAAGTTGGAAAATGTTTATTGCAAATAATTGAGCTGAGAAAGCTGTTAGTATTTCTGAGAAGTTGCCTTGGATGAAACTTAAAGTCTCAAGTTTTTCTTTTTAAAACAATGTTCTTGAACAAATACAGAGATCTTGTATTTCTCCAATAGTTTCAAATAATCTCGTGTTCTAGTCAATGTATGATTTTCACAGGAAAGTTTCGTATTAGATAAAATGAGAATGAAGGAGTGAGAATACTTAATTTTTATCTGCCTTTCCAGGATATTTGCACCTCTACAATAAGATTGTAACTTAAATACTAAGTCCATTATTATTTTGAGTAGACCTTTGATTTTAATACTACATGCAGTTTTCAAAGAGGAAACCTCCTCTGCCAATACACATTGGCATCTATTCTGAAACATAATGTCTTAAAAAGTATTTTGGGGCATTGAGACTTTTTCGTAGTCCCGTAGGCAATACGGGTCAGATACTGATTTTGAGTCCAGTTTCTGATTTAAATGCTGGTTGACCATTACCACATTATTTCACAATCCCAGGAAAAGTAAGGAGTTGACTAAAGATGTCTCCCAAATTTCATTTTTTATAATTTAAAAATAGAAATATAACTAGTTGATAGAAGTAGTTAATATACCAATTGCTTTGCTACAAGAGGAAAAAAACAACACAAAAATTGGTCCGCTTTTAATTATTTTTTCGATATCTGAATTTGTTCTTTTTTCCTTCCTGTGTTTTAATTTTTTGAGATGTTAGCACCATTATCATCACATTTGATAGATGAGAACTACAATATGCTATTTAGTAGCATCAGCATTAAAGCTTTGATTAAATGAGTAAATGCAGCCAAAAGTTAAATTAAACGCTTTTGAGTTGATCAAATTTGATTCAATTCAGTGAAAAAAGGATTGGGTGCAAATACTGGTCAAGGCTCCTATGGGCTTGGTAGTTGTACAAAAGGATTTTTATTTGGATTGAGTAAGAAGCAAACTATGCCCACAATGAGCTTACTTTTAAAAAGGTTTTTTACTTTCACTTCCAAATTCTATCCTTTCCTCAATCCCCTCCCCCACCCATTGAAAAGACAAGAAATATGGTGCCCACTATACGTATGAAATCATACAAAACATATTTCTACATTAGCCATGTTGAACAAAAAAGGGCAATTTTAAGAAGTGGAAAAATATGCTTCATTCTGCACTCAGAGTTCATCGGTTTTTTACCCTGGAGATGGAAAGCATTTTTCATGGTAAGTTCTTTGGAATTGTTGTGGATAACTATATTGATCAGAGTGGCCAAGTCTTTCACAGTTGATTATTGTACAATAACTCTGTTACTGTGGACAATGTTCTCCTAGTTCTGCTTATTTAATTTTCAGTTGGCTCATATAGATCTTCTTATGTTTTTCTAAAACCATTCCTTTCATCCTTTCTTAGAGCACAGTTGTATTCTATCACAGTCATGTACCTCAACTGGTTTAGCCATTCCCCAGCTGATGAGCATCCCCTCAGGTTCCAGTCCTTTGCCACAACAAAAAGAGCTGCTATAAATATTTTTGGACATATGGGTCCTTTTCTTTTTTCTTTGATCTTTTTAGGATATAAATCTAGTAGTGGTATTGCTGGGTCAAAGGATATGTACGGTTTAATAGCCCTTTGGGCATTGTTTCAAATTGCATTCCAGAATGATTGAACTAGTTCATAGCTCCATCAGCAATATGTTAGTAATACCTACTTTTGTACATCCTCTCCCACATTTGTCATTTACTTTTTTGGCATCTTAGCCAGTTTGATAGGTGTGAAGTAGTACCTAAGAGTTCTTCATTTTGTATCTCATTATTATTGATTTAGAGCATTTTTTCTTATGAGTATCGATAGTTTTGATTTCTTCCTCAGAAGACTGCTTCTTTGTATTCTTTGACCATTTACAAATTGGAGAATGGCTCTTATTTTATAAGTTTGGCTCATTTCTTTTTATACATTTTTGAGAATTGAGACTTTAATAGAGATACTTGCTGTGAATTCCCTTTGTTCTTTCCTTTCCTGCTTTCATTCTAATTCTGGCTGAATTGATTTTCTTTGTTTGAAGACTTTATTTTATTGTAATTAAAATTATCCATTTGGCCTCCCATGAGAATGTCTTGTTCTTGTTTGGTCATTTACTCTTCATCAATCTAACAGTACCTTTTCTATGCTCCCCTAATTTCCTTATGATATCACTTTTTTTTTTGCAGGGGGGAAGGCAGGGCAATTGGGGTTAAGTGACTTGTCCAAGGTCACATAGCTAGTACATGTGTCAAGTGTCTGAGGCTGGATTTGAACTCAGGTCCTCCTGACTCCAGGGCTGGTGTTCTACTCACTGTGCCACCTCGCTGCCCCATGATATCTCTTTCTATCTCTATTTTGAGCTTATCTTGGTATACATTGTGAAATGTTGGTCTGTGCCTACTTTCTATCAGATTACTTTCCAGTTTTCCTAGTAGTTTTTGTCAGATCAAGAGTTCTTGCCCCAATAGCAAGGATCTTTGGATTCATCAAACATTAAGCTGTTGTGCTCATTTGCTTCTGTATATTGTGTACCTGATCTCTTCCAAGTGATCAGCCAGTGTCTTATGCATTCTCAAATTATCTTTATGACTGATACTTTGTAATATAGTTTGAGATCTGTTACTGCTAAGCCCCCCTTCCTTAATTTTTTTTTCCCCAGTGATTCCCTTGATAGTTGACTTTTTCTTCCAGATGAATTTTATTATTTTCTTTAGCTTTATAAAGTAATTCTTTGGCACTGGATGAGTAAATTACTTTAGATAGTATTTATATTGGCTCTGCCCAACCATGAGCAATTAGTATTTCTTTAGTTATTTAGCTATGTCTTTATTTGTGAGAAGAGTGTTTTGTAATTGTGTTCATATATTTCCAGTTTGTCTCTTGGCAAGTAAACTCTGAAATATTTTATATTGTCTGTAGTCATTTTATTTTTTTAAAATCATTATTTGTTTATTTAATATTTTTAGTTTTCAGCATTGATTTCTGCAAGAGTTTGAATTACAAATTTTCTCCCCATTTCTACCATCCCCCCACTCCAAGATGGCATATGTTCTGATTGCCCCATACCCCAGTCAGCCCTCCCTTCTGTCACCCCACTCCCCCGCCCCATCCCCCTTTCCCTTACTTTCTTGTAGGGCAAGATAGATTTCTATGTCCCATTGCCTGTATATCTTACTTCCTAGTTGCATGCAAAAACTTTTTTTTTGAACGTCTGCTCTTAAAACTTCTAGTTCCAAATTCTCTCCCCTCCTCCCTCTCCACCCACCCTCCCTAAGAAGGCAACCAATTCAACATAAGCCACATGTGTATCATTATGCAAAACCCTTCCACAATACCCATGTTGTGAAAGACTAACTGTATTTTACTCTTATGCTTTCTAGTGTTTTTAATAGTAATGAATATAATGTATTTTTTCAAAAGCTTTTTCTGTGTCTATTGAGATAATGATATGATTTTTTCTTGTTTTTGTTTATGGATATGGTCAATTATGCCGATAATTTTCCTAGTATTGAACCAGTTTTGCATTCCTGGTATAAATCCCACGTGGTCATAATATATGATCTTTGTGATATATTTCCATAATCTCCTTGTAAGTATTTTATTTAAAAGTTTCCCATGTGTATTCATTTGCGATATTGGTCTCTAATGTTCTTTCTCTCTGTTTGCTCTCCCTGGTTTAGGTATCAGCTCCATATTTGTTTCATGAAAGGAATTTTTTAGGACTCCTTTTTTGCCTATTTTTCCAAAGAGTTTATATAATATTGGAATTAATTATTCTTTAAATGTTTGATGGAATTCACTTTTGAATCCATCTGGTCCTGAGTTTCTTAGAGACCTCTTTTATGGCTTATTCAATTTCTTTTAATAGGATAGAATTATTTGAGTATTCTATTTCTTCTTTGTTAATCTGCGTTGTTTATGTTTTTGTAAACATTCATCTATTTCATTTAGATTGTCATTTTATTTGGCATAGAGTTCTTAATAATTGTTTTAATTTTGTCTTTGGTTGTATGTATACCCATTTTGTTTATAATACTAGCAATTTGGTTTTTTTCTTCCTTTAAAAAATAAAATTAGTCAATGATTTATCTATTGTCTCCCCTCCTCCCAAACCAGGTGTTATGGTAATTAGGGTGGGCCTTTTTTTTTTTTCCCTTCTCTTTTGGAATGCTAAGGCAGTCAAGTACCTTTAATGAGTCTTGCCTTTGTTCGAATAGGGCAGGTAAAGTGGGACCTTTTGTTGTCTTTGTTTTGGAGTGCTTCTCAGCACTAAGGAATCTTTGATTGAATAGGGAGTCTTTGATGACCTGATTGAGTGAAGGGAAGGCCTAGTTCACAAGGGTTCCAGTGTCCTGGTTGTGATGCCCTCTGACTTTGAAGAAGTGTATATTTACCTGGAGGTTAGTGTTTTGCTTTTGGGGGCACACTCATTGGATCAGTGTTGGTGATTTGGCCAGACGAGACTCTGGGTAGCTATAGGAGGCCCCACCCCTTCCCGCTCCCCACCCCCCGGGTTTGAAAGCCCAGACCTTGGTGCTTCTCTGTCTGGTAACTATTTGTGTATTACTTGGACAGAGAGCTAGAAGCCTGTCTGCTGATTTGTATTTATTTCCTCTTTTTGTATAATGTATGCTTGTAATTTCTGTTTCTATTCGTTTTGAAGTTCATGGTTCTGACTTTTCCCCCTGAATTAAGTGAATGGTATATATATGTTTAATTAAAGTGAGATTGTTAAAGTTGCTAAAAGTTGCTTTCCTTAGAAAAGCAGATCAAAGAAGCTGTGCTAGCAGTCTTCCTGTGTGCTTTAACCTTTCAGTTTTATTAATCTCTCCTTTGATGTTCAGGTTTCTATTGTGGTGTTTAATAGGAGATATTTAATTTTTTTAAGTTGCCTGCTCAATTCATCAGTCTTCTCTTTCTCTCTCCTCTTCATGTAAGTATTTAGAGATGTAAAATTTCCCCTAAGTACTGCTTAGATTGCATCCCCCAAATTTTGGTATGTTGTCTCATTGTTGTTTACTGTATTATATTGGCCATTTCTTTTTAATGAAATTATTAATTGTTGATATGATTTGTTCTTTGATCTGCTTGTTCTTTTTGAATCGATTATTTAATTTCCAATTAATTTTTAATCTATGTATCAAAAACATTTTATTGAATGTAATTTTTGTTTTATTTTTTATTTATTTAATATTTTAGTTCTCAACATTGATTTCCACTTGATTTTGAGTTGCACATTTGCTCCCTATTTCTACCCTCCACCTCACTCCAAGATGGCGTATACTCTGATTACTCCATTCCCCAGTCAGCCCTCCCTTTTGTCACCCCACTCTCTCTGCCCCCCATAACCTTTCCCCTTAATTTCTTGTAGGGCAGGGTAGATTTCTGTGCCCATTTCCCTATATATTTTGTTTCCCAATTGCATGCAAAAAGAGCTTTTCTTTTGGACATCTGATTTTGAAACTTTGAGTTCCAAATTCTCTCCCCTTTTCCCTCCCCACCTACATTCCTTAAGAAGGCAACAATTCAACATAGGCCATACATGCGTAATTATGTAAGACCCTTCCACAATACTCATGTTGTGAAAGACTAACTATATTTCCCTCCATCCTATCCTGTCCCCCTTTATTCAACTTTCTCCCTTGACCCTGTCCCTTTTTGGAAGTGTTTTGATTACCTCCTTCCCCTATCTGCCCTCCCTTTTATCATTCCCCCTTTTTTATCCCCTTCCCACCTACTTTCCTGTGGGGTAAGGTACCCAATTGAGTGTGTGTATGTTATTTTCTCCTCAAGTTGTATCCGATGAGAGCAAGATTCACTCATTCACCCTCACCTGCCTCCTCTTCCCTATGGATAGAACTGCTTTTGCTTGCCATTTTCATGTGAGATAATTTTCCCCATTCTATGTCTCCCTTTCTTAATATGTTCCTCTCTCACTCCTTAATTTTATTTTATGTCTTTTAGATATCATTCCTTCATGAATATTCAACTCACCCTGTGCCCTGTCTCTGTGTGTGTGTGTGTGTGTGTGTGTGTGTGTGTGTGTGTGTGTGTGTATGTATTCCCTTCAACTACCCTAATACTGAGAAAGGTCTCATAAATTACACATATGATCTTTCCACGTAGGAATGTAAACAAAACAGTTCAACTTTAGTAAATCCCTTATGATTTCTCTTTCCTGTTTACCTTTTTATGCTTCTCTTGATTTTTGTGTTTAAAAGTCAGATTTTCTATTTAGCTCTGGTCTTTTCACTGAGAAAGCT
The DNA here is from genome assembly GCF_011100635.1 of Trichosurus vulpecula. Taxonomy (NCBI): domain Eukaryota; kingdom Metazoa; phylum Chordata; class Mammalia; order Diprotodontia; family Phalangeridae; genus Trichosurus; species Trichosurus vulpecula. The sequence continues at coordinate 184,386,214 of NC_050579.1, forward strand.
TGAAAGTCCTCTGTTTTATTGAAAGTCCATATTTTGCCTTGGAGCATTATGCTCAGTTTTTCTGGGTAGGTGATTCTTGGTTTTAATCCTAGCTCCCTTGACCTCTGGAATATCATATTCTAAGCCCTTCAGTCCCTTAATGTAGAAGCTACTAGATCTTATGCTATCCTGATTGTGTTTCCATAATGCTCAAAATTGTTTCTTTCTGTCTGCTTGTAGTGTTATCTTCTTGATCTGGGAGCTTTGGAATTTGGCCACAATATTCCTAGCATTTTAATTTTTGGGATCTTTTTCAAGAGGTGATTCGGTGTATTCTTTCAATTTACATTCTACCCTCTGGCTCTAGAATATCAGGGCAGTTTTTCTTGATAATTTCTTGAAAGATGATATCTAGGCCCTTTTTTTGATCATGGGTTTCAGGTAGTCCAGTAATTTTTAAATTATCTCTCCAGGATCTATTTTCCAGGTCAGTGGTTTTTCCAGTGAGATATTTCACATTGTCTTCCATTTTTTTCATTCCTTTGGTTCTGTTTTACAATATCTTGGTTTCTCATCAAGTCACTAGCTTCCACTTTCTCCAGTCTAATTTTTAAGGTAGTATTTTCTTCAGTGGTCTTTTGGACCTCCTTTTCCATTTGGGTAATTCTGCCTTTTAAGGCATTCTTCTCCTCATTGGCTTTTTGGACATCTTTTGACATTTGGGTTAGTCTATTTTTTTTTTTAAATTTTTTTGGAGGGGGGAAGGCAGGGCAATTGGGGTTAAGTGACTTGCCCAAGGTCACACGGCTAGTGTGTCAAGTGTCTGAGGCTGGATTTGAACTCAGGTCCTCCTGACTCCAGGGCTGGTGCTCTACTCACTGTGACACCTATCTCTCCCATAGTCTATTTTTTAAGGTGTTATTTCCTTCAGAATTTTTTGGGGGGTCTCCTTTAGGACGTTGTTGACTAGATTTTCATGGTTTTCTTGCATCTCTCCCATTTCTCTTCCCAATTTTTCCTCTACTTCTCTTACTTTTCCAAATCCTTTTTTGAATTCTTCCATGGCCTGAGACCAATTCATATTTTTCTTGGAGGCTTTTGATGTAGGCCCTTTGACTTTGTTGACTTTTTATGGCTGCATGTTTTGATTTTCTTTGTCACCAAAAAAAAAAAGATTCTAGCATCTGAGTCTGAGTCTGAGTCCTTTTGCACTACCTGGCCATGTTTCTAGCCACCTACTTGACCCTTGAGCTTTTTGTCATTGTGTGACTGCTTGTAGAATAGAGAGTGCTTTGTCTCAAGATTGAGGGTCGAAGTGCTGCTCTTTTCAGAGATACTTCTACTCCACTGTTACCGCAAACTGTGCCACAGCAGTGCTCCTCCTCCCCCAAGAACCGCCAACCAGGATTGCGACCCAGATCCAAGCTGGGCATAGTAAGCCCTGCACTCCTGCTCTGGTCTGCCGCTTGATTCCTCACACTGTATTAGCTAGGGACTTTGGAAGCAACTGTTGCTGGAGCTCTGGAAGCAGCTTCAGGAGCTTCCTGCTCCTCACTGACACCACCGCTGCACCACCTCCACCACCACCAGGACTGGGGTCAAACTGCTTTCTAACCCGATCGAGCAATTTTCCCACTAACCTGCTCTGTGGTCTTTTCTGTTTGTGGGTTAAGATGTCTGATAACTGCCACAGCTCAGTGATTCATGGTCCTAAGGCCTACTCTGGGCCGACTCCTAGTCTGGTGTGTACTGGCACAGCCCACACTTGGCTGCCCTCAATTCCCAGTAGCATGGTGATGGACCCTTGCCAGCAACCATCCAGGCTGTCCTGGGCTGGAGACCTCCTCCCCTCTGCTATTTTGTGGATTCTACAGCTCTAGAATTTGTTCACAAGCATTTTTTACACTTGTTTGGAGGGATTTGGGGGAGAACTTAAGTAAGTCCCTGATTTCTAGCTGCCATCTTGGCTCTGCCCCTGAATGTAATTTTTATTGCATTATGATCTGAAAATTATGTATTTAATATTTCTGCTTTTCTACATTTGTTTATCAGGTTTTCATGCTTTAATATATGGTCATTTTTTGTGAAGGTGCCATGTACATCTGAGAAAAAGGTATACACTCTTTTATTCCCATTCAGTATTATTCAGAGGTGTATCATTTCTAACCTTTCTAAAATTCCATTCATCTCTTTAGTTTCTTTCTTGTCTATTTTATTGGTTAGATTTATCTGGGTCTGAGAGGGGTACATTGAGGTACTGTTCTGGAGAAGCTCTATGGGGTGTTTCCTCAGACAATGTAACTTTCCCTTTAAGAATTTTAATCATATGCCATTTGGTGCATATATATTCAGTATTAATAGTAATTCATTGTCCAGTACTTTTAGCAAAATGTAGTTTCTCTAGTTATCTCTTTTACTAAGCTCTATTTTTGCCTTTCTCTTGTCTGAAATCATGATTGCTACCCCCCACCCCTTTTTAAACTTCATTTCTGAAGCATAATAGATTCTGCTCTAGCCCCCTATTTTAATACTCCGTGTGTCTTTCTGTTTCAAGTGTGTCTTTTGTAAACAACATACTGTTGGATTCTGGTTTCTAATCCAGTCTGCTATCCTTTTCCATTTTATGGGTGAATCCATCCTGTACACATTCAGCATTGTCATTTTTAACTGTTTATTTCTCTCCATCATATTCTTTTCTATTTATCCTTCTTTTTTCTTTTGTTTATCCTGTCCACTCCCCAAATCTGTTTTGCTTCTGACTACTGCCTCTTTTTGGCAGCTAGGTAGTTCAGTGGGTAGAGTGCTGGTGCTGGAGCTAGGAAGACTCATGTCTCTAAGCTCAAATCTGTCCTCAGACAGTTACTAGTTGTGTGACCCTGGACAAGTCACTTAATTGTATTTGCCTCAGTTTCTTTACCTTTAAAATGAGCTGAAGAAGGAAATGGCAAACCACTCTAGTAACTTTGTCATGAAAACCTCAAATGAGGTCATGTAGAGTTAAGTCACAACTGAAAATGACTGAACAACTTAATCTGCCCTCTCTTTTATCACTTTCCTTGTCTTGTCCTCTTCCTCTCCTATTTACCTGTTTAATAAGACGAATTTCTGTGTCAAGTATGTATATATACATTCCTGCGTCTTTGAACCAATGTGAGAGTGAGATTCAAGCATTGCCTGTTCCACTTCATTTTCCGTTCCATTGTAAAAAGTTTTTATTGTGTACCTCTTTTATGTGAGATAATTTTTCCTTCCTATTTACCTGTTTAATAAGATGAATTTCTGTATCAACTATGTATATTTATATACATTCTTCCGTCTTTGAACTAATATGACAGTGAGATTCAAGTATTGCCTGTTCCCCTTCATTTTCCATTCCATTGTAAAAACATTTTATTGTGTACTTCTTTTATGTGAGATAATTTTTCCCATTTTTCCTTTCTCTTTCCCCTTTTCTCAGCGCTTCCCTTTTTCTCACCCTTCGGTTTTTCTTTAGAGATCATCCCAATATAATAGACTTACACTCATGCCCTCTGACTATGTAAACTTGTAACTACCCAAATAATGATAAAAGTTCCTAGGAATTGTATCTGTCAGTTTTACATGTAGGAATGTAAACAGTTTAATCTTATCAAGTCTCTTATGATTTCTCATTTCAGTTTATCTTTTCATGCTTCTCTTGAGTCTTATGTTTGAATGTCATGTTTTCTATTCAGCTCTGGTCTTTTCATCAGGAATGCTTGAAAATCTTCCATTTCATTAAATATCCGTTTTCCTCCCTGTACGATTATACTCAGTTTTTCTGGGTAGGGCATCCTTATTTCTAATCCTAGCTCCTTTTTCTTTTGGAATATCATTTTCCAAGCCTTCTGATATTTTAGCTATGTGATCCTGAGTGCGGCTTCATGGTATTTGAATAATTTCTTTCTTGAAAGAAGTTGCTTGAAGTATTTTCTCCTTCACCTGGGAGCTCTGGAATTTGGCTATTATATTCCTGCAGGTTTTCATTTTGGGATCTCTTTTGGGAAATAATCTTTTAATTTTTTCTTTGCCCTCTGACTCAGTGATATCTGGGGAAGTTTTCCTTTATAGTTCCTTGAATTATGATGTTTAGGATCTTTCTTTGATTAGAAGGTCCAATAATTCTTACATTTTCTTTCCTCTATTTTCCAGATCAGTTGTTTTTTGAATAAGATATTTCACATTTTATTCTATTTTCCTTTGTTTTTGACTTTGTTTTATTGTTTTTTTCTTGGGTGTCTCATGGAATCATTCATTAGTTTGACCCGTTTTAAATTTTAAGGATTTATTTTCTTTAATGATATTTTGTTCCTCTTTGACCATTTAGCCACTTCTGAGTTTTAAAGCATTGTTTTTTTCTATATTTTTTGTTCCTCTTTTACTAAGCTGTTAATTTTCCTTTCATAATTTTCTTGTATTACTCTCATTTCTTTTACCATTTTTTTCTCTACTTCTGTTACTTGACTTGAAGAACCTTTTTTTCCCTTGCTCTTTTTAAAGTTTTTCTTTAGCTTTTCTAGGAATTCTTATTTGGCTTTTGTCTAATCTGCCTTTTTTTTTTTTTTTTTGAGATTTTGCTTCTAGGTATTTCTAGTCATTGTCTTCTTTTGAGTTTATATTTTGAGTTTACCTCTCACTATGCTAACTTTTTCTGATCAGGTTCTTTTTTTGATTGTTGTTTCTTATCTTCCTAGCCTATTTCTTGATTTTGGAGTTTAAGTTAGAGTTTTCTGCTGCTGTCTTGGGGGTGGGGGTGGGGATTAAGTGGTTGGCTGGCCCTGATCTTCTGATTTTTATGCCCTTCTGCTTTCACAGCTAGGTCTGGGGACCAGTACATTTTTGCTGCTTCTAAGGTGGTGTGATCTGGAAGAGTTTTGGTCATTACTGTCTTTGTTTGCTCTGTGGTCCTTACCCAGATAGGGCCCTTGCTACCTTGTGCTGGCAACCTCTCTTCTTTGCCCTGGAACTGCAACCTGGGACCAGATAATGGGTGATGTAGTTGTTAAATGGCACCTGATCTTGCACCCAGTGCTAATATGGGATGCCTTGAAATCTGTTTCTGACTGGGTATTTGGTCCCTTTCCCATTTTTTGGGGTGCTGGGCATTCCTGGGGGTACTGCTTTTTTGTTGTTTTTTCCACTAGAATTTGGTTTGACCTGCTTTTTACAATTATTTTGAGGGGTATGTTAGGAGAGCTTGACAGAAATGTTCACTTTACTCTGCCATATTGGTACTGCTTCCCTTTTCAAGCTGTTAATTCTTTTTCTGTATCTTCCTCCCTTCCCCCAGTTCTTGTTTTCCCTTTTTTTCTTCCACTCTCATTTGCTTTTTTTCTTTTTTTAATTTAAAGAACTCTATTAACAAGTGCTTGCATTTTGTGGATTTGTAAAAAAAAAAATCAGATATACTTTTATACAAGTTAAAATTGAGGTTCTTAGAAATCTCAACTTGACCAGATATGAAACAATTTAAAAAACCTTAAAGACATATTGAGAAAACCAGACTTAAAAAACAACAACAACAACAACATGTTTATCATTCACCCCTGAAAAAGACTGCTTCAGGTAAAAATAATTAAAACCTCAGGCTGCATTCATAATGCCAAGAGTTTTTGTTGTCTGGTTAACAGCAAAAAGCAAACACTTAGATTTCCTATTCCAAATTTTTTGTCTATTTGTTATTATTGCTGGAATTTTATATTCTTTATTCTTGTCTGGTGACTAAACTAGATGATGGTAGAGATGGTAAGGTGGCGTTTACTCAGCCCTGCCCTGCTCAACCTTGAGAATTGACATATTCTCAGCTGGTGGTTCACTTGCTTTTGTCCCTTTACAATTTTGTGGTTTAGGGTTCTCTGGGCATCTGTGTTTGTAATTGAATTTACAGTGATATTGACGTTGAGGTGGCTACTGACCCTCGGTTTCATTTCCTTGGTTTTCTTTGTCTTCTTCATTACCTTCTTCTCTAGAATGTTCTTGGGTCCCTGCAGCAATGTGATCTACAACCCCGATATATATTCTGTCTCACTGGTTTACCTCGTTCCTCCTGCACCTTGGTTGTCAGCACCCTTCGTTACCTTTCCCTCCACAGGAGGGTCAATGCTTGTAGGGTCTCCACATGTAATATGGATCTGTTGCCTGATTTCTGGGAGTGGGGCCAGGATAACAGAGTAGAAGAAGCACTCAGCTTAGCATTCCCAACATTCCCCTCCAAACAAATTTAAAATAATACTTCAAAAGTGAATTCTAGAGTGGCAGAGCCAACAAAAGATCAGAGTGAGACATTCTTCCAGATGAAGATAACTTAGAAGGTTAGAGAGATCTGTGATATAGAGATGAAAGCTGGTCCAGAGTCAACATGGACAAAGTATGTGTAGTGGGAATAGATGGTGGAGACAGAAGCAGCAGTAGCTTCAGGAGCTTTAAAGAAGCTGGTGCCTAGGAACTGGTCAGAAAGATTACAGAGGACGCTAGCACTGTTAGAACCAATTTCTTTTTGGCAACTCTATTGCTTATATACACTTCTGGGTCATAGCTTAAGGATGGTGCGAAACACTTTTGGTCAAGAGGGAGTAGGAGCCCTGAGGAGCAATATGCTTTTATTCTCAAAGAATCAAAGACCCTGAGGAATCCTTTTGTTTCTTGTCTCAAGGGAGCAAGGGCTCAAAGGAGCAGTAGCAGTTGGAATCCCAAGGGATCCTAGGCCCTTCAGGAAAGTAGTAGCCACATCTCTCTCCCGAGCACAGCTTAGAAGCACCAAAAACTTCCAAACTTTGACAATGACCTCTGAAAACAGCTGTGCAAAAAAGTCTGAAGCTTCAGACAATGCCCCTTCCCACCATGATGGGAAATAGAGCTCAATTTTATCATGAAGCTCAAAATCAAGAAACAAGGTGGAAAAATGAGTAAGCAATAAAAAAAGAACCTGATCATAAAAAGCTACTATGGTGAAAGGGAAAATCAAGAAACAAACTCAGAAGAAGATACTGAAGTTAAAACAGTTACAAACAAAATCTCAAAGAAAAACATGAATTGGACATTACCTTATAAGAATTCCTGAAAGAAGTAAAAAAATTATTTTCATAATCAGAGTAGTAGAGGAAAACTTAGGTAAAGAAAGGAAATTAACAGCTTGGTTAGAAAAAGGCAAAAAATAATGAAGAAAATAACATAAAAAAAAACAGTTGGCTAAATGGAAGAAGAGGTACAAAAGATGAAAATAACTTCTTGAAAAGCAGAATTGGCCAGATGGGGAAAAAAAAGTATTAACGCTCACTAAAGAAAATCATTCCTTAAAAATTTGAATTGGTTAAGTGGAAGTTAATGATTCCATGACAAATCAAGAAACAATAAAATGTGGTTAAAAGAAAGAAGAGTAGAAGAAAATGTGAACTATCTCATTGGAAAAGCAGCTGGAAAATAAATCCAGGAGAGATAATTTAAGAATTATTTGGCTACCTAAAATCCATGGTCAAAGAAAGGGCCTAGACATATTTCATGGAATTATCAAGGAAAATTGCCCTGATATCTTAGAACCAGAATAGAAATTGAAAAGAATCTATTGATCACCCCCAGAAAGAGATCCCAAATGAAAACTCCCAGGAATTTTAAAGCCAAATTCCAGAGCTCCCAAGTAAAACAGAAAATACTTCAAATAGCCAGAAGGAAATCATTCAGATACCATGGAGCCACAGTCAGGATCACACAAAATTTAGCAGCTATCACATTAAAGGAACCAAGGAGGGCTTGGAATATGATATTTCAGAATGCAAAAGGGCTGGGATTACAACCAAGAATAACCTACCCTGCAAAACTGAGTGTACTCCTTCAAGGGGGGAAAAATCTATATTTAATGAAGTAGAGCACTTTCAGGTATTCCTGAAGAAAATCCAGAGCTAACTAGGAAATCTTAACTTTCTATTACAAGACTCAGGCATAAAAAGGTAGACATGAAAGAGTAATTGTAAAGGACTTAATAAGGTTAAATTATATTTCTATTTGGGAAAATGATACATGTAAGTTCTAAGAATTTTATCATTATTAGGGCAATTAGAAGGATTCTACATAGAAAGAGGGTGTGGGAGTAAGTTGATTATGTTCAGATGATGTTTAAAAAATGTATAGCTGAGAAGGAGGAATTCCCTGGGAGAAGGGAGAAGAAAGAGGAAGAATGGGAAAATTCATCTCATGCAAAAAATGCAGGGGAGGAAGAGCTTTTACAGTGGAGGGAAAAATAGTGTGTGTGGGGGGGTGGGATAGGGCAGGTAGTGCTTGAACCTCACCCATCTAAATTGGTTCCAAGATGGAAAATACATATGTATGTGTATATACACACACACATTCAATTTGGTGTAGAACTCTATCTTTTCCAATAGGGAAGTAAGTGGCAAAGGGGATTAGGAAAAGGAGGAGGTGATAAAAGGAGGGTCAATGAAAGACGGCAGTGATCTGAAGCAAAGCAGACTTCAGTGGGAGAGAGGGAGAAGAAAATAGGATGGAGGGAAATTCACAGTTAGTAATGAAAGCGGCAAACATAAATGAGATGAACTCACATATGCAGTGGAAGCAGATAGCAGAATGGATTAGAAACCAGAATCCAACAATATGTTGTTTACAAGAAACACACTTGAAACAGAGAGGCACACACAGAAATAAAATAGGTGGCCGGAACAGAATCTATTATGCTACAACTAATGGGAAAAGGCAGTGGTAGTAATCATAATCTCAGATCAAAAGCAAAAATAAACCCAGTTAAAAGAGATAAGCAGGGAAACATCTTGCTAAAAAGCAGCATACACAATGAAGTAATACCAAAACTAAACATATATGTACCAAACGGTATAGCATCCAAATTCTTAAATGAAAAGTTAAATGAATGACAGGAAGAAAGAGAAAATAAAACTATAACAATGGATGACCTCAACTTTCGCCTCTCAGAGCTAGATAAAACTAACCATGAAATAAATAGGAAAGAATTTAAGGAGTTAAATAAAATGTGAAAAATATTAGATATGATAGACCTCTGAAGAAAACTGAATGGGAATAGACAGGAATATACCGTTTTCTCAACTGTGCATAATACCTTCACAAAAATTGACTATGCATTACAACCAAGTGCAGAAAAGCAGAAATGTTAAATGCATCCTCTTTAGATGACAATGCAGCATTTGTTGCATTCAATCAAGGGTTATGGAAGCATAAATGAAAAATTAATTGGAAACAAAATAATCTAATTCTAAAGAATGAGTGGGTCAAATAGAAACAATTATTTCATTAAATAGAATAGCAACAATGAGATAACATAACAAAATTTATGGAATGCAGGCAAACCAGTATTTAGGGGGAAACTTATGTCTCTAAAAACATACATCAATAAAAGTGAAAGAGTCGATCAATGAATTGGGCATATAATTTTTAAGAAAAACTAGAAAAAGAACAAATTAGAAATCCTTAATTAAGCACCAAGTGGGCAATCCCAAAAATCTAAGGAGAGAGTATTAAAATTGGAAGTAAGAAAACTGTCGAACTAATAAATAAAACTAGAAGCTAGTTTTATGAAGGAAAAAACCCCACAAAATAGATTGATTAATTTGATTTTAAAAAAAGGAAAAAGAAAACCAAATTTCTAGTATCAAAAATGAAAAAGGTGAATGTACCAACAAAGAAGATGAAATTAATGCATTATTAGGAGTTATTTAACCAAATTGTATGCCAGTGAAAGTGACAATCTAAGTTGAAATGAATATATTTTTACAAAAATATAAATGGCCCGATTAACATAAGCAAAAATAGAATACTTTAATTCTATCTTAGAAAAGTCAATGAGGCTCCCTAAGGGAAAAAAGAAATTTCCAGGACCATGTGGATTTGTAAGTGAATTCTATCAAACATAAGGAACAGTTATCTCAGTACTATATATGTTATTTGGAAAAATAGGTAAAGAAGGAGTCCTACCAAATCTCTTTTTTGACACAGATTTGGTGCCAATATGTAAACCAGTAAGAACAAAAACAGAAAGATGACTTTATACCAGTTTCCTTAATGAATATTGATGCAAAACTTTTTAAATAAAATACAGGATTACAGCAGTATATCAGAAAGTTCATATACTATGACCCAGATGGGTTTATATCATGAATGTAGGTTTGATTCAATATTAGACAAAGTATCAGCATAATTGACCATATCAATAACAAAAACAACAAAAATCATTTGATTATCTCAATAGATGCAGAAAAAGCCTTTTTCAAAAAACAGTATCCATTCTTATTAAAAACATGAGAAAGCAAAGGAACAAATGGAGCCTTTCTTAAAATGATAAGTAGTATCTACCTAAAACTAGAAGCAAGCATTATTTGTAATGGGGATTAACTGCTGCTTTTATAGCTCAGTCTGGGAAGTCTCCAAGTTTCAGTGCTCCCAATGTGGTATGATCTGGGAATAAGTCTGTTCGTTGTCCTCTTGGTCTAAGTTTTGCACGTACATGACCCAGATTGGGGTCTGTTGGCTTGTCTTTGCTTTGGAGTTTCAGTAGAATGACTAAACTGCTTTGTCTAGGATTCCTGCCCTGGTTATTCCATTAATGTAAAATAGTGCTGTAATGGCATCTACCTCCCAGGTTTATCGTGAAGATCAAATGGGATAACATATGTAAAGCACTTAGCAAAACTTAAAGTACCACATAGATGCTAGCTGTTATTATGAGACAGTGAGATGGCAAAGTTGAGAGAGGCATAGGACCTGGAGTTAGTAATACTCGAGTTCAAATCCAGCCTCAGACATTTACTAGCTGTGTGATCCTGGGCAAGTCATTTAGCTTTTCTATTCCTCAGTTTCCTCATCTGTAACATGGTGATAATAATGGCACTTGCCTCCCAAGTTAATTGTGAAGATCAAATGAGATATTTTTTGTAAAGCACTTTGAAGGGCTATTTAAATGTTGTCAATGTCATCTTTATTGTTGTTCTTATGCATTATATTTATGTGTCACAGTTTATATAACCATTTCCTAATCAGTAGGCTTCTTTGTTTCCATTTCTTTGCTACTACAAAATAATGTTGCTTTAAATATTAGGATTCATAAGGGACTTTTCTTTCTTGATGATAATTCATTTGCGATTTTAGTACAGCGGACCTTTTTAATAAAATGCTTACTGTTTATCTGTCTCTGAACCACATGGAGCCTAGCATAGGACTGCAGTTTTTTTCTTTTAAGTCTGGACCTATGATGTCATTGATATAGGGTATCCCTCTGAGTAAGTTCCTTCCTCTAATGCCAGTCAGCAGCTATTATGTAATTTGCAGTCTTGGGCGGTTGCTTGGAGTCACTGAGATGTTAACTTGTTTAGGGTCACACAATCAACTATAGATCACGGAGCCAGTATATGTCACAGGTAGCACTTGAATACAGATCTTCTTGGCCCCCTATCCCATTTACTCCAGACTGCTCTATGCTTGTAGGAATTATAAATTCTTTTAAAAATTTAGTTGAAGTAAATATTAGCTAGGGTTTATTAATGCTTCTTTTAAATTTAAATAATTTTTATTTTTTTTTGCTGAGGAAGGCTTGGTATTTTTTAACATAGTACGTGTCTGATATATACAGGATACTTCCTCTAACCTCCACCTGTATAATTTTAGAAATCTTTCATATGTTTGGTTCAATTAGTTGTCAGTATATTATATGAATGATTTCTTTAATTTTTTGCAATTACATGTAAAAATAATTTTTAATGTTTGTTTTGTAAAATTTTGAGTTCTGACCTCTCTCCTTCTCTTCTTCCCTCTCCCCTCCCAGAGACAACAAGCAGTTTGATAAAGGTTATACATATGCAGTCATATGAAACATTTCCATTTTAAAAAATTTCCAATTACATGGAAAAACAATTTTTAACATTTGTTTTGAAAATTTTGAATTCCAAATTATCTGAATGTTTACTCTGAATACGTTTAGCAAATTTCTTGTAGACTTTCTGAATATGTGACTGAAGAAAGGAGAATGTATGACTTGAAAAGGCAGTTTGTCTAACCATCATGCCTCTTGGTTAGTTAATAGTTTAATATTTTTAAAATCTTTTTTTAAATATTTTTTTCCCATTTCAAGGCAAAAACTTAGTTTTCCTGAACTTGATATTACTTTTCTTTTCATGTTTTTTAAAAAGCAAATTAAAATTGGCTATATTTCTGTGTAATAGTTCAGAATGTTGAAAACAAGAATATTTCCCCCCATAAATTTTTATTTCCTGAAACAAAGTTTATTCAAAAGGAATTTATCTTTAATAATAGGAATAAACAGCAATGAGTACCATTGATGGCTAACATATAAATAAGTCAGCTGTTCAATTCAGTTTAACAAATATTTATTAAATTCCTACTTGGTCCAAAGCCCCATCTTTTTAATATCAACATTCTTCTGGTGATGTATGAGTATGAGTCATATAGCATTATAGTGTCTGAAGACTTGAAGTTAAGGCTCATCCAATATTCTGGATGTGAATGGAGTTATTTGTAAGGGCAAGAAAAGTGGAACTTTTTGTTGTCTTTTGTTTTGGAGTGCTTCTCAGCACTAAGGCAATCAAGTTCCTTTGATTGAATCTTGCCTTTGTAGAAAGGCCCGTACCCTTTTGCTAATTACGTCAAGAGAGGTGTGAAACCCTCAAGAGATATGAAGTGCTCTGACCCTGAATAAGTGTATATATACTCCCAGGTTAGCATTTTGTCTGGTTCTCACTCATTGCAAGAGTGTTGGTGTGGAGACTCTGGGTAGCCTGTAAGGAGCTCCTGGCTTTGAAAAACCAGATTATTTACTGAAACAAAGTTTTATATTTAATTAAAGTGAGATTGTAAACCCCCTTAAAGTCACTTTCCTTAGAAAAGCAGATCAAAGAATCTGTGCTGGTAGCCCTCTTGTGTGCTGGTGTTGCTGGTCTTACCCCCCCACAGCAACTGCTAGCAACATTGTTGTTACATTATTTTGATTTGCATTCCTTTTATTAGTGATTTGGAACTTTCTTTCCCATTTTTGCTAATAGATTATAGTTGTTTTGATAATGGTTTGTCCATATCCTTTGGCCGCTTATCTGTTAGGGAATGCTCTTTGGTCTTATACATTTCTGTTAGCAGCTTACATGTTCATTATCAGGCCCTTATTATTTGTTATGTGTATTCCCCTTCTTCTCTCCTCCCTTCCCCTCCCACCCCCCCCGCCCCGTCCCTCTCCCCACTAACCCAGTAGTGTTAATTTTGTTTATTAAGATTTTTAAAAATTTCATGTAATCAAAATTATTTTATCATTTTTAATCTTCTCTATCTCTAGTGTAAGAATTTACTCTTTAGTCATTGCTGTGAAATGTACTTTATCTTCTTCTAATTTTTATGGCGTATCTGTGATCATTATAAGGCTGTGACTACTAACATTCAAGTGACATGATCATTTTCTATGTGGTGACATCATCTCTGTTTTTTTCCTCCCCAAAACATTTTCAAGCTTTCTTAACAATTGATTTCTCAGTCATTTACAGTTATTGCCTCTAATGTAGATTTCTTCTTTGTATATATATTTTTTGATTTTGTTATTTTAAGTATATTTCCACTTGTTAGTATTGTATGTTAGGCACTGATGTGATGGTTCCACTATTATCCATTAAAAGACTAAACCAGTATAGCATCTCTGGTGAGTGTTTCATTATTTGTGTGTTTGCTTTCTTTTCAATTTCATGTATTTGTTTTTTTTTGATAGTTTTTAAAAATCATTTTTATAGTTATTCTGGTAACATTTGAAGAGGTTCTTGAAATTTAAGTCATTGTTTTATTTGATTCTCTTTGTCAGGCACAGCCAGTTGGAAATTGTGATTTCAACACTAGATTGCAATGTATTGAAAAAGAAATAATAAATCCTCGGCATGAAAAAATGAAGAATGGACTCATTGACAAAACACAAGAACCATTTAGTGTTAGGCACAAGCCATTTTTTGACATCTCTACTTCAAGAAAGGTAAATGTGATTGTGAAAAATCTTTTGTTTTATTGATTAGCATAGCAGAAATATGAGGCAGGGTTCTCTTTTCTATTTATTACATTGATTAATCAATTTGAAAGGAGCTAGAATTGACCTGAAAAGGCAAGTATATTTTACTGGTTATTGTTGTTTTCTAAGGCGCTCCTTAGTCTTTCTGGAAAATTGCTTTCTTCATTTCAAAGCCCTTTCCTTTGTCATTTCTCACAGTATGATAAGAGAACATTCATGCTAGAGAGAACTGATAGGATAAATTTTCTTTTCTTATGTCATTCCCCTTTTCAAGAACCTATAGTTTTTGCATATTCTCTCATTCTGAACCTGTCGTTTCGGAATCTATTTCAATTATTTTCTTGTTTGTTATACTATTTAACATTACTTCAGGACCTTTTGTTGAAGTCAAGGTAATCAAATTGCTGTATTTTCACATAGCTTTATTTTTCATTCGTTTGTGTTTTGATCAGCAATATTTAGTATATACTATACAGATATAGTAACCTTTTCTCCATTTATTCCACTAATCTATTTCCCTTCTAGATACCACCTAAGAACTAACTTCTCTAGGAAGCAGTTTATGATTGACCTCACCTAACATTTCTTTTTAACTTGACCTCTTCAGCACTTTTGTCACAACTCTTTTAGAACTATAGTCAAATTTGTATTTTTCAACAGATTTGTAATCTCATTTTGTGACTACTTCCTCTTGTGGTTTAAATTGTAGCATATCTACTTCTCATTCTGGGTTACTTAAAACCACATTATTTCATAAATTCTTCAGGGAGAGTCCACCCATCATTTATGCTAGAGGGGATTTCCTCTACCACTTTTAACATTATGCAAGTAGCATGTAACACAGAGGCCATCTAGCTTCTATCCCTTCCTCTCACATGACCAACTAACCTCCTTCTTCTGATAATTTCTGGTCACATATATTTTTTATGCTTGTTGTATATAGTCTATTGTGGATAATATATCCTTTTAATATAATATAGCCTTTTTATAACCACCATATGTTTCCCCATTGCCTTTTAAATAACTTATAATTTTGATTCTTTGAGAAGTATGATGTTACATGATTCTTAGCTATATATCACCACCAGAAGAATATTGGTTTTAAAAAGATGAATTTTTATTTTAGGGGTCACTAAAAGACCAATGCAATTTGCCAAATGCAACCTAGCTTGCTTTATTCCTCCTGTTCAGTTTTAGGCTTTGAGATTATATGTACCATTTGACCCGCACAATGGGTTGGAAATCCAACTATATTTCATAATTTTGAAAGTAGACATTTTTAATCCACTTTTTTCCCATTAGGCTGTTTTGAGAGGTTGTGAATCTTTGTTATTGTGCCTCAGGGAGATTCATATGGTTGTAAAATTTGTATGATTATTTGATATAGATATGTGAGATACTGTATTGTAAGAGACATTTAAGATAGTATTTTGCTCTTCCAAATCAAAATCTTTTTAATAGTCAATAACAAGTAAGTATTGTGGGGTTCACTTATTTAAGAAGCATTCTTAAACTCTTACTACACATGCAAGGTACTTGAGATAGAAAATCAAAGTCAAAACAACTTTTATCCTCAGCTGTTACATTCTGCTTAAGGGAATGGGGAATAATATGTACACAGATAAGTAAATACAAAATATATATGAGTTTATTTCACTGGAGTTGGGAAGGAGGGCTAACAATTGAGACCAAGAATGAGGAGAAGGAGAAGAGAGCTGGACACTGCTAAATGCTTACAAATATTAACTCATTTATTCCTCACGATATTTCTGTGAGGTAGATGCTATCATTATCCTCATTTTATAGTTGAGGAAAATGAGGCAGATAGAGGTTAAGTGACCTATTCAGATACTAAAAAATGTCTGAGACTCTATTTAAACTTAGGTTTTTCTGACTCCAGGCCCTAGTGCTTTTCTCTACTACACCACCTTGCTTGCATCTAGAATGACCTCCTGAGTGAATGAATGAATGAATGACTAAAAAGTCATTTATTAAGTGCTTATTATGTGCAAAGCACTTGTAGTCAGGCAGTTCTTGCTTTTAAGGAGTTCATATTTTAATAAGGGAGAACACATATAGCCTGTTTGAACTATAAGTTAAATGGATAAGTCCAGTGTTCCTGGGGGCACAATAGCAAAGGAGATAGTAATACATCTTCTTTAATATCATTTTCATAGATAAAACCATATCTAGTTCTTGATGTTGATACATTTAATAATTCCAAGGACTTTAGAGGTGAGAACTTTCTTTTCCAAGTCCTCAGTAGCTGTGGCTGCTGAAGAGGAAGAATTTGCAGACACATTTGACAAGTCACATCTCTACAAAGGTCATATCCCTGTATGGTGACTGAAGGTGTTGGACTGTTGACAGTCCAGTAGCAGGATTTATGTTCTGAGAGAGTGGGGAGCTGCTACTGTTCTGAGACTCTTGGATTTATTTAACCATTAGTAGCAGTTGATAGACATTTGTTATTAGTGGTTGAAGGAAGGGTGAGCCTCTTCTCCATTAGAGTTGTTTTTAATGACCACTCAGAGGGCCATGCTGGAAACAGGATAGTTGGTTTGAGGAGTATGGCACTTACCTGGATTCTTCAACTCTGATCTCCATTAATATCTGAGGGGAGGTGGTAGTCAAGGGGGTGGCAGTAGTTTAGCCTGCCTGTCATATACCACCTCCTTTCTGTCTCTCAGAATGTCTTGCTTCAGCTAAGATAGCTTGCCTTCCCTTTTGGTGGCATGTAGGAAATGACACTTTAGAAGAGCCTTAAAAGAAGGTAAGGATTTTTACAGGTAAATTAGAGGAGATAGAGCTTTCTAGTAATAGAGTACAGCCTGTGCAAAGGAATGAAGGTGGGAGATTGAATGTAGTTTGGCTAGAACATAGAGTATGTGAAGAGAAGTAACGTGAAATCAGTCTAGCAAGTTGGGTTAGAGCTAAATTGTGAAGGACTTAAATGCCTACTAGTAGAATTGGTATTTTGTCTTAGAGACAGTAGAGAACTATTCTAGTTTCTTAAGTAGATAGTAGTAACATGATCAGACTTTTGTTTTAGGAATAGCAATTTGGCTGTTGTATGGAGGAGAGATTTAGGCAGGAAAATCAGTAGGAGATTATTATGGCAGTCCAGATGAAAGGTAATGAAGATTTTGTATTCTCTGGACTTTTCAATTTGATGTGTTATTTTAACACTGTGGTCTTTGTGAAGACTATCATTTATGAAGTCTACTCATTCTCTCCTCATATTTTCATCAGTAATGCGCTTGATAAATGTGTAGATCATTTTCATAATGGGTGGGTAGGAGGAGGAAGGAGACATATAGGTTGATTGTTGATTGTTCTCTATCACCTATTTTGAGTAGAAAGAAGGTCCTTGATTTTTTCCCCATATCTTTGCTTTTTTCAAATATCTTGATAACTGACTTTTCAACACCCTTAAAATTGTGTTTCTTCCAATCACAGCTGCCTAGTGTACCTTTGATGCAATCTAGTTTTTACTCCTATCATAATTTTATTTAGAGCCATTTCTGCTTTTTTTCATGTAGCATAATGGGGACCATGATTTTAGAACTCTAATATTTTGGTTCCACTGCTATGGGTTATGAAATTAATTTGTTAGTAGAAATGCTGATAGATCTTGGGACCATATATGTTAATTGGGTCTCACGTTAAACTTTCAGTAAATTGTATTTGTCTTATCCTGCTTCTTGTAATTTTTCAACATCCTTGTCTGTAAAATTTTGCAGAGGAATTTATATAATTAATCAGTTTTATCCTTGCCTGTCTTGATTGTCCACTTTTCAAGGATCTGATGTTATTTACTGGCTGTATTCTAGGTTTTTGCTGGCTAGGTTCCAGGTTGTTTCCAGATTGAATCCTTGTTCTCCTTCATACATTCTTGTGTTGTTTGTTGGCTTTGGTGCTTTCTGCACTCATTCCATGTGGTGATTGCTTTATATTAATTAAATGTAGGAAATGGTGATATTTCATATCATTGTATTCCTTTGTGTATACATTCCCCAATTTTTACTATCAGAAGCTCTTCTAAATAGGTAATGATGGAACATTAACATTTTCATGTCATGTTTTCCCTGTTTTCTAATTTAGTATTCATTTTTATTTTGTTCTAAGAAGTTGATAGCTTTAACTATACAGAAACTATGCAATTAAAATTTAATTTAATTTTTATGATGTTACTAATTTGCTCACTGTATTTTGATTCTTTTATTGGAAAGAAAGAACAGTCACTCAGATGTATTTACTTTTCTTGAACACACAGAATACTTTTAAAAATATATCTCTTGATTGCTGTATTATAGTCTATTAAACTCTTCTCTTTTCTTCAGTAATACTTGGAAATTTTCTGTTTTGTTAAACATCTTTTTCTTGCCCTCTATGATTATACTTAGTTTGTCAGGGTAAGTTATTGTTAGTTGTCAGTCTTTATCTTTTTTCTTTTGAAATACTGTGTTCCAGGCTCTCTGCTTCATAGTGGTAATGCTTAAATCTTGTTTGATCCTGACCGTGGTTCTTTGGTACTTGAACTCTTTTTTTTTTTTTCTTGGCATCTTATAGTATTTTTTTCTTTGACCTAGAATCTCTGTATTTTGGCTGTGATATTCTTGAGAATATTCATTTTAGGGATTCTTTTAGGAGATAACTGGCGAATTCGATTTTCATTTTGCCTTTTGGTTTTAATAGGTTCTCATTTAATGATCTGTTGAAATATGATATCTTTTTTTAATCATTTTTTTGCTAGTCCTATGATGCTTAAATTTTCTCTTCTTGACCTCTTTTTCAGGTCAGTTATTATTGATTATATATATGTTCCATTTTCTTTTCCAGTTTTTTTACTTTGTTTTTGTGTTTCTTGTTGCCTCATTGAGCCATTTACTTACATTTAGTCCATTTTAATTTTCAAGTTTATTTTGGTAAGGTTTAGCATCTCATGTACTTTTGTTTATTGTCTTCATTCTATCTTCTAGAGCTCTCATTTCATTTGTAATATCCTTTTTGTCTCTTGTTTCTTGTATTCTAAGAACATTTCTATAAGTCTTTGCTTCTTGTTGCTGCGGAGTTGTACTTTTCTTTTGGTTTTGTGTCTTTAATGTTTCTCCTTATTGTATAGAAGCATCTAGGTGATGAAGTGGATACAGTGCTGAGCCTGGAGTAAAGAAGATCTGAGTTCAAATATGGCCTTAGTCACTTACTGATCCTGGACAAGTCACTTACCTCAGTTTACTCAGCTGTAAAATGGTGATAATAGCACCTATCTCTTAAGGTTGTTGTGAGGATCAAATAAAATAATATTTATAGAGCTTTTACCACAATGCCCAGCACATAGTAGGCATTATATAAATGCTTTTTCTCCGCACACCCCCTTGTTGTCAGTATCTTGTTTACTCATGTTTTTTCTTTTCCTGAAAAAGATATTTAACAAGACAGAGAGCTTCTGAGCATTACTAAAGACAAGGGTTGAAATGTAACACAGCGATTTTTTATTTTCCTGGCTTTGTGTCAGAGCCAGTTTCTTCTCACTCCTGCCCTCCTAGATACAATACAGTACTGCTGTTTGGTCTTGATTTGTATTATCTGAGAGCCTGCTGCTATGGGTACTGGCAGGTTTGAGGCCCACCTGTCTCTTCTAGAGATAGAGATTTGCCTTTTTAAGAACTTTACTGTCAGGTCAGGTTAGAATGCTACACACTTTCAGATCCCATAGGATGCATGTATTGTGCTGTGCTCATTTTGTGAGCTCTAATGACTCCCTACTTCCAGAAGCAGCACATAACCATTTCAGGATCCATGTGACCATGGCTTGCCTCTGGTTCATAAGCTACAGCTTCCATACAGTATAGCACTGTACTCTTGGCTTGGCATTTTTTCTAACTGGTTCCCTTCTCTGGTGCTCACAGATTTAAGGATGTTTCTTGTTTGGAGTTGTGTCTGAAAGCCCTTAATCTAGGTTCTCTTTAGATAGTTGTTCAACATGAGGCTCTTTTGAGTCCTTGCTGCAGCTGCCAAAAACAAATCTTCTACTATCTACTGGTATTTAGTGGGTGGATATACATACAAGTCTTCTTTCTTCCTCATCTTTTTCAGTTTAAGGCCTTATTGATTACATTTGCCAGCCACTGGACAGTTATGTTCTTAGCAACTTTTTTAGGCATATTTCATGCCTGGGCAGGAATCTCTCATCCTTACACGTTATATAATAGTCAAGAAATCCAAATCCCTTGGTCAGATTTCACTTTCCAACCGTTCACTTGTCCAATCACTTTTTCTGTTTTGCATCTCTTCCCTTTTGTGGGTAGTAGTGAGGAAAACAACCTGTACATCAGTGGTCCTATAATCTTTGGCAGTACAGTTTAGGTTTCTTCTGGAAATGTTACTGGTGCACACACAAATCACTACACTGGGAAAAAAAAAAAACCAAAACCAAAGGATAGGATCCAAAGAGCTTGCCAAGAGACAGTTTAATACACTTGAGTAGGTCAAATATTCCATCTGTTGTAGTGTGGTTGAGTCACATATATGTATCTTGAAAATATAGAATTTAATATCAGAAAAGCTAGTACCTATAATTTTTTTTGAAAGAGTTCCACTTCATTATGTCTTTCTTATTAGCAGTAAATTTGCATATTATATATTGGTTTCAGAAATCACAAGGAGTAATTGTTTACTTTAAATATGTGTGTATACATATATATGTATATACACATAAATGCATATGTATATATATCATTGTTTTTATTTGATTTTGTTGTGTACTATACCAAACTTAAAATGAAAAGTTAAAGCATATTGTAACCACTAAGCTCTTGCTCTTAAAATTCTATCAGTTTTTATATTTATCTTTTTGAATATAAAAAGCATTTAAGTTACTTTGCAGTTGCCTGCTCCCTTTTCAGTGTGATTACAGTGATATGGAAAGTAGTTCTTATTGCAACATATATTTTCCCCTAATGAGAGAAACACAATAGTGATTATTGCATTCAGGGCACTGGGCATTCCATTGAATGTAATTTTCCTTTAGAAGAGGAAGAGATTTGTTGTATAATGGTAGATGGCTCCTTGGGTGGCTTTAAATTCTGTGCCGGTTTTTTTTTTTTAAAGTTTTCTTGCTGGTTTTAAAAACTATTATTGTTTCTTCCTAATCCCTACCTGTGCTTTTGTAACAAAGAGGTACACTTAAGCAAAACAAATTGATGCATTGGTGGGGTGTGGAAGCATATGACTGATTCTATCCCTATAGTGTACTACCTTTTGACACAGAGGAATTCCATGCCTCCTTTTTGACCCATAATTAAGGAAGTATATGGGGAGAGTGTCTATTACTATATTCTACATATTGTTAGACTAAAAATTCTGAATACTTAAGTGTATCTAGTTGATCATTGAAGAATCATATCTTACCTTTCATTGCATTTCTCAGCTTTTGCCTCATTTAAGGGGGAAAACACTTTTTTTTTCTTAAAATGAGAAAGAAATATTAACTGATAACAGATTTCCCAGTGACTTTTTTTTAGAAAGGAAAAATAAACTATATTTTCATTTTTATGTCCATTCTATGTATATTTATTGAATGCCTGTTGATAAGGCTAGAGAAGATTCTTCCCAGTCTTGAAGGCATTATGATCACTTATGAAATAGTAGACCACGCTGTTAGGGAAACGTGATCAAGTACTAGAAAACAAATATCAACCACATAGGAGCCTATGTTTTGTTAATCATATCTGATATTAAATACTGACAAATTAGAAGGCTATTTGTCTTTTAATGAGAAAGTGAAGCTAAATTCACACTTTCACAGAGAACTCTGAGTTGTGAGTCAGATCTGTAAGGATGTAATTAGTTTTATGGAGATAATAGGGGTAGCTCTAGACTACTGAGTGGAAAGCATTTTTAAAATGGGAGGGATATGAAATGTGGAACTAAGATGAAAACAAGATCAATTTGGGGAGCAATAAGAAGACTGTTAACCGACAAAGAGTCCTTGTGTTGGTGAGCAGTGAGCTAAAAACATTTTGAAAAATCTTTTTCTGTTATTGCTACAAAACTTCTCTCAGGACTGTCATATGAATATTCTCCTCTGTAATTTTATAATTTAGCAGTAATAAATTATTGGGAGGCTCTTCTGAATCAATCAGTTCAGATTCCTTGTAGCTTGTCCCTAAATATACTGTTTGGATTTGGGATTTGGCTTTGAGCATTCTTGTAATATTAATTTGTGTTTTTAATTGATCTTTTGCTCCCCTTACCTTTTCCACTAAATTTTAGCCCTTGGAAATTTGATATACTACAGTGGCATATTCATGTAAACTGACTGCCACTATGTAAGTGTGTGTGTATACACACGCACACGTATACATATACATATATATATATATATATATATATATATATATATATATATACACACATATATATATATACGTGTGTGTGTGTAAAAGTATTATGAATTATATATGTGTGTATATACATATATATTGATGTATATATGAGATTAGACATTAACAGTGTGAGTACAAAGATAAAATTTTTCCTATTTGTTTAATATGTTTTAAGGCAATTACAAGCAGGTGAAATTTGTATAAGATGATAGACATGTTGAGATTACCATAAAGTGCCTTACAATCTAATTGAATAAATACTTATGAAAGGGAAATAATAATATAGGTGTTTCAGTACAATACTTGAGGTATTGTATTAGGTGTAAAGTAGTGTAGAGCAGCTAGGTGGTACAGTGGATAGAGTGCTGGGCTTGGAGTCAGGAAGACTCATCTTCCTTAGTTCATATCCGGCTTCATACTTACTAGCTGTGTGACCCTGGGCAAGTCACCTAACCCTATTTTCCTCAGTTTCCTCATCTGTAAAATGAGCTGGAGAAGTCAACATCAAACTACTCCAGTATTTTTGCCAAGAAAAGCCTATTTAGGGTCATGAAGAGTCAGACACGACTGAAATGACTAAACAACAACAAACTTGTGTATGCCCACGGGAGAACTATTTACTCAGTCTTGAATAACCTGGGATGGAGTACAACTGATTTATATGTGGTTAATTAAGAATTACTAACCTTTTGATTAATGTAATGGTATTAAAATTTCAACCTGACTTCTCTATCCAACATAATATTAGTTAACACTTTACCGCTTTCTAAGTAGTGTGGACTCAAAAATTGCATTCATTCTTATTTTAGTGCAGAGAGTATGAGATACAAATTTGTTGGAAGATGTTCTAAAGCAGTCTAATGCCACATGGAAACACTTTTCCTGTTTTACACAGATCATCATATGCCAAGAATATTTATGTTATGACTTTTCTCCAAGAATTTAAACCACTTTCATGCTTTACTTTTGTTATCTATCATTGTCTTAACATAGACCTAGGAAGATTCAGAATATCAAAGGTCTGTTATAAATAAACATTTGGCACAAGAAGGCAAAACATACTAGCTTTATTAAGAAGCGATACCTAGAATATGAAGAGACAAGGAAGATGGACTCAGGACTTAGTTGCCCCACTTCAGTCTTAGAGGGAATGGAGCACCCATTGCCTGAACCAGCAAGGCTATTAGGTTTTTGTAGGGTTCTTTTCTGGGTCTGTCAGGGCCAGATGTGAGGATAAGGAAGCCTAGACTTAGAGACTGGCGATATTTCATGCTCATGGAAGGAGGGAAGACTCTTGGGGAATTGGCAGTTAGTTGGGATGCAGGTGACTAAAAGGGCGCTTTGGACTTTTAGTGTTGCATCTGACTCTGTTTCAGGGGTTTTTGATCCCGCCTCCTCCTTCATTTAACAGGGTAGGGAGTCTACTTAGGCCATTACATTTATACATTGGAGAAAACAGAAGCGGTTCTTCAGAACTGTGTAGTAAAAGAAATTGGACGTGTCATAAATGAGCTTCTAAGGAAAAATGATTCCCAGGACCAGATGGATTCACAAGTTAATTCTAACAAACATTTAAAGAACAATTAATTTCAATACTATATAAACTCTTTGGAAAAATAGACAAAGAAGGAATTCTAAGAAATTCTTTTCATGATGCAAATATGGTGCTGATACCTAAACCAGGAAGAGCACAAAGAGAAAGAAAACTAAAGACCAATTTCCTGATGAATATTGATACAACAATTTTAAATAAAATACTTACAAGGAGATTATAGAAATATGTCACAAAGATCATACATTACTACCAGGTGGGATTTATACCAGGAATGCAGAGCTGGTTCAATATTAGAAAAACTGTCAGCATGTTTTACCATATCAATAACGAAAACAAGAAAAATCATATGATTATTTCAATAGATGCAGAAAAAGCTTTTCACAAAATGCAATACTCATTCCTATTAAAAACCCTAGAAAGCATAGGAATGAATGGAATGGAGCTTTTCTGAAAATGATAAATGGCTATCTAAAGCCAAGAGCAGGTATTATCTCTAATGGAGATAAAACTAGTAGCCTTCCAAATAAGATCAGAAGTGAAGCAATGATTATCACCCCTATTATTCAGTGTTATAGTAGAAATGCTAATTATAGCAATAAGATGAGAAAAAAAACTAGTAAGACCTTTAGCAAAGTTGCAGGATATAAAATAAACTCACATAAATCATCAGCATTTCTATGTGCTACCAACAAATTCCAGCAGCAAGAGATAGAAAGAGAAGTTCCACTTAAGTTAACTGGATACCATCAACTGAGGAATGGTTGAAGCAGTTGTGGCATCTGAATGTAATGGAACACTATTGTGCTATAAGAAATGATGAGCAGGCAGATTTCAGAGAAGCCTGGAAAAATTTGCATGAATGGATGCTGACTGAAGTGAGCAGAATCGTAACATGGTACACAGTAACAGTAACACTGTTTATAATTTTCCTTGTTCGCCATATTGGCCAATTTGATAGATGTGAGGTGGCAGGTCAGAGGTTTTTAATTTGCACTTCTCTAATCAGTAGTGATTTAGATAATTTTTTCATATGACTGTATAAAGCTATTGCTTTAATCTCTTCATCTGAAAATTGCCTGATTGCAGGGTGGAAAGGTAGAGCTTCTCCCAGAATTTCCATTTATAGAGGGCCCAGGTCAGCTTATCTCTTATTTTCTCACCCAGCTGTACTCCTTTGGACTTTTCCATCATGCTACCCATGCCAGCTACTTTCCCTTCCCACTTTTGAAATTCCTTTTGGGTCTTGTCTGCCCCCATTAGATTATAAGCTGTTGGAAGGCAAGAACTGTCTCTTTTTTGTATTTGTGTCCCCAGGATGTAGCACAATGCCTAGCAGGTAGTAGGTACTTAACACATTTTTTAATGACTCACTGAAAACAAAATGTATTGATAAAAATAATTTTTAAAGGTGGTATTGCTTGGACCAGCAAAGAGAAGTAGCTCACAGAAGCTCAAATGTAGACTTACCAAATTTGAAAACTGGAAGAATATTTAAATTTCAAAAATATATAAGGGAAAGCTTTTTAACAGATTTTTCCAACAGTCAAAAGGACTGCTTTGGGAATTATGTTCCTCTTCAATGAAAGTCCTCAAGCTAAAGATTAATAGTCACAAGGAAATATTATAGGAAAGATTTTTTTTTGGATATGGGTTGCACTAATTTTCTCAGGTTGCTTTCAATTCTGAGATATATGATTCTGTAATATATAAATATAATTGAGTCTGTATTTTAAAGGTCAAGTTATATGATATGAAGAGAGTGTTAAAAGTTATGTTATTAAGTCTTAAAATCCAGTCACATTTTTAAGAATTTATATTTGATGAGAAAAAGCAATACTTTGAAAAAAATGCACACAAAAATTTGTGAGGCATTTTTCTCAACTGCAATTCCCTTTGTTTAATACCCAACGCACAAAAAAATGATATCCCTGATGGAAATGATATATACTGCTATGAGAAACTGATTTATAATCTTGTTACCTCTTACAAATATCACTATTTTACTAGACCCAGTGGCAAAGATAAAAATCATAACCATCCCCTCAGCAATACCCTGTCAACAAGAGTTACTGGTCTATAATAGTACATAATATTAAGATCTCACTCTCTATTTTGCAAAATGAATTTTCCTCCTCTGTTTTTCTCTTTGTAGTCTAAGTAAAGTTACAGAGAAAAGAAATACCTAACCAAAAGGAACAAGGAAAGAATGAAAATCTAAAATTATATATAGCAGTGTGATTTCTACATAAAAGGGTATAGACATTTTAATCACTTTCTTAGCATGATCCCAAATTACCTTCCAGTTTGGTCACACTACTTCATGCTCTCACCAACAATGTATTAATGTCTTTTTCTTTTCTCTTTTTCTTTTAATGTTTTCAATTTAATTTTATTTATCTTTTTGTTACATTTTAAGTAACTGTCTCTCTCCCTTCCTCCCCATCCCACACTAGAAAAGGCCACCATTTGACACAGATCTATCTCTCTGTCTGACTGTCCTTCTAGCTATGTAAAATCATGCTATGCACACTTTTGTTAAATCAGTTCTTTTGCTGGAGATAGATGGCATCTCATTTCCTAAGTCCTTTGTGATTGATTTGATTGTCATTTTTATTGTCTTGTCTCCGCTCACCCATGAATAATAAATATTTCTCCAATTGTTTAAATCTGACTTTATTTGTATAAGAAATGTTTTATAATTATATTCATGTACTTCCAAGATTATCTTGGCAGGTATGCCCATGCCCACAGTTATTTTATGCTTTCTACGGCTATTTTAAATGGAGTATTTTTTACTGTCTTTGGGAGTATTTTATTGGTCAACCGTGGAAATGCTGAGGATTTATGTGAGTTTTTTTTAATATCCTGCAACTTTGCTAAAGTAGTTGTTTCAACTAACCTTTTAGCTGAATCTCTAGGATTTTCCAAGTATATCATCATATCATCTGTAAAAAGAGATAGTTTTATTACCTCACTGCCCATTCTGATTCTTTCAATTTTTTTATCTTCTCTTACTGCTGTTGCTAGCATTTATAATACAATATTGAAAAATATTAATAATAATGGGCATCCTTGTTTCATTACCAATTTTATTGGGAAGGCTTCTAGCTTGTCTCAGTTACAAATAATGCTTGCTGTTGGTTTTAGGTAGATGCTCTTTATCATTTTAAGGAAAAGTCCATTTATCCCTGTGCTGTCCAGAATTTTTAATAGGAATGACTATTCTATTTTGCCAAAAGCTTTTTTGACATCTATTAATATACTCATATGATTTTTGTTACTTTTGTTATTGATATACTCGTGTTGATAATTTTCCTTATATTAAATCATCCTTGAATTGCTGGTATAAATCCCATTTGGTCACAATGTATGATTTTTGTGATATATTGTAGTCTCCTAACTGGCATTTCACTTGGGATTTTTGCATCCATAATCATTAGTGAAATTGGCCTATACTTTTCTTTCTCTGTTTTTTTCTCTTTGTGGTTTGTGTATCAGCACCATATTTGTTTCATAAAAAAGAGTTTGATTGGACCCCTTCTTTGCTTTTTATTCAAATCAATTGATGTAATATTAGAATTATTTGATCTTTAAATGTTTGACGGAATTCATTGTAAATCCATCTAATTCTGATGCTTTTTTCTTAGGAAGCTCATTAGTGGCCCGTTGAATTTCTTTTTCTAAAATTGGGTTATATGGATATTCTATTTCCTTTTCTGTTAATCTAGGCAGTTTGTATTTTGATAAGTATTCTTCCATTTCATTTAAATTGTTAAATTTATTGGCATATAATTGGGCAAAATAATTCCCAATTATTGTTTTGATTTCATCTTTATTAGTGGTATATTTACCCTTTTCATTTTTGATACTAGTGATTTGGTTTTCTCTCTTTTTAAAAATCATATTAGCCAATGCTTTGTCTATTTCATTATTTTTTTTTTCATAAAACCAATTCCTGGTTTTAGTTATTAATTCAGTGGTTTTCTTACATTAAATTTTATTAATCTCACCTTTAATTTTTAAGATTTCGAAGTGGGGGTTTAATTGGGAATTTTAAAATTTGTTCTTTTTCTAGTTTTTTAAATTGCATGCTCACAACATTTACCTGCTCTTTCTCAATTTTATTCATATAACTGTGTAGAGATATACATTTTCCTCTGATTACTGCTATTGCTACATCTCACAGGTATCGGTATGTTGTCTTATTATCATTCTCTTTAATAAAATTATTTTCTGTTTTTATGATGTCCTTTAATCTTCACATTCTGTAAGATTAGGTTATTTAGTTTCCAGTTAATTTTTAATCTGTTTCTTCACGGTCTCATTGAATATAATTTTATTGTGTTATTATCTGAAAACAGTGCATTTAATATTTGTTTTTCTCCATTTGCCTATAAAGTTTTTATGCCCTAATACATGGTCAGTTTTTTAATGGTAGGTACCACTGAGAAAAACATATATTCCTTTCTATTCCTATTCATTTCTCTACAGATATCTATCATATCTAGCTTATCTAATATTTCATTCATCTCTTTGACTTTTTTTAATGTAATTTTTGGTTATATTTTTCTAGTTTTAAGAGGGGAATGTTGAAGTTCTTCACTGTCAGAGTTTTGCTGTCTATTTCCACCCATAATTCATGTAACATTTCCTTAAAAATTTTGTATGCTATGGCATTTGGTGAATATAGGTTTAATACTGGTATTACTTCATTATCTATGGTACCTTTTAGCATAATGTACTTTCCCTGTTTATCTTTTTTAATTATGTGTGTGTGTAGCTATGTCTGTCTATCTTTAACTTTGAGATCATGATTGCTACCTGTTTTTTTTTTTTTTTTGCATTAACTGAAGCATACTAAATTCTATTCCAGCCCTTTATTTTTAATCTATGTGTATGTCTCATTTTAAAATGTTTTTGTAAATAATCATGTTGTTGGATTCTGGTTTTTAATCCATTCTTCTATCCATTTCTGTTTTATGGGTGAGTTCATCCTATTCATATTCAAAGTTATAATTACTAGTTGTATATTTTCGTCCATCCTATTCTCCTTCAGTTTTTATCCTTCTTCCCCTCATTTTGCTCTGTCCCTCCTCATGTCTAATTTACTTCTGACCACTTCCTCGGTAATCTCCACCCTTTCTAAGAACCTCTCCCTTGTCTTCACCCCTTTCCTTCCTATTCCTTAATCTACTAATCCTTCTAAGAGTCCCTCCCTTATCACCATATCCTCTTATTTCTTAATCTGGATTAATGTCCTTTCCCTTCCACAGCCCCTTCAATGCTGACTATTTTTATCTTTTCCGATTTCCTGGGTGGTTTTTAATGACTTTTCTTATTGTTATTAAAAGTTTACAATTCTTTTGAGAACTCATTGTTCATGTCCCTTGATCACTTATCCTTTGGGAAATAGCTCTTCCCCTATTATATATTTGTCCATGAGTGTATTGAGTGAATGCAGACTTTTCTCTCCCCACACTCCCCATATCTAATTTCACATCCCATCCAATCTTATATTTTTTCACCAAGCCATAATCAGCCACACACTATATGCTGTGCTTCAGATCTACCTAACCTTCCATTTTAACCACCTAGTTATCTAACCTTCCAATACATATAATTCATTGATTCATTCATCAAGTTATCCATCTATCCATTCATTTATATGTGTTATTTTCCTATCTGTCTTTAATGTCAGATCCATATCTGACGTATTTGATGCAAACATTTTTTTTTCAATTTATAACTTCCCTTTTTCTAGTTGGATACTTTTTGGGTACAGCTTCATTCATATATACGTACATACATACATACATACACACACATATATACATATATACATAAACACACATACATATATGTGTGTATATACGTGTATGTAAATATGAGAAACTACATTTCTAGACTATAAGATGGTATAACAACAATGCTGCTAGCGAGTTATCAACCTCAGAGCATATATACCCTGTTTAGGGCCCTGGGACTTAATGCCTACTTAGCAAAAGGGTGTAGGCCTGAGGTTTAGCATCCACTTAGCAAAAGGGTGTGGGAAAGATCTTTAATCAGTAGCACAGCATCTTATATATTGTTTCCAGTTAATGACTCTTGATTCAAAGAAAGGCAAGACTCAGGAGCACTTCATTTGCCTTAGTGCTAAGAAGCACTCCAAAACAAAAGACAACAAAAAATTCCATTTTACTTGCTATTACAGATGGATAAAAAAATGAAATTCAGAAAGTGGTTCATAACTATATATTCACATTTAAGATGGTTATATTATGTCCCATTGTTGTTACCCATTGTCTTACTGAAAATTAAACTATTTCTTTTTTTAAAATATTATTTTATTTTTATCCCCAATTATACATCAAGAAATTTTTTAGAATTCATTTTTACAAGATTTTGAATTCCATATTTTTCTCCCTCCCTCCCCTCTCCTCTCTCCCCCTCCCCCTTTGACAGTGGTAGGTAGTTTGGTATGGTTATACATGTGCTGTCAGGTAAAATATTTTCATATTAGTCACAATTGTGAAAGAAGAAACAGATCAGAAGAAAAAAAACACGAGAAAGAATAAAGTAAGTGGAAAAAAATGTTTCAATCTGCATCCAGAGTACATCAGATCTTTATCTAGATGCGGATAGCATTTTCCTTCTTGAGTCCTTTGTACTTGTCTTTGATTATTGTGTTGCTAAGAAGATCTGAGTCATTCATAGGTAGTTATCACACAGTGTTGCTGATAGTATGTACAACATTTTCTTTATTCTGTTCCTTTCACTTTGCATCAGTTCATAAAAGTCTTTCCAGGTTTTTTTGAAATGTGCCTGTTCATCATTTCTTATTGCACAATAGTATTCCATTACATTCATATACCACAACTTGTGCAGCCATTCCCCAATTGATGGGTATCTCTTCAATTTCCATTATTTTGCTACCACAAAAGGGGCTGCTATAAATATTTTTGCACATGTAGGTCCTTTTGCATTTCTCATGATCTCTTTGGAATACAGACCTGGTAGTGGTATTGCTGGATCTAAGGGCATACATAATTTGAGTGCCCTTTGGATGTAGTTCCAAATTGCTCTTCAGAATGGTTGGATCTGTTCAAAACTTTCACCAACTAAAACTTCATTAGTGTTCCAATTTTCCCACATTTTCTCCAGCATTTATCATTTTCCTTTTCTGTCATATTAGCCAATTGGGTAGGGGTGAGGTGGTACCTCAAAGTTGTTTTAATTTGCATTTCTCTGACAAAGATGATATAGAGTATTTCTTCATATGCCTATAGATAGCTTTGATTTCTTCATCTGGAAACTTCCTGTTCATATCTTTTGATCATTTATCAATTGGGTAATGACTTGTATTCTTTTTTTTTGTTTGTTTGTTTTGGGCAGGGCAATTGGGGTTAAGTGACTTGTAGGAGGTCACACAGCTAGTACATGTGTCAAGTGTCTGAGTCCGGATTTGAACTCAGGTCCTCCTCACTCCAGGGCCGGTGTTCTACTCACTGTGCCACCTAGCTGCCCCAGTGACTTATATTCTTGTAAATTTGGCTCAGTTCTCTATATATTTGAGAAATGAAGCTTTTATCACAGACTCTTACTGTAAAGATTGTTTCTCATTTTCCTGCTTTCCTTCTAATCTTGGTTGCATTGGTTTTGGTTGTACAGAAGCTTTTTAATTTAATATAATCAAAATTTTCTGCTTTGCATTTTGTAATGTTCTCTATCTCGTTTGGTCATGAATTCTTCCCCTCCCCATAGATCTGACAGATAGAGTATTCCTTGCTCTTCTAATTTGCTTATGGTGTCACTCACCCTTTATGTCTAAATCATGCCAAAGGTCTGTCATATATAACTTTTTAAATATTCTGTTTACCTCCTTTGTTCCTGTCTTCTTTATTTTTTGGTTGGATTTATTGAGTTCTGAGATGGAACATTTGAGGTTCCCCATTAGTAAGTTTTTCTGTCACTTTCTTCCTGTAACTCACTTAGCTTCTCCTTTAAGAATTTGGATGCTGGACTTCCAGGGGTGGAGCCAAGATGGCGGCTAGAAAGCAGGGACTTGTGTGAGCTCCCCACCATGTCCCTCCAAAAACCTATAAAAAATGGCTCTGAACAAATTCTAGAATTGTAGAACCCACAGAATACCAGAGGGAGGCAGGGATCCAGCGCAGGACAGCCTGGATGGTTGCTGGATGAGGTCTGTCGCGCACAGAGTGGAGGGGAGCAGAGCTCATCGTGGGAGGCAGCAGGACCAACCAGACCAGGAGCCGGGCAAGACAGGCCCTAGCACCCTGAATCAGTGAGCTGTGGCAGATAACAGACTTCTCAACCCACAAACACTAAAGACAACAGAAGGTTAGTGGAAAAAGCTGCAGGGGACAGAGTTCCCGGTTTGGCCACTACCCCAGGGGCAGCGGGGGAGGTGCAGCTACAGAACTACAGCTGCAGTTACTTCCAGCCCCAGGCCCACATGGTGGGAGGAATTAAGTGGCGAATCAGAGCAGGAGTGCAGAGCCTGCTGAAGATTTGTGTCAGGTCCGGGTTGGTGGTTCTTGAGGAAGGGGGAGTGCTGGGGTGGAAGAGCTGGCTATATAGCAATAGCTCTGAAATCAACGGCGCATATCTTCAAGCTTGGACCAAAGTACTCTTTGCTCTACAAGCAGTCATACCCTGACGAAAAACTGAAGGGTCAAGTAAGTTGGCTGGGAACATGGCCAGGCAGCAAAAACACACCCAGATTCAGTCTCAGACTTTGGAATCCTTCTTTGGTGACAAAGAAGACCAAAATATACGGCCTGAAGAAGTCAACAAAGTCAAAGAGCCTACAACAAAAGCCTCCAAGAAACAGATGAACTGGTCCCAGGCCATGGAAGAGCTCAAAAAGGAGTTGGAAAAGCAAGTTAGAGAAGTAGAGGAAAAATTGGGACAAGAAATGAGAATGATGCAAGAAAACCATGAAAAACAAGTCCATGACTTGCTAAAGGAGACCCAAAGAAATACTGAAAAAAATATTGAAGAAAACAACACATTAAAAAATAGACTAACTCAATTGGCAAAAGAGCTCCAAAAAGCCAATGAGGAGAAGAATGCCTTGAAAGGCAGAATTAGCCAAATGGAAAAGGGGGTCCAAAAGACCACTGAATAAAATACTACCTTAAAAATTAGATTGGAGGGGCGGAGCCAAGATGGCCGCATGAAGGCAGCGTCTTACCGGAGCTCTCTCACAAGGTCTGTCAGATTCCTATAAAAAAGTGAATTTGAGCAGATTTGAGAGAGTCAGAAACCGCGAGCAGTCTGCGTGGGGCAAATTTCCGAGCCGGGAGAGTTTGAAAGGCCGGAGGAACGAACCTGCAGGCTCGGAGAGTGCTCGGTGCGGAGCTGCTCCAGACCAAGGCGGAAGCGGCTGGCCGAGAAATCCATGTGGGAGATGGGCTGGGAGAAAGCTGGGTGCCCGAAACCGGCGGAGATCCCCAGGACTCCCAACACAGGACGGCAGTCTGTGGGAGTGACGAGAGGCAGCTCAACGCCACCAGCCGTGAAAATACCCACTCCTGACGCTTGCAAAACCCAGGAACTCGGCTTCTTGAACCTCCGGAAGACTCAATGGCCAGGTAAAAGGCTCTAATCCCTCCCCCCCTCACACAGAGAATTCCTCGGAAAAAAAAAAAAGAGAACTGAAACAGAGGAGAGAGTAGTGGGGCCTCACAGGACAAATACTAGAAGCTCATTAGTCCCAGAGGGGCAGAGTCGGCAGGGGTCAACACCGGGAGCCCAGATGTAATCTTGCTCCCCCAGGGGAAGTGCCAGACATCATCTCAAACAACAAACAGCTGATACCATTGCTGAAAAGCAAGTACTGGAGAGCACCCATAGGGAGTGAGATGCCAGGGAGCCAGACCCCTCCCCCACACCTCAGGAAACTGAAGGTTATAATTCTAGACTCACAACCCCCAGAATAAGAAAGCTGGGACAGAAAGCCCTGAGATCCAAAGATAGAAATTCGTTGTAAAGCCAGCAAAAGGCAAACCAACGTGAAGAAGAATACAAAAAAACCGAGGACAATAGATTCTTTTTATGGAGACAGGCAGGATCAAAATATCGATATGGAGGAGGACGGCAATGACACGGTAGATACATCAGATACCTCAAAAGCTAATATGAACTGGTCTCCAGCCCAAAAAGCACTGCTGGAAGAGCTAAAGGAGGATTTTAACAACCAAATTAGGGAGCTAAAAGAAAATATGGAAAAAATGGAAAAAAGGGAGAAAAAATCCACTGATTAAATCAAGTCCCTAAAGAATAAGATTGGCGAAATGGCTACGGAGATTCAGAATCTAGAGAGAGAAAAGGACACCCTGAGAGGTGAAATCAACCAATTGAAAATGGAGGCTCAAAAGCAAAATGTAAACACTAACTCATTTAAAATTAGACTTGAGCAAGTGGAAGCTAATGAATCTATGAGGCATCAAGAAGTAATAATACAAAACGTAAAGAATGAAAAAATAGAAAAAAATGTGAAATATCTGATTGGCAAAACAACTGACCTGGAAAATAGATCCAGGAGAGACAATTTGAGAGTTATTGGTCTACCGGAAATCCACGATGAAAAAAGGAGCCTTGACAGTATCTTCGAAGAAATTATCAAAGACAACTGCCCAGAGGTCCTAGAACCAGAGGGCAAAATAGTCATAGAAAGAATTCACCGATCACCCCCTGAAAGAGATCCCAAACTGAAAACACCAAGAAATATTATAGCCAAATTTCAGAGCTATAAACTGAAGGAGAAAATACTGCAAGCAGCCAAAAAGAAGCAATTCAAATATCGTGGAACTACAGTCAGGATCACGCAGGATCTCTCAGCTTCCACATTAAAAGACAGGAGAAATTGGAATATGATATTCCAAAGGGCAAAGGAGCTGGGACTACAACCAAGGATCAACTACCCAGCAAAACTAAGCATAATTTTCCAGGCAAGGCAATGGACATTCAATGAAATAAGGGAATTCCAGACCTTCCTGATGAAAAGGCCAGAACTCAACGGAAAATTTGATCTCCAAATACAAAACTCAAGAGAGACATAAAAAGGTAACCAGGGGGAAAAACCCCACAAACCTCATTAACCAATAAGCTTAGGTTGTTTACATCTTTATGTGGGATTATATCATCTTATGTATGTTTTTTATGTATATATGTATATATATATACGTATATATATATACATATATATATATACACACATATATAAGTCATTCTTGTGAGTGGTACAACTATTATGACAAATGAAAGGGATATACATAGGTTGTGAATGCCTGTATAAATTAACTGATGTAAAGATATAAAATATAAATAAGAGATAAAAAGGGAGGGCTATGAGGGAAGTGGTAAGGAGGTAGTAGAAAAGGGTAAATTGCACCAAAGGAAGTGGCAAAAAAAACATATTATAGTAGAGGGAAAGAAGGGAGGGAGAAGAGCAGTATTTGAGCTTTACTGTCATCTGATCTAGTTCAAGAAGGGAATAACATACTCTGATAAGTTTAGAAATCTAACTTGTCCTACGGGAAGTGGGAGGGAAAGGGGGGAAAAAGGGAGGGGGGAGGGCAGAAGGAAGAGGAGAAGTAGCAAGTGGGTAACGGTAAGATAAGGGAGGGGAATAAAGAGGGAGGGTTAACTGAGGAAAGCGGCGGTCAAAAGCAAAACTTTGTTGAGGAGGAGAAGGGGCAAGGGAGAAATAAAAGCATAAACAGGGGGAATTAGGATGGAGAAAAAGACACAGATAGAAATCATAACCCTGAACGTGCAGGGGATGAACATTCTCACAAAACAGAAGCAGATAGCAGAATGGATTAAAAACCATAATCCTATAATATGCTGTTTACAAGAAATGCATCTGAAACAGGGGGATACACATAGGGTTAAGGTAAAAGGCTGGAGTAAAATATTTTGTGCCTCAGCTAAAGTAAAAAAAGCAGGTGTAGCAATCCCAATCTCAGACAAAGCAAAAGTAAAGATAGATCTAATTAAAAGAGATAAGGAAGGACATTATATCCTGCTAAAAGGCACCATAAACAATGAAGCAATATCATTGCTTAACATATATGCACCAAGTGGTAAGGCATACAAATTCTTAGAGGAGAGGTTAAGGGAGTTACAGGAAGAAATAGACAGCAAAACTATAATATTGGGAAACCTCAACCTCCCCCTTTCTGAACTTGATAAATCTAACCTCAAAATAAATAAGAAAAAAGTTAAGGAGGTAAACAGAATTTTAGAAAAGGCACATATGATAGACCTCTGGAGAAAACTGAATGGGGATAAAAAGGAATATACTTTCTTCTCAAAAGTACATGGCACATACTCAAAAATATTCCCTTCAGCTACCCTAATACTGAGAAAGGTCTCATGAATTACACATATCAATCTTTCCAAGTATGAATGTGAACAAAACAGTTCAATTTTAGTAAGTCTTTTGGGATTTCTCTTTCTTGTTTACCTTTTCATGCTTCTGTTGATTCTTGTGTTTGAAAGTCAAATTTTCTGTTTAGCTTTGGTGTTTTCACTGAGAAAACTTGACAGTACACTATTTTGTTGAAAGTCAGTATTTTGCCTTGGAGCACGATACTCAGCTTTGCTGCGTAGGTGATTCTTGATTTTAATCCTAGCTTCATTGACCTCCGGAATATCTTATTCCAAGCCCTTCAGTCTCTTAATGTAGAAGCTGCTAGATCTTGTGTTATTCTGATTGTGTTTCCACAATACTCAAATTGTTTTTTTTTCTGGCTGCTTGCAGTATTTTTTCCTTTATCTGGGAGCTCTGGAATGTGGTGACAGTATTCCTAGGAGATTTCTTTTTGGGATCTTTTTCAGGGGGCAATCATTGGATTTTTTTAATTTCTATTTTACCCTCTGGCTCTAGAATGTCTGGGCAGTTCTCCTTGATAATTTCTTGAAAGATGATATCTAGGCTCTTTTGTTGATCATGGCTTTCAGGTTGTCCAATAATTTTTAAATTATCTCTCCTGGATCTATTTGCCAGGTCAGTGGTTAATCCAATGAGATATTTCTCATTGTCTTCCATTTTTTCATTCCTTTGCTTCTGTTTTATAATATCTTGATTTCTCATCAAGTCACTAGCTTCCACTTGCTCCAATCTAATTTTTAAGGCAGTATTTTCTTCAGTGGTCTTTTGGACCTCCTTTTCCATTTTGCTAATTCTGCCTTTCAAGGCATTCTTCTCCTCATTGGCTTTTTGGAGCTCTTTTGTCATTTGAGTTTGTCTGTTTTTTAATGTGTTGTTTTCTTCAGTATTTTTTTCAGTATTTTTTTGGTTCTCCTTTAGCAAGTCGTTGACTTGTTTTTCATGGTTTTCTTGCATTATTCTCATTTCTCTTCCCAATTTTTCCTCTACTTCTCTAACTTGCTTTTCCACATTCTTTTTGAGCTCTTCCATGGCCTGAGACCAATTCATGTTTTTCTTGGAGGCTTTCGATGTTGGCCCTTTGACTTTGTTGATTTTTTCTGGCTGTATGTTTTGGTCTTCTTTGTCACCAAAGAAAGATTCCAAAGTCTGAGACTGAATCTGAGTCCATTTTCGCTGCCTGGCCATATGCCCAGCCAACTTACTTGACTCTTGAGCTTTTCATCAGGGTATGAGTGCTTGAAGAGTAGAGAGTACTTTGTTCCAAGCTTGAGGTGTTGAACTGTTGTTTTCAGAGCTATTTCTATACAGCCAGCTCTGCCACCCCAGCACTCCTCCTTCCCCAAGAACCACCAACCTGGACCTGATGAAAATCTTTAGCAGGTTCTGCTCTCCTGCTCTGATCCATCACTCAGTTTCCCCCACCATGTGGGCCTGGGGCTGGAAGCAACTGCAGCTGTAGTTGTGTAGCTGCACCAACTCTGCTGTCCCTGGCGTGGTGCCAAACCTTGAACTCCCTTTACTCTGTCCCCACAGCTTTTCCCACTAACCTTCTCTGTTGTCTTTGTTGGTTTTTTAAATACTGCAATTTTTATTTCCGCTAAAATTTTCCCAAACAAAATATTCCCCCCTTTTCTGTCTTCCATTTTCAGTCATGTATTGATTATGAGGAATTGAGAAATATGTTTTCCTCATGTTTGTAATTTTATATTTTAATTCTTTAATCATTACTATTAGATAGAAGTATTCTTTCTGCTATTGCCTTCTTTATACTACTCAGAGTGAATGGAGGTCATGCCCATCACTAGTCAGTGAAATGTAAGTAGATGTTCTGTGGAAGATCTATTGGAGAACTTGGTCAAGAATTATGATGGATTATAATATATAGATAATATGTAAAACATCTCTGTACTAAGTAAGAGTAGATAGAGTGCTGGGCCTGGAGTTCATGAGTTCAAATCTGGCCTCAGACACTTACTAGCTGTGTGACCCTGGACAAGTCACTTCACTCTGTTTGTCTCAGATTTCCCAGCTGTAAAATGAGCTAGAAGGAAGTGGCAAACTACTTCAGTGTCTCTCTCAAGAAACCTCAAAATGTGGTCGCAAAGAGTTGGACAGGACTGACTGAACAACATAATATATAGGTAGAATAATAGGTCTATTGATATATTGAAGTATCCAAATACATATTTTAAGTTCTTGCTGCTACTTGTATCTGTTCTTTTTGTTGTCTTGTGTTTTATTTCTTTGTTTGTCCTTTACTTCCCTTAACCTTTTATTTTTCATGTTCTTTTTTTTGGTGATGGTGATGCCAGCAATACAGTCCTTGGAATTATTGGACTCTTTCTTCCTCCTCTTCTATTTGTCCTCTAAATTTCCTTCTGTTCAAAAGGAGGAGACATAAAACACAGAGATATATATTCATCTCAGTTAGTTGAATATATAGGAAGGTGACTATTGAACATAAAATATTTCTTTGTTTAGATGGGAAAAGATTTGATTGTAAGTCAACGTTAGTTATCTACTATGTGTAATGTACCATGCTAGATACATTAGCGATTTAAAATGTATAATTTTAAATGATTTCAAAACAAATCCCAGCCCCTATGTTATTTTGCTTTCTTCTACAAAACTCATATGAGATACATTTGGTAAGGTCGTTGAGGAAAGAGAATGTCTAGGCAACAAAGGAAAGTCATAATCTCAAAGGTGATCTAAGGAATTTCATCAGTTCTAATGGCATCAATTATCACCTCTTTGCAAATGACTTTCAAATATGTATGCTTTGCCCTAGATTCAGCCTCTATGTAGTTTACACCATGCTAGTGAACTTGTGTCAGAAATAATTGATAAATAGGTTGAGGAAAGAGAATGTATAGGTAGTAAAAGAATATTGTATGATCTCAAATGTGATTTAAGGAATACTGTCAGTTCTCATGGAAATCAGTTGTCATTTCTTTGCAAATGACTTTTAAATCTGTATATCTAACCCTATACTTTCATCTGGGATTCAGCCCCACATAATGAATTGCCTTTTAAACTTCTCAAGCTGAATGTTCTACAAGCAACTCAAATTATCTCCCCGACCCCCCCCCCCCCCCCCCCCCCCCCCGCCAAACCAACCAGGATTTGCTTTCTTACACCAGGGGTGCCATCATTGTTTTAATCACCCAGTTTTGCAACCTCTGTGTCATTCTCAACTTTATATTCTCTCTCATTGAGGTCAAATCAGTCGCCAAATATATCATTTCCATGTACATCAACTCTTTAATTTGTCCTTTTCTCTCCACTCATTCAGCAACCACCTGATTTTAAGTTCTCATTACTTTTCATTTGGATTATTGCAGTAGTTTTCTAATTCACACTTTAGGCTCTCATTACCCTTTGCCTAGATTATTATAATAGACCTTTAATTCATTTCCATGCCTCATATCACTTCCCTCTCCAATATGGTCCTCTTCACAGCCTTCAAAGTGATTTTCCTAAAACATAGGTTTGATTATTTCATTGCCCTATGTAATAAATTACAGTGGCTCCCTGGTATCTGTCACATCAGATATAAACTATTGGCATTCGAAACACTTCATAGTTTGGCTCTTGTCCATCTTTCTCATCTTACACATACTCCCTCCTACTCCTCCATACTCCTTTCAGCTGTTTTAGCCTGCTTATTATTCCTCACTTGTAGTACTTGCATTTTCTTTCTCCATGCCTATATACTAGCTGTGTTCTCTACTTGGAATGCTCTTCCTCCTTAATTGCTACTTGTAATGCTTGGTTTCCTTCCAGACTCATCTCATGTACAACCTTCTCCAGAAGGTGCTCCTCCTCTTCTCCCAGCTCCCATGCCTCCTCCTTGAAGGCTCACCTTGTACGTATCTTATATATCATGATTTAAGGGAATGTTGTCTTCCATGTTAGATTGTGAGCACCCTGAGGACCGTTTTAGTTTTGACTTTGTCTCCTCAGCACTTACAACAGTGCCTGATATGTCCAAAACACTGCAGGTACTTAATAATTTTTCATTGTGGAGAAAATATTCTGTGTAATTTAGGGATAGAAGGAAGGAAAAAGAATAAGCATTTATGCAATGCCTCCTATATGCCAGGCACTGCACTAAGTGGGTTTTTAAAAAAATACAAATATCATTTCGTTTAATCTTCACTACAGCCATGCAAGGTAGGTGCTATCATTATCCCTATTTCACAGTTGAGGAAACTGAGACCAACAGAATATAAGTGACTTGCCCAAGCTCATACAGTGAGGAAAGGTCTGACGCTAGATTCGAACACAGTAGTCTTCTTGTTGGCAGGCCCAGCATTCTATCTACTGTGTTATCACTTGGTTCATGAGACTGGACCAACGATTTCATTTCTACAGGGACCTCCACAGTGAGGAAACTAGCTCTACCAATGCAGACTGCCACCTTCTATACAACTTAAGGCTTTTTTTTTTTGTTTGCTTTTTGGCAGGGCAGTTGGGGTTAAACGACTTGCCCAACGTCTCACAGCTAGTACATGTTTCAAGTGTCTGAGGCTAGATTTGAACTCAGGTCCTCTTGACTCCAGGGCTGGTGCTCTACTCACTGCGCCAACTAGCTGCCCCCAGCATTTGTTATTTTTGATAAGTATGAAGTGGTACCTCAGAGTTGTTTTAATTCACATTTCTGTAATTAATAGTTATTTAAAACATTTTTTCATATGAGTATAGATAGCTTTGATATCTTCTTCTGAAAAGTGCTTGTTCCTATCTCTTGACCATATATCAATTGGGGCGTGGCTCTTTTATAAATTTGATTTGATTCACCATTTATTTGAGGCCTTTCTCAAAGAAACTTGATATGTATATTTTTTATATTACTTCATTGTCTATGACATCTTTTTTTTTTTTTGGTAAAATGTAGTTTCCTTGATTATCTTTTTCAATTAGTTCTGTTTGTGCTTTTGTTTTGTCTGAGATCATTGATTTTTTCAATTTCTGTTTTACTGTCTGGTTCTAAGATATCGAGGTAGTTTTCTTGATAATTTCTTGACGTATGATATCTAGACTCTTT
The DNA here is from genome assembly GCF_011100635.1 of Trichosurus vulpecula. NCBI lineage: Eukaryota > Metazoa > Chordata > Mammalia > Diprotodontia > Phalangeridae > Trichosurus > Trichosurus vulpecula. The sequence goes on from NC_050579.1 coordinate 184,427,653, forward strand.
TTCCGATCATGGCTTTCACATAGTCCAATAATCCTTAAATTATCTCTCCTTGAACTGTATTCTAGGTCAATTGTTTTTCTAGTGAGAACACATTTTCTTCTATTTTTTTATTCTTTTGATTCTGTTTTATTGTTTCTTGATGTGTCATGGTGTTATTACCTTTTACTTTCCAGTTCTGATTTTTGAGGAATTATTTTTTTCAGTTAGCTTTTGTACCTCATTTTCCATTTGGCCAGTTCTACTTTTTAAGGACGTCTTTTCCACAGTGAATTTTTGTACCTCCTTTTCCATTTGGCCTCTTCTACTTTTTAAGAAGTTCTTTCCTTTGGTGAATTTGTGTGCTTCTTTCACCATTAGGCCAATTCTGTTTTTTTTTTTTTAATATTTTCTATAGTTTTTTTTGTTGTGTGCCTCTTTTACCAAAATATTAATTTTCTTTGCATAATCTTCTTGCATCACTCTCATTTACTTTCCCTATTTTTCCTCTACCAAGCTTATCTCTTCATTTAATGTTTCTAGGAATTCTTGGTGGATCTGGGTCCAATTAGCATTATACTTTGAAGCTTTCCTTATAGGTGTTTTCACATTATTGTCTTCTGAGATCGTGTCTTGGTCTTCTCTGCCACCATAGTAGCTTTTAATAGTCAAGTTCTTTTTTTGTTGTTTGCTTATTTTTTCCAGTGTTTTTTTTTTCTCTCTCTTACTTTTAACTTGTGAAATTGGGCTCTTTTCACCCTGGGTTGGGGAGGCAATGTACCAAACTTCAGTCTTTGGGGGCTACTGTTTTCATAGCTACTTCTGGAGGTCTGGAGATTTTCAGTGCTTCCAATATGGTGTGATTAGAGGAAAGGTGTGATGACTGCTTTCTTGATCTGTACTCAGGTCTTTAGCCAAGAAAGGCTCCTGCTCTCCTGCAGTCACAATTGATAGTGCTCCTCTTGGCTCTGGAACTGTGACCAGGTTCCCTGTTCTTCTGCAGATTCTAAGCACTGGTGCTCCTTTCTTCCTTATAATTGTGACCAGGGCTCCTACTCTCTTGTGATAGACACTCCTCTCTACCCTGGAACTGTAATCCAGAACTGCTTATGGGCAGTAGAATTACCAGTCATTCACAGCTGCACCTCTTCCTGGCAAAGGGTCCCCTGTATTCACTTTCTGACCAGTGTCAGACCTTCTTACTGTCTCTGGGTTGAGAGTTCCCAAAGTTACTGCTGCTGTCCTAGCTGCTTCCAAGGCCCCCTGCTGGTGCTACCATCACTGTGTTTGTGTGTACCTCCTAAGTTTTCTTAGACTGGAAAAATGTCTTACTCTGACTCTTTACCAATATTGTTATGCTTTTAATTTCTTTCTTTTGATTTATGTTAGTATTGTTAGAATCCTTGCTTTACCCCTGTATTTTTTGGAAAAGCTTCCAGTGTGTCTGTATTGTGCATGATGCTTACTTTAGGTTTTAGATAGGTGCTTTTTGTGATATTTCAACTTAATCCTTATCTGCCTATCCCTTATAGTTTTCTTTTTAAACATAAAGGAGTATTGTACTTTGTCAAAGCCTTTTTCTATACCTCTTGAATTAATCATGTGGCTTTAGATGTTTTTGTTTTTAATATGAATAATGATTAGTATATTGATTTTTTGTAATATTGAACTATCCTTGTCTCTTATGAATTTAATTTTGTCATAATAATATTTTTGGATGAATTGCTATAGTCTCTTTGACAGCACTGTATTCAAAACTTTTGAATCCATGTTCCTACTTTCCCTTTGATGACCATTTCCCTGAGGGCTGGATCTCAAAGCTATCTCATTTTCCTCCAATACTTGGCAGTTACCATGGTATCTGTCTTGCTTTCTGGCCCCAGTTGACATTTAGGGAACAAATTGGATCGATTTGGATGGCAGTCTCCATTGCTTCAGGCAGGCCTGGTGGATATATATACACTTGCTGATACTCAGCCCTTGTTCGGTCTATTCCTCAATTTTCTGATGTTGCAGTGTTGCAACACAGTATGCCACCACAATACAGTTCTAATCAGAGAATGCTTCTGGTTTTCTGAGGCATAGAGAGTGGTGGAGTCAGGGTTAAGTTCTTCCCTAAGCTGTTATTTGGCTTGTGTAAGCCTTCCAGTACATAATGACTGGTGGGGGAGGGGCTGCAGAGTAAGTGAAGGAAAAGGTTAGTCTTCTCTGCTGTTGTTTTAACAGGTTGTTATCCCCTTGGGCTTTTTGATGTTCTAGGTCCCGGAGACAGATGAAATGCTGTATCTCTTGTGCATAATTCCTACTTTGAAGAAGTTCAAGAAGTTGTCAGGGTTGGAAAATATATCTAGTCTTTTGTGTTGTTGGTTCTCTGCCAGTCTCAAGTCATATTGATTTTAAAATATTGCTTAATAATATTTTGGACTTATTTTAATCTTTACTGTATCTTAAACTGTTATTTTCAACACATTTTATATGCTTTCATTTTCAATGTTCTGTCATATTTATTACTTTCTAGCAATTTACATTATCCTTTTGTGATCAATACCTTTCTTATTATTTATTTCATATAATTATATAAAGCACTAGTCACTAAAGTACTAATTCACCAAAAAAGATGCTGTATAAGTGGCATTACATCCTGTATTATCTAGTGTTACCTTCGACAGATCCACCAGCCTTTAGTTGTAGCAATTTATCAGACCTTCTGTGAGAGCTTTCAAAAAGTTTTTAAATGTTGAATTCATATCCCAATCAATTTAACAATTATAAGTGAAACTTTCATGAAACCCTATTGGATATATTGCTAAAATCCAAATGATTTGGTGTCTACTGTTTTTACCATTATCTGCTAATCTTGTAATTATATCTGGAAAAATAGTAATCAAGAAAATTGTTGTTATGGAGAATACTTCCTAGTTCAAAGAGATTTCCTGCTTACCCACTTTAAAACTCCTTCATAGTCTTGCAATTAAATGTTCTCAGATTAAGATGTCTTCCTCTTACTTGTGAAAAACATTTGAAAACATCTTAGGTAAATTTAGCTAGAACTGTCTTCATAAAAAAAAATGATTGACAGTGAGAAATATCTAATTGCTTTCTAGATTTAGTAATGTAGCCATATTATCAAATTAAGCTTTAAGACAGCACAATATGTTTTTTATTTTGATGCATTGACTTTGATACACATAACAAATCTAATTTTCCCATGCACATTTGGTCCAGTATATTCTTAAATTGTTCAGCATTGTATACATTATGATGATTATAAAATTAGGTTTTGTGAAGGTGTTATAGTGGAAGAGTAAACTAGAGCACTTTGAAATTGTAATTGAGGACAGTATCAAAACCAAAATACTTTGGAAAATTGTAATTCATTTAGAAATTATTTTTAAAAATTGGACAATGCAGTTTTGGCTAGGATCTAAAATAATTATAAAATCATGTTGGATGAATAACAAAATTATCAGCATAAAAACTAATATTCTAATATTAGTTTAATTAATTAATTAATAATAGACTGTTTAAGAATCACAATTAGATCAGTGTATTCTGCCTAGTCATTTGCAGTGGGTGTATAGTTAGGAATATTAAGACCTTAGGGAGGCGTAGGAAGAATCAAGGTCTTAGAACACTGTTATAACAGTTCATTTTGCAGAGGTTTTGCAATCAGAGGTTTTTACATTTCAATTCAATAAACATTTATTAAGTGCCTACTCTATGTAAGATATCATGCTACATACTTAAGACACATGAAAATAGTCCCTCCCCTTAACAGTCCATTTGGAGAGTGTGATGGTGGTGGTGGTGGTGGTGGTGGTGGTGATAAAAGAACATTTATACAGATGAGTATAATAAATCATTAGTTTAGGGTAGAAAGGGCAGATGTAAATCATGGGCACAGTGATGGGATTCCATCACAGGAAGACAAGACTTCTTAGAAAGGCAGATGGAAAAGAATTCCTTGTGGGAAATGACTTGAAATATTTAGGAGAACATAGCCCCATTTTTTTCTGGAATATAGAGATTGTGAAGGGGAATGTGAAATAAGACTGGAAAAATAGGTAGGGGATTGGTGGTGGAGGACCTTAAATGTCAGACTGAGGATTTTATGTTTTATCTTATAGAAAATGGGAAACCCCAGAAGTTTTTGAGAAGAATGCTGATATGGTTAAACCCATTCCTTAAAATTCAGAGAGTGGATTGGAGAAGGGAGAAATTGAAAGCAGGGATATTTAATATATAACAATAGTTTAAGAGATGTTGAGGGTCTTTTTATGATGGTGGCTATATTAACTTTACTTAGTACTGTGATCTTTGGGATACAAGTTTGTCAGAAATAAATTTATTGATCTAAACAAAAATACCTGCTTAGAGAAATCCAAAGAGACAGAATTACACCTAGTTTTTGAAAAATCTGATCCAAGGCATTTTCTACTTAAAATTTATAGGTTTCAAAAGAAAGACAAAGTTCCATATTCAAGATTAGACAAGGGTGCAGAGTATAGGTAACCCTTTTTGATTCATCAAAAAAGAAAACACTAATACCAAACTTTTCACTTCCTTTTTAACCACTTTTTCTGTGGATTTCACCTGGTTAGAGGAAAACTCAAGGTGAACTACAGGTACTTCTATTAATTAAATTAATTAAAATACATTGTTGCTTTTAGTCCTATCATTATTGTAATTAATTTCAGGGAAAATTCTTTCCTGAACTGATGGTATCATACTTTTGAAACTTGCTAAATGTTTGGTAATAACAGAGCAAAAAGATTCCAGCAAAAGGAGATTGTTTCAGAATTAATACAGATTAATGGGGTTTCTTGTTCACTTTATTTTTTAAAATTTATGTTTAAATTTTATGTATGTGTGCATTTTTCCCCCAGCCAATAAAAATCTGCCTTTTCTCTCTCCTTTATAAACCACAGTTGAAAAAGAAAAAGCAAAGCTCCTATTCCAAACATGTGCAGTCAAGCAAATCAAATTGCCACTTTCACTATGTCCAAAAAATATGTCTCAATTAGCATTATGAATCTATCCTCTCTGCTTCAAGAAGTATGTGACATTCTTCTTCATTGGTGTTTTGGAATCATGGTTGGTTGTTGCATTGATCAAAGTTCCTAAGTCTTTCAAAGTTGTTTTCCTACAGTATTGTTTCTGTATAATTTTTCTTTTGGTTCTGCTTACTTCATTTAGCATCAATTCCTACAAGTCTTCTAGGTTTCTTTGAAAACATCCCCTTTATCATTTTTAAGCAACTGCTCATTGTTTGCCCACAAAAACAAACTGCTATGAATCTTTTTGTATATCCTTAGAGTTTGTTTGGCTTTGGACTAATCCCTCCCTTCATCTACCCTCCTTTCCCTTTTGTATTTTCTCTTGTTTCCTTGTTGAATGAAATGAATTTTTGTACCCAACTGTGTGTGTTTGAATTGGTAATTCATACAATTATGTAATGGGGATAAGCATGCCTGGTTCTTTGAGTACTCTCCAGAAAATACCATGATTAGCAGTGGGAAATAGGTAGCAATCACACTTTAATATCTACAGAGAGACAAGTGATGAGAGAGGTATAGAGGAGAGATGGCATAGGAACAGGAGATGGAATGGTGAAGGAAAGCAGGGGAAGTGAGGTAGGAGGGGGAGAGATAGAGAATATCTTATGTAACTGTGGATTAGAGTTGGGAGCAGTAAGCAGTATGGACCCAGTGGAGTTGAAAGAGTACTCAGGGTCAGGGTTAGGGGCGTGGCAGGGGAGTTGGGATGGTGCAAGAGTTTGAGGTCTCATTTTTAGTTTTTTTTTTTTTTAAACAAACCAATTCCTATCTGTGCCATCTCGGAGTTTAGTTCATTAACCTATCCAGATCGTCTCTAAGATATTGGTAAAACTTCAAAGTTAATAGCACCTTTTTGATGTTCTGGGACTGGAGCTCTGGAATTTACATATTATAGGAATACAAAGCCCTGACAGCAGCACCTACGTGGCTTCTGTTCATCATATATTACCAGATGTGAGTTTGGTTAATATATGATACAATTTGTAAATTATACTCCTTTGATCTTTGGAACAGTTTGTACATGACTTATGACATGTACATGACACAAAGGGTACCCCTTTGCAATCTTATTACCCCATTATACTGGGTACTTATAAATTTACTGTAATAACTAGAAGAAGTGTGATGGTAGTCAGGGGACCAGAATAAGATACAATTTTAGCACAGTGTTTATATTCTTCCCTCATTTGTCCAGTTCAGGTGAGAGGGTCAGGTGTTAGTCACTCCTACACCTTCTTGTTTGTGTAGGCTTTTACTTGTTTAATCCAATTATGTGAGATGATTTTCTCCATCCTTCCTTTCTCCTTTCTCTTCCCTCTAGTGTATTCTTCTTCCCTTCCCTTTCCTTTCCTCTTTTAAGATTATCAGAACATAACAGAACCACACCTAGACCTTCTGCCTAATTAGATTCCTGATGTTAATAGAGCTCTGAGGGGATTCATGCATAATTTCATATCAGAATGTAAACAGTTTAGTCCTTTATGATTGTTTGCTTATATTTGTCTTTTTATGTTTCTCTTGACTCTTGTGTTCACATGTAGTTAAAAGTTTTTCATGAAGTTTTAAGTTTCCATGAAGCTCAGGGTTTTTTTTTTTTTTTTTTTTTTGGTTTTGTTTTGGTTTGTTTTTGTATCAGAAATCCTTAGATTCCTTAGATCCTTAGATATCCTAATAGTCCCTTTCCCCTCCTGTAGAATTATAAACCCAGTTTTGTTAGGTAAGTTATTCTTGGTTATAAGCCTGTATCTTTTGCCTTCTGGACTATTGTATTTTAAATTCTTCTCTCCTTAATAGTGGTGGCACTCAAATAGATTGGCATTGTTTCCAGTCAGTATTGGCAGCCAGAGATGTTCTATAGGTTTTGATTTACTGTAGACAAATTTTTCCTTTATGTAAATTTGCATTATGCAAATTTGACATGCTTTGAATGTTATGGTTCTAAATTTGCCCTTTTGTGGGGGGGGGAATTTTTGGTGGTGTAATATGGTAAGGATGTGCCAAAATGTTATAAGGTCCTACTTCATAATTTGACCTAATGTCAGTATGATAGACAATTCTCTGTTACAAGATTATAAAAAAGTTCTATTATTATTATAGTATTTCTAAATGATTTTCATTCAGTTACATGAAGTTCTTTTATATTCAAATTATTTTATCCACAGGTTTGTATGTGTGTATTAAAAGCTTTATTCATAGATTTTCCTTTGAATGTAATGAAAAAAATTTATGTTTATCTTTTCTTTTTCTTACTCTAAATGTTATAATTAAATGTAAGATTTCATATAATCAGGCTTAAAGGGAAAAAAATGACCATTTTCATGTGTTGCCTTGTAGATTTCCTAAAATTGTTTAATGAATTACCATTTGAAGGTAATTTCCAATTTTTATAAAAACCAAAATTTTGGAAAGAATTGATGTGTTTTTGGAAACTACTAAGTATTTTTCAATAGTATACCCATTTTAATATAGCAGAACAAAAACTGAATGATTTGGTTGATTGCTAATGAGAAATGAAACCTTTTACTTCATGATTACTGGTTCAAATCTTTTCTGGCTATATAGAAATTAGAAAATCATTGACCACTTGACAGCTGTTTAGTGACCTATAGTTTATGAAATAAATTGTTGGCTTTGGTCCGGTCTCTAGTGGGCAGATGTTCTCTTCACATTTTTTATCTATGTTCTAATTAATAAATGACCATATATACAGAGATAGATGGGTTCAGAGAAGCCTCAAAGGTCCCATTGGCTTTATTTCTAAGATCTTATAGTCAGAAATGCTTTTACCCCTGGAGGAAGTCAGTTTAGACTAGGAATAAAATGTACCCAAGAGTCTTTGTAGAGGAATTCGTGTCTTTTGTTTCTTGTCCTAAAGTTACTTATAGACAAACTGAGATTTTGTTTTTCTTACTGAAAAGTATGTGGACATTTCTGGTACATTTAGATTAACTTTATAAGAAATAAATATTATTAAAGTTTTGATTTAGGAAAAATGTTTTAGGCAAAATAGGGTAATATATTTGTTTATTTTTCCCTCCTAACTTCCTTTAATTGGGTCACTGAAGATACTGTTAACACCTGCACATTTGAACCAAGGGAAAAAACAGGCTTAAAAATCTTCTCTCAAATTTATTTTTTGTCACCATTTATAATTTTCCAAATATTTTTCAAAAGTTGTTAAGCTCAAAAAGCTAATCAGATTCTTACTAGAGATAATTAGACAATTACTTGTTTTTGGTTTTTTAAGGCATAATCCTACCTGATTATTTAATTGCTTTCTTTAAAAAAGCAGCCAAAAAAACCCCCTCTTTATATTTTGAAGCTCAGTAAGGAACTTAAATTTAAAGTTATTTAAAGTAATGAAAATTGTCTTGTAATATAGGTTTATAGCTCTAGAGTTTTAAGAACCTCAAAAGCTAACTAGTCCCACCTCTTCATTTTATAGATGAGGAAATGGAAACCCAGAGGATGTATGGCTAATAAGCAACAACAACAAAAAAAAGGCAGAATTTGATCCCAGATCCTCTTGACCCCAGAACTAATGTGTTTTCTCTGATGTTGCACTACTCTTTAATGTCTTTCTGATTAAATATGAATTTGATGGGATGTGCATCTTTCAGTACTCTTTCCTACCACATCACCAGCTGCCTCTTCTATATTTACAACAAGATGTTCTATGAATGTCTCAAACTCAGCATATATAAAACAGAACTCACTATGTCCTCCATTTCACCCTCAAACTTACTTCTTACTCTTCTTTACATCACTTTCTTTGAAGGAAATCACCGTTCTTACAATTAGCAGGATTTGCAAACTTAGTCATCTTTCATTTAATTTCTGTATTTCGCATGTGTTGTTTCCTTCTTGGGGCTAGGAACCATTTCATTTTTGTCTTTGTATTTGTGTTTGGTAATTAGTAAATCATTAGTAAATGTATGTTGAATTTAATTGAATTCCTTGTGTTACTTCTTGTTCTTCTGCCAAATTTAGATAGAGATCTTAATTTTAAATAATCCACTTCATTAATATAGTTCTCAAATACTATATTCATTTATAGAGGTAGCATGGCATAACTGAAACTGTGTTTAACAAATTCTCCTTTTTGGAAAAGTCCAAAAATGTGTCTCATTCTACATATTTAGTCCATCATTTCTCTCTCTAATAGGAAGTGTATAACATTCTTTATCCACAGTCATCAAGAGTTATGATTTCTTATTTCATTGATAAAAGTTTGTATATTTTTCAAAGTTGTTTATTTTTGCAAGGTCGTGGTTGTTCTGCTCACTTCAACTCTGTATCATTTCATATAAGTCTTAGCAGGTTTCTCCAAAGCTATCTCTTTTTTCATTTCTTTTCAGTGGGGTATGACTGCTTGTAGACTAACGAGTTCTATGTTCTACGTTTGGGGGGGAGGTGCCAGCTCTGTCAGAGCCGCACTCCTCCTTCCCCAAGGACCCCCAGTCCAGACTGGGCTTAGATCTTCAGCAGGCTGTTGCACTCCTGCTCTGATCCGCCACTTAATTCCTCCCACCAGGTGGGCCTGGAGCCAGAAGCAGCAACAGCCATAGCTGCCCCACCTCCGCTGCCCCCCGGGGCTGGAAGCCAAACCGCGAACTCCTTCCACTCCCGCAGCTTTTCCCACTAACCTTCTCCGCAGTCTTTGGTGTTTGTGGGTCGAGGGGTCTGGTAACTGCCGCAGCTCACATATTCAGGGCGCTAGGGCCCCCTCCGCCCAGCTTCTGTTCTGGATGGTCCACGCCGCTCAGGCTGGGCTCTGCTCCACTCCGTTCCCAGCTCCCAGCTCCGTGTGGAGTAGACCTCACCCAGAGACCATCCAGGGTTTCCTGGGCTGGAGCCCTGCTTCCCTCTGCTGTTCTGTGGGTTCTGCCGTTCTAGAATTGGTTCAGAGCCATTTTTATAGGTTTTTGGAGGGACTCGGTAGGGAGCTCACTCTAGTCCGTGCTTACCAGCTGCCATCTTGGCTCCGCCCCCTCTTTTTTCATTTCTTACCGCTCAAATTTTCCATTGTATTCATATACCATATTTTATTACTTTCTCTGTTGATGGACAGACTTTCCAGTTCTTTGCAACCTCAAAGACTTACTGTAGATATTTTATGTGTATCAGTTTCCTCTCTTTTTTTATCTTTTTGGAGTATGCACCTATTTGTGGTTTTAGTGGGTTAAGGGTATACACAGTTTATTAACATTTGGTCTGCTATTGTCTTTCAGAACATTCAGTATTTTATTAAACTTTTGTTATTAACCATCAGTTCCCTTGTTTATATTTTAGAATTCTTCAAGAACACTAGTTTTGCTTGTCTTATTTTGTTAGTCACTTGGGGCTTCTTTTTGCATTTGTTCATTGTTATTTTGGTGTTCAAGTGTAGTTATGTCACTATTCCTTGTTTTCTTTTTGTGTTTTCTATTTACATTCTTTTTTGTTGTTCAGTCATTTCCATTGTGTCAGACTCTGAACACAATATTGGGGTTTTGAACCCCATTTGGGGTTTTCTTGACAAAGATACTGGAGTAGTTTGCCATTTCTTTCTCCAGTTCATTTTACAGATGAGGAACTGAGGCAAACAGGATTGAGTGATTTGCCCAGGGTCACACAGGTACTAAGTGTCTGAGGCTATATTTAAACTCTGGGACACGAATCTTCATAGTTCCAGATCCAGGGCTCTATCCACTGATCCATCTAGTTGTCATACATTCTTTTACCCCTTTAAAAATTTTTTTCATCATCTATTTCTTCCTTTTTTTTTTTCCGTTTCTAGGCTTTTCTCTGTGGGAATGCTTTATTTTCCCTCTTATTTTGGTCATTCTTCCTTTTTTTGATTTGGCATAGTTCTTGTTACTTTCAGGTGATAAATACAAACTTTTTGAGCATAGTGATGTTTGTCTTCAACAAACAGTGATGTTTGTCTTCAAAATCCAGCATATAGCATAGTGTCACTTTTTTAGTAAATGCTTAACAAGTATGTGTTGAATTAAATTGAAATGGAAGGGTTCTGGGTTTAGCCACAAGCTCTTGCTAAAAATTCTTTTGTGTAATTTTAGAAATAGCCCCAAGAGTGACCCTTTTGCCTAATGAACACTTTTGTAGGACTGTGAGCTTCTTTTTAAAAATCATTGAACAATGAATGATGTAGGATTTTTTATTCTCCATGTGTCTTGGTCAGGTTAATAAAAACATGTGAAAATGTCCTTGTTCTCTTATAATTTCATCAAGGATTCATTAAATTATAAGCTCCCTCAGGTAATACACTGACTTTTTCTTCTTTTTGTATCAGAGGACCTTAGCACAGTGCCAGGCGCAGAGTAGGCACTTAATAAATGCATATTGATTGATCGATTGATTGATTGAAGGAAGCTCTTAATGACTAGTTTCAGAAAGCTGTATTATCTCATTTCTACTAAATAAACTCCTAGAGCAACGTATTCATCTGTATTGACATTTTTAAAAGAGCCTTGTTTTCTCTTCCTTTTCCTTCATTATTAAAAAAAAATATATTTTTACTGATGTCTTCTTTATGCTCTTTGAGTGTGATTTGCATTATAGATTTACATTTAAGTCTTTACATGGCTATTTCTGGAAGGAAATACTCTCCTCCCTTAAAATTGTATTTGACAGAGAAAGAAAAACAATTTACTGCGAACTCTTACAGTTTGAATAAACCAAACTAGCAGATACCTGCCTCTCTGAGGTGTAAGGATAGAGGTATATTTGCATTTTTTGTTCTCTGTCTCTTTGTCAGTCTTTCTCTCTCAGAAATTGACATGCTTCTCTAAATTCATTGTATTCATTTTTTTCTTACTGCAGAATATTATTCCATAACGTTTATATGCCACAGGGTTTTTTTTTTAATGTCTTCCCCAAACAATGGGTATCTGCTGTTTCCAGTTTTTTTTGTCTGTTTGTATTTTGCCTATCACAAAGAGCAATTGTATAAGTATTTTGATTCTTCATTTTTGTCTTTGACTTCCTAAGGGACTATGCCTAATAGTAAGATTGTTGAGTCAAAGGGTATGGATGGATTAATTGCTTTTTTTTGGTGTTACTTGAAATTGTTTTCCAGAATAGTTGTGTCAATTAGCACCACTGCTAATAGTATATTATTCTGCCTCTTTCCATATCCTTTCTAATATTGATTGTTCTTGGTTTTTTGTTTGTTTGTTTTGGTCATCTTTGCCAATTTGATAGGTCTGATGTTTTATTTTGCATTTATCTTACTGTTGTTAATGTACCTAGAGCTGCTTTTCACTTTTGGTGTCCAAATGATTCACCTAGTTCTCCCCTGTGGCTCCAGGAAGCAGTAGCAAGCACAGAGGCTGGCCATACTGTAGTAAACTATTTGGGCAGATGGGCTAAACCAGCTTGAGGGTAAACTGAGGGGTCTCAAATCCTTCATTAAGTTAGGGGGGCATCTACTCCAACCATGGGAAGATTTTTCTCCCACGGAATGGACGGAAGGGAACAATTTGTTCCAGGGACCATGAAGGCAACTGAAATACGTGCTGTGGATTACTTAGAGCTTGATTAGACATTGAAGACACTAGGGTTATCCATTGCATTTTGAACCATCGCCAGCTGTCTTGACTTTGTCTTGCTTTTACTGGACTCTGATGACTCTGGAAGAGATGGTGAACGTAACCACTTGGCCCAACTCAGCCTCACTTAAATCCACTTTATTGTGTGATTCAAAAGATATCACCCATGCCATTTTACCTTTTTTTTTCTTTTACCTACCTCAAAATCCTGTGGCAACAGGCAAGTGATAAAGCAACAGGTCTGGATATACTGGGAGCTGTAGTCACAACTCTACAAGTAGGTGGTCCGGGCCTCAGGGTCATCTTTTCATGGTAAGCAGCAGTGGGGTTTGGCAGCTACTTGGGTGTCTGAACATTCTTTTAAGGCCCACACTATTCACCTCCTGGTGTGAGGAAGGGGCTAGATAAGATGTCCTAAAAACTGTCTGCTTTACCCCTGCTCACTTTAGCAGGCAGGGATCCCATCCTGCAGTCGAAACAGAAAAAATGCACAAAAACTTTTACGAAGATGATTCCATTTACCATCTGTACATGGAATGTGTACACACTTAAAGACAACACAAAATCCAGTAGACCTGAAAAAGGAACAGCTCTTATTACAAGAATACTCAGCAAGTATTACAGATAAATAGCAATCTTGAGTGAAACAGGACTAGTAAATGAAGGCCAGCTTACTGAAGTTGGAGCTGGATACGTGCTTTTCTGGAGTAACTGTAGTGAAGGAGAGCGCTGTGAAGCTGGCATAGGTTTTGCTGTCAGAACTAATCTAGTCAGCAAGCTTGTATGTCTACCAAAAGGATTAAACAGCAGACTCATGATAATGTGATTGCTACTTGCAAGAAAGCACCATTCCACCATCATCCCACCATGATAAATCCTGAAGAGGTCTAAGAAAAATTTTAGGAAGACCTGTAGACCCTCATCATCAATGCACCAAAAGAGAACAAGCTTATAATTCTGGGTGATTTTAGTGCAAGAGTAGGCACAAACTTACCAGATATGGTATGGAGTCCTTGGGAAGAATGGAGTTGGAAATAGCAACAGTCAGTTACTACTGAAGACTTATGAGTCTCATGACCTTCTCAGCACCAACATTGTCTTTTTTTTACCTAAATGCAATAAAACTTCGTGCATGGATCTTTGCAGCAAACGGCATTTAATAGACTATGTCATTATAATTAGAAGAGACAGACAGGATGTGAGAGTGCCAAAGGCGATGTGTGGTGCAGAGTGCTGCACTTATTATGGACTTATCCTCTCCATGCTAAATATTTGCATTCAACAAAAGCAGTGGTCCTGACTACCAGAAAACTTAATGACAACAGATTTGAGTACTTCTTGGAGGAATACTAGTTCATTGCTAATTTGGAGGAAAAGCTGAACCAACACATGGTTGGTAACCGTGGAGCAGAAAAGGAGTGGGCAACTTTCAGAGAGAGATGTAGTATGCAGCACAGCGTTTACTCATCTGGGCCAGAACACTCACAAACATCGAGACTGGTTTGAACAAAATGATGGTGAAATTCAGAGGTGGAGCCAAGATGGCCGCATGAAGGCAGCGTCTCACCGGAGCTCTCTCACAAGGTCTGTCAGATTCCTATAAAAAAGTGAATTTGAGCAGATTTGAGAGAGTCAGAAACCGCGAGCAGTCAGCGTGGGGCAAATTTCCGAGCCGGGAGAGTTTGAAAGGCCGGAGGAACGAACCTGCAGGCTCGGAGAGTGCTCGGTGCGGAGCTGCTCCAGACCAAGGCGGAAGCGGCTGGCCGAGAAATCCACGTGGGAGACGGGCTGGGAGAAAGCTGGGCGCCCGGAACCGGCAGAGATCCCCAGGCCTCCCAACACAGGACGGCAGTCTGTGGGAGCGATGAGAGGCAGCGCAACGCCACCAGCCGTGAAAACACCCACTCATGACGCCTGCAAAACCCAGGAACTTGGCTTCTTGAACTTCCGGAAGACTCAATGGCCAGGTAAACGGCTCTAACCCCTCCCCCCCTCACCCAGAGAATTCCTCGGGAAAAAAAAAAAAGAGAACTGAAACAGAGGAGAGAGTAGTGGGGCCTCACAGGACAAATACTAGAAAGGAGTCAACGCCAGGAGCCCAGACGTAACCTTGCTCCCCCAGGGGAAGTGCCAGACATCAGCTCAAACAACAAACAGCTGAGACCATTGCTGAAAAGCAAGTGCTGGAGAGCACTCACAGGGAGTGAGACGCCAGGGAGCCAGACCCCTCCCCCACACCTCAGGAAACTGAAGGTTTTAATTCTAGACTCACAACCCCCAGAATAAGAAAGCTGGGACAGAGAGCCCAAAGATAGAAATTCGTTGTAACGCCAGGAAAAGGGAAAACAACAAATATGAAGAAGAATACAAAAAAAACCGAGGACAATAGGTTCTTTTTATGGAGACAGGCAGGATCAAAATATCGACATGGAGGAGGACGGCATTGACACGGTAGATACATCAGATACCTCAAAAGCTAATATGAACTGGTCTCCAGCCCAAAAAGCACTGCTGGAAGAGCTAAAGGAGGATTTTAAAAACCAAATTAGGGAGGTAAAAGAAAACATGGAAAAAATGGAAAAGTCCCTAAAGAATAAGATTGGTGAAATGGCTATGGAGATACAGAATCTAAAGAGAGAAAATGACACCCTGAGAGGTGAAATCAACCAATTGAAAATGGAGGCTCAAAAGCAAAATGTAAACACTAACTCATTTAAAATTAGACTTGAGCAAGTGGAAGCTAATGAATCTATGAGGCATCAAGAAGTAATAAAACAAAACGTAAAGAATGAAAAAATAGAAAAAAATGTGAAATATCTGATTGGCAAGACAACTGACCTGGAAAATAGATCCAGGAGAGACAATTTGAGAGTTATTGGTCTACCGGAAATCCACGATGAAAAAAGGAGCCTTGACAGCATCTTCGAAGAAATTATCAAAGACAACTGCCCAGAGGTCCTAGAACCAGAGGGCAAAATAGTCATTGAAAGAATTCACCGATCACCCCCTGAAAGAGATCCCAAACTGAAAACACCAAGAAATATTATAGCCAAATTTCAGAGCTATAAACTGAAGGAGAAAATACTGCAAGCAGCCAAAAAGAAGCAATTCAAATATCGTGGAACTACAGTCAGGATCACGCAGGATCTCTCAGCTTCCACATTAAAAGACAGGAGAAATTGGAATATGATATTCCGAAGGGCAAAGGAGCTGGGACTACAACCAAGGATCAACTACCCAGCAAAACTAAGCATAATTTTCCAGGCAAGGCAATGGACATTCAATGAAATAAGGGAATTCCAGACCTTCCTGATGAAAAGGCCAGAACTCAACGGAAAATTTGATCTCCAAATACAAAACTCAAGAGAGACATAAAAAGGTAACCAGGGGGAAAAACCCCACAAAATGATGGGGAAATTCAGAAGCTGCTAAAGAAAAAAAGAGAATTCCACAGGGTTTACCAGCAAGATAGTTCATCTATCTTTAAGAAGGTGGCATTTAACTCCATTAAAAGTGAAGTGCAAGTGAAGCTTAGATTCAGGATTCTTGGCTTAGTAAGAAAGCAGATGAAATTCAGTTTTACGCTGATAGTAGCAATTTGAAGTGCTTTTATGGTGCCCTGGAGACTATGGGCCAAAGACTATGGTGCATCTCTACTCAGTGTTGATGGATAAAATCATGATCCTGGAGAGATGGGCTGGAATACCTCCATAGTGTTCTCAACAGACCATCTGTAATTGCAATTTAGATTTGAAGATGTTTCCCACCCATTAATAGGCCATGTGACTTGCTTACGTCACAGGAAGCCTAAGTCACATATGAGAAGAGCTTGCTGGGGAGAAAAGGAAATTGTGTCACAGGAAATGCTGAGAGAGCAGTTACAACAGAGCTGAGGGAAAGAGAGCATATATGTGGTAGCTGTGCTATGAGTTTGCTTGTTGGTAGCAAGGTCTCAGGAGGGGGTAGAAGGTTGTGAGATGGAGTGGGTCTCTGCTGCAACATTGTACCTTAAGCTCCTTGCTGTTATGATAAAGTGGACTTACTGGTGTGAGAATAAGATTGCTATTATGTTGGGATGGACTTATTGGTCTCAGAACTCGTTATTTGGTGTCTGAATAAATGGTTTACTTCTACTGTCTATGTGGAGATTCTCATATATTTTGTGGTAGAGAACCACATAAGCATTTTGACCATTATCATCTATATTGTGATTATTGCCTTGCTGATACACCATCATCAATCAATGCTTAAGTCAGTAACTGTATATTTCAGGTAGTCTTCGGGTAGTAGTCTTCCAATTGAAGAAGACATTTTGAATGCTATTAGGCTCCTCTCATGTGTCTAAGCATCTGATACTGATTCTGTTCCAGCTGCGATTTAGAAAACAGGGAGTTCACTACTCATACAAAAGCTGACAGAAATTTTCCAGATTATGTGGCAAGAGGAGGTTATCCCCCAGGAGTTCAAGGATGCCTCCATTGTCCATCTCTCTAGTGGTAAAGGAAATAGATTGTCCTGTGACAATCACAGGGAGGTCTCTCTGTTAGTAGTTGCTGGCAGGAGTCTTGCCAGAGTCCTCCTTAATAGGCTGATCATTCACCTGGCAGATGATCATCTACCTGAGAGCCATTGTGGCTTCAGAAAGGGCCGAGGAATGGTTGATATGGCGTTTGATGCCTGACAACTCTAGGAGAAATTCCATGAGCAGAACAGAAGTCTGTACACAACATTTGTAGATCTGATCTGATGTCAGTCATGAGGGCTTATGGAGAATTATGTCAAAATCTGGTTGCCTGGAGAAGTTCGTAAGCATTATAGGTCAATTTCGTGATGGCATGCATGCCAGGTTCTGGATAACGGATGATGCTCTCACACTTTCCCAGTCACCAATGGAGAAAAAAAGGGTTGTGTGCTTGCTCCCATGCTTTTTAGCATGATGTTTTCAGCAATGTTGTCAGAAGTCTTCAACAGGGATGAAAGTAGTTTCAAGGTCAGCTACCACACTGATGGGAAACATTTAACTTGAAAAGGCTACAAGCCAAGACTAAAGTGGAAGGAAAGTTGGTGCATGATTTTTTTGGTCACAGATGATTGAGCACTTGATGCAGCCTCTGAAGCTAAGAGGCAGTGAAGTATGGATTGATTCATTCCTGCTTGTGCTAATTTTTGGCCTAACAACACCAAGAAAACACAAATACTCTACCCATCAGCACCGCACCATTCATATTATTGATTATAGCAAATGGAGAAAATTTTAATACTACGGATAACTTCACTTACCTTGCCAATATCCCTTCCAGGGTTGTACACATAGATGATGAGGTTGATGTATGCACAGTCAGAGCTAGCTCAGTGTTTGGGAGGCTCTGAAGGAAAGTGTGAGAGAGAAGAAGTGTTAGGCTGCCTACCAAACTGAAGATGTACAGAGCTGTTGTGCTGACTTCGTTGTTGGATGCCTGTGAAACCTGGAGAGTTTATCAGTGCCATATCAGAAAACTGAATTGCTTCCATTTGAATTGTCTTAGGAACATTCTGATGATCACCTGGCAAGATACCCTAGCTTAATCGCTAAGCATTCAAATTCTGTTTCAGATAGCACAGTTTTGATAGCTTGGCCACTTTCTTTGAATGCCAAATGTATGTTTGCCTAAAAGACTATTTTGTGGAGAACTGTATCAGTAATTAAGGTATGACTTTTTTTTTTTTTTTTTTTTTTTTTTTTACTGTTTTCTCTTTTGGAGCGCTTATTTAATTAAGTGCCCTTGATGAGTCTGGCCTTTGTTTCTTTGATTAAATCAGGAGTTTTTGATGACCTGCTTACCTCAAGGGAAAGCCTAGTTTACATGGGTTTGAGGCACATGTTTGTGATGCCAGAAGCTTTTAGATCATGTGGTTTTGAGTTGCATATTGTGATGCCCTTTGACCCTGAACAGGGTATATAAACTCAGAGGTTGGCGTTTTGGCTTTGGGGCTCTCATTCACTGGAAGAGTGTTGGTGCAGAGACTCTGAGTAACTGCAGGAGCCCCCAGCGTTGAAGAAACCCAGATGTTGATGCTTCCCTGGTAACTTTGTATTGCTATGGATAGACTGGTTTGTGTTGTTTGCTTTGTTGATACTGTCTCTGTTTGTAATTTCTGTTTGTATTTGCTCTGAAGTTCAGGGTGCTGGCTTTTTCTGAACTAAGTGAAGGATGTATGTATGTTTAATTAAAGTGAGATTGTCAACCCCTTAAAGTTGCTTTCTTTAGAAAAGCAGATCAAAGAATCTGTGCTGGCAGCTCTTCTTGCTGGTCTTGTTGGGTCTTACACCTTAACAGCAGCTGCAAGACACATTGTTGTTACAAGAACTCATGCAAGGCGAATGTTCACATGGTGGTCAGAAGCAGTGTTACAAGGACACTCTCAAGATCTCTCTGAAGAACTTTGGAACTGATTGTGAGACATGGGAGATACTGGCCAAGGATTGTCCAGCATAGCATGTCCACATCAAAGAAGGTGCTGTGCTATATGAGTGAAGCACCCTTCACCATTTTTTCATATTTCTCACCCTCCCAATCAAGAACCCTGCCTCTTATTTCTTTTTTCTTTAACTTTATTTTCAGTCACCGGCTTTCTGACTTTTCTAATTCTTCTACTCCAGCTGAGAAAGAAACAGAAACTAAGCCCCTGTTACAAACATATAATCAAGCAAAACAAATTTCCAAGTTGGCTATAAACAGTAAGTCTTATCCTGCATTCTGACTCTTTCATCTCTGTCAGGAGGTGAGTGAGTTCATCATTAGTCCTCTGGAATTGTGATTGGTCATTATGCCGGTCAGATTGCCTAAGTGTGTGAAAGTTATATGTCTTTTTAATGTTGTTATCAATATTGATCTCTTGGCTCTGCTCACTTCACTCTGTATCAGTTCATGTAAGTTTTTCTAGGTTTTTCTGAAACAGTCATCTTCATAATTTCTTACAATGCAATAGTATTCCATCATATTTATGTACCATAACTTGATTAACCATTCCCCATTTAATGAGCACCTTCCCCAGTTTCTGATTTTTTGCTACCTCAAAATGATTTATAAATGTTTTTGTACATCCTTAGAGTTTGATTTTCTCAGGACTAATCACTCCCTTATTCTACTCTCCTTCTAATCAGTCTTCTCTTTCTTTCTTATTTTCCTATTGAGTAAAATAAATTTTTGTACCTAATTGTGTGTGTTTGTGTTCTTCTATCTTTTGATCAGTTCAGATGAGAAAGAATGAGATTCAAGTGTCTGCTGTTTCTCCCATCCCTTCCTTCTTGTACATATAGATACTCACTTGTGAGATAATTTCCCATAACTTTCCTTTCCCCCTCAGTGTATTTTTTATTAACTTCCTCTCTGATCATCCATATAATAGAACCACAGTTAGGCCTTCTGTCTAATTAGACTCCCTCTATAAACCCTGATGATAGATGTCTGAGGGGATACCTGGTATAATCCATCTCCCCATATTAGAATGAAAGCTATTTATTCTTCTTTCATCCTTTATAATTGTGTTTATATTTTCATAAATTTTCTCTTGCCTCCTGTGTTTACAATTCAAATTTTTTACATTGTTCAGTTTTCTGATCAGGAAAGTCTTCCTTTTCATTTAGAGGTCCATTTTTCCCCTGTAGAATTATACTCAATTTATGTTCTTGGCCTTCTGGAATCTCTTAATTTTATGGTCTTTTCTCCTTTATCATGATGACTGCTAAATCCTGACTATAGCTTCTTGGTACTTGAATTCTTTCTTTCTTACAGTATTTGTTCTTTGACCTGAAAGCTCTGATTTTGGCTTTCATATTCATGAGCATTTTCATTTTGAGATTTCTTTCTGGAAATGATCAGTGGATTTTTTCTGTTTCTACTTTGTCCTTTGGATCTAAGAGATCTGGGCAGTTTAAAAATTTCTCGAAATGATGCCCAGCCTCTTTTCTGGTCATGCCTTTTAGTTCGTTCAATGATTCTTACATTTTTTTTCCTCCTTGATCTCTTTTCCAAGTCATTTTTTAAACTTTTTTTTGCTTTACATCTTCATTTTTTTTTATCTTTTCATTTTGTTTTACTATTTCTTGTTGCTTCTCATTGAAGTCTTTGGCTTCTATGTGGTCGATTCTGATTTTCAGGGAGTTTAAATAAATTCGTGCCAAATTTTTAATTCCCTTTTGAATTTTTCTTCAATAGCTCATTTTGTTTCTGTTTTTTCCTCTCAAGCATTATCATTTCTTTCATAAAAACAATTTTAACTCTTAAAAAAAAAACTTTTGTTGCACCCGGAATTCTTGTTGAATCTATCCCCAAGCTGTATTTTCCTTTTAGTTTGTAGATGTTTTGGAGTCATTTTCTTCTGGGTTTGTTTCTTGAGGGTCTTTGTTACTATAAAAGCTTTTTATGATTGGATTCTTCTTTTTGTTTGCTCATTCTGCTAGACTTTGTATACTTCTGGAGGAAATACCTTGGCTGACCCTGTGTCTTTCAGGTTCATGCAGCTGTTTTCTTGGGTATTCAGTGTTATATTATTCAAGGATCTCAGGGATAGTTCAGGCTAGGGACTTAAAATCTTTCAGTGCTTGCGCTGGTCAGGACAAGTGTGATTTTGGTCATCCTTGTCTGAGCTCTACGAATTCCTGAGTCTGCACACCAGGTCTGTGGGCTTGCATCCTTTGGAATTTCAATAGAGTGCTGTTGGTCTCAATTACTGTCAGCCAATTGGAAAGCCCTGCTGGTTCGGAGTGACTTATTTTGGACTTGAGTTCTTGCCCTGGTTTTTCATCTGTAGACTTAAGACTTGATGAGAAGTTGGAACTGAAAGCTTATCTTCCTCTTGAAGTCTGAGCCACATAGTTGCTGCTTGCTCCTGAAATTTTCCTTGATCAATACACAATCTAAGGCCTGCTAACCTGGACTATTAACCCTGGGCAGAGATTCCCTCCCCTCCCATTTCATCCTAGAACTGGTTAGTAAGTGACAAAGCTGTCTTTGGGCTCCAATTTCTGCATGTTGCATGAGGCTGCAGTGCATAGATATGGATCTGGGACCTTATCTTGCCTCAGATATATATGCCAGAGTGCTTCATATGACATGCTCCTACCTAGACTGCAGCTTCAGTGTCTATTTCTCTGTCTGCCTGTGATAGCCTGAGCTAGAAAAATGACTCACTGTGGCCTTTTCTTTAATTTTATGATTACCATTTGGTTCAGTGCATTTTCTAGATCTGTTTGGTGGAATTGTGGTGTGGGAAGGGGAGCTTACTATATTTCCTGCTTTTTTGCCATCTTGGCCATTGTTTCATATATCATGAAAAAATCAAGTCCTTTCATCAAAAAATCCTTTTTCCCTTCTCATCTCATATCACTGACATGCCTTCTGCTACTATCTCCTTCTTCACTCTTGTCTCACATGAAAAGATGGCCTTTCTTTTGCCAAGATAAACCACTTTTCATTTACAAGTGTTTCCATTCTGTTCTGTCATCTACAGAAGATTGACCCCTCTATTATTCCCACTTTCTCACTTATCTTCAGTCTTTTCCTACTTTCCAGCTACCTACAAACATAACCTTTTTATTTTGTTTTGTTCATTTTTATTTCATTTTGAATTGTTTATTTTGTTTGTTCATGATCGCCTTTGTACATTTTTTGGTTAAAAATTTTCCTCTTTGTAGTTTTGAAGGTGTGAGCTCCTGCTTTTGATTGTTCTTGAATTTTACTTATATAGTCACTTTCCTTTATACACAGACACACACACACACTTGTCTTTTAATCAGTTACCAGATAATTTTCTTCTTTTGATATGGACCTAAGATTTTATTTTTAGGGGTTGAGGAGGACTGCCAATGAGAAACCTTCCAGTATTAATTCAAATCATTGCTTGCTTTGCTACTTAGAGTGACTTGTTCATTGTCACATTGCCATTCAGAGAGACTGGACTTGAATTTAGGTCTCCCTAGTGCTGAAGCCTACTCTTTATCCATTATTCCATCTGTCCTTTTACCACACTATTGCTTGATGAAATATTTATTGTCTAGTAATGTATCCTTTGTTCCTACTTCTTTTTGTCCATTAATTTGCTTGAAATGTTTGACTTTTTCTTCCTTCAAGTGAATTTATTATTTAGTGTGGTTTTATATTATTCCCTGATAATTTCATATGCACTAAATATCTTGTCATTTTTATCATACTTTTTGTTGACTTTCTCAATTTACCTATGGTATTTCTATAAAAAATTTTTCAACCTTAATTATTATGGATCCTGTTCTATAAGTAAATTATAAATTTTTTAGACCTTTAACTGTAAACTACATTAAGAAGGGTCAGTATGATCTAATCTAATTATATAGTTGGCTATTTTCTTAGGATTAACAAAGCCAAGTAATGTAATCAAATCTGGTTTTTAATTTTTTGTTTCTCAAGAATATTTACCCTTTTTTTTTTTCACAGCTGCTTGAAGGAAGTTTTGCTAGGGAAGTCAGCCATGAAGTAGATGGACTTATTTTTCAGCCTATTGGAGTAAGTTGAAACATATGTTATTAAAATGTATGCTTTTCTCATAATTTTTAAAGACTAAAATTTCCCAATTCCATTGAATGGTTTTTACTGTATGTAGAGTAAATATTCCTATGAGTAATAATTAATCTGTAAAGAATTATTTGAAGGTACTTTGACTTTTATGGCTTGTTTTTTAATCGAAGAAGTATCCTTCCAAACCGTGACAAAGCCATAAGGTTAGGGTGATTCGTTTTCTGCAAATATGTTGTATTCCATTTTGTACTAACCCTGTCCTTCACTGTTCTCTGCTTTCCCTCTCTTCTCCATGCTATGAACCTATTTAGGTCTTCCTTAGGGTAAGGTGTATCAAACTCCATATCCAGCTTTATTCTAGATCAGGGGTTCTTAACCTTTTTTTGTGTCAATGGACAGAGAGACCCCTTTGGCAGTCTGGTGAAGTCTATGGATCCCTTATCAGAATAATTTTTTTTAAATGCATTAAATACATGGGATTGCAAGTGGAATCAATTATACTGAAATACAGTTATCAAAATATTAAAAGAAGAAAAGGCTTATAGATAATAGCAATAGACTGAAGTGACTTTGAAGCCAGATCTTGAAACTTTTTAGCTTGAGTCATTGCTCTTGATGTGCCATTTGTGTGGTATTCAAGCATATTTCAAATATGTATTTATCTATTATAGAATAAATAAGACTAGCCATAATCTCTTTAACATGAGGTGATGTTGGGTTAAGCTGGGTTAAGTATTTACTATTTTAATATTTTAAGGATATCTGACTTATAAGAGTAAGTGTTTTTATCAATGTAGATTTCAACCCCACGGTTAGTCTTCATGAATGTCTTTGGTCACAAAAATTCTTTAGTGGTCAGATTTCTAATGATGGCCTCTCTAAAATTAAATAATGATTCTCAATGCAAAACAAATATTGCTGTGGCTATACTGGAAGTTTAAACAGCCTGCGCTGTGCTTGTACTCAGGGTTACATTTACATCATCAAAAGATTAATTAGAGGTGAAATCTCCTTAGGAATGGAGTAAACAACTTGTGTGTGATTTCAGAGATAGTTCCCAGGAGTTTCACGACATAGATGTTAATTGACTTACTCATGATCATAGTGTTAATAAATGTTTGAGGTTGTATTTGAAACCATTTGAATGCCTGTTCCTGACTCCCAGCCCATCCTTTCATTATGCTTTATATAGCTACCCAAATTTTCCATTTGTAATGCTGCAGTTTTATAAGGCTGCATAGTATTCATAAATTTGTCAAAGGAGAAGAATACCACCTACCTTTTTCTCCCATCTCCACTTAAAGCTAGTGGCTGGTATTTTAATATGAAGGATTCATTTGCATAAATTTATGACTCTTTTATTTTTTTTTCTTCCAATTTTACTGTGTTCTCTTGAGATGAAATTTAGCAAGCCTCCTCAGGAGAGCTTGTTTCATAATTCTTGCCTCAATCTGAGTTTACACTTCCATGTTTTAGAAACTGATTGCACCAAATACACCATATTGTCTTGGGTAAGGATCGAGTTGGTGTGAACTTCAGAATTCATGGTTACATTAGTGGTTACTTTCACTATCTCATTAGTGTACTCCTTTGCCTTCTCCCTAAATCCTCTCCAAGGTGCACAGTGATTAGAAAGAGAGGAAGCTGTGTGAAATATGGTCACCTCAAAGATGCCATCATCTTCAGATGTTGATAATCATATCTCCTTATTGGAGATGAGCTTACATGTATATTGGCTCCAAATTAAAATTTCTTTTGCAAATAGCATCTTCCTTTTAAATTTGCATAATAAAATCATATATATGTATGGATTTCCAGCTCTATGTGTATGTGTATGTATATGTATATGTGTGTGTGTATGTATGTATGTATGTATGTGTATTTTATAGAAGGAAAAGAATAGCTAGTGGGTCCCTTACTTTAATGAGATGCTCATCTTAGGTGATTCATTTTTGCATTATATATCTTGATGTAAATGTTTTCAGTAATCTATTATTTACTTAGACATAGCATTTCCAAAGGAACATCCTTTTTAAGATTCCTTTGTTATTAATTTTTTCATTCTGGAGAATCAGCATTATAACATGAGAAAGCATTAGGTATTTCATGTCATAAATCAGTACATCCTCAGTGGATTTCTATTGTATGTTGGTGTATGATGTAGATAGATATTCAGTAAGCAAGATTCAGTGATAGTGATATTTTCCCCAAATATTGAATAGATATTTAAATAAATTGGAAACACTAATATATTTCTATTAAACTTTAAAAAAGAATAGAAAGTTTTAGGGGTGGTGCTACAGATATGGAATATTGTATTCAACTTTCAGATGAGTCACTGTATTGTTAGTTTTGCTTAATTGTTTTTCTTTGTTACAAGAGACTTTTCATGGCATTGGGGTAATTTTTAAATGTAATATAAAAACAATGTACATTGATAAAACTTTAATTTTAAAAAAAAAGAGTTGAGGCTCAGGCTTGAGCATCTTAGTTATATGTGTTTGAGCTTCCTTGGGAATCAGATTGCCATGAGGAGAATTAATTCCTGATAGTTGGATAGAAGTTGATATCAGTTTTTTCTCAGAATCATGTTTTTATGAGGTTGATAATGGTATTTAGAGTTGTTCTGCACAGATATTCAGTACATTGCAGTTCTCAGGCATGGAATGATGGAGTGATCTTCCTCACTGGGAGTGATGAGATAAAGAAAGGATAATTTTTTTCCCCTTTTAATATGTAATGTTTTAGAAACAAAAATCTTTTGTCTGAGCTGTGGGAAGATCCAGAGTAAGCTAGCAGTACAAGGGGCAGATTCTGCCAACACTACTTTCCTACATCTGCATATCAGCTTTAAGAGAAATTACTACTCATCAATCATTAGATATTTATTAAGCATCTACATTGTTCCTGGACTCTTCTAAGTTAGGGTTACAAAGAAATGTGAAAGTCCCTGCTCTCAAGGAGCTCACAGTCCAGTGCTGGAGACAAAATGTAAACAACCACATTGTTGTTGTGTTTGTCCTTAGTTCTAGAAGGGGACCATGACCTCAGGGAATTGATGACATGATTTGCAGTTGACTTTGATTTGAGTGAGAGAGGGCTGTGCAAGGTCACCAGCCTCACTTTCTCCTCCAGAGCCATCTGGGTCCAGTAGCCTGATATTTACCAGGACAACTGGAGATGGCCCAGGATGCATTTAGAGCCCCTGTCCCTTTCAGGCTAAGGTCTTTTCAGGTTCTCACTCTGAGTGAGGTAAGGCCCATTCAGTGAATAGGCCTCTTTAAGAAGTTAATGGCCCCTTTAATTAAAAAAAAAAATCAAACTGGGAGCGGAACCCTCAGGGTTCCTGGCCAAAAGAGAAACTGTTACTGTTTGGTATTTACCTTTATTCTGTGCTAGGAGGGCAGGGACCTATTGTCCAATCTATGAGTGTGAATTGGGTTTAAGGCTTGAACAACCACATACAAACAAATTATATACAGAATAAATTGGAAAGAATCAACAGAGGGAAGGCACTAGAATTAAGAAGGATCAGGAAAGACTACATGCATAAGATGGGATTTTAACCAGAACTTGAGGGAAGCCAGGAAGCAATAGATGAGGAGAGAGAAAATTCCAGGTATGAGATAGCCAGTGAAAATACTTGGAATTGAGAGAGCAAGGAGGGTAGTGTCACTGGATGGAAGAGTAAGTGGCAGGTTCTAAGCTAAGAGTGTCCAGGAAGGAGCCATAGGAAGCTTGAGGAGGGATAAAATGGTTTTGAAAGAGCCACTGTTGTGAATGGGATAGTGAATTAATTTCAGAGGTGTAAATGGATTGCCTTGCAGCAGTGAAAGCCCAGTTGAGGTTATATAGCATAAACTTGTAGTGGATCCACAATTTTGTCATTCTCCAGCATCAGTTAGGAGCACATGTATAGGAGGGAACACAACATTGCAGGACACTGTGAGATAGCTTCATATAAATTTACCAACTCTTTCATTACTTAACTGTATTTTCCCCTTCCATTTTCTGAATAATCTTTATTTTATAGCTTTATGTCTCTCATATTCATATCCTGTTGGGATGATGCTACTTCTCCCTGACCTTTTTTTTTTTTTTTTCACTGGATAGGAAACAGATGCTAATTGCCTTCTTAACTTCTCAGTTTTCATGGAGCATTCTCTACCTAGGGATATTTTCTTTTTATATAGAGATATGTTATATTCATTTCTAAAGGGATTCTTGCTTGCCTTGAACTTTTTGTATTTTATTTTCTTCTGCTTAAATAAAGATCACAAGCCATGATGTCATTTAATAAACAGTATCTCCATAACTATTCTGTATAAAATCAGGAGAAAAATTCTTCCCAGTCATTTCCACATCATGCCACCTTCCCTATAGTATCCCTCCCTATATTTCCAGGTCTCCTTTTATGTATTGTCTTCTCCCATTAGAATGTAAGCTCCTTTATGTGAGAAACTGTTTTGCTTGTTTATATTTGCGTTTCTTCCTCTTAGCACAGTGCCTGGCATATAGTAAGCACTTAATAGAAGCTCTTTCATGAGATCTTAAATATAGATTTGGAAAGTGCCTCAAAGGCCCCTTAGTCTATCTAGTCCCCTCGTTTTCCAGATGAGCTAACAGAATTAACTGGAGTTCGTTGAGTAGAGAGCCAAGGAGACCAATTTAGAGGTCATTCCAATTATGAGGGTATCTCATGGGACAAATGTTACAGAAATAGAAATGATAAGATTTGACAGCTGATTGGATGTGTAGGGTGATGGATACTGAGGAATCTGGGACAATGCTGAGGTTGTAAACCTTTATGATTCAAAGAAATGTGGTGTCTTCAGCAGTTCGGAGTTTGGAATAGGGACAGATTTGGACAGAAATATTCATTTTTTTCCAATGTGTTGCTTTTGAAATATCTATGGGAAATCCATTTTGAAATGGCCGGTGATTGATTCTCTCATACAGTCCGTTATCAGGGCCATGCTGGAAACCTTTTCAGGTTGACCAGTTCTGCAGTTAGTACTTTAATTCCACATCCTTCACGCTGTCATGAGGCATTAAGTCAGGAGGTAATTTAGTCAAGAATTTGGTAGTTACTTAATAGGTCATTGTTGACTTGAATGTTATTAATTTCAGCAAATGTAAATAAAGTTAAACACATTTGGACTAAAGGTTTTCTTATTGTGATTAGAAATAATCTCTACCTATATAGGTGAATTTATAGGAGAAAGAGGTATCCCTTTCACCTTTTGGGAAGCATGAGTAGTGATAAGGCAAAGCATTTAATGTGGACCTTGAAGAAGGTAATCTCTGATATTAATAATCCTAAACTGTTTCAGTTTACTGTGATTTGTCTTTAAATGTCTATAAAGTGCACAATTCATTCATCTTAACAGAATATGAACTCTTTGTGATCAGGGCCTCATTTTATGTTTATATCCCTATCACTTTTTGCACATTGTAGATATTTAATAATATATAGCTACCCAAACAACCATTATTGTTGATTTCAGTGAGATCTGCTAAGATGGCATATATGAGACATTTTCTTTTAATACTTCCTTGTAATTTTGAACATACTTCCTTTTTGATTAATTAGTTTCTTGGCATGTAAGCCTGTTGTGTGTAGAATTGATGTCATATTCACAGATGGTCATGATTGTATATCATTAAAAGACAATGTATGTAAAAAACTAATGTTGAGACATAAATTGCAGAAAGAAGTGCAAAAAAAGTTAAACTGACTAAATATACCTAGAATTAATGAAGAAACTTATATGAAGTGCAGAAATGTATAGTTATTTGAAGCAAAAGGTTTGTGTAGAATTTAGGGAATAAGATGATTTATTTAATGCATATTCCTCTTGATGAAATCTTTAAAGACATTTGCAATGAAGTCTTTTATTACATCTGTGTGCTGTAATGAACCTATATATCATGTTAATTTGCATGCTACTATTTTGCAAGGAAGTTTATGGTTCTAGATGTAGATATTCAGTGAAATTATGGATTTTTTAAGTTAAAAAAATCTCTGCCAACTGTGAATTAGTATAGGTGATTTCCCAGTCTATCTAGGAACCTTATTTCTGTAGACTGTTTTAACTTTTTACATAGATGATTAAAAAAGTCCTTTAAAAAGAAAACCAAATTACTAAATTTTCACTGAATATCTTCATCAAGAGCTACAAACTTTCTTACAAAATAGTAGCTTACAAATAAATAAAATATAAGTTTATAATATTTCACAGTTGGAGTAAAAGACTTCATTGCATACCTACTAGTTATACATTTTGTTAATTTTTTAAAGAGAAGACTTTTCTATCATCTATGTAAAAAGTTAAAGCAGTCTGCAGAAATAAGGTTCCCAGATCAACTGTGAAATGTACTAATTCACAGTTGACAGTAATAAGGTTTTTTTAATTTAACAGTTGTATAATTAGCAGGCTGTATAATAATGTGGAGGACAGAAAGAAGAATGAGCTTTGCTGAGAGCTCCCTCTTCTCACTTCTCTTCATTTCATTTCCTCCAGATAACATCTGCCTCTATTTTCTCCTTCACTCCAAAGCGATTTTCTGAAGTGTCAGTTCTACCATATCACCTTCATACTCGGTAAACTCCATGGTTCATATCACCTTCAAGATCAAATACAAAGTCCTCTGTTTGGCCTTCAAAGCCCTTCATAACCTAGTCCCCCTACCTTTCCAATCTTTTTACACCTTGTACCCTCCTCCCTCCATACTCTGTTATCTAGTGACACTGGCCTCATTGTTGTTCCACAAACAAGATTCTCCTTCTCTTGGCTCTGGGCATTTTCTTAAACTATCCCCTGTATTTGCAGTGTTCTTTTTCCTCATCTCTGCCTCCTGGCTTCCCTAGATTCCTTCAAGTCCCAGCTAAGATTCTATCTTCTACAGTAAGCCTTTCCCAAACACTCTTAATACTAGTGCCTTCTCTCTGTTATTTATTTCCTATTTACCTGTATATAGCTTGTTTGTACATATTTGTGTGCTTGTCTCCTCCATTAGATTGTGAGCCTTCTTGGGGTGGGGGGAGATAGGACTATCTTGTGCCTTTCTTTGTATTCCCAGCACATAGCAAGGACCTGGCACTTAATAAATGCTTATTGACTGACTCATCTCTACTTCACATGCAGTGGCCCTTTTTTGCCGAGGGAAACTTTTCTCCATGTACAAGGGTTCTCATTATGTCCCATATTCTTCCTATCTACTAGCTGTTCCCTAGTGCCTACAAACATGCCCTGTACCCCCATCCTCAAAAAATCCTCACTTGGTCCATCTATTCCTACTATCTAATCTCTTATCCCCTTTTGTGGCTAAACTCCTTGAGAAGTCAATCCATGATAATGACTTGCTCTCTTCTTAGCTCTCTGCAGTTTGGCTTCCAACTTCATCATTGAACCAAATCTACTCTCTCTGAAGTTACTAATGATCTCTTAATTGCCAGATCATTCAGCCTTTTCTCAGTCTCCATCCTTTTTGACCTCTCTTCAGCCTTCCACACTATCACCCTCTTTTACTTGATGCTCTCTTCTCTATATTTTCAGTCATTACTCTGATCAGATTTTCATCCCGTCTAAAAATGACTCCTTCCCAGTTTTCTTTTCTGGTTATTTATCCAGGTCACACCCACTAATTCTGGTCCCTCTTTTCTTCTCTTTCTATATTATTTTATGTGGGGATCTCATTAGCTTCCCTGGATTAAATTATCATCTCTGTGCTCCCTATCACCTCTAGGATCGAATGTAAAGTCCTCTGTCTTTCAGAGCTTTTCACAACTCCTCTCTACCCTCCATTTTCTATCCTCCTTACACCTCACATTCCTGCCACATACTCTGTCATCCAGTGACACTGGCCTCCTTGGTATTCTTCTCACAAGATACTGCAACTCTTGATGATGGGTATTTTCGTTGGCTGTCCCCCATGCCTGAAATTATCTCTCTCCTTGTCTCTGTCTCTTGGCTTTCCTAGCTTCCTTCAAGTCCTAGATAAAATCTCATCTTCTATACCAAACCTTTCTGATCTACCTTAATTTTAGGGCCTTCCCTCTGCTGATTGTCTCCAATTTATCCTGTATATAGCTTGCTTTTTTTTTTAACATTGTTTTCTGTGTACTGTTTCCTCATTACACTGTGAGTGCTCCTTGAAAGGATGTACTTTTTACATTTCTTTGAATGGAGAACTTAGCTTGATTCCCATTAAATTGAGTGTGCTTGTTAATAAGTGTTTATTAATTGACTGGCATTCACCTGATCTGCTAGTCTGGTAACCCTATCAGAAAAGGAAATGCTAGATTGTATATCTAGAGCATCTAACGCCTATTAAATTCTAGGCTTTTTGAAATCAGGATGTGTCTTTTTTTAAATATAGCTCAGTAACTCATCTATGCTTAATGAATGTAATTGAATTCTGCATGCTTAATTATCCCATCCTAACTGCTAGTGATTGTTACTTCTATTTCTAAGGACTTAAAAACCCATCTGTGGTCCCCTCCTGCAGGTTAGGCTAATTTTTCCTCAAAATTTATTGAGACCATCTACTACTCTTGGTTGCCTCATGGTATTAATGTTTCCAGCTGTTCATATCACTTCCTGGTTCCTTAAATACAAAGCAGGTATGAGGAACTCCAGGGGCACTTGAATACTTCCCTGGTGAGTTAAAGTGGCTAAATCTGTCAAAGGAACTCTGCTCAGCTGAAACCACTAGAGGTGTCCTGAATGCTTATTTTTGTTGACTATCCTCTTGCTATGACTAAGTAATTTTTTTTTGTAAACTGTACAATGACCTACAAGTATCTCATTTTGTTTTGATATTGAACTGAAACTACCAGTCGAATCAGACCCAGCCTAAATCACCTACAGTATGTGTTTTCCTAAGTTTTTCATTTCCCAACCCCACTTTACAGTATCAGGACACTTGTCTCTGTCTCTGTTCTTTTGGAATCCGTCCAATTTGACATTTCTCAAAATCAAATCACTCCATAATCATTTACTAAATCCTTACTATAAATGTGTTGGGCACTGTCCTAAATGCTGAAAGTACAGATATTAGAACCTACTTTAAGTATGTAAGACTTTTAAGTTTAACATGCAAAATCCTGAATGCTGTTCAAATTTTTAAAATTCTGTGAAAATATATTCTCTACATAGCAAATGTAATTATTTTGAATTTCATTTCTTATTCCCCTTATCACTGTCCTTTGGAAATGCTTTTAGTGAATTGTCTAAAAGGAAGAGAAGAAAAGCTGAGGACTTGCATGAACCACAAGCTAAATAATGAGCTTTTGAACAGTCAGTTCACTCTACTTTTTCCTAATAGGACTCCTGCTGTTCTTCATGCTTGTGAAAATTAGTGTTGGTAGTCAGTAATCACCTTTGTTATATTTAGTCTGTTATTTTCACTATACTTTAGCTATTTTAGGTAGCCTTTGCATTTTCATGGATTATGTTACTTAGCAAGGTTTTCAGTCTCACAATTTTATTACCATAGTGTTAGAGCTATATTCACAGCCAAGAGATGCCTAACTTTTTGTATAAATAATCATCTACCATATTTTATTCAACTATTTAATCAAATCTAATTGATAAATTTGGATACACTGTAATTGAAAGTTATCTTTTGGAAGTACAAGCTAAGCAGAGCAGCCAGTACTTTATGTGACAAAACCTTATTTCCACTAAAGCAGATTAAGAATATACCTTGAGCTTCATCATCAACTGCTCTGCATCTGAGATTTCAAATTTAGTAATTTTCCTTTACCAAAAACTCCAGTGCTTTCTATATGTTTCCTGTTGCTGACTGCTCTTTAGCTATCTTGGTATTGATAGTTCCTTGGGCCCTGCCTAGGCTGCCATTCATAGGGTCCAGGAGACCTGTGAAATGATCAAGTTTAATCTCTTCATTTTACATTTGAGGATACTGAGATCTAGAAAGGTTAGGTGACCTGCCCTGAGGCAGCACTAGATAGTATTCTTTAGAGCCAGGACTTGAATTCAAGTTCTCTGACTACAAATCTAGGACTCTTTCCATTCCCTTTTGGCTTCATAGGTACTAGTTAGCATAGATCTCCTTCTTTCCATAGCCAGCAACTTGTACTATCCTCTTATACCCTAAAATCTTCCACTTAAGGCTGGAGTTTCCATTCCAATCCTGAACCAAATTTGGCTAAAACCTATCACTCAATTTCTTTTTTTTTGCCTGTGTCTGGGCTGTCAAATGTTACTGGACAAGTTCCATGTTACTATGTAATTGATGTTCTGCTGCAAATTCATGCCATATAAGTTTAGCTGGGCCCTCTACTTATCAAATGCTTTATTTGTCTCTGTGTAATCTCTGTACAATTCCTCAGAGCCACTCTTGCAAACTATTCCTTAAATCCCAAATTCCTCACCTGACTTATTTTTTGCAGAAGACTTCACTGCCAGTTTATCTCATCAACAAAAATGCAATTAGATAACCTCCCTGAAGTCCCCTCAAAATTTCTCTATTTGGTACTCATCTTTTCTTTACTTAATGGAATAACTGCTCTACCACTTTTTCCAGAGTACCCCTCCTGCTTTATGCCTTTTTTCCTATTCCACCCTTCTCTTCAGACCATGTTTCATTAAAGAAACTAAATAGTTTCTTCCATTTCATTCTCTAACTCCTCTCTAACCTTAAAATATTTTTCTGAATCTGTCCATCCTTTAAAAAAAAGAAACAAACTACAACAACCTATGAAAACAAACTTCTTTAGTCCTGGTGATCCTTTCTTTTACTGCCAAATTTCTTGAAAGAGTCGTCCATTCATGGTTTTGGTTTCTTTTAACTTTGTCATTTCCCTTCAAAACCAGGTCTCTACCACTGCCTGGGGCCTCATCTTAAACTCATATTTCTTCCTCTTGTTAATTTCCCCCTATTTGTCTTGTCTACAGCTTCTTTGTGCGTAATTGTTTGCATGTTGTCTCCCCCATTAGACTATGAGCTCCTTGAGAACAGGGACTGTCTTTGTTTTTCTTTGTATTTCCAGTGCTTAGTGTTGTACTGTGTCAGCAAGG
Source organism: Trichosurus vulpecula (assembly GCF_011100635.1). Taxonomy (NCBI): domain Eukaryota; kingdom Metazoa; phylum Chordata; class Mammalia; order Diprotodontia; family Phalangeridae; genus Trichosurus; species Trichosurus vulpecula. The sequence continues at coordinate 184,461,819 of NC_050579.1, forward strand.
CAATAATCTCAACATCGATGATAATTGTGTATATGCCTGTGTAGTTCTGTATCACAAAATATAAGAGAATTTCCATACAGAAGATAGAAGTAAAACATTTATTCAGACACCAGAGAACCAAATCCCATAACCAATACGTTCAGTCCATCATAGCAGCAAAGAAGTTAGTACACAATATCACACCATGGAGCCCCATCTTCCCATTAGCCTTCCCTCTTGCTGGGGCCTTCTCACAAACACTTACAAATCCCAGCTCACTCCTTACCTGTGTCCTTCTCCTCCCAAGGTTCTAACTTGCTCTGAGCATTTTCTGCTCTGTCCTTTCAGTTCCACTTGTTCAGAACCTCCTCCCACCACATGTGACTTAGGCTTCCTGTGCCATAAGCAGGTCACATGGGCCTGTTAATGGTGGGAAAGATCTTCAAATTTACATTGCCATCACATTTGGCCCCAAGATCTTTCTTATCTATTACACAGGGCAATGGGGCAATCAATAGGGCAACTGGTGTCAACAGAACTTTACAACAATATAACAGGGACAACACAAAATAAACACATAAAACAATATTATCATTCCCCCCTTGAGCAAATGGGGCTCAAAATCTTGGGGTCAGGGACAAAGGTCTCATCTTTCATAGCTCCTTCCTGCTGAAATTGGACATAGAGCTGTTCCTGCCCCAAGAGGCCAAGATTCCTATTTGAGAGGTCACTTCTTTAGCTGGCATCTGGAGCTTGGTTGACGCCAGGTCCAGGGATGACACATCACAGTCATGGACAGGTCTAGGGGTGACATCCAGCTCAAGTGATCAGGCATCTGCAGGTGGATAGTACTAAGCATGCAGGAAACAAATCTAGCGACAAATTTAACAGACAACCAGCCAAAAAGAAATAAGGAGACTATCATAGCCTCATTCACAATAGAATACATGAGTCAAGGGTACAATTTGAAAATCATTTTCTCCCAAATAAACAAGAGTTATGGTATTAGCTTTCCCATTTGCTATAATTTCGGCAGCCTTTGGAACATTGTCCAGCTTCTGTTTTACCCATGCTTTAGCTCCCAGTTTTATTCTATCAGTAGAACCAAACCTTTCCATTCCTCTGCTAGTTGTTTTGGAAGGAGGTCCAGTTTTCACCAGGAGTATTGTTTCACAAGGAATAATAATCCCCTGAACTGTCATTTTTATTGATTATTATCATTTTATCATTCTGTCATTTTTACAGAACTGTATAGGTTCTTCACCCAAATTTTGGAATGTCACAATAATTTCTCCTTGATAATTAGAATCGATCACTTCAGCCAATATATGTATTCCTCGTGCTGCAAATCCTGATTTGGGTAATGTCCATCCAAAATGATTCTTAGGGATTCTCATACGTATTCCAGTAGAGATATTTCTTATTTTTTTTTTACCCAACCAAAAGTCCTCTAAATAATATAAATCATATCCTGACAAACCAGGTATTCCTCGATACAGAGCTGGGACATCTTCCCTCACAGTCCAATACTCAATATTTGTGATCTTATGTGTTTACTGTTTTCTAATTTGCAGATTTGGGGCCATCATTCTGGCCAGAGGTGTACTTTTTCCTCCTAATGGTCTATTATTCAAATCACATACAGCAGTGAACAAATTATCCTTCCAATGTTGATACGAATTATTGCAATTTAACTTCCTTAACTTTTCTTTCAATAATCCATTCATTCTTTCGGTTAACCCAGATACTTGTGGATAATATGGAATATGATACATCCACTCTATATTGTTCAATACATAATATCTCTTCATTTCATTACCTTCTAAATGTGACCCATTGTCACTCTGAATCTGCATTGGGGTTCCATAATGTAGACTATGATATCTAGAGTTTGACAGGTGTTTTTCTGGGTTGCATTCCTATAAGGAGAAGCCACTAGTACACCTGAATAGATGTCAACACAAGCACATATAAATTTACATCCTTTATCTTGGGGTTGTGGTCCAATATAATCTAACTGCCACATTTGGGCTGGAACTTTTCCCCTTGGTATTTCTCCAGTTACTACCCAAGGAACAGTTTGTTCCTTTTCCAACTGACATATATAACATTCCTCTACTACTTGTTTCAACAATAAATGAGAGATACTAATACCGTGATTTTGTGTTCACCAGTGTGTAGCTTGGACCCCTAAATGGCCAGCCATTTGGTGGATCCATTTTGCCAGTACTGGATCATCAGTTGGTGTCAGAGTAGGGACAATATGGTCAGTAGCAATCTTTGCTAGTTGATCAGCATGTGCATTGTATTCATGTTCTGGCGTAGTGAGCGTCATATGAGCGTCTACATGAAAAACTGACAAATTAGTCTCATACATCTTCCCATAATTCTTTACCCCAAACTTGTTTACCATGAATTTCCCAATTTTGATTTTTCCAAATGGGCAAATATGTAGTTAACCCATTAGCTACTGCCTATGAATCAATGAATATATGACACTATCCTCCTTGTTCTGTTTTGTAGCTTGATGTACTGCCATCAGTTCAGCATATTGACTACTTCCACCTATTCTAGTACTTTCCAGAGTTCTCTTAGTACATGGTTATAGGTTGTTGCTTTCCAGTGTCTTTTATGGCCCAAATATTTTGCTGTCCCATCAGTAAACCCTGCACATTTTTTCTGTTAATCCATCATATCCATTATTATATTTTACCAAGGGACTGTACCAACTGTTGCCTTCGTTCAGGGGGTGTATCATTTTCCTCAGTGTCAGGGTTTGCTAGAGATTCATGTAGAGCAGAAACTCCACTTTTGCCTATTTTCAATCTATTTTGAATATACCATTTCCATTTAATTATGCTAGCCTTTTGTGCATATCCAATTCTGTGAGATGCTGGAGTACTCATTGCCCAGGTCATAATTGGGATTCCAGGCCTCAGTATCATATCATAGCCCGGTGTAAGTTGTTCAGGCTCTACCAAAGCCCAATATGCAGCTAACAACTACCTTTCAAAAGGTGTCTATTGAACTCCAGACGAAGGAAGTTTCCTAGACCAAAATCCTAAGGGTACATTTCAACTTTGTTGTTTTTGCCATAAACTCTAGTTTGCATAGTCGTCTGGTACAATCACCTGTCCACTTTGCATAGGCCATAAATCCAGGGCCAATTGTATAGCAGCCTTTGCTTTTTCAAAAGCTTTATTTTGCTCAAGTCTCCAATCAAATTTATATTTTTTCTCAGTAACTTTATGTAAGGGTTTCAAAATCTGTCCCAAATACGGGATGTGGTGCCTCCAATATTCAAATAGTCCTATAAACTTTTGTGCCTCTTTTTTATTGGTAGGGATAGGAAAATCCTGGATCTTTTGTTGGGCTTGTGGGAGAATTTCTCACAGTACCTTATTCCACTGCATGCCCCCAAATTTTGTGATTTGAGCTGGCTCTTGAATCTTTGCAGGGTTAATTTCCCATCCTTTGCTTTTCACATGCTCAATTAAAAGCATCCAACTCTTCTCCACTTCTTTTACATTTTCTCCCTGTATCATAATATCATCAGTGTAGTGGGTAAGCTGTACACCAGGTAGCTTTGATTCATCCAAATGTTCAGCCACAATCCTATGACAAATAGCTGGGCTATGCAGATATCCTTGTAGCAAGTGTGCAAATGTATACTGTTGGCCTTGCCAAGTGAAAGCAAATTGGTCCCATTGTTTAGTGTCTATTGGGATTGTAAAGAAAGCATTGACTAAAAAAAAAACTGGGTACCAAATTCCATTATATTTCTGGATCCTTTATATAAATGTAACAGTATCTGGAACAGCAGTGTACAATGGAGGAGTCACCTTATTCAATTGTCTATAATCCACTGTCATTCTCCACATTTTATCTCACTTTTGGACTGGCCAGAGAGGGTTATTCCATCGAGTGGTTGTAGGGACTAACACTCCTGCTTCAACATATTCTTTTATAATACTGGTAATTTTATCTTGCCCACCTGGCACACGATACTGCTTCAAAGTAATTATTTCAGAAGGTTCAGGTAAAGTGATTGGGTCCATTTTTATTCTTCCCACTAAAACTGTATTAATTTCTGTCTTCCTTACTGGAAATTGATATCTTCCCTCAGGTAAAATTAAGACTCATACCTCTCAGTATATCTATTCCAATGACATATTCATTGGTATATTCATGGTATATTCTTTCTTAGGCAATTGTCTAATGTTCATCTTTAGTTCGACTTGTCTGGCTGATATTTTAGCCCCTCCTAGTCTCGTGATGATAAATAGGAGTTCCATACTTAAACTTGTTAGGGTTTCTATATATAAAGGAAGCCTCCACCCCAGTATCTGTCAATGCCCTAGTTATAGTATTTGACCCATTTTTCCAATATATAGTCAGATTAATATGGGGTCTGTAATCCTGCCTGTGTGTTTCTGAGCTGAGGCTCGGCCTATTTCTTAGTCCCCCTGAAAGTGTGACTCACTTGGACGCAAGGGTTCAAGATCTGTAGGGCAGTTCTTACTTCTCTATTCTGTCTGCTATTAAGCCCCTTATCTCCATACATTTTGTGTAGCTCATTAGTTGGAATACCATCTATTTTTCCAAAATCTAACCCTGTTCTCAGTAGAGCACTAAACATTGCTTTTCTTGTCATTCTATTCTTACTTTGCATCTGCTGGCTATTCACTTTTCTCTCTGGAGGAAATTTATCTTTTCTCCAGTCTCCTAAGTCACTTAACTGTGAAATCTTATCTAGCACCTCTGAAAGAGGGTGTCCTATCTCCCCAATTAGTAGGGTCAGAACTAGGTGTTTATTAAGGGCATATCGTAGTACGCATCTGTGTTTCCTATCATGATAGTAGTCTTTATTATCTCCTCTTTTAACTTTCTTATACAGTCCCTAAGTGAATACCAGTCTCTATCCCCATTGGGCCACATAGAATCAGCAGGATACTCTCTGTTGCATCCAACTGTTGCTAAAACTAACAAATTAGTTGTCCTGTTACCTCCTTGCAGACGATAATCCCAAAAAACTTGCTGTATAAAAGGATTCTGACTAATACTTATGAATTTCATACAATCCATACTATCTACAGATACTCCTGTGGCCCCTTCATCACTGATTCTCAGCATCCAAGATATTAACGGTTCTCCCATTCTCTGGGTGAATCTGCTCAGAATATCTGTGTAAAACCTTCAAGCACCTCTCTAAACACCATATTTATCTCCTTGGGTCTCGTTTCCTTCAAAGTATGGGACATGCTTCTGTGCTTCTATGTGAGAATCTAACATTGTCTCATTCTCTGTCGGAGGAGCATCATGTAACATTGTATCATTTCATTCCTCAGCTCCTAATATAGTATCATTTTCTATTGGCTCCCTTCCCCATTGCCATGGCACCAAGACTGGCAACTAAGCTCGACCTGTCCTGAAGTTATATGCACTTTTGACCTCTTTGCTTTTTGTTTTTTCTTAGCTAAATTAACAGCAAAATTCCCATTCGAATCAGCCTGTTCCTGAACAATAATCTGTTCTTTTGCCACCTGAGATTCCCCATCTTGCTGTGACATAGAAATATTCCCATTCAAGCTAGCCAATTCTCTAACCATCTGAGTTCTCTTTTTTAACAGTCTATCCCTGCTTTCATATATAATACAATAAGCTGTTAGTAAAACCCAGACTCTCCTATACACTGTTGCCAATTCTCTCCCTGGCTTAACTTTATTTCTTACAAACATCTTTCCAAATTGCTACAGCCTCTGTTCCCAACTTTCACAGAGTTTGGTACCTTTAGTCCATTCCCTTGCCAGGGAGGAATAAGGTACATCATCCCATCCTGGGATATCCACTTCTTGCTCTAAAGCCCTTCTACCTCTAAATGGAGGTTTTATGCCTTGCAATCCCATCCTATTCGTCACCAGATGTATCAGCAAGGCCATAATAATCACAATATCAATGATAATTGTGCATATGCCTGTGTAGTTCTGTATCGCAAAAACAATGTGAGACTCCATATAGAAGGAAGAAGAATTAAAACATTTATTCAGACACCAGATAACCAAATCCCCAAACCAGTAAGTCCAGTCCATCCAACCAGCAACCAGATCCCAAAGCCAGTAAGCCCACTTCATCATAACAGCAAGGAACTTAAGATACAATATCACAGCATGGAGCCTCACCATCCCATTAGCCTTCCCACCTGCTGGAGCCTTCCCACAAATACTCACAAATCCTAGCTCACTCCTTGCCTGTGCCCTCCTCTCAGGGTTCTAACTTGCTCTGAGCATTTCCTGCTCCACCCTTCCAGTTCCACTTGTTCAGCAAGCTCCTCCCACCGCATGTGACTTAGGTTTCCTTTTCCATAAGCAAGGTCCTGTGGGCCTATTAATGGTGGGAAAGATCTTCAGATTTACACTACCATTGCAAGTACCTAGCACGTAGTTGGCATTTACCGACTCTGTGTAGATCGTGCCTACTTGTCTCTGTACAGATCCCGGAGACCTACCTGATCAAGTAGTGGAGATTACATATTTTTCCAATGGCAGTTGTTTCATCAAAACTTTAGATTGAACAGTGATTTGAAGTGTTTTGTTTTGTTTCAAAGGCTTTCTTTTGTTGATGGTAATGGTTGTGAATGTTTTATTTAATACTTTTATATTTCTAATACCATAGTTCTCTGAGGGTACAGTTTCTTACTTAGAAACTGTAGAGGTTTAAATGATATGATAAAGTAAATCGTGTTTTATACCATATCTTTTTGAGAACATTTCATGTTAATTAAAATGCCTTTTTCAAAACAGAATTTTCATTAATATGCAAAAAGGAATTTTAAAATAATTTACATTGTAAAAATCCTACATTTTCATGCTTTAGAAATTGGTATTTTCATTTTAATTTATTTGGTCCATTGTTGGTGAACAAACACAAACCAAAGAATTATTGGTCATTTCATTGTCATTTTGAGTTTAGTTAAAAACTCTTGTTATGGGATTACTTTAAACTCTTCTACTTTTACATTGTGTGGTTGCTAAACATGTCTCTAGGTTTTATGGTCAAAATTTACTTGTTAGGTCTTTGGTAGTTCAGTATTGAAGTGAGAAATCATAATACAAAATCCAATAATGCTCTTCTATTCATACATAGCCAGTTTACTTTTTCCACGTCACTAATATAGATGGAAATATTTACCTATTTCGCTAAATATCATATTCATTTTGAAAATTATTTCTGTGAAGTTGTTTGACTTTTTTGTTTTTAAGCATGACTAATATGACCAGTGTTGTATCATCATCATATGTGCCTTCCATTTTGGATGCAGAAACAAAATCTGTTCTTTGATTTGGAGCTGTAGCTGTATGTGCAGAGCATGTACTTTTGTAGCCCTTTGCTCTTAAATTTGCAGTCAGCTGGGCATCTTTGTTCAAAATGAGCTAGCCATTCCTAATGGCTGAATGGCAAGATGGTCTATCACTGTTGTTTTCTGGGTGTCCATAGCTGTTGTCCTTTTGCAGGTATTTTATTGGTGCTAAAGCCATTGATTCTGACCTTCCTGATGTGGATGCTTCACAAGCACTTTCAGAATCACAACTTTATATATTCTGCTTTTATCTGTTGTCTGCACTTGTTCAGCCCATTGGTCTTCTGATGAGATGAATATTATTTCAGTCTTAGTTGGTTAATCATGTTTCATGATTTTCTGAGTTATTCTCCATTGACATTTAGTACTCACTATGACTCAGAATAATCCTTATTACACTAAGCTGGTTATGTGGCATCTATGTAATGTCATCAGGCATTCACCACTATATGAGAACTTGGTTACTACACCTGTATGATTGACCTGTATTTAATTTGAAGCTTGGTGCTGTAGTCATTCACCTAATGCAGTTATTTATTGAATAAGTAAGGGACCTTTCACACTTGACAGTTTTGTTGAGGCTATAAGATATGAACAAATAATTACAATTTTAAGTGTTTGCAATAGGAATCAATTGAATGGGACAGATTATAAATTCAGTGAGGGAATTTAGAATATAAAAAGTTCATTTCCATGGAATGATCATGGAACGTTTCAGGACTGAGCATTTGAGCTGGCTAAATAAGTAAGTAAGCAAATAAATAAATAAATAAATGTATTCTTGTGTTTTTTTTTTTTTTAACACAGCTGTTATTTACCAATAAACCTTGCCTTCCATAGAATCTTCCCTTTTAACCAAAACAAACAAATAAACCAGCTAAGCATAACCAAATGGTACAGTGACCTGGTTTGATGTAGTACTTAGTTCTCCACTTCTCTACCAAGAGAAAGGAAATAAATTCATTATCTGTTTTCTAGGACCAAGATTGGCAATTGCATTTATTTTGAGATTTACTTCACTCCCTAGCCTTGTCACCAGCAACCTTGCTACCTTGGATACCCTTTCCTCCAATCCCACTCTGCCCCACTGTCTCCTATCCCCAAACATAATAAGATCAGCTCTGTCAGTGCTCCAGAAAAAAAACCAAAAAACCATGTTAGTCTTCTACCCCATGGCTCCATTCTTGTCACTTTCCAATCAAAAATATGTCTCTCTTGTCATCACTCCTCAATATGTATTCTTCTTTCCATTCCCCTTCCCCTGTGCTAATACTAGTTTTTTTTTTTTTTTAAATTTCATGGGCTGTCTTTCTCTCTCCTTCTCTCCCTCCCTCCTTCTCTCCCTCTCGCCCTCCCTCCCCCCCCCCCCTCCCCCTCTCCACCTCTTCCATTTTCCCTCTCCCTCCCTAAGGCTTAGAACAGGGCTTGACACAGTTTTTGCCTTTACATTCATTTCTTGATTTTTGGTGTTGTTTTCATTTACATTGTTAATCATTGTAGGTATTATTCTCCTGCTTAGACTTTATTTGTAGTACATCAATTCATAGAATTCTGTGTTTTTTCGGAAACTTTCATTCATGATTTCCTGTGTTTCTTAATATTAATTCATACCGTTACATTCATAAATCACAGTTCTGCTACTCCCCGATCTGTTGGTGCTGATTTTGTTTTTGATTTTTTTGCTACCTCAAAAAGTATTATTAAGGCTATTCTGTTTAAAGGGAACTTTTTTCCTGCCTTTTGCCTTTGTGACATTGATGCTCCCTTTCTATGATATTCTTTACTTGAGTCTCCCATTTGTGGACACCTATGTGTTCTTTATTTAATATGAAGACTATTGGATACCAATGATAAGAAGTTATTTTTTTTTGTTCTATTCACAACAATTAGTAGATCTCTTTTCTACATTTTGAAAAAAACTTGCTGACAATTACATCCTTAAAATACTTTATGAAGGGGTAAATATAAATGTAAAAGTACATTTCTACATGTAGTAGTACTGCACTTGTACTTTGTTAATATTTACCCTTTACAAAAACTAAAAATCTGCTTTATTGAGCAAAGGCTATGTTTAGTGTTTCTAAACTCTATAAGGAATTTTGATCTGGTTAAATATTCAGGAGTTATAAGACAAAGAAAAACAATGAGTACTTCTGTGCTGCACTCTTCTCCCTATACCTGTTACTATTACTGAATTACTGAATTGGTGGGGTGGGAGGTGTAGAAGGTAGTCAAAACAGATGTGCTTTGAGTTGTGTATATGAGATCATGGATGAAACAAAAGGCTTAGGAGTTGTTTCTTAAAATCCGAATAATAGCAACAACTATTTTATATTACTAGATAGGAAAATAAATAATTATTTTTTGACTGGAGGATCTACCATCAAACAAATAGTTGTATGTTTTTATGCTTACATTAGTCTCATGCTTTTCTCTAACTTGATTTTTTTTATCTCTGTTATTAATCAGTTTGTCTTGAAATTTAGAGGCAGCTTTGGTTTGAATATTGCATACTTGTAAAATATTAATTTTTAATTAAATCTTTACTACTGCCAGTTATATTGAATGTTACAAATGAAAATTGGAATTAGACTAATACTTGTCTTCAAGTATGTGAAGAATTAGAGAGATTTACTGCTATTGCAGGGATGATGTTACCACGGTGAAAGTTTCGGTTTCCATGGCATTCACTTGCATATTTTGATAGGTCTTCTACTGAAGTAGAATTCTATTTCCTGGCAGACTGGAAAAAGTGTTATTCAGTCTCTTCCCAAGATGTGTTTGATTTTTCATTACAAAAATATATTAATTTCTGAAAGTGTTAATAGTGACCTGCCAAGAAAAAAATGTGGCATATTTTCAATACATTACTATTTTACTTCAACTTTGGACCTTACCACACTGGTAGATTTTAAGCTTTTTTTGATTTAAGAGAGAAAAAAGGGAAGAGGAACATCTTCCCAGTTTACTTTTTTTTCTTTTTTTTATCCTTTTTTATACACAGATATAAATACAAAGGTATTTGATTTGCAAATGAATTTTGTTGACAAAATGACAACTAAACAGTACAGATGTCTAATGTATAACCAATTACTCAACTATCTATGCGTGTAATAGTATAGTACAACTGAAAATAGTTACTAATAATGAGATTATATTGATAGGGAGAGAGAGAGAAGAAAATAATTTTAAACAGTGATTTGAAGAAAATGGAACAATCAGTTGGTTGTTGTGGTGAAAGAACAAAGCTTTGTTTTCTCAGAATTGAAACAAATACATTCTATATATGAAAAACTTAATGACTCATAAATATTCCCCTTTTCTTGTTGGCAGTTTTTACGTATAATCAGGGCTATAGCAACAAGTTTAATGTGCAGTTAAGAATGTTTTAAATGTTTATTATTTAGTAGTTTGTGGACATTTCATTTATTTATTTTTTATGAGAGAAAGCTAAGGATTGCTATTATGACTTAAATTTTAATAGATTATATACAAATCTTCTGTTTTTCTTTGACCCATTTCTTTCTCCCTCGGTGTATGCCATGCCAATCCAAAATTCTCATTGCAGTTCAGCATTTTAAAAGGAAATAGAACATGGGGCAGCCAGGTGGCACAATGGATAGAATCCTAGGCATGGAGTCAGGAAGGCTTATCTTCCTGAGGACAAATCTGACCTTAGATATGAATTAGCTATGTGACCTTGGGCAAGTCATTTAACTCTGTTCACCTTAGTTTCCTCATTTGTAAAATGCGCAGGAGAAGGAAATTGGCAAACTATTCCAGCATTTTTGCCAAAAAACCCCAAATGGAGTCACTGAGATTCAGATATGACTTAAAAGCAATTGAACAAGAGGACACTGCCATTGAGTAACAGCAGTTCTGGAACTTTGAAGAGGGATATTCTGTTTTATTTCATTAGGTATATACATTGAAATATTGTATTATGATTGGGAAATTACTCATTAAATTAAAGAGACACTTTTCCCCTCATGTTCTAAGCCTTTTTCATCCAGGTTTTGTCTTTATATTTTTATTGCCAGATCTAGTCCAGGCCCTTATTTCCTTTTCCCCAGTGTACCAATTTTTCCATCTTATACACCATAGATTACTTCCATGAATATCTTATAAGAAAAAATCAGGACCCCGCCCCCCCCCCCCCCCCCCCCCCCCCCCCCCCCCCGCAAAGCAGATCACTAACCCTGTAGGGTAGGAGGACTGTCTAATAGAGTTCCCCACCTTATGACATGGCCTGGTTCTTTTACTTAAAAGGTATTGAAATCATCCTTGAGACATGTTTGACTCAGAGGACTAAAGGCTTTTGTCTTTCACATTGCTTACTTATGTTGCAAAAAAGCAGTAGGAACTTTAGCTTCTCCCTGATATTTGACTTGCGGACCACCATAAGCAGTTCCGAGGCTGGAGAGCTATGCTCAACTGAATCAGATGTTCTTGTTGTAACAACAGTGCTGCTTGCCACTACTGTGGCTGTGTAAGGCCAGTAACACCAGCACACAGGAGGGCTACTAGCAAAGATTCTTTGATCTGCTTTTCTAAGGAAAGCGACTTTAAAGGGTTAACAATCTTACTTTAATTAAACATACATATATCATTCATTTAGTTCAGGGAAAAAGTCAGCACCCTGAATTTCAGAGACAAACAGAAATTACAAGCTGAAATTATATAAACAGAGCAAAATAACAAAACAACAGACAGGCTCTAGCCATCTGACCAAGATGTTACATACATAGTTAGCAGAGAGAGAAGCACCAACATCTGGGTTTTTCAAAGCCAGATGGCTCCTTAATTAATGGCTACCCAGCGTCTCGTCTGGTGAAATCACACAACACTCTTCCAGTGAGTGAGCCCCAAGCAAAATGCTAACTTCAGAGTGTATATATACACTTCTTCAGAGTCAGAGGGCATCACAACCATGTGACTCAAACCCATGTGACCTAAGCCTTCCTCTGACTTAAGCAGGTCATCAAAGACTCCCAATTCAAAGACTCTTGATTGAAACAAAGGCAAGACTCAAAGGCCCTTGATTGCCTTAGTGCTGAAAAGCACCCCAAAACAAAAGACAACAAAAAATCCCACTTTCCTTGCCATTAACACTTGCTAAATATCTTTTAATAACCTTCACTTGCTTTGACTAAGTAAATCTCCCTTTGTCTGATTTCATTCCAGCCTGAAACCTAAACTACCAAGAGAAAGTCCTGGCCGGTCCTACCCTACAACAGCTTCCATACATTCTCATTGTGAAAAACTTTTCACCAAATCACATGATTTGTCAGTTGGTAGTTACTTCAATGGCCATGTAGTCCATGCTATATACAAAGGATTCCCCACCATAATATATTCAATAAGTATTTTGTTTATGTTCTTTCATAAGTTATGCATAGGAGACCCACACAATACTCTGAAGACTTCTCTACTTCTTTTCCACTGGACCTGCCAATGAAACCTGCAGGCCAGACATTGATTGGTTATCTCTTAATTTCACCAGTTGACTAGCCCACTATTTCTGGTTACATATTTTTTCTGATGAAATCCTTTACATGCTGATTTTGCATAATTCTTGGTTGTTAAGCTTTTGGAACCTGCTCACATCTATAGTACTCTTTTCCATTCCCCCGTGTGTACCCTTCATCTTTAATTTAATTCTCCAAAGACTCTAGTTATTTCATGATTCAGAATCATAGAGTATCACATTGTAACTAGATTAATCTTCCTAAAACCCTGTAATATCATGCCTCTACCTGAGCAGAGGTAAAGGTTTTTGGAGTTCATAAGAAGTTATGGTTATTCAAAATTAATTGGGAATAGAAGGATAGGAAACTAGAAGTTGATTCTGAAAAGTACTCAGTTCATAATATAGATAAAGCATTTATTAAACACCCAAGGGCTGAGGATACAAATACAAGTGAACAAGACAGTTCCTCCCCTCAGCAAGTTTACCTCCTAACTGGGGAAGATAACATGAAAGGTACCTGGAAAGTGGGTGGGTGGGGGCCTCAGAGTGGAGCATTCTTCTTGGTGTGTAAGTGACTAAAAAGAGGCTATATTGAAGCCTGTTCTAGGACAAGGTAAAGTTAAAGATTACCTGTTAGATCCCAGGATGATCCAAGGGTAGTCTAAGTATCTAGTGAGGAATAGGAGAAGAAGATGGTCAAATGGAGACTTCTTTACCTATACTTATTGAGGTGGAAAGCACCATATGAAAATGCAAATCTGAAATTCTCTACAAGTCACTTGTAGAGCTGAATAACATTCTAGGCATGGAATATAGCCAGTGAACTTCCTCAGGATCAGGAAATGCAGTGTCTTCTAAGAGGAACACCAAGGGAGCCAATGTGACTAGATCACAGAGCATGTGGCAAGAGTGTTAGGTGTAAGGAGGCTAGAAATGGGGGATGGAGGGATGTTATGAAGAGATTTGAATATTAAAGAATTTTATATTTGATTGTGGATGTGATAGGGAGCCACTGGAGTTTATTGAATAGAACTGGGGGTGGTAACATGGTCAGTCAGACCAGCACTTTAGGAAGATTACTTTGAAAGCTGAGTGGAGGATGGATAGGAGTGGGGGAATATTAATGGTAGAGAGGCAATCTATTGCAATAGTCCAGGTGAGATGAAGAGGGTCTCACCAGGGTGGTGGCAGTGTCAGAGGAGAGAAAGGGATGCCTACAGAGGATTTAAGAAGGTAAAATTGACAAGCCTTAGCAATAAATTACTTGTGGTTGATGAGAGAGAATGGGGAGTCAAGGATGATGCCCAGGTTGTGAGCCTGGGGTGCTGGGAGGATGGTGGTGTACTCTGTAATAAGGAAGTTTTGAAAGGGTGAAGGTTTGCTAGGAAAGATATTGAGTTCACTTTTGGATGTGTTCCATAAGATATTCAGTTCAAGATTTAGAATGGGCAGTTAGAGGTGCAAGCCTGGGGATCAGTAGAGAGGTTAGGGCTGGTAAATATATTTGAAAATCATCAGCATAGAGATGATAATTAAGTTAAATACATGGTAGCTGATGAGATCATCAAGTGAAATAGCGGGAAGATAGGAGAGAATCGGGCCTAAGATACAGCTCCTTGTGATATTCATGGTTAGCCGGTATGGCTTGGATAAACATCCAGAAAAGGGAGGCAGAAAAGGACATCGTCAGATAGGAAGGAGGGGAACCAGGAGTGTTTTGTGTCAGGAAAACGTAGAGAGAAGAGAGTACCAAGGAGAAGAGGGTGATCAGTAGTGTCAAAAGTGGAGAGGTCAAGAAGGATAAAAATTGAGAAAAAAAACTAGCCAAAAATTTTCACATCTTGTATTTGTGAAAATTTTTTAAACTGAAATATAAGACTTCCTTATATCTTTATTATTTTTTTTTCCTTAATGTATTTGGCCTGATGTTGCAGCTTGTTGAGTTCTTTTTAGATTTTGAATTTTCTTCCACTGCCTTGCATATATTTTCTTACTTTTAATCATTTGCAAAATTGATTAGTATGGTAAATATATCTTTATCCAAATTATTATTAAAGAGCACAGATACATGAAGTGTTCCACTGGAGACCTTCAAGTAGAACTTTTCCTTTTAATAACTACTTTTTTTCCCTTTGATTTAGTGATTTGAGATTGTTTAGAGAATGGAGAAAGTGGAAATATCAAGAACTGTTAAAAACGTATTGTTATAGTGACAAAGCAGTAATCATTAGAATTGTTTGGCCCTTCTGGTTAAGAAATAGTCTGAGATAGGCATGCAACATACTGGAGCAATTGAACGTAGTACCATAGTAATTGATAAACCCAAAGCTCCCAATGACTAGAGTATGAACTATTTGACAAAATTGAAAAACAGTATGGCTGAAATTAGATATAGAACAATAACTCATACAATATACCATCATAAGCTCCAAATTGATATATGACTTAGAAACTATAACATAAGCAAATTAGTTACAGATGGCTAGCATTTATAGAATGCCTTAAGTTTGCTAGACAGTTTAAAAACATTATCTCATTTGATCCTTATAACAATCCTGGGATGTAGATGCTATTATTATAGCACGTATATATTATTTTGCAGATAAGGAAACTGAAACAAATAGAGTTAAGTGAATTGCCCAGGGTCACGTAGTAAGTGTCTGAGACAGGATTTGAATTCAGGTCTTCCTGACTTTGTCAACTCTCTATTTTCTGTTCTAGCTAGCAGATTAGAGGAACAAGAAACAAAGTGCCTTTCCTAAGACTGGATAGGGTGAAAATTCATGAATAAGTGATATTGAGTGGGCTACAGAAGATAAAATGGACTACTTCAATTCTGCAGAACTCTTCATTTTATGTAAATAAAAGCAAGGTAGTTAAAATTAGGAGGGAAACTATCAAGTGGGAGAAAAAGTTTTTAATTAAGATTTTTTATTTTTAGTTTATAACACTCACTTCCACATGATTTTGAGTTCCAGATTTCCTTCCTTCCCTCCCCAAGACAGCATGGAATCCAATATATATTCTACATATAACTTTGCATTGAACTTATTTACACAATAGTCAAGTTATAAAGAAGAATTATGACCAATGGAATGAATCATGAGAAAGAAGAAACAAAACCAAAAAAAAAAAGACAAAAACAAAAGAGAAAAAGAAAAAAAAACAAAGGGGGAAAAAAGGAGAGCAAACAGCGTGCCTCAATCTGTATTCAGACTCCATAGTTCTTTCTCTGGTTGTAGATAGCTCTCTCCATCATGACTCCGTTGGAGTTGTCTTTGAACCTTGTATTGCTGAGAAGAGTGAAGTCTATCAGGTTTAGTCATCACAGAATCCATATATGTATTTGTGATTGTGTATAATGTTCTCCTGGTTCTGCTCCGCTCAGTCAGCATTATATCATGTATGTTTTTCCAGGTTATTATGAAGTCCGTATCTTCCCCATTTCTTATAGCACAATAGTATTCCATTACCTTCATATACCACAAGTTGTTAAGCCATTCTCAAGTTGATGGGTGTCCCCTTGATTTCCAATTCTTTGCTACTACAAAAAGAGCTGCTATAAATATTTTTGTACATATGGGTCCTTTTCCCACTTGTGTGATCTCTTTGGGATACAGCCCTAGAAGTGGTATTCCTGGGTCAAAGGGTATGGAACATTTTTATAGACCTTTGGGCATAGTTCCAAATTGCTCTCCAGAATGGCTTGATCAGTTCGCAACTCGACGAGCAATGTAACAGTGTTCCAATTTTCCCACATCCTCTCCAGCATTTATCATTTTCCTGTTTTGCCATTTTAGCCAATCTGACAGGAGAGATGTGGTACCTAAGAGTTGTTTTGATTTGCATTTCTCTAATCAGTAGTGATTTCGAGCATTTTTTTCATATGCCTATAAATATCTTTAATTTCTTTCTCTGAAAACTGCCTGTTCATATCCTTTGACCATTTCTCAATTAGGGAATGACTTGTATCCCTATAAATTTTGCTCAGTTTCTCTGTATATTTCAGAGATGGGGCTTGTATCAGAGACACTAGTTGTAAAGATTTTCTCCCAATTTTCTGCTTCCCTCCTGATCTTTGTTGCATTGGCTTTTTTATACAAAAACATTTCAATTTAGCATAATCAAAACTATCAATTTTGCATTTTGTAATGCTGTCTATCTCTTGTTGGGTCGTGAATTCTTTGCTTTCCTATAGATCTGATAGGTAAACTATTCCTTGCTCTCCCAAATTACTTATAGTTATCAGCCTTTATTCATAAATCATGAACCCACTTTGACTTTATTTTGGTATATGGTTAAGATATTGGTCTATGCCCAGTTTCTGCCCTACCATTTTCCAATTTTCCCAGCAGTTTTTGTGAAATAGTGAATTCTTAGCCCAGAACCTAGATTCTTTAGGTTTATCAAAGAGTAGATTGTTATAGCTGTTGACTACTGCATCTTGTGTACCTAACCTATTCCACTGATCCACGACTCTGTTTCTTAGCCAGTACCAGGTAGTTTTGATGACTGCTTTTTTATAGTACAGTGTAATATCTGGTATGGCTAGGCCACCTTCCCTAGCATTTCTTTTCATTCATTCCCTAGATATTCTGGACCTCTTGTTCTTTCTGATGAATTTTGTTATTATTTTATCCAGCTCTGTGAAATAATTTTTTGGTAGTTCAATTGGTATGGCACTGAATAAGTAAATTAATTTAGGTAAAGTTGTCCTTTTTATTATATTAGCTCAGCCTAACCACAAGCAACTGATGTTGTTCCATTTATTTATATCTGACTTTATTTGTGTGAGAAGTGTTTTGTAATTATGTTCATATAGGCCCAGGATTTTTCTTGGCAGATAGACTCCCAAATATTTTATAGTGTCTACAGTAACTTTAAATGGAATTTCTCTTTTTATCTCTTGCTGTTGGGCTTTGTTAGTAATGTATAGGAATGCCAAAGGTTTTATGTGGGTTTATTTTATATCCTGCAACTTTGCTAAAGTTGTTTATTATTTCAAGTAGTTTTTTACTTGATTCTCTAGGATTCTCTAAGTAAATCATCATATCATCTGCAAAAAGTGATAATTTAGTTTCTTCTTTGCCCATTCTAATTCCATCAATTTCTTTTTCTTCTCTTATTGCTAAAGCTAACATTTCTGGTGTCAAATTGAATAGTAGGGGTGATAATGGACATCCTTGTTTCACCCCGGATCTTATTGGGAATTCATCTAGCTTATCTGCATTACAAATAATGCTTGTTGATGGTTTTAGGTAGATGCTATTTATAATTTTAAGGAAAATTCCATTTATTCCTATGCTTTCTAGTGTTTTTAATTGGAATAGGTGTTGTATTTTGTCAAAGGCTTTTTCTGCATCTATTGAGATGATCATATGGTTTCTGCTAGTTTTGTTGTTAATATGATGAATTATGCTAATAGTTTTCCTAATATTGAACCAGCCTTGCATTCCTGGAATAAATCCTACCTAGTTGTAGTATATTATTTTCCTGATAAGTTGCTACAATCTTTTTGCTAATATTTTATTTAAATTTTTTGTATCAATATTCATTAGGGAAATTGGTCTATAATTTTCTTTCTCTGTTTTGACTCTTCCTGGTTTGGGTATTAGTACGATATGTGTGTCATAAAAAGAATTTGGTAGGACTCCTTCTTCACCTATTTTCCCAAATAATCTACAAAGTTTAGGAATTAATTGTTCTTTAAATGTTTGATAAAATTCACATGTAAAACCATCTGGCCCTGGAGATTTTTCCCTAGGGAGTTCATTGATGGCTTGCTCAATTTCTTTTTCTGAGATGTGGCTATTTAGGAATTTTACTTCTTCTGTTAACCTGGGCCATTTATATTTTTGTAGATATTCATCCATATCCCTAAGGTTGTTAAATTTATGGGCATATAATTTGGCAAAATAATTCCTAATTATTGTTTTAATTTCCCCTTCATTGGAGGTGAATTCACCCTTTTCATTTTTGGTACTGGTAATTTGGTTTTCTTCTTTTTTTTCATTCTTTAGATTTTGTTTGACTGATTCTTGATGTCTCATAGAGTCATTAGCTTCTACTTGTCCAATTCTAATTTTTAATGTTTTGTTTTCTTCCTTTATCTTCTCTATCTCCTTTTCCATTTGATTGATTTTACTTTTCAGTGAGACTATTTTCTCTATTTATATTCTGATTTTCCTTAACCAATTCCCCGATTTTACCTTTTAATGATTTGTTTTCCTCATTGAATTTTTTTCCATTTTTTCTTTTACATCCCTAATTTAGTTTTTAAAGTCCTTCTTGAGTTCTTCCAGGAATGCTTTTTGGTCTGGAGACTAGTTCACTTTCCCTTTTGAGGTTTCAGATGTGGGTGTAGTGTCCATGCTGTCCTCTTCTGAATTGGTATTTTGATCTTCCCTGTCTCCATAATGTGAATCAATCACCTTCAAAAGCTTCTTACTATTCTTTTTCATGGTGTTTTTTTTTTTCTCCTGGTTTTTGAAGTGGATCCCTCCTTCTGGGGCTCAGGGAACTCTGTCCCAAGTTTCTTGTGTTGGGATCTAGCTTTATGTACTATGGCCTTTGGTTTCTGAGGTGTGGGGGGAGGGGTGGTCTGACTGCTGGGAGTCTCGTCTTCCCCAGGACTGTTCTACAGCACAGGTGGTCTTAGCTCTTGTCTGTGTTAGTGTCTGCCTCCTCCCCTGGCTGTGTAAAGCCAGAAGAAATATTATAGTAAATTTATCTGATTAAAGTCTCTTATCTAAGCTATATAAGGAAAGTTATAAGAACAGTCATCCTTATCCAGTGGATAAATTGTCAATTCATGTGAACAGGCAGTTCTCAAAGGAAGAAATCTAAGCTATTGAGCCATATGGATGAAATGTTCTAAATCACTAATAATGAGAGAAGTATAAATTAAAGCAACTCTGAGATCTATGAGATTGGTAAATATGACAAAGAAAATGACTTTTGCTGGGAGTAGATATAGGAAAACAGGTCCAATAATACATTGTTGATGGAGTTATAAATTGGTCCATTTGGGAAGGCATTTTGGAACTGTACCTCTAAAAGTCACTTAATTGTGTCTATATACTCTTTGATCCAGAAATACTACTTGTAAGCCCATCTGCAAAAAGAACAAAGAAGGAGGAAAGGGTCCCATATATACAAAAATTTTTATACCAGCTCTTTTTATTTTTTACTTTTTGAAACTAATGCAGATACCCATCTATTGGTAAATGGCTAAACAAATTATGGTAGAAGAATGTAATGGAAAATTATGGCACCATAAGAAATGATAAAGGGGATGGTTTCAGAGAAATCTGTGAATATTTTTGAGTTGGCAGCATGACGTGAGTAGAATGAGGAGAGCAATTTTATAAGAACATTTTAAAGAAAACTCTGAAATGATTGAGAACTCTGTTTGATACAGGGAACAGCCATAATTCCAAAGGCCTGATGAGGAAACATGTTACTCATCTCCCAGTAAGGAAGTATTGGATTTGTGATACTGAATGAGACATACATTTTTTGGAGATGGCCAATGTGGGAATTTATTATTTATTTTTCGTCATTATGTATATTTGTCCCAAGGGTTTTGTTTTTGCTTTTCTTGAGTCAGAGGGAAATGGGATTAGAATGAGGTAGGAAAAAAAAAAAGAAAGCAAAATAAAAGAGTTAAATAAATTCACTGAAGAGAGCATAAAGAAGGCCAGAAAGAATCACAGAGAAGCAGGATAAATTTGAAATGTATATGTTTTATGTATTTATTATGTATTTTTTTTCAAAAGCCAGAACTCTATCAGAGACATTTGCAGTTTCATGTACGGTCTGTTTTTTTTCTACTTCTTTCTCTCTCCGTCTCTGTAAAAACTCATTTTGTTTTGTATTTATTGCCTTCAACAGAGAGAGATGTATTTATGTATATAGATACATCTCTATATGTTATAATGTTTAAATGACTAATATATATCCCATGATATCATATTCATTTCTTAATACTATGCATAATTTACTTATTGGCAGTCCCTTATTAATAATGAAATCACTTTCTAAAACTTTATAACTTTAAAAATGATCAATTACATAAACATATGTCCTGCATATTATCTTGCTAATTTCATTAAATCAGAAAATATGTGAGACTTTCTGATTTTAGGTCTTTTGATTTAGCAAAGTCTGCACTGAGCTCAGTTCAGCAAAGGAGAGTACTTTCCAAAGTACTCATATATACCTTGGTTATACAATCAGTTTATGTTTGAATAATCTTGTATTTCCTATTGTTACTCCAATCACTCTAGAATTATATCCACCCACTAGGACTTGTTATGGTTTTTACTTTTCTTATCTTATACATAAGCCAGAGTAGACCCTGGATTTCTGATGGATTCAAGGATCTACTCCATGTCTTGGTGTGGCACAGTTTTCCTGTCTCATATAGAGCATTTTTTCTTTTCTTCCAGTTTATATTTGCTGCCACCCTTCCCCTTCTTACCCCCACTACATCTGTTATCTTCTTTGTAGTTATATTATATTTAAAATTTATTCAGTTTTCTATACCAGTTTTAGTATGGTGAATTTTTGTACGTGTATAAAATATTTTATAGTATAGTCCCATTAAAATAAATGAAACTTATAACAGGAAAGGCCCCAGCAAGTGATGATAAATTGTATATATGTGTATGTACAAACTACACTTTTGGACCTTTATAATAATTAAAATGTTTTGTTGGCTATCTCCTGTCTTTTTGCCTGGATATCCTCCTTTGCTAAGAAATTTCTGCTTGTGAAGATTACACTCGAACTAGTACTTGTGAATATCACCAAATGGCATGTATTTAACTTTTTATAATCAGCTCAGCTGTAAAGAGAAAGTTCCACTATCATTCCTGACAGGAAGAAAAATCAGGAATTGTGAATAATACTTTAGTGTCTTCAATATGCCTTCACCTCTAATACTAGTTTCCATCTACTCTGTGTGTATTGCATATATATCTGATTCTGTACATCTCATCACTCCAGCTGGAATGTAAGCTAACTTAAGGATATGAAATGTTTCTCTTCCCTCATCCACACCACTTTTAAAATCTCTAGCACTTAGAATAATAACTGGAACATAGTAAATTATTCATAAATGTTTGTTGATTGGTGTGCTTTCTACTATTATAAAGGAAGCACATGGAATTGTATAGAGTTCATAAAATGGGCTTACATTGATTTGAGGATGCTAGCAAAACCAATGCATGCATGATATAGATATATTTTTAGACTTTGAGATTTAGAATGGATTAAAAAGCTATAATGTAGCCCCTGCCTTTGAACAAATACAGTGCTAGATTTGAGATCAGTTATGAAGTTGAATTCTTGTCCTGCTTAATGTGTTACCTTGGCTCAGACATATTTCCTTCCTTCCATCCATCTCTACCATTTCCGCCCTTCTTGTTGGCTAACTTCCTTTAAGAAGGCAGATTATGATCAATGTCTTCAATTCTTTTCCTTTTGCCTTCTTCTTAGCTTTCTACAGAGCTAATACCTCATCTTTCTGATCTCATCATTCAGTCAAAACTGCTCTCTCTAAAGCTGACAATGATATCTTAATTTCTGGATGCATTGGTCTTTTCGCTGTATCCTTCTTGATCTTTCTTCAGCCTTTGACACTGTCAATCACCCTTTTTTTCTTGATGTTCTCTTTTTTTTTAGGTTTCTGTGACCCTATTCTATCCTGCCTGTCTGATAGCTTCTCCTTCCTCTTTTTCAGGTCTTCATCCAAGTCTCTCCTGTTAACTGATTATTCCTAAGATTCTGTCCTGTACTCACTTTTGTTCTACTTTCATACAGTTTCACATGGCAAAGTCATTGGCTTCCATAGATTCAATTATCATCTCTATACTAATGCTTTTCAAAATATACTTATATAGCCCTAATCTCTCTACTTATTTCCAGTCTTGCCTCTCCTACTGCCTATTAGACATCTTTAACAGGATTTCCCAAAGACATCTTAAGTTCACCATTTCCAAAACTGAACTCATTATCTTTCCCCCTAAACCCACTTCTCTTCCAAACTTCCCTTTTACTTCTTCCCAAATCACCCAAGCTGGTAATCTAAATGTTGTCTTCAACTCCTTATTCTCTTTCAACCCCCATATCCAGCCTGTTGCCAAGACCTATCGATTTTGCCTATACAACATCTCTGACACTGCCAGCACTTTTGTGCAGGCCCTTATTACCTTACACTATTATAGTAGCCTTTTGGTTGATCTCCCTGCTTCACGTCTTTCACTGCTCCAGTTTGTCCTCCATTCAGCTCTTAAGTTGAAGCACAAATCTCACTATCTGACCTTTCTACTTAATATACTCCAGTGTACCCCGTTATCTCAAAAATCAAATATAAAATCCTCTCTCTCATGTTCAGAGTCCTTTATAAACTGACCACCTCCCACCTTTTTAGTTTTCCTATCCCTTAGTTGCCTTCATGTATTCTGTGATCCAGTGGTGTTGGTGGTGTTGTTCCTCTCACAAGATAAATGCATCTTCTGACCTTGGCATTTTCACTGGCTGTCCTCTCTTCCTGGGTTTCTCTTCCTCCTCATCATCACCTCTGTCAGAATCCCCATGTCAGGACCACCCCTTTCTTTTTACTTCTCTTTTTACTATTAGGAGACACCTTGTTTTCCAGAGCTAAAGCCCAGCAAGCAAGCTGTGCTTTGAGCTTGACAATAGTCCTTTTTACTCACCCTCTGCTGCTGCAAAATTCTAGAATTGTTTCACACCAGCCCCAGGCAGTCCCTAAGCTCAGACAAACACCTGCAGGACCCACATTCCAGTCATGAAATCTTACTATGAATCATCTTGTCTTGTTATTGCTGTTACCTCTCATTGTCAGGGCTACAGCTCACTGTGTATATGTACTGTGTATATTGCTATATGTATTAAGATTTGGCTTCATTAAAGTGAGTCTTGTCCTGAAGGAGGCCCTCCACATGTATCTAATTTCCCTCCTCCAGTGGAATAAAGAAAGCTTTTTGCTTATGACCATTGCTAGCTTTTTGTTTTTATTTTATTTGTTAGAGTTAACTGTGGTTATGGTAACCAGTGTGAACTCTTTGCTGTTTTCAGAGTTCACAGGGTTTCATAACCTCTGTGAGATTTCAGTTATTTAATTTCAGAGTTGACACCTACTTGTTTCCCTAACTTTCAGTCCTTACTAAAACCCCACTTTCTACACAAAGCCCTTTAGGATCCTGCTTAATGCCTATACCTTTTCTCTTTTGATTATCTCCAGTTTATCTTGTGTATGTCCTTTTTGTACATAGTTGTTTTCAAGTTGTCTCCCTCATCAAGCTGTGAGCTAAGCAGGGAGTATCTTTTGCCTTTCCTTGTATCCCAAGTGCCTGTCACATAGTGGGCATTTAATAAGTGCTTAACGATGACTGACCTAACTTTAGTTTCTTCACTTCTAAATTGAGGAGGTTATACTGGATGAGAGGTTCTTCCAGTTCTAAATCCATTGATCCTGTAAGTAACTAAACTGAGGTAGAGCAATGTTAAGAGACTTGCTTAAGGTCATAGAGGTAAGAGTAGAGGGTTTATTAAAATTCTGAACTCTTCCAAATAATAGTAATGTTGATTATTTTCATAGTTTTTTCTTTAGTGTATGAAAAATATAGAATGGACTCATAATTTCATACCGCTAACACTGTCACTGTCTTTTGGAAGAAAACTGAGTGAAGTAGATTTTTAAAAGTGCCTTATTTTATGTTTTTCTCAATTACATGTCAGACATTAATTTTTTAAAAAGTTGAGTTACAGATTCTCTTTTTCCCTCTTCCTCTCCCCCCTTCATTGAGAAGGCAAGCAATTTGTTATAGATTATACATGTGCAGTCATGCAGAACATTTCCATATTAACTAGGTTGAAAAAAGAAAACAGAAACCAAAAAAAAAACCCTTAAAACTCAACAAGAAAAATAAAGTAAAAAAACAAAAAAAAACAAAACATGCTTCAAACTGCATTCAGATTCCATTAGTTCTTGCATTGGAGGTGAATAGCATGTATCATCATAAAGCCCTTCAGAATTATCTTAGATCATTATATTGTGGGGAAATAGCTAAGTCATTCACAGTTGATGAGCATCCTATCAATTTCTGATTTTTTGCCGTTGCAAAAGAGCTGCTATAAATAATTTTGTACACATTCCTTTCCCTTTTCTTTTCCTTTGGTATCTTTGGGACACAGACCTAGTAGTGATATTGCTGGATCAAAGGGTATACACAGTTTTATAGCATTTTGGGCATAGTTCCAACTTGCTTTCTAGAATGGTTGGATCAGTTCACAGTTGCACCAGTAGTGCATTAGTGTCCCTATTTTTCCATTTCCCCTCCAACATTTATCATTTTTCTTTTCTGTAATATTAGCCAATCTCTGATACATGTGAAGTGGTACCTCAGAGTTGCTTAATTAGCATTTTTCTAATCAATAGTTATTTAGGACATTTCTTCATATGACTGTAGAGAGCTTTGATTTCTTCTGAAAACTGCCTGTTTATATCCTTTGGCCATTTATCAATTGGAGAATGACTCATCTTCTTATAAATTTAACTCAATTCTCTCTATATTTGAGAAATGAGGCCTTTATTAGATAAACTTGCTATAAAATTTTTTTCTCCAGTTTTCCATATTCTTTCTAATCTTTGCTGCATTAGTTTTGTTGGTGCAAAAATTATCCATTTTACATTCTCTGATGCTTTCTATCTCTTGTTTGATCATAAATTTTTCCTTTATCCATAAATCTGACAGGTAAAGTATTCCATGCTCCCCTGATTTGCTTTTGACATCGCCGCCTGTGTCTAAATAATGAACTCATTTTGATTTTATTTTGTTATGTGGTATGAGATATTGGACTATACCTAGTGTCTACTAAACTGTTTTCCAGTTTTCCCAGCAAATTTTGTCAAGTAGTGAGTTCTTCTCCCAAAAGATTGGATATTTAAGTTTATCAAACACTACATTACTATGGGTATTTACTGCTACCTGTTGGGTACCTAATATGTTCCGCTGATATACCACTTTATGTATTAGCCATTACCGGATTGTTTTGATGATTACCACTTCGTAATGTAGTTCGTGATCTAGTACTGCAAGGCACCTTCCTTCACTTTTTTTCCATTGATTACCTTGATATTCTTGACCTTTTGTACTTCCAGATGAATTTTGTTGTTAATTTTCCAGCTCTCTAAAGGATTTTTTTGGTGATTTGAATGGTATGGCATTGAACAAGTAGATTAATTTAAATAGAATTGTCATTTTTTTTGTATTGCCTTGGACTGATGTTGTTCAGTTGTTTCAGTTGTGTCTGACTCTTCATAACCCCATTTAGGGTTTTGCTGGTAAAGATATTGGAGTGGTTTGCCATTTCCTTCTCCATCGTATTTTAAAGATGAGGAACTGAGGCAAACAGGCTTAAGTGACTTGGGTTACACAGCTAATAAATGTCTAAGGCCAGATTTGAATTCATGAAGATGAGTCTTCCTAATTCCAACCCTGGTGTTCTATTTACTGCCTATTGACTCAGCCTACCCATCAGCAATTAATATTTTTCCATTTGTTTAGATCTGACTTTATTTGTGTGAAAAGTGTTTCATAATTGTATTTCTAGAATTCATGGGTTTGTCTTGGCAAGTAGAATTCACGAGTGTTTTAAATATTTTCTGCAGTTATTTTAAATGGAATTTCTCTGTCTTTTCCTGCTGGATTTCATTGGTAACATGTAGAAATGCTGATGATCTATGTGGGTTTATTTTATGACCTGTAATTTTGCTAAAGTTGTTAATTATTTCCATTAATTTTTAGTTGATTCCCTAGGATTCTCTAAGTATACTGTGGCATTGTCTGAAAATTCAGAGTGATAGTTTTGTTTCCTTATTATCTATTCTAATTCTTTTGATTTCTTTTTCTTTTCTTATTGCTATTGCTAACATTTGTATTACAGTAGTGAATAACAGCTGTAAAAATGGGCATCTTTGTTTCACCTCTGATCCTTTGGGGAAGGCTTTTAGCTTATCTCCATTATAGATAATGCTTGCTGATGGTTTTAGATAGATACTCCTTATTTTAAGAAAAGCTCCATTTATTCTTATGCTTTCTAGGGTTTTTAATAGGATTGATTGTTACAATTTGTCAGAAGTCTTTTATGCATCTATTGAGATAATCATATGATTTTTATTGGTTTTCTTTTCATTATGCTTCTTATGCTGGTAGTTTTCCTAAAGAACCAGCCCTACATTCTTGGTATAAATCCCACTTTGTCATAGCATATATGTTTTTTGGGATATATTGCTATAATCTCCTTGATAATATTTTATTTAAAATTTTTTTCTACCAGTATTCCTTAGGGAAATTGCTCATCCTGGTTTAGTTTTCAGCACCATATTTGTGTCATAAAAGGAATTTAGTAGGACTCCTTTCCCTATTTTTCCAAAGAGTTTATATAGTATTGAAATTAATTGTTCTTTAAATGTTTGGCAGAATTCACTTGTGAATCCATCTGGTCCTGGGAATTTTTTTTTAGGGATTTCACTGATGGCTTGTGCAATTTTCCCCTCTAAGATGGGGTTATTTAAGTATTCTAGTTCCTCTTCTGTTAATCAGGACAATTTATATTTTTGTAAATATTCATCTGTTTCACTTAAATTATTAGATTTATTGGCATATAATTGGCCAAATAATTCCTAATAATTGCTTTAATTTCCTCTTCATTGGTGGTGCATTTCCTCTTTTCATTTTGGATACTGGCAATTTGCTTTTCTTCTTTCTTTTAATCAAATAACCAATGGGTTATTTTACTGTTTCCCCACCATAAAATCAGCTCCTAGTTTTATTTATTCACATTTTTTTTTTTAGTTTCAATTTTACTGATTTCTCCTTTGATTTTTTAGGATATGCAATTTTGTGTTTAATTGGGGATTTTTAATTTGTTCTTTTTCTAGTTTTTTTTTTTAATTGCATGCCTAATTCATCGATCTGTTCTTTGTTTTCTTGATTTGAGCATTTAGAGATATCGATTTTTCCCTAAGTACTGCTTTGACTGCATGCCATAAATTTTGGTGTATTGTCTCATTGTTATCATTTTCTTTAGTGAGATTATTGATTTTTTCTATGATTTTTTTCTTTAACCTGCTCATTCTTTAGGATTAGATTATTTGGTTTCCAATTGATTTTAAAACAATGTTTCCATGACTCTTTATTGAATGTATTTTTTATTGCATTATTGCATTATCTTCTAAAAACAGGATTCATTTAATGTTTCTGCCTTCCTGCATTTGGTTGTGAGGTTTTCGTGCCCTAATACAGTCAGTTTTTGTGAAGGTGCTATGTACACCTGTGGAAAAGGTATCTTTTGTATTACCATCCAGTTTTCTCCAGAGGTCTATCATATCTGACTTTTATAAAATTCTATTCACCTCCATAACTTCTTTTTTGTTTATTTTATGATTAAATTTATCTTGTTCTGAAAGAATAAAGTTCAGTCTCCCCAGAAGTATGGTTTTATCATATATGTCTTCCTGTAATTCATTTAACTTTTCTTTTTAAGAATTTGGAAACTATGCCATTTGGTGCATATATGTTTAGTACTGATATTTGTCTTAGATAATGGCTACCCCTGCTTTTTTTTTTTAACCTTACCTATGGCATAATTCATTTCAGCCGCTTATTTTGTCACTGTGTATCTCTCTGCTTCAAGTGTGTTTCTGATTTTAAAGAAATATATTGTTAGATTCTGGTTTTTAATCCATTCTGCTATCTACTTTTGTTTTATGGATGAGTTCGTCACATTCACAGTTATGATTACTGTGTATTCCTCCCCATCCTATCCCCCCTTCCTTTTGTTTATCCTTCTCTCTCTTTTTACTGTTTTGCTTCTGACCACTATTCCTTCCCTCTTCCCTCTTCCCTCTTCTCGTCTCTACTTCTCCTCCTATTTCCCAGAAGACTAAGATATGTTTACACCCCCAATTTGGTATGTATCTTATTCCCTCTGAACCAATTCCAATGAGAGTAAGATTCAAGTGTTCCTATTACCCCTCCCCAACTGTAAAAGTTCTTCATTTTGTACCTCTTTTATATGAGATGATTTTCCCTGTTCTTTCTTTCCCTACCCCTTCTTCTAGCAAATCCCTCTTTCTCACCCCCTAATTTTGTGTTTTTGAAATCATTCCATCGTATTTCACATTCATGCCCTCTGTCTGTGTTATTTTCCTTCTAACTGTCCTAGTAATTATAAAGTTCTTAGGAATTACAATTATCATATTCTTATATAGGCATGTAAACAGTTTAATCTTATTGAGTCCATTTTTATTATGTTTTCATATTTACCTTTTTATGCTTCTCTTGAGTCTTGTATTTGAAAGTCAGATTTTTTATTTAGCTCTGGTCTTTTCATTAGGAATGCTTGAAAGTCCTCTATTTTATTACATGTCCATTTTGCCTCCTGAAAGGTTATACTCAGTTTTGCTGAGCAAGTCATTCTTGGTTTTGATCCTAGTAGCTCCTTTGCCTTCCAGAAAATCATATTCTAAGCTCTCTGTTCATTTAGTATGGAAGCTTGTGATCCTACCTGTGGCTCCACAGTATTTGAATTGTTTCTCTCTTGTAATATTTTCTCTTTGACCTGGAAGCTCTTGAATTTAGCTATTCCTGGAAATTTTCATTTTAGAATCTCTTTCAGGAGGTGATTGGTGGATTTTTTTCAATTTCTATTTTGCCCTCTGAATCTAAGATATTGGGGCAGTTTTCCTTGATAATTTCTTGAAATAGGATGTTGAGGCTTTTTTTTTTTTTGATCAGGGCTTTCAGGAATTCCAGCAATTCTTAAATTATCCCTCTTCCGTTTTCCAAGTCACTTGTTTTTTCAGTGAGATATTTAACATTTTCTTCTATGTTTCCAATCTTTTGACTGTACCACTTCTACCATTTCTATGTTTTAATTTGTTATTTTCCTCAGCATTTTTTGTCCCTCTTTTACCAAGCTTTTTACTCTCTTATCATAATTTTGTTGCATCTCATTCTTCCCTTCCCCCAGTTTTTCCTCTCATTTGATTTTTAAAATCTATTTTGAGTTCTTCCAGGAGTTTTTGGTTTTGTATCCAATTCTCTCTCTCTCTCTCTCTCTCTCTCTCTCTTTTCCTTTTGAGGCGTTGCTTGTAGCTGTTTTGACATTGTTGTCTTCTTGAGTTTATGTATTGATCTTCACTGTCACGATAGCAGCTTTATGTTCAAGTTCTTTTTTTGTTGTTTGCTCATTTTTCTAGCATCTTTCTTGACTTTGAACTTTATGTTAAAATCTGGCTGTTCTCTTTATCGGCAAGGCCATAAACACAACATCGATGATAACTGTGAATATGCCTATGTAGTTCTGTATCACAAAATATGAGAGACTCTTCATATAGAAGGTTAAAGAAGTAAAACTTTTATTCAGACACCAGAGGACTAAATCCCATAACCAGTAAGTTCAACCCATCCAAGCAGCAACCAGCTCCCAAAACCAGTAAGCCTACTTTATGATAACATCAAGCAACTTAAAGTACATTATCAAGCATGAAGCCTCACCATCGCATAACCTTCTGCCCCACTGCTGGGGCCTTCCGACAAACACATCTGCAGCATAGCTAGCACACCTGTGTCTGCTCTCTCCCTCAGCTCTAACTGCTCTGAGCATTTCCTGCTCCACCCTTTCCTGTTTCTCTTGTTCAGCAAGCTCCTCCCACCACATGTAACTTAGACTTCCTATGATGTAAGCAGGTACAGGGGCCTATTAATCGATGGGAAAGATCTTCCAATTTACATTACCATTACATCCTCCCAGGATGTAATTGTTCCAAACTTCAGATCTTTTACGTTTCTCTTTTCAGCCTAATTCTTGGGGTCTGTAGGTTATCTGGCTTTTAAGGTGGTATGATCTAAAGAGAGGTATGCCATTGCTCTCTTGGACTGTACTCTGATCCAGGAACAGATCTGTTTCCTGTTGCCACAAGTTCTAGCATTCTTCTTGGCCCCGGAATGTGACCAGGTCTCCGGCTGTCCTGCAGCTGCAACTGCTAGTGCTTTTTTTCTGCTTTGGAATCGAGAATAAGATCCCTACTCCCTTGTGAGTGACCACAAATACTCTTCTCTGCCTTGTGATCAGGGCCCCTGTTCCCCTACTGTGGCACAGTGCTCCTCTTTGTCTTGGGATTGTGACCTGGTACTGGATATGGGTATTCAGATTGGATCCTGAATCCAGTGCTAGGATAGGGGCCCCTGTTACCTCTTTATCATCAGTTGTCCAACCCCATTACCATCTATGGGTTGAGAGCTCCTGAAACTATTGCCTCCTTTGATGCAGCCACCTATAAAGCCTGCCTAAGGCAGGGCAGCCTGAAACTTCACTCGAGGCCAACCACAAGCTGGGTGAAACAGATCTTTCTTGTTGACCTCCATGATCTGGAAAATTGTTTCACCTGACCTTTCATTAGTTGTACAACTTCAGAATTCAATTTGAGGTGTTATTTTGAAAATTTGTTTGGAGGGGAATTTGGGAGAGTTCTGGTGAGCTCCTGCTCCTACTGCACCATCTTGGCTCCATCCTCTTAATGTCATAGATTTTGTAACTTCTTATTTGTTCTTCATTCTCAGCAGCAGAGTATCCTTCTTAGAGTCATTCTTATTTGGATATTATCATCACAGACACATTCTCAGTTCTTTTAAAGTCCTATACTTTGTACTTATTCATTTCAGGATACCCCCATTTCCATTATGACCTGAAACATAATTTTGAAAATATTTGTCAGTCTTACTCTAATTTCTCTGGGTTATTCCTCCTTATCACCTGACTTATTTAATTACCAATAGAAATTGATACCTTATGTGATAATGCATTGAAAATTGTCAGTCATTTCTTCCTCCCCCCACTGAAGTTTTGAAATTGACACCTCACCTGGTAAAAACCAGATTAATTCATAAAGAACTAAGTATTGTGTATGTGTCAGTTAAATATAGCTTTGGCAATTATTTTAATCTAGGTACGTGCTGGTGAATTTAATGTAATTAAAACTCATTACTCTATAATTATACATTGGAACATGTAGCTTAAAAGGATGTTTTTGTCCTCTTGTTTATAGTTTAGCTAGGGTCTATATTTCAAATCCAAAGACTCATAAATATTTAGTTTTAAAAGGCTTAAGGTACTAATAATGTATGATGTGCTAAATCTATTTTGATGGTATATTTTTTAGAAATTCATAAAATTCTTTTGAATGAATAAAAAGTTAGAAATATCAGTATTAATGTCCTTATTTTGAGGATCACATAACATAAATAATACTGATTCAGTCAACTTTCAGGAATCGTCAATTTTAAAGACTTATTGGTCTCATTTGTGTGTTATTTATGTTTAATTCCATATTAGAGGTAAATTTGAATACAGCTAATGAATTATCTTCCAGTTAAATTCCTTCACAGAATTAGAACAAAATAAGCACTTTTTTGCCATTGAAAATAACCAAATAGTATTATTTAATATCATGTATATGCCACACAAGATTTTTTTTAAACCATCCAGTAGATGGATTTTTAAATTTACTTCTAACCTAGGAATATTTCATTTGTTATACTAAAAATAAATTATTTGAAAAAAATGTTATTTTTATTGTCAGATTAATTCTTTGGAGCATAGAATTATGACCACCTTATATTAAAGAATAATATTGTCTTTCTGTATCTAGAGAAAAAGAGATCTAAGAACCATTTGTTCCCAGTTGGCCTAGGTTTTATAAAATGAAAGAAAACCCCCTAAAAACTAAAAGCAAGTACAGCTTCAATTTCTCTTTGATACCCCTTTGTGGTTTTGCTGTACATGTGAATTCACTTGCAGAGTAAAATACCAAGATAACTAAAATTTTATCATTTTATCACAGTTTTGTTGCGATAATTATTGTTAAGCAGAAGCAACCTTACAAAGAGAACTACTTTTTGGCCACATAAGAATGAGAAATCTTTGATTTGAGTTCTTCTGGCACTCTGGTCCTATGACCCATACCAATTCCTGGAGTCTTTCAGCTTTCTAGACAACTCTCAAAGACTATAATTTGAAGAATATTTACTGATTTGCATTGTTACAGAGAGTTTCCTCCCTGAGGAGCCCCCATAGATCACAACCAATTAACACATTCCTAGAGCTAGACTGCTCTCATATACTCATTTTATTATTTCCTGGGTTATAAAATGACAATGTATGCTTTAAGTATCCATTGTTGAAGGTGCAGGGTTTCCCTGAAAAACTACTGCCATGAAAATATGAGTTAATCTAAAAGAATCTGTGTATAGTTAGCCCTTTCCTGCAGTCCATTTTCCTTTCTATCCTTTCGAATTCCAACACTCCTCTCTTTTGCATGTCTCCTATAGAACCGTGTTTCTTACCCCTTCCTCCCCCCCCCCCGTATCATAGACCTCTTTGGTAATGTAGTGAAGCCTAGAATAATGTTTTAAAATGCATAAAATAAAATACATAGGATTACAGAGGAAACCAATTAGATTGAAATAAATTTATCAATATTAAAAAAAAAATTCATGGACCTCAGGTTAAAGAAGTAAATTGAAGTGTTAGTACCTTGTAGTTATATATGTGTATATGTATAGGTGTGTGTATATTCAAAATAGTAGTATGATTGTTTTTGCTCTCTGTTATACAGATCACTGATCATGACAGCTTTGCACTGGGTAATCTTAGATAATTTTTATTCATGTCTTTCCCTAAACCCTCTACCAAAAATCTCTAACTTGCTCTGTTTTACTATGGTTCTCTTAATATTTTGTGGATACCAGGGCAACACTAATTTTCACTCTCACTACATGATAAACCCACATTCTCTTTTGGTAAAATATATCTAGTATGGTATAATGGAAATGCTTTGTTTGAAGTTAGAAGACCTAGTCTTAAAGCCCAACTCCACCACTTCCTACCTCTGAGATTCTGCGTGGTCATTTAACCTCTCTAGGCCTTATTTTCTCATAAGTAGAACAAGGGGATTAGACTTAGATGGTCCATCAGGTTCCTTGCAACTCTAGCTCTGTGATCCTTTGACTACTTCTCTAGTGTACCTCCTAGCAGCAAAGCTTTGATCTAATAATCATACTTTATTTTTTTGGCCTCTTTTCTCCATATAAATTATCCTAGTAATATGCTACAACGTGTTTATACCAACTATGCATTTCCATTATTCTATACAGCACTCTATATAAAAATTTTGACTACGTATCTAATAGGGAAGTTAAAAAATATCATTATAATTGTTACAGCCACGTTTGGTTAAAATCTGTGTTTTTCTTTCCTGTATTACTTTGTTTAGATTAGATGAAATGTGGCCATGGAAGTGGTATTTGTTTTTTTCTGCCCAGCTGGTCCTATTTCTTGATTTTGGGGGGCAGTTTTGCCTGTGATCCTCTTATCTTAAACTTTCAGGGCATTGTAGTTTGCATGTTGATAAAGACTTTTTTTGAATGTCTTGTTCCACCTTAAAGAATAACCATTACTAATAATTATAGATGATAGAAACCCTTTTAGTCTGTGGTTGGCAGTGATCTGTATCATTATTTCTGCATGCCATTAGTTGATAGGCTGAAATTTTCTTCTTTAAACATGGTTTTATAAAGATGGTTTATATTAATTTCATGACATGAATGAAATTGAGAATTATCATTTTCTATCAGATTTTCAAAATCTAACATGTTGAGGAGGTGGGTTGCGTATTGTGGTAGAAATGCTTCTTAGACAACTGTCTTAAAAACAGGAATACTCTAACTTGTCAGTGTCATTGTAGAGAATAGCGCTCTCGCTCTCTCTCTCTCTCTCTCTCTCTCTCTCTCTCTCTCTCTCTCTCTCTCTCTCTCTCTCTCTCTTTGTTATACACCCACTTCTGCTTTTCTTGCCTCAGTTTGGCAACTTCTCCTCAGAATATGCGCTGTGTAGAGGTCATCTTGAAAGTTTTTGCTACATATTTTTACTAGCAGAATTTAGTTTTCCTGCTTTAAATTTTTCCCCTTTTAAAGAAAACTGCCTATGTTTATTTCTTCCATTGTTCACCACTGAGAAAAGAGAAATTTCTTGTCATCACTTGGAAGTGTTGTGTGTGTTGTATACGCTAAAAAAAAAAAGTATTACGGTTAGTTACTAATATATGAACAGAAACAGAAGAAAGTTGAACAGTATCTTAGAAAATTTTTATGCAGTCATCTAAGACCTCTTACTATAACTTTGGGCTTAAGTTTAGATATTTTTAGTTACACAATAGTAATTTTTTAATGTAATAGTATTTATTGTAATGGAATTTGGTCTAATATTTTTACAGTATTACTCTATTAAAATGAGAAATTATTTCAGCTTTTAATTCAAAAGAGGAAAATTTAAATTAAAAGAAAATAAAACCCTAAATAGGCTCCCTGAATAAAGCAAGCCGTTCTTTTTTTATTTTTAAATTGTGTAGTTTTCTGAAATGTTGAAAACATAATTTTTTAATTAAATTATATAAATCACCTTTGTGTACATATTTAGCATTCACATTATACTGCCATTTACCTTGGAACTGCTTGTTTTTTGGGTTTAAGTTATATAAAAATCATCTCAGATAATAGCTTGAAATCTTTCTTCTTATACTTTTAGCCTGAGGTTGAGTGACACAAATGTGGGGGCATTGGCAAGCTTTAACATATGAAGGAAAGTATTCTTGAAAGAACAAATTTAATTTTAAAAAATGCATTAATTTTAACTTAATTTTCCTTCAGTATTCCAATAGTGACTAAAAATACTTACATGGGATTTATTGAGAAATCTTTGCTTAAGATTTTTTTTTATTGTTTTCTATTAGTCATGTTTGAATTCCTCAAACATGTTATTCAACTGTGTTATCCAACACAAACTTGTAGTAATATGGTTTCTTTTTGATTCTTTCCCTCAGACATAGGTGTAGATCAAGAAAATGAATTTTTTAGGTAAATTTTATATTCATTAATTATTTTTTCAGATCTTAGTTTACTTCTCTGGATATGACCAAAATTTGCATCTGACTTGTTTCCAGGATTGTTCAGAAGACACTTTTTGGGGTATAGGTTCAGTATAGGGGTGTGTGTGTGTGTGTGTGTGTGTGCATACACACACACACACACACATAATGTGTAATAGATAATGTATTTATTAAGAGTTACTTTGTATCCAAGAAAATGCTAAACAATGGGGAAATGGAAAAAGCAAATTAGATGATCTCTTCCCTCAAGGAGTATATATTTTATTAGAGGAAGAAGACTCATCCAGAAGAGTTAGGAAATCAGGGGCTGGAGAGAAATATGGTGTGTGGGAAGGGAGATGGAGACTTAGTTGACTTAAAGTTAAGATGAAAGCTCACCTATCAAAGCCCAAGGTGATTGATTGTAATCAGCAAAAATATTCATCAGCATCATTGTTTAATCTTTATTTTGCAGGTGTCAAATCTGAGTCTTGTGTCAGGTTATTCTTTGAGAAGAGTTATATTTAGGTGTAAATAGCATATTGTTAGTGTTTACTTTGACTTCACACAGCTTTATGCATTTTAATCTGTTCTAGGTGATTCATCTAGAAATATTCAGATGTATTATTGACAAGAGTCAGCATGGTTGAATAGGTTAATCCTTGAACATACTTCTCTCTGCCCTTCCTCAAGTTGTTAGAGGATAGAAAGGGACCTTTAGATATTATCTAGTACATTTCACTACCATTGTATTCTTAGTACAGTCACTTCTGCTATAATGACTGTTTTGAAAACACAAATTGGTTCCAACAAGATTGATGTATTAAGGAACAGTTTGAGCTTAATATGAATTTTTGCATTTGTTTTTGATTCATGATTTCAATTTTGAGGAAAACTGCACCATGGTAGTGAAGCGGGTTGATCTCTACAGATCGACAGCATCTGATAAGGCCTGTAGGAAGAGTGAGAAGTGGGAGCCTGTAGAACCAAACATGGAAGAGAAGGGAAGACAGGGAGATCTCCACTACTTCACTCCTCAACCACCATGACTGTGACCCGGTCCCTTTGAACCTTACCACCACCAGACCCCTGACCAGGAAAAGCCCTAGAGCATACTGCCTCTGTGCAAATGAACCTGGCACCATGGGAATGGGGGTAGTAATGGTCTCTTGGAGTAAGTACCTCATGGAAGAGGCCACACCATATGTCTCCCTTTCCAGGAATATTGTGATCCCACCCATGCCTCTCATAAAACAGTAGCTCATATAGTGAATTGACCAGGATCTCATGGATCCCACTCATCCACAGTGAGTTCCTCCTGTCAGGGCTATAGTGGCTTCACATGGGAATGGGTTCAGATGCCCACTTCGATCTTCAGACCTTTGTCAAGATAAAAATACCGTAATTTTTGTCTGTCTTCTAATGCAGTAGGAGCTGTGGGTGGAGGAGGGCTGATCTCTACTTGCATACTCTCCTCCCTTCTCAGGGCTGAGCAGCAGCCCAAGTGATACCACTATTGTAGTATTTATGTATTTCTTAATAATTTAACATTTAAATTTAAATTAAAATTTAACATGTATAAAAATGTGCCACCATTATTAAGTTCCTATCTTTTAAAATTTATCACTGACAAACTTTTTGAGTGTTGTAACTAGCTCCCATCCCCATTTTCCCCATAAGCTCTGTGGTTTTTATTATATAATTTTGCATAGCACAGTGATTTTTAGGAATGTACTTGTTGACTTCTAGCAGAACTGACTGTACTTCCAAAGGAAGGAACCGTATTCGCTATCAGGGTTCTCACTGCAGTCTTGGCTCTAAGGAAATCCATTCTAAACGTAAAATCACAGTTTACTTGCAGTCAGACTTAGTTTTGAGTTAGACTAAAAACAAAAATAAGAAACTCGATTTTGTCTAAGGGAAGAGGAAGTCACAGACAAAATATTTTAAATTTGTCTTATAAAAAGTAAGTGTTAAGGATTAAAATAAGAATCTTACTTTATGATGAAAAAGCTTGCACTCTGTTAGTTCATGAAAGGAACAGAAGAGTCCATACAGGGTAGTATGATGGGAGCCCAGCAGCACCAAAGGTGACCAGGGGTTCTGAGTACTAACTCTGACAGTTAGTACTAAGGCGAAAACATTTGTAAGGAATACGCTGGTAGATTTCATATCTATCTATTAACCTATTTAAGTTTGAAGAGTCCTATAATCAGATAGTTGGCTAGGAAAGACCTGGCTTTTTTGTGACCATTGACAAGTGATTCAACCTCACTGAGGTTCAATTTTCATCAGTAAAAGGCAGGTAAGTGAGATAGTGGATAGAGTTCTAGAATTGGAGTCAGGAAGAACTGAATTCAAATTCAGCCTCAGACACTTAATAGATGTATGACCCTCAGCAAATTACTTAACAACTGTCTGCCTCAGTTTCCTCAACTGTAAAATGAGCATCATGATAGGTTTTTGTGAGTATCAAATGAAATAATATTTGTAAAGAGCTTAGCACAATTTCTGGCTCATAGTAGGGGCTTAATAAATGTTTGTTCCCTTCCCTTTAATTGTAAAATGAGGATAATGATACTTGCCTTATCAGAGGAAGCTTAGCATAGTGGATAGAAAGTTAGATTTGTAGTCAATAAAACCTGGGTTCAAATATTACCTCTAATACATACTGATTGTATGACCCTTGGCTAAGTGATTTAATCTTGTGGCACTCCAGGTAGTATTCTAAAACTATAAGGTAAATAGTTGATGTTAGATTTTTTTCCCTGTCACATTAGATTTGACGCCGCCCTCCCCCCCCCAAACAAAACACAAAACAACATATTTACACAGTTCATAATATTCTTATGAAGAAAGTACTTCGCAAATTACATATAAGATCCAAAGAAGGTGTTTTTTTTTTCTTTATCCTAAGGAGAGTTGTTAAAGTTAGCTAATTGTTTTAAGGAAGAGGTCATGATTCTCAAGGAATGACCTTCAGTTAGGTCAGATGTGGGATGGTTGTTCTGTATTGTGTATCTTTTCCATGGTTCATCTTAAATGGCTTCTCAGGGTGGGAGCATGCAGGAGCATGTGAAGCAAAAGTGTTCATTAAATATCCAAATTGTATCAGCTTTCATTTTAATGATACTCTTGAGCAGAAATGTCAAATTTATGGCTAGCTTCTTGGGGTACAAAATTCCAGAGTGTGCCTCAAACCTGATTAAATGTAATTGGGGAATGTTTTAACAGAATAAAGAAAATAAAGTAAAACAGATAGTGCTAATGTGTGGTTTTCTAAATCAATATGCTGCTGGCTGAGACCATTTCTATTTGAATTCGACACCACTGCTCTAGAGTTTATAATATCCTTTTACCTTTGTTAAGGAAGCTCCTCACAACTCCTTGAAATAAGCATGGCATTACTGTGTTCTCTCATTTTATAGATGAGGAAATGGAGGTACGTGTAGTTTAAATGACTTGTCTTAAGGTTTCATGGTTGTCGAATGACAGTTTCTTTCTGGACACCAAGCTCCAGATCTATAATACTACTCTGGGCTATTTGATAACTAATAAGGGGAAGATCAACTTAGGGACTAATCATAACTGTCTTGTTATTGCTCCTGCGTTTATTATCCTTCTAACTTATCACACTCTTCATGTAGTTCACTCGCAGAATGCATTAACATATTTTGAAACAGTTTAAAATATTTTAAAATTTAAAATATGCCAAACCAAAACGTAGTGAAGCCCACTGACCCATATATTGCATATTTGTGATCAGCTAAGTACAGTTGTCCCTTTCACATATGTGGGGACTTAGGGGCATGGCAACCATACAATCTGGAAAATCTGTGTAAAACTTTTTGACCCTCCATATCAGAGAAGAAATCTGAATTTTTTTATGAGGCGTTTACAGTATTAAAAGATAAAATATGTTGATGTTTTACAATACTA
The DNA here is from genome assembly GCF_011100635.1 of Trichosurus vulpecula. NCBI lineage: Eukaryota > Metazoa > Chordata > Mammalia > Diprotodontia > Phalangeridae > Trichosurus > Trichosurus vulpecula. The sequence goes on from NC_050579.1 coordinate 184,501,581, forward strand.
CATGTATATTTTATGCATTTCTGAGTTTCTAAACCTTTTATGTGTCATCTGTTGACCTTTGTCGTCTGTAGCTTCCATAGAACTCCCCCAAAATTCCCATTTAATTTCTTATGCTATATATTGAAACTGTGATGGGGAAAGTTGCAGTGTGGAAGGGATAACTATAAAACTGATCTTTCCTAATTCATTTACTTCTGTGGATTTTGACAGCCCCAAATCTGGATCATTTATGGCCTTTGCCTTCCAGGAGTTGACACTAGCATGTAGTATCACATATCTCTCATATGCTGGACATTAAACAATAGTTTGCCTTTCTGTATATATAACTTTAAAGGCTAATGTTACCTTGTTTGAAGGTTAATGAATTAAGCCAAAGTATTTCCATAGAAAAATATTTAAGGTACTTATGTATTATTAAATGTAAATTTATGAAATCCATGAAAGTGAGATGTTTATACATAGAAAATAGAATAAGGGGTCCTGTAATTTCCTTGTTACATGGAATTCTCAGGTGAACAAACTCCTTCTATCAGTGCAGATGGTCATCTCTCTGACTTAGAGTTTTGTAGAGATGTCGAGAGCACTGAGAATGTAAAATGACTTGCTGAAGGTAACACAGTCATTATCAGAAATAGAAACTGAATCCAAATTTATCTGATTTTGAGGCCAACACTCTATTGCTATGGATTGCCTTTCATGAAAATACTTTATTAATATATTAATATAACAATAGCTTGCACTCTAATTGTAATAGTTTTGAAAAACATTTTAGCTTCTGATATAATTCAGAAATTGATCATTATTTTTTACTTAGACCACTTTTTAAGCAGTTATGCCTCTACTATAATGTAGAAATTTCACAAAGTTTAATAGTTATCAATAAAAATAATCAGATTTTAAATATTTGCTCTGTTTTAATTTTCTTTTTTAAATAGCCAGCTTCATGCAGAAATATAGTAAAGGCATTTGTGAGTCATTTTCATTGGTATATAATGGCCAGCCAGAAACTTGTGTAACACAGTTCTACCATTTCTTCAGAAGTTTGGAGTAAAATAAAAACATTATCATAAAAAAACTGTTTACTGTAACATTAAGTCCTTTCAGAGAGTACATTTTGCCTCTCACTGTTTGTGTCAGCAACCCAGTAGATAAACCATGGTTTCTACTTCAGTGAGACAGAATAAATGAGGTTCTGCTGTTCTAGTTTGAGTTTTACAGTGATACCGTTGCCCAATCAAAGGGGTTAATTTCAAATAGCTTTTTTCTTTTTTTTTTTTAAAGAAATTTATCCATCCATCCATCCATCCATCCATTCTCTAATTCCCTCTCACCTCTCTTGAGCAAATAAAAAAGAATAAAGCTTTCAATATATAACTGAATTCCCGCATTGACCATATCTGAAAATATATGTCTCATTCTGCTTTTTAAGTTCATCACTTTTCTCTCAAGAGGTGAGTGACATGTTTCATCTTCATCCTTTTGAACTCATAGTTTATCTTTGTGTTGATCAGAGTTTTAAATTCTTTCAAAGTTGTTTTTCTCTATAAAGTTGTTATTAATGAATAAATTTTTCTCCTAGTTCTGATCACTTTGCTCTGTATCAGTTCGTTAAAGTCTTCTCAGTTTCCTTTGAAACTGTTTATCTCATCATTTCTTGTGGCACAATAATATTCCATGACATGACAGCTACTCTGTAATAGGAAATCCTCTTAATTTCCAGTTTTTGCCTACCTTGAGAAGAGCTGCTATAAATGTTTTTGTACATATAGATCCTTTTCTTCTTTTTTTGATTTCTTTGGAGATTTGAGCTTACTAGTGGTATGATTGAGTCAATGGGTATGCACATTTTGGTGACCTTTTGGGAATAGTTCCGTTTGCTTTCCAGGATGGATGTATTTACTCAGAGCTCTACTAACAGTGACTTAATGTATCTGTTTTTCTTTCTCATATCTGCTCTAACACTTATCATTTTTCTGTCATTGTTTGATGTCTGATAGGTTGGAGATGGAACCTCAAAGTTGCATTAATTTCCATTTCTCTAATAATTATATTTTGATACTCCTGTGCTTCCAGCTTTTCTTTCCTAGATAGATATATAAAGAAAGAGGAGAAAGTTATGTAATGCACCTATAAGTTACGTTACTAGATATCTGGATTTTGAATCAACACTGCTCTTTTAAAGCAGAAATTAGTCTTTTTCTTGTTTACTTGAATTATTTTCTTGTGATACTCAGGATCTATTTTTAATGGACCACAGCTGTTGTCAGTTTACAGTTTTTCCTCTGGCATAAATAGAGGTTATGAAAATCTCAGGTATAATTGAATATAACTTTGAAATTAAATTTGTTTTATTTCGTTAATAGATTTTTATTGACCTATTTTGTTTTCATATCTTTAAATCCAAACAATTATTTTGTGACATTTTTGAAGAATTTACTTAATTGTTAAAAGGTACAATTTTCAGAATGAACTGGAAAACTTTTCTGAAAAATTTTCTCATTCCTCAATTATTCCAGATAAATGTTTTTTAATAATATTTTTCTTATGCAAATAATAGATGGATCTATAATGTTTTCACTGTAGAGAACTCCTAATGTGCACTACCTCCACCAAACCTTATGACAACCTAGCTGAGATTTAATAACAAAATTCTACAGACTTGTCTGAAGCACATAGCTTGTCCAGGGTCACTCAGCAAGCAAGTAGTAGCAAGGCAGGATTTGGACTCAAGTTTTCTTGACTCTTATTCATTAGAGTCAAGCCAACACTCCTTTCATTATGCCATATTGCCACTATTGTAACTTAATGTTTACAGGCATCTGCCATCCTACCTTGTATTTATTAGACAATACTTTTTGGTTGATGTCAAATATATTGAAATCTACTAACTGGGCTCTGTTATGTGCATCTCTCCAGTTTTTAAGGTAAAAAAAGCCATAGAACCATTAGTTCCTATTTTTAAGAAGTTGAGGCTTTTAACACATTCAGAATCTATAGAACAGACAACTGTGTAAACTACCTTATTTGTAACTTTAAGAATGGTATCCCCACCTACCCAAATGCTGTTGACCCAGTATCAACAAGAGGAAACAAATAGAGTTAGAGGGGGAAGGTCATTAATAACTTTCTGATTAAAAAAGATTATGCCTTCAGTTGTTTTTCCACTAGTACTGATGTTATGTACTTCATCCGGGCTTCTTGCTAGTAAAGGATTTAAGGATAGTGATACTGGTAGTGGGCCAGAAATTGATATTCCTCTAATAGAAAATAGTGTATTAAATAAGTGTTAAAATTAGTAGAATAGAAGAGAAAGAGTATCAGCACTGGAAACTGTGTGCCCCTGTTTCACAGATAACACACAGGAGGTACTGGAGGTCTCAGACTCCAGCTTCTCATAGGTTGACTCTTGACCTGGTCAGACAGGCAGACACCATCAGAGGGGTTAATAATCAGCTTTATTCTCTAGTCTAGTCGTCCCAAAGGGTTGCTGATAATGGGAGCTCCTACAGCATTCCCTAATTACCCTTCTCGCAGGGACTGGTAAGAACATGGGACAACTACCCCTATGTCTTGATGGGATCAATCGAGACAGGCACAGCGTGTGCAGTCTCCTAAATCCCCTCAAGCCCTGCTGGGGGCCAGTGAAGGCACACACATATTCCCCATGGACTCCCAGTGGATTTCCTGTGGATTCCCCCACAGATTTCCCCACTCACTGACCAGTGCCCACTTGCTTTATAGAGCAACAGACAAAGAAGGCATCTTGCCAACATTAAGCTCACAGGCTAACTTTATCAATATTGTCATTCCGCGCAAGTGTAGTAAATATCAATTACCTCACCCCTATATCTCATAGCACAGTCTTGCTATGATTCTGGGAATTACTATCTAGGAGCCTTGGGGCTATTCTGGGAGTTATTATCTAACCCCTGGAAACTAGACATTGCCATGGCCGTGGATCCTGAGAAACTGAACTATAAAAAGATAACTAAATCCTCCTTACTGTATAGCCCCTTACTGACACTTTGTGCATGATGAGCCCCTAAAAATGCCAGAACAATATGGTTTTATATCACCCTAAAACCATGAACATGCACATTCTGTGCACTTTTAAACAATTTTACTCTGTTAGAGATCTATATAATTTATTTCATGTAGGTGACTCTATTATGCTTTTTTGGTAAGTGAAAATCAAGGCCATATGCATCTCTGTTATTTTTGATAAAAATGTACTTCTTCATAGTGATAGTGAAGCATCATTTTACTTCTACTTTTTCATTATTTGTCACAAATATAACCTTACCTCTTAGAAATAAGGTGAAAAATACATTTCCATTCTTGTTTAGATCACTTTATGTTAACTGTTAAATAACTTTTTATGATAATATTGATATAAATTCGTTCTTTAGGTTTAAGTTAATTGTTAGGAAATAAGGATGATAGCTATAAATGGATGATAAAGTGATCATCTAGTCCAACTCTTTAGTTTTATAAATGAGAAAACAGACTCAGTTTAAGGGACTAGTTCAAGATCATATAGATGTAGTAAAGTTGCTGACCTGGATTTCAACTTATTAGGTTCTCTAACTCTTGAGTCCACTGTGCCATGTGCAAATGTTAACTAATAAAAAGAAGCAAAATAAGCCTCTTAAAGGCAAGCATGTTTAATCTGCCTTCTGTTTCCTCGTAAATCCAGGCATTCTATCTTATACATGCCTAGGTAGCAATGTCTTTAGCATAGGTTAAAAAAATGCAAAGTTAATTCAGTAGTATACTTATTTTAATGTTTCTGCATGAAAATCCTTGTTATTGACCTCCTTGTATTTCATTTCTTGCAGTTTCTTTTATTTCTTTTTTTTTTTAAGTGAAGTGCCTTATATACTAGGTGTTTTGGGCTGGGGGAAAAAATGCTGGTTGCAGTTTTAATAGAGAGGCGGTAGAATAGTCTTGGAAGAGGAATCAGAAGACTTGGATGCAAATCCTGGCTCTGTCACTGAATCTGTCACTGTGAACAGATCATAATCTCTCAGCCTTCTACTTCATCAGTGTAAAGAAAGCCCTTTCCATTACAAAGTATTATATAAATGTGAACTCATGGTGTGTAAGGACCATCTGATCTAGTGGAAAAAATACTGAACCTAGATAGAAGCAGGAAACTTGAATGAATCTTGGATTTCATTCACAATGTCATGCATCGTGAATGAATGACTGAAAATCTCTTAGCTTTTCCTCATCTGTAAAGTAGAAATATGTGTATTACCTACTTTACAAGGGTTATTGTGAAGAAAGTGCTTTATCAACATTAAAACACCAAGAATATAACTGAATTGGTGAAATTATTTAACACCTAGCACACAGCTTCTTGCCATAGAATACATACTGAATGTGTGAATCCATCATGATTAAATGAATAAATGTATGAATGAATATGATAGAATTAAATGGTAGATAAAAAAATGTTTAGTTTTAGCAGGGTGAAGTATTTTGATTTAATGTATCTTATTGAAACTTAATCTGCCTTTGATATTAGCTTGAATAATGATGCTTATTTGGTGGTTATTTGAATGGTAATAATGATGGCCATAATTGTCAAAGAAGGGCCATATCATGTAGAAAATTTTTTCCGTATTTTCTGAGTTTTCAATAGGAATTACAGTGATATCATTGTGAAATGACTTCACAATAAGCATTTAAAAATTGTTTTGGTTAAACATTTGTATTATAATGAAATGTCAGAGAAAAAACACTATAATGTGTTCAGGTGATTATTGTGAAATATAGGAAAAACTCTTATCTGCTTCACTGTTTACCAAAGGTAAAGATAAGGTCAAGAATGGAAATGGGCATATTTTATTCCTAACATTCAGTTGAAGAGTATAAAAATTAACAACAACAAATAATATTGAAACTGCTTTTGATAAACATTTTTTTATGTTCTGTTTATCCACTTCTTCCTCCTTTCCTCACTGATTTTTTTTAAATGACATCCTGGGAATGACTTATATAGTGATAGTATGTTGGCAGGTAATAACACCAGAATCAAAATTTATTCCTTGATAGACTTCAATAGGTATCAGCAATAGCAACTCCTTTTAGACCAGAACCTCTGATGGGAAAAGGAAAGATATGTAAACTAAGAACTTTCAGCAAGCAGATTTTAGTTAACATTTTAAACACATTTAGTTCACATTTTAAAAAATCTGTTCTTAACAAGCCTATAGGAGTTGAGGTCTGCTGTTGACAGTAATCAGATGCCTAAATGGGAAAATTAAGTATGTAAGCATTCATGCCTCTACACAAAGCCAGACATTGTCTACTGCTCAAAATTGGGCATATATTTGGGAAATTAAGCGGATATATAAGGACATATAAGACATAAAAGGAAATATAGTACCTGTTTAGAAATTGTCATTCACTCTAATCTGTATTTGAAGCAAAAATGTCAAAAGACACTATAGTTCATAAGTGTAGTTTGTGGAGTTATACCTGCAAGTTATGTGTTAGAATATTAATACTTTAGTTGTTTTGTTTTAACTGCCCTCAATAGAAAATGTATTCTTTAAAAGATCTAGTAATAACACTTATCTAATTGTTTCTATTCATAAGATTGAAAATTTAAATTCTAAGCAGAATATTACCAAGGCACACATTTATTAAATTACTCTTTTAGCTTTGTAACATAATAAAAGTGACAACATTCCAAATCTATTAATTATGTTTCCTTAAATATAATTATCAAGAAAAATAGATATATTCTCCCCAAATAATTTGATTATAACAGCTCAGGAAATTATTCTAATTTATTGAACCCATGAAAAAAATCAATATACCTTTATTTTGATTTTGGAAAATTAAGTCAACATACCTAACATTCATTCTCCAAACATTTGGTGACTGTGCATAGTGTTGAGGGATAGGTTGGATGTGTACAAGTGTCTAATTTTGAAAAATTATAGGATCTGTTCTGTATAAAGTATTTGAGGTATTATGAGGAAACAGCATGAGCAAATATAAGAAGGTTGGATGAGCAAGATGCCATACATATACACGTACATACATACATGAAATATACCCACGTAACTTGTTTGTACCTAGTTGTTTGTGTGTCGTTTCCCCTATTAGATTGTGAGCTTCTCAAGGTCAGATATTATCTTTTGTCTTTCTTTGTATCCCCAGTGCTTAGCAAAGTGTCTCTCACATAGAAACACTTAATAAATGCTTATTGACTGGTTGACACTGGCCTCCTTTGCTGTTCCTCTCACAAAATAGTTCATACTAAGGCATTTTCACTAGCTATCTCCCCCTGTCTGAAATGCTCTTTTCATCTCTTGCTTTCTGGCTTCCCTAGCTTCCTTTAAGTCAACAGACACATATATGTATGATATATGTGAATATATGTATGTATATACATATTGTGTATATATCTGTGTCTTAGATTTTGCAAATGAGATGAGTTTGGGAATATATACATTAGACCATTAGACCACAATTCAGCCCCTAGGAAATATTTGGAAATTAACTGGTGGTGAAATCTTTCACACTCTAATGGATTTCCTCCATAAGTCAGACAGGAGCTAAGGATTCTAGTCCTAACTCATTGGAGGACTGTCCACAATCCTAACTCTTTGGAAAAAGAGTTGGAGGTGAAGTCAGAGTTTGCTACAGTGTGTGTGTGTGTGTGTGTGTGTGTGTGTGTGTGTGTGTGTGTGTGTGTGTGTGTCTGTCTGTCTGTCTGTCTGTGTGACCTTGACTAAGTCACTTATGCTCACTATTTCCTCATCTGTATTTATAGGTTGAGGTAGATGGCCACTAAGGTCCGTTCTAGCTCTAAATTCATGATCCTGTGATACCAAAGTGTTTAAGTATAAAGCCTATGATATTGTCTTCTTATTTTGTAAGACTTGGCCATTATGAAATAAAGCTTTCTTAGATTCTGCATTCCAATTTTATATCATGTTATTCTGCAGTCTTTGCTACATACTATACTATAATTTTCCATGACCTATTCAGATTCCCATCCTTAAGGAGGGTGACCTTGTCCATAGATTTCATGTTTAAGTATTCAGCAATACAGAGGATATTTAGAAGACAAGCCTTATTGAGGTAGAGAGTTCATGGTTGTAGGAAAAAAGACAAAAAAGGTGAGACCCGACTCTGTAGAGGGCCTGGAATGCCATATTAAGGAGATTGTGCTTTATCCTATAGGCAGCAGTTTTTTCTTACACATTTTTGATCATGAAAATTACATTACCAGAGTTATACTTTAGAAAAAAAAATTAGTCTGGCAATAGGGGTAATTTGAGTATTTCAGGCAGGTGAAGATGAGGATAGAACTTGGGATAATGGCTTTGGAAGTGAACAGTCAGGGACAAATATAAGAGATAGATGAAAGAGAAGCAATAGCTCTTGGTGTCTGGATGAGTTCATCAGGCAAGGCAAAGGGAAATTTAGAAGATTGTTTCAAAGTTTTAAGCTTGGTTGAATAGTGATGCCATTAACAGAAATAGAAGCAGATTAAGGGAGTCATTTTGGAGTCTCAAATATCCAACAGTTGTAGAAAGGTGAGTAAAGAACTCTACTTACAGATTATCTGACTGATTTTTCTGCTTCCTTTCTTTCATTCCTGCATTTTGCAGTTTGATATTCTAGTTTCTTTAGACCACACTATGAATGATTACATAGGAAAAATAATTTTAATTCTTAACCTGACATCTACCAATGGTTTGGGACTAAGTTTAAGATAGAGAATTATTAGAAGTAGCTTTGGTTACAGAGTATGTCCTGGATTCTTTGTTGATTGAGTAATATGATAAATAGTATCAGGGAAAGAAATGTAGGAGTATTTTTCTAGGTATTTGAAAATAGTTGATGGCCACCTTTGAGTTGATTTTTTACCACCTCAAAATATTCAATCCAATTATAACCATTGATTTTTAAAAATTTACTTTAGAAATACAAACCCGGTCGGTGTGATGATATTTTGAAATGGAAACCTCCCAGTCTGAATTCTGTAGATTTTCGCCTAAAAATAACAAGAATGGGAGGAGAAGGGTAAGTACATTCTCTTCTCTGTTTTCATATGTCTTAAATTAACCTTTGCTAATCTACCAGTCATCATCTCTTTTAAAAGGCTACCAATGTAGTCTTTTCAACATTCTTTTATTTTGTGTTATTATAGATATCTTTATTAAGGAAAAAATAATACATATAGTATGCATTAAAAAATTATGCCATTTATAGGCCCATTTCAGGTATCATATGATGCATATTGGAGAAAAAAAAGGGGCCTTTATTGAGATCAATAAGGTATTTGAAGTCTATTTAGCTTTTATTGGCAAATTCCCTTCACCTGTCTCTTCCCCCCCCCCCACTCCCCCATACTTATTCTTTCCCTAAAAATGAGCCTGACTTATCGAAATCCTCCCAAGGATAAATATTTTATAATCTATTTCTGTCTAGACAACCTTTGCTTTTATAGTAATTGTGCTATAATTTATTGACTGGTGTTTTAGGATAATTGTTCTCTAGATATAATCTTTTACCTTTTCAAAGGTTTATTCAGAAATTAAGGATTTAATAATTGAAGTCATGCTCTTTATAGATAATATTCACAACTATTTGCTTCTTTACCCTAATTTACCAAGGATTAAAAAAAAGACTACCCATTTCTCTTAGAGTATGAGACCTAGCCCTCCACCTTTCTTACCCTTGCAATTTTTCACTGGATTGTCCCTAGTATAATTCTGTTCATTTCTCCACTCTCTTATTGATCACCTTCTTATCCTTATATGTTATCATTTGAATCTTGATATTTTAAATCTATCCAGATTAACTATTTGCATTAAAAATGAAACCAGTTCCCTAGCTACTTAATCTATTATAGCTATGAACATAGAATAGCACCAGAATTTTTAATATTTGATGTGCAGTTTTTAGAAATGGAATATGGAAGTTATGCACCTGTAGGGGTGCATAATTTATAGTGGCAACATATATGGCAGTTTTTGAAAATTGTGTCTTTAATATGAATTATGTCTTGGTAACAGATAAAAGAAATGACATGTTTCAATATAAGTTATTCATTTAACTTGAGCAGTTTATGTTTTTTTCAGGTAAAAAATGTTATACAGGTAAAGAATGTTATATATGATATAGTGGTTTTCATTAAATGAGTAGATTTTTGCTGTAAATATGAACCTATTGCCCAATAGCAATTTAAAATATGTTGGAGATATCTATCCATAACAGTCTCAAAGAAAAACAACTATGCTTTATAGTCACATAAAAGCCATATCATGTTACCCAATTAGCTGGGAATAGCTATATTAAAAACCAGAGAATTTTGTTTACCTAATTACATTTCCAAGGGCTTCTACTAAGCAAAGAATGGAATAAGATTCCAGGAAAGATATAAAAACTATTCTTTGAAAATGTAGGTAGGAATTTTTGAAAAGTATATTGGTTTGGTCTTTCAGTAGGTAGTTTTGAGTCTCACTGAACTGCTGTGATAAAATGGGTATAAATCAGATTCCTGTTAGATTGAAATCTAATACAAGTGGAAAATAATTTCTGTTGAATTGAATGCCTAGCATGCTACTGACAATTCAAAAGCTGACATTTGGACTTTCTTTTTCTTTCCTTTAAAGATGTATTTCCTGAAAAATCAGACATTGACAGTGCAGTGATAATTTAGCTTAGCATGAAGTATCTTTTATATGTTTTTTGCAATTTATATAATTTTGAATTTATAAGAAAGTTGCACAGATACTCTCAGAGAGTAAAGCTTAAACTTTTAAAACATAAAATCAGTTTGTGTTTTCTATTTAACCCATTTCTGATAGTCATCAGTCATTAGAAACTAAGGTCACATAGGTTGTATGTCCTCAGGAAGTGATAGACTGTTGATTACCATGGGAAAAAGTAAATGAATATAATTAATTTTAAGTAGACCACCAAACAACTCCTTAGAAAAACTTTCTAAATTTGTACCGTTATATCTAATTAGCTCTGTCAAAATTTTCCGTCATGTTTCACTTCAAGTATTCAGTCAGTTAACAAGCATTTATTAATCAATGATCATATGGCAGTCACTGTCCTAAGTGCTAGAGTTGCAAAGAAAGGCAAAATAGTCCCAATCCTCAAGGAACTCAGATCTAATAGGGAAGACTACATGCAGAGAACTATGCGCTTACAAGGATGGGTGTGTGTGTGTGTGTGTGTGCGCGCGTGTGTACAGGAAGGAAACCAGGGAAACTAAGAAAGAGGTGAGGAAGGAGAGCATTGTAGGTTTGAGGAATAGCCATTGAAAAGTCACACAGTGGAGAGATGGGATTGCTGCATGTAAAAAACAGTAAGAATACCACTGTCACTGAAATGTAGTGGACGTGATAGGGAAAAAGTATAAGAAGACTGGAAAGGTAGGAAGAAGCCAGGTTGTGCAAAGCCAAACAGTGGATTTTCCCTTTGATCCTGGAAGAAATAGGGAGTCATTGGAGTTTATTGAGTGGTGTTCAGCCTCTTACAGAAGGTAGGAGGGTGGCGTGGTCACACCTAGACTTTAGGAAGCTCAATCTGACAGCTGATGTAGGATGGACTGAATGGGAGAATACTTGAGAGAGGGAACAGCCAGTAGGGATATGCATTAAAAGTTAACCTTTTTTTGGCTTTCATCATACTTTTCAAATGCATGATCAGTCAACCAACAAGATGTGCAAGATATATGGCAAGAAGTATGAATTTGATACCTGAAGTTCAAATTCAATTTGTCAATTGCCTGTTATGTTCAAGGCACAGTATGAGGCCCTTGAGGTGTAAAGGCAGTAATGAACTAGTCACTGTCCTCAATTAGCTTATGTGGAATAATAGGATTACATATTTAAACTGTAAGGGACCTTAAGAGGCCATCTAGTCCATTCCTCTTGTTTTATAGATGAGGTTATGTCATTTACCTACAGTCACAGAGCTGGTAAGTGAATGAGGCAAGATTTGAGCCTTGGTACTCTTATTTCAAATCCACTGCTATTTCCATTGTACTGGTGTTCCCAACTGGGGTGCCTGGAACTCTGTCTATCCTTATTTCTGCCTCCTAGCTCTCCTGGATTCTTTCAGGTCTTAGCTAAAACACTCCCTTCTGCAAAAAGTCGTTCCCAGCCTTTCTTAGTCTTAGTGCCTTCCCTCTGATATTATCTCCAATTTATTTTGTATATATCTTGTTTGTTCACAGTAATTTTTGTCTCATCTCCCTCAGACTGAATTACTTGAGAGCAGGGACTGTTTTTGCTTTTTGGGGGGGAGAGGGGAAGGGCGGGGCATGTATCTTTGTATGGTGCCTGGCACTTGCTAAGTACTTAATAAATGCTTGTTGACTCACCTTTACTTGATAAAACAGGTACATAGACAAATAAATACAAAATATATACAAAATTATTAAGAGGTAGTAGCCTAAATCTTTGATAGGGAGGTATGACGGTAATCAGGAAAGGCTTTGGGTAGGAAGTAGCATCAGAATGAGCCTTGAAGGAAGCTAGGAGTTCCAAGATGTGGAGGTTAGAAGGAGAGCATTCTAGAAATGAAGAATAGCCTATGCAAAAGAATGGACACAAGAAATGGTAAATCATGTATGGGAAACAAAAGAATAAGCTAGACAGTCTGGAGTATAGAATGCATGTGAGTGCAGGGCCAGGGCTGGGGAATGCTGTAAAATCAGTCTAGAAAGATAGGTTGGAGTTATATTGTGAAGTGTTTTAAATGCCAGACAGAGGAGTTTGTATTTTATACTAAGGATAAATATGTCTCCATTGGATCTTCTTGAGCGGCATCTGGCAATTTCATGGCTATATTTTAAAAATAACAATTTTGGGGTTTTTGGAGTATAGATTGGAAATAAAAAGACCAATTAGGAAATTATTGAAGTAGTCCTGAATTATTGTAGTTCATTTCTACTTGGGTGTTGGCTTTATGAGTGAACAAGAGAATTGACATTTTCAGGTAGAATTGACATGATGTCATGTCATTGCATATGGGATTGGATATGAGAGAGGCAGAGAAGGAGAATGAAGAGCCATGGTTGTAATGGTAGTGGCCTGGACAGAAATAGGGAATTTCAGAATAGCAATGGGTTTAGTGGGAAGATTAATGAATTCTATTTTGGATGTTGAGTTTGAAATGCCTGTTATATAATCAGGAGGAGATTTAAAATTGAACTTAAAAGTACCATTGTTTTGAAAATGAATACACATACATACATATATATATATATATATATACATATATATATATATATATATATATATATATACACACACACACACACACATATAACCATTTCTCTTATTTTTCACCTTCGCAAATACTTCTTATCCTACAGTTCCTTGTTTGAGTCATATAATAGGATTTAGAACTTATAGGAAATTTGACATTCTTCTAGTCCAACCACTCCTTATATTCTTGAGGAAACTGAGGTCCAGAAGGGTTAAATGGCTTTTACCCAGGTTAAGAAGAGCCAGTATTTGGAGTCAGATTTTCTAACTTTAAATCTAGTGCCCTTTTCTACTGTACTGTGTTGTTATACTTGAGGAAATCTGGATTGATCATATCAGCCTACATTGATTCCATAGCATTTGGTATGCCTATAACTAATAAAAGTATTTGTCACATGCTTTCTTACTATTACCCTTTTGTGTGTGTATTTCTGCGTGGTGTGTCCTCAACTAGGTTGTAAGCTCTAAAAGTGGGGAGAGATTATGTCTTACACAAATTTTTGACATGCAGAATTTCTGTATATTTTTATATAACGATTTGAGTGAGGGTAAGACATTAGTGTATGTTAATTCCCAAATAGTTATAATAACTATATGCAGAGATGTGTTCTGCCTATGAAAAAGTTTTTGAGAGCTATAAAATTGTAATTTGGTATAACATCCAACTATGGCTTTTTATTGTATCCTTACAAATAGTTGTTGTAAAATAGATTGAATTAAATAGAATCTACTATGTAGTACTCCTTCATTCTACTGTTGATTTGAGTGAACAAGAAAATGATACACCAATTATGTGAAGAAAGTCACATTACTTTGCTGATCATCATTTATTGCTCTGGCTTTGCTCTGATTTGCAATGATTAATCCTATCCATGCTCTCTATTTGGAAATCAATGCTTTTTTTTCTTTTGAAAAAAAAATTATAGAGATAAAAGACCCATATAACAAATATCACTTAATAGAATGTTCTGAGTCATTCAGCTTTAAGCCAAAACTGTGTTGTTGGGTTCTTTTCCCCCTCCCATCATGGAATTTCCTTACCTCTGCTTATGGATCATAGTGGCATTACATTTTATATACAGGTTCTAAGATAAAAAATTCAATATACATGTTTTTTAATTCCTATTGTTATAGTAGTTATAGCATTACAGACCTGAGATTGTCAGCTCTTCTTTTGGTGAAGAGGAAGAAAGGCACACTGTAACCGAGCTCTTTGTTGTTGTCATTCTCACTGTTTTTGCCCAGCTTTCAAGTAGCAGTTACCTTTCGAAACCTGTTAACTTTTCACCTTCCATGTCAGGCAGCGTGCCACAGAGTATACCTCCTACCTCGAAAAATCACCCACTCTCAGAAAAGTACATTGAGATCCAGAAGTGAAGAGGAAAAAAGTACTAGTAATGATGTATGGTACCTATATGTGTATGTGATGCTTGTGTGTGCATCTGTGTATTGCTAGATTCAAACGACTTTCTTTTACTTGTTAATTCACTGGAGAAAAAGGCCAAGTTCAGTTCCTTTTTCTCTCTGTTATCTTATAGACCAGAAATATAATTCTAGTATGTACATTCATTTCTAGCAGAATTGTATTACAACAAAATTATTTATATGTCCTCTGAAGTTAAATGCAGTGATTTTTTTTTTTTACCTAAATAGTGTATGCTTGTACATTTCTCTCGAGTGACAGTTATTTGTTGTGGAACTTGTAACCAAACTGACAGCCCTGTACATAAAGAAAAGCAGTATAAATTAGATTCAATTTAAATAACTCACTTTGAAAGGTCATAATGTCCACAAGATGTCACTGTCTCTCAAGAAATTTAAATTTTTTTTGTTTGTAATTTTAATATGCTGCAGATGTTCTCATCTGACCTTTTCATGGACTGGTAAGCTTGTGTGAAGAAAAATAAAGTTAAAAAACATGGTATTAACAGATCTTACCAAGTGAGCCTGTATCTATTCATAGAGATTTTTGTTTTTATATAAACTTGGCAAAGTATATGCTGTTCTTATGGCTGATATAAAAGGTAATGGATAATTTAGATGGTTTTTTTTTGTAATACTTTCACTGATATACTCTAACCCTTAGTATTAGAAAGTTATTATACTAAATAATGGTTACTTTCCTTTCTGTATTTGAGTGCAGAAATAAATACCTAATTTCCTTCTAACCCCTAACAGTATCATATTTCTGGTTGCAACTACTGTGGTTAGTTCAAATTTTTATAGAGATTCCCAGTAAGCCACAACAACAAATTTTTGATATGCTTTCTGACAATTTTCTTTCCTTTTACCAATGAATCAACACATTTATTAAGGACCTAATATGATGATAGTAACAGCTGACTTTTATGTAGTGCTTCAAGCTTTGCAAAGGGCTTTATGTTACATTATCTCATTTGAGCTTTACGTCAGCTTTGTGAGGTCGATATTGTAGGTATTATATCCATTTTAAAGATAATGAAATTGAGTCTTAGAGAGATTAAGTGATTTATGAAGTTATTAAGGTTATCCAGATATTAACCATGATGTAACCTTTCTTGTAAGGAGAGGATTCCAATCTAGGTTTTTCCTGAGTCCATGTCCTGGACTGTTTCCTACTGTACTGTGTTGTTGCCTTTTGTATGCAAGACATTTTGAGATACTTTAGAGGGAGACAAAGTAGAAGTTGTAGATCCTAATTTCAAGAAGGAGCTTAAACTATTGTTGTTTTATTTTAATAGAGTTCTATCTGTTTATACCAGACTATGAACTTTTAAATAAGAAACTTAGAGAAAGTTTCTGGACAGATTTAAAGTGGCACCTTGGCAGTTACAGATCAGTAAAGAGTAGGCACAGTGTTAGGATAGAAGGATGTGGTTATAGGAATTGTGGGATTATTTAGAATCATAGAATTTGCAAATGTTTTGCCTTGTCAGTAAAATTATAGTTATTGTTTTTTTTTTTAATTTTTGAAACTAGGTATCCCTAGCTAACATAGGCTTAGAAGTGTAGCAACCACTTGTGAGTCCAATTTCAAAACTGGTCAGTGTGGAACCTGCTCTGTTTTTCTTACCTAGGCCACTTTACCCCTCTTTAGGCTGTCTGGTGGCTCTCTGCTTCTGGAAGCTCACCATATTGGCGTCAGACAATGTGAATACTGTCTGACAATGTGGGTCCTTTTATCTCTGCTATAGCTCAGATTTGCCAGACTCAAGTGATATATCAACCTGAGGCTCACCAGCAGGAATGACTACAGATGTGAACCATCACTTCCAGGTCAAGAAAGTTTTGAACAGAAGTTTATTGAATAAAACTTTGAAATCTCATACTGGGTATAGTAGGCGATATATATACGTAAAGAACATTAAGGGAGCTCATTGATCAGCTTAATGAGTTTATAGGATTGTGAGCTTGAAGCTTAACATTAAAAAAAAAAAAACTAAGATTATAGCAACTGGTTCCATCATTTCCTGGCAAAATACAGGGAGAAGAAATGGAAGCATTGTCAGATTTTATGTTCTTGGACTCAAAAGTCACTGAAGATAGCAATTGTAGCTATGAAATTAAATACTTGCCCCTTGGAACAAAATCTATGGTGCATCTGGACAGCATACTGAAGAGCAGAAGCATTACCATGCTGACAAAGATGTGTATAGTCAAAGCTATGGTTTTCCCAGTAGCAATGTATGGCTGTGAGAGTTGCATTATAAGGAAAGCTGAGTGCTGTAGAATCCGTGCTTTTGAATTGTGATGCTGGATACGACTTTTTGAAAGTACCTTGGACAGCAAGGAGATCAAATTAATACTTAAAGAAAATCTAGAGTACTCATTGGAAGGACAAATACTGAAGCTGAAACTTAAATACTTTGGCTGCACGATAAGAAGACTAGACTCCTTGGAAAAGAACCTGATGTTGGGAAGGATTAAAAGCAAGAGGGGAAGGTGATGGCAGAGGATGAAATGAATAGATAATGTTATGGATGCTATGAACGTGAGCTTGGACAGACTTTAGGAGATAGTGGAGGATAAAAGGGCCTTTCTATGGTTATTCTATGGTCCATGGGTGGGGGGGGCGTCACAAAAAGTTGGGCATCACTGAATGAATGAACAACAACATCTTCCTATGAAGGGTATGGACACACTCCTTGACATATCCCTGAACACTGGTTTCACTGATGGGGTGGCCTTTAGTATGAATTGTTGAAATATGGACTCTTTTAAAAGAAACCACCACTTTGGACTGGCCTATAAAAAGAAGCCCTTTTGTTATTTCCTACCCTTTATTCTGGAGAGATTCTAGGAGCACAAGCAGGCATGTGTGTGGGAGATAATCTAAGAGTTGTTTAGTGGCTATCTTGGTAAGAAAACAAAAACAAAAAAACCAAAACAGATAGTTCTTACAAGTATTTGCCCATGTGACACAAGAGGAGAATTCCTGGGAAATGTTAAGTTTCAGGACAATGTTGAATTCCTGGCCTCTGTTGTCAGGGTAAGGGCATAGTCTCTCAAATGTATGGTGGCTATTGAAAGGAAAACCACATAGCTAAGTCCCCCCCCCCCCCCATTAGAATTCTAGAATCCTAGAATTCTAAGTGGTTAGAATTCTTAAGTGTTGATCCTCTAGTAACCCCACACCTCACTAAAGGGCAAAGTGCATAGTGTTAAGATGGAAGGGTGGTTATGGGACTTACAGATTTACTGAGAAATATAGAACTGCAAATTTTTTGCCTAATCAGTAATTTGTTGATACCTACATTCAAGTCACCCTACTGTGTATAGTGGGGGGAACATATAAGAGAATTCCTAAAGTTAAGGTATTTTACTTGAACTAGACCTTGGTGCATAATTGTGTTCAAAGAGCTGCCCTTTTTCTATTTCTCTCCCTATACTCTATTTCAAGACTGTCAAATGGTTTAAGGAAACTGTTGTGATACTGGCACCCTTTTCATTTTTCCCCTATTGAGTCACTGTACTATGACTTGATCAACTGGTCATTTAATATTTTAAAGAGCTATAGAATAAGCACATTGTGCTAGAAGCATTGTAGCTGGAAATTGAGTTTCTCAGGCAGTAGCAGCCTGGAGATTTGCCTTGCCAGTGTAATTGGCTTTTCGATTTGGATTTCTGTAAGCAGAGGAAGTTTTCAGAGCCTAGCTTTGTTGCTTTCTGGGAGATGTAGTCCTGAACAGATAACATTTTTTTTTTCTTGCTCGAGGAGAAATTTAGACTATCAAGGACCATGAACCAGGTGCATCTGAGGGAGTGGTATAGAGTTCTTCTGTGCTTGGAGTTTTGGGATTGAGTACTTTGGTGGCAGAAGGGGCAGTGTGGAGTGGCTGTGGCAAATGCAGTGGTAGTGGAGATATTGTATATGTTTTGAATGAGTGAGGAGGTAGAAAGGCAAGTGGAATGGCAAACTAGGAAGGGGCAAGGAATAAGCATTTATTATACACCCACTATGTGCCAAGCACATACACAAATATTTCCTCATTTGATTCTCACAACAGCCCAGGGAGATAGGTGCTATTATTATCCTCATTTTACAGTTGAGAAAACTGGGGCAAGCGAAGATTAATTGACTTACCCAAGATCACGTAGCTATTAAATGTTAGAGGTTTGATTTGAATTCAAGTCTTCCTGAGTCTAAACCTAGCCTTCTGTCCACTGTTCAACCAGCTGCCTCCCCAAACTAGAGTCTTGGGTACCTGAAGGTTGAAGTGTAGAGGAACCTGTGGGACCTCGCTGAGCCCAAAGAGCTGCAATCTATGAGGTTATTTCTAGAACCCTTAATGTTGCAGCTGATTCTACTTTCAGAGGCCAGAATGGCACAAAGATTGCTGATTTTCAACCTGTAAGAATATCTCCAATTGTAGTATTCCCATTGCCTCTTCACCACTCCCCCCCACCCCCCCACCCCCAGCTTTACCCCCTCTGATGCCCCTAGGCAGGGCAAAAACTGATCCCTTATTCTGTTGTTTAAAGTTACTTTTTAAATTTCTCTTTAAGTAGTTTGAGTTTCTTTTGTCAGGTAAGAGAATCTTATTTATCTAATTGTTGCTCTGTGTTTTCCTTTAATTTGTGAATTTGTGACTGGAATGGTCTTTGGGCATTAACATAGAGATCCAGGTAGGACCAAGGTTTAAGCAAAAGTGCTTGAGGGTTGTGCAAATTGAGAGGTAATCTTACTGTTTTAATTATTATTTTATGATAAGCTTCCCAAAAGGCAGAACTAAACTGGGTACCAGGGTTTTTTTCCTTTTTTCTATGTAAAAAACAAGTCAGACTGGTTTGTTTGTTTCCCTCAAGGATTGACACAAGGCCTTTTCTGTTCTCTTCTCTTTCTTCCTACATGTACATAGATAAAGTTTTCATAAGGAGTTGGGGGAGAGGACAGGAACTAGCATTTATTAAGTATCTACTATGTGGCAGACACTGTGCTAAGCACTTTACGAATATTATCTCATTTGATTTTCACAACTACCCTGGTAGGTAGGTGCTATTATATTTCCCATATTACATTTGAGGAACTGAGGCAACCATATGATAAATGACTTGCCTGGGGTACACAGCTATTAAAAGCAGAATTTGAACTCAAGTCTTCCTGACTTCGGACCCAAGGCTTTATCTACTGTACCGCCTCGCTACCTCAGGGTAATTATTAGGGAGTAGGATTGCTTGGTGATATGGCTATATCTTTGTATCTTCTCTACGTGACTCTATGGCTAGGCCTGGTCAGCAATAACCACATTCCAAAAGGTGGAGGGAGTATTTTTGAGGCTTCACCTTCTATCTCAATACTTAGAGAGGTGGGGGACATCTCTGGTCATCCTGATCTATATCGTACCACTGGACCCAGTTGGCTCCAGAAGAGAAAGTAAGACTGCTGACCTTTCACAGCCCTTGTTCACTTAAATCCACTTCACTTATAAGTCATGGCATTATCTTCTTGACATCATTGTCCTCTTTGAGATGAAGGACAAACAACAACAATTCTTAGAGAGGCACAGAATGCTACAGTAACAAACCCAAGATTGAGAGTTGGGGAATCTGGTCTTCTATTGAGAGAAAGGGAGTTGAGATGACCTCGCACTGTTCTTCCAGGATTGAGCTAAGCAAGGGGCCCAGACTTTTTACTCTATTTCACTGAGCTATTTGGACAACATGGGAAAACTGGCTTGTTCCCCTGTTTCTCCTCCAGGGGAAGTCCAGACAGGAGGGTGATGCTATTTGTTTGGAGAGAGCACAGTGGATAGAGTGCCAGGCCTGGAGTCAGGAAGACCTGAGTTTGAGTTTGGCCTCAGTCACCAGCTGTGTGACCTGGAGAAATCACTTAACCCTATTTGCCTTAGTTTCCTTATCTGTAAAATGAGCTGGAGAAGGAAATGGCAAACCATTTTGGTATTTTTGTCAAGCAACCCCCAAATGGGATCATGAAGAATCAGACATAACTGAAATGATTGAAGAACAACAAAAAATATGTTTGGAACACTGTAGAAACTGGAATAGTTTAGAGAAGGAAAATTCCATTGATTATTATTGGCCATTGTAAGGCTTTTCTGAATTATTATGTGTTCCTGAGCATCCTTTGCGTTGTCAATCCTTAAAATTAATGTGATCTTGGGCTACATTAAAAGAACATATGGTCCAGGACTACACAGATGACAGTCCTCCTGTACCATGGTCAGACCATAAGTGAAACATTATATTCAATTTTGGAAGATATATCGAAGAAAGGATTACACACACACATGCGCGCACACACGCATACGTGTGCATGCACACATATATATATACACACACATGTGTGTGTTTGTGTGTGTGTACACGTACACACACTAATGAATGTTTATATGAGCGCAAGTAGGATGATGAAAGGCCTGAAGATTGTGACTTAGGTGAATGGGCTTGAGGCACTGAAGAACTGAAGGAACTGAACTTCTTTGCCAAGGAGAAGACTTGGTGGGAAAAAGCAGAAATGTGGATACAATAGCTGTCTTTAGATATTTTGAAGGGCTGTGCAGAAAGACAGGGTACAGCACTTTTTTAGTTTTTGGCTTGGGGGAGTAATGGGAAAGGTACCTCTTGGTGCAGCTGAAGGGGACTAGTACAAGACAGAGGCATCCCAGCAAGTCAGTGACAAGCCCCACCTCAGCAAACGAGCAGGAGATCCTGAGCACCAGGGTGGTGGAGCAGGCAAGTGCCAACACCAGGATCCCCTCTGAGTCTTCATACGGGGAACCAGCAGATACAAGCACAGAGAATGACCACTTACGTGGTGAGTGGGTATCCACCAGTGGCTGAGCCTACCTGTGTTCTAGTACAACCCTGGGCAAGGAGGTGACCTCCAGTGGCCAGACCACCCCTATCCCCACACCTTAACCCATAAGCTTCAGTGTAACTGGGGGTGGGATACAGTAAAAACCCCACCTGGCATTAGCACACACCAGCTGCCACCACCAACTCCAGCTCAGTACCAGGCAAGCTACAGCCTCCAGCTGCCAAAACCTGAGGCCCTAGCACACACCAGGCCCCTATCGCCTAGCACAAGAAGTGCGGCTCAGTGCCCGTTATAGAAGCAGAGATCAATTTTAAAAGCCGGGAAAAAGGCAAACACCTTGAGCAAAAAGCAACATAGAAAATCAAAGACCATGGATTCTTATTATGGGGACAGGGGAAGATCAAAACACAAATTCAGAAGAGGACAGCATTGTCACTATATCCACATCTGAAACGTCAAAGGGAAATATGAACTGGCCTCAAGCCCAAAAAGCCTTCTTGGAAGAGCTCCAGAAGAATTTAGAAGTCAGGTTAGAGAGGTAGAAGAAAAATTGAACAATTCCTTTAAAAATACAGTTGACAAAATGGAAAAAAAAATACACTGAAGAAGACAGCTCCTTAAGAAGTAGAATTGGCCAAATGGAAAAAGAGGTACAAAAGCTAACTGAAGAAAACAAGTCATTAAAAATTAGAATTGGGCAAGTGGAAGCTAATGACTCTATGAGACATCAAGAATTAGTCAAAATCAAAAGAATGAAAAAAAAAATAGAAGAAAACATAGATATTTGAAGGGCTGTGATGTTCTTGTTTTCTGAGGGTGGATCTGAGGGTAATGAGTGAACATTTTAAAGAAGCAAGTTCAGCCTTGATGCAAAGAAAAACCTCCTAACAAGTACGACCATCTGAAAGTGGAATGGGCCACTTAAGATAGAGTGGATTCCTTTTCTTTGGAGGTCTTTCAGCAGAGACTTACTACCAGATGGTTATAATGTAGTAGGAATTCTTGTTACCTGTACAAGTTGGACTACTTATCTTTTAAGGACTATTTCAATTCTTGAGATCTTGATTTTCACTAAAAATGAAACCAGGATACACGAGGATATTGCTGTTAAATGTAACAGTAATAATAATACTGAAAACTGACCATTATACAGCCCTGTAACATTTGCCATTCATATATTCTCTCATTTGAATCTCACAAAGAACCCTATGAGGGAGATTCTGCAACATTATACCTTTTTTATAGATAAGAAAACTTAAGCTCAAAGAAATTGTGATTTGTACATGGACAAAAAGCTAGGTTTTCCTGATTCCTAGTCCATCATTCTGTATTATACATTTTTCTTCTTTTCTAATGGGGTTCATATGTACTCCTCTGAGAAACAAATCAAGGAGTTGATGGAGATATCTAAAAACAGCAAGAACCACCACTTCTTGGACTATCTTGTATTTCTCATGATGAACGTTTATAGAAAGTATACCATGGAAATAATTACAGGGTATGCAGTAGCATCTGTTGCAGAAGATTAGGAAGTAGTCAGATAATATGAAAACCTCCATAAAACCTTCCACATCAAATCCATTTGATGACTTCATTGCCAGTATGGGTATAGAAGAGAACAATGAAAAATATGTTGAGAAATATGGTTCGGTAATTAAATAAAAAAGAGGTCAAAGGTTTTTTGGAAACCATATTCCTATATTTAATGAACACTTTTTTCAAGAAGAGAATTTGGAGGTTCCAGACATTGCAAATGCCAAGTAGTAAACACACACACACACACGCACCCATGCACCCATGCACACACATGTACATGTGTGTGCATGCATAAAATTAAATTAATCATATTCCAAAAGATAGATCACCACTATCCTGATAACATTGCAAGCATCAAGACAGGTGTGTGTGTGTGTGTGTGTGTGTGTGTGTAAAAATTGTTCACATTCCAAAAGAGAGGTATTGGTTATCAGTGTGAAAGTCTTTTTTGAATCACCTCTCTGTGTATTACCCAAGTACTCGCTTTTTAAAACAAAGATAAAAATTAAAACAAAATTATAAGAAAGAATAAAAGTGAGAGTTAACAGTGCCCAGTTTGGACAACTCCAACTTGAACTATCTAAATCAATGTTTAACATTAAAATTTTGGGAAAAGATAACAGACATATACCTAGATTACCAGTTACTAAGAACTTTATTTTGGTGAGCACAGTGTTAAATAGAGATATTAAGGAGGGGGAAGGGTGTTTAGGGTTAATTGTTAACTGTATAAACCCCTACTTATATCTTGGTAATTTAATTCCCAAATATTTAATACATTTTGTCACTATTTTAAATGTTTTCTATCATTTCCCTCAATACTTATGATCGGCACAAAAATGATAGTGAATTTTTTTTTTTGGTTTATCAAATATTACAAGATTTTACTGAAGTTTGTTCTTTCACTTAATGTTTTTGTTAACTTTCTTGGTTTTACTTTGAAAATTTTATGAGAACCTTTAAGATTGTTAGAATGAACAGACTGGGGAATCATTGACCTGGCTTCCTATATGATACTCATTTTTCTGCTTAATTTTGTTGCATTTAGAGGCTGATATTGTAGTCCATTCTCTTCCTCCCTTACTCTTTGACTATGGTAATGTTACTTGACCTCTCTGGGCCACTTTTATTTTTTCCTCATTGGTAACATGAAAAGGAAATAGTTTTTCAGTTTTACCATTTAAGGATTCTATATGCATATGCATTTGAAGAGAATAACCATCTCTCTAGAAAGGGATCAGTTTATTAGAATATTCTTTAATATGAAATGAAACAAAAATATCCACCAGAAATGAGATACTCAAACTTAATTTTTAAAATTACATAATTATTGTATATCATATTAAATGCAGTAACATTTCAGTTGGAATTTTTAAATTGGATAGCTCCTTTAAGTTGGTATTTGTAGGGTTTGATCACATGTTATATTAAGTAGCTACTTGTTTATTTGCAGGCACTTCAAATTGAAATAGTGATTTTTAACAGAAAGAATCAGACATCAAAAAAGACATGCTGCATTTCTCAATGAAAATCAGTAATGTCGTAAGTTTACTTGGAGGTAAAGAGACCTATATTCATTAAGAAATAGCAACAATTGTTTCTCTTTCACTTCCACAGTCTGTTTTGACATCAGCTATTTAATTTTGTTTAAAAAACTGAGGGTGAGATGCGGAGATGTGATTATTTAACATCCTCTAGCATTTGACAGATTCGAGATGCAAATATGGTAATTTATTGATTGTGTAAAAGAAAAAAAGAGATAGGTCACACCATTGTCAGTGCTTTCCTTTAATCTCTGGAAAATGGAACTCATATTCAACATTGGATCTCAAGGGAAAACAAATATAAAACTCTCATTTACTTATGTTTGCAGATCAGAAAATTATTTCAGTATTTCCTGATTCAGCACAACAGGGAAGGCCAGGAAATGTGAGAATAACCTAACTCTAAGGGAGGGTCATGACACAACTATGTCTAGATTTGTTTCGTTTGTTTTTTAAAAATAGTATCTCAGTTTTTTAATGTGGGCACCTGCTTTTTGCCTTTGCTTCTGCAAGCATTACATTTAATTGCTTTCCTCATATCTGAATGTGCAATAGCAATTGAATTTACTCCTTTATGTTATTGAAGGTCTAAAATGTATGTTAACAATATTTGCTTGTATTTCACTTTCTAGAGTTTATAATGTGATGCACAATTAAGTCTGTTTTCTAGTTTTTAACAACTAGAGCTGTTAATAATCACTTTGCCATTTTTACTGTCCAATGATACTTGACAATCATGTGCCATTGCATAGTGCTGAAATGTCAGCTGAATTATCAAAGTAAAACTAATTTTCATACAATTTGCTTTTATTTTATTACATTCTTATTGTTCTTTGATAACACACAATCAGTTTGTGTGTCTTTGTACAAACAAAAAACTCAGTCTCCGTTACCTTTAATTAACAGGCATGTTTTTGTTTTTTGACCAAGCCTGATAACATGATTTATTCTCTTTTGGTATAATTATCTTTTAGAGCACATGAGTTATATATAAGAAAATTTTGATAAACAAAATATTGACCATGTTATAATACAAGGTATAACGGTTATCAAGTGAATATAAAATAAATTTTCTGTAAATTGCATGAATCAAAACTGAGTTAACCAATAAAGCCAAGGATCTGTACTCTTTTTTAAATGAATTTACTTTTTTCTTAAAAAAAGGAGAACTTTGATATTAAAGAATTTTTATTAATGTTTTTACACAGTTCAAAGTCATATTCATAAGTATCATCTTGCTAAGTTATAAGAGAATTGATTAAAAGAAATTACTTTTCATTTCTATCTTTTTTGTGTTACTTTCATTTCTGAATATATCTCTCCTCTACCAAGGGAACCGTTTATCTCTTATAACAAAAAAGTTAAAAAAAAGAAAGAGAGAAAAGGCTGTTCAGAAAAAACAACAGATCCTCCATTTGATAAATGATTAAGGAATATGAATGAGAAGTTTTCAGAGGAGAAAATCAAAGCTATCAATAGTTTTATAAAAATGCTCTAAATCAATAATAATTAGAGAATGCCAATTACAGCAACTCTGAGGTACTACGTAAGTTATCAGATTGGCTAAGATGACAGAGAAGGAAAATGTTGGAAGATACGTGCAAAACTACTCACACACTAATGCATTTTTGGTGGAGCTATACCATTCTGAAAAGCAATTTGGAACTCTGCCATTACTAGATGTATACCCCCAAAAAGATCAAAAGAAAAGGAAAATGACCCCTTTGTTAAAAAAATATTTTTACACCTTTTATGGTTGCAAAGAATTACAAACTGAGGAGATGCCCATCAATTGGGGAATGGCTGAACAAGTTATGGTATATGAATATGATGGAATATTATTGTACTATAAGAAATGATGAAGAGAAGGGGATGGGAGGGGAGTGGGGAGAGAGAAGGGAGGGCTGACTGGGGAATGGGGCAACCAGAATATACGCCATCTTGGAGTGGGGGGGAGGGTAGAAATGGGGAGAAAATTTGTAATTCGAACTCTTGTGAAAATGCTGAAAACTAAATATATTAAATAAATTAAATTATAAAAAATAAAATGTAAAATGGGAAATAATAATAATAATAAAAGAAATAATGAAGAGAGTGGTTTCAGAAAAAAACCTGGGAATACTTGTATGAAATTAATAAAAAGTGATGTGAGCAGAACCTAGAGAACAGTTTACACTATAACAGCAATATTATAGAGAAAATTAACCATGAAAGACTTGGTAACTTTGATCAACAATATAGCCCATTCCGATTCCAAAGGATTCATGATGAAACATACGATCCATTTCCACAGAGAATGGATCGACTCAAATTGAAGCATTTTTTTCCTGTTTCTTTTTCATGTGTATGTGTATAGGGGGATGTATCCAATGAGGAAATTTGTTTTGGATTACTTCATATTTATAACGGGCTTTGTATTTCTTGCCTTCTCAACTGGGGGACAGAAAGAATTTGAAACTTAAAAGTGAATTTAAAAAAAAGAAAACTGGTGCATCAACCATTTCTAACAGCAAATATAAAATTTCACATCTATCACCTCCCACTTCTTCAAAGAAATAGGTGGAAGGTACATTTTCTTAACTCATATCTGGTGCCAAGTTTCATCAATATAATTGTAAAGCCTTCAGTTTCAGGTTTTTCTTTTTGTCCTTTTTTAAAAAAATTTTTTTCCAGTTGCTGTTGTATTTTATTTTCCTGGTTTCACTTCACTTGGCATCAGTCTGTTTTCCAATCTTTTTTCTCTCTTATGTGACCAGTAATATTTTCTTACTTTCAACATAGAGGAAAATTTGCTTAGTTGTTCCATAGTCAGTGGACATCCATTTTGCTTCTAATACTTTGCTATCCCAAACAAAAACTGTGGCTCTGAAAATTTTTTTTTCTATCTTTGACCTCTTTGCAGTGCATACTAGCAGTGAGACTCTCTGGGACAAAAAGAGTCACTTGGGGGGGTGTATTAATTCCAAATTGCTTTCCCAAATGTTTGTATCAATTTACAGTGTATTAATGTGCTTCACCAACAGTGTATTAGTGTGCTTATCTTTCTGCAGACCTTCCTATATTAAGTATTCTTACATTTTTGTTCTCTTTACCAGCTTTCTGAAGGTGAAGTAAAAATTCAGAACTTTTTGCTTGGCATTTCTTTCATTATTAATCATTTGGAACAATCTGGAAAAAAATTTTAAGTATCAATTAAAACTGTCTCTTCTCGACTGAGCCTGAAACAAAACAAGACACTTGTTGAACATTTCACAATTAACAATAAGAGGTTTATTTAAGCACAGCAGAAGAAGAATGTTAAGAAAAACATTGAGGACTCCTTGATTTGAGTCAACCTCTTTGCCTGAGTTGGCCATTGTGAAACACTAGCAAGGAATCAGCGCCACCTGGAGATTGCTGTAACTCTCTTGTACTCAGGAAGCTAGGAAGGGATGTCAACAGCTTAAATCACTAAGTGGTGGACTCATAATCTTTCTAGGAAAAATAAGACTAACTTGCATGAGGAGAGGCATTAGGATATTGCTCTAACCTCACTGAATCAATCAATCAGCAGTCATCTATTAAACACCTACTGTGTGCCAAGAACTATGCTAGCCTGGAGGAAACAGTTATAAAAGTAAAAAAGCTACTGAATTCAAGGAGCTTAAGTTCTATTAAGCACTTTTTAATTAATATTGTAAGCATTTTCCAGGTATTTTGTAGCGTGTAATCTTTTTAAACTGTGAAACTGATACTGGTGATATGGATATTCTCCCAAAGAAGCTTAAGGATGAGTCCTATAACTCTAAACTTCTGTAAATTTGGATATAGGTACTGTATATCAGAATGAAGTAGATTTTTTTCCTTTAGGATGTTGGTAATTTGTAGCTTATTGGAGATTTAAGAACTATTTCAAAGGTTACTTTATAGAAGTGATTAACCAAAATTTTCGGCAAAACCTTTTTTAGTTACTGAAGTCGATTTCACTCTTTGTCAGAGAAGTTTTAGGACTAAAGATAAAACTACTGTAAAACATTTTCAGCACAACTTAATTTTGATACTTTGCTTCTAAATAGTTTCCTTTTGAGTATTTTCCAGCAAAAAAAAAAAAAGAATAATTTTGGTTCAGTGTCAGTTCCATTTATTATTATGCAAGCTTAGTTTTTAGGGTTGCATTTATTTTCTTTTGTCTTTGATTAATAGAATAGGTGAAGCTTTGAATCCAGTAGCATCAAGGAAAGATCATTGCATTTTTGAATTTTCCTTCACCTTATGAACTATAGATAGATTAACATAGATAATTTGTGCTTTCTAACATAGCTAATTTCCTTGTAGTGCTTTTATTATCTGATTGTCATTGTTTTATCTTTAGTTGCCTTTTTATTCCCTTATCTACATTCAAAAGTAATATATTCATTTATTTTCAATATATTTCTTTTATGCTTGCAATTTTTGTTTGAATTTTGGTCTTGTTCTTGTTGACACATGAGTGATTTCTCTCCCTCAGTTTCAGGGAGAAAAATTGTTTGCTTTCTCAGAATTTATGTTCGTATTAATGGGATATCCTCATAGCTTAGCTTTCTGACATGGTTTCTTTCTGTAACTCATTGGGAAGTATGTCTTACTTTGAAGAGGCTGTTTCTAGTTTCCTTTTCTCAAGCCTTTCATAACTCTAGTAATAACAATGATTCTGGTAATAGTGACAATAACAATAACATGATGCTTTTCATAGCACTTTAATGTTTATAAAATGATTTCCTCATGGCAGCCTTGTGAGAGAATGCAAGTAGTATTTATACTTTCATCTTATGAGGAAGCACAGTCCATGATATAGAAAATAACTTGTTTAAGTTCACAGAGGTGAAATAAGCTGATTTCCTCAGATCCCAAATCTCATTTTCTTTCTATGGCACAATTCTAATCCTAACTCCTAAATTTTGTTTAATAGATCTTATTTTTTGATTTGAGGACAATTAGGTGATACATTAGATAGAACACTGGGCCTAGAGTCAGGAAGCCTCATCTTCCTGAGTTCAAATCTGGCCTCAGACACTTACTAGCTGTGTGACCCTGGGCAAGTCGCTTAACCCTGTTTGTCTCAGTTTCCTCATCTGTGAAATGAACTGAAGAAGGAAATGGCAGACCACTCCAGTATCTTTGCCAAGAAAACCCTAAATGGGCGTCACAATACTTGGACATAGTTGAAAGTGACTGGACATTTATTAATTTATTTAATACTTCCAATTACCATATAACTAACTTTCACTTCAGCTACTCATTTTTCAGATATTAATAAGATTCCTCTTTTCTTTTTTCCTAGTGTGTATCTTTTTGTTTTTTTCTTTTCTTTTCTTTTTTAGTTTTTTTGGCAGGGCAATTGGGGTTAAGTGACTTGCCCAAGGTCACACAGCTAGTACATGTGTCAAGTGTCTGAGGCCGGATTTGAACTCAGGTCCTTCTGACTCCAGGGCCAGTGCTCTACTCACTGCACCACCTAGCTGCCCCTTAGTGTGTATCTTTTAACCATTTCTTTGTTATTTAGAATTTCTCTCCAATAATATTTTAGAAAATAAATTTTAAAAATTAAATTGATTGGTTAGCCTTCATTTTTCACCAATAACAAAAAAAAATTGTTACCTTTTGTAACTGAAATAATGCTTTGGATGAATGAAATTACACAAAGCTTCCAAACCATCTCTACGCTGCGTAATATAATGCTGTAGCCAAATCGAACTCCCTTTGGAAAGCCAAATCCTGTGTTTCTCAATGAGACCCTCTCCCCTCAAAAAAAAAAAAAAAAGATAAAAATTGCAGAGACAAAATGTTCTCCCTTTTTAAGGCCATCAGAAAAATGCAGTTCTCCACTTTACCTAGTTCTTGGGGCAGTTTCAACAAAGTCTGTAGATGTGGGAACAGGGGAGTAGAAGAAAGGAATATGAAGATGGCTATCATATACCATTCATGGGAAGGGTAAGAACTTTCAGTGGAGAAAGAGAAGATGGTAACTAGAAAAATAAAACTAAGCAGAGGCTTTGGGGATCTTTTAGAAAGATAATTGGAAATTCACCATGTGTATTGTGGTTTACAAGACACTTAAAAGGTGCTATACGTGTAAATACATATCTTTATTTTGTTAGGAGTCAGAGGACCTACTTCTAATTTCCCCTTCTTCTAATATCTACCTGTTTGATTTATGTCACTTCATCTCTCTGGGTCTTACTTAGTGTGATTTTAAAAACAAGAATGTTGTACTAGATATCTCTTAAGTTACCTTCCAGCTTTCACTCCTGTGAAGAATTGTGGGGTTTTTTCTTACGCTATATTTTCCCCCAAAGCATCAAAAGTTGGAATTTCCTATCTAGAAGATGAAGCACAGGAATATTTATAGCTATATCACTTTTGAATTTTATTTTTCAGACATTGTAAACAAAAGGGATTTACTTAGACATGTTCAATATTTGTGTTACTGTTTTTTGTTTTAGTTTTTGTTACATTTTTTATTTAGTATTTTATTCCTAATTGCATGCAAAACAGATTTTTAACATTCCTTCTTAAAACTTTGAGTTTCAAATTTTCTCCCCATCCCCCCTCATTGAGAAGGCAAGCAATTTGATATAGATTATACATGTATATGGAAAACGTTCAGAATAGTCATGTTGTGGAAAAAACATAGACAGGAAAAAAACTCAAGAAAAATAAAGTAAAAAAAAAAGTATGCTTCATATACTTCAATTCAATCTGTATTCAAACACCATCAGTTCTTTCTCGGGGGATAGCATTTTTCAACATAAGTCCTTCAGAGTTGTCTTGAATCATTGTATTGCTGAGAATAATTAAGTCATTTACAGCTGATCATCTTACAATATTGCTGTTACTTTGTATATAGTATATTTCACTTTACATCAGCCCATGCAAGTTTTTCCAGGTTTTTCTGAGAGTGTGCTGTTCATCATTTCTTAGAGTACAATAATATCCCATCACAATCACATACCACAGCTTTTTCAGCCATTCCCTAATTGAGGAGCATACCTTCAACTTCTAATTCTTTACCTCCGGAAAAGAGCTGCTATAAATATATTTGTACATATAGATCCTTTTCCTTTTTGGTTTTTTATTTCTTGGGATACAGACCTAGTAGTGGTATTGCTAGGTCAAAAAGTATGTGTGTTTTTATAGCCCTTTGGGCATAGTTCCAAATTGCTATACCGAATGGCTGAATCAGTTCACTACTCTACCAGCAGTGCATTAAAGTCTCATTTTTCTCACATTACCTACAACATTTTTCATTTACCTTTTCTGTCCTATCTAGTCTAATAGGTATGAGATAGTACCTCAGAATTGTTTTAGTCTCGTTTCTCCAAACAATATTGAGTTAGAGTATTTTTTTTTCATATGGCTATAGCTAATTTTGATTACTTCATCTGAAAACTGGTCATACCCTTTGATAATTTATCCATTGTGGAATGGCTTTTATTTTTAGAAATTTGACTCTGTATGTTTGAGAAATGGGGCCTTTACCAGAGAAACTCGCTTCAAAATATTTTTCATAGTTACTATTGCTAGCTGTGTTTCTCTCTATCCTATTCCGTTCCCTATTGCATTTATTCTATTCTCTCTCTCCTTTGACCCTGTCCATCCTCAAAAGTGTTTTACTTCTGACTACGCCCTACCCCAGTGTGCCTTCCCTCCTATCATGTCCCTCCCTTCTCTTATCCCCTCCCCCTCCTACTTTCCTGTAGGGTAGGGAAGATAGATTTCTATACCCACTTGAGTGTGTATGTTGTTTTTTCACTCTTTGAGCCAATTCTGATGAGAATAAGGCTCACCCACCCACACTCATCTCCTTTCTTCCCCTCCACTGTAAAAGCCTTTTCTTGCCTCTTTTATGTGAGATAATTTACCTTATTCTACCTCTCTTTTTTTCTTTCTCCCAATACATTCCTCTCTTACCCTTAATTTTATGTTTTTAGATATTGTCCCTTCGTATTCAACTCACCACTGTGCCTTCTATCTACACACACACACACACACACACACACACACACACACACACACACACACATGTGCACGTGGGCACCCATATATACTCCTTCTAATTATCCTAATAATGAGAAAGGTCGTATGAGTTACAAATATCATCTTCCCATGTAGGAATGTGAACAGTTTAACTTTAACAAGTCCCTTATGATTTACCTTTCCTGCTTACCTTTTTATACTTCTCTTGAGTCTGGTTTTTGGAAATCGAATTTTCTAGTAACTCCGATCTTTTCATCAAGAATGCTTGAAAGTACTCTATCTCATTGAATGTTAATTTTTTTCCCCAAAGGATTATACTCAGTTTTACTGTTAGGTGATTTTTGGTTGTAATCCTCCGGAATATATTCCAAGCCCTCCATTCCTTTAATGTAGAAGCTGCTAAATCTTGTGTTATCCTGACTATGGCTCCACCATATTTGAATTGTTTCTTTCTGGCTGCTTGCAATGTTTCCTCCTTGATCTTGGAACTCTGGAATTTGGCTATAATATTCCTGGCAGTTTTCATTTTAGGATGTCTTTCAGAAGTAGTTAGTGGATTCTTTCAATTTCTATTTTACCCTCTGGTTCTAGAATATCAGGGCAGTTTTCCTTGATAATTTCTTGAAAGATGATGTCTAGGATTTTTTTTTTATCATGGCTTTCAGGAAGTCCAATAATTTTAAAATTATTTCTCCTGAATCTGTTTTCCCAGTCAATTGTTTTTCCAATGGGATATTTTACATAATCTTCTATTTTTTTCATTCTCTTGGTTTTGTTTTATTGTTTCTTGATTTCTTAGAAATTCATTAGCTTACATTTGCTCTATTCTAATTTTCTGGAATTTGTTTAGAGTCATCTTTTAAAGGAATTTGGAGGAGTTTGGGGGAGAGTTCAGGCAAGTCCCTGCCTTTACTGTGCCATCTTGGCCCCACTCTCTGTATTATTGATTTTAACTAGAAATAGGTAATTATAGAAGGTGGTGTTCATTATTCCCTAAGCTACATTAGTCTCTTTAATGCCCCAGAATGTTACAAGGATTCTTTACTTAGGTGGGTGTCATTCTGAAGGTTAGATCCTGAATACTTGAGGTAATCATAGGTCTAAGGCATTTTTGAAGCAATAGGACCACTCTTGGTGCTGTATCTAAATTCCTTATGAGTAATTACATTTTTCTTACCGAAATTCCCATTGGCCGAATCATCTCTTAGGTAAGTTGCTCTCAACACAGTTCATAGGAAGCATGTCATGTTACCTGATCTGAAAGGCACAAAGGAGATGGAGACAGAGAGGGAAATCTTTTGACTTATGTTCTGCTTATTCTTTAACTATGAAGAGCTGTAATTAATGTTACTTTGGAGAATCTTTCACTTCATTTAAAAATACGTTTACTAAAACATCTGCTGTATGCAAAGCATTGTGCTAGTAACTGGGCAAGACATAAAGTTTAGGGTCTTTGCCATTATGGAACTTGTAGTCCGGTAGTAGGCTAGAATATAAACAAAGTTCAAAAGTTCAGACTGTGAAATGTTAAATGCCATAAAGTGAAGTTTGAACTTTACTCAGTTAAGCTGTGGCAATCAGTTGAAAACTTATGAAGATAGTACCAACATCTCTGCATAAGAAAGCAGTCTTATAAAGTATGGCTTGGAGATGGGACAGACTGAAGGTAGAGACACTTGTTGAAATGTGTTTTAGAAGCCAGGGGGTGATTTATGAGTGCTTAAATTAATTTAATTTCAGCAAGTATTAAGCAGGTACTGTGTGTCAGACACAAACATCTTAATTGAGATGCAAAACAAAAAATAAAAACAATCCTTGTCTTCAAGGAGCTTATGTTTTCCTGGAGAAAAATAACATACACAGTTACATTAATATAATTCATATATACAAAATTCATATATATACCCCTCAGGAAACCACAAGCCACAACACATAAAGCCAGTAACTAGGCTCACAATTCCCAGAACAAGAAATCTGAGACAGAGCTCCCTGAGCCCCAAAAGCAGAAATCCATTGTAAGGCCAGGAAAAAGCTAACCAACATGAAGAAGAACACGAAAAAACTGAGGACCATTGATTTTTTTAATGGAGACAGAGAAGATCAACATACGAATTTGGAAGAGGACAGCATTGACAGAATGCTCACATATGGTACATCAAAAGGGAATGTGAACTGGTCTCAAGCCCAAAAAGCTTTCCTGGAAGAGCTAAAGGAGGTTTTTAAAAACCAAATTAGGGAGGTAAAAGAAAAAATGAAAAAAAAAAACTACCGATGAAATGGAATCTTTAAAAGGTAAGATTGGCAAAATGGATAAGGAGATTCAGAATCTAAGTAGAGAAAATGACATTCTGAAAGATAAAATCAGCCAATTAGAAAAGCAGACTCAAAAGCAAAATCAAGGCAACAATTCATTAAAAATTAGAATTGAGCAAGTAGAAGCTAATGACTTTACGAGGTATAAAGAAGTAGTCAAACAAAATGTAAAGAATGAAAAGATAGAAGAAAATGTGCAATATCTGATTGGAAAAACAACTGACCTGGAAAATAGGTCCCAGAGAGACAATTTAAGAATTATTGGCCTATGGGAAAGCCACAATGAAAAAAAGAGCCTGCACAGTATCTTCCAAGAAATTATCAAAGAGAAATACCCAGAGGTCCTAGAAGCAGAGGGGAAATTAGTCATCGAAAGAATCCACCAATCACCCCCTGAAAGAGATCCCCAGTTGAAAACTCCAAGAAATATTATAGCCAAATTTCAGAATTATCAAGTCAAGGAGAAATTACTACAAGCAGCCAAAAAGAAACAATTCAAATATCATGGAACTACAGTCAGGATCACGCAGGATCTTTCAGCTTCTACATTAAATGATAGGAGAAATTGGAATATGATATTCTGAAGGGCAAAGAAGCTTGTACTACAACCAGGAATCAACTATCCAGCAAAATTGAGCATAATTTTTTGGGCAAGGATATGGACATTCAATGAAATAAGGGAATTCCAGACCTTCCTGATGAAAAGGCCAGAACTCAATGGAAAATTTGATCTCCAAATACAAAACTCGAGAGACACATAAAAAGGGAAACAAAGGGAAAACCCCCCCCCCCAACACACACACACACACACACACACTTTGTTAATCAATATCTGCAAATTGTTTACATCCTGATATAGGATTATATTGTTTTATATATTTTACATATATACATATATATATATATATATATATATATATATATATATATATCAATCTTGAGAATAGTACAGTTATTATGACAATTGAAAGGGATACACATAGACTGTGGGTGTCACTATAAAATAACCTATATAATGACAAAAACATAATTAAGATATGTAAGAGGAGGGTTCTGGGAGAAGAGGTAAGGAGGTAGTAGAAAAGGGTAAATTACATCACATGAAGAGGGACAAAAATATGTTATAGTAGAGGGAAAGAAGGGAGCGAGAAGAGTAGCACATGAGCTTTACCCTCATCGAGTTTAGTTCAAGAAGAGAATAACATAATCTGATAAGTATAGAAATCAAACTTGTCCTACAAACAGTAGAAGGGGGAAGGGGAAAGGAAAGGGGTGGGGGTGATCAGAAGGGAGGGAAGAAGTAGCAAGGGGAAAAGGGTAAGATAAGGGAGGGAAATCAAGAGGGAGGATAAATTGAGGAAGGAGGTGGTCAAAAGCAAAACTATTTTGAGGAGTGGAAGGGAGGAGAGAGAAATAAAAGCATAAAAAGGGGGAGGGAAACAGGTTGGAGAAAAAGACACAGCTTGTAATCATAACTCTGAATGTGAATGGGATGAACTCTCCCATAAAACGGAGGCAGATAGCAGAATGGATTAAAAACCATAATCCTACAGTATGTTGTTTACAAGAAACACATTTGAAATGGGGTACACACAGGGTAAAGGTAAAAGGATGGAGTAGAATATATTGTGCTTCAGCTAAAGTAAAAATAGCAAGAATAGCAATCAGACAAAGCAAAAAACAAAGATAGATCTATTTAAAAGAGATAAAGAAGGACACAATATCCTGCTAAGAGGCTCCATAGACAATGAAGTAATATCATTATTTAACATATATGCACCAAGTGGTATGCAGATTCTTAGAGGAGAAGTTAAGGCAGTTACCGGAAGAAATAGACAGCAAAACCATACTAATGGGGGACCTCAACCTCCCGCTCTCTGAACTTGGTAAATCTAACCTCAAAATAAACAAGGAAGTGAATAGAATTTTAGAGAAGGCAGATATGACAGATCTCTGGAGAGAACTGAATGGAGATGAAAAAGGAATATACTTTTTCTCAGTGGTACTTGGCACATACTCAAAAACTGACCATGTTCTAGAGCATAAAAACCTCACAATCCAGTGCTGAAAGGCAGAAATGGTCAATGCATCCTTCTCAGATCATGACGCCATAAAAGTTATTTATAATAAAGGACCATGGAAAGATAAACTAAAAATCATTTGGAAACTAAATAATCTAATCCTAAAGAATGAGTGGGCCAAAGAACAAATCATAGAAACAATTAATAACTTCATTCAAGAGAATGACAATGAGACAATATACCAAAACTTATGGGATGCAGCAAAAGCAGTTCTTAGGGGAAGTTTTCTATCTCTAAATGCTTCCATGAATAAAATAGAGAAAAGGGAGATCAATGAAATGGGCATGCAACTGAAAAAGCTAGAAAAAGAACAAATTGAAAATCCCCAATTAAATACCAAATTAGAAATGCTGAAAATCAAAGGAGAGATTCATAAAATTGAAATCAAGAGAACTATTGAATTAATAAATAAAACTAAGAGCTGGTTTTATGAAAAAACCAATGAAATTGATAAGCCCTTGGTCAATTTGATTAAAAAAAAGAAGAAAACCAAATTACCAGTAACAAAAATGAAAAGGGTGAATTCACCTCCAATAAAGAGGAAATTAAAACAATAATTAGGAATTATTTTGCCCAATTGTATGCCCATAAATTTGACAACCTTAGGGATATGGATGAATATTTACAAAAATACAAATTGCCCAGTTTAACAGAAGAGGAAGTAAATTACCTAAATAACCCCATCTCAGAAAAAGAAATTGAGCAAGCCATCAATGATCTGCCTAGGAAAAAATCTCCGGGGCCAAATGGTTTTCCATGTGAATTCTGTCAAACATTTAAAGAACAATTAATTCCCATACTTTATGGACTATTTGGGAAAATAGGTGAAGGAGTCCTACCAAATTTTTTTTATGACACAAATATGGCACCAGTACCTAAACCAGGGAGAGTCAAAACAGAGAATGAAAATTATAGACCAATTTCCCTAATGAATATTGATGCAAAAATTTTAAGTAAAACATTTGCAAAAAGATTGCAGAAATTTATCAGAAGAATAATACACTATGACCAGGTAGGATTTATTCCAGGAACGCAAGGCTGGTTCAGTATTAGGAAAAGTATCAGCATAATTGATCACATCAATAACAAAACTAGCAGAAACCATATGATTATGTCAATAGGTGCAGAAAAGGCTTTTGACAAAATACAACACCCAT
This sequence comes from Trichosurus vulpecula, assembly GCF_011100635.1. Taxonomy (NCBI): domain Eukaryota; kingdom Metazoa; phylum Chordata; class Mammalia; order Diprotodontia; family Phalangeridae; genus Trichosurus; species Trichosurus vulpecula. The sequence goes on from NC_050579.1 coordinate 184,539,723, forward strand.
TCCTATTAAAAACACTAGAAAGCATAGGAACAAATGGAATCTTCATTAAAATTATAAATAGCATCTACCTAAAACCATCAGCAAGCATTATATATAATGGGGATACGCTAGATGCATTCCCAGTAATTTCTGGGGTGAAACATGGATGTCCATTATCACCCCTGTTATTCAATTTGGTACTAGAAATGTTAGCTTTGGCAATGAGAGAAGAAAAAGAAATTGACAGAATTAGAATAGGGAAAGAAGAAACTAAATTATCACGTTTTGCAGATGATATGATTTGCTTAGAGAATCCTAGAGCTTCAATTAAAAAACTGCTTGAAATAATAAACAACTTTAGCAAAGTTGCAGGATATAAAATAAACCCACATAAGTCCTCAGCATTTCTATATATTACTAACAAAGCCCAACAGCAAGAGATAGAAAGAGAAATTCCATTTAAGTTTACTGTAGACACTAGAAAATATTTGGGAGTCTGCCTGACAAGACAAACTGAGGGCCTATATGAACATAATTACAAAACACTTCTCACACAAATAAAGTCAGATATAAATAAATAGAACATCAGTTGCTTGTGGTTAGGCTGAGCTAATATAATAAAAAGGATAATTTTACCTAAATTAATTTACTTATTCAGTGCCATACCAATTGAACTACCAAAAAATTATTTTACAGTGCTGGATAAAATAGTAACAAAATTCATCTGGAAGAATAAAAATTCCAGAATATCAAGGGAATTAATGAAAAGAAATGCTAGGGAAGGTGGCCTAGCCATACCAGATATCAAACTGTACTATAAAGCAGCAGTCATCAAAACTACCTGGTACTGGCTAAGAAACAGAGTGGTAGATCAGTGGAATAGGTTAGGTACACAAGACGCAGTAGTCAATGACTGTAGCAATGTACTCTTTGATAAACCCAAAGAATCCAGCTTCTGACCTAAGAATTCACTATTCCACAAAAACTGCTGGGAAAAATTAAAAAATGATATGGCAGAAACTGGACATAGACCAATATCTTAGACCGTATACCAAAATAAAGTCAAAATAGGTTCATGATTTAAGAATAAAGGCTGATACTATAAGCAGTTTGGAAGAGCATGGAACAGTTTACCTATCAGATCTATGGGAGAGGGAAGAATAAATGACCCACGAAGATATAGAGAGCATTACAAAATGCAAAATGAATAATTTTGATTACATTAAACTGAAAAGTTTTTGTATAAACAAAGCCAATGCAACAAAGATTAGGAGGGAAGCAAAAAATTGGGAGAAAATCTTTCCAACTAGTGTCTCTGATTAAGGCCTCATCTCTGAAATATACAGAAAACTGAACCAAATTTATAGTATTAAAAGCCATTCCCCAGTTGAGAAATGGTCAAAGGATATGAACAGGCAGTTTTCAGAGGAAGAAATTAAAGATATCCATAGGCATATGAAAAAATGCTCTGGATCACTACTGATTAGAGAAATGCAAATCAAAACAACTCTTAGGTACCACATCTCTCTTGTCAGATTGTCTAAAATGACAAAATGGCAAATGATAAATGCTGGAGAGGATGTGGGAAAATTGGAACATTAATACATTGTTGGTGGGGTTGTGAACAGATCCAGCCATTTTGGAGAGCAATTTGGAACTTTGCCCAAAGGGCTATAAAAATGTTCATACTTTTTGATCCAGTAATACCACTCCTAAGGCTATATCCCAAAAAGATCACACAAGTGGGAAAGGGACCTGTATGTACAAAATATTTATAGCAGCTCTTTTTGTAGTAACAAAGAATTGGAAATCAAGGGGATGCCCATCAATTGGGGAATGGCTGAACAAGTTGTGGTATATGAAGGTAATGGAATACTATTGTGCTATAAGAAATGGGGAAGATACAGACTTCATAATAACCTGGAAAGACCTACATGATATGATGCTGAGTGAGAGGAGCAGAACCAGTAGAACATTGTACACAGCCACAGATATATTGATTCTGTGATGACTAACTTTGATGGACTTGGCTCACGTTGGCAACACAAGGCTAAAAGACATTTCCAAAGGACTCATGATGGAGAGAGCTGGCTACATTCCGAGAGAGATAGAGAGAGAGAGAGAGACCTGTGGAGTCTGAATGCAGACTGATGCAAACTATTTACTCTTTTCTCTCTCTCTCTCTCTTTTTTTTTTTTTTTTTTGCTTTTGCTTCTTCTCTCTCATGATTCATTCCATTGGTCATAATTCTTTGCATCTTGACTATTGTATAAATAAATTTAATGCGAAGTTTTATGTAGAGTCTATATCAGACTGCATGCCTTTTTGGGTGGAGGGGAAAGAGGAGGGAAGGGAAGAAAATTTAAACACAAGAACATGTAGAACTAATTGGTGTAAACTGAAAATCAAAAGTCTAATTAAAATAATAAATCCTTTGGGGTTAATTTGGATGATTAGAGAAGAATAGCTTAGACATTCACAGTCAACCTTAGAGCAATATTCCTATTGCCCTATACAGTGTTCTCTTGGTTCTGCTCATTTCACATTATTTTATGCCAGTCTTTCCATGTTTTTTTTTCAAATCAATCTGCTCATCATTTCTTACACTACAGTGGTATTCAATCACAATCATATACCAAAACTTATTTAGCCATTCCCCAATTGATGGGCATTCCCCTTAATTTCCAATTCTTGACCATCATAAAAAGAGCTTCTTTAAATATTATAGAACACATAGGTTCTTTTCCTTTGTCTCTGATCACCTTGAGAAAGAGACCTGAGTAGTATTTCTGAGTTAAAGATTATACACAATTTTATTATTCTTTGTACATAATTCTAAATTACTCTCCAAAATGTTTGGATTAGTTTACTATTCCAGCAGCAGTGTATTAGTGTCTCAATTTTTCCTCATGCCTTCTAGCATTTGTCATTTTCCCTTCCTGTCATTCTCGCCAATCTGATAGGTCTCAGATGGTACCCCAGAGTTGTTTTAATTTGCATTTCTCTAATCAAGGATTTACAGCATTTTTATATGACTTTTATTTCTTGAAAATACTACCTGTTCACATCGTTTGACCATTTATCAATTGGGAATAACTCATATTCACATAAATTTGACTTATTTCTCTATATATTGAAATGTGACCTTTATCTGAGAAACTGGCTATAAAATTTTCCTCCATATACTGCTTTCCTTCTAATCTTGTTTACATTGGTTTTATTTGAACAAAACCTTTTTAATTTAATGTAATCAAAATTGTTGATTTCATATCCCACAATGCTATCTCTTATTTATTCATAAATTCTTCTCTTATCTATAAATCTGATAGGTAATATATTCTATGCTCCTCTAATTTACTGTTGATATCTACTTTTATGTCTAGGTCTTGTATCCTTTTTGACCTTATCTTGGTAAACGGTGTAAAATATTTGTCTATACCTAATTTCTGCCGGACTTGCTTTCCAGTTTTTCCAGTAATTTTTACCAAATAGTGAGTTCTTATCCCCAAAGCTTAGATCTTTACATTTACTAAACATGAAGTTACTATAGTCATTTACTACTGTGTATTCCATATCTACTCTTTTCCACTGATCCACCATTCTACTTTTTAGTCAGTGCCAAATAGTTTTGATAATTATGACCTTACAATACAGTTTAAGATCTAGTATTGCTAAATCTCCTTACTTTCCATTTTTTCATTGATTCCTTGTGATAGTCTTGACTTTTTGTTCATCCAGTTGAATTTTGTTATAATTTTTCTACCTTAATAAAGTAATTTTTTGTAATTCAATTGGAGAGGCATTAAATAGATTATGTAGAATTGTCATTTTTATTATATTGGTTCAGCCCACCCATGTGAACAATTAATATTTCACTGATTACTTAAATCTCACTTTACTTGTATAAGATGTGTTTTATAATTATGTTTGTATAGTTCCTGGGTTTGTCTTGGCAGGTTTACCTCCAGGTATTTTATATTGTCTATTGTTATTTTAAGTGAAGTATCTCTTAACTATCTCTTCTTACAGGGCTTTGTTGGTAATGTAAAGAAATGCTAATGAGGTGTGTGTGTGTGTGTGTGTGTGTGTGTGTGTGTGTGTGTTTTATATCCTGCTACTTTGCTAAAGTTATTGTTTAATTTTTTAGTTGAATATCTAGGATTTTCCAAGTATATCATTATATCATCTACCAAAAAAAAGATAGTTTTATTTTCTCATTGCCCATTCTGATTCCTTCAATTTCTTCTTATTGCCATTGCCAGCATTTCTAGTACATTCATAATGAATAATAGTGGTGATAATGGACATCCTTGGTTCATTTCTGATCTTATTGGGAAGGCTTCTAGCTTATCCTTGTTACAAATAATGCTTGCTGATGGTTTTAAGATAGATGTTTCTTATCAGTCTAAGGAAAAATCTATTTATGCACATATTTTCAAGTATTTTGCAACAGGAATGAGTGTTTTATTTTGTCAAAAGCTTTTTCTGTATCTATTAATATATTCATATGATTTTTGTTAATTTTGTTTTTGTTATAATCAATTATGTTATTACTTTTCCTTATGTTAGATCAACTCTGCATTCCTGGTATAAATCCCGTTTGGTCACAACATATAATCCTTATGATGTCCTAGCTAGTATTGTATTTAGGATTTTTGTATCTATATATTCATTAATGAAATCAGTCTATAATTTTATCTGTTTTTGCTTTTCCCGGTTTAGGTATTAGCACCATATTTGTTTCATTAAAGGAGTTTGGTAGCCCTCCTTCATTGCCTATTATTCCAAGTAATTTATTTAATATTGAAATTAGTTGATCTTTAAATGTTTGGTAGAATTCACTTGTTAATCCATCTGGTCCTGATACTTTTTTTCTTAGGAGCTCATTTATGGCCTATTCAATTTCTTTTTCTAAAAATAAGTTTAAAATTATTAAAATAATTTTGGCAATTAGCTTTACAATTAAAAAATTCCTTAAAAGGCAGAGTACTGTCTTTAAAATAAATGATTGGTCTTCACAGAACTATAGTCATAATCAATGTTTTCTGTTCTTGCTTTTGATGATAATTGTACTTACTCTTTGTCTGTGAGAGGTATGGTGTAGCGCAGGGGTGGGGAACCTGGGACCTCGAGGCCACATGTAGCCCTTTAGGTCCTCTTGCAGCCCTATGAATCCAAACTTCACAGAACAAGTCCTAGGGAGTTTGTTTGGATTCAGTCAAAGGGCCATACTTGAGGACCTAGGGGGCCACATGTGGTCTTGAGGCCGCAGGTTCCCTACCCCTGGAGTGGAGATTTAGCTTCTTGATTCAGATAGAGAGGAGATGGAGTGTCCTGTGAGGAACAGAGAGAAGGCCAGTTCCTGGATCACTGAGTGAGGGAAGGCAAGTAATGTACAAAGATTGTGGAACAATAGATTGGGGCAGTGTGGTAAAAGACTTTAAAAGCTAAGCTTAGCAGTCTCTATTTGATTTTAATAGAGGGATTTTCCTTACCAATAGTTCTTTACAGAGGTGAAATTATAGGCCTTTTCCGAAAGTCTTTAACTATGGATGCGTAGTATTAAATGACAGTTCCCTATAATGTATTTACCTTAGTAAAAACCTAACATATATACTGAATTGCGAGCAAAGGGCATGTTGCAGTTCAGATAAGACAATTGATAGTGTATCTTGATACTAATTTTAAAGAAATAGTTTCTAGGTGTTCACTTGCTGATTTATCCAACATGTGTTGTTTGAAAGAATGCTAACAGTAGTATTCCCACAGTAGTATTCTGGCAAGAAGCGGAAGAGCAAGTGTGCTGTTTGATAGTAATAGTTAACAAATAATGATGCTATCAAAAGACCAGCTCAGAAGTGTTTTTATTTGCCTGACCAAACATAGCATACTGGTCAAGGTCCTAAAAAACTAATTGATTATGAGAGGTTGGTTATAAAGCTTTTGAAAAAATTACTTAAATTGCTTTTTCCTTTTTAATTATTATATATCATAAAAATACTTAGGTTTTAGCCTGTACATTGTAATTTTATCATCTTTTCCAAAGCAATTCCTATGTGAATCTTAAATTTAGTGATGTCAGATACCAATATTATTAATATTAGGCACTTTAATATATTTTTATATGTGTTATCTTACAATAAAATTTGAATTGTTCAAATTTTCTTCAAACTCATTTTAATCTCAACTTTTATTTACTTCACTAGTCTGGCACATAAAAATGTAATAAGTTGATTCTCATTTGGTAATATTTGGAATTAGGATTAATTGTTTTGGCATGCCAAGACTAAAATATTTAAAGCAGTATATTGCTACGTATTTACATTAATTGTAATGAAGCTTAATGTTTCAGTAATATAAAGGTGGGCTGCATTAAAAGGAGAAAAAAAAATCCATCTCTGCTGCTATAATCATAACAGCCCGTGTTATCTAAAGGAATGTTATAGCTCATAAACCTATCTTCACTAATATAAATTATTCTTTTTGAATTGTAGAAGTTAATTAAAATAACAACCTTTTTGTGATTTAATAGATATAAGGAAAAACATTTTGAAATCTGTAGTAAAAGCTTAAATTTATCGAGCAAGTTCATAGACTTTATAACTTAAAATGTTGTTAGGAAGAAAGCACTTTAGAAAATGAAGTATTATATAAATGTGAGTTATTACAATTATTATATCTTACAATATTCTCATTCCCTCCTTATCCAAAGTTTTCATTTGACTCATCAGTGTATGCCTACTAAACAGGGAATATTTGTTAGTGTTAGCAGAGAGACCTCACAATAGACATAATTCTGCTTTGTGAAAGCTTTTAATTTTGTGTATGGTAATTTCTCATTTATCATATTTATATTTTTCAATTAACAAGCATTTATTTTTATGTCACCTTCCTCTACCTACTGGGAAAATGAGAAAAACAAAACAATTGTAACAAATATGCAGTCAAGCAAAACAATTCTCATTTTTTTCTTGCACTATAAATTATCCATTTTCAGTTATCAATATTCATTTCAAATTTCACACCATTTGAAGTGACACAAAGGCTGTTATATGTCATAGTCTGTGTCCAGGATAGAAAGGATTTCAGTTTGAGTAATATAGTGAAATCTTTTTTTTTTCCCCACACTTATAACAAACCTGTGGAAAAGTTAATCAGAAACAGTTTTGTCAAAAACATATTGAGGATTATAACACATAGGAATAATTAGAATGCATCTATTTAACAATAATAGAACCATACATTTAAAACTGATTACATTTTAAAACCAAAAGATGTGTTAATTGCTGTGTGCCTTTGAATTATTATTTGTAGTTTTCATCATATTTGTAAAAATCTGCTTCCTTATTTTCCTAAATAAATGATATCATTTCCCCAAACTGGTTGCTATCGCATGATAAAAAACATCTTTATTCATATATTGAAACTTTCGAAAATTATTACAATCATGAGAGACTGCATTGTTTTCTCCAAGTATGCCAATAGCAAATTCTTTAAAATTCTTTCTTTTAGAGAATAATCGACAATTCGCCTTGCATCCGTACATAAGCTGCTTAATCTTAGTGTGAATATTTGATTCTCACCAAAAAAAGAATCAATATTCATTTATTAGTTTTCTAGAGATTCTTTGAACATAGTCCCTGCAACATACTAAGACAATTGTCCAGCAGTCAGCTCAGCTAAGTATGGAGAAGCTCGTCACTGGCAGATTCATCATTGGTGAATTCTTCAATCATGGCAAATTATAAAACAGGAAAAATGAATTAAAAAAAAAAGCTCTCAAGTTTATGAAGGGGAAGAGGACCAGAACAGAGGCCAGAAGTTGATAATAATCATGGTCTTTATAAAATCTAAAAACATGCCAAGTATAGTGGCCCATGCCTATAATCTCTGCTACCATAGAGGTGAGGCTAGTGGATCTCATTGTACCTTTTTATTCTGAGCTGCAGTAGGAATAATGCTGACTTGGTATCTGTACCAAGTCTGGCTGAACTTCTGGAACCATGGGGACCACCAGGCTGACTGAGAGGCAGATAGCCAACATCAGAAATGAGCAAATGAAAGCTTCTTTGCCAGCAGTAGAGGGATCTCATCCATAAGTGGCTGTTTCACTTCCAGTGAGTGGGGACACTCAAGACTTTTACCCAGTGACAAATGACTTGACATGCTATTGGATGAGCTAAACTACATTGATTTGATTGATAACTGATTGATAAATTGATAGTTTCACTGTAGTGTATGTGAATGCAGATCAAGAGCAGTAGAGGCAAACAGGGATAACAACAAAACTTTATTACTCTTCTCACAAGAGAAGGACAACAATTTCAATATGTAGCCCCCACTGTAGTGTTCAGGGTAGCACATAGTGGGTGACTTGTGGAGGTGAAACCTCCTTCAGGGCTTACTCTCAGACTAAAAGCTGCCTAACATTAATGGAAGACTTTTGTCATCCTCGGGGGAAGATAAGTCTATAGACAGGACCAGTGAAATGAGGGAATTTTCTAAATTGCTTAATAAGGGGTGGAGAATGAGGGACAGGGACATGAGGAACTTAACATCTCATTTTTCCTTCATGCTAGACTAAAGGCTGCTGGGGGTGGGGGAAGGGGGGGGAGATGGAGTGCTGGTAATATCTAATCTCTGGGTTTATTAGCCTTAGAATACATACATCTTAAGGGGAGGTGCATCCCAAGGTTGGGGATATATCAGTCAAACCAATTTTCATGAGTTCATACTTCAAATTAATGAAACCTGAAGATAAAAGGAAATTGTGCTTAAATGTATAATAATTAATTAGCTCTTGGAAAAGCAAAGAAGATTGTCTTGTAGATGATGAACTTTAAAAAAAAGTCTACAAAGAGCTAGGCATCATCATCCAAACTAGTTTAACATATGCTTTGATCTTTAATAATTTTTTTTTGTTTGGTTTGTTTTTTTTTTTGTGGGGGGGAGGGGGGAAGGCAGGGCAATTGGGGTTAAGTGACTTGTCCAAGGTCACACAGCTCATAAGTGTGTCAGATGTCTGAGGCCGGATTTGAAATCAGGTCCTCCTGACTCCAGGGCCGGTGCTCTACCCACTGCGCCACCTTTAATCTTTAATAATTTTGATGGTAAAATAGACTTAGGCTGAAGGTGGTCAAAAATATATTGAAAAATATGCCTTGGGTTTGAGAAGTGAAAGAGGCCAAAGACTTGCAGACTACTCAGAAGTCTCAAGTTCATATATCATGAATTTTTTATTCCATAAGAAAGTCAGAAGGTTCCAGACATAAATATCTAACTATCACAAAAACGAGGATATCTACATCTTTTTTTTTCTTTTTGGCAGGGCAGTTGGGGTTAAGTGACTTGCCCAAGGTCACACAGCTAGTACATGTTTCAAGTGTCTGAGTCCGGATCTGAACTCAGGTCCTCCTGACTCCAGGGCTGGTGCTCTACTCACTGCGCCACCTAGCTGCTCCAGATATCTATATCTTAACAGATAGGATATGTCTCATTGCTTAAGCAGAATCATCAGAATCAGTTGTCTGTGAGCAGTCTGATCATAAGCAAAAGTCAAAAATCAACATTAATTTTGAAGAGAAGATAAATATTAAGAGAAAATATTGTGCAAAAAACAACAACCCAGCTTCAGTTTGATCTATTCAAGCAAGTCATTGATCTTTAAAAAATGGAAAATTTAAAAAAAAAAAGATTTTATTGGATTGTCAGCATTTACTGCAAAGGAGCTGATAGAAAAGGACATAGAAATTGCTTTAATGAGCAAACATTTGATCTCTTTGCCAAGCAGAGACACGTACAAGCCAAGGGCAGCGCCAATTTAGAAAATGGATTCATTCATAAAACATTATGGAGGAGTTAGGTTGAAGACTGCAAGCAGTATCACCTCTGAAAACAGTAAAATGCAATGGAAATAAAAACAAGTTTTCAAGAATTGGCATGAAACCCAATTGAATCACACCATAGCAATATAATTCATAGATAAAATTAGCAAGATGTAGAACAAATGGAACAAATTTTTAAATGTATCTATGACAATCTATTTCCATCATCAGTGACACCACCGTATTTGTATCCTTTGGACTCAGTCCTTGGTGATAAGAGGAAGGTGAAATAGCTCCCAAGAAATGAAGTGAGAAACATTAGTTGGAATGGGCCAACTTACATCAAGGAAACTTATAGTCCCAGAGGTAATGCATTCTTGAGAGTCTTCCAAAATCATATTACAAAATAGGATAAATATAAAAAAGAATGGAAAAAATAGTAAATGTTGACTTCACTCTTCATGCTCCCAGGCAACAAAGAGCATCTTTGAGCCACAAATAAAGAACAAAAAATTTTGAAAGACTTAAGGGCTCTGATTAATGAAATGACCAAGAACATCTCTAGAGGACTTAAAATGAAGCAATACTTTTTCATCTTCCAAAAATCTTTAGAGCAGGTTTTACTTGATGAAAATGTGAGATGGATATATGTAGGCTTTTCTGAACAATTTTGTACTAAGGCTAACACCACATTTTTATAGTCATGTAATTAGCTGAGTGGTCTAGGGAAAATTTTGTTTGACTTTATAGAACAAAATATGGCATTAGAGACCCTCCTACAATAAGTAGACATTCATCCTGCCTCTTTTACTTACTGCCTCAATGACCTTGTACAAGTCTCTTTACCTCCCTTAGATTCAGTTTATTCATCTGTATGAGGAGAACTTGGAAGAAGGTAACATCTGAAATCCCTTCCTGCCCTCAATTTATGATCCTGTGATTCCTTGCAAAATTAAAGTCATAGCAGATTTCTTGAGAAATAGAACTCCAGACTTCACACTGTCTACTGACTTACAGATTGATGTCAAGTAAGACAGAATTGGGAGATTGTGTTTTCCATCCTCATAGAGGCAACTGGACTTCGCAGTGGCTAGAGTGCTGGGCCCGGAATCAGGAAGACCTGAATTCAGATGTAGCGTCAGACAGTCACTGTGTGACCCTGGTCAAGTCACTTAACCTATTCGCCTCAGTTTCCTTATCTATAAAATGATTCAGGGTGCTAGGGTCCGCTCTGCCTGGCTCCTGATCTAGTTGGTCCACGCGGCCCACACTGGACTCCGCTCCGCTCCCAGCTCCATGCTTGAAAGAGCTCACCCAGCAACCATCCAGGCTGTCCTGGGCTGGAGCCCTGCTTCCCTCTGCTATTTTGTGGGTTCTGCAGTTTTAGAATTAGTTCAGAGCCATTTTTATAGGTTTTTGGAGGGATTTGGTGGGGAGCTTATGCTAGTCCCTGCTTTCCAGCCATCATCTTGGCTCCACCCCCTCCCTATCTATAAAATGAGCTTGAGAAGGAAATGGTAAATTACTCTAGTATTTTTGCCAAGAAAATCCCAAATAGGGTCACAAAGGGTTGGATACAAGTGAAAAATGAACAACAGTAACACTATTCTTATGGAAGATTTCTTGTAAAAGATCTTTATGAAAGGCAGATTTCCTGTAGCGGACAAAGTCTGAATTGCCCATATTTTCAGAACATCATAAAAGATCCTCAACATGTTCTTTTTTTTATATATATGAAGTATATAATAAATTCTATACATTAATTTCAAAACTATGCTATTTTCTCTACTTCTGAACTTTCTTCTCTTCTGTGCATTTAAAAAAGTGGTCATCTTTCATCCCTCTTTCTAAATCATTCCCCTTCCTTGCTCATGCCCCTCCCCCCTTCTGAATTAAAAGCTAAGCTAAAGGGTTGGTGGCGCTTGGTAATAAATAAGCACAGGCAAGCAAAATATATTGTGTCAAAAAATGTATATCTTGTCCTGGTTATGTATGTATCCTTGTGTCTGAACCTCTGTGAGGAGATAGATAATGTGCTTCATTTTAGATAATCTGATCATTGTTTTTCTTTACACTTCTGCTGTCTCTATATAATTTGATCTCTTGGCTCTACTCACTTTACTCTGCATCAGTTCATACTACCCAGGATTCTCTAAAATTCTCTCAGATCATTTCTTACTGAATAGTAATATTCCATTAATAAAATGTGTTCAGCCATTCTCTAGTTGCCTAAGAAGCAATCTAAAATACCCCCTTAGATAAGTTATTTGCTCCCTCCACCCCAGATTCCCTCTTCAGGATGAGGAAGTTTGTCACATGTAGCTTGCTATTCGCTTTATGATATTATCTTCCCTCTCAATCCCCTTCCGTCATTTCTTTCTATTTCCCCATGTGTTTGATATATTTCTGCACTAAACTGTGTGTATATTCAATCCTTTTTTGTCCATTTTGTCTAAGAGTGAGGATTATCTGATACATACTCTTCCCACTTCTTGCACTATGTTTGTATATTCTTCTCATTTACCTTAGATGTGAAAAATAGCAATATCCACCCCTTTCTTTCTCCATTCTGCACTGGTATATATGCCTCCCTTCCCTTTCTTCAAACCCTCAGATCAGAATTAATCTACCCCCAGGACCTTGGTTTTTCTTATCTTCCTCAGTACTCTTTCAGAACATTTACGATTATGACAGGATACTTTCTTCTCCCTCTTAGAATGCTATCACTATATCATCACTTAGTTACTTCCAATTCCTTCCATAAAATTTACCTTTCTAGATTTGTCTAAATTCTTGTGATTGTGTTTTATGGTTCTATTCAAGTCTGATCTTTTCCTCAGAAAGGCTAGAAATACCTTTATTCTGTTAAAGGCCCATCCCCGCCCCCAGCTTCTGTTGAGCTTTTCAGGGTAGGTTATTATTGATTATAAGCCTGTCTGTTTAGCCTTATTGAAAAGTATTCCAATATTTCTCAGTTTTAGTATAGACTGCAAGGTCTTCATGATACTGACTGTAGTTCCTTGGTACATGAACTTCTTTGTGGATCCTTGAACTATTTTTTTTTTGACAGTGAGAGCTCTGGATTTTGGCAAAGACACTTTTTGGACATCTTTTGGGTTCCTTTAGGTTCTAATAGATGTGAACAGTTTCTTTTGTGATAATCTTGAAATATAACGTCCAAGATTTTTTTCCTTCCAAATCACTATTTTCAGAAAGTCCAGTGATATTTTTCCTTTTTCCCAGGTCAGTTCTGTTTGCTTTCAGATATTTTACATTTTTCTATCTTTTATTCCCCTCTTTTGATTTTGCACTAATATTTCTTGTCATCCCATATAATTGTTGATTTCCATTTGGTTTATTTTAGTTTTCAGGGACTCCATTACTTGGATAAGTTTTACTACTTTTTCTTTTAATCTTTTTATTTTTCTCTTAGTTCTTCCACGTTTTTTTTTCCGGGGCGGGGGGTGGCGGGGATTGTTTTGTTTTTAGTTCTTGCTTCATTTTTTCTAATAGTCCTTGTGGGAAATCATCTTCTTTTTTTTTTTTTTTTTTTCGTGAGTCTCTCCCTTACATACTCCTTAGGAATCTATAGATTTGTGATAATTTTTGCTACTGCCAATATCTTCTTTGGTTTATTGATTTCTTTAGCTTTAGTTCTTGAATTGTTAGTGAGTATTTTTTTTTTCTTCCTGCTGCCCTTTTGTATGAAGTTTTTGGCCTTGCTTGGTTTTACCTTGGGTCCCCTGGGTTTCTGCACTGACCTCAACCTCCTGGCATTAGGATTTCCTGGACCTTTGAACTTCAGCATACTGGTTCTTTAGGACTCTTTCTGGCATCTCAGGACAAAGTCTTAGGCTCAGATCCACTGGGTATGAGTTCTTCAGGTCTGAACACTGCCACCAGACTACTCATTGGTTGTTGACCTCTGCTGCCCCCTGGGGCTTCCAAGGTCCCCTATTCTGGAACTTTCTGATCACTCCAAGTCTTTGCGGCTGTCTTTGGTTTTTCTCAGGAGATTCTTCTGTTCTTGGTGTCACTAGACGCAGATCCTTGCAGATTATAAGTTTCTTCTCTAGTCAGGCTGGGAGATTGCCTTGTACTAGTGCTTTACTGGTCTCCTTTCCTTTTGACTCCTACTCTGGCTTCCAGCCCTTCTTCTGTGTTTGATATGCCGTGGGTTTATGACTACCCTGGGGCTTGCTCTTTTAGTCACTTTGGTCATTAGATTATGAGCTCTTTGAGGGCAAGGGACTGCCTTTTGCCTTTTTTTTTCTTTTTGGTATCTCTTAAGTGCTTAGCATATATGTGCTTAATACATTTTTATTGACTGGCTGACTGTTCCTGCCCCTATGTAGAGTGCTGTAAGCTTCAAGGGTACCTGAAGCATCTCTGTTATGTTATGTTATGTTATGTATTTGGAGCTTTCTGTCTTTTTTAGCTATGTCCATGATCGTTTTTCTGGTAGGACTTCTTTTGCAGTGACCAAAGGCTTCTTCAGGTTGTCTTCATGTGTGGTCCTAGGCTAAATAAGGGTTTTTACTATGGTTTCTTTTTGTATTTCTTGATCATTATTTGATTTGATATCCGTTTTTTTTTTCCATTCTGTTTTCCATGTTGGTTTATGTCATGCCACTGTCCATCTCCCCCCTTCCCCGAAACTGAAATCTCATGTCTGTTACTCAGTACTTCAACACCTCCTTAGTTATTTCTTGCAGAATTCTGATGGGAGGGCAGAGCATTTAACTCCTTCCTTTATAGAGGGCCCACAGCCATCTAGGTAACTCCATTTTCCATCAATATCTTTCCATGAAACACCATACACCCACTGACCTCCCCCACTTTCCAACCTTCTTTTGTATATTGTCTTCCCCCATTAAGCTCCTTGAGAGCAGGGACTGGCTTTTGCCTTTCTTTGTAACCCTAGCACTGGGCACTGAGCCTGGCATATAATAGGAACTTAATAAATGTTTATTGAATTGAACACTGGGGTATGTGTGTGAGAGGTGGCCTCATCTATTTATCATTCACTCAGCTTATGAATAAAAAGTGTTCAGCTTTTAAAAAAGTAATTCTTCCCCCTCTCCACAACGCCCCCCCGCCCAAGCCACCCCCACTCCGAACACTTCATCGGTGTTAAAAGTCAAAGTAGAGGTGTCTGGATTCAGTGGATAGACTTGGTGGTTGTTGCCTCAGAAATTCTAGGTGATTAGAATTTTGAGACTTTTTGTTGAGATTTTATTTGTGTATGTGTATGTGTGTGTGTGTGTGTGTGTGTGTGTGTGTGTGTGTGTGTGTGTGTATACACATACATATACACATACATTGTTCTCTCATTTTTTTCAAATATTTATATTTTATCTTCTCAGTAAGAATTCTTCTCCCTAAGGGCAGAATTTTTTTTCATCTTTTATCTCTTTTCCTTTTTTTATTTCCTTTGTCTTTTGTCTTGTTTATCTTTTTTGAATATTTCCTTTTGTCTACTTCTGTGGTACCTAGTATATGATAATTGCTCACTACATCATTATCTTGAGTTGAACACTTCCATTTCTTGATAGCTAAGGACCCATTTTTAAATTTACTCCTCCCATGATGAACTGAAGATATGAAATCTTTAAAGTTCACATCCTAAAATTCTTTCATGCAGTTTAAACTTCAGTGATATGAGAAGCAACAGTGAGCTTTAAGGGGTGTGTGTGTGTGTTTAATATAACCATTGGTGCCAAGCCGTTAATGTTTTGTTGGATATTTGTAAATAATGAACATTACATGTATTTTAAAAATTTTAGGGCATGCTGTATAGCTTAGAAAATTGAATTAGTTAACAATTTTAATTGGCACTTTTTTTGTTCATTACCTATACTTCAGTAGTTCTAGTGTTTAATTTCATTATTGAGAATAATTCGAGGGATACAGATAGCAAATCTTCTGTGCCTTAAATGTTTGTTAGTTGACATAGCTGAAATTCATCATGATCTCATAAGGTGGACAGCCTTCTGCAAATTAACTTTCATAGCACAAATCTAGGCTGATCCTCAGCCAGAAGATATATGACCTATCACCTGTACTTGAAGTCTTTTCAAGCTGGGGTAGAAATTGTCTGAGTTATACTTCATTGTTATGGACTTAAAGAATCCAGGGTTGCTTTCATACCATGATAGCCTTTATTTTGTGAAAGTCAGAGCTACATTAAAAACATTTTAAGGTAAATTTTAAGTCAGTCTCCCTAATAAATAAATGAACATTTTATTGATCTTTATTTTTTAATGATTTTCTTAAATAATGTCCATAGCTAGATTTCGATAGATGCTGTCAGGTAGACAGCAATCCCAAGGTTGTTTTTTTAGAATAAAATAATTTATGACAAACTTAAATTCTGTTAGCTACATAGAGCATGTGTTGGTTAACCAGCAAATGCTGTATTTTTCACACCAGTTGCATAGGGAAAATATGTCCTTATCCTAAGGTGCGAAATTTGAACTGCCAGAATCTTGAACATCTTTAACATTTTAAACGTCTGCTTCAGTCTGTTCTGTATGAGATCAGATAAAAATCTGTTCCCATTTACACATTGAAAATAGATCCTAAAAGTAAGTTATCTTGTCTGTTTGATTATGTTCATATGCTCACACAAATATAATCATCTTTAGTTATTAAATTATAATTGAGTGCCATATATTTAATTTCAATTAATCAAGATCTTCCTATTTTTGATCATATTAAACTCAGACTGTCTTCTATCCAGCCACACTTGTCTTTCTTATGTTTCACTGACCCATGCATAGTACAGCTTCCTCTCAGCCTTCAGGGTTTCCTTTAATAGAACATTGATGTCATTTTTGCCAGATGCTTTATTGGTCCTTCATCAGTACTCTCTTTGCACCATAATTTAATGAGCAAATGGTGTGTTTTTATTGAGGGGAAAATGTTAAAAACATTTATTCAACAAAAGCAGGATTATCATGGAATGAAGCAGTTCTCAGAATTTTGTTAATCTGGGGCCATTTTATCAGCCTACCAAGGCAGGTAGAGTTTCTAAAGGATGTTGAGCTTCAGAATGTGTGTGTGTGTGTGTGTGTGTGTGTGTGTGTGTGTGTGTGTGTGTGTGTGTGTGTGTGTATGTCTGTGTGTCTGTGTGTCTGTGTTATTTAGAGTTTATTTTTCTTGAAAGGCATTTCTTTAACCTGTACCATATAATTATGTGACATCATGGTATATGGAAGCTAAATGAACTAGTTGTGATCATGAAATTAAGAGGGAGGCTGTTTCCTTTTGATTCACTTCTGACTCCAACCTAGCTTGAAGCTGGTTTTGCAAATTCCAGTAACCAGGAATTCCCCAGCTAACTCTCCTACCGTATACCTAACAATTTTTATCTTCCCCAAAGCTTTGCCTGTAAACTTCAGTTCTTTTCCTTTGCAACTTTGTGCCTTTTCAGAGATGGACGTTACTCAGCCTAAGCTATTTCTAAAAACTATGTTTAGTATAGTAGCTTATTCATTGTTGTAGCCGAGTCAGTTTCTGTGGTTTCCCAGTGTACTACAGATACTTCATTTGACCTTATAATGACCCTGTGACATAAGATTGTGCTTATTGTGCACAAGGACTGTGTTTTGCCTCTTTTGGTTTCCCTAGCACTTAGCACAGTGCCTGGCACATAATAGGTGCTCGATTTGTATTGATGGATTGCTTGCAAGTATTATTGCTCCTCTAGTACTTTATTTCATTTTAAACACATTTTTAACTCTAAAAAAACCCGCCACAACTTTTGCTTCATCTCTTCAAGGAATTCTGTGTGAATTTGTTTTCCTGCCATGCTTTTCTTTGAAGTTTTGCTTATAGACATTTTGGAATTATTTTCTTCTTTTGGTTTTGTGTTGTGAGCATCCCTGTCACCTCAATAGCTTTACATAGTGGGATTCTTCCTCCCCCAACCCCACTATTCAAGCCTGCTTTCTGACCTCATTATGTTAGAGCCAAACTCTGTATATTTCTCTTATTCCTATGACCATTCAGACATCTCCAAAACAGAAATTATGTGTGAAGGAGAAAGTAACTTCAGCTGTCGCCATGAGCTACAACACCCAGAATCTGAAAGAAGGTTTAAAAATAAAAGACAGCCCAAACCCCATGAACTGATACTAACTGACCCTGAACTCACTCATACCTTGGCTCACCTTCTACACCTGGCGAGTCTGCACTTGGAGGCCCAAGGACTTGACACGGGCTTAGAACAAAACCTAAACATTCACAGAACCTCCTCCGTCTTTCGATGGCCATGGAGACTTTTACTCTTGGGCCTTGAAAGTTTCCTCCATTTAATGTTGTTTTGAAATTAGAATTTTTCATCTTCTTCCTCTGTAAACACTGTATTATGTCTTTTCACTTACTTTAACTTAATACAGGTTAAAGCAACTAGCTCTATTCCGCTCACCCTCATTCCCCATCCTCTTCCATTTTTTTTTCCTACTTTCTCTAGTTTGGGAAGTTTGCTTATTAATTCCTTTTTCTTGCTTGCTTTTATCTAGTTATTTATTTCTTCCACTCTTTTTCCTCTCAGTTAAGTAGTCAAGTAGAATCCTTCCTTTTCTCCCCTTCAACTTGTTTTGTTTGTTAGTAATTAAAATTCTGGTTTTTGTGCCTTTTTCTTGTCCTCATTTTCTTCATTTTTTTCTTCCATTTTTTTTTATTCTAGACTTTTGTTTTTTGGTTCATGGCCTTTATACTTATTTAGTTCTTAGTCTTTCCTTATTCTCTGTTTTCCTTGTGGAATTAAAACTTTTCAGATATCTATTTTGGGTTTCCTCTTCCAAAGAGTTTATTATTGCCTTGTAGAATTTGCCTTCTGGCTCCCTTTTTTTCCCTTCTTGTGCCCCTCAGAAAGGCCAATGAGTAAAGGTAATAAATAGAGAGAATGTTGTCCTTTGGTAGGAATTTTCTTATTTACAACTAAATGACACAATGGATTGAGCCCTGGGTCTGGAGTCAGGAAGGTCTGAGTTCAAATCTAGCCTCCAACACTTAACTAGCTTTGTGAGCCTGAACAAGTTGTTTAACCTTCCTTTTCCTCAGTTTCCTCAACTATAAAATGGAGGTCTTAATAACACTTGTCTTAGAGGGTTTTTGTCAGGTTCAAATGAGAAAATATTGGTAAAATGCTTAACACAATGCCTTATACCGAGGAGACATTTAAAAATGCATGTTTCCTTCCCCTACCTCTGATTGTGAAGTTCATTATTGACCCTTGCCCTTTCCTTGGTCATTTTCCCCATTTGCCTCAATCTCTTCCCTGAGTCCAAGACCTCCACTCTTCTGGGTGCCATCACCAGTTCTCCTTCTAAGGCAGAATGAGATGTCTCTCAAAGCACCAAATCCCTGCTTATAGTATCTATTTTAAGATCCCTTCCCTCTTTATAGAATTTCTCTCTTCTCCTACGGGCACAGTCTTTAGTACTATCTGCTTCCATTATTGAAACAAAGATTTGCCCCTTCCTTTTTCAGTCCCTGCTTTCCCCTCCTCATCCATTCTCCTAAACAAGCTACAAGTTATTTTCCCTTCATTGTTAGCCTTTGACTTGATTAGGTTATATAACTCTATTTTCTACCATCCTTCCCAACTTCTATTTCCCCTCTATTCTGTAATTTAGTCTTACACAAACCATTGATTCACCTGTAGTCAGGGTATTGTGAGAAATATTTCATGATGTTTCAGCATGTTTCTGTACCATCACTTCTATTTGTCTTCTGCTTTCATCCTTGTCTCCTCATGTACAGTTAGAAAGAACTCTGTTAGTGGTCTCTTTATTTTTTTCCTCTTGTTTTCATCCTTGGTTGCTGCACTTGTTTATCCTTCTTTGTATATCTGTTGTCTGGGGTGTTTGATAAGCAGTTTCTTCAGTTGTGGTGTCCTTTCCGGGAATGGGATTTTTTTTTGCCTCTTTTTAATTTAACATCTCTTTTTTTTTTTTTCATTTATGCTTGGGTTCATATTTGCAGGTTAGGTCACCTTGGGCTACATCTTGAGATCCTTTGTTCTTTGGAACATATTCCACTCAGTCCTGCTCTTTCTGATGGGTTTAGAATAGTCTTGTATAATTCAAATTTCCTGTCCTTTATATTTGAAGGTCTTTTTCCCAGTCTTTTGCAGAATTTGTTGTTTGTCAAATGAAATTGTTAAACTTAACCTCTCTGCATTTTGGAGTTTATTAGCCTAAGGTTATTTTCTGGAGGCATTATCTGGATTCTTTGGATTAGCACTCCTTTTATTATTTTGTTTATTAGGGTGTTCTGTTCTGTTCTTTTGGGAGACCTATAATCTTTAAGTTGTCTCTACTTATCTTGTCTACGAGAGCATTATGTTTTGCTTGTATGGAGATCATGCTTTTAAAAAAAATTACTGCTTTTTTCTTCTCTTCTTCTGGATTGTTCTTCATTTCCATTATGTTTGTGTTCCCAATTAATTTTCTTTTTGTTTGTTTCTTTGGTGTGAGACTCAACATTCTGGATTCAAATTTCCTTTCACAATGTATTTCTTTCACAATGTATTTTTTCATATTTGTGTACTTAACAACATGCTAGAAATTATGAAAGTGATAAGGAAATACAAAAGGTTTTATAACTGAACTAGACATGGAGTAGTAAATTCTACTTTAATCTCCATAATTTTTTCGTTCTAAATATGTGTAGTGTAAGAGAAAAAAATATGCTAAACTTGTCGATGGGTGCATAGAACTTGAGTTCTCTGTCACTTACTATTTGCTTGACCCTGAGCAGATCTCTTAGCCTCTTCGAGCCTCAACTTCATCTGTAAGCTAGAAAGTAATACTTATTATACTGTCTGTCTCACTAGATCATTGTGAGGAGAACATTTTGTAAATTGTAAAGTATTCAATAATGTAAACTATTGCTGTTGTTGTTACATAATATGGAAGTTGTGGGTCTCAGTTTCCAAAAGGATTCATTGTAGATTTCCAATATGTTCTATTAAGATGAAAATAATTTTTTTTGTTTAATAATAAATGATTTAATACATTTTGACTTCTATTTCCCAAATTTTAGTCACTCTATATTTATGACAATCTGTTCAAATGTTAATTATTCCAAACAGTATCCTTATGAAGCAGTTCAGATTTTATCCCCATTTTACAGATGAGAAAACTGAGAAAAATTATTTATTTTATGATTTATCCAAGGATATTTTGTGAATTGGAATTAGAAGAGGAACAATAACACTGTGATTAGGACTCTGAATTTTTCCTTACAATTCTGTGCTTAGTCCAGTAGACCATGCTGATAGCCAAATTAGATTTATAAATCTTTTACAGTGTGAGCAAAGGGGAAAGAGCAGGTTATCCAGATGCCAATTAGTACCTTGGCATCAGACATGGTTTATGAATATCCAATTTTTCAGTCTGATGCATCAAGAATATTTCATCATTATGATCTTTTCCATATCCAGAATAATAAAAGTTTGTAATTCTGTCAATTAATTGAGAAGTATTTTTATCTTTAATATAAATATATTTTATTTTGGTATCTTTGCCCATAGTAGGTGAGTAATATGTATTTGTTATAATGAATTGAAGTGACACTTCTAGTTAGCAGAAAGGGACCACAAGACCTGTTTCCTAATTTCCAATCCAGTGTTTCTTTCTCTCTCCCAACTATGTCATATGATCAGAAAAGTCCATTAACAAGAAAATTTTGATGATGTAAATGTAGTACTTTACATGAACATATATACATATATTTTACAGATAAATGAACAAGAAATGCTGAGGGGGGAATGATCTTGTCACCCAAAATGTTAGACTTTCCAATATGTCATCTACAAAATATTTTTTTCCATTATGTATAAATGTGAATAATTGAAGAAGCATTGACAATATCATAGCAGTGTTGATTTTAGACCTGGAAGGCAGGGACTTTAGAGGTCTCGTTTTACAGATTAAGAAACTAGAGTATCAGATCAGTGAAGTAACTTTGTCAAACTTGAGTTTGGCAGATTTTTTAAAAATTTCATACTAGGAGTTGAGGTACAGTGCTAGCCTTGGTTAATTACAAAAACCAAAATAAAACGATCTCTGCTGCCTAAGAGCTTATATTCTACTTAGGGAATACAACATGTACCCAGAGAAGTAAAATGGGAGGTAATGGAAGGTAGGGTGAATCTCACCAGCAAATCTTATAGAATAGTGCTATTGCTTAATTACTCATTAAGTACTACTATACTTTTATTCTATATTAGCTTTGTGAATTAGATGCAGATATTTAAATAAAATATAGATTCATCTCATTTTGGAATATCTATGTTTCTGAATAGTTGGGTATAAACTTTTTTATATTTCATATACTTTTTTCTTTCCTTACATTGTTGGAGGTACATTTCAATGGAAATGTTTTTGACTGTAATTTCAATTCAGCCCTCACTTAAGTGCCTGTTATGGGCCATATCCTATATTTCTAGTACTACAAAAACAAAAATGAAATCGTTCCTCTCCTTAAGCATCTTATGTTCTTGAAAGGGAAACAACTTAAAAATTAAACAATAGGTAATTTATTTTGTTTGGGAGAACATTAACAGTACAGAGGATTTGGAAAGGCCTTATATTTCTATATGAGATGCTTAACCTGAATTTTAAAGGCAACTAGCGTTTCTAAGAGGCATTGTTGGGAAGAAGGCATTCTAGGTGTGGAGGAGGGCATGTTCAAAGGTTATAGAGGATTGAATATTGTATGTGAAAAACAGCGAGGAAGCCAGTTTGGCTAGATCTTAGATGTATGATGAGGAATAATGTATAATAAACCTGAAAAGGTAGGGTGAAGCATATTGTGAAGGTCTTTAAATGCCAAAGGAATTTTTATTTTATGGTTCATTTGGTAGTGAGCCACTGGTGCTTTTATGCAGTTGAGTGATTCAGTCAGATTTATGCTTTAGGAATATTACTTTAGCCACTGTGTAGAGAGTGGATTGAATAGGAGAGAGATGAGGAGAGTTTAATTAGGAAGTTGTTGCAATAGTCCAGTGAAGAGTTAATGAGGATCTGAACCAAAATAATGGCAGTCTGAGAGAAGAGAAGGGGACAAATGGAAGAGAGATTGTGGATGTAGACTCAATAAGATTTGGCAACTGAATGAATATGTGGGATGAGGGAGAGTGGACATTAGAGGGTAACTCAAATCTACCAACCTGATCGACTGGAAGGGTAGTGATATTCTTGACAGAAAGTGGGAAGTTCATGATAGGGGTGGATTTTGGGGAAAAGATAGTGAATTCTTCTTTTTATGTTGAGGGCGAAGTGCCTATTGAATATACAATTTGATATTTTCAATAGGCAGTAGGGGATGAGAGACTAGAACTCAGTAGAGAGAGAAGGGATAGATATATAATCATCCCTGTAGGGATGATTATGAAACTATAGGAGCTGATAAAATCACTAAATGAGAAAGTATATAGTAGAAGAGGGTTCATAGAACTACATCTTGGGGTTCACTCACAGGGGCTGCAGATTTTGGATAATGATCCAACAGAGGTAATTAAGAAGGAGCATCAAATAAGTAGAAGAAAAACCAAGAGAGAATAGCGTCCAGAAAAACAAAGAGGGGAGAGTATTCAGGAGAAAGGGGGACCAATAGGGTCAAATGCTGCAGAAAGATAAAAGGTGATGCTCAGAAAAAGGCCTTTGTGTTTGGGAGTTAAGTGTGATCATTGATGACTTTGGAGAAAGTAGTTTCAGTTGAATGATGAGTCTAAATTTTAAGAGATTGAAAAGTGAGGGGTTCTGGAATCCAGTAATGTAGACAGCTCTTTATTGGAATTCAGTGGTGGCTGAGAGATAGGACAATAGCTTATGGATATGCTAGGGGGTCAAGTCAGAGGTGGTTTTTTTGTTTGTTTTGTTTTATGTATTTATTTTTTTTTAAGATAAAGGAGTTCTGGGCTTGGTTCTATGTTGATAGCACCATTGTTTTTTGAAGACAAAACCAATACAGAAGTTGTAGACTTCCTAGATAAAGAAGAAAAAAAATTGCTTAAAAAAATGTAGACTAAAAATGTAACCTTCAGAATGCTTTGGAGACAAAATATCAGTTATAATGGGGGAGAGGGTTACCTCTTTCTTTTGTCCAATTTATCCCTCTGCCACTAATCAAGAAAGTTCATTTTGTGAAATTTGGCTAATAATTGCATATCAAGTAGAGTTTGGCCTTTTTAAAGGGTATTTCAAAGAATCCTAGTATTCTTTATGGACACTTGATCAGAATCCATGGAGTATTTAACAAATACAAAGTTGGCCTTTATTTTTATGAAATTGTAACAATTTTTTAAAGTGTAATATCCATTCAAGGAAATTATTTCTGAATGAGATTCTTTTTTTTTAATCCCCTTGCCTCTAAAATACATTCCTTCTTCTTCCTCTGTAACAGGTCAGTTATTCCCAAATCCAATTGACAACTCGACCAGAAAGTGCATGATCTAAGTGTTATTATTTGATGATGGAAAAGTTATAGTTTTTGTTTTTCTGTGATGTATCATTATTTTACAATTTTTACCTTGGCCGTTTAACATGGAGAATTAACTACAGATAATTGTCCTTTGAAATAATTTGCCTTATAATTATTGATTCAGTCAACATAAATTTTTTAAGCCTGCTGTTAGCATACCACTATGCTTCTTGCATTGTTTAGATATGATAGATTAGACTAGTAAACCCAATGAGAGAAAAGGCAAACTACTTTTATCTTTTATCACCCCTAGCATTTAGCATTGTTTTCTATATTAGATGCTTAATATATTTTTCTTGACTTCCATGGGAGCTTAAGTTTCTAAATATATAAATGCTATAATTAAGAAACAAAGCCTTTGTAATTCCGTTGTTCAAACAAATAAGAAGCTGAATATACAAAAGTTTTCTGTACTAAAAGAAGTTCTTTACCTAAAAGCTAGAAAGAATGAAAGAAATAGTTGGAAAGGCTTATTTTTGGACTATCATTTAAAAGGAAAAGCTAATCTCATGCAAATAATGTTAAGACATAGTAGTGATAATTCAAATATCAATTTTAAAATGAACATAATTAGCCAATATATTTAAACATCTGAGTGGAATAATTCTTAATCGTACTGTTGATCTGAATCCTTGATAGTCTAAGAGTTGTTATTTTTACCTTGACTCCAAGAGAGAAAATATTGCTGTATTTTCCTTTACCATTTAGTTCTACAGCTGTTGTTTTTGTTCAGCTTCGATTTTTCATGTCATGATAGTACAGAGTGCAATGGACTTATTATTCCATGGATGTATGTCCTTTCAGGGATCAATTACTTCCTAGAACTCTGTTTACTAGCAGCAGTGAACAGATTGTATTTTACTTTTGAGATTCATAGAGTTAGAAAGCAGCCTTTAAGCAAGAGACGGCTATTAAATATCATATATAGAAAAGACCTTTAGGATAATTAGAACCCAATGTTTGTTGAGTAAAATAGCCTCCTTAATGGATTATACTTTCTGTTGATAGTTTCATTCATCTATAATTTTTCTTTTATTTTCTCTGTTTAGAAAAATATATCCATTGAGGATGCTTATTTTTATTTCAGAATTCTTTTATGATTTTAGATTCCTAACCTTATTTATAACCTAAGTTAATTTATATTTTGTGTTTATACAGATAAAATAAGACCTTATTACTTTGTACCTCACCAATTTGAAATTCATTTGGGTAAGGGTAGAGGCTGCTCACCATTGTCTTATCCCCCGCCCCCCAAGAAAAGGACTTACTAATAAGCAAATCGGTAATTGAGGGAACCATGATTTCATGTGTATATCTGTCTGTCTGTCTGTGTCTGTGTGTGTGTATTTCTTGCTATAGTACTCCATCCACTGTCTTTGATCTCCTTGGGAGTGATATTGTTGGGTCAAATTATATGTATAGTATGGAGTATGATTCCATATCATCTATCAGAATGGTTCAACCAATTTATATTTATTTCCACCAGCAATGTGTTAACTTGCTTCACCAAAGCTCTTCCAACATTTGCCATTTACTTCCTTTGTCACCATAGATATGAGATGAGAACTGAGAGTTGTTTAATCCATATTTGTGTTGATTTTAGTAATTTGGAGCAGCTTTCCTATGATTGTTAACTTGTATTTCATCTTTTGAAAACTGCCTTTGACTGCTTCCCTATTGTGTTGTAAACTCCTTAAGAGCAGGAACTATGTTTTTATGTTTTTTGTTTCCCCATTGCTTAGCACATAGTCAGTGCTCAAAAAATGCTTGTTGGCTGATTATTTACGGTGGAATAGATTTTGTTCTTATATATTTGCATCTATCACCTCTTTCCAGCCCATCCCCTTGTACTAGTATAGTCACCACCCTACTTCAGGCTTTCATCATGTCTCACCTGGACTCTTGCACCAGTCTCAAAATTGTCTCCCTGACTGAAATCTCTCCTGTCCATTCCATCTTCCATACAGCTGCCAAACTGGTATTCCTAAAGCACTGATCTGACTATACTGTTTCCCTGCTAAATAAACTGGTGGTATCCTGTTACCTCTAATATAAGATACAGATGCCTCTATTTGCCATTTAATTCCTTTTACAAACTGAATCCACTTCACATTTTCAGCCTTATTATCTGTTATTCTCTTTACACATTCCTAGATCAAACAAAATTGGTCTTCATTTTGTTCCTTATGGAGCATTTTGTCTCCTGTCCATGTATCATTGCATAGGCTGTTCCCCAAACTTGGAATGTAGTCCCTCCTTATCTCTTCCTCTTAGAATCCCTAGCTTCCTTCAAAGTTTAGCTCAGAAGTCACCCTCAGTATGAGGCCTCTCCTTATTCCCTCAGCTATTTGTCCTACTCCCCCTCCTGTTCCCCAAAATTACTTTGTAATTTGTACATGTGTACATGTGTATTAATACATGTTAATGTGTATATATCGTCTCCTCCTGTAGAATATAAACTTTTTGAGAGTGGGAACTGCTTCATTTTTGGCTTAGTATCTCCAGTACTTGCCACTGGGTTTGGATCACAGTAGGCTCTTAATAAATACATGCTGAACATTAGATTTGAGATGTTTGAGTCCTTTCCCAGAGATATATGGTACATTTTTGTCCTAATTATCTACTCATCTTCCAATTCTAGAATCTCAGTTTTGTTCATGAAGAAAAGTTTTTTGAATTTTATGTAATTGAAATTATTCATTTTATCTTCTCTGATTATCTTTATTCTTTGCTTAGTTAAGAAATCTCTTCTAGCCATAGCTATGCAAGCTGTCTCCTTCCATTTTCTTCTAATTTTTTAAATGATGTGATCTTTTATATTTAGATCATTTACCTGTCTGAAACTTAGTATAATATATAGTCTAAACCCAATTTCCGCCATTCTGCTTTCCAGTTTCATCAAATAGGCTGTCTTTATCTCAGTAGCTGGCTATTCTGTTTGATTGCTTTGGACTTGCTTCCTCAGTGTCCCATTGAGCAATTTTACTGTTTTGAAATCAGTACTAAGTAACTATGATGATTAAAATCATAGTATAATTTGAGACTTGGTAATGCTAGTTGCTTCTGATCCCTACATTTGTTTTCATTATTTTTTTTTTGTGATTCTTGACCTTTTGTTCCTCCAGATAAATTTTGTTGTTATTTATGATCCGTATTTTTAATGTTAAGAAATATGTGGCATTGTAAGATATGATTTTTTTGGAGTACAAATAGATTTCCTTTTCTTATTAGTAATGACTCTCCCTGCACTAGTGAAAATGGAATTCATTAGTGTCCTATTGACATCTTGAAGAATGTTTCCTTTGAAATTAAAGCTCTTTAACTTGGTAACAACATTTTTGGGTGAGGTATAATCGAAATTCTTCTCTGACAGTGGTCTGTGAGTTCTCTTGATCTGTGATTTACCCTCTTTTCTTAGTACTTTTAAGCAATTTTCTTATGGTTTCCTGAATGTGAGACTAAATTCTTTGTTTCATTGTGTTTTTCTGAAAGGCCTGTATTTCTTACATTATCTTGCTATTGTCCTATCTTGTGTGCAGGCCCATTGCCTTGGTTCATAGAGAATACAAATTGTATAATTACGCTTTTTGTTATTTTTATTTTGTTCTGATATTTCCTGTTAATGCCTACATTTTTGTCTTTTCTTGACCATTCTTTTTTCATTGCTCACTACTTTAATAAGCTGTTCCACCTTCTAGTCTAAAGGTATCATGTGTCTAGAGTGCTGGACCTCTAGTCAAGAGGACCTGAGTTCAAATCTTAACTCAAATACTTTCTAGCTTTGTGACCTTGGAAGTCACTTAACCCTGTTTGCCTCAGTTTCCTCATTTGTAAAATGAGCTGGAGAAAGAAATGGCAAACTACTCTAATAAGTCTGCCAAGAAAACCCCAAATGGGGTCACAAAGAGTTGAACATGACTGAATGACTAAACATCTTCTAGTCTAAATTGTCAGCTATCGTATTTATCTTTTCAATTTCTTCTTTAAAAACTGTTATTTCACAGAATGTATAAAATGCAAAAAAACCCTACCAAAACTCGCATATTACGTGTGTGTGTGTGTGTGTGTGTGTGTGTGTGTGTGTGTGTGTGTGTGTAGTTCTATCCTCGACTTTTTCAAAATCAGCCACGTAAGTGCATGGTGGTGATCATAGCTAGATAGCACTTCATGTGAAAAAAAAACAGGGGAGAGGGTTAAGGAAGAGTTATCTTGGAGTGAGTCAATACCGTGATGTTATCTCCCAAAGCTAAATCTTATATTAATAGAAGTGTACAAAATAGTGCATTGAATAAGGACAGTTACAATACCATTATATTTTCCTTTGATCACACTGTTTCTTGACTCTCGTGTTCATTTAAAGGCACTATTTTTTAAGAAGTTCTTTAACAATCTGGTAACTTCAGAGGACAGCATTTGAAGGATTGCTGAGAAGACTGAATGACATGCCCTACAACAATCTACCTTACAGTGTTTGAAGGGTTGTCGTGTGGAAAAGGCCTAACATACAACTAAGAACATTGGGATAAAATTATATGGAATGAGAATTTTGACCTACCCAGGAAATATATGATCAGAAAAGGAAATGGAAGTGAGTCTTACACTAAGCAGAAACAGAAACAAATAGACAGCTTGAGTGTTTCACTGCAAGTCATGTAATGTGAAAAAACCTTTATAGGGAAGTCTTCTAATTATTATATCAGAGGATATATGAGAATAAGGTCAAGAAACCTTCATAGGATGAAGAAGTATGAATAGGATTATGCTTTACAACAGGGCTGTCCAAAATGCACCCACAGGCTGCATTTATGCGCCCTCCTACAAGCATAGAAATTTACATAAATGCTTTGGTAAATGAAGCTGAGCCACTGCAGAGCTCTAACTAAAATGGCGAATCAAAATATATTGTCTGTTGTTTCAATAAACCCTAAGGTTAGACAGCCCTGCTTTACAGTATTGGAGGCAGTATTTGTATTGATGAAATTGTGGATCCAGTGAAGTCTAAGGGCAAACTTCCTCACAATTATAGTTGTTTAAAAGTGGAATTGCCTGCCCCTGGAGGTAGTGAGTTTTCTTTCATTAGAGGGCTTTTATACATAATCATTTCTCAGAGGCAATAGTTGTAATTTCTTCCCAGGTATAGATTGGACTAAATGAACTCTGAGCTTCCTTCCAAATCAAAGATATTTTGATTCAATGAAACAGGGTAAAGAGCTAAATTGTTAACTCTTGTTATGAGCCTCTATTACCTCTTGTGTAAACATAAAGTGGTTGTTGAACTAGAAATTTCAGTGCTTCTTAAACTGTGGATCACAACTCACAGTGGAATAAGTGTGAAGGGGTTGCAAGTGGAAAAAGTCTAAGCTCTGTAGTAGACAATATTCTAAAGTCCTTCCACATGTAAAATTTTGGGGTTTCTATAATACTAAAATTAAACTGTGTTTGAAAGTAGGATCAGAAGGAATGAGAGGTCATCTATTCCTTCATTCTGTCTGTAGGCAAAACAACCGAATCATAGATTTAGAAGGGACATGTGAGATCATTTGTGCTGCTTCCCTCATTTTATAGATGAGGGATTAGGCCTAAAGAGGAAGTAATTTGTCCAAGTCATACAGCTTATGAATTAGAGTTGGAATTCAAACTCATATCCTTTTATACCAAATTCAGTGTTGTGCCTCCTTTTATTAGTAGCTAAGCAGCTAGGTAGCACAGTGCATAAGACTTAGACTTAGTAAGAGCTGAGTTAAAATTCTGTCTCAAATTCTTAATAAATTTGTTTACATACTTAATCCTTTCCCAAGATCAGTTTGCCTGTCTGTGAAATGGGAGTATGATTGTTTTTATATATATGGGTTTTTATGTATATGGGTTGTTATAAGGATCAAATTTTTTTCGATGTTTATGTTTATTTTTTTAATTAGATTTTTTATTTTTAGTTTACAACACTTAGTTTTACATGTTCTTGAGTTTCAAATTTTTTTCCCTCCCCCCAAGATGGCATGCAGTCCAATATAGATTCTACATAAACCTCCACATTAAACTTATTTACATAATAGTCAAGTTGCAAAGAAGATTTATGACCAGTGGAATGAATCATGAGAGAGAAGAAACAACCCCCCCCCCCAAAAAAAAAGAGGAAAAAAAGAGAGAGAGAGAGAGCAAATAGTGTGCCTCAATCTGCATCCAGGTTCCACAGTTCTTTCTCTGGCTGTAGCTAGCTTTTTCCATCATGAGTCCTTTGGAGCTGTCTTTGAGCCTTGCATTGCTGAGGAGAGCCAAGTCTATCAAAGTTAGTCATCACAGAATCAATGTGTCTGTGGTTGTGTACAATGTTCTCCTGGTTCTGCTCCTCTCACTCAGCATCAGATCATGTGGATCTTTCCAGGTCACCATGAAGTCCATATCTTCTCCATTTCTTATAGCACAGTAGTATTCCATTACCTTCATATACTACAACTTGTTCAGCCATTCCCCAATTGATGGGCATCCCCTTGATTTCTATTTCTTTGCTACTACAAAAAGAGCAGCTATAAATATTTTTGTACATACAGGTCCCTTTCCCACTTGTGTGATCTCTTTAGGATATAGCCCTAGAAGTGGTATTGCTGGGTCGAAGGATATGCACTTTTTTATAGCCCTTTGGGCATAGTTCCAAATTGCTCTCCAGAATGGCTGGATCTGTTCACAACTCCACCAACAATGTATTAATGTTCCAATTTTCCCACATCCTCTCTAGCATTTATCATTTTCCTGTTTTGCCATGTTAGCCAATCCAACAAGAGAGATGTGGTATCTGAGAGTTGTTTTAATTTGCATTTCTCTAATCCATAGTTATTTAGAGCATTTTTTCATATGCCTATAGATATCTTTAATTTCTTCCTCTGAAAACTGCCTGTTCATATCTTAAGGATCAAATTTTATACACACACATGTCACTTTGCAACATTAAAGCATCACATAAATGCTAGCTATTTTATACACACACACACACATATACATGCACATATACACACACACACACACACTGTATTACATATTTCTTATTGTTGGTTGTTGTTATTTTTATTACCATCCACTGCATGGTAGATGTTTCTTCTTTAATTTCCCATAGCTATCTCAAATTCAAACTGTGTAGAGCAGAACTCATTATATTTCTCCTAAACTCATTTTTTATTGGATCTTCCTCAGTCTTGTTGAGGACACCATTATCTTCCAAGTCACCTAAATGTACAAGTTTGACTCTTCCCTGTCATTCACCTTCACAGTGCCACCCCTCGCTCCAACCTTCAGTCCAACTGGTTGACAAATTTTGTTGATTCTTTCAGAGAATGATGTGACATAATTTCCTTGTGTTGACCATTCTAGTGTTTAACAACCATCACAGTTAGGGAAGTTGTTTTTTTCAATCTGACATAAACTCTTCATGTTCTTGTTTAATTTTGTTTTTTTATGTCACTACCTCTGTGGATATGAGTAATTTCTTTCATATGTGTATAATATGCAATAATTTTCTATTCAATAATCCTCTCATATAAGAAGTACCTTGTTTTAGGTATTTGTTTATTTGCAAAGGTTTCTATAAATCTAATTAATCTAATCTTCATAAATGACACTAAGAGGGCAAAGTAGCATAGTGAATAAAGTACTCAATTTATAGTCAGGAGAACTTGTGTTTAAAACTTGTCCCTGGCACTTTCAAATTATATGATTATAGGAAAGTCACTTAACATCTCTGAACCTTAGTTTTGTTATTTATAAAATGGAGCTAATAATACCTGGGGTACCTACCTACCTCAAGATATTGTTGTGAGAATCAAATATTATTTATATGCTGGATGTTCCTAAAGTCTTAGTGTAGTTTTAAGTTATTAAACCTCAGAACTGCCCTAAGACTTTTAGAACACCCTGTATATAAAGTACTTTGCAAACTCGAAAGCACTATAGAGCTGTCAGCTAATAGTATAATTATTATTTCCCTATGTGACTACATCATAATTTCAGAACTGCTTTTGTATAGGTTTCTGCTTATTTCTTTAAATTCTTGTTCATCCTCATCTGATCCAAAAATTTAACATTTTGTGTCTTAAGGAGACTCCCTTGTTTCTCTCAGTTACTTGTAAATAAACAGTGCCTTAAATGTATTAGAGTACATTTCAAGGAATTCAAATGAATGCCTTATTTGAAAGTGAAGAATTTATTTGTAATCAGTACTATCTTTCACAATATATCTATTAATGTGTGTGGATTTTCATAAATTTAGTTCAGATATAGCTATTAGTCACTACCGAGTCATTCTTTCTTCACACTGCTATATTTCTTTGTAGGTCTTAGTTTCTGCCTGTTTGTCTCTTTAATCATCCTTGTTTCATTTCTCTCCATCTTAAGTTCTTAACATGCTCTATGGGTAGTAGGAGCTAAGGACCAAAGACAAGACTGTAGTGAATCTCTGACCAATCAGTAAACACTAAGCTCTCACTATATGTCAGGCACCGTGCTAAGCACTAAAGATACAGAAAGAGGCAAGCTGCTCCCTGTCCTCAAGATGCTCATGATCTAATGGTGGAGACAAGCCAACAGATATGTACCAACAAGCTATATATAGCATAAGCAATAAATAATCGAGAGGAAAGGCACTACAGTAGAGAGAAGTTGTAGAAAATGGGATTTTACTTGGGATTTAAAGGAAACTAGAGAAGGCAGGAGGCAGAGGTGACGAGGGTAAACCTTCCAGTCATGGGAGAAAGGCAGAGAAAGTGATGGGAACTGAGAAATGCTGTGTCATGTTCATGGAAAAGCAAGGAGGCCACTGTCACTGGATCAACAAGTATGTGGTAAGGAGTAAAGTGTAAGGACACTAGAAAGGGAGGAGGAGGCTAGATTATGAAGGGTTTTGAATGCCACATAAAACGCTTTGCATTTGATCTTGGCAATAGGGAGCCACTGGAGTTGCTGAGTGAGGTGGGGTGGGATGTGTATATATCACAGGATTGGATCTGTGCTTTAGGAAAATTACTGTGTTCACTAAGTGGAAAGTGAATTGTAGTGGGGAGGGCCTTGAGGAAGGTAGATCCTTCAACAGACTATTGTAGTAGTTCAAGCGTGAGGTGATAAGGGCCTGCAGCAGAGTTGTGTCAGTGTCAGAAAAGAGAAGAACATGGATTCAAGATATATTGCAAAGGTGTGAAGTCAACAGTCCTTGGCAACAAATTGGATAAAGCAAGTGCAAGATAATGAGGAGTTGATGATGTCAGCCATCTAGGTTGTAAGCCTAAAGAACTGGGAGAATGGTGTTACCCTCTACAGAAATAGGGCAGGTATGGGCAAAGGGACATAGTTGTGAGGGAAAGATAATGAGTTTAGTTTTGGACATGTTGACTTGAAGGTGTCTACAGGACATCCATTTCAATATGCCTGAAAAGCATTTAGAAACGCAAAATTGAAGGTTAGCAGAAAGGTTAGGGCAGGATAGTTAGATTTGAGAATCATTAGCATAGAGATGATAATTAAATCCATGGTTGCTGGTGAGATCACAAAGTGAAGTGAGAGTGAGAAGAGCAGAGGGCCCAGGACATTACCCTGTGGTACCCTCTAGTTAGAGGGCATCCTCTTGATGAGGATACAGCAAAGGAGAAGCAGTCAGGTAGGACGAGAACCAGGAGAGAGGAGAGTATCAAGCAGGAGAGGGTGATCAGCAGTGTCAAAAGCTACAACAAAGTCAACAAGAATGCGGATTTAGAAAGGGCCATTGGATTTGGCAATTAAAAGATCTTTGGTAACTTTGGAGAGATCAGTTTCAGTGTAACGATGAGGTAGGAAGCTGGATTGTAAGGAGTTAAGATCAAGAAGAAAGTGGCGATGTCTATTGTAGATGTCTCTTGAAGTGTTTAACCACAAAGGGCAGAAGAGATATATGATTATAGTTAACAGGAGTGGAAGGAGAAAATAAGAGTTCTTTTGAGGATGTATGAGACTTGGACATGTTTATAAGAAGTAGGGAAAGAGTGAGTAGACAAGGAGAGATTGCAAATAAATGAGTGATAGTTTAGAGATGACAGAGAGGGCAGTCTGTTGGAGGATTGCCTGAGCAGGTAGAGGAAGTAAGGCCACTGCATCCTGTGAGACAGGAGTGAATAGGAATGATATGAGATGGTGAAGAGGGAACTCACAACAAATGGCCTCAGTTGTTTTTTTTTTTATGTAAAATATGAGGCAAAGTTCTCAGCTAAGAGGGTGGGGGAAAGGCAGGAAGTGGGAGATTTGAGGAAAGATGAAATGGTTTGGAGGAGCCTCTGTAGAGAGGGCAGTAGCAAGTTGGTGAGTGGGATTGCCTAGCAGCTGTGAGGGTTCAATTGATGTTGTGTAACATAAATTTATAGTGGACCCGAAACAATTTTGTGAGTTTCCCCACCTTTGATCAGCAGCTGGAAGATGGCTGATGGTGGGACTCATCCAAGGCTGAGCTTTGGCAGGGCACAGTTGGTGATATAATTCCTGGGAAAGGAACATGTAAAGTTGAATTGGTTCACCAAGGGGGTCAAGATCAGGAAAGAAAGGAGCTAGTGCAGGGGAGATGACCTGGTAGGGAATTGAGGGATCAAGAGATTGGAGGTCACAGTGTAGATCAAGAGTAGAGTTAGATAATGGAAGGTAGAGGGAAAGGACAGAGGGGTAGACAGCCAGTACTGGAAAGGGTGATTAGGGAGAATGTGTTATCAGGGAGGAAGTCAGGTTTTAGCAATAGGTAGAAGATGGAAGGAGTGGAAAGGGAAAACATTTAGGATGAAGGGAAGTTTGCCTCTGGAACAGGCATTCTGGGAGGCACATTGGAAGAATGGGGGAAAGGTTGTTTTTGGGTTGCAATTTTGGGGTGGAAGACTGGGATGGATTTTGAATAAGGAATTAAGTGGTGAGGGAATGGTTTGGATAATGACCTATAGGAGTTCAGAATCACTGCAATGTGTAGGGTATGACCAAGTGTGAGAATTTTCATCATTGAATGGAATGAACTCCTATTCCCAAGGGAGGCTAGATATTGGGCTGGAGACAAGTGCAAGATGAAATGAAAGACACTCAGTCATGTGGTCAGGAAGTCAGCTGTTTCACTACTCTTTCCTTTGAAAACTGGAGATTAGGCAGGAAGCAATGTAGCAAGAAATGGAATTTGAATATGCATAGTATTAAAAGCTCCTCGCTGACTTCCCTTGTACTCTCCTTCAAGGAACAGGTGTAGCAGATGTTGGAAAGTACAAGTTTAAAGGGAAGATTACTATTCTTTGCACCAGAGATTATATACCTTTCCCTTCTAGGTACCTCCCTGTTGAAAAACAGACATACAAAAGAAAACCAAAGCCCTAGTAACAAATATACATCATTAAGCAAAAAACAAACAAACAAATAAAAAATCCCCACATTGGTAGTATCTGAAGATGTGTCATATTCTGCGTCTTGAGTCCATTACCTTTCAGTCAAGATGGTGGGTACCATCCATTATCAGTCTGTACACAGTTCTTACTGTACTGTGCTTTTTTTTTTGTTCCACCTCAGCTATTCATTTTGTTTTCATTTTCTGTGCATGTCTTTTTAAAAATTTGAATTTGTCACTATGTTCCCTCTGTAAACATAGCATTATCTTTAGGCAGTTGTCCTTTTCTTTATTTTAAGAGTATTTTCTGCTTCTGACTTCAGAATCTTTTCAGAGTTTCACATCCTACAAAATATTGAGCCATCATAGTCTCCTTATCCATTTTATGAATTCTTCATAATCTGTTCTTCCAAAATCTTGGGTGCACATTTTACTGTGCCTGGCTGTTGTTTTTTTAAATCTTTCCCTGTCACAAACTATCATTGAATAGTCAGTTGTCCCCAAGGTTCCTGTCATTTTTTGTAAAGCAGCCTTTTTTGTCAGAATCAGGTCAGTGAGATGTAAAACACTTCAAATCTTAAAGCACCATATAAATATTAGCTATTATTGTTGTCACATCTTTTTGTCTTTTACTCAGTCTTTTGTATTACAATCATTAATGCAAATCCCAGATTTATTAGGCACCTTGGTTTTGGGAGAAAGAATACCACATTTGGATATTTGAAGTCTCCCATATTTATAATTTTGTGCTTTTATGCCAAGTTTGTGATCTTTTTCACAGGCTTCTCATTTAATTCTTCTTTTAGTCTAGCTGAACTATAGTGAACCCCAACAACAGATATCACTTCTTTTTCTACCTACTAACCCAAATGCTTTCCACCATTTTTTTCTCTTAAAGATTCTAAAATCCCTCACAGTAGTTTGCATGTGTGTTGCTATTTACCTCTGTTTCTTTATAATAAACATTTAGCCTAGTATTGAAATATCTTCCAAAATCACATTCTAGGTATGTGACCCATTCCACTAAGTCTACCTGACATCCCCAGAAATATTAAGAACTTTATTTTATTCTTAAATAAAAATAAAATCTCAACAAAAATAATAGTTGTTAATTCCTCAATGTAGATATTCCAATTACAGCCCATCTAGGCCCTCAAATTTTTGTTCCTGTCCTCCTAGAAATCTTCCATAGAGTATCTATGAATGAATGAGTGAGTGAAAAAGCATTTAAAGGTATTTCTATGTGCTAAGCACTATGTTAAGTGTCAGGGATACAAATACAAAAGACATTCTCTGCCCTCAAGGAACCTACATTCTCATGAAAGAGAAAAGTATCGAGAAAGAAGTATTTTGTTTTGGAAAGTTATAGAAATGGTAAGTGGAGACATAAAAAATTAGATTGGCATATCCTTTCCAGTAGCAGTGACAGTATTGACTCGGTTACTGTTTCACAACTGGAAAGAGGCAAGGCAGCTGTAGAGAAGATGGTGGGGAAGTAAAGTGAAGCATGGCAAGAACCACCCTGGCCTGATAGTGGGACAAGTAAGTCACTCACCAATTAGGACAGTGAAATTAGGACAAGGATGAAAGAATTAAATCTTCCCAAAACATGGCCACTTGTCCAGACAACAAGGGATCAGACAGGGAACTGAAGACCTTATAGAGGTAGATCTTTTAAAAGTTTTATGGGAATTTGTGAGTGCTTTACCTGCTCATCTGTTACCTCAGTGCTCTCTACTTTAGCTGCCCGTATTTTCTTTAATGACCCACACTCATCCCTACCACCACTTTCCATTCTCTTATCCCTAGTCACCTCAGCCTGCACCTTTCCTATACTGCAATCCAGCTCTACCCAACTCTGCATTCAGCCCTTTGTAATCTCTGTTCAAACTCACTTCCTTTTAGACTCTTTTTCTTTCCCTTTTCATCTTCTGGCATCCACTGAAATCTGGAGCTTCCTTCTTCCTAAAAGAAATACTGCATCCATGCATATCTGTTCTATTACTGTTCTTTCAGAGTGGAGTAGGGGGTGGGTTGGCGTCTTCCATGTTCTCCATTGCTACTTATAGACCCTCCCTCTGCCACCATGGTGGTAGTTATTTATCCATTCTCAGGTTATTTTCCCTTCTTTCTCAAGAAGTTCAGTACTTGACTCATAGTCTATTTCAGTTCCTTTCCAGTTTTTTTTTCCCTTTGATTATTATCTGTCTCTTCCCTCTTAAGTTTACATACCTTCTGAGGCTTTTCTGGCTTCTCTTCTCTCTCTACACTTTCTTGGCAACCACGTCAGTTCTCTCACATTCAAATATTTTTCTCTATGACTCCCAAATCTTTATCCAGCCCTGATGTCTGTCCTTTCCTATAATTGCCTCTGGACATTTCTCTACTTGAGTGTCCTATCAGTATTTATAATTCCAAATGTCTTAGAAATCTTCCTGCCCTCCAGTTCTACTCTAAATGGTTCCTTTCCTCCAAACTTTCTTAATTGTGTTGAGGATGTATAACAGTAAGGCAGTGATAACAATGTAGATGATAATTGTCAAAATGCCTTTGTAGTTCTGTATCGCAAAGTATACGAGACTCTCCACAGAGAAGGTAGAAGCAGTAAACCATTTATTCAGACACCAGAGAACCAGATCCCACAAGCCTTTTATCCAATCTATCACAGCAGTAAAACATTCCACACACAATATAACAACCTGGAGCCGCTCCATCCCAAAACCTCTCTGACCCCCTGCCGGGGTCTTCCCCAAAACAAACTGTTTCAACAATCTGGCTAGCAGCTGTTGTAGGGGTGTAAGACCAACACAACCCCAACAACAAGCATGCCGCAAAAGCACAGGTTCTTTTGATCTGCTTAACTAAGGAAAGCTACATTAAGGGGTTGACAAGCTTCCTTTAATTCAGCATACAAATATCATTCACTTAGTTCAAGGGAAAAAAGCCAGCACATTGAACTTCAGAACAAATACAAAGTACAAACATCAACAGACAGACCTTGTCTGATTCAAATACCAATACATAGTTACCAGAGTTTAACAAAGTCCCAGCATCTGGGTTACAAGCTGGAGGGCTCCTAGCTACAGCTGCCCAGAGTCTCTGCATCAGCACCACCACGAGTGAGAGCCCTGCGCAAATGGCTCTGTCCCCTCTTCTTATAGGGCTTCAGACGTCATCAAACGTCATCTGAATGACCAGAACTTAGGCTGCTATGATTGGCTCTTGAGTTAGCCCCTCCCCCTAGGACCCTGGGAGGTTCACATCCACATAGGTTAGGTTAACACCCAATAGGGGTTAGAGCCTGGGGCTTAGCACTTAGTAAGACTCAAGAGGGGCATGGCTCTGGAGTTAGCGCCTCCCCTTAGCCAGCCCTACCTTGGGCCCCACCCCAGTCACCAATCCACACCCACATAGGTTCCACACCTAATAGGGGTTTGGGCCTGGGGCTTAGCACATAGTAAGGCTCAATGAAATAAACTGAATTACTCAAAGGAAACAAAGGCCATTTTGCTTACCAACACACAAACTCACAGTACAGCTAAGTCAGGCTGTTCAGTTCTAACTATGAGGAGGGTGGCCATTAGCAGCCATGACATCTTTCTCCCCTCTCTTCCCCTCTCTCCCCCTCTTCCCTCCCTCCCTCTTCTCTCTCAGCATTTCCTGTGACACAACTTCGTTTTCCTGTCAGAAAGCTCCTTCCACCACACGTGACTTAGGCTTCCTATGATGTACGCAGGTCACATGGCCTATTAATGGGTGGGAAAGATCTTCAAATTTAAATTGCTACTACAACGTGCCACAATGTTCACTGTTATTTCTATGCTATCGCTTTCATTTGCTCTCATTCCACTCATAAAGCCACTACCACAATTTAGGCCCTCATCATATTGTGTTAATAATAGACTCCTGATTGGTCTCCCTGCTTCCAGTGTATTTCCTTCCCAATCCATCTTCGTAGAGTTACCAGAATATCTTCTTAAAATACAGATCCAATCATATTACTCCCCTATTTAAAATCCTTAGGTAGTTTTCATCTGTGATAGAGTCCAGACTCCTCAGTCTGACATTTAAGTCCTTGTACCAGTACACTGCAGCCTGTCTTTTCTATTCCTCTTCCATGTTGCTCCCTTTCAGGTACTATGCTTTTTACCCAGACTGGCCTAGTAGCTATTTCATGAACACAGCGTTCCATCTGTGGCTATACATGTTTGGCCCTCGTGGCTAAAATCTGCTTTCCTCACTTTTACCTGTCGGATGCCTTACTTTCTCCTTCATTTGTTAGGGCTCTTTCCCTCCATCTTACCTTGTACTTACTTTCATTGTACATATTTTATCCCAATAGAACATAAACTATTTGAAGCCAAAAACTATGTAAGTTTTAGTTTAATGTCCCCAGTGCCAAGTACTTTCCATATAGTGGCGCTTTATAAATACTTATTGAATTGATTTGACTTGAATCATCCAAGCCCCAATCAGTAAACTATTAGTCTTTTTTCTGCCCAGCCATACTGAGTGTTAGCTGAATATTTTTGCAGAGACAAATCAGCTCTTCATTTTCTCTGTAAGGAATGTGTACTTATTTCAGTACTCCAAGGATCTGTGATTTCATCAGAATGTGCAGTCATGCCCACTACTTAAGCTACTTCCCTATGCCATGGAAAATGGACTTTGACTGATGATTGGTTGAAAAATACAACACTCTCTGACCAACCTGGTGATTAAATTAGCAATAATTTCTTGAGTGCTTGCTTTGTTTAATACACTGTGCTAGGCCCTGGAAATAGGCAAAAATGAAGTGGTCTCTGCCCTCAAGAATCTATTGGGGGTGGTGGTGGGGTGGTGGTGTAGAAGAGCAGCATGAACACAGATGAGTAAATACAAAATGATTGTAGATGATAATAGGCTGAGCATTAACGCCTAGAGGGACCGGCAAAGACCTCATATAGAACAGGATACTCACACTAAGGGGTTCCAATAGTCAGAAATTAAAAGGGAGAGCATCTCATGCAGAGGCTTAGGGCAGGCCTCAGGAGGACAACCCAAGAAAAAGTAGGTTGTTACTTGCCATACAGGGACATTTATATTTAGCAGTGGTTAAATATCCTCTTCCCCCCCACCCCCTGGAGAAATTCAGATGTTTTGAGAGGTTACCACACAGATGACTACACCCAATCTAGAAATAGGGATGGGATCTATGACTTAACTGTCATTGGAGCAGGGGTCATCACACTGTTTCCTATGGTCTAAATGTGGCATTCTGGTTTTTGTACATCTCACAAACCAAGAATGGTTTTTAAATTTTAAAAGATACAATAAAATTTTATTGTATGTAAAAAATGTAAAAAACCATTCTTAGCCCTCTGGCCATAGTTTGCTGACCTGCAGTATAGGGAGCTCCCAAATGTAGAAACTCTGCCAAAGCAGATCTGTTCCATATCTGTAATTTACAGTCTAAGGCAGTTGCCTAAAGCAGTGGTGTCAAAATCAAATAGAAACAGATCCCTATAGGCTTCATATTGACTTGGAAAACCACAAATTACCTTTTTTATGTTGTATTTTTATTTATTGTCTTAAAGGTTTCCCAGTTTAATTTTAATTGGGTTCTGGCACTCATGAGTTTTGCTGGAGTTTGAAAGGGTAAGGAGTTAAGCATTGAAATGTTAAATGATGTACCTAGGATCCCACAATCATCCTTTGTCAGAGGTGGGACTTGAGCCCAGGTGGATTTACTTTTCTTCAAGGCTTCTTCTTTATCCACTACAACATATTGTCTCTCAGGACCAACACATTGGAGATTATTTGTCCAAATGGGTATTCTTTGAAAATGGGAACCAATGTATTTAATTTACTTTTACCACTGCATAAAACATTTTTGGACGCCTCTTTTGGAATCACTCTCAGAGCTAGCTTATAAGTCACATTCTAAAATCAGCTTCCCAACTTTAGTCACCCCTCATTTTGGACTAAAATAATATCACCCAACTAGATGACCAATTTTATTCATAGCAATTGCCTCAGAAGTTGACTCACTTGTTTCTAAAAACCAGATCCATCCTTGAAAAATTAAAAAAAAAAAGTTGCTACTATTCAGAATATCCAAAGGACATGTTGTAGCCTCTGAGGAGTAATACTTTGAGGGGGCCAGTATTCATTTGAATACATCAATTTTTGTTTGCTAAAATTTTAATCACCTTACAGTTTAGTCATACCATGTATTTCTCATTCCTATCTGGGGACAGATTCTTTACAAAAAGGTATTTACAATAAGTCTTAAGAACCACAGATTTCTTTATACTTTAGCAATAATTAATACTTCTTTTTTGGAGAGCAGTTCAAAGGTGGTAACAATGAAAAAAAAGACATTCTAAATAATTTGGTGAAACAGTACCAAAAAACCATGAAGCTATTTAATTGTTATGTTACCATAGCTGTATTCCTTGATTTGGAATTATTAGAACTCCTAGAACTAAATCAGCTGTATGAGCCAATAGGAAGGGGCTTTGTCTTGTTCATAGCCTAATATATAGTACTAGCCCTATGCCAATCCTCACCCTCATCCCTTAATTCTTATCTAGAAGACTCTTTCTTTTAAAATTTTTACGTCATAATTTAATGATAGCTTATGGTAATCAGTGGCCCCAAATTATGTGCTTTACTCTCTCTTGGTCAATGCTACATCTGAAGAAGGGTTTTCAGTTCTGAGAGCCACATTATAGGAAAGATATTGGAGAGTTGGAGTGTTATAACTATTATACTTTTCAGGGTGTATCTTTATCAATAACCAACAACTTTAAACTGCTATTTTTCTTGCCATATTTCGTTTAAAATGTTACAGAAACTGTACAAACCATCAAACACAAGTTTCAGACTCATTTTATAAACAACATTACATGTGACGTAAGAGAGAAGTTAGCAATATGATTTGGATGGTTTGAACCCTGGCAATAATGAATAAATAGAATCTAATTTGGCATTTCTCTTCAGACTGTCTTTTCCAGAGATTACCACACTCAGACACTGTAGAGTATCCCTTGTAATGGATGGCAAGCTTAGGAGACAGTAAGATTTCCCTTAGTACTAATGCACCTTTTGGGGGCTTTATTTTATTGCCTTTTAGACATAAAGAATTGTTTTGCTTGTCATTTTAAGGTGTCCTGAGAATTACTTTTATAAACTATCCACATCATATCTTTTTAACATAGTAAAAAGAAACAGTGATTTTCTCTACTTTAGGGTGTAATAGCAAGTTCTAATGAAAACCTGGATAAGTGCATTTGTCAGTTTCTATCTCACTATCCATAAATACATTAGCACATATACTTCAATAATAGTAACTTCTGTCAACCTGATATATGTTGTGAAATAGTGCCATTTTGCCTTTGCCAGCATGGGGATTTCTGTACTACTACCTCTAAATTATGTATATTGATAGGTAGTTTCTTGCTGTTTCATCTTTCTCATTAAATCTAATATTTTGATCTGGTAGTAAAAATTCATACCTGCTTCCCTTTTTTTCTGCTTCCTTCTTGAAAAGCATATTTAAAATACATATCTGCTTTCTTACAATGATTAAGGAATTATTCTGCCATCAGAGAAAAACACATAGATTTTTCTTGCTTTCATTTTATATAGTTTAATTACTGTATCCATGTGAATTGCCAACTTTTTATCTTGTGATGCATAGACTTATTCTTTAATATGTAAGGAAAACAGGTGGCAGAGATATTAAGGTACTTTGTACTCATATTGGAACTTATTTATTAGTTCACATATAAATCGCACCCATTAAATAGATTTCTTTAAAAAGAAATACACTGCTGTGCATGCTTGCGTGCATGCGTGCGTGCGTG
The DNA here is from genome assembly GCF_011100635.1 of Trichosurus vulpecula. Lineage (NCBI taxonomy): Eukaryota > Metazoa > Chordata > Mammalia > Diprotodontia > Phalangeridae > Trichosurus > Trichosurus vulpecula. Next base: position 184,583,234 of record NC_050579.1, read on the forward strand.
CGTGCGTGCGTGCGCGTGTGTGTGTGTGTGTGTGTGTGTGTGTGTGTGTGTGTCTGTGTGTGTGGCTTCTACACACCAATCCCGCCTACTAAAAAATAGTACCAATGAGATACTATGTTTAGGTTTTTATATAGTCAAGGTATTAGAAGAGAAGGAAGAAAATGTGTCATGTGAAATAAAAGATACATGGAAAAAGTGGGTAAAAAAAAATTGAAAAGACAAAGCAATAAACTGTCTGCTAGATAAGATCACCACAAGCGCTGTTTGAAGCCAGTACCAGGGAGGAGAATACCCATGTTAAAGAAGGAATAGGAATTAGGGTGGATAAGGTAATGATAATGAATGATGGAGAAAAGACAGAACTATTTAAATCTTATGCTTCTGTTTTCTTTGCCAAGGAAAATTATTATTGAGCTGGAAAGGATAGAATAAAAATGTCTTAACAGGAATTGAAGCCTTAGGTGAGTAGGGTGACAATAAGAAAGTACCTAGCTGGCTTGATGATTTCAAGTCACTAGGCCTAGATGACCTATATGCTTGGTTCCTGAAAATCTAGCAGATGTGATTGATGAGTCAGTGTTAATGATCTTTGAAAGACTGGGGAGAGAGAACAGGGTTAGAGAAATACAGATGTCCTAATTTTCAAAAAAGGGAAGTGAATGGAGTTTATAAACTGTAGGCCAGGTTGGCTTCATCAAGAACAAGTCCAGCCAGTTAACCTCTATTTCTTTTTTGAGAAGTCCTAGTCTAGACTGTTAAATTAGAGAAATATTGTAGATATAATTTACCTTGACTTTAGCAAAAGATATGATATTTTCTCATCCTGTCTTTTTGGACAAAACAGATCAATGTGAGTTAGATAATAGTATAGTTAAGTGAATTTAGAATTCACAAATGGCTAGACCTAAAGAGAGGTCTTTAGAAGAGTACTTCAGGAATCAGTCCTTGGCTTTATGTCGTTCATTATTTTTATCAGTGACTACACAAATCTTGTCATAATAAAGAAGGCAGCTAACAAGTTTGATGAGAGAGGCTACAAAATTTTTTGACAGGCTGTAACATTGGATTGATTCTAATAAAATTAAATTCAGAAGGGAAAAATGTTAACTCCTACACATGGCAGTCAAAAATTGAAACCCACAGAACAAAGTTGAGTAAGACATGACTAGACAACTTGTGTGAAAGGATCTGGGATCTTTTGTTCATTATGAAGGAACAGTGAAACTTAAGAACCAAAATAGCTAATGTGAACTTAGACTGAATTAAGAGAGATCCATAATGCAGGGATCGTTAGAGCAAGTTCCCTAGTCAAAATACATCTGTAATATTGGCTTTACTTCTAGGAGTCAATTTTAGGAAGGCCTTTTTGTAGGGAAGGGCAACCAGAATAATGAGGGATAAAGAGACTATTTTATTCAGCAAATGATTTGAAGAATTAGAGTGGGAATGGTTAGCCTGATAAAAAGAAGATTTAGGGTTGGTGGACATGGTGGGTGTCTTCAGGTCACATGAACAAGGGATTGGACTTGTTCAGCTTTTCCCTAAAAAAGGCCAAAAGTAGGAGCAATGTATAAAAGTTGCAGAGAGACAGATTTCAGCTCCTTGTAACATAAAACTTTATAAGAGTTAATGTTATCCAAAGTAAAATGAACTTCTTTAGGAAGTAGTGGTGTCCCTCTCACAAGAAGTCTTCAGACAAAGGCTCTGTGACCAATTCTTGGTGATATCATAAAGGGCATTTTTTGGGCAAGTCTTTGTTAGACTAAGTAACTTCTCAGATTTTTGCCCACTCTCTTATTTCATCATATATATAACCAGGTATTGTAGTGACTGCCAGTACTATAATATATTTAGCAACCCTTCAGAATTTCTTGTCATCTTGGGTTTTTCTTTTTTTTTTTAACTATATTCAATAAGAATGATAGATGCCAGTTAAGCCTTCTCTTTATTTTCAGAACATCCCAGAATCTTGAACACTTTTACAGTTGCTGAAGTTATCTTTTGATCTGTTCTCAATGATGTTTCTATAACACTGGTTGGCATATTTGTTCAAAACCAATTATTCATTTTCTTTTTACATTGAAGTAGTGAATATTAGGAATATGTCAACTCTACTGCTGAGCATTTCATTTGTAGAACTGTTACGTTAAATCTCACTAAGACTGGGTAGGAATTAATGTTGCCTGGAATATATTTCAGGTGTCAGTTCTGGTTTAGATTTGCATGTCAGAATATTTTACCCTAAAGGAATACCCACGAACATTTGTTTCTGTTTTCCTCTCTCATGGGTTTAAAATTGGCAGATTTCTCAAGTAATACATTTTTATTATTCTCTGACTATGCCAGGTTTAACTCAAGTTAGCAAACATCTATTAAGTACCTATTATGTGAAGAACATTCTATAAGACTCTGGATCACTATTCTTCCTTTAGAAGATCACTGTCTTTTTCTTTATTCTTTTCTAAACTATCTTTAAAATCATAATATCGGGAGGTGTAACAAGATGGCAAAATAACAGGAAGAAGTACAGCCTATCTTCCCCACAAAAACTCTTCCACAAAGATCTAGAAAATGCACCCAGACCAAATTCTGATTGGGAAATCCAAGAAAAGGTTACATTGAACCATTTTTGCTAGTACAGAGTAGCTTAGGGAGACAGACAGAGGTCTGCAGACGCTGGAGGCAGGATAACCAGGAATACACTGTATGTGGAACACTACAATGCTCAGGGACTAAAAGGACCTAGACTGGGCACCAGGGCAAGAACAAATCCCAGAGAATCTCTGAACTGGCACAGGATGTGTGAACAGGTACCATTTGTCAACTTTGTTGCTTATTACTACTCAAGTCAGAGGGATTCCTGAGTAGGGAGAATTTGCACAAAGCAGGTAAGTTGTACAGAGGAGCAGCCATTAGCAATTCTGTATCTGTGTACTGAACAAGGAACAAGTTCAGAAGCAAAGGGTAGCTGTGTGACTGATTCCGGGGCAGAGCAGGGCTTTAGTTGTAGCTTCCAGCCTAGGATGGAAACCTATAGTGGAATAACTAGGGTAGGAATCTGAGACTAAAGGGGAACATACAGTTCAGTAACTCTGAACCTGTAGAGTCTCACAGCAACATAATACTGGCTGAGTCCAGCAGTAGTCTGCTGAAATGCCCAATGAGGGACAAGCTGACAGACCCAAAGCTGGAACTTGCAGAGCACAAACCAGGACAATGACCATACTTTACCTTAGATTAAATCACTCTGGGAGCACTGAAAGCTTATAGGCCCATAACTTGAACTGTGAAAGTGGCAGGAGAATATAAAAGGATAGAAGCTCAGGTCAGACATTCTCCCCAAAAGTATACAGAACCTAGTACTAAGATAAAAGTCCAAAGTTAAGAAGTAGGCTAGAAGGATGATCAAACAAGCAAAAAAAGAAAAATGAATCCCACCATAAAAAGAGCTATTGTTGCAGCAGGGAAACTCAGGCCAGAAACCCATAGGAATAACTAGAATCTCCAAGCAAAGCCTCAAAAGAAAACGTGAAGATTGGGCACAAGTCCAAGCAGAATTCCTGGAAGAATTAAAACAAGATTTTTTCATAAAGAACTAAAAATGCTTTTTAAAAAACTTTTACCCCCCAAAAAATAGCTCCTTGAAAGTTAGAATTGACCAAATAGAAGCTAATGACTCAATGAGACATCAGGAAATATTAAAGTCAAATGGCCAAAAAAAAAAAAAGTGAGATACCTCATAATAAAAACAACTCATCTGGAAAACAGATCAAAGAGACATAATTTAAGAATCATGGGACTACCTGAAAGCCTTAAATTTCCCCCTTTCCCCCCAAAAAGAACCTGGAAATATTTCAAGAAATAATACAAGAAGACCACCCAGATCACTTAGAACCAGAAGGCAAAGTAGACATTGAAAGAATCTACCAGTCACCTCCTGAAAGAGACCCCAAAATTAAAACTACCAAGAATATTATAGCCAAAATATACATCTCCCATGTTAATGGGGGGGCGGGAACAACCAGAAAGAATATGAGTACTGAGGAGTGACAATTAGGATTACACAAGATTTAGCCACCCACTATAAGGGAGCAGAGAGTTTGGGATATGATATTTCAGAAAGCAAAAAATCTAAACTTAAAATCAAGAATAACTTATATAACAAAATTGAATCTGATCCTACAGAGGAAATAGACTATTAATGAAATAAAGGACTTCCAACCATTCCTGATGAAAAGACCAGAACTATGTAGAAACTTTGACATATAAACAGAGGAATTAAAAGAAGCATTAAAAGGTAACCATAAGTGAGCAATCACGAAGGACTAAACAAGGCTAAACTGTTTACGTTTTATCCATTAACAGAAATATTGTTAGAGGATAGAAGTTGCTTTATTGCACCAAATGTCAAAACATAGCGTAGTCAAGTGAAACACCAAAGAAACCAGATTTTCCAAATACACCTAAACAGATAGTAATCCTTAACATTTGAATGACATGTATTCTAAATGTTACCTTGAGTTGGTAAGTTCATAATTACCCATAATAAAAATTTTAACATGAGGAGAACTATGCAAATTCGGGTCACATGAAAGTAGAAGTCTGATAATTTTTTCCCTTTAAATTCCCCCTTACATACCTACTCTCTTCCTTCTCTTTCCTTTTGCTCTCTCTCTTAGGAAATGGAAAAACCATGATAGGGAGGAAATCTTTGAAGTGGTAATGAATGGGAAAACACTGGGCTATACCTGAAGAAACTAATCTCAGCTTAGAAGAGACTAATCTCAGCTTAGATGATTTATATAAACTGAATGATTCAACCATGAAACCTTTTTCTTTTAAAGTTCTAAATCCCTGAGACATTGGTAATTTATAACACAGTACATTTTATTTATATATAATATATAATATACATATAAATGTATACACATACGCATATATATTCCACATTTATGATTTAAAATGTACAAAATTTTTATGAGCTATGCAGTGCCAAGTAGTAGTAGTAGTTCACATTTATTGGTGTTTTAAGGTTTACAAAATACTTTCCTTATACCAATCTCATGAGGCAGGTAATGAAAATATTATTATCTTAAATTCACAAATGAGGAAGCCAAGGCTCAAAGACATTGCCTTATCTCCGATCACATGGCCACTGTTAGTGCTCTAGTTCAAACCTAAGTCTTTTCTGACTCCAAGTCCAGTGCTCTTTCCATTATACCACACTGCCTAGGCTTTTGTTTTCATTGTCATACCAACTACCTTCATAGCGTACATAAAATATTTGTTACTATTTTCAAGGATCTCTCATAAGCACAAGCAAACCAGATGCAGAGAGAGTTCGTATAATCAGCTTCACATGTCCAAGAAAAGGGAGCCATGGACAGAAAGTATATCTTCTAAGAAAGATCTGGGGACTTTTAATGGGTTTCAGAGTCAACATGGGTGAGCAGGTTGATACAGTAAAATAGCCAGTGAAGTCTTGGGTTACGTTAGAGGGGCATAGCTTTTGGGAAAAGGCAAGTGATAGTTCCTCTTTACTCTGCTTTTTTCAGACTTCATTTGCCATACGGGATTCAGCTCTGGGCACCATAATTTTATGGATATTGACAAAGGAGGACAGTCAGGATGCATGGTGAAGGGCCTTGAGGCTGTATCCTAAGAATCACTTGCAAGTACTGTAAATGTTTAACCTGAAAGAGAGAAAACTCAGTGGAAACATGATAAAAGTTGCAAAGAGGCCAATTTAACTTTAGTGTCAAGAAAAGCTTTTGAACAATCAAAGCCATCCAGAAGTAGAATGGCTGCCTAGAGAGGTGCTGGGCTCCAATTCCTTGGAGATTTGCAAGCAGGGACAAGATGGCCACTTGTTGGATTTGTTATAGAGTGATTCTTTTCATTTATACAATGATTATATGTCTACTGAGTTCCCTTCCAAATCTTAAATTCTGTGAATTCTTTGTTTCTTGGCCACCTTCATAGTTTCTTGCTCATTTTCTACATCAGAATTGCTGTGGACACTAAGTGTATTTTTTTCTCCCCCTTAAGAAAAGTTTATTCACCATGGGCCTGGACTTGGTAAAATTGGATGATAATGATGATGATGATGATGATGATGATGATGACGACAATGATGATGACAGTGATGATGATGATGATGATGACATCACCTGGCATTTACATGGTGCTTTAAGCTTTATGTAGAACTTCATAAAGGTTATTTTATTTTTCTTCACAACAGCCCTGTGAATTAGATGCTATTATTATCCCCATTTTACACATGAAGAAACTGAAAACTTAGGGTTCAGCCTAGGTTTTCCTGGCTCCTAGTGCAATACTCTAAACACTACATTATGTTGCCTTTCGTACTAGCAAGATATGATGTCAGCTGTTGAGAAGGAGGTGTTGGGTACAGGACTTGAAATGAGAGGCCTTGAACAATCATATAGGAGGGCCTTTTTCTAGAAGAAATATTTGGAAAAATCACCAACATAGATTGAAACCTATGTATAAATTATATACTTAGTTACCTGAGGCTCAAAGAGATTAAGTGACTTACTATAGTTATGTGAGTATTGAATGCCAGAAGAGAGATTTTGAACCTAGTTTTAGAGGATCTCTGGATTATAGATCTGAACCTGGAAGGGACCTCAGAGGCCATCTAGTTCAACTCCTTCAGTTTGACAGATGAAGAAAGTACCCAAGAAGTTGTGCTATTTCCCAGTCCAACATTTTGTCCACTGCTCCTTCTTCCTCACAGAAGTCAATAAGAGACAAATACAAAATTCTATAGGGAAATGAGGCTTTAGAATGGATTTTTAATTTTATTTTTTGAAATTTATTAAATTATTAATTTTTATTAGAAAGGAAAGTATAGTTATATTATTTTTATTGTTTCATTTAATTGTTTCCTATACTGCTTGACTTTGTCTGAAAGTCTAGTTAAATTGTATGGAAAAAGAAAAAATATAATATTAGTATTTTTTCATGTTTTTATTGGAAAAGATCTTTTCAAAGGTGATAATGACTGTAGCCAGCTTCCAGAATTCACATTAATCACTTAGTAGAATCAGTCAATTGAAGAATTGAAGAATACTAGCTGTAATCCTATTCATTATGAAAAAAAAATTTCATTAGAAATAATTAAGTTTTATTTCACATTGAGGAATATGAAGCCTTTATCATTACATATAATCTTCTAGAAATGCAAACTTAAAACTGCTATTTAAATTCCATTTGTAATTTTCTATCATGGATGTTGAGGCAGTTTGAGCATATTACATAGCTATTCCTAATGTCATCAGGAGAAGGCTCTTCCTCACTTGTAGGTACTTTATACCTCCTTATTAATACTCATTTGCTTTAGGATTTAAAGTTATGTTTTTAAGGTTTGGAACAGATTGTAGTTGTTTAATTACTGAGGGTAAATCATTTCACATTTTGTGTCAATTTTAAATGAATTTGTCTAGACAGAAGTCAAAGATAAATAATTTAATTAGTAATAAAAATAATTAAGCCAAAAATAATTAAAGCAGGCCAACATGTGTCCATTTTGTTTTCGATTTAAGGTAATTCTTAGTATTTTATAATTAGTCACAAATTCTTTCAGACTAAACCTCTCAAATGAAAACACAAACTAGGTTAAGATATTTTTTAGTATTTTTTATCAGAATCTAATCAGCTGAGTTAAATGCTTCTACAAAATCTTTAAAGATGTGGCTAATTAATGTAGCATTCTCCTTGAACAAAAGCATATCTTGACTGAATTATGTAAGCAAATTTTTGTTGAATTGTTTCTAAGTAGTCTGAATCTGAATGATAGTATTATGAGTAGAGGTATAAAGTCAATAAGGAATGATCTTTTTTTTAAGGTAAGAAAACGAATATTTACTTGGCAGTAAAAAAAAAAAAACAAACTAAAATTCTATAGCTGAGATATTTTGTACCTTAAGGAAAAGATTGCATATGGAATTTATACCAGAGAACTGGTATTCAAACATATATATTAATTGTAAGGAGCAGGCTAATGTAATGAAAATTACATGAACAAGACACTTTGACCATTGATTTCATTTTGGTTTTTATAGCCCACGTGTCAATCAGAGCTTCATTCTATAGAGTTCTGTTGCTATATACAATAGGTCTAGTTTAAATTGCTCTGGGAAAAAAAAACCCCAGATATGAAGTAATTCTACATTTCTTTTTAATAAAGGATATAGGAATCTCTAATGCATTTTTCTTTTTGATTGATCATAGCTATTATTGAAACAGCAAATAACGTGACTTAGTGCTGTAATTTTGTCTGAAAAAATGAGCTCTGAATTACATCCAGGCTGCATAAGTTTCTCTGTCTCCAGTCTCTAGAGTATCTTTTGTACTTTTTCTGTAGTGAACTACTTCTTAACATAATGTTACTACATTTTTCCACTGGAAAAGGAAGTATAAAATTCTGACCCACCTGAAAAGTGAAGGGTAATTTTTGTCAATAAGAGGGGGTGCAGGAACAGAACCTAGGATGTGGAATGTTAAGCAGATTCCTTTATCACAGTAAAGTATTTATTTGTCTGATTTTTAAACTATATATATAGGAGACTTTTTCTATAGAATAATGAGAGCAATAAAAAACATTTTTAATCATTCTACCCGAAAATGTGCTACATAGAAGAGTGTCAGGGTTGGGTTGGATCCTGCCCCAAGGGGTGAGAATTCATGAATGTGATGCTTATAATTATTTCAGGTTTGATATTAATACCAACATGTAATCCCCACTATTTGGATTGCTAGAAGTAAGAGAAAAAATAATTCTTGGGATCATTAGGTAGAATTCTACCTATTGATTGTTATATGCTTAATGATATTACAGTTAAAAATCCATTTTTAGCCTACTCTGCTTCATGTTTATACCACAAGGAACGCAACCAATAATAAATCAGCTTTCCATGTTGAATAACTATAGCTCCATTTCAGAATGGTTTCTGTGTAGAGTCTAGGTAGTCATATTTTCTGTGGCCATTAGCTATAGATGTAAATTAGTAGTTTTTCAAGATTTGGTACATCAAATACATCTATTATTATTGTATCGCAATTTCTCAATTTTTGATATAAACCATTGTGCCCCTCTCCTTTAATTCTATATATTTACTGTTAAATTTATTCCAAAGAATGTATTCCCTAACAACTTTGACAGCTCTGAAGATAATACTGTGTTTAATTATACTAAAAAATAAACATCTGCCAATAATTTAATGAAAAAAAAGTCTTTGGAAGTTACATATCTATTCATTTATCTCTATTCATTCTTCTTCAAATACATGATTTATGACTATACATTAAGGATTATGGCAGTCTCCACAGTACTGTTCCTGTGTATTGACAGATTGTTTCCCTGCTTCAAAAAGAGCATTACATTTTAATTTAAAGCTATTTAATTATGATGTAGGAATATCCTGGCCTAAATTTATAAAAGGATTTAATTGGTATCTTCATCATTAACAGGGAACATGTACTTAATAGACTTAGCTCACATAAAAGTCACAGTGAGAGTTATTTTAATATTTTAAAATAGAATATTACAACTAGACATATCTTACCGTGTTCATAGCACACTTTTTGATAGCCATGTGTCTTGTGACATGTAAATACTACCTTTACCTGGCCATAATAAGTCCTGAAATAATTCCCAGACTCATGAACTTCTTGATGCATGCTATGGGAAAATGAACAAAACATTTTAAGAGATAAAATTACAATAATGCCTCAGAAATGTTTTCTCCAATGTCAGCCTAGAAGTCAGTCTTTAATGGAATGCTATATGTATCCTTATCTTGATCCTTGTCTTTTCAACATTGTAATGAATTACTCGAATGGCACTTTTTACTTCATTTCAACAAATCTATGATCTCATCAATGTGAATATCTGAAGGGTGCTGATTTCAGTGCATCCACATTTTCTCACTCATGCATGATACCTTTTTATAGGTCTTTATTACGTTTTGTGGATTCGAGTGTAGTACTGTTTATCTATTATTTCTTGCTGTCAATACGTGATCAGATCGCCACCTTTTTCAGTTAAACATTTCCTGAATGAAATTCTATCACACTTTGTGTATAGGTCATCTTCCTCCATTATCCTTTTAGTCACCTATAGTTTTGATTCTTCAGAGATTGTGGTGTTCTGAAATCCAAAATCATACAGTATCACTGGGAGAATATTTTTGTTAAAAAATGTGTCTTTTAATTTATTTTTTTTAAATAAAGCTTAGCTTTATTAAAAGTATTGTACCATTCCCCAAATACAACCTAACTCTTTCTCTTCTTCCCATCAACTCTGGTCCTAACTTATTGTAAAGCTGCAGTATTGGCCCAAGCCTGCATGCCAACTACATGCCATTATTTGGACAGTAGAAATTTTTCATCCATTTAGCTTTCCTGTATGGATCATTAGACTAATTTCTTTTTAAGTAATCATTCAATTCATTGAAGAGGCAGTACTCAAAAGATTGATGATAATAATTATAGCTAATACTTATACTACATATTAAGGTTTGCAAAATGCTGTATATGTGTTAACTCATTTGATCCTCACAACAATTAACTCCATTTACAGACAGGAAACTTACACAAGAGAAGTTGATTGACTGGCCTAGGGTCACACAGCTTCTAGTTGTGTAAGGCAGGATTTGTATTTGGGTCTTCTTGACTTAACTTCCATGCTTTATCCCACTGAACCACTTAGCTGCTTCTCACACTCAGTAGATATCCACAAATGATTACTGATGCAGTCAGGAAATATCCACAAGTAGAAGCATATAAAAAATCTCACTTGTTATACTCAACAGTTTTCTATAGTAGATCCTATCTTTACAGTAGTCTGGAAGGTGCATCAAATACAATCTTGCTGTACTTTTAATTAATATTTTTATTGTTTATTGACTTTTTTAAAAGCATTTGCTTCTGTAGAACAAAAATGCTGAGATGGCATGTTTATTTGTAGATAATATAAAGCTAGAAGGAATAACTAGCATGTATAGCAGAATTAGTATCTAAAAATTCCTTAAGACTGAAATAGTGAGTTGAAACTAAACAGTATGAAATTAAAGAAGGGCTAATGTGAATCCTGTCCTTAGGTTTAAAAAAAAAAATCTGTGACTCAAAGCAATTTATTTGAAAAAGGTTTAGGGATTTTAATGGTCTGTAAGCTCAAGAGCATGATGTAACATCCAAAAAGCTATGTTCTTAGTTTGAAATAATAGAAATGTAATGTACAGAGCTTTATAATGTCTTGTTCACTACACACTTGGAATACCATGTCCATTTCTGGGTGCCACATTTTCAAAGACAAAGTGGAGCATATCCAGAAGGGAGCAGCTTGGATGACAATAGGATTTGAAACCAGAATGTGGGGAAAGAAAGAATTGGCAATATTTAACATGTAGTAAAGAAAACTCAAGTGTATGTAATAGCCTAAAAATATTTGGGTAGCTTTCATTTATAAAGATATTAAACTTATTATGTGTGCTTGGTGCCAGAGGGTTGTGCTAGGAGCTGGAATGTGAGACAAAGTTAGGTTCTTATAAATAAAAATTGCTCGACAATGAAAATGAAATAGGAGGTCTGAGAGTAAGTTATGTTTCCCTTCACTGGAAGGCTAAATGATCACTTATCAGGATTGTTGTAAATGGGTTGATTAGATGAATTTTGAGGTTCCTGCTAAGTGTATATTTCTGTGATTCTATGTATTTTCTCTTGAAAGTTTGAACTCTTTAGAGTTGAAGTAACCATTTATTTGTATCCAAATTCCAGAATCTTTCATCAAACTATAGAGAAGTTGGGGTGGAAGTAAAGATTAGAGACAGTATTGGGGCAACATGAAGAAATGTGACCTAGAAGATAGCATAATTAGATAAGTTTAGATTGATCTCAAAGGGAGAGTAGTCATTAATGGTTCAATGCCAGCATGAAATTACAACAACTAGCATTTCTGTGGCACTTTAAGGTTTGTAAAGTGCTTTACAAATGTCTCATTTTATCCTTTCAACAATCAAGGAAAATAGATGCTATTATTACCCCTATTTTTATAGATGAGAAAACTGAAGCAGGTGGAAGCTAGTTGACTTGCCCAGAGTCACACATCTGGTAGTTTTTGGAAGCTGGATTTGACTCAGGTCTTCCTGACTCTTGGTCCAACATTTTATCCACCCTGCCATCTAGTTGCTTTGTAACTAGGTTGGGTCCAATAGAGTGGATCAGGCAATCTATGTTTGACCCTATACTTAACCCTGTGCCATTTAACATTTTTATGAGTGACTTGGATAAAGGCATAGATGGAATTCTTGTCAGATTTACTGGTGTCACAAAATTAGGAGAGATTACTTATACACAAAGTAATGATGGTGATGATAGCAGTAGCAGCATTTGTATAGCACTTTAGAAAATTTAGAAAATGTTTAGAAAATGCTTTACACGTATTATCTCACTTGTTCCCCACAGTAACCCTGTGAGCCAGGCGTTATTATTATCCCCATTTTACAGCATCTTTTGGATTATAATTCCAAAAATAATTTGATATACTGGAATTGGGGACTAAATATATTAAGATGAAAATCAGCTTCACAAGCACAAAATGTGTGGAGGAATAGTTTATTTGAAAAAAGATCAGGGGACTTTAGTGGACTGCAAGCTCAATTTGAAGCATTAGTTGCAAATGGCATCCAAGAAAGCTAATGAGTTGTGAGCTACATGAAGAGAGGCATAGCTTCCAGGAGTAAGGAGGTGTTAGTCCCACTGTATCCTGCCTTGTTTAGACCACATATGGAGAATTATTTTCAGTTCTGAACCTCAAAATTTATGATTAAGATTGATGGATAAACTGGAGAATGTCCAGAAGAAGAAAAGAAGATGGAGGACCTTAAGTTCATGCTATATGGTGATCAGTTGAAACTACTGGGAATGTTGAGCTTTGAGAAAAGAAGATTAAGGCAGGGTGTGGAGCTCACCATCACTAAGAAGAGGAATTAGATCTAATTTTGTTTGGCCTTAGAAGGCAGGTAAATTCCTAATACTTAAAGCTATTTCAAAATGCCATTGGTTGCTTTAGGAAATAGTAGATTTTTCTCCTTCCATCCCCATTGACAGTTTTCAATCAAAGGCTGAGTGACTTTTAATCAGGTGTGGTTTGTGGCATTTTCTTTTTAGATATAGATTGGACTACATGGCTACTGAGGTCCCTTCTAATTTCCAGATTCTGTAATTCTGTTCTCCTACGTGACTCTGCCTCTTCTTTGAGAACTTTGCAAAAAATCATTAGATCTACAGAGAGAGGTCCCACCAAGTATACAATGACATAGACCACATTTGCTAGTCCCATTCTCACTCCTTGTCTTTGTGATCCTTTCTGTTTTTGAAATTTACTCATGTTGATTTGTAAACCTGGTCTCAAATAAACTGGTCCCTATTTTCTATTGAAGGGCATCTTTAAAGGCAAATTGTATTTTTTTCTTGGTGAAAAGCCATCCTGATACATTTATTTTTTAAAATAATATTTTTCCCCAATTACATATTAAAACTTTTTTTTAAGTTTCGAGTCCCAAATGCTATACCTCCCTTTTTCTGTTCCCTTCCATCTCCATGAAAGAGTAAGCAATCTGATTATAGTTTGTACATGTGCAGTCATGTAAAACATTTCCGTATTTGTCATTTTGCACAAGAAGACTGAGAAAGAAGGAAAGAAGTTAACGAAGAAAGAAAGAGAAAGGGAGAAAGGGAGAAAGGAAGGAAAGAAAGAAAGAAAGAAAGAAAGAAAGAAAGAAAGAAAGAAAGAAAGAAAGAAAGAAAGAAAGAAAGAAAGAAAGAAAGAAAGAAAGAAAGAAAGAAAAAGCTTGCTTCATTCTGTATGAAGACAATATCAGTTCTTTCTCTGGAAGTGGATAACCTGCTTCATCATGAGTCCTTTGGGATTGTATTGCTGAGAATAGCTAAGTCATTCACAGTTCTTCATCATACAAAATTGCTGTTACTATGTACAGTGTTCTCTTGGTTCTGCTCACTTCACTTTGCATCAGTTCATGTAAGTCTTTCCAGATTTTTCTGAAATCATCGTGCTTGCCATTTCTTATCACATAATTATATTCCATTACAATCAGATACCACAGCTTGTCATTCCCCAATTGATGGCTATCCCCTCAATTTCCAGTTCTTAGACACCACAGAAAGCTGCTTTACGTATTTTTGTACAATTAGGTCCTTTTCCCTTTTTAAAAAAATCTCTTGCGGATAGAAACTTTGCAGTGGTATTGCTGAATCAAAGGGTATTCAGAGTTTTATAGGCCTTTGGACATAATTCCTAATTGCTCTCCAGAATGGTTTGATCAGTTCACAACTCCGTCAATAGTGCATTAGTATCCTAGTTTTCCCACATGCCTTCCAACATTTATCATTTTCCTTTTTGGTAATATTAGCCAAGTGTGTATGAGGTGTGAGGTGGTAGCTCAGAGTTGTTTTAATTTATATTTCTCTAATCAATAGTTATTTAGAGCATTTTTATATGACTACAGATAGCTTTGATTTCTTTGTCTGAAAACAGCATGTTCATGTTCTTTGACCATTTATCCATTGGGGAATGACTTATATTATAAATTTGACTCAGTTCTCTATGTATTTGAGAAATGAAGCCTTTATTAGAGATACTTGTTCAAAAATACCCCCGCCTCTTTTCTGCTTTCCTTTTAGTTGCATTGATTTTGTTTGTGCAAAAAAAAAATTTTAATTTTATATAATCAAAATTATCTATTTTATATTTTGTAATGAGACTGTACCTTTTCATATAACTGACTGCCTAACCAGAGTGTCATGTTCTTTAGAAAATAGAATTTGATTTAGAGGAACTTTAGAAAAGAGGAGGTTCTGGATTCTGTCCTAATAGAATGTCTCTTGTCTGTTGAGTATCTCCAGGAAGACATGGAGATAGCAATTGCTGATTTGCCACATTGTCTTAAGCTTTTTATCCACTCAACACATTTCATTGTAAATTCTTGGTTTTTATAAATATTCATGTGTAATTTCATTATTTCATTTATGGCAACAATTTATTCCTAAAATTCCTTTTTCTGCTATTATTTTCTTTTCCCACCTTATTCCTCTCATTTACCTCTTTTCAATCTTACTCATTCTATTCTAATACTTGTATTTGTTTCACCTAATTATTTCCCTGTCTCCAGAAATTTACTATTAGTTGTGCTTGAGTTCTTTGTTTGAAAACCTTTTACACCACCTGCCTCATAGAAATGTGAAAAGTTGTATTATGCTGACAACTTGTATTTTTTAAAAAAAGGAACAACAGCAACAACAAAAAAACCAGAAAGGAATGGCATAGTCTGTTAACTCTAGATATCTGGTTGTCCTATTTGGCTCATCGTGTTTTGCTTTTGTTTTAAGCCCACAGTATGTATTTCTTTTGAAAACTCATTTGTTTACATTCTTCTTGAATTCTTAATGAAAAATCCTCAGGAGTCTGTGAGGGATGTGGATCTGTTCTAAAAATAATATGCTTTCTTCATATATGAAGATGGCATTACTGGCTCATTGTCAAAGTATTTGCTTTCATTTTTTCCTCCTAGTAATGGTGATGGATTTGTTCTAACCTTTTATATTCCCCTTTTGACACCTGGCTTGCTTTTGTGAAATAGTTCAGGATCAAACTAACAAAGAAATATTACCACACATTTATGTTTTTAGTACTCTTTAGTTTCCAATTTGGTTCCAGGTTTTGACTTTATTATCATTTGGAGTTAAAGCTTACAAAGACAACAGTGTGGAATCTGCCTTACTGGGTTTTTCTCCCAAGCTTAAGTAGAGTACTTTTTTCTTACTCTCCTTGAATCATCTTAAGAGTAAAAGCTTTTCTAGTTGCATGATCATAACCAATATTTCAGGATTTCAGTACTTTGTAGTTTTCTCATTCACCCAACTGTTTTGTAGCCCTGAGAACTGTTTTCCTCTATTGCTTTTCTAATTCCCTAATTAAAGGGATGGTTTTGACATTCCCCCTGGCTCCTCTGTCCTCATCTACTTTATTTTATATTAAAATTCCAGGTTTTGTCTGGTTTTATCTGGAATTAAAGACCCCATTATCTCTTTTAAAGCTGTAGATTGACATCTCTGTGATTGCTGCCTTTCTCAAGAAAAGCCTTTAGTTTCTTGATGAGCCAACTCTTTGAGTGCTTCTGTATCCTATATCTCTTTCTTCCCCTGCAAAATTTTAAGGAGTGAAATGACAGATTTAATGTATCCATTCATCAGCAACATGATCTACTGTGACTATCTTTTCCTTAGTCAGAAAGGAATAGTTATCCATTTAGGTCCTTGAAGACGATGTACTCCTGAGTTTTTGACATATTTGAATAGTGTTGTTATAGGACGGAGTGTTTCATCATGTTAATTGTAAGGGCAGCAGCATTGTCTTTTTGATGATGGGAGTGTGGCTACCAAATTTTATGGTTTATTAGCTATTCCTATTTTTCTTTCATTTTATTTTGGTTTTTAAACAACTCTTTTGTTTTTAAAATATACTTTTTCTGTGATAATTTATCAGTATATTGTGGGATGAATGGGTTTATTTTGATTTAAGTTCACTTTTATTCTTAACTTGATTTTTCCTATGTGTTATAAATTTTTCTAGGTACTACTCTGGAGTTTTCTTGTTTCCACAAGATACAATATTTGTTCCTTTGGTGTTTAAAGCAATACAGGCTAACTTTTTGCATATTGATTTATTTTTTCTGAAAATATAATGGATGCTATTGTTTTTCCCGGTGTCTGATACTTGGATTAATTTCCTTTTTTGGCGGGGAGGGGGGGATGAAAAGAACTAATTGTTGAAGTGCCTGGTCATATTTAGTGCCTACACAATAACTTTTCAACCTCAAACATACCATTTTGAGTATATTGGCATTTTTTAAAATGAGGAAAATATTTCAGAAGCAGGTCTCATTTTTAAAAGTGGAAATATAGGCTAGAAATACTAATTTTCTAAAGAAGGATTATTAGCAAGTCTTCAAATTATATTGCATATGAAAGCTCAATCAGATGCCAGGTGATAATTCACTTTGGAGTCAAGGCACAAGAGTGACATGAATGAAAAGTAAAAAATTTGAAAAGGGAAGCATCCATGCAGTTATTTTTTTAAAGAGGCAAAAAACATAGTTCTGAGGTTTGCAACTTAGTGGTAAAATATGATGAAGACAGACCATTGACATATTTTCTACCAGGTTATGATAGTAATTAGGATATATCTGTCAAATTTTCAATCTTGATTCTCTCCTTTTTGTGGGTTTCTAAGTATATGAACAATAACTTTACTGCAAAAAAAGATTGTAGAGCATTCTGTACACTTCTTTTTAAAGGAAATAAATAAGCAGCCTGTGTGTCTAACATCAAATTTACATTGTTAATAAATGTGTAAGACAGTTAAAGTTTTCCTAGACTGTTTTTAATTTGTTACCCCATATTGCATAGTTGAGGCATTTTTCATTTTACTGTTGGAAAGAACAGAATGGTCAGAAGTATCAAAAACTGCAGAGAGATTAAAAAAGGATGAATACTAAGGAAAAGCCTTTGACTTTAGATTTGTGGGAATTTAAGTCAGATTGCAAATAGTTCTAAGGATAAGTGGATAGAGGCACAAGACGTTTGGCAGTGAATCTTAAGAAGTAGCAAGATGAGCTTGTTAGGGGAAAGTATCAAAGTAAATCTGAGGTTTGCAAGCAGATGAGGAGGAATCATTGGTATAGGAATGATTGTAGGTGTATCCATGAGGGAAAGGGGGTGATTGCTGGAGCAGTGGCCTGGAGAAGTGGCATCAAGGATGCAGAAATATTAGCCTTCACTTGGCGTAGAAACAAAGGTTCCTCTAAGACAGAAAAAGAAGCAGAGAAGAATAGGTGAAATTACTTTTAAAAATGGGCATGGGAGGGGAAGGCCATAAAAGAGTAGAGTTGAGGGAATGTATGCCAAATGATCTCTGTCTTTGCAGTGCATAGTATTGTACCTATTTGTTCACTTCAGTAACTGAGGAAAGAATTATAAGAATTGGAGTTGCAACCAGAGAAAGTACAGAAATTTTTTTTTAATATTTAAGTCAACCTCTGGTTGTAGAGTCTCTTAAATTAGGTTGTCTAGGTTAAAATTATTTTAACGAAAAAGGTTTGCTTATAAATTTGAATACATGTACGCTTTAGTTAGGGGTTGATTTTGTCTTCTTTCTCTATTTTCTGTGATTTCATTACTCTTTTCAGATTATTCATTACATAATACATGGGTTTTACCTAAGTTCAACATTAAAAATATATTGCTTGATATATAATTTTAAGGAGTTTCTGGTTACTGTGGTTCAGTGACACTGGCTTCCTTGCACAAGACATTTTATCTCCCGTCTCTGCTCACTTTCACTGGCTTCCTTCAAGTCCCAGCTAAAATCCCAAGGCTTCTAAGAGAAGCTTTTACTGATCCCACTTAATGCTAGTACCTTTCCTCAGTTATTTATCTTCAGTTTCCCCTGTACATATCTTGTTTGTACATAATTGTTTTTGTGTTTTCTCTTCCATTAGATTGTAAGCTCCTTGAGAACGGCGACTGCCTTTTGTCTTTGTATGTCCATCAGTTATCACAGAGCTTGCTACATAGTAGGCACTTAATAAATGCTTATCGATACCTTCAATTTCTGAACTATGATCTCTGTTATTTTAGATGGGTAACAATCTCATTGATATACATCATGCATTTTCTTGATTATCTTATATCTTCTCCACTTTTTGTGTTCAAGTAGTCATTTATAATATAACACAACTTCCTTGTATCCTCTATGTAGTTCTCCATTGCTATTTGGTTTATCTACAGTTTTCATTCTTCAGAGGTTCTGGCATTCTAGGATATGTAGCAATATAGTCTCACAGGAAGAATTTTGGTATTACAAAGATAAGTTTTTGTGTCAGAGATCTTTGAAAGTATGACGTATTTTCTCATATGTAATCCAACCCTTTTTCTTCATCTTTTCAATTCTGTGTCCAGTTTATTGTCCATCTGTAGTGTCTGAACCAGCTATATCTACTAATGCCATTCAACAGCCCAACCATCCAATTGCATTTCATAACCTAGGCAGTAGTTTTCAATTTATCCGATTCTCCTTCACCCCCCTCCCCCCCAGGTGGGATTGTTAGGCCAATCTCTTTAGAATTCCCATGGTTCACATTGGTGAGACCTTTAGTGTTCTGATGTTTGATACAAAGTCAAATATAAACAGGAACATCTAGAAGAACCCTATAGGGAATTCATCTTCTCATATTGATGTTATGAACCCTATTACTTTGATTAAATTCAAAAACTGTTTATTGAAGACCTTATATTGAGTGTAGTCCTTTTGTGTATTTGAGAAAAATGTCAGACATGATTCCTACCATTGAAAAATGTCCACTGTCATTAGAGAGAGATAAGATATGTGCAAGGGAAGCAGATAGAGAACGATGTGAGACAGCCTATGATCAGCTACCAAAATATATGATTTGGAAAATACTACATAAACAAATACTACCTTAAGTTGGGGTAAGTGGAGATCTTAATGCTATAGTACGAAGAGTAGTATAGACTAATTAAACTTGAAGAAATAGGGATCTTGAAAGAGTAAGGATTAATTAGTCATTGCTGAGGGAGTAGAACTTTTATCTATTGGAACAATATGAGTAAAAGGGTAGAAGTGAACACAACCTTTTCTGAGGAAATTCAGCAAGCATTTATTAAGTGCTTACTGCATGCTAAACAATCTGCTAAAATCTGAGACAAAATTAAAACAGTCCTTAGCCTCAAGGAATTTATATTTTACTGAGGATTTAATATATACGAATTCAATATAAGATAATTCGAGGATGGAGAGGGGAAAGGATAAGCTATCGGGTGTGGGAAAGGAATCAGCTCAATTACTGAAGAGTATAATATATTGTATAATATATAATATAATCTTATAGGATAGTATTACCAGATAAGGTGGAATAGTTCATTGGCACTAGATTATAGAAATTCTTGACTACCAGGGTGAGGAAATTGAATTTGATCCTAAAAGTAGTGGGGAGCTATTTGAAGTTTTTAAGTGGTAAAGTGACATATAGGATGAAAGTAATATTTTAGTTTGATAAATTAAATCCTACTGCTGTATTCAAGTTGGACTAAGTTAAAGGAAGACCAGTTAGAACATTATTAAAGTGATCTAAGTGTGGTATCATGAGAGAGATTGGTATTAGTTGTAATACAAAGATAAACAAGATTATGAAAGAAGCATTTGGTAGGATTTGGTTACTTGTTTTACATGGGAATCAAAGAAAGGGAGGAGTCAAAGAAGACAAATATTTAACAGCATTAAAAGTATTTTTAACAAATTGCCTCATTAGGATTGTACATACTGGTAAAATCTTTAATATTAGTAATGTTTTAGAAAATAATGCATCAAAAACATATAAATTCTTTTTACCCTTCTCCCTTTCATAGATAGAGTAATGACTTTACTAGAATTACTTATTTTTAAGTTAAAATACTCTATATTTAGGTTTTATTTCTAGCAGATGTCTTCTTTAACCTACTATAATCTGAAATGCCAGAATGATTCTTTTGCTAATTTTATCATTGCATAAAAGTAGCATACATACTAGTTTTATTATAATACCTGTCCTTTTCAGAAATGTTGATAAGAAAATTATTATTTTTTAAATTGTAGGCTGCTTCCCCAGAATGTTGGCCTTCTTTATGTTGGAGGTTATGAAAGACCATTTGCACAAATTAAGGTATGATTACTTATTTTTCTTATGGTTTTTAAAAAATGTAATTTAACCTTTCCCTAATCTGACATGTATTTAAAAGTACAACAGTATCATATTCTATAACAATGTGGTAAGGAATGGTGAATCTTTTGCTTAACCAAAAAGACATGTATATTTTAACAAAACAATAACTTTTTAGTGCTTTAAGTATCCTGATGACACACAATTAAAAACACATTATTATTGTTGTTGTTGTTGGTGGTGGTAGTAGTAGTAGTAGTAGTAGTAGTAGTAGTAGTAGTAGTAGTAGTAGATGGTTTTTAAAATACTAGGCAGTATTCTTAATTTTTCTGGCATTGAAATGATAATGAGATTTTATTTTAATTCCTTTGGTGAAATAAGTAAACTTATATCTAATAAAATAATGCAATAACTAACAATAAATAATAAAATAACACCAGTAACAGTAAAAAGATAGAGTATCTTTTGATATTTATAGTGTCACCAGCAGAATATTGTTATGAAAAATGTGACATTTCTTTTCCAGGGGAAGCTTGGTATCATTAAAGGAATGCAGTGTAGCAAATTTTCTTTCTCCTTTTCAGCTTTTGAACCTCAACTTATTTCCATTTTCAGTATCAGTTTAATATGTGTATGTGTGTGCGCACGCGCATGTGTGTGCGTGTGTATTTACACACACTGATATACAAGCTCTAGAAACATTTGTCATTTTTTTTTTAATGTGGATGCTTAGGCTTTTTTTGAGTGATTAGAGTTCTCAGTAGGCAGCTCCATGCTGTTCTGGGGTTTGGGGCCAGCAAAATATTATCATGTGCAAACTGAGACAGCTATAGGACCTTATTCCCCTTCTTTGACTTGTCCTTTACACTGAACCTCATTCATGTTAATAGAAAAAATCTTTGGTGAGCATACCTCTCTTTCATGTTTCACTTGATATTAAGGATCAGAGGACCAAAAATCTTATCTAACTTTGGTGTATACATGGTAGCTAACTTATTAAAAGATTTTGAATCTTTAAGGCAGTGTTTTGCTCAACCACATGAAATATGCTTTTTAAAAAAATCATAAAAAATAAGCACAGTGAGACTTTGTATTCTTTGAATCTTTCAGTTAATTTTTTTATGACCAAGTTGTGGTTTACTAAGTAATATTTGAAAAAGCCTGTCTGTTCCCTTCTAATATCTTCCTTAAGAATGCCTTTGATAAATGTGTTGATAAAAAGCTATGAAGATTTGAAAGTCTTGAACTGAAACAAACAAAAAAAGGCATATAATAAACTTGAGGAGAAGAGATGACATTAAAGTATGCTATCAAAGAAATATATGATCATAAAAGATGGGCTAGTCACATAAGAAGAGTGAGAGATAATAGATGGATAGCCTATGGGTTCCTTTAATTCCCTTGTCATGTCAGGAGAACTTGAATATGCTTAGCACATTGAGAATGCTCCCTGTACTGAACCTGTGTTTAAAGACACAGATAAGAAAATCACATAATGGACTGGGAAAATGTGTTACAATGTGCATCAAAGGAGGGAATTCCCATATCAATGAGAACACTGATCCATTAGAGTATTAAATACTATTTAGTATTTACATTAAAAGGCAGAAGATACTAAAATGGCTTTTGAGACCAATGCAGTTTTTGGTTGTTTTAAAAAATGTTCCATGGTATTGAAAGTCAGTCTTTTAAGAAATATTTATTATGTGCCTTCTGGGGTTACAATGGCTAAAATACCCCTACTGTACAAGAACTTAAATAATATAGGGAGAAAAATACACATACTTACAAGTATATCTTGAATAAATTATATCCAGGGTAATGAGGAGGGAGCAGTAGCAAATAGGGGGATTGGGAGAGGCTTCATGTAAGAGGTACTGCTTGAGCTGAGCATTGAAGGAAAGTAGGAGTGCCAAGGCTATGATGAGAGAGTATATTGTATGTGTGGAAGATAGCCTATACAAAAGCTTAGACAAAGGAGATATAGTCATATATAAAGAACAGTAAGAAGGCCAAGTTTGCTGAACCATGGAATGCATAAAAGGTAATAATATTTAAAGTTGGAGCAAGGTTTTAAAAGACTTTAAATGCCAAACTAAAGAGTTTATATTTGACCCTGAAAGTGATGAGTCATGAGTTTACTGAACAGGGAAGTAATGCGGTTAGATTAAGGTTTTCAGAATATCACATGGAGGATTTGGGAGGAAAGAGACTTGACTAGGGAGACCATCTTAGTTGACTATTATAATAATCCAGGGAAGATGTCATAAGGCCTTAACTAAGGTAGTGGCCACATAGAGAGAAAGAGATGTAATGGGAATATTTTTTTGGAGGCAGAATAGATAAGACTTGGCAACTTACTTGATTACAGAGTGAGGGAGACGAGTAGAAAATAACTCCAAGCTTGTGAATTTGGGTGACTAAAAAAAAATCTGGTGCCTTTTCATCTCCTGTCTCTGTACCTTTGTATAGGGAAGTTCATAAGATAGATGGGTTTTATGGAAAATATAATGAGTTTAAAATGATGATACTATCCAAATTAATTTACTTAACCAGTGCCATGCAAATCAGACTACCAAATGATTATTTTATAGAGCTAGAAAAAAATAATAAAATTCCTATAGGTGGACAAAAGATGAAGAATTTAAAAGAATGAAGGAGGGGACTGGTCTTGGCTACCATATGCAGAACTACACATGGCATGCCCACTCCTTGCAAGAGTCAATGAGCAGACTCTGATCCAAACACAGGACTCTTCTCTCCCTCCAGCTTAGACATTTAGACTGCCGAGATGAACAAACCAGGAAAATACCTAAAACTATGAGAATATACCTTGAACTGACAGATGCCCAGAGAGTAAACTCTGAGGAAGAGAGTAATCTTACAGCAAGTCTAGTTAAGACTTGCAGAAAAAAAAATGCCCTGGCCACAAGGGCTACAAGAGTATCTGGAAAAATGAAATAAGAGATACAAAGTGGAATGCTGAGGGAGAAAATACATGACAAATATTGGCACCTTAGGATAGAAGGTGGAAAACCTCACCCCAAAACTAAAAACCCTAAAAATTAGAATGAGCCAAACAGAAATCAGCAATCCAATGTGACAAGAAATATTAAAATGCAATCACAAAATTGAAAAACTGAAAGAACATGTAAGAAACATATTACAAAAAAAATTGATCTTGAAAACAAACCAAGGAGAAATCTAAAAATTATTTGACTATCTGAAAAGCATCACCAAAAAAAGAAATCCTTGATAACCATATGTCAAGAAATTATAAATGAAAACTATCCAGAACCCTTAGAACTTTAATGCAAATTAAAAATAAAAAGAATATATTTTATCACCTCCAGTAAGAAACTCTAAAATGAAAACACCCAGTAACATCATATCCAAAATCCAGAGCTCAAAGCAAATCCAGAGGTCAAAAAAAAAATACTATTAAACAACCAAAAAGGAAGAATTCAAGTACCAAGGAGTCATGGTAAGGATTACATAAGATTTAGCAGCTACTGCCATAAAGGGGGGGAGAAGAGCTGTCAGAAAGAGGAACAAAGGAAGGAGGAATCAAAAGGAAAGGAAGAAAATAAAAACCTACAGCCAAAGATAGCACAAGGAGAGTGATAAGAGATGCCATGGAACCTCAACAAAGTGTTTTATTTAATAATCACAAATGTCGAGTAAAGAGAAGAAAAAATACAAGGGGACTGGATGGAGGCAAATACACAATTAGCCATCGTAACTGTAGATGTGAATGAGATTGAATCTCCTAGATTTTAAGTCATAAAGTTTTTACTTATCACTTACTATGTACCTAGGCACTGTGCTAAGTTCTGAAGATACAAATACAAAAAACAAAGACAGCCACTGCCCTCGAAGTGTTTATGTTCTAATGGGAGAAGAAAATTCACTGAGGGGAGGGAGGAGGAGAAGAATCCCAACAGGAACATTGCAGCAAAGTTTAGAGAGAGTAGCTGTAAGAAGAATGAAGGGTGGGTAACCTGAGCAGTTCCTCCAAATGGAGATTCCTAGGAGGAACTCATCAATAGAAGGAGGGGCAAGCTGGAGCAGAAAGATCGCCCAGGACAAAAAAGCCACAGGGGACCAGGTGAAAGGGATTTTCTAGGGTAAGGAAACAGCCAAAATAGGGTAGCAAAGTTTAGAGAGTCCGAAACAATGCTGGGAGAGGGCCCATAAAATGGAAGAGGTTAGAGTGGATTAGAAAACAGAATCCAACAATACGTTTTTTTACAAAAAATATTCTTGAAACATGAAGATTCACATAGAGATAAAACAAGATTGGAACAAAATATATTTTCCTTCAGCCAAACTGAAAAGAAAAATCAGGGCTACCAGTCATGATTTCAGATAAAGCTATTGTAAATATAGACACAATAATGAGACATAAGCAGAGAAATCACATTATGCTTAAAGGCCCCATAGATAACATATCAGTACACAATATGTATATAACAAATAGCATAGCATCTGAATATTTGAAGGAAAAATTAATCGAGTTTGAGGAGGGGAGGACAGAGAAATAGATCATAAAACTCTAAGTGGGGAGTACCTTTTTCAGACTTAGAGAAATCTAACCAAAAGACAAAGAAGTTAAGGACCTGGACAGTTTTAGAAAAAGTAATTTCTGAATAGAGGTAGAAAGGAATTTAGCTGTACACAAAAAACTGACCCTATATTGGGGCATAAAGAACTTAATAAAAATGTGGAAAAGCAGAAATAATAAATACATCACTTACTGGTCAAAGAAAGTACTGGGAAGCTAAATAACATAATTTTAAGTAACAGCTGGTTCAAAGAACAAGTTATAGAAACAACTGAAAATTTCTTCAAAAATGACAATAATGAGACAATATATCAAAATTTATGGGATATAGCTAAATTAGCTTTTAAGAGAAAAAAGAATAAATCAATGAATAAAATAAAATAACCCTTAGCTAAACAATAAAGAAGAAATTCTGAAAATTAAAGAGGACATTAACAACATTGGAAGTAAAACCATGGAGCTACTAAATATTTGAAGTTTTTTGGAAAAAAACTAACAAAATAAATAGATGTTATGATTTTAAAAAAGGAAAAACAAATATTTTGTATCAAAACTGAAAAAGGAGAGAAAATAAAAGGAATATTAAGTATGCTATTAAGCTCTATCTTGAAATATTAAACTAAATGAAACAGATAAGTTTATAATATGATCATAAATCAGATTAAATGAATTAAGAGAAAATATTATTATCACCTAAATATCTAGCATACAGAGCCATTGACATTATATAACCATTAATAATCTGAAATGGGGTAGTTACCATTACAGTTTTATATAGATGAGGATTAATTAAATTTAAAGGAAAATTGTCCTTTTATGGAAATTCTTTAATAGGTTTAAAATGGTTCATAATACTATTTTAATTTCTTTTCTCATATATATATCAGAACTATTGAAGTTCATTATTCTGTGAAATAATTTTTGAATAAGGATTATAGTACAAATGAAAGGGAGTTTGAAGTACATTATGAAATGATTTTAAAATATTGTCAGTGAAGGAACCAAGATCGGAAGGGTAGTTAGCACAAAACATTTATTAGGTTCAAGATTTTACATTTCAATCTTCACTTGCTTCTGGGAAGAAAAAAACTGTCAAAATACTGGGTTTCTCCATTACAAAGTGATAATGAATCTTGGCGGGGGTAGTGGGGAGAAATCTTTCATTTTCTGTTAACGACAAATTTCACTTTGTCTTTTATTCTATAAATAGGCAGCTTAATAAAGATTAATTATTTATATTATAAAACAGTTTATATTTTAATAAGTTAATTAATATTCATCCTATATGAGAGGTGCCAGCCATCTATCACAGAATTTCATGAGGCATTCTCATGAACCATTGATTTCCATGATAGAAAAATTTCTCTTTATCCCTAAATCTGGGGAGAGCATATCACCATGTGATGTTGTGGTGTCTCTGACACTAGAACCTTAAAAGTACATAGGCCTGTATTATGAAATATAAGCCACTTTTCTTCCTGTTAGAAGACTTAGGTAACCACGGTAGTTTGCAGATGAAAACATATCAGTGTAAGAAAGTTTTCAGAACTCTGAATTTTTAGAGTGAAAATTCCTTATTTCTCACAGTCCCACAAAATGACCTGCCGTGAATAAGAACTATGCTAAGCACTAGGGATAAAATGCAAAAATAAAATCGCCTACTCTGAGGAGTTTACATTTTGTTGGGGGTAGGAGAAAAGCATATACATATGTAAATATATGCAAAATAAATATAAGGTAATTTTTGATCAGGAAAACATAAGCAGCTTGGGGCATAAAAGATTCGATTCATGTACAAGGTGACTCTTGAGCTAAGTTTTAAAGGAAACAAGGAATTCTTAAAGGAAAAGTAAAGAGGGAGATAATCCAGGCAGGGGCAAGTGCAAAAAAACAAACGTGAGAGGTGGAGTGTTGTGTGTGAAGATGAGCAGTAAGGCTAAAGCTGGATTGGAGCTAGGTTGTAAAAGGATTTAAAAACCAAAACGACGTGTTTATATTTGAAACTAAGCCAGTACAGAGCCACTGGAATTTATTGAGCAGAGGAGAGACATGATCAGACCTACATTTTAGGAAAACCTCTTTGGCAGCTGTGTAGAGGGTGGATAAGAGAGGAAAGAACTTTGAGGTAGGGGAACTGATTAAGGAAGCTCTTATTGTAGTATGGGGAGGAGATGATAAGGGCCTGAACTAGAGTAGTGACCTTGTGATCAGAAAGAATAGAATGTCGTGGAGATAGAATGGACAAGACTTGGCAACTGATTGAATATATGGAGTTGAGGGTAATGCCAAGGTTATTAAACCCTCTATGGTACTCACTAATTCTTTTTTTTTTAATGACATTTTTCTCATCCTCTGCTTTATATTTTTTTTTTTTTAGTAAATTTCAACAAATTAAATCCTGCACAATGTCCTGGCCCAGGAATTGACAAACTGTGACTTACAGGCTAAATCCAACCCTATATCTGTTTTGTAGGGCCAGTTTTAACATTTTAAAAAACTGTTCTTGCTGGCCATATAGAAACATGCAGCAGGCTGGATTTGGCCCATAGGCTACAGTTTACCAACTCCTGTTCTAGTCTGTCAAAATATTTTTGAATCTATACTGTTTTTCATCATTTTAACTATCCTTCCCAATGTCATCTGAAAGTTTGATAAGCATGCAATTTATGCCTTTTAAATTATTGTTGAAAATGTTGATCAATCAATAAATATTTATTAAATGACTACGAGGCAACTAGGTGGCTTGGGGGGGTGGGGTGGGGAGAGTGAGAGTGCACACGAGCTGGGCCGGGCATCAGGAATACCTGAGTTCAAATGTGGCCTCAGACACTAGCTCTGTGACTCTGGGAAAATCACTTAACCTCTTTTTGCCTTGATTTACTGATGAAGGAAATGGCCAACGATTCCAGTGTTTTGGCCAAGAAAATCCCAAATGGGGTCACAAAGAGTTGGACATCACTGAGCAACAGTAAATGTTTACTATGTGCCAGGCATAGGGCTAAGCAGAAATTCTGGGGGGGCATTTCACTGTAAATGTCTTTCCAAGTCATCATACAATCATTAATGTTTACTCTTTGAGTCCAGCCATTCAGTAGTTCTGAATTCTATCTGACCATATTATTATCAAGATCATATCACTTTATCCAGTATAGCAAGTGATACTTTATAAAATGCGTAAACTATATCCGCAACATTTCCACGATCTACCAATTTAGTAAACTTGTCAAAAAACAGAAATGAAGTAGGTCTGTCATAACCAGTTTTTTATGAAACGTGCTATTTGTTTTTTCTAATCATCTTTTCCTTTTCTGGATGCTTGTAAATTTTCTGTTTAATGGTCCATTCTAGACTTGTCACAGGGATCAAAATCAAGCTGTTTGTATGGTTTTCCAACTAGTCCCTTCCTTTTTTGACTTTTGTCATCTCCCATTCTCATCAGTTAACACAGTATCACTAACAAATTATGTAGCAGTTATTTGACTTTTAAAGCCCCTCATGATTGGGCGCCTTCTTATGTTTCCATTGTTCTAAACCTCACTCCCCTCCGAATACCCTGATCTGCTGATAAGGGCCTCCTTGCTGTTCCTTGCTCACGGGAGGCCATCTCCTGACTCCAGTCATCGTTACTGGCTGTCCCTCAGACTGAAACACTCTCAGTCTTCTAGCTTCCATGAATTCCTTCAGATCCCAGCTAAAAGATCAGCTTCTGCAGAACCCTTTCCTAATTTTCTTTATTCTTGGTGCCTTCCCTCTGAGCCTTGCCCTCACATTCATCTGTGATGTATTGTGTTTGTATATAAGTATTTGTATATTGTCTGTCTCTATTCCAGCTTCCTTCATGACTCAGCTATAGTACCACCTCCTGTTGGAAGCCTTTCTCTATCCTTTTGTTATTCATTTTTACCTCCTTAAATGATCCCTTTTTACTTGTTTTCTTTTTACCTTTTCTGTTCTTTATATCTCCCAGTAGACTACAAAGTCCTTGAGAGCAAAGGTTTTATTTCATTTTGTTTGATGTCACTTAGAAGCCTAGAACACCACAAATCCCAATTATGTGGAAATACTTGATAAAAGATTTTAAAATTTTAAGTATAAATAAAATTTATATTAGTTTTTATTCATCTGCTTCATGTATGCTTAGATCTCTCGCATGTAAACAATTTTAATTAATTCTTTATATTTAGCATGTAATGTCTATCTTATGTTAGTTTTATTTTCTTAGACCCTTTTATATTTTTAGTAAAAAAAATTTTAAGGCTGTTCCTATACTGTCTAATCCTCAAGGCTCTGCATGGCCACCTCAATCCATCTAACCAAGGGAGATTGAAACTTGTCAACTCTGCTTTTTAATAAGTCAGAGGTTGTTATGGAAAGACACAGGCATTCCTTCCCTACAGCGTTGTGTATTAGTTTGCCTCTTCCAACTCTGACAGACCAAAAAACGTTCCAAGTCTGAGTCAGATATAAGTTCTGACTTTGGCACTACAGATCAGCTTTAAAAATTCTGTATTTTACAAGGGCTTTGTAATGGTTATATGAAAAAAAGTAAAGAAACATTATAATTTTTTTAATCTTTCATACTATTTTGATTATGTTAAGACTAGGAAAGCCAAATCTATAACTCTGAGCCTGGTGTTGTCCATTCCGACTACCATTTATGAGGGAATATTAGTCACATTCACATACTCATGATTGCCATGTGCATTCATAACACTATGTAATAGAGTCAAGGAAATACTTATCATTTAAAGTCACTTTTGAAAATTCATTAAAGCGATCCTCTCAGGTTTTTATTTTTTTCAAATTTAAAATACAAGCATTGAACATGTTTTCCCTTTAGGCTTCTTAGATGTATCAAAAACAGATTGTCATTTATCATTTTAAAAAAAGTTCTTTTACATGCACAACAATGAAAAACATTTCCGTATTAGTGATGTCATGAAAGAAAACAGACAAAAAATGAAAAAAAAAGTGAAAAATAGTTTGCTACAAAAAAAAAAAGTTCTTGATCTAGAAAACTATGTAATCAATATAAATTACAAGGAATAATATTTTAGTTGGGAGCTTTCTATTTGAAGAAAAGTTGTAATATAGTAGTGTCTCAGAATCACTTGTGCTAATGATATTTCTTTAGGGAATGAAAAAACCTTTTTTAAAAAATGGCTTGGCCAGTTATTAAAGAATATTTCCTGATATTTGTTGTTGTTCTCTTGTTTCCATTGTTTCTGATTCTTCGTGACCGCAGTTGAGTTTTTCTTGGCAAAGATACTCAAGTTGTTTGCCATTTCCTTCTCCAGCTCATTTTACAAATGAAGAAACTGAGACAAACAAGATTAAGTGACTTGCCCAGGGTCACACAACTAGTAAATGTATGAGTCCAGATTTGAATTCCAGAAGATGAGTCTTCCTGACTCTAGGCCTTATACTATGTCCACTATGTGACCTAGCTGCCCCTTCTTCATTCTTTGCTACCATCAAAAAGATGCTATTATAAATATTCTGGTATATGTGGAGCCTTTAATATTTTTTTTAATTACCTCCTTGTGGTTGGTATGTGACTAACAGTAGAATCACTGGGTGAAAAGGTATGGACATTTCAGTCACTTTCAGATGACTTTCCACAATGATGTATTAATTGATGGCTCCACCAATACCTGTATTGTATGTATGCCTGTCTTTTTACAGCTATTTCTATATGGCATATTACCATCTTTTGTCATCTTGGCCAATTTACTGAGTGTGATGTGAAACTTCAGGGTTTTTTGATTGACATTTCTTTTATTAATAATTTGAAAGTTTCTTTCATATTACTGTTAATGGTTTGCATTTCTTCTTTTGTCAGCTGTTCATATCATTTGACCACTTATCTATTGGGAGTATTTTGATATTTTGCTTGTTATTTGCATGACACCAAATAGGAACAATTTGGCTATCAGTTGTATAGAATGCATGGGGTGGGGGTGGGGGTTACGTACGGTCATTATTACCATATGTTCTAGTCCAGAGGTGGCAAAGTTGGCCACAAACTGCTTATACTTAACTTAATTTGTGGTTCTCTAAGTTAATATGTAGTCTTCAAGAATCTGTTTCTATTTGAATCTAACACCACTGCTGTAGTCCATTGTCAAGAATTTAAGGAGAAATAGATGTATTAGTAACATTAGATAAAAATAATTTGGATAGAAAATTGAAAAAAACTGAAGAATAGAGGTAATGTATTATTGGCTGATGCCTCTCAAAAACCATTGTCAGAAGTAGACACAGGCTCTTAAGACATTTAATTTGTCCTTATTGTAAGATATCCAAGTGAGATAATAGTAGGAACTTCACTCACCATATATAACATAATTGATATTGAGGGATACATAACTGAGTTTCTTCTACTATCTTAGTATAAGTTTATAGGGATTAAGGAGGAGGGTGTAAAAAGGCACAGTGGGGTATAAGATACAGTGGAAAGAAGGATGACTGGAAAAGAGATGATACAAAGAAAAATAAAGGAGAGAGAACTTGAGAGGATAGTAGATACTGAGCCTTAAAAACTACATTGTGAATTAATTTTATACATGTATCCTAGGCAACATCTTTGCACTTAACTTTCTTTACATACATTGGGATAACTTTATATTTATTTAAGTATAATTTGGTTTCTTTGGAGTTTTATTTTTCCTGTTTGAAATTTTATTTAACTTCAGTCTCCTTGTATGTTTTGTTTGTCATGTAATAAGGATAGAAAGAGAAAGGGGTTGGACTAGATTAATTCTAAAGCCCTTTACAATTCTAAAGCCCTTTGATGCTTGGAATAGAGTGGAGGAAATAGAGAAGATAAAGAGAATTGGTAAGGTGGACTAAAGGGATAAGAATGGAATTTGAAGAATGGAATTTGACTTAATAGACTACCTTTGAGGCAGTTTCGGTGGTATAGGGGATACCTGGGGTGAAGAAGACATGTTTGATTCTGTCTCACACACTTAATAGCTGTGTGGGCAAGTCATGAAGTAAACATTTAAAAAAACAAACAAAAATAGAATTACACTGCAATCTTTACTCTCTTACCAACAAGTTTGACTTGCTGACAAAGTGCTTTAGGGTGCTTGCTGCCTGCTTAAGTGAGTCCACACTGGAAGTGTACCTGGAAGCATTTGAGTGTTAGAGGTGGGAGTTTCATCAAACAAACAAAAATATCCACCAAAGCATTGTGGTGGTATTTGCTAATCAATTATGTAGCAGTAAAAGGATACTGATAGGCATATTCTATTACTGTCACCTTCTGTTTTTACACCAGGGCTTTTTAAAGCAGAGTTATTGCCACTACAATGTGACAGATATCCCCAATGGTTATATTCTTGCTAATCTTCATGTAGTGAAGTACTATGTTAAGAACACCTATAAACTAATCCAGTTTCCTAGCTAGTATCTGACTTTATCCATTTTTAAAAGATCTGACTTAACAGCATGCTCTCTTAAAAACATTTTTAATGTAAATTTTTCATCAAATTATGTGTTCAGATATCTTTATGTTTGTTTAAATGTAATTCAGCACCTTTTTCTGATCCAGAGTTTTGATGCAAATAATCTTGTTAGAAGTGTACAATTAGAATTTTATCTGTAGGGCACTTAACTTTGGGGACTTATTCTAATATATTACTAAAATACAGTATTTCTTGCTCAAAAGAGACTAGAAGTCTGATGTAGTTGAAACTTCACTGATTGTTGTTGTAAAAGCCCTTGAAAGTGTAAGCAAATTAAATACTAATGATAGTATGTGTGATCCAGTATTTTTATGAGGTCACTTTTAATCAGGCCTAGCTTAGGGCCAAGGAGAATAGATTTAAAAGTGTGCTAACAATAAATATTTGCTTAACAGTCAATCAGAATACAAGTTTGCCCATCTGTCTCTAACTCTCCTGCTCCTACTCTCCCTATTATCTCTTTTCTTTCTCCTCCCCTATTTTACCCTCCAACTCCATGGGTGTATTTACACACACTAATACACTGAGGTATAAATACAGCATTCATTTAGGAAAGGAAAAACATGCGTTTATGGATATCATTTCTCATTTTCCACCAATATTTTACTTTTTTAGAAGAGAAGAGAGCAATTATGTAATGCTATTGCTAGGAAAGCATTAATCTGGTAGTTGCGGAGAACACTGTTTCCCATTTGATAAACTCCTTGGTTGTCATCAGTTCCGTAGATAATGAGAATTCCAGAGGGGACTAATAATTATTTAAATACATTAAGATCATCTGTGAAGCTGCTTTGGCCAAAGTAGTTGTTTAATGGTCCTAGTACTGTCTAGGCCAGACTAAACATCTGCAATTTGTGTTTATTTTCATTTCCACATAAAAGAGAAAAACTGCTCCTTTTTGGACTGTGACAAGAACAGAAAAGAATGCCTCAGTTGTCCCACTTGTCCAAATCCAGTCTCAGAAAAGCCTTCAGAGATACAGAGAAAAGACACTTCAAATATACTATTATCATAGTTGCGGGCTATGTCAGGCAAACCATTAGAACAATGTCTGTCCCTCTGTGCTTCCAGTTGTGAAAAACGTATCATAATTATTTGAGAAAGTCTCAAGAGAGAGATACCTAATTTTTGTTTTTCTCCAAAGCAATAGGAGTAATTCAAGTCAGTAAACACTGCCAGAATTTATTGTATTTATTGTATAAAATCTTAGAATGTTAAAATTAGAAAGAACTTTAGGAAATATTCCATCAAAGGCCCTCATTTTACAAATGAGAACACTGAGGGCCAGAGAAGATAGACTATAGATTCCAGGGTCACATATTCATTGGCAGAGATAGGGTCAGTAGTGGAGAAGGAGGGTGATAAATCTGACTTTTGTTCTTTAGAATTGTAGTGAAGGAAATATTTTAAAGTAAACATGATACTAGCTCAAAATATTGAGATAGCATAGTAATATTTTAGCGGTTATTTCAACAACATTGAGGTAGCCATACCCAGTTTCCTTCAAATTGAAAAATTGCATTCCTGTACATTGCAATTAAACCAGTATGGCATGGTGGAAAAAACACTGGCTCTGGAGTAAGGTTAAAACACTGCCTGTAAAACTGCTTTTGTGGTGTTAGGCAGATCACTTTAACTTCCTTTGGCCTCTTTATATTCCCATGGCCCTTCTTTATAGTTTAAAACAATGAGTTTGGATTTTGTGGTCTCTGAGTTTCTTTCCAACTCTAGATCAGTGATCCCTGTGATCTTAAAAGTTACATATAGAATACATTGCATTTTGAAAAATATTAGACTTTGAGATAATTTTACAATACATTTAGCAATAGTTGAATTTCCATTTCTGCCATGAAACTAACTTTGACTAAGTCCTAAATTCATCATCATTTTATAGGTTGTTAAATTCTAAAGGATATGTATCTTCCATTACTACTCATTACCCTCTGCTTTTTTAGGTTCTGAGTTCTGTTTATGACAATTTTTATATCTGGTACAATTGACTAAGTTTTTTATGTAATTATTTAAATGTTCAATTTCTCAAAGAGTCAATATTATGACAACGTTTATGCATTTCTAGTAGTATTAGTGTGCTTAAAATATTTAGTCAGCATTTCTGTTATTTGTACTGAATATCAGCGGGAAGAGGCCAGAAAATTACCTATTTTTGAAGAATGCTGTACCACCCAGAAATTGCATCCACAGATTTTAGTTTATTTACCAAAACAATAGCACATAATTTTAGATTTCAGAATATGTTAGGCTAATTTTACTTGCCTTATATGTTAATAATAATAGAAAATAAGTTATTTTTAATAGATGAATACATAGCTTAATAAGCTTTCTCTTAGTTAAGATTAAAGTTCAGTAATTACAGAAATATTTTTAATATTTCAATAATTCAAAAAATATTAAGCACCTACTATGAGAAGAGAATTGTGCTATACACTGGGGGAGATAGAAAATTTAAGTAAAATATATTCAGTCTAAAGGGATAAGACATATACACAAAATAATTATAACACACAAAATTACATGATACATTTATTAGAGAATTATAAAATGCCATATGAGCTCCTGGAAAGGTAAGGTGAAGGGTTTTTTACCCAACAGTGGAGCTTACTGTCACATTAGAGGTGGCATTCAGATTGGGCCGGGGGTTGGGGGGGGGTGGGGATAGTACAAAATTTAACATGATCATTTAACTATTGCAGTATTTCAGATTCTAGACCCCATTTACTTTTAAGGTCTAGACTATGTCAGCAAGTTGGTCAGTGGTAAATTACCATAGCATAAAAAGCATTTTTTTTTTTGTCAAAGAAAACAGATTTTGAGAAACATCAAATGAGACAGAAGAACCTTTAAATTTAGTATTTCTATAAGCTGCAACTTGACTTTTCATTTTAATCACAACTCTGTTGTCATGTTATTTATTATATATATCTGGAAATAACATCTTTTCCCTCTGTATTTTGACTTAAATGATCTTTTAACATGAATTACAAAAATTATTCTTTCCTAACCTTTTGATTAAGATAAAACTATGAAAATTCCCACACAAAATTACTTATTTTCATCGTTAGAAATCGGAATTAATGCCAAACTTATCAGTATATACCAGTTAAAACTATTTAATTTCACTTTCTTATATTGTTCACACCTGTATCTAAAAGCCCTTTCTGGTTAAGTAGGTCAGTATTAGTTCCAGTATTTCATAAAGAAATGAAGAAGCTAAGACATGTAAAATAAAAATGCTTTAACTAAAAATATATGGGAATTTGATTAAAGAGGAGTCATTAGAACCCACAAGTAGTAAGATCTATTACTAAAGAAGGAAAGGGGGCCACAAATCTCAAAATTAGTATCCCATATCTCTTAATTAGTCATTTATTTACATTTGTTAATTGTTAACCCAAAAAACCTTCAGAGTTCTTGTACCAGAAATGTAAATCTCATAAAATGTACGTATGTGTGTGTGTGTATGTATGTATTTATGTATGCGTGTGATTGTGTATACTCAATATAGTACCTCCTCGTATGATTATTGAAGTATTTTCATTTATATTCTGTAGGGTCTCAGTTTCAAGATTTCTGTATTAGAGTGTGCCATCATTTTTATTTGC
Organism: Trichosurus vulpecula; assembly: GCF_011100635.1. Taxonomy (NCBI): domain Eukaryota; kingdom Metazoa; phylum Chordata; class Mammalia; order Diprotodontia; family Phalangeridae; genus Trichosurus; species Trichosurus vulpecula. Next base: position 184,619,709 of record NC_050579.1, read on the forward strand.
CAACAGCTTCTGCTTTAGTATGTCTGACAGGATCGTTATTATTTATTTTCTTTTTATTAAGATCATTTTCATGAGATCATAGAGCTGAAATATGTTAAGAAGGTCATCTAGTCCAAAGTATTCTTATGTATAAAACATCCTGAATCTTTATCAAACAATCACTTTTCAGCATCCAAGAGATTGTGGAAAAAGAAAGATGGTGTCATTCATTTCTTGAATCATTCATCAGAGGTAACCTTTACTTATTCCAAAAAGGGCAGGCTATCAGGAATCAGTTACATGCAGCAATCACCTGTGCATTCTCCTCAAAGAAATATCTGATTGATTCAGAAAAATGAAATAGGTTTTTACTTTCTTTGTTACTATTATTTCCCCATGAAAATATGGGATACATTTATTGTTGGATATAATGACAAATTAAAATCTTGTATTTTTGATCTCTGAGGTTATGTTATGAACATGGCTGTGATGAACAAAAGTTGGTATTTCCAACATCAGCATATATGAGAGGCATTCTGATGACTCAGGGCTGATTTTAGCTGCAAAAAAAAAAAATTAATGACAGAGTTGCAGAGGGGAGGAACAGATGTTTAAGTTTCAGGATGACTGGGTTAGTTGCAAAGTACCAAAGTAATAGGAGGCTATAAGGCAGTGACTGAGTATCAGCAGGGAGATATTTTGATGAAGTCTGTTGTTTAGCAAAGGGATGAATGGAAGTGATTTGCATGGGATACAGGTACTTGATGTCACTAAATGGTGATTCTTAGAATGAAGCAGTGTTACACAGAAGAATAGGGAAACCTGATAGAAAAAATAAACTGGAAGTAATATATCTCTCTCTCACACACACACACACACACACACACACACACTTCATATAGACATATATATGTATGTGTGTCTATATATTTTCTTTGATGATTATGTCCTATTTAGGAAGTGTTCTATGCCTATATTTTCCATTATGAATTATTAGTCATTCTTATCTATGGCAGCTACTGCTTGGGTAAAGCCTTCTGTTGATGATTTTCAAATTAGTTTACTATATTGAATGATGTTTCAGTAAATGCTGCTGTCACACTATCACATTTGTAAGAAAGTCATTGATCGTGGATGGAATTTGGCTTTCTCTGCAAAAGCCTGTCTTGACTCAAATGATCATATAATATTATCTCAACTTTTCACCCTAAATTTTACTTCTATTAATAGCACAGTGATGTGTCATTATTCACTTTCTCAAATTTCTACTCCTCATTTACCAAGTAATATGTTGGCAAGAAATACAACCATTGTCTGAAGGCCAAATCATACCAGTGAAAGTCCAAGTGCTTTTAATGAACAATTTTGATTTTCCCAATTAAACCTTACTCAAGAAAAACGAGAATAGAATGGATTTAATCACTTAAATACCACATTAGACATTGAAAACTTAAATTTTCATCCTGCTACTGATAACTTTTTTTTTTTTTTAGTTTTGAACACATCATTTATCTTCTCTGCCTCAATCTGTCTATCTAGGGAGGAAAATGTTATAATCCATATATTGATATTTGCTCAGTCACCAATACCTTTCTGGGAATTTTTTTTTACCAGTTTTACTCCAGAAAGAATATTAAACTTAAAATATAAGACCTGACTTTGACTCAGCTTTTCTACTTATTAGCTGAAAATCTCTGTACTCATTTGTAAAAGGGGATACTGGTTATGCCATATACCTCATAAGGTCTATAGGATGATAATGTACACTAAAAAGAAGTTTGTAAATTTGAGAAATTTATTGTTAATTTAGAATAAGGAGACCTTAGTGAAAAAGCTCCCTCTACCAAGACAGATTAGTAACTGTTTTATAATTTATAGTTTTAGAGAGTAGCCTGGGGCACTGAAACAGTAAGGTTAACATAACCAGGATGTGACAGAAGTGGCACTTAAGGGGCAGCTAGGTGGTGCAGTAAGTAGAGCACCAGACCTGGAGTCAGAAGGACATGAGTTCAAATCCAACCTCAGACACTTGGCACACTCACTAGCTGTGTGCAGTGGCACTTAAAGTCAGGTTTTCCTGATGCCATGGCCCACTCCTTATCCACTTTGTCGTTCTGCCTCTTTTTTTCTTTTTTTTTTTATTTCTCTAATATATTTAGTTTTCAGCATTGATTTTCACAAGAGTTTGAATTACAAATTTTCTCCCCATTTCTACCCTCCCCCCCACTCCAAGATGGTGTATATTCTGGTTGCCCCGTTCCCCAGTCAGCCCTTTCTTCTGTCACCCCACTCCCCTCCCATCCCCTTTTCCCTTCCTTTCTTGTAGGGCAAGATAAACTTCTACGCCCCATTGCCTGTGTATCTTATTTTCTAGTTGCATGCAAAAACTTTTGGGGGGGGGGTTTGAACATCTGTTTTTAAAACTTTGAGTTCCATATTCTCTCCCGTCTTCCCTTCCTACCCACCCTCCCTAAGAAGTCAAGCAATTCAACATAGGCCACATGTGTATCATTATGTAAAACCCTTCCACAATACTCATGTTGTGAAAGACTAACTATATTTTGCTCCTTCCTAACCTGTCCCCTTTTAATTAAATTTTCTCCCTTGACCCTGTTCCCTTTCGAAAGTGTTTGTTTTTGATTACCTCTACCCCCATCTGCCCTCCCTTCTACCACCCCCCCCTTTTTTTTATCTTCTTCTTTCTTCTTTCCTGTGGGATAAGATACCCAATTGAGTATGTATGATATTCCCTCCTCAGGTCAAATCTGATGAGAGCAAGATTCACTCATTCCCCCCTCACCTGCCTTCTCTTCTTTTCCTACAGAACTGCTTTTTCTTGCCACTTTTATGTGAGATAATTTACCCCATTCTATCTTTCCCTATCTCCCTCTCTCAATATATTCTTCTCTCATCCCTTAATTTGATTTTATTTCTTTTAGATATCTTCCCTTCATCTTCAACTCACCCTGTGCCCTCTCTCTGTGTGTGTGTGTGTGTGTGTGTGTGTGTGTGTGTATATATATATATATGTATATATATATATACACACATACACATTCACTTATACATATACATACATAAACATATATTTTATCTATCTATCTATCTATCTATCTATATATGTATGTGTATATATATATGCATATTCCCTTCAGCCACCCTAATACTGAGGTCTCATGAAATCATACACATCATCTTTCCATGTAGGAATGTAAACAAAACAGTTCAACTTTAGTAAGTCCCTTGCAATTTCTTTTTCTTGTTCTTTTTCTTGATTACCTTTTCATGCTTCTCTTGATTCTTGTGTTTGAAAGTCAAATTTTCTATTCAGCTCTGGTCTTTTCACTGAGAAAGCTTGAAAGTCCATATTTTGCCTTGAAGCATGATACTCAGTTTTGTTGGGTAGGTGATTCTTGGTTTTAATCCTAGCTCCATTGACCTCTGGAATATCGTATTCCAAGCCCTTCGATCTCTTAATGTAGAAGCTGCCAGATCTGGGGTTATTCTGATTGTGTTTCCACAATATTCAAATTGTTTTTTTCTGGCTGCTTGCAGTATTTTCTCCTTGATCTGGGAGCTCTGGAATTTGGCAACAATATTCCTAGGAGATTTCTTTTTGGGATCTATTTGAGGAGGTGATCGATGGATTCTTTCAATTTCTATTTTGCCCTGTGGCTCTAGAATATCAGGGCAGTTCTCCTTGATAATTTCTTGAAAGATGATATCTAGGCTCTTTTTTTGATCATGGCTTTCAGGTAGTCCAATAATTTTTAAATTATCTCTCCTGGATCTATTTTCCAGGTCAGTGGTTTTTCCAATGAGATATTTCACGTTGTCTTCCATTTTTTCATTCCTTTCATTCTGTTTTATAATATCTTGATTTCTCATAAAGTCACTAACTTCCACTTGCTCCAATCGAATTTTTAAGGCAGTATCTTTTTGACCTCCTTTTCCATTTGGCTAATTCTGCCTTTCAAGGCATTCTTCTCCTCATTGGCTTTTTGGAACTCTTTTGCCATTTGAGTTAATCTATTTTTTAAGGTGTTGTTTTCTTCAGTATATTTTTCAGTATTTTTTGGGTCTCCTTTAGCAAGTCATTGACTTGTTTTTCATGGTTTTCTCGCATCCTTCTCATTTCTCTTCCCAATTTTTCTTCTACTGCTCTAACTTGCTTTTCCAAATCCTTTTTGAGCTCTTCCATGGCCTGAGGCCAGTTCATGTTTTTCTTGGAAGCTTTTGGTGTAGGCTCTTTGACTTTGTTGACTTCTTCTGTCTGTATGTTTTGGTCTTCTTTGTCACCAAAAAAGAATCCAAAGTCTGAGACTGAATCTGGGTGCGTTTTCGCTGCCTGGCCATATTCCCAGCCAACTAACTTGACCCTTGAGTTTTTCAGTGGGTTATGACTGCTTGTAGAGTTTAGAGAACTATGTTCCAAGCCTGGGGGGATGCACCAGCTCTGCCACACCAGCACTCCTCCCTCCCCAAGAACCCCTAACCCGGACTGGGCTTAGATCTTCAGCAGGCTGTTGCACTCCTGCTCTGATCCGCCACTTAATTCCTCCCACCAGGTGGGCCTGGGGCCAGAAGCAACTGCAGCTCTAGTTCTGTAGCTGCCCCACCTCTGCTGCCCCCGGGGCTGTAGCCGAACCTCAACCTCCTTCCACTCCCACAGCTTTTCCCACTAACCTTCTCTGTTGTCCTTGGTGTTTGTGGATTGAGAAGTCTGGTAACTGCTGCAGCTCACTGATTCAGGGCGCTATTCAGGGCACTCTTCGCCCGGCTCCTGGTCTGGTTGGTCCACGCCGCTTACGCTGGGCTCTGCTCCCAGCTCCGTGTGGGATAGACCTCACCCATAGACCATCCAGGCTGTCCTAGGCTGGAGCCCTGCTTCCCTCTGCTATTTTATGGGTTCTGCAGTTCTAGAATTGGTTCAGAGCCAGTTTTTATAGGTTTTTGGAGGGACTCGGCCACGCTGGTCTCTGCCTTCGAGCTGCCATCTTGGCTCTGCCCCCTCCAATTCCCGTTCTGCCTCTTAAAAAAAGATGGTGGTATTGGTGATTTCATAGGTATAGGGAACTCAAAGTTCAGAAACTCCCTGTACTGATGTGGATCACCACGTTTTATTTAATTTGTAGAGTTGCTTGTGGCACTGTGAGGTTAAATGACTTTTTCTCATTGTCAGGCTGTCAGCATTTGTCAGAGTGGTGCTTTTGCCTATGACTTTCTGACTCTGGGGGAAGGTCTCTATTCACTGATATGCTGCCCCTTGTCATCATCATTTTTATTAGCTATTAATATCTATATCTAGATTCCTGGGAGAGATCTGGAGATCTGGATTTAAATTGCCTACCCTTTGGCAATTAGTAATTGGTGATGATGGTGGTAGGGATGGTGTATCCCTTCTCCATAGGTGTTGCTAACTGACCTCAGTGATGACTGAAAAGTCGAAGATGGAAAGCAGGGGTGGTGGTCTAGAGCACACGGCTGTTCTTTGGTTCTTTTGAGTTGTCTTCACGAACATCTGAGAGTTCATGGCTGTCTAGGACTCAGGGTTGGGGAACCTGTGGCCTCAAGGCCACATGTGGCCCTCTAGGTCCTCAAATGTGGCTTTTTGACTGAATCCAAACTTCACAAAACAAATCCCCTTAATAAAAGGACTTGTTCTGTAAAACTTGAACTTAATTGAAAGGCTGTACCCGAGGTCCTAGAAAGCCAAATGTAGCCTCAAGGCCACAGGTTCCCACCCCTGGTTTAACCCTGCTGGCACATGCTATGTCCTCTCTCCATCAGGGTGCCTTAGTTGCTTCAGTTATTCTGGCTTGCCTGTCCCATGGAGGCAGTTGGTATTATTGTTCATGGTGGAGATGACATTGCCCCTTTTCCATAAGAACCATTCCCCTTCATGATGGGTGCAAGATCTGGATAACTGTTGTTAAGAGAAGGAGACTAGTTAGTGAAGAATTATATCCAATTGTCCATTGAAGGTGATAATCGTCTGTTGTTATTGCATTCACAGCTGCTTTAGGAGGTGATTTAACTTGGAAATTGTGATTATTTACATAGCAAAAAGGGCTTTAAAAATAAATGGTAATGATTACATTGATGGAAGCTTCCAGTGTCTTAACCTTATAAAAGCTTGCTTCAGTAAAGTACTATTTTCACTAAATATTTCCTTCCTTTATTTTTACAAAATAATTTGCAAACAGAAATTGGAATTGTAAATGCCCTGTCGTCCCTACCACGTGATCTAAGATTCATTAAATACCCTATAGAAGTAATATTTTTTATTTCTAATTAGTAATTTCCATAATGGAACTTATTTTGTCAAGAGTTTATTTTTAATTATAATTAAAATGCTTAAATCTTAAACCTTCTATTCTGGTCTCAGCTCTAGAAGGCTGACAGTTTCTATTATGTATTCTTTTTATCTTGAAGTCAGAATTTGAATTCTTTAATTATAATAGGAAGCTAAATTCTCATAATCATACTATATAATAACTAGACTTGGTTAAAGAAAATAATGAACTTATAGAGGATATGACTATAAAATGTTGAAGACTAATTGACCTGTATCTTATGGAAACCAGAGTTACACTATAGTTATATCTTTTATGTGACATATTTGTTGTTGTTGTTTCAGTTTTTTCCAACTCTTTGTGACACATTTAGGGTTTTTCTTGGCAAAGATACTGGAGTGGTTTTGCCATTTGCTTCTTCAGCTCATTTTACAGATGAGGAAACTGAGACAAACAAGGTTAAGTGACTTACCTAGGGTCGCACAGCTAATAAGTTCTGAGGTCAGATTTGAACTCAGGAAAATCTATCTTTGAGACTTATGGCTTGGCATGCTATCTACTGTACCATGTAAATGCCCTTTATGTTAATGTGCCATATTCACTAGGCAAATAGATGGTTCATTGAATAGCATGCTGGACCTGGACTCAGGATAATAAACACTTACTAGCTATGTCACCCTGGGCACTCTGTTTCAATTGCCTCATCCCAGATTTATTCTAAAGATAAAATTAAATAATTTTGTGAAGTGCTTTGCAAATCTTGAAATGTTATATAAATGCCAATATTATTATTACCAAGATAAAAATATTGACTTTTGGGGGAAAAAATCAGTGATTTCCCATTGTTTTTTAAGTTAGCGATACCTACAATCTGGAATTTTTCTTCTTGGTCTTCAGTAGGCCAAAGCACTGTAGTGATTCTGCAAAGCAATATTTATTTTTCAATATCTTTTTGCATAGATGCTTTGGTTGTTCTAAAATCATACTGGCATACTTCAGCTTGTGGATGAGCATTTTTTTTTGAGATTTTTTATTTTTAGTTTACAACACTCAGTTCTACATCATTTTGAGTTCCAGATTTTCTTCCTCCCCATTCCCCCCCCCTCCCCAAGACGGCATGGAATCCGATATATCTTCTACACGTAACTTCACGTTGAACTTATTTACACAATAGTCAAGTTGTAAAGAAGAATTATGACCAATGGAATGAATCATGAGAAAGATGAAACAGAACCAAAAGAAAAAAAAAAAACAAACCCAAAAAACAAAAACAAAACAGAAAAAAAACGAAGGGGGGAAAAAGGCAAGCATAAAGTGCCTCAATTTGCATTTAGACTCCATAGTTCTTTCTCTGGATGTAGATAGCATTCTCCATCGTGAGTCCTTTGGAGTTGTCTTTGCACCTTGTATTGCTGAGAAGAGCAAAGTCTGTTCGGGTTAGTCATCACAGAATCCATATATCTGTCGTTGTGTATAATGTTCTCCTGGTTCTGCTCCGCTTGCTCAGCATTAGATAGTGTAGGTTTTTCCAGGTTATTGTGAAGTCTGTATCATCCCCATTTCTTATAGCACAATAGTATTCCGTTACCTTCATATACCACAACTTGTTCAGCCATTCCCCAATTGATGGGCATCCCCTTGATTTCCAATTCTTTGCTACTACAAAAAGAGCTGCTATAAATATTTTTGTACATATGGATCCTTTTCCCACTCATGTGATCTCTTCTGGATACAACCCTAGAAGTGGTATTGCTGGGTCAAAGGGTCAAACATTTTTATAGCCCTTTGGGCGTAGTTCCAAATTGCTCTCCAGAATGGCTGGATCAGTTCACAACTCCACCAGCAATGTCACAATGTTCCAATTTTCCCACATCCTCTCCAGCATTTATCATTTTCCTGTTTTGTCATTTTAACCAATCTGACAGGAGAGATGTGGTACCTAAGAGTTGTTTTGATTTGCATTTCTCTAATCAGTAGTGATTTCGAGCATTTTTTTCATATGCCTATAAATATCTTTAATTTCTTCCTCTGAAAACTGCCTGCTCATATCCTTTGACCATTTTTCAATTGGGGAATGACTTGTATTCCTATAAATTTGGCTCAATTCCCTGTATATTTTAGAGATAAGGCCTTTATCAGAGACACTGGTTGTAAAGATTTTCTTCCAATTTTTTGGATGAGCACTTTAAGAAATATTTGTTATACTTTTAGTTTAAGTTGAAAGATTCCAAGAGAACTATAAATATTGCCTAATGTCACAGGACTGTAGGATTTGGAGCTAGAAGGGCCATGGAGATGATCTAGTCCTTGCCCTCTCCTTTTAGAAGGGAGTAAATCGAGGTCCAGAGAAGTAAAGTGACTTTTAAATGGCAGCAAATTATCGCTTCGATTTTCTTCTTGAGAGAAAACACTTAGAGCAGATAGTATATTGTATCTTTTCATAAGACATGACTAAAAACATCTGTAAAGAAAAGATGGTTCAATGTATCCTTTTCACTACTTACAAGCCCAGTGTAGATATTCGCTTCTTATAACCAATAACACTTGCCTGCTTTCAGAAGAAAGGCTTGAATGTGTACTCTGTCTGCTGAAATTTTTGCATCTTACTGAACTTACTAAGCCATCGAGTGTTCAAGAATTTTTCTGCCAAAAACTTGATAATTGCAATTTTGTACTAAACTTCCCTACCTAGGAGTCAGACTCTCCCCACCCATCCTCCTCCGCAATTAGGTAGAGTATTGAATTTGTCACAGCAAATACATCCATTGACTTGTCGATTATGTTTCCAAAATCAAAAAGAGATTAATGGGCTTCTCAGTTAATGGTAGACTAATGGGGAAGGAGTTCAAAAATTTCATGGTAATGGATCTTTGCCATAGCTTTTAATCTCTGCAAACACGAGGCTTGCATGTGATGAGGCATGAATTAATTTTCCAGCTTTTGAAAAAATTGGATCCTAAAACCACCACATACGTATGACAATCACTTCAGAAAGTAATTAGCTTACTATAAATATGAGGAGATTTCCTGTGAGAAAATTGCTCATGCTACATTACCAATAGAAAAATTTGGCAGACTAACAGATTAAAAACATATCATGTCCAAGAATCATGGAACTCTTCAATTTATTTAGTTCTTTTTAGTTCCTGTGCTTAAAATATAAAATTTCACTTGGATCTGACTCTGAGTAATGTGGTAGATTTTTGTGTGAGGTATTATGCTCATCTTGATATATAGGAATTTTTTAACAATACATTTTTGCTTTTTGTTTTTTTAACAATAAAATTTTACTTTTTGTTTTTTATGATGAATGCATTTTTGCTTTTTTATTTTTTTTAAATCTTTGTGCCTATTAAATTAGTTAAAAATTCCTTCATAAGTAGATCGATTATGATATATCAGGGATTATTTAACCAATTCGTTGGGAAGCATGTTTTCATTGTAGAGGTCAAAAATCTGACAGAAACTTGGTCATGTCCAATCAATGAGGATTTAAGTGTTTACTATAGAAGATTTATTAATTGCTTACTTAGTATGTGTTACGCACTGGATGTAAAAAGAAAGATTAAAAACAGACCCTACCCTCAAGGAGCTTATTATCTAATGAGGGAACCTAATGATAATCTCATCCTCTTATTTGCTATACTGGAGTCACTCATTGCCTTGTAATTTCTTCAGTATATTATTTCATATAGTGCCCTAGAATTCATGCCTTTATGCTCTTCAGATTTGTTCTTTTTTCTTCTTTCATATGGGAAATAGGAAAGGATAAATTTACCATAAGTACCTCAAACCACTAAGCATGTTTTCTTTTTAAAAAAAAAATCATTTTTGCATATATGCATTTGAGAAGTATCTACCTTTACTCACTGTAACTTGCTATCCCTCTCCTATATAATTTCTGTGACTTGGGTTAAGAGTTTAAAGAGATTATAATCCTCAATAATATTAGACTTAAAGCCGAATCTCATTTTAGCTTTATTACCTGAGGAGTAGTGTTGAATAGCCACATTCTCCTAATTGAGACTGGTTGAAGATGGAATGAATATAACCAAACCGGTAATGTCCCCCAAGCACTATAGTATTTGCCTTTATGGTGCTGAGTAAAACACAAGAGTTTAGCAGAGTAACACAGATGTATATGCTGTACAGAAAGTAGTCACTGAGTCAGTAACTTGGGAAGCATTTATTAAGTACTGTATTCTAGGCACTGTGCTAGAATGGGATGCAGATATAAAAGTGAAACAGTCCCTGCTGTCAAGAAGCTTACATTTTTACTGGTTGAGGGTTGGAGGAAGTGTAACATGTTTAGTTATAAATAAGTATGGAACATATTTAAAAGAAATAGGCAGTGATTGCGGTTGATACTAATAGTAAGAAAGCGGCAAGATATCAAGAAAGGCCTTGAAATGTGAGGTAACAGTTGAACAGAGCCTTGAAGGGACCAAAGAGTTCTAAGAGGTATCATAAGTGAGAAGAAAGAAGAATGTTCCAGGAAATGGTTGGGGAGAAGGGGATGGGGACGATGGGGAATGTCTTGTGCAAAAGCATGGAGGTGGGAGATAGAATGTCATGTATGTGTATAGGCCAGTTTGACTGGACCGTAGGATTCATGAAGGGTAACAATATGTAATCAGCCTAGAAAGGGAGATTGAAGCTGAATTATAAAGTATTTTAAAAGCCAGAGAAGTTTGTATTTTATCATAAAGCAAGGGAGCCACTGAAACAATAGATGTATACTTTAGGAATATCACTTTGGCAGTTGCGTGGAGAAGTTTTTAAGTACAAGAAAACCTATTTAGAGGCTATTGCAGTAGTTCAGGAAAGTAGGAATGAACTATTAAACAATATTTCCTTTTTCGTTTGTTAATTTTAAGAACTAAGATTGCAAGAAGTTGTGCTAAAACAAACAGCAGATGTGCATATGTATGTACTTAAACTGAAGTAGAACATACGTGTGTACACGTAAAGCATTTCTATTCAGTTCAGTTCAAAATTCATTTATTATGAAGTACATGTTGTATATTAAGGACATTGATAGGCCTGGAGAGATAGAGAATTTACATAGAACTCTATCACAGAGTGTACTTTCTAGTATGGTAACATCCTTGGATATATTCTGTGGGAGATACAGGGCATACCTTTACTGTCTTTTTTTCTAAAATATTTTATGAAAATGAATGATTATTTTCTCCTAAGTTACCAATTTGTTTACCATTTGAAATTTAAACTTCTATTTTAGCACCTCATGTCATAATTAAAATCAGGATTAGGATAAACATCAGAAAGTATACATTCTTTTTATTTATAAACCTATACAAATAAACACTGAGAAAAGTAACATCTAAAATTTTCCTTAACCTTATTATAAGCCAGATATTTTTCAGTTTCTTGTGTAAAGACAACTTCATGTAGTAGGAAAGCCTGAGATCTTGCTCAAATGCTGCCACTAACTGTAACCTTAGGAAAGGTACATAACATCTCGGCCTTAGTTTCCTTTTCTGTTAAAAGAATAAATGAACAGCCAGTCAAGAAGATGGTTTCTGAGAGTATATACGATCTTGGGAGAAGCACTCAACCTCTCTGAGACTCAGGTTCTGTATCTTTAAAAAGACAGGAAGTGAATTTCTAATTAAGAAAGTAGTATGTGAGAATGGGAGTTAAATTTCTGGAATATGGCTTAAAATATAGACATGAAAGCCTCCTGACTATGGCTGAAATGTACCTCTCAAAGACTGGTAAGATTGTATTTGCCTTGCAAATCTAATCAGAAGGATTTTAAATGGAAAAGAGAGGGGGAGGAAGCTAGATACCCTAGAGAGTATCTACTGTGTAAGAAGAATAGCATTTGAAATCTTCAGAAGTCCATTGGGAAGAAAATTTAAGAAAAGAGCTAGTAATAACATGCATGTCCTCAGAAGTCTATAGACATTCACAAATTATGTATAACAAACCAGGTGAACTGGAGTCTTTAATGCAAAGAGGTAAATTTGACATTATAAGTATCATTGAGACTTGGGAGGATAAGAGCCATGACTGGAATATGACCCTGAAGTGAACACTTTATTTTTAAGAAGATAAAATATTAGGTAATGGCAGGTGGTGAGGAGGAAGGATTGAGGGAGTAATACATGTAATAAAAACAAAAAACCAGCATTATAGGGAACATTTGGGTAAAGATCCATGTAGGCAGAAATAGAAGTGATATGGTCATTGGAAAACCTGGTTTCAAATAGTGTGTCTGCTGCTTAGTCCATGTATAACTTCAGGCCAATCACTTAACCTCCCTGGACTTTAGTTACACATGAGTAAATCCATAAAATGAAGTTGCTGGACTCTCTGAAATCCTTCCAGCTTGAAATTTGTGATTCTCTAGAGATAGAGACTAAATTTCTGTGATTTCAGTGGTGTGGGGAACTGCTATTAGTCAGTCAGTAAACATTTAGTAAGTGCCTGCTATGTTCCGGACACTGTGCTAAGTGCTGGGGATACAAAGAAAGGTAAGTCCTTGCTCTCAAGGAATTCCCGATCTAATCTAAGGGGGGAGACAACATGTAGACAACTATGTACGAACAAGATATATACATGATAAATGGAAAATAATCAATAGAGAGAAGACACTAATATTGAGAATAATCAGGAAAAGTTTAGTATAGAAAGTGTGATTTTAGGTGAGACTTGAAGTGAGGAGGGGAAGCATTCCAGGCTCTGAGGACAGACAGAGAAAATGCCTAGATCTGAGAGGTGGAGTGTCTTGTTCAAGGAATAGCCAGAAGGTCAGTATATTGCAGAGTGTGTGGTGGTAGTATAAGGTATAAGAAGACAGGAAAGGTATGGAAGGGCTCTGAATGCTAAACCAAGGATTTTATATTTGATCCTAGAGATGATAGGGAGTCACTGGAGTTTATTGAGTAGGGTGGGGATGACATGGTCAGAATTGTGCTTTACAAACATCACTTTTACAGCTAACTGGAGAAGGGAGATGCTTGTGACAAAGAGACCAACCAGCAGACTATTGCAGTAGTAATGAAGTGATAAGGGCCTCCATCAAGGTAGTGGTAGTGTCAGAGGAGAGAAGGAGGAATATAGGAGAGATATTATACAGGTAAAATTGACAGACCTGGGCACCAGATCAGATATAGGAAGTGAAAGAGAGTGAGGAGTAGAACATTGCCCTTAGATTATAAGTCTGGGTATGTGGGGAGATAGTGGTGCCCTGGAGAGTAGTAGGGAAATTTGGAAGGAGGGAGGGATTGGGGGGAAGTTATTGAGTTCAGTTTTGGACATGTTGAGTTTATAATTTATATAATTATATAAATTATATAATATTGTGGCATAATATTATATAATTATATAAATTTATATTTATTTAAATGTATATATAATTATATAAATTCATATAAAGAATATAATTTATAACCTTTGATAAGATATTCAGTTAGAGAAATGTCCAATAAGCAATTGGAGATGTAAGACTGGAAGTTAACTGAAAGATAGATTAGGGCTAGATAAACAAATTTTTAGAATCAGTGGCAAAGATGATGAATTGAATCCTTGGAAGGTGATGAGTTTGCCAAGGAAAATGGTATAGAGGGAAAAGAGAAAAGGACCCAAGATACAACCTTTGGGATACCATGGTTAGCAGGTATGACTTGGATGAGGATCCAATAAAGGACACTGAGAAATAGTCAGATAGGAAGAGAACCAGGAGAGAGTAGTGTTAAAGAGAAGCTAGAGAGAAGAAAATATCAAGAAGAGGGTGGTCAACATGTCAGAGGCTGAAGAGAGGTCAAGAAGGATGTTGACTGAGAAAATGACATTAGACTTCTCAATGAAGAGAGTGTTATTAACTTTGGAGAAGATAATTTTGGCTGAATAATGAAATTAGAAGAGAGTCTACATAAAATTAAGAAGAGAGGCATCTCTTATGGACTGCCTTCTTAAGGAGATTATTCACAAAAGGGAGGAGACATATGAGACAATAGCTTGAGGGCACGGATAAATAAAATGAGAGTTTTTGAGGATGGGGAGACATGGATATGTTTGTATACAATAGGAAGAAACCAGTAGACAAGGACAGATTGAAGGTAAGTGAGACAGTGGGGATGTTAGAGGGGGCAATCTGCTGGAGAAGATGAAAATGTAATGGGATCACTTGTACATTTAAATGGGTCGGCATTGGCAATAAGGATGATCTATTAAGAGAGGAAAAGGTGAAGGAGGAGAGAATAGCATAAGACATCTGGGTGATGTGAGAGAAGGAGGAGGGGAAAGAGGGAGCTTTCAGCAAATGGCTTCAATTTTTTTTTCAGTAGAATATAAGGCATAGTTCTCACTTGAGCAAGGGGGTGATGGGGGTGTGTGGAGGGGTGAGCCATAGGAAGTAATTCTTGGTTGTGTGCTTGTATCTTTTACCTTTTAGAATATTGCATTCCATGCTCTCTGATCTTTTATGATGATAGCTGCTAATCTTGTGTGATCCTGTGATTCCTCAGTACTTGAATCATCTCTTTCTGATTGCTTCTAGTATGTTTTCTTTGATCTAGAAGCTCGTTTTGTTTTGTTTTATTGTGATAAGCCTGAGAGTTTTCATGGGGGGAGGGGGGAGAGGTGTGTCTTTCAAAAGAAGTGATTAATGGATTCTGTTTTTCATTTTGCTCTCTTCTATATTAGCTGGCCAATTTTCTTTCACAATTTCTTGAAATATGATATTCAAGCTCCTTTTTGATAATAGCTTTCAAATAGTATATATGATGATTTTGAAATTATCTGTTTGATTTTTTCAAAGTCAGTGGTTATTAATATGAGGTACCTAATATTTTCTATTTTTCCAGTACTTCTTAGTAATTCTTGTCTCATGGAATCATTAACTTCTGTTTGGTCTATTCTACTTTTCATGGAGTCTATTACTTGGATAACTCATATATCTTGTTCTAAGCTCTTAAATCTTTTTCCCAAGTCTCTCCTCCATAACTCTTCTTTCTTTCTTTCTTTTTTTTTTCAGTGAGAGCTATGGAGGAGAGACTAGGCACATTTCTTTCCTTTGCCCTTCTCATTTTGTGTTATAATATTTTAATTCTTTTAATGACTCTTGCATCACTTTTTCAAGAAATTCTAAATAATTTTGTGGATAGGCTGTATTTTTCTTTAAGGCTTTGTTTATAGATATTTTGGAATTATTCTCCTTCTGGGTGTGTCTTAAGCATTTCTGGTATCAATACAGCACTGTATCATTTTTTGTTTGTTTATTCATTTGAGCAAACCTGCTGAGGCCCTGTTTCTTGCCTGAAGGTTGGGTCTCAGATCCCCCCTCTAAGGATTGAGATCAGAGTTTTCTAGGGCCCTGTTGCTTACCTGGAGGTCAAGTCTCCAATCACTATTCCTTCAGGGTCTTGTTAGAAGTAACCAGACTTAAGTTCCTTTCCTCACTTTTGAGGCCAAATCCAATTTTCCTCCTTATCTGGGGATCAGGATTGTACCATGCTGAGTCCTAGAAGTGCTGAGTTGTATTTCTTCCAACTGTTCTATCTTGTCTTGTCTTCTCCATGCAGTGTTGTCTTTTTAATTTGTTGAGATTCCCAAAATTTCTCTTCCCCTTCCCTCATGCCTTATGGAAAGGAAGGAGAGAGCAAGAGAGGCAGGAGTGGGGGAGAGTGAGAGAGAGAGAGAGAAAGAGAGAGAGAGAGAGAGAGAGAGAGAGAGAGAGAGAGAGAGAGAAAGATCACAAGCAGTTTAAAAAAAAAAACTAAGCAACAGTTCAGCAAATTTCCATAGTATATGCAATGTTCCACATTCATAATCATCCACCTCTTCAAAAAGGGGGAGGAGGTGCATTTTCATATCTATTCTTTGAGACCAGCTTTGGTCTTTATAATTGCACAATATTTCATTTTTATTATTGTTGTTGGTCTTTCCACTTAAAATATTGTTGTCATTGTGTATACTGTTTTCCTGGTTCTGCTTACTTCAACTTGCATCCATTCCTATGTTTCCCATGTCTCCCCATATCTTTCATATTTATTGTTTCTTACAGTACCATATTAATTATTATAACAGCATGTATTCTACTATATTCCTATATCATAATTTGTTTAGCCATTCCTCTGTCAATAAATATTTTTGGTCCTTTGCTATGACAAAAAGTGCTGCTACGAATTTTTTGTGTGTGTTGGATATTTCTTTCTATCCTTGACCTTCTTGGTGTTTCTGCCTAATGGTGAGATTTGGATATAGACATTTTTGTCACTTTCTTAACATCCAAATTGTTTTCCAGAATTGGATCAATTCACATCTCTGCTATTAAATTAATCAATAAATGTTTACTAAGTGCTAGGGATACAAAAAGAGTCAAAAGATAGTCCCTGTCCTCAAGGACCTCACAATCTAATGGGTGAGACAATAAATAAATATTTCCAGGGTAAATAGGAAATAAGGAAGGCACTAGGATTAAGAGGGGTTGAGAAAGGCTTTTTGTAGAAGAGATTTTAGTAATGGTAGCCTCTCAATTCATAACCCCTCCAACATTCACTGTTCCCATCTTTTGTCATTTTTGCCAGTTTTCTGAGTATGAGATGATATGATTATCACCCTTCTGGCTGCCTCTCCCCCTCAAAGAGTTGGTTTTTTATTTGTTAATATTCCTCAAAAATGATTTTTTTTTTGGTGATTACCTAGAAATTAGCTCTTCCATGAAACTGACTGTCCCATATAACAGAAGCTTATTCTTTTAAGCATACTTTAACAAAATTTTAAAAATATGTTTGAGTTTTAAAATCTTAAATATATTACATACTCTCCTGCCTTCTTAGATAGTATTGATCATAAATTATTTTTTCCTTGGTAATTTAGGGTCATCTAGTACATCATTAAGAATTTTTAATTGTTATATACTTCAATTCTTTTGGTTCAGGGTATTGGAAAGAGTACTGGATCTGTAATTAGAGGACCTGGATTTAAATCCAAGCTCTAATACTTACTACCTATATGACCTTGGGCAATTCACTTAACTTCTGTGGACGTTAGTTTCTTTATAAAGTGAGGGGATTGGGCTAAGATATCCTTTAAAATCCATTCTAACACTAAATCTGTGATCCTTAATACACAAAGCCACTTAGGGTTGTTCGTATGAATACAGAACTTTCCTATACTGCTATTTCTTTCTAGTTCTTATTTCTGCTGTTTCTATGCCCTTCTTTACTGTTCATGTCACCTCTTCTTACAACTGGAAGTGTCCCTCCTTTTAGTCTCTTTCTGTCTCCCACCACACTATTTCTGATTTTTTTCCAGAGAAATGAGGCAAACAATATTGTGTGTAAAAATAAGAGTAAGTATACTTCAAGAAGGATCTGAGAGGGCTCTTTTATAAAGCATAGTACATGAGCTTTGTGACTTCAATTTGAGCCTCTCCTATGACCTCTCACTATGGGTTCTTGGCTTTTTTTCCAGATGGTTAAAATTGTCAAATGTCTGAGTTCCAGATAAGTATGGCATTTACTCTGTTAATCAATATATAATTATCTGGATGGGCAGAGAGATCTGGAAAGTTACATTTCTTTTTTTTAAGGTGAGACCAGTCAGCTAACTCTTGCACCACAACCTAATCCTTTGTGCGTTGTTGCACACTCTTTAGAATCCACTTGCTACATCAGTGGGACACTCTTTCAAACCTGCTATTTCTTGTAACATAACAATGTGAATCTCCCTGGTAAAGGCCTATGCACTATTGTACCAATGTATTATATAAATGAGCAATGGAATTTTTTATTTTAAGTACATGTCTGTCTACCATCATTTTTCTGCCTCCACAATGATTACTGCTTTTTCCATTTTTTCTTACCTATTAAATATTTACCAGGGCTTCATCTTTTGTATTTACTTGTAATTTTTGAAGTTGAATCTGATTTTATTTCCTGCACATATTATGTTGCAGATGGATCCAATACAAGGTCCTATGATATATTTCTTCTTATTAGTTGATATTTTCAGGACCTCTCAGATTTGAATTGGAATGCATTAGTGTACTATTTTTTTTGTAGTTTCTGTTAAATCATTAATAAGAACCAAATTTCAAGAATGTTGGGCTAGCTCTTTGTGTACACAGGGCAGATACTAGGTACTATAAAATTTCTTCCTTATGTGACCTATCAGCCCTTTGGACTCTTTGTAGGTATTCTTATCAAAGCCAATTTGAACTAATTTTATGAGTTAGATTTATTTTTTTAACTAGTATTTTATTTTTTATACTATGCCTACATCTTAGTAATTCTTTCCTTCTTCCTTCATAACTCCTTGTAACAAAGAAAAATCATCAAAACCAAGGAACACAGTAACCTTGTCTGAGCATTAATAGTCTACAGTTGGAATGTGTATCACAGTAATGTAGTATTTCTGTATATTGTTCTCTTGGTTTTATATTTTCTACTTTTCATCATTTTATTCAGAATTTCTTGCTGTCTAACATATAGGTGGTTCAGTGGTTAGAACACTTGCCTAAAATCAGGAAAACCTGAGTTCACATCCAGGCTTAGACACATTAGCTTTGTGATCCTGAAGAAGTCACTTAACCCCTTTGTGTGCCTCAGTTTACTCTACTGCAAAATGGGAATAATAATAGCACTTATTTCCCAGGGTTATTATGAGGATAAAATTTGGTAATATTTGTAAAGTACTTAGCACAGTTGCTGATACATAATGGGTTCTTAATAAATGCTTGTTCCCCCTCCCAAACCCCATCAGAATATGTTTGTTTGAAGGAAGAGACTATCTTATTTGATTGTATTTTGTATCCCCAGTACTTAGCATAGCACAGCACCTGGCACATAGTGCTCAATCAGTGCTTTTTTAAATTCATTTTGCGGGGGAGTCTGAATGCACATTGAGGCAAACTATTTTCTCTCATTTTTCTTTCTTCTTTTTTGGTTTTGTGTCTTCTTTCTCATGGGTCATTCCACTGGTTGTAATTCTTCTTTACAACTTGACTATTGGGTAAATAAGTATAATGTGAGGGTATATGTAGAACCTATATCAGATTACATGCCATCTTGGTGGGGAAGAAAGGGAGGGAGAGTAAATTTGGAACTCAAAAACTTCTGGAACTGAGTGTTGTAAACTAAAAATGAAAAATAAAGTAAAATTCTTTTTTTTTCATTTCTATGAGTTTCTCATGCTCATTATTTCTTATAGCATAGTACTATTCCGTTACACAAGGAGTCCCAAAAATCTTAGTACAGTTTTAACTCTTGATTACTTAAATGGCTTTAAGGAATTCATAGAGCACAATTTGTTCAGCTTTTTACCCGTTGATAGATTTCCACTTTGTTTCCAATTTATTGCTATTTCAAAAATATAACTAGGAATATTTTGATTTATATGGGAATTTTCTATCATTGACCTCCTTGATCACTGTATCAAGTGATATAAACAATTTAGTAACTTTCTTATGAGCTAAATTCTTGAGGAACATAACTCTTCTAATACTGCTGTGTTGCTTCATCTGCACATTTAGCTAGAAAATTAAAGAAACAATGTTCTTTAAATTTCTTATTTCAGATAATATATGAGAAATTTGAAAGAAAGGTAAGCTAGTGCTTAGAGGAAGATAGACAGTCTAGAGGTTAATCCAAATTTATAAGGCACCCCCACCCATTTTCGCTGTTCAGAAGCAGAATGTTTTTAAGTAATTCATAGAAATGTGAAGAGTTAATGTTTGTAAAGACCTTTGAATTCAGACCAGTGGGGCTATATGAAAGCATTTCTCATTAAAATTTGCATATTTGCATAATTGGATAGCTGATACAAAAGAGAATGGTATATTTTTTCCTTCTTTGACTACTGTTGGTAAATGTTGGGTAGATGAGTAATTATCTTTCATACTTTTGACTATCAGGAAATTCTTGGTTAGTAATGAATATGGTAGGGAGAGCTTGGTGGCACAATGGATAAAGCACTGACCCTGGAGTCAGGAGGACCTGAGTTCAAATCCAGCCTCAGACACTTGATACTTTCTAGCTATGTGACCCTGGGCTTAACCACTTAACCACAATTGCCTTACAAAAAATAAAATAAAATAATGAATATGGTACAGTAGGTTGCTTAATTCGTCTTCCCTTGTTTACCATCTACTGGAGATTTGTTGGGTTTGGGTATTTTTTGCGGGGGGAGTGGGGAGGGGTGCGGCGGTGGCAAGGAAAGAATGACTCATCCACATTCTATACTGCCAGATTTAGAATATCAATTCACCAAAGTCCTTTTCTACTTGGTTTTAATAGCATACCAAATATAGGCAAATACTTAATAATCTTATGCCAGGCCTTCGTTAAGTAAATGGGGGGGATTTGGATCAGAGACCCTGCTTTACCCTTATAGACTTTTTATCTTATTCCTCACAGTTCATGCTCCAAATCCTTTCTTCTTAGCCTTAACAGTATCACTAATCCCTTCCACTACCACATATACAGCAGATGATTTTTCTTCCTATTTCATTGAAATGGTTGAGGCCATCACGTCACACACTGAACTCGTCTTTTATTCCTCAAAACTCAGCGTCATTGTATACTGTTTCTTCCTTCCCAGAAGCCCCAGAAAACTAATTCCTCAGTTTTCTCATTTGTAAATTGGGGATCATAATGTCTTTAATGTACCTAGAGGGATTTTGTGAGAAACAGATATAATCATGTATGTACCATACTTTGTAAGCCTTAAAGCATTTCATAAATATCAGCTATTTTTAAAAGTTAATTAGACACTTGATCCCATTCCTTCTTTCATTGCCTTGCTTCAAAAGTCACTATGTGTCCCTTGTGCATCTTCAATCAATAAACAATGTTAATATCAGTATTTAATCAATGATAATAATAAGCTATTGGTTAATATTAATAAATAAGCTCTAGTTTACTTTACTTTGTCATGTGTCTCTCCACCCGAGTTACCTCCAGTTTTGATGCTTCAGACAATAGTGTTCTATAATTCACAGCCACATAGAATCATCAGAAGCTACTTCAATACTCTGATAAATCTGTAATTTCATCCTTGTGAATTTTTCCCTGTATTGATCTCTGGGCCTAGAGTCTGGAAGACCTGAATTCAAATCTGCCCATAGATACTTCTTATCTTTATGACTGTGATAAATCACTTTAGGCTCCGTTTGCCTCAGTTTCCTTAGCTGTAAAATGGGGATAATAATAGTACATACATTATAGGTACATTGTTATGAGTATCAAATGAGATATTTTGTAAATAGTGTTTAGTGCAGTGCCTGGCACATAGTAGATGCTATATAAATATTTATTCTCTCCCTGCTCCCAATAGGTTCTCATGTTATATAATTCTTCTCTTTTTTCCTAGAGTAATTGGTGTTTAAAAGATAACTTTTATGTCACAGAGCACCAAAAAGACTGCATAATTTCCTAAATGCATTTTAGTTAGCCTACTTTCTTCCCTATATTTGGTTCTGGGTCCAACTCATTGTCCATCTGCACTGTGATATAGTTTCCACTGATTAAGTAGCTGTTTCTTTTTTCACTGTCTTCATCAGTTTGTGAGGGGAAATACTGTCAGTGTTTCAACTTACCTGGTACGTGTCATCCTGTGTCTCTGCCTCAGCGGGGCCTCGTTTCTTCAAAGTTTATGGATGAGCACTTCCTGATGGCTTCTTGGTTGTGCTATCTGTGTTGGTCTTTTTTTTTTTTTTGATGTCTTTGATACCTGAGTACCCTTAAAATGATGGCAATTCTAGCACTAATAGTGTACTGTATTGTCCAAGTCTAATTGCTCTTTGTGATTTCATCTAAGTATTATTTTACCTCTTCATATAGCACTTCAGGATCTAACATATGTTAGATTCCAAATATGAATTCCACTTCAGACATTGGTGATAATAGCTTGCTCTAGGAACTCTAGTATTGCTGTTTGATTTTTGGTTCTCCAGATTTCATCTATTACTACTCTTTGGGCAACAGGACTAGTTTGCTCTCATGCCAAACATTCTGTGGAATTGCTTTCCCTTAAATAGATTTCTGATTGGGGTGGAATGGGGTGGGGGGGGCACACAATAGTACTAAAAATTTTTTGTTATTTTCTTCAATGTCTTCAGATGAGATTACATTCTCAAACTCTGTTACTTGGCATGGAGATCACATGTCGGCTGAAATGCTTTCTTAGCTTTTTGGGCCGCTATAAGAACTTTTTTAAAAAAACAAACAACTCTAAAGCTTCTAGGAAATAGTGACAAATCAGAATCAATGTTATTACTTTTATCCTTTTCCCATTTTTCAGAGTCATCATATTAGATTACTAACAAATTAATATTTATAGACAGTCTAAAAACTATGTGATTCTTAGCACCATCTGCCACTTTTTCAGCCATTTCACCAATCTTTCCACAAAAGTAGAAGATAGGACACATAGGACTGTATTAGCAAGGCAATAAACACAACATCAACAATAATTGTGAATATGCCTGTGTAGTTCTATATCACAAAATATGAGAGACTCTCCATGTAGAATGTAGAAGTAAAGTATTTATTCAGACACCCACCAGAGCACCAAATCCCATTACCAATAAATCGAACCCATCCAAGCAGCAATCAACTCTCAAAACCAGTAAGCCCACTTTACCATAACAGCAAGGAACTTAAAACACAGTATCACAGCATGGACCCTCGCTATTCCGTTAGCCTTCTGCCCCACTGCTGGGGCCTTCCCACAGACACACTCACAGCACAGCTAGCTTGCCTGCATCTGCTCTCTCCCTCAGTTCTAACTGCTCTCTCAGCATTTCCTGTGACACACTTTCCTTTTCTTCTCAGCATGCTCCCCACATCTCATGTGACTTATGCTTCCTGTGATGTAAGCAGGTCACATGGCCTATTAACGGGTGGGAAAGATCTTCAAATCTAAATCGTCAGTACTTTCGGCCCCCAGATCTTTCTTATTCATTACATAGGGCAATGGGAGTTTTGGGATAACTGGTGTCGATAGAACTCTACAACAATATAACAAGGATAACGTGAAATAAGCATATAAAACAATATCATCATTCCCGCTCGAACAAATGGGGCTCAAAATCTGGGGGTAAGGAGTGAAGGTCTTGTCTTCCATAGCTTCTTTCTGCTGAAATTGGATGTAGAGCTGTCCCTGCACCAAGAAGTAAAGAGTCCTATTTGAAAGGTCAGTTCTTTAGCAAGCTGGCATCTAGAGCTTGGTTGACACCAGGTTCAGGGATGACACATCACAGTTATGGACAGTTCCAGGGGTGATATCAGAGGATGACATCTGGCTTAAGTGACCAGGCATCTGCAAGTGGATGGTACTAAGCCTGCAGGAAACAAATCTAGCGAACAAATTTAACAGACAAAAATCCAAAGGGAAGGAAGAAGGCTATCACAGCCTCATTCACGATAGAATACACGAGTCTAGGGTACAGTCTGATAATCATTTTCTCCTGGATAAGCAACAGTTACAGTATTATCTTTTCCACATGCTATAATTTCTGCAGCCTTTGGAACATAGTGCAGCTTCCGTTTTACCCATACTTTAGCTCCCAATTTTATTCTATCAGTAGAACCAAACCCTTCCATTCCTCTGCTAGTTATTTTGGAAGAAAGGTCAGTCTTCACAAGGGGTACCATTTCACAAGGAATAATAATCACTTGAACTATTCTATCATTTTTACAAAACTGTATGGGTTCTTTACCCAAATTTTGGAATGTCACAATAATTTCTTTTTGATAATTAGAATCTGTCACTCCAGCCAATACATGTATTCCTCAAGCTGCTAATCCTGATTTAGGTAATATCCATCCAAAATGATTCTTAGGGATTTTCATACACATCCCAGTAGAGATCTTTATTTCTTTTCTATCCAACCAAAAGTCCTCTAAACAATGTAAATCATATCCAGCCGAACCAGGTATTCCTGGACACAGAGCTGGGACATCTTTCCTCACAGTCCAATACTCAATATTTGAGGTCTTATGTGTTTGCTGTTTTCTGATTTGCAGATTTGGGGTCATCATTTTCTCCTAATGCTGTATGATTCAAATTACATAAAGCAGTAAACTAATTATCCTTCCAATGTTGATATATATTATTAGAACTCAATTTTCTTAACTCTTCTTTCAATAATCCATTCATTCTTTCAATTAACCCAGATGCTTGTGGATAATATAGAATATGGCATATCTACTGTATATTGTTCAATATACAATATCTCTTCAATTCATTACTTTTGAAATGTGACCCATTGTCACTCTGAATCTGCGTTGGGGTTCCATAATATAGACTTAGGATATCTAGAGTTCTAATGTTCTTCTGAGTTGCATTCTTATAAGGACAAGCTCCTAGTACACCTGAACAGGTGTCAACACAAGAGTACATATAAATTTGCATCCTTTATCTTGGGGTAGTGGTCCAATATAATCTATCTACCAAATTTGGGCTGGAACTTTTCCTCTTCATATTTCTCCAATTACTACCTGAGGAACAGTTCTCTCCTTTTCCAATTGACATGTACCACATTCCTTTGCTACTTACTTTAATAATGCATGAGAGATACTAATACCTCAATCTTGTGCCCACCAGTGTGTGGCCTGGACCCCTAAATGGCCAGCTGTTTGGTGGACCCATTTTGCTAGTACTGGATCATCAGTTGGTGTCAGAGTAGGGACAATATGTTCAGTAGCAATCTTTGCTAGTTGATCAGCATGTGCATTGTACTCACATTCTGGCATAGTGAGGGCCATGTGAGCGTCTACATGAAAAACTGACAAAGCACAAAGGCATATTCCATATATCTTCCCACAATTCTTTGCCCCAACCTCATTTACCATGAATTTCCCAATTTTGATTTTTCCACATGGGCATCCATGTGGCTAACCCATTAGCTACTGCCCATGAATCAGTGAATATATGACACTGTCCTCCTTGTTCTATTTTGATAGCTTGATGTACTGCCATCAGCATATTGACTACTTCCACCTCTCCCAGTAATTTCCAAGTTCACTTAGTACATGGGTTATAGGCCACTGCTTTCCAATGTTTCTTATGGCCCAAATAGTTTGCTGTCCCATCAGTAAACCATGCATGTTTCTTCTATTCTTCAGTTAATCCATCATATCCATCATTCCATTTTACCAAGGATTTGTGCCAATTGTTGCCTTGGTTCAGGGGGTTTATCATTTCCCTCAGTGTCTATGTTTGCTATAGATTCATGTAGAGCAGCAACTCCACTTTTGCCTGTTTTAGATCTGTTTTGAATATACTATTTCCATTTAGTTATGCTAACCTCTTGTGCATGTCCAATTCTGTGAGATGCTGGGATGCTCATTACCCAGGTCATAATTGGGATTCTAGGCCTTAATATTATTTCATGACCCAGTAGTCCTGGCCCCGAGTCAGTTGTTCAATCTCTGCCAAAGCCCAATATGCAGCTAACAACTGCTTTTCAAAGAGTATATATTGAACTCCTGATGAAGGAAGTTTCCTAGACCCAAATCCGAACGGTGCATTTCGACTTTGTTGTTTCTGCCATAAACTCCAGTTTGCATAGTCATCCTGTACAGTCACTTCGAATTCTACCAGGCCATTTTACATAGGCCATAAGTCCAGAGCCAGTTTTATAGCAGTCTTCTTCAAAAGCTTTACTCTTTTCAAGTCCCCAGTCAAATTTATACTTTTTCCTAGTAACTATATTAGGGTTTCAAAATCTGTCCCAAATGTGGAATGTAGTGTCTCCAATATCCAAATAGTCCTATAAACTTTTGGGCCTCTTTCTTTTTGGTAGAGATAGGAGAATCTTGAATATTTTGGCAGGCTTGTGGGAGAATTTCTCATAGTCCCTTATTCCACTGTATACCCCAAAACTTTACAGTTTGAGCTAGCTCTTGAATCTTTGCAGGGCTAATTTCCCATCCTTTGTTTTTCATATGCTCAATTAAAAGTGTCGAACTCTTCTCCACTTTTTTTACATTGTCTCCCTGTATCATAATATCGTCTATGTAGTAGGTAAGCTGTACACCAGGTAACTTTAATTCATCCAAATGTTCAGCCACAATCCTACGACAAATAGCTGGACTATGCAGATATCCTTGTGGAAAACGAGTAAAAGTATGTTGTCGGCTCTGCCACATGAAAGCAAACTCATCCTATTGTATTTTTTTTTTGTTGTATAGCTTACTGTGGCCAAAAATATCATCACCTAATTAGTACAATCCCCTGGTGTTGATTTGCTATGACTTTAGCTAGACTAATCCTTAGATAGCAGGTTCAGTCTCTCTCTAAGACTTGACTCAAAGCCTTTCCAGGTTGATAGAATCTGTCACAATTTGTGTTCCATGTGTCCAACTCTGTATGACCTTCATGCCATGGTAAATTTTTGTGAAGTTTCATTTGAATTATTTGGGGTTTTCAAGAATGTTAATGATGAAGGAAATAATCATAAGTAAAAACTGATCTGTTTTGCAGTGGCAAACTAGGCTACAAGGGCTACCGGGGACTATTTCTTTTTAAAGCACAGAGCCTTTTTTATTCTTTTTTTTTTTTTAGTTCCAAATTCTCTTCCTTCCCCTTTCCTCTTTCCCACCTAAAGAGAAGGCAAAAAAAATTGCATAATTATGCAAAACAAATGTCCATATTACCCATACCCCTAGCCCCCATAAAAGGCAAGACAAGGAAAAGTTTAAAAAATGTTTCAATCTGTACTCTTGAGTCCATCAGTTCTTTGATCTGGAGGTGGATAGCATATTTCAAAAGGAGTCTTGGAATTATGGTGGAGTTGTGTTATAGTTGCTAAATTGCTCTTACTATGTAGATTTCTCTGCTGGTTTTGCTCAGTTCACTTTTCATCATTTCATAAACATCTTCTCAAGTTTTTTTTTTTTCTGGAACCATAGTTTTTCAAATTGTGGCTCTTGCCACAACTACCATTGCTACCCAAGTTGAGCTAGAGATGAGGAAAGGAAATAACACTGACAATGAAGTAGTGAAGCTTGGATGGTACTTGAGATACTTTGGGTTGTCTGCTGCTGTTTAAGAGCCATAGAGATCTGAAGATCATAAGTTGCTGCGTGAATATATTTTTAATTGGTCCTTGCCAGTTTATTAAAGTTAAATCTCTGATTTTATTTAAATGATATTGTGCATTCCACTGTATTTAGTTTGTTTCCCCTGTGAGCTATAACCATATGTTCTATAGACATAGCTATATGATCTTAAGTAAGTTACTTAACCACTTTCCATCTCGGTTCATTTCTAAGAGGAAGAGATCTCTATATATCAAAGATTTTTGTTCTAAAAAATTAAGTAAATCACTTTGTGCCTTTGACTTATAGTAGCATAGATGTGTTCCTGTGGAGCGGGTGAAATGTTGCCCTAAACTGAAGAATGTTGACTATCCCAGACAAGTGGTATGTCACACATAGAAGAGGAAAAATATTCTCTTCACCAAGGAAGTAGAGCTTCAGATGTACACCCCAGTTCTAGGTGATTTTTCCATTGGTGTCACTCCATATCCTGTTGAATGAATGAATGAATGAATGAATGAATGAATGAATGAATGAATGAATGAAAGAAACAGGGCTATGGGCAAGGCACTGTGCTCTTTGCTCAGGATAGTAACAGAAAAGCAAGACCATTCCTACCCTCAATTCTAATAGGGGTTTGGAAAGTCACAAGAATGGCAAGTGGAGCCATAGCAGAGCTGATTTACATACGTGTTCCAGTAGCCATGACAGTATTGATTTGATTACAGTTTCCAGAGAAAGAAGTATAAAGGGGCAACGGACAGAGAACGATGTACACAAATGACAAAAATACAGTGTCTGGGGTGAAATGTGAAGCGTGGCTTGGATCTGTTAGATAGAGTGGTCCATGTGAGTTTTTATTTTCACACTCTTCACTTTGTCCATTGTTGACCCTACATGGAAGTTCTGAAGCAAAATGGGTAGTTCTCCAAGGGAATCACTGGATATATGTCTCTGGAGGATGCAGATGTAGGACAGGTGTTCCCTTCATATAGTCCCACTACCATTTTGATACACAATCCTTTTGGCACAAAAATTAGGAGATCACCTTGGGAGAAATAGCACCAAGATCCTTCCCGGGAAAATATATCGACAGGTCTGCATACAGCATAAGCTTTCCCTTTCCTAGTGAATTGTCAGTATCAGTGCTCTGGCAGGAACCTTGGGGCCCACGCTATATTTCCCAAGTGAGGTGCTATTGCATTTAGCAGATTTTCCCCCAGTACTTAGGCAATAAACAACAGGGAGTCCTTGGATCCTGCTAAAGATTCCCTAGTCTTAAACTCCTTCCAGTACTTTCAGAATAGCCAAATCTTAACCCCATGAACTGACTGAGGACAGTATTTGGTTCATAAGTTTGGATTTTCATAAATTAGATTTTACTATGGGTAGGAAGGAAACAAACATTTTTTAAAGCCCCTACTATGTGCCAGGCACTAAGCTGTATATTTTGCAAATCTCTCATTTGATCCTCCCAACAACCCTTTAAGGTAGGTGCTATTGTTAAGCTCATTTTACAGTTAAGGAAACTAAGGCAGGTAGAGGTCAAATGACTTGGCCAGAGTCACACTGTTAGTAAGTATCTGAGGCCAAATTCAAACTCAGATTCTTTTTACTCCAGGCCCAGTGCTATATCCGTTGTGCCACCTAGCCATTTACCTTTGTTGGCCAAGAACCTGATAATGTCTTTGGCTGCACTGAACTAAATGCTTCCAAGACCATCACACATGAGTTCATAGGATCATAGATTTAGAACAGGAAAAACCCAAGAGATCATCTAATTCAAGAACCTCATTTTACAGTTGAAAAAAGTGAGCCACAGATATGTTAAGTGACTTAACCCAAGATCACACATATAGAAAATGGCAGAACTTGCATTTGAATCTAGTATACTGTGACTCCAAATCCAGGAATCTTAACCATTCTGATATACTTCCTCCAAATTAAAGTTCTCTAACAAGAAAATCTCCCCACTTTTATCTATTTACTAATATGCAGAAGCAGAAAATGTGGGGCTATCAGGAAGATAGGGTTGCTAACAGATCCATTTGGGGCTATTGTTAAGCAGTTCTGTTGACACATGAATACATTTCATATAATTATCATAAAATTGTGCCCTGGAAATTGGACAGCCATGGTGCTGCATTTTGGGCTTCACATTTATAATAAGCTGTAATAAAGTAAACATTTTAAATGGGTATAAGAATAGGCATTACTTACAATCACAAATGTATGTTCACTTGAAATGCTTTTGAAGCTCAATTTAACAAAGCAAACAAATTTCCTGGCAGTATTAACATAATTGTTCTCACTGTTGGATTTTGATTTCTAAAAAGTTCTTTAAGCAAAAAATGAGTAGTCAAGAAACAGAATAGCAAAAAGAAACGTATATAAGAATGAGCCACTTTCAGATATTTTAGACATTAGGTACAAAGTGGTCCTAAAGTCTCACTATGCCATTTCTCCAGGTTGGCAAACCACTTCCAGCCCTAATAATGTAGAGTTTATATTTCATGGGTTATTTTCTGTAAAATATAGCTATTTACACTCTGTAGTACAAAGGCTCAAGGCTGAGGACTACATGTAATTCTCTGCTAGTGAAACTACAAGTTCCATGCTATGGGTCATTAAAATAGAAAGCTATTTTTCTTTTCTGAAGATAGAAAAACACTGACTGGAATGTCCTGTTTATACCAGGTTGGAGAAACAGATCTTTGTGTAAATAAAGTGACAATTAGAGCTGAGCAAGTAGATTAATGAAAGGATTTAGAGAACCTATTGTTCATTTAATCTTCAGTAAACAAAAATGAAAATTGTAGAGAGAACATAAACTACAGTGGCAGGATAAAGCTGTAGTAATTTGTGTAGTAATTCGACACAGAAAGGTATCACTAGATAATCCACCAATATTTTCCCCAGCAACTAGTATATAGCAGGGAGCAGGTGATATAATGTTCCCTGTACATTCCAACAATCTGTACTTACTTCCACTTACTGAAGAAACCAATACAAGTATCTATCATATATTATTATACTAATGTGTCGTAGCCATGAGTAGCAGGTTTGATGATGGCGTAACAGTAAGCATCAGCCAGAACAGTGGGGGTTCAGGGTAGCAGGTGCATTTAGCTAAAAGTTGTGAGAGGCACAGCATGGCATTGGTAGGAAAAACATTACACTGAAAAACACATTGATTTCAAATAGTCATGGAGCATAACTGACTTAGTTCAAATAAGAGTAAAGCACAGAAGCATATCTTATTAGAAGAGTGACAATTTAAAGCTTTGCTTCTTGCCTAGCATGCCACCTACCTGATACATCATCAATTATAGAAAGTACTAACAGGTCCGTTAGATTCCTTTGTTGAAGATGGTACTATGCAAATTGTACAAAGCCTCCAAATATTACAGGACATCCTTAATGAGATCTACAGTTACTTAACTCCAACAATCCAAATAAGTAAAACCAAGTGGATGAATGCTGTCCTATATGTGGATGGATGGTCACCCATTCAGGTAGTCCATCAGGATGTATATCTTAGACTATGAACTGTGTTCGTGATCAATTAATTATAAACAAGAAATTTTTAAGCACCAGGGTCTGTACTAGGGATACAAAGACAAAAATTAAAATTAACAGACCCTTCCCTCATTGAATTTTTATTCCATTGGGGAGATAACGCATTTATATAAGTATATGCAAAAATTGATACAAAATAAATACAGTATACTGTGTAACTATACCATGTGAGCCTGGAAGGAGAATGAATAGAGAGCAGTGTCATGAAAATCTAGAAAGAAAAGAGAATCAAAGAGAAGAGGATGATGGACAGTGTCAGCATGTGGATATCTTAATGAATTACCTATAGGAAAAAGTTAAGTTTAATGCCACAGTGAATTTTTTTTTTAAAGATAGATACTTGATGCCCACAAGGAATAATTTTAGTTAAGTATTGGTTACTGTCAGAGGTGGGTGGACCATTTATCAAATGCAACATGACAAATATCCTGCATGAATTCATTTGCATTGAGTGTGATGGATAACATCACAAAACATGCCAAATGCCAGATGAGTCTGTCATCTTATTTAGAACTATTTAAAAGGAATAAATTGCTCTGTTGGATATGCATATTGAAATTTTTGCCTGCTTTCCATGTTAATGTTAGATTGTAAAACTTCCCCCATGTTCACATTATCCCAAACAATGCAGAGAATCTGTGATCTATTTATCATTCCTCTCATGCTGAGAATTGAACAGTGAGTCAATGTGTTTGTACTTCAAAGTTTGCTTTTCAGTTTAGAAAACTCCTAAGTTACCTTACCTGCAAGGCAGCCCTTTTTGACAAATGGTTTTTAAAGTAGTCATGTCCACAAAAAGGTGGTTTGTTAACTTTAAGTTAGTTTCCCATTTGGGTTTGAAATAAGACAAAGGGCTTTGCAGCTGTGAGATGTAGATAGGCCTGTTCAGCCTATTTTAAAATTAACCTATTGTAAGCCCTTAATGATTGAGAAGTTGTGCAATTTGGTATAATTGGTAGTTTGTACTCAAGGGAAGCCTGCTACTAGAATAGCAAATAGCAATGATATTGCAGGTCAGAATGAGGTGCCATGGCTGAGATATGTGAAGAAACATCTTTTGGTATTTGCCTATATGATGTTCAGCTAATTCAGGATTATATACTCCTCTGACTTGCATTACTAATACATTCACTCCTGTAGTGCATAGCAATTCTCAGTGATACCCGTATAAACTTGTTATTTACCTATCCATGGGGTAAGATTACTCACATTGTAGACCACCTCAATCTTGGCAATATTTTTAAAACTGGATTCCAGTCTCCTGACAGAATGAAGTAAGGTGGATGTCAACCTGCCAAATAGGAAGAACTATAATGAAGGACCCCTTAGATTTCATTTTATGGACAACAATACTAGATCATAATATTGGCAAGGTGAAAACCTAGATATAACTGGGCTGAGGGTGGCTTAAGCCCCAGAGACCACGCAGTTGACTAAGATGAGTGGCAGTGTGACCATGTCCCAGTTGGTAGTAGTAGAATCTATTATATTTGTTCATTTAGTTGCCACTAATTTAGAATTTGTAATAATTTGACTAGAGCTGGCTTATCTTTTCATTATCTAGAAAGAAATATTTGCCATGCAAATTAATAATGTGCATAAGATTTTTTGCCCTCAGGGTCCATGCTTATGTTTTTACTTTATAAATAATACTGAATTATGAGCTCTTTTGTAACTAATTTATATGGTCTAAGGCAGTCACATGGCTTCATAATTAATTTTCTTGGTAGCAAATGATGTTCTAGTGAAAGTTTGAAGTATTTTAGCGTGGTCACATGCAAATGGGTGCTTGCATAAGTTATTTGTATTTGGTTACTTTTTGAAAAATTTTTTTTTAGAAAGTTGTTAAGTGGTATCCCTTTGAAGCTATTCTCTAATTCAGGTGAACGTTCCCCTGAATTAATAAAAATTTGTAAAGTTTTACAGTATTCAGGACCAGCGGCTAGCATGGAGCATTCATCTTTGTAATTATCTTTAGACAAGCGATTCCTAATCTAGCCCTAATCTCTCTCCTGAGTATCATTGCCGTATTACTGACTTCTCTTGTATTTCCTGTCAGCCTTTCAAACTCAAAGTGTCTAAAACTCAGCATATATTCCCTTTCCTAAATCTTCTTTCCCTTCAAATTTCCCTATTTTGTATAACATTTATATATTATAGGAATCAAGCCAAAAAAAAAAACAAAACAAACCCATCATTATTCCTCATTTTCCATTGCTGTGCAGATTGTAGATTTCAGGGATAGAAGGTAAGAGTGAATAACAGAGAATTTGGCATTAGTTGATTGTGTTCTGTTTACCAGGAATTCTTAACCTGGGATTAAGAATTTAAAAGTATTTTGATAACAGCATTTTAATATAATTAGTTTCCTTTACCATTCTATTTATTTTATTTTATGCATTTAAAAACATTCTGAGAAAGGGGCCATAACTTTCAACAGGATACCAAAGGATTCCATTACACAAAAAAGGTTAAGAATCTCTAAACCTTGATATCTCCTTTATCTTTATACCTTAAGATGTCAGAATCTAATCTGTGACTTTGTACTTTGACTAATAATTGATGTGAACTCTGTTTCAAATGGATAAAAATCATAATGTCTTATTGTGAATTTCACTTAAAGCAGTTATGACTTTTCTCTACTTAGAATTGTGATAAGGCCAAGTTTTTGCTGCTTTTCTTTTACTTGGCTACTCAAATGAATAAAAATAGGATTGAGAAGCTTACAGACCTTTCATAGAGGAGAGGCTTCCTGCTGGTGTGTTTCACATATAGAGACATGTTATTTACACATTACTGCTTCATGAAGGTGACACAAATATAAGGAAACTACCACACATAGCCTGATGAGTGTATTTAAAAGCCATGGGTCATATATTTATCATTTCAGACAAAAAAGTGAACAGATGTGGCTTTTACTGGCTACACTAATAATATTATAGACTCTGCTATAGTGTAAGCAATGTTGTTAAATGATTATTGATCCAATAATACAACATTATTTAAAATTAATATTTCGAACTTAGAAATTAAAATCATATAGAGAGAGCTTTTCATTGGGAGTTCAAGGGCTTAGTTTTCAGGCCTGATGATGCAATTAACTAGTTGTGTGACCTTAATCAAGTCACTTGACTGCTCAAGGCTTCTGTTTCTTCATCTTTAATCTGAGAAGGATGGGCTAAGTGATTTCTAGGGCCTCTCAGCTCTGAATGGTTAATTCTGTGTTTGTGGTTTTTTTCTGTTTCTTTGCTGTTCCTTCTCCAGGGTCACTTCAACTCTGGAATTCTAAGACTTTGTAATTCTCTTATGGTCTTACTTTTCATACTTAAAACAGCCAATTATTAGATAGTTGTTATTTATTATGCATTGTCCTAGTTGACAAAGGATATACAAAGACAATTAAAAGGTGTCCTCTTCTCATAGATTTCACTTTGGCAGGAGAGGGAAGGGAAGAGGAGAACAGTGCAACAAATCCAGAATAAAATAGGGCAACACCATTAGAGAGGAGAAAAAAGTTCACTCTGAAGTCCAAGGAAGGAAAAGCATTTCTGACTGTGAGATCAGAGATTCCTTTGAGAAGGAGATGATATTTGAGCTAAGCCTTGAAGGAGTGAAAGAATTTCAATAGACAGGGATGGGAAAAAAACATTACACATGTAGGGGGAACAGTATAAACAAAAGTACAAAAATGCTAGATGTGTGCTGGCTATGATGAGTAATCTGATTAGAATGAAGTAGATCAAATGTGGAGAAGAATAGTCAAAAATAAGATTATTGGAATATTCCAAGCAGGTGATTGTGAGGTTGTATACTAGTATGGTGCCATTGTGACTAGAAAATATGAAATAGATAGAAATGATCTATCCTTAATATTACTTCTAAAATAATCTTTAACATTCCTATTACCTTTCAAAGAAGGTACAGTCAACTTTGGCCTTTGAGGCCCTTCACAACTTGGCCCACCCTATGTTTTCAACTTTGTTCCATATAACTAATGCCCATGCACTCAGTGCTCCAGCCATATTAGCTGCTGCCTACTTTCCTCATTCTCCTGCCACCCCTCACCCCACCCTTGTCTGCCCCTGTGCCACATGTTTATATTGTTGCTTGTTCCCAGTTCCTCATATGCTCTCCAGTCCACCTTGTTACCCATTGAATCAGTGTTCATTCTTTAAATCCCAACTTAAGTGTTATCTCTTCAATAGTCTTCCCTGATTGTCCCTTTGTTTTGCAACTCTCCAAAGCATTTATCTTACTATGCTGGATGTTACACTTCTTAGCTCTCTATGAGACTATAACCTGCAAAAGGGTATGGACTGTTTTCTTTAAGGTTTGTGTCTCCTCCTCGTCTTACAAATTTTAGGCACTGAATAAATGTTTGCAAAATGGATGAATGACAAAATTAGGGAGGTCAGAAGGAGAGAGTACATATGGTAAACTTTGTGGATTCTATTCATTTATTGCATTATTTCCTCTGCCTTCATTCCTATTTCCTAGAAAAATATATTTTCATGAAAACAAGATTTTTATTTATGTTAATCTACTCTTGATATCTTTTCCTTTACTCTTAATTCTTCTTTTTTTTACTACACTACAAAGGCAGAAAATTGCATTATCAAAAATAGAATTTAACTTCAATTCAGACATACCATAGGTCAATTCTAAATTTAACCTTCACATCACAAGAATGTCCTTAGGAACAATAAAAACCCTACATTAATTGTAAACAAAATTAACCAGTGAAATCTGACTCTCATGTATCTTCACCCTCCCCTCCTTAGTGAGACTTCATTTGTAATATGTGTGTGTGTGTATGTGTACATAGATACATATACATACACACACATATATGTGTAGAAACAAAATAGCTCAGCAAAACAACCAACACCTCAGCCAATTCTGACAACGTATGCAATATTCCACACTTATAACACTCCACCTCTGCAAGCAAGAGAGGGAAATGCATTTTATGGTCTCAGAAATTTTGTGCAGCACTGTTTGCTTTTTCAAAATCATCAAGATTTTAAAGATAATCAAATTATTTAGATGAGTCTGCAGATCTATAATGCCTTCTTAGAATAGTTTTGAATTAAAAAGAATTCAATGTGTAGTTCTACCAGGTGATCCATCTCATAATCCACTTCAGCCTGTGTAGGATTCATACATCTTCAGCCATCCCTAAAGTGAGTTCAACTCCCAAAACATTAAAAGTGCCATCCTTCTGAGAATCACTAAAACTGATACTATTATGGAATGAAAATATTGTATCAGGGAAGCCTCTGTCTTCCTTATTCTTTAAACAGAGATTATAGAGTAGAAATGATTTTACAGTTGAGATTCTGTCTGTCTCTGCTGTGTGCTTTTCATCATGATGTTATCTGAGTAACTGCTAAATTAAAATTTTCAAGTCTTTGGCTATAGAACTGTAAGAGACCTAAGAGATTAAGTCTAATTCCCTCATTTCACCACAGAGGAAATTGAGGCCCAATTAAGTTAAGTGACTTGCCCAAGATCCCACAGAAAGTAAGCAGCAGAAACAAGTCTTTGAGCCTCTTCTCTTTCCGCTTCACCTAACACCAATCTCTTCTGTTCCTTCCTGAGCCAGTATTGAGAGCATCTTCCATAGTATCAATGTGTGTACTATTGTTCAAGAATAAGATTTTCCATACTGCCTTAAAACTTTATTTTCCTTCAAACTTCAACTATTTTTAAATTTCCTAGAACCTCACTAACCCTGGGAATTAAGGAAATAGACTATCTAAACTGTATAATAACTTTTAAGGAATTCAGTTTTACGCGCTTAAGTAATTAGTTTTTATTAACTAACTAAAACTAAACTAACAGGATTGTTAGGGATTCAAATGTAGGATTGTTTTTAATAAACAAGTTAAAAAAAGGAGTTTGGGGTTTAACATGTTGAATATTTGCCTTTTTAGCCTCTCTGCCCATAGTAATCTCTCCCTCCTGATTCATAGAGCTTACTGTCTCTACCATTCTTCCAATAACTCTTTATTTCCTTCAATTTCAATAAATATTTAGGATCATCATAGAGTCATAGATTTATAGCCAGAAGAGAAATTAGAGATCATTTCGTTCAACCCCTTCATTACACAAAGGAGAAAACTAAAGCCCAGAGAAATAATTTTCCCCAAAGGTAGTAAATTGCAGCGTCAAGATTTGACCTCAAGTCCTCTAACTCCAAATTCATTTCTTAAAGTTTAGGTCTGATTATGTTACTCCCTCCCCACCCCCTCCCCAGATAAACTCCAGTGATTCCCTATGGGAGGAAAGACATAAGATAAATAGCATCCAAAAGAGTTCACTTAAGATGGTAAGGCATTGTGCTAAGCATTGTGGATACAAATATAGTCAATCAATAAACATTTATTAAGCACTTTCTATGTGCTAGTCACTATGCTAAACTGGAGATTTTGAAAAGAAGCAAAAGAAAATTCCTGGTTCTCCATTTAGTGGGGGAGACAGCATGCAAACAGATATGAAGGAAGCTACATACAGGATAAATAGGAGATAATTAACAGAGGGAAGGCTTCTTATAGAAGGTGAGATTTTAATTGGGATTTAAAGGAAGCCAGGGAGGTCAATGGTCAGAGTGGAGGAGGAAGAGTATTCCAAGTTAGAGGACAGCCAGAGAAAATGCTTAGAGCTGAGAGATGGAATGTCTTGTTAATGGAATAGCCGGGAGGTCAGTCTTACTAGATGGAATATTAAGTGTTGGTGAATAAGATGTAAGAGGAAGCAGATACAGGTAGGAGAGGGCTTTGAATGCCAAACAGAGCATTTTGTATTTGCTCCTGGAAGCAATAAGCCACTAGAGTTTACTGAGTAGGGGGTGGGATGTGTGTGACATTATCAGACCTGCATTTTAGGAAAATGACTTTAGTGACTGAATGGAGAATGGATTGGAGTAGGGAGATACTTAAGGCAAGCAGACCCCATCAGCAGGCATTTGCAGTACTCCAGGCGTGAGCTGATGAGGGCTTGCACCAGAGTTGTGGCAGTGTGGGGCGGGGGGAGGGGGGGTGAGGCATACCAGAGATGTTGCAAAGATATAATCAACAGGCTTTGGCAACAGTTTGTATATAGTGGGTAAGAGATAGTGTAAAGGCAATCAGTGCATGGGAAGATCTTCCTGGCCCATTTGAGTGGGCTTTGGGGGTGGGGCTCTCAGGGTCCTGGGGGAGTGGCTAGGATTGGAGCCAATGGAAGCCTGTGGTGGGAGGAGCTTACTGAACGGTTGGAGCTGACCTAAGAGGCAGTTGTTGAGAGCTGAAGGAGAGAGGAAGCAGTCAGCTAGCTGGAACACAGCTTGGAGATTGCGGCGGAAGCAGTGGCGACAGCGGCAGGCACTGCAAAAAAGCAGGATTGACCCTCATGGAGATCGGAGAGTGCTGAGCAGGGGCTTGAGGCCAGTGGGTGGTCTTCTTGCTGGAGGGCCCTGGCATTGGAGGGGGAAGTACCAGTATGGCTTGGCTTGCTGCCATTATGTTTTTCTGTGGCCTCCTGGTCACTATTGTGAGATGGGCATACTGGTTTTGGAAAGTCCTTGCCAGGATGTTGAATTGGGGACACTGGTCCGTGGGTCTGCTATTTTTGAGTTTCAATAAATGCTTTAACTCCTCTGCGTTCTACTTAGAGAATTCCTTATATCCTGCGATTCTGGACCATTCAGGCATATTCATGGTTATCTTTGAAGTCATGAATTCTGCCTTACTAATATAGATAGTGAGGAATTTAAGATGCCTTCTGGCTTATAATCCTGAGGGACTGTGCAAATGGTGTTGCTCTCTACAATCATAGAAAAGGTAGGAGGGGAAGGGGATTTAGATAGTGAGAAAGGAGGGAAAGATGATGAGTTATGTTTTGGACATATTGAGTTTGAGATGTTTACTGGACATCTAGTTTTGAAATGGCTGAAAAGCAGTTGGAGATGTGAGATTGGAGGTCAGCAGAGAATCTGGGGCAGGATAGGTAGAATTAAGAAATACAAAAGCAAGGCAGTTCTGCCATCAAGGAGCTTACATTTTAATAGAAGGAAGACAGCTCATGTAGGGGAAGAGGTGCCCTGTGAAGGGTATTTGATCTGAGAATTCCTTAGGGTGGTGAATAGAATAGTACGGCATTTAATTGATATGCCCTTTCTGGAAGTAATGATAGTATTGATATGAAAGCAGGAGGTGAGGGGAATTGGAGTACATTTGTGGATGCAGAATAGCAAGTGCTCCAGCTACAGATGCATGGTTGGATCTGAACTGTTTAGATACAAGCAGACTTCTACCATTCAGGATGGCCCATAGTGGCAGTTCGGTGGTATCATCAGCACAGTGGCTGAAAATGGTGGGATGAATAAGCATCCCATAGGCAGGGATGTGTAGCCTGGAGGAAAGCCCAGGGATGGGGTTATGACCATTGTCTTCAAGTATTTAAAGGGCTGTCATGTGGAAGAGGAAATCAACTTCTTCTGCTTGGCCTCAGAGGGTTGATCTAGAAGCATGAGATGGAAGCAGCAAGAGGCATATTTAAGCTTAATATAAAGAAAAATTTCTAAACAACTAGAACTACCTAAAAATGGAATGGCACATTGTTGTCCTTTGTTCTTGAAGAGGACCAAAATGAGATGACCGTGGCTGATCAGACCAACATAACTCGGAAGGTTCTACCACAGGTTGGGCACAAATAGTCCATAGGAACATTGGAGAGGAGATGTCTCTAAATTTGCACATCTCACATTTCTTTTGAGCTATTGCAATTCTGTTTCACTCACAGAACACACTGCCTTCTTCAATGTGGCCATGCCATGCTGGGTGATCCTTTGCCAGTATCTCCTGTGTCTCACAATTGATTCCTAAGTTCTTCAGAGAGACCTTGAGAGTATTCTTGTATTGCTTTTTCTGATCACCCTGTGAGTCCCCCTACCTCGTGTGATTTCTCTGTAAAAAAAGTTTTTTAGGCAAACATACATGTGGCATTTGAACAATGCGGCCACCCCATCAGAGTTGTTCTCTCTGTAGTAAAGTTTGAATATTTGGCAGTTTAGTTCAACAAAGGGCCTCAGTGTCTTTTACCTTGCCAGGTGATTTACTAGAGGTGTAGTGCATTCTCCCTCACTGCAGAGTATGAAGTCAGTTTTTCGGGAACAAGAATTCTAGCCTGGGTTATGCATACCACCCAGGGAGTATGAAAAGCTTGTTCAATGGATATGGCTAATAATTAGTAAATAACTACACTTGTAAGTTGAAATATTATTGAAAAATAATTGTGGGCTGGAGTTGTAAGATTTTTCATATAGAGACGCATATCTCACTAAACATGTTCATTGTTGTTATTCAGTCATGTCCAGCTCTTTTTGACCCCCATTTGGTGTTTTCTTGGCAAAAATACTGGAATGCTTTTCCATTTCCTTCTCCTGTCCTTTTTACAGATTAGGAAATGGAGGCAAACAGGGTTAAGTGACTTGCCCAGGGTCCCACAGCTAATGAGTGTCTGAGGCCAGATTTGAACTCAGGAAGATGAGTATTCCTGACTCCAGGCCTGGTGCTCTATCTACTGCTCCACCTAGCTGTCCTGTAAACATGTTCACAAGTCTCTGATTCCCCTTCTGATAAATTATCTCTCTGGATCAGGATTCCCAGTCCCATTATTAAATCCAAAGCAAGAAACATGCTAGAAGCTGAAAATGATATGTAAGGTATCTCTTTCAAAAAAACTGTATTGAGAAAATTTGACAAGAAACTAAATCAAGGGTCTCACTAATTTATTTGGCTATGTTCTGATAAACATTTAACATTTCCATGATACTAAAAATGGTATTTAAGAAATAAATTTTTCTTTATGGAAAATTAATCCATTAACTTTATTTTTTACAAGCATATGTATGTAAACTGTGGAATTTATTTCCTTTCATGTTGAATAGCAGGCATGAGAAGATTTAATAAAAGCCAAATAGTACAGGAACAGAAAAAGCAGTATCTCTTGTAGGAAATGTTTTTGATTGCATGGATTACACTCAAAGTGGCCTCTAAGTTTCCTTCCAAAGCTTTGATTTGTGATCTGAAGTTCTTTGGGAACTTTGTTCTCAAGTAATTTAAACATCTGATAATCTCTGCATCAGGTTTGTTTAGCATGAGGAAATATGGTCCCAGCCCTTGCTTAGATTAGAGTTTAAAATAGTAGAGTAAAATAAAAGTTTTTCTTCCTGTGGTTACGTTATGTCTTCATATAATCCCAAGAATTAGAGAAGAGCAAATATCATGGTGGTGGTTGTTCTTATATAATATAGCAATATCATGGTGGCTGTATTAAGATGTGTGTTTGTGTGTGTATGTCTCCTTCATTGATTATAATAAATGTATCATTTCCCTCTCACCTTTCATTCATCAATATAAAGGTGAAATAGCTCAAAGTAATTACAGTGACAAACAGGAGAGTATTTTGAAACTAAAATTAAGCTTATACTCTAATACATGCCATTCTCTAAATTTGGTCCTCATAAACTTTCCTCAGTTTCTGCCTAACTGCCTAACTCAATGGCTACCATACCCCACTGGATTGCTTTCTGGTTAGAATAATAAGCATCAATTGGGATCAATGAAAGGGAATAATCTGCTGGTTTTGGACATAAAAATGTATCTGGGTCAGTGTAGTGGCAGGTGTTTGCATTCTGGAAAGCTCTGTCTCCTAGATTGCTAATGCATGGCCAAGTGAGTACACAGAGAGTTAATAATGCTGCTTAATTGCAGCAGTCAGATAGAGCAACACATAATTTATAGCTATTCTGAGACTGGGAACACAAGAATGATAAACTATATGATAAAGACTTGTAGAGATTGCTAGTTAGTAAAAGTACAAAGGAAGTAGTTAGATATCTTTTTCACTAGCTATTGATTTTTGTAAAAAGCATATCATATAATTTTCTTAATGTCTTATGAAAGGATCCTACCTTTCCAAAGTTGTTTTTTTTTTTTTGCTTTTACTGAAAAATATTTGTGGTATCTTTAAAAAGACACACAAATGAAAACATTTGCCTCATTTCCTCAGCCTGGTAGAATAAGTTTCATCTGGATTCAAAAGGTCTGGGTCCAAATCTTGTATCCCCTTACTGTCTTTATGAGTTGGGAGGAATCTTTGGGACAAAAACTTTTTTCTGGGCCTCATCTAAGAATTTTTCCATCTTTGAATTCTGTGGTCCCATAAATGTAGATGCCTGAAAAAAAAAAGAATTCATGTTCCTATGTTGCCTTATCCTCATTGTTTATCTAACAAAAAAAGTAGTAAATTGCAAAGTAAATAGAAGGATAACTATATCAAAGAATGGATTTACTGAGTGAGTAAAAAAGAAATGTCATGTGTAGCTGACACTCTAATCTTTGTTTTCCCTTTGAAGTGAATGAGAAGGTAAGTCAATCCAATATGACCTTTCTTAAAGGGAAACTAATTAAATTATAAGGTTTTCATGTACATATCCAATTAATAAATCCATGTATTGATAGTCTTTAAAAAGTTTCTTCCTTACATATTCCTAGGTAATAATTAAAGCCTTGAATTGCTATAGGCACAGAAATGAGAACATTTCAAAGAATGTTGAGGATGTTAAATTATTTCAGTCTACCAAATTGTGAAGGAAAAGTGTTACCCATGCAAGATAAAAATAGAAATTAAAATATTACCACAAGTGGCATTTGATTTGAAAGTTGAGAAGTAAGCTCAGGTTTCTGTTTACGGGGAGCTTCCTAGGAGTTCAGCAAAATATCTTTTAAAAGGTTTATAAGTCTCCATGGATGATACTTGGTGACTTTAATGGTACATGGTGTGATCCATAGTAAATCATCTCTGATGGAAAGCCAAAATGGCAGCAAAATTAAAGTTAGCTTAATTTTAAAATAATACAAGTTCTTAAATGTAATGGTCAGCTTAGGAAATAGGTTCTTGGTTAATCACCTATTAGGCAAAAGATTAAGAATCACATTATTTCTTTTGCAAGTTTTTCTTTTTTTTAATTGGAAAAG
Source organism: Trichosurus vulpecula (assembly GCF_011100635.1). Taxonomy (NCBI): domain Eukaryota; kingdom Metazoa; phylum Chordata; class Mammalia; order Diprotodontia; family Phalangeridae; genus Trichosurus; species Trichosurus vulpecula. The sequence continues at coordinate 184,662,603 of NC_050579.1, forward strand.
GGAATTCCTTAGTCTTTGAAATATGACTTTAAGGGTGGAGGCCTTTCTAAAAGTTGAAACCCAGAAAGTGCCTTCCTTTCTTAAGCTACCACTGACGCAGACACAATGGAAGGGGTTTGTCCCCATGGTAACATATTTGCATTTGGCAAACCAGAAGTGGCTGGTTTTTGCTTGGTGGTATAATTGCTATATATTGACAGCAGATTTCAAAACTATTTATAAAATGTCGGGTAGATGAGCATATGTACAAGGGGGATGCACATACCACATCACTAGGCTTGATTAGACATTTATGATGACAGAGAACTAGGCATGGATTACTGAGGTGTTTTTGGCATTTCATAATATGTCTGTCACAGTGAAGGCACAAAGGTTTTCAAGTGATTTAAAACATTTCTCTCAATTCTCTTTTTAAACCAGGTGACAAAAGAACTAAAACAATATGACAATAAAATTATAGAATGCAAATTTGAGAACAACAGCTGGGTCTTCATGAGACAGAGAACAGACAAAAGCTTTCCAAATGCTTATAACACTGCCATGGGTAAGTACAGTATGGTAACCTTCTGACCACTATTAGCTTTTTGAGAATAACATGGTTATAGTGTGAGAACCAAGAATGTAACTTTTCTTTGTCCCTATTTATTAAGATAGAGAGATTATCAGATTTAATGCTTGATTCGATTGGGGACATCTCACTATAGACCTGTTTAGCCTTTATTGTGATTTGTCCTCATCCTTCCCAGGATTACATTAACTTAAGTTGACGTACCAAGGAAAGATGCTTTTGGCAGGATAACAAACTATACAAGTTGAATTTGTTGAACAAAAAAAAGCCATGGTAATTTCAGCTCTATTCAAAACAGCAAAAATCATTGTTTGCCAGATGGGAAAGGACAAAATTAGTAGGGGAAAATGTAATTTCAGGCTCCTAAAATAGTTTTACAAACAATGGAGAACAAAGTAAATGAAAGCCATAAAAATGCTGTCCTTTTACTATTGTGAGGGCTTTAAATTCTTCAGATAAAACTCGATTGTTTTTGGAATTCAGAAAACTGGATGTCTTTTAAATGGACAGACAGGAATTAGTTGAAGTTTATAAGGTAAATTTCTCCTTCTAAGAGTTGTTATTTTCAACTTTAGAGCTCTTGTAAAGTCTCTTAACTTTCCATCCTCACCTTTTAGTACTGACAACTGTTGTGTTGAGTATAGGCCCACAGTGAAAGATGATGAAGGTGATGATGATCGTGATTATAATTAGCTTGTGAGGAAAAGTGGCTTATATGGTTTATAGTATACTATTCAGTCTACCTTTTTAAAAGATGCTTTAGTAAATCAAAGTTGTGAAATGCATGTTTTTACCCTCATTTTCACCCATTGAAAAGCTAACATCCCTCTCCAGTGTTAATGAATCCAAAGTACATTTAGTGTTTTTAAAAAAGACTCTATATTATGTTACATTAAGGCTGATGCAATAAAGGAAGGTGGTCTCTTAAAAGTCTTTGGGGAACAAAGTATTCCTTGAGAGATGAATAAATGCCTTCAGGAAACAGGGAGCCATATTGCAGAGCCCAGGACACTAAACTACCCCTTCCCTTTCTCCTGCTCCCCAGGTTACTGGGGAAAATTTTTTCACTTGGATGAACCGGCACTCCCTGGGAGTCCTACCTGAGACTTGACTCTTCCTAGACAGCAGTATTTCCATTTGTCCAAAGTATTTATCCAGCAGTATTTCCATTTCCTATCAAAATACCTTATAGATAAAGCAGAATTGGAGGCCATAAAAAACTAATTATTAACAAGTGTTTCCCTTTTTAAAATAAACTATTTAAGGCTGCTTAGAATTAGGCCACCTAGAGGGGTAACTGGATAGTTGTGTTATAAATGACTACATTTACTATAAAAGAGAATATAAGTTCCTCGAGCATAAGGGCTTTTTCTATTTTTTTCTCTTTCCCACAGCTTAGTATAGTACAGGAGTGGGGAAGCTGTGGCCTTGAGGCCACATGTGGCCTTCTAAATCTTTGGGTGCAGCCTTTTGACTGAGTCCAAGTTTTACAGAATAAATTCTTTTATTAAGAGGATTTGTTCTGTGAAGTTTGGATTCAGTCAAAGGGTCATACTTGAGGACTCAGAGGACCACATGTGGCCTTGAGCCCATAGGTTCCCCACCCCTGGAATATTGCCTTGTACATATTATAAATTCTTATTAATACTTATTTATGCTTAGTAATACTTGTTGAATTAAATCCATGTATTAAAAAGATGAACTTTTTCTAAAATATTGCCATTAGAACTTAATTGATGTGATCTCTGGCTAGAATCAGAGTTGATTTGGAAAATAGGGATGTATTAAGTCAGCCACTTATTTATTTTGAGGAAGGAAATGTGAATGCTAGTTTATATAATGTATTCCATAATTTTATAGTCTTTTCTAAACTAAAACCATAAATTTCTTTTAAAAATTAAAAATACTACTACTGAAATTTATATACGAAGAAGGAAATGTTTATACCTTTAGCAACTTAGTTTTTAGTTTATTCAATTGGGTTATTAAAGTGATCATAATCTATATATCTAGATGTCAAAAACAACCAGACGGGATGTGTGCAAGTGGCGGGGGCAGGGCGGAGCACAGTGGAGTGGGGCACGGCAGGGTGTAGCTCACCATAGAGAGCAACTGTGCTGATTTTTACTATCTTTGTATAGCCATGGACAGGTTTCTCGGACTCTGAGGTCCCTTTCAGCTCTAGATCTATGACCATTTGATTGTATGTACTTCTTCAGTGTACCCTTTTATGTTAAATAGCTTGTTATTGTTCATTTCTTCAGTTGTGTCTTATTCTTTGAGACCCCAGGGACCCAAGCAGCTGATGCAGGTCTGAGGTCAGAGTTGAACTCAGGTCTTTCTGACTCCAGGCCCAGCACTCTATTCACTGAGCCACCCAACAGCAACTTGCATTGTAATCCTGTTTTATTTTAAAACAAAACTATTGAAGCCTTTTGTTGTTGCACATTATTTTCCAAATATATCCCTCCCTCCTACCTAGCAAGTCATCTCTTATAACTAAGATTTTTTAAAAGCATAAAACAAGCAGTTGAGCAAAACTAATTAACATATCAATTGTGTCTAACAGTATATGGTATGTTTCACATGAATAGTCAGACCCTCTCCTCTGAGAAGAATCCCTTGTCTAGGGCCAGACTGTTCAGTTTTATTTACATTGCTGTCATTGTGTCTGTTGTTTTCCTGGTTCTACTTGCTTAATTCTATACCAGTAGTATGAATCTTTTCATGCTTCACTGAATTCTTCATATTTGTCTTTTACTATAATATTCCAGTGCCTGGCACGTAATAAGTGCTGGGTAAATGTTAGCAGCCACTACTACTGCTGCTGCTACTACTACTGCTACTACCACCACTACTACTACTACTATCACTACCACCACCATCACTAAATTAATATTCTATAATTTGTTTAACTATTTCTCAATTGATAAGTATCCCCTTCCCCACTAATTTGTTATCACAAAAGGTGTTGCTATATATATTTTGGCATATATTGTCTTCCTTAGAGTACGTGTCTAATAATGATATCTCTGAATCAAAGAGTATGGATGTTTTGGTCACTTTTTAAAAAAAGCTTAATTCCAAATTGCTATCCAGAATCGTTGGACAATTTCACAACTCCACTAATTCTGTGTTATTATGTCCTGTATTTTCAGTGACATTTCTATATCCCATATAGTGTCCAAAGTAGCTCCTATGGGATCGTCACCTAGTACATAGTAAGCGTTCAAAAAGTGTTTGTCAGAGGACAAAACAAGAGAGTGGTAATTTTTCAATTTTATATTAATCCTCACTAAGAATTGTTTACATCACTTCATTTCAGTGCAACAATACTTTCTAAAACAAGGTAACAAGGAGTGTGGGGAAACTAATTTGTTTTGGAATGTGTTGTCCATGTCTTATGAAATATAAGTTCTTAGGCCCTTTGTTTTACGCTTTTCCACTAACATTCCACTATGATGAATTGGCTTAATTAGTTCTAAAATGAGCTGTTTTCCTTTTCTTTTTGTCCCTAGCTGTATGTAATAGCATTTCAAACCCAGTCACCAAGGAAATCCTCTTTGAGTTCATTGACAGATGTATGACAGCTTCTCAAGGACAAGTACGGAAGCATCATCTGGACCCAGACACAGAGCTCATGCCTCCTCCACCTCCCAAAAAGCCACGTCCTGGCATCTAATTTCAAGGTTTAGAAACAAGTGGAAAAAAGCCTGATGTTGCTTTACAGTTTTGTAGCCAGAGGAACTAAAAAAACCGGTGGGCTATACATTTGAGAGGAGGGAAGAGGAAATAACAAAAAACTGGTATTGTAGCTGTCCTGTAAATATTTGATGCATTTTCTTCAATGCATCATGAACTTGAACATTCTCTTTTTACTTGATAAAAACAACCTCACCTTGTAAAATCTGAAGTTTGAACTATCCAAAGGTTTAGATAAGATTAGAATCAATGGAAAGCGGCCTTGTTTATGTATGGATAACTTTCACTTTTAATTTATAATGTTACTAATCTGGAACTGTGAGTATAGGAAACACTGTATTTTTAGGGACTATCTTTCAAAAATAGTAAAGTTACAGACTTCCTTTTCTAAGCAATGGAGTTAGTCTCATTTATCATAGATTTCCTACATTCAGAGATTGATGTGTTTAAACAATAATAGAATTGTTTGAGTATAATACTAGTAAAATGAGTTTTGCTCATTTTAATACTATCTTTTTGTGGGAGGGAAATATTAAAAAAAAAAAGTGAAAATTTATTGTTGTGATTAACCTCCTTTCTAAAGGAAACTTGTTAGGTATTTTTATCTGTTTCTGTTATTTGAACTCTTTTATCTAATGTATAGTGTGCCAGTTTTAGCTTTGCTTTTTAAGCTTCTCCATAGAAAGTGAGCACACACCAAATCCCTGTATGTAGCTCTCTCCTATGAGACTGCTTCTAATGGCAGGGCTACTTCAGCTTAACCTTCCACAGTGACAGCACATTGTAAATGACATTAAAACACACAACTCACTGTGATATGCAAGAGTGATAACCAATACAAATGACCTTGTGTTAGTTCCCCTGAACAAAACAGCAAAGGTGATTTCTCTGATTAGACAGCAATGCCGATGGAATAGAATACCGTCACGGGAAAACGGTCTCCCACTGCTATATAAATGTAGAGGCCACACTAGACATTCATTGGAACTGAACATCAAGAAAACCAAGATGTTTATTTTCATAACCAGTGTTGGTTGTTCTATACCAGTGACATTATTCTTGGGATACCAAATGAACAAATAAATTGATTGATATTTGTATTTGGGACAAATCATTGAACCCTCTTCCATATTCTCATTGAAGAGCTTTATTTTGATTGGCATGTAGAGAAACTATTCTAAGATTAACCCAGTTAATAACTAGTGTATTTTAAGAAGTTTGGATTTTAAAGGTTTACTGTATATGTGTTGAGAAAGGATTTTCATGGACCACATTTTATATATGCATTACTATTCAGGGGGTAATGTATGTTTTTCAAGATACACCTACACTTGAAAAATCCAAATGGTTTATCTGGTCTGATTACCTGACAGGATTTCATCTGCCAGGATTCAGTTGGTTATTACCAAAAATATGTTTCTATTCATGTGGATTTTAATGTTTCTAAACAAAATTTTCTCTTGTATTGATTTTTCTATATGAAACACTAGGGCCGTGCTTCATGAAGGTGTTTTCATTTGTTCCACTGTGTTGTGTAATATGTATTGTGGGTTCATCCTAATTGCCATTTTCGTGTTTCTTTCCTGGAGAGTTTGTGTGTATTAGGATACTGAAAGGGTTAAGTTAGCTGCTTACTGAAGTGACAGGTGAGAAGGGGAAAATGCTCACGTTTCCATAATATCTTTTATACAAAGTAAAATATGGGGAATTGCCTATGCAAGGTTACAAAATTGATTCTTTCCCACGCTAATAAGCCTTACACAAATTTGATGCAAAAATCCTATGCAACCCTGAAAGCTACTCCATGCATCATTGGGAGCCCGTGACTTCCTTTCATCTAGCATATAGGTTTCTTACCAGACTACATAAAAATACAGCCCTTTTATGAAAAGAATTTACAATTTACTTTTGTCAGTTGTCTTTAATATAGCTAAAATGCCTATGGTAATTGTAACCTTTTAAATGAGTTAAGTGAAAAGAATATCTCCTCTTTAATACAGCCAGATATTTTCTCTTCTTGTCTGTATGCATTTCAGCAGAATTTTTCTTAATTTATCTTGTCTGGATTTTTTTTTTAACTGCAGTGCAGTATAACAGTCTGTCTTCCAACTCTATCCTGTTTAGTTCCTGAGTGCATTCACTACTGTCCTCTACGTCTTTAAAAGCAATCTAGAAGTAAACTAGAAAATTAAATTTCCAGTAAAAACCTAAAGCCAGACTTTAGGACAGCCGAAAGGAAGAGCTGACTGCTCTTCTTCCCATCTCATCCTACTTCACACCACGTAAATTCTGGGACTAATCTTGTGGACAAGATTAAGAACTCTTTAGCTCTTAAAACAGAATGTGAAGGCCTCTGATTTGTGGCTTGGAAAAGGTGTGTAATAACTGTCAGTTTTTGCATATATCATTTACTTTCAATTAAGTGCTCAGAAAATGTTAGGAAATGTCTCCTAAAATTGTGTATCAAAGAGTATTTTAATAAAGCTACTGGTTTAAAATAATGGAAGCTCACTTGCTTTGTCATACTGGTGAGCATTTGTTAGCACCTTGATGTCTGGAGGTGATTTTTCCTCCCACTCATCCCCATTGCTGGCAATGGGTTGTGCTGCTACCAGCCACACTCTGGCTTTTCAGACACCAGAGATTTGCCATGTAGGCTAGAGAGCCCACACATGTCCTCCCTAAGAACCCCAGCCTTTGATGTCAGGAAAAAATTATGAAGGTTGTTCTTGCTACTGTTGGAAAAGAATGGAGCGGGGAAAAACAGACAATTTTTATGATGCATTAGCATTTATGTTTATTTGTTATCATCTTAGCATTCTACTGTATGAAAAAGAAGAACTCTGTTACATGTTATTTTTTTAAATGCATTTGAATTTTGACAAAATACTTAGCAATAAATGTTCTGGAATGACAAAATTATGGAGTATCAAAAAACCCATCTTGTGTTGACTGCCTTTTTGTATCTTTATGTTTTCCATCTTTAAGCTGCTATTATGGTGAACTACATAAAGTTCCCGAAAGTAAACTTTCCTCCAAACTTCAAGAATCCATTCTGAGTTGGAGAAATGAAGGGTCCCCGGGAGCTGATAGTATGGGACGAGGTTATATGCCAGAGACTGCTTCTGCTCCCCATGAGTGATCCAGCTTTTGATAATGAGGATTAGATTATAGAATTATATCCCTTTAATCAGGAACTCCAAGCATGGAGATTCCCTTTAATAGTATGGATCAGCAATTTCAACTCTTCGAGAGCTTCCTGGACAATGAGAGAGTCCATGACTCACTCAGTGTGATGTAAACCATTCTGTGTCAACGTTGGAACTTCAACTCAGGAATTCCTGACTTCTAGACCTGCTTTCCATCCACTATGGTATTTTATGAGCCTCTTATTTGTGAAGAAAGTATCTTGATGCAACATAGTAACTTTGTAGCTATATTGTATATCCATCATCAATGAGAAAGGTGAAAGATTGTCAGTTCTTTGAATGTCTGGAAACACTTTTAGAACTAGGGCAGGAGGTTTAAGGGAGTTTCTTGTTGGCCAGCTCTTGGAATTCAATGTAGAGTTACTAATGTACTTAATTTGGTGTCGCATCCATATGATCATTTTAACACTCGCTAGACTCTAGTACTTATAGCATCCACCATTTCTTATAGGAATCTGTTCAGGGACCAGCCCAGGTGCTCTTATAGTTCACAGAATTGTGTCTTGTCCATTCTTGCCTTTTGCCCTGAAAATTACTGCCTCCAAGGGAAATTTCCCAACAGAGAGGCATCTAGAAAATGGCCCTGCTCACTTTCCTGTTTCAGTACACTCCAGGAAGGGATAGCAGCAGGGAATTAGCTTCCAATTTGTGTTTCTCATCCTAACTCCAGTTTCTCAGGATGGTTCCTTTGAATGTATTATATCTCAGTCAAGAAAGCCACTTCCATCCTGCTCTTATCTCCCCCACACAAATTCTAAAGTTTTTTTCAATCTTTTAGTAGCTTCTTATAATTTTTCAATCATTTTTTTTTAATTCCAGCTACTTGGCACTTAATATGAGCTGGTGCTTTTATCATTTTTATAGTATTAAAGGCATGTGAAAAGTATTCTTGTTACTGCTACTGAATGCTATCTTAGCAGGATCTAAAGAAATAATAAATTTTATAGAATTGCCTCAGGAAGACTGTCAGGAGAATAGGATATGTTTTTGTTCCATTGGGTAAACACAATATATGTCCTGATATATTGGGGAGCTGAAAGCTACACAAAGTCTAGGCCAAAATGACCTGCACCAGTGAACCTTTATAGAAAGCTTCCTAGGTAAGCTGACAGGCAGTTGCACCTGTTTATACTGCTGCAGATGAGGAAAGAATGTCCATCGTCTTTCTTGGTTAGCAAAGTTGGCTTTTTCCAGATTCTTCTCTGCAAAACCACCACTACTGGTATGCAAGCATAGGATAACATGGGAGACATTCTTTAGCACAGCAGCTCCCAAAATGTGGCCTGTAGACCCCTAAGGGTCTCAAAGACCTTTTCATGGGGTCCTTAGGGTCAATACTATTCACCTTCATACTAAGCCATTACTTACCTATTAAAATACCACACTTTCTTTTCCAACTACTTATCTGTATGATGCCAGATTTTCTTCATAGACTTCAACCCAAACAACATATCCCAACTGATTGAATGCCCAAGTAGCTGAGAATCCTTTTCAGTCCTTTTCAGCCGTGTCCAATTCTCTGTGACCACACTTGGGGTTTTCTTCACTAAGATATTAGAGTGGTTTGCCATTTCCTTCTCCAGCTTATTTTGCAGATGAGGAAACTGAGGCAAATAGGGTTAAGTGACAATGCCCAGGGTCAAATAGCTAGTGAGTGTTTGAGGCCAGATTTAAATTCAGAAAGATGAGTCTTCCTGACTCCAGGCACTTTATCCACCATGCTACTTAGCTGCCTATGAGAATCCTGCTGCTACCTTATATTAAGCCAGATGTTAGAATTTTGCAAAAAAAAAAAAAAAGTAAATAATGGCATTATTTTCCTTAATTTTTTGTTTAGGAAAAGTTATTTTTCATGAAAATATATTAACATATAATGTTAATAAACATTTTTAAATGAATAAATATTTTAAAATTTTATCAGTTTCATTTTTAATATGGTAAATTGGTAGATATAACCCACATTTTCAAAAAGCTTTTTGTTTTCCGTTTTTAAGGATGTAGTGCAATCCTGATAACAAAAATCATGAGAACTACTGGGGCACTAAATGCCTAGTAAGTGGAAGGTGTTAAGTAGAGCTTCTCTCAAAGTATCTCACTTGGCAGAGCTGGCCAGTAGTACATGTTCCTTTGACATATTATTTCCAAAAGCCAGATATAGAACGATTATAATTGTACAATGGTTGTGGCATTACTAGCTGTTACATTACTAGTTTGCCGTTCAGTTTGTGTCGGTGAGATGTAATAGTGATGATGATGGTGATAGCATTTATATGGTGCTTCTGTCACCTTTTATCCTCAAAACAACCCTGAGAGGTAGGTTCTGTTCATTAGCTCCATTTTATGGACAAAGAAACTAAGGCAAAGGTTAAGTGACATACCCAGGATCACACGGCTAGTAAGTGGTCTAAGGCCAAGTTTGAACTCAGGTTTTCCTGACTTCAAATCGGTCACCCTATCCATTGCACCACCTAGCACAGTACAATTTTAGGCCATTACAATACCATAAAACATTAATAAAACAGCTGAGCAAGTTTTATGGTGCCTGTGTGATGTGCAGAGCACTGTGATACAGGATTTAGAAGTCTCATGCTCAAGAAAGTGTAATATGGGGCAGTCACTATAATGTGGAGATTTACCATCCCTGCTTACAGAGGAATAGGCGATAGCATTACTTGATTGGAAAATATAAGCTCCTTAAAGGTAGAGTCCACCCCTTCCTATTCATTGTTGTGGCCCCACAATTCAACAGACATCACATGCTTACTGTATGGAAGGAGTTGTTCTAAGCGGTCATTCAAATAAAATGGTGAAAATTTACCAAAAGAGTTTTCAGTCTTAGTAGGGAAGAGCAGAACCTGAAAACAAATAAATGTTCTACTGAGCACAGCAGACTAGCAGAAATTCATGAAGGATACAGATGGTTGTCTACAGGGCAATTTGAAGAGAAAGGTCATGTTTTGGTGGGGCTAGGGATCAGATCTAGCAAGACTTCACAGAAGTGGCACCTGAACTTGGCCTTAGAAGAAAAGAAAGATTTTTTATTTTAACCAATAAGGAGAACATGGGTTTCAGGCATTAGAGATAACCTGCATGGAATGCAGAAGTGAAAAATGGCAGGTCCAATGCATGTAACAGTAGTCCAGTGGGTTGAAGCCCGATGTGTGAAAGTAATGTGAACTAGAACTAGAAGGGGAATTTGGAGCCAGATTACAGAAGGTATTCAGTGATAAGCTAATTGAGCCTTATCCTAGAGGTACTAGGGAGCCATTGAAAGGTTTTTAGCAGAAGAATGATTGTATCTTAGAAAGAAGCTATGCAGAGTACAGATTGAAGAGAGGAGAGACCAGTGCAGAGAATAATTCAGAAGCTATTGTCCAGACAGGAAGTAATGGAAGTCCTGAGCTAGGCTGGTGTTAGTGTGAGTAGAGAGGAGGTGATGATGATCATAATAGCTCCTATTTCTACAGTCCTTTAAGATTTGCAAAGCATTTGACATATATTGTCTCCTTTTAGCTTCCCAACAACCCTGCAAAATAGGTACTATTAGTGTCTCCACATTACAGAGGAGGAGACTTAAGCTCTGAGAGGACTTCATCTGCAAGACGAGTTGTGTTATGCACTACATCATGCTGCATGATATGAAGTGCTTTACTAAGCACCTGCTGTATACAAATACTCTTTTAGGCCCCGGGAATACAAAGACAAAATGAAAAAGTCCGTGCCTTTGAGGATCTTACATTCTACTGGAAGAAAATAAATATAAATAAGCAAATGCAAGAAAGCTTACAGAAGGAACACTGACAAGGTATGAGAAAGGGCCATATGAGAGATGATATCTGAAAGGAATCTTGGAGGATTCTAATAGGGAAAGAGAGTGATGCAATCCAGGCATGGAGAAAACCCTGTGCAGACGCAGGTTGGAAATGAAACACTGAGTCCCTGGGATAGAAAATTCCCATTATGAAATAAATCCAGAAGAGTCTAAAAGGATTAAAATGGCAAGTTGAATAAGTTATATTTGTTTTCCTAGAGGTATCAGAGAGCCATTGAAGATTCTTCAGCAAGGGAGTGAGGTGGTTATATAGCAATTGATTATGTGTTGTTAAAGAAAAAAAGAAAGAAAGAAAAAAAACTCAAGTTTTGGGTCTGAATGACTTAGAGGATATAGAAGCCATCAAGAGAAACAGCAAAGCTGGGAGTAGGGACAGCTTTAGGAGAGATGATGAATTTAATTTTGGACATGTTGAATTTGATGTGTCACATCCAAGTGGAAATGTCAGACAAGCAATTTGAGATTCAGAGCTGAGTTTCAGAACCTTCTTATAGGAGATCAATTAATCATCAAGCATTTATGAAGTACCTACTATGTTTTCACCAAGAGTGTCATGAGAGAAGAGAAAGTCCAGGAGAGACCCTTGCAGGAGAACTATCCTTAGAGCACAGGGGAGGGAAAAGAATTGAATTCAGCTGAATTGAATTGAGTTAAAGGGGTCCATGAGGGAATGGGCAGATAGGCAGGAAGAAAACTAGGAGAGAGCAGAGTAACTACAGCCAGAAGGTGGAGTTTCCAGAAGGAGGAGGTGGTCAACAGTATCAGTGTCACATTTTGCAGAAATGTCAAGGAACCAATCAACAAGCATTTATTAAGCACCTACTCAGTTCCTCATCTGTAAATTGAGCCAGAGAAAGAAATGGCAAACCACTCTGGTATCTTGACCAAGAAAACCCCAAATGGGGTCACACAAAGAATCAGATGCAATTGAAACTACTGAACAACAACAAAAGTGTTAGGCGCTGTGCTAGATGGCGGAAAATGAATACTGAAAAACACTCTAATTTAGTAATTAAAGTAGCTGGTGACTTTTAAGAGTAGTTTCTGTAAAATTGTAGGGTAGAAAACTGGATTGTAGGAGTTGAGAAGAAAATAACTAGGAAGTAGAGGCTACTATTTCTGGGAATTCAACAGTGAAATGATGGGGAGGAGGATAGGGTCAAAGTGAAGGGATTTTTTTTTAAATATGGAAGACGAGCATCTATACAGGCATTAAGGGAAGGCTCTAATCAAAAGGAAGAGATGGAAAGGGAATAAAAGGAATAATAAAGGTAATGATTGACGGGACAAGTTTCCAAGGATACCAGATAGGATTAAGGCCACAAATGCTGTGACAAGAAGAATCACTTGAACCTGGAGCAATGAAGACCTGTGAAGATATACAGAGATTTCTGAGGTGTAATTTGAAATGGATGTGCTGGAGCTAAATCCCAAGAAAATAAGCACTGCCATTAAAGTTTTATTGTGAGCATTTATACCTCAGGATCAGATAACACTACATATCAGGGCTTGATTTATTTTGTTGTTTTGTTGATTGTTTAGACAAGATGATGGAAAAAAGTCACTAATTCAGATTAAACTTAAAGGTGTGTCCTTTGTACACTAAGAGAACCAATTGCAAATATTTAGCAGCACACCCTTGGTTGTGGAGGAAGAGGGATAATGAACTTCCATAAGATAGCCTTAGTCTTCTTAATCAGGAAGGAGGGAAGCATATCTGCTAAGATGTTAGAAACACACTGTCTAGGAATAAACAAGACTTGTTGGAAGGCCAAGAAGGTTTTAATTATATCTTACATTTATTCCTCCTCAATAAATGAATACATCCCCTGAACAGAGTAAGGGGAGTACAAGGACTCAGATGGATGCCAGTCTTTTTATTGGTTCCCAATTCAAATCTCCCACCATACTCTTCATTGGCCAGATACAACCACCTGACTGCCTACATCATGCCCTCCTCAAATGGCTCATTTAAGCATGCGTACAAGCCTCTAACCTTTCACCTGACCAGAAGCCTGGTCTCTTCTAGATCACAGCTGATTAGAACTGGTTCTAATCAGTCACCTGTCTTACATTCTGCTAAAATTGGGGCGGGGGAGGGGGGGGGAGATACTTTCAACTCTGTGGAAACAAAACTGCTTCCATCATTTCTCACATAAGAGAAGTGGTATATCCCTGCTCTGTATTTCCCCCTGAGAAGTGTGGTAGCTGGGTACGGTCCAAGGGGTATATGAAGATACACCCAAATTTTTAGGCATCCAAACTAGGGACAAAAGCAAGTGAGGTGTGGGTGGAAAGGTTTGTTTATTTGAAAGATATTTGCAAATTATGTAAGTATTTAAAAAAAAACAAAACACTTCATTTTACAGGATAAGGAAATAGGCCCAGAGAGGTTATGATTGGCCCAACCTCACACAATTGGCAGAACAAAGACTAGATAGTAGAGCCTCTGATTTCCAGGCCAATGTTCTTTATACATAACGCTGTTTCTTTACCCAGAGTATATGCTCAATCAATGTTGATTTAGAGAGATCAGTACGTGCTGGAGACTCATTTGTACAATGTAGCCTTCTGAGATAAATGCCAATATAATCTGAACTGAAAGGGTGACCAGAAGAGAAACTGGGCAGTATGTGGAAGTAAGTAAGAAAGAAGGTGCCCTCACCAGCCAGCAGGAAGCAAACCTGGCTGGACTGGGCAGGCATGATACTGTAGGTACCTTTCTGATACTCGTTCTATACATTTGCTAAGCAGCTTTTGGATTTTACTCTGGCCTCCCAAAGTGGCTTTCTTATTAGGACAAGAGCATACCGACAGCAAGCATCAATACTCTCTTGGTCATGATTGCTTCCAATCAATTAATTAGATTTTCATATGTAGATTAATTTAATGTACATTTGTTAGTGTAAGCTGATGAGCCTGATCACTGCTGAATATCCTGACCTTTGAGATTGCAGACCTAAAAGAGCTCTGAATTCCCAGGAGTCCAGAGAAGGAACAACAGGCTTAAGGCTTTTCCACCTATGAAAACATCTTCCTATGCTACAAGACTTAGAGGTGGCTAACCTCAACTTTACAGCCCCAAACTTAAGAATTCATTATATGATTCTGGGAGCAGCATATTTACCTTACTCATTAAGGTAAACTTAAACAGGCTGAAGTGAGCAAGGTCCTAAGTCAGGAAGAGTTAGGTTTAAATCCAGTCTCAGATACTTACTAGCTGTGACCCTGGGTAGATCACTTAACACCTCTCATGTTTAATTTCTCCATCTGTAAAATGTGGATTATAATAGCACCTACTTCACAAAGTTACAAAGTTACAAAGTGTGGATCAAATGAGATAACAGGCCCAGTGTTTCGCAAACCTAAAAATGGTAGATACTAATATTATTATTAGGGGACCCATTGTAGTCAATCCCCACTCAGTGCAATCCCATAATATTGAAGAGCAGGACTAAGAGTATTTTGTGGAACATCTTAGGAATGCAAACACAAATGTAGGATCAAAAAAAAAAATCAAACCCACAACAACACATATGATTAATCAACCAATAGATATTTATTAAAAACCTACTATGTGTCAAGTAAAGGGTTATACAAAAACAAAAGTGAAAGTTTCTCCCCTCAGGGAGTTTGCCTTTCAAATCAGAAATCTACAAGTATGTACAAGTAAATGCAGGTAGATGGCACAGTGCATACAGCAATGCCTGGAGTCAGGAAGACCTGAGTTCAAATCCTAATTCAGACACTAGCCATATGACTCTGGGCAAGTCACTTAACCCTGTTTGCTTCAGTTTTCTCATCTGTAAATTGAGCTGGAGACTGAAAAGGCAAACAACTCCAGTATCTTTGCCAAGAAAGCCTTAAATGGGGTCACGAAGAGTAAGACACTTAAAAAGACTGAACAACAACAAAATGCAGAATATTTTATAAATATATACATATGTATATGTATATATAAAATGAATACAAGGGGCAATATGTGTGAAGGATCACAGAGGATACTTAGAAATAAAAGAAATGGTTAATCCCCTAAAAAGTTGTACATAAGAGATTTGCAGTTACATGTGCAATCATCTTTTTTTTTGTTATACTGTTATAGAAATGCTTGTTTTATTCTATGAATTAAAAATAAAATAAAGAAATGTGAAATAAGTTTACAATATTGGGAAACAATATATACACAGAAAAATATAGCTTTGTCTGCTCTAATACTGGTGCATTGCCCATAATAGGCACTTAATAAATGTTTAGTTGAATGAATAACATGAAGCAGCACAAGTACAGTATGGACAATGAAGACTGTAGGGGGTTGAGAGGAGGGCAGGTCATGGTATTTCATTTTCAAGCTCTGGTTTCTACTTTTCTGTGTTCATCTGAAGCATACTTCTTTGTGACCAAATGGAAGTCAGGTCTCTCAACTCGAACTCTTTGTGCTCATCTGTTGCAAAGTAACTTTCAAAGGTGATGAGAAATTGTGATAGAATCTTGGTACGCTGCTAAAAATGCCACCCAAGTTTGATTTGTGATTTGTGCTCCCATCCTAAAATGAGTTTATGAATTTCCAGAATGATATTCAGCATTAAAAATTACTCTTGTTTTTTTGTAAAAAAAAAAATGTTGTAAATTACAGTAAGGCCTCCTTTTAAAGTGATTAAACCCCCTATTTCTAACTTTGCCATTCTCCCTTATATAATATTTATCTCAGTAATGCAGGGAGAGAAGCAGCATGGTTTGGTGGTCAAAAAGTTGTCCTTGGAGTCAGGAAGTCTTGTCTCTGATACATACTAGACATATGTTAGCCAGCATTACTTAATTTCTCAACGCCCCAAGTGATTAAGAAGATAAGATGAATTGCAGGTCTGCCTCAGTGGAATGAGTTTTCAAACTGAGTCTTTGACACCAGTGAAAGTATAAGATCAGGCCAAAAAAAAAAATGTAGGCCATTTACCACAAGTCCATTTATAAAAACAGAAAATATTTTCATTGGAATTTTTTTTTCTATTGCCATCTGGTTTCATGTTAAGGAAGCTAGGGTATCAAGGTACATTTGTTTTGTAAAAAGCACTTGGATTTTCTGAGTTGAGTGCTTATCATGATGTAAACACGTCAGTGTGAAATGCCCAGTGGTCAAGATGAAACAGAGACTTTTTGCTTTGGTCAAAAATGCATTACATTATTGAATTACGTGTAAATTGATGGATCAGAGTAGAATCTAAAGATTAGGAGCATTAGATGAAACATCAGAGATCATCTAACTCATTCCCCTCATCTTCCACCCACATGCACCCAAAAGGAAACAGGCTCGAGAAGGTTAAATGGATTATACCAAGTCACACATCTGGTTTAGAGTAAAGCTAGACCTAAAACCCAGGTCTCCTGTTTCTTAGCCCAATGTTATTTATACTACACCGTCCTACCTTTGGGGTACTGCCAAACTCTGAGGTTTTTTTTAATTGCTGCATTTCCACAAAGAGGATGGAAAGATCCTGCCCCGTCTAAGTTACTGTGTGACCTGGAACAAGTCACTTCCCTTCATTAGGCCTCAGTTTCCTCATATGTAAAATAGAAGGGACCAGAAAAGAGAGTTTTAAAAAAGGATCAACAGGTAATTCACAAGTAATCCAGTGTTTAATTTATTCTCACCTCACCATGAAATTCAGACCTGTAGCCCAGGAGGGATTCCACAAATGGTGTGATGGACCACTCAGGCCTGAGTGTTAAGATAAACATTTCCTAATAAAAACGTATTGATCGACCCCCACTTAAAAGCAGCCTTAAGGCAGCTAAGTGGTGAGGGCAGCTAGGTGGTACAGTGGATAGAATGCCAGGCCTGGAGTCAAGAAGACCAGAGTTCAAATTTGGCCTCAGATACTTACTAGCTGCATAACCCTGGGCAAGTCACTTAACCCTGTTTGCCTCTGTTTTCCTCATCTGTAAAATGAGCTGGAGAAGGAAACAACACCACTCCAGGATTTTTGCCAAGAAATCCCCCCAAAAGGGGTCACAGAACTAAAAATGACTAAACTAGCAACAATGAAAGCAAGCCTGCAGAAATGTCAGAGAGCAGCTCACAAGGGCCTCAGAAGCCTCTCGCTTAGTTCATGAATCCTTGCTCAAAGGGCCTGCAGCTGGTTTCAGGCCGACCCCCCCAGAGGCCAAAATGATGGCACCAGAGGATCTTGGCCCACTGAAGTATTATCACAACTCTGCCAAGCAAAACTTTGTTCTCATAGAAGGCTGCACTGAACCCAAAATGGCACTGAGAAGCGTTTGGGTTGTGTGCCAAAACTGCCTTTAGGGACAGCACATCAAAAAAGATGTGTGATTTTTTTCCCGCAGTCCCATAACTCAGAAGAAAAAAAAATTAACAGAATTGAGTGCAGCTTTCTTTAAAAAAGAGGGGAGGGGAAGGAGAAGGAAAAGAAATCAGCTGTGGGTCTGAAATCAAGTTTAAAAAGCTTCATCTCAAAGTGGGTGGTGGTTGATTAAGGAGAGAATCTCTTTTTGCTGAAACTGGTATAAAAGCAGGGTTATGATGGGAATGCTGCCTTAGCTTTGTGCATTTCCTTGTGTGAATAATATGGTTATCCTATGGAATAGAGTGGGGTTGGTTTTATGAATGGTCTTTATGCATTTTCACCATGTTATAAAGATCTATTGCACTGAAGAGCCTTTTTGGATGGGGTAGAGATGGTTTTTGGATTGAGTCTGGGATTTCATTAGTGTAAGGAACTCCAGGTGAGAGAATGCTCTCTACTAATGCAAATCCATACTTGCTCTGCAACCAGTAGCTTAGAGAGAAAGGAATACCATAAACATTTAAGTACATACTATGTGCCAGGCACCATGCTAAGTACAAGTATTATCTCACCAATCCTGGGAGGAAGGTTATTATTCCTTTGTTATTATAATATTATTATTATTAATATTCAATTATTATATTAATAATATTACTAATACTACTATTACTAAAATATTACTATTTTACAGTAGAAGAAACTGAGGCAGATAGTGGTTAAGTAACCAGGGTCACACAGCCAGTAGTTAGACAGGATTTGAATCATAGATCACAGGTCCAGAGCTGGAAGGGACCTCAGAGGCCATCTTATCTAATTCCCTCATTTCACAGATAAGGAAATGGAAGCCCGGAGACATTTAGTGACTTGTCCCAGGGCATATAAACAGTAAGCTTAAGGTAGGATTTGAACCCCTGATTTCATAATTACTGTTCTTTTCATCATCCCATGATGCCTCCTATTATCTGCTTTACCATCTCCCCTCTTCAGTACGCTTCAACATGTCAGAAATATATCAGGGGAGGGATTTTTTTCTTCCAAGTTGAAAACAGCAGTAAGTATAGTAGGGATTTAAAAATCTGTGATTATTTAATAGCATATCCAGGAGAAACTTCGCATAAATCATAGTAGAAAAGTTCGAGTTTCGGTGTCTTTAATTATTCACTTATGTCAGCTCTCCTTTGCACCGATTCTGTCATTTGTAGAAATTGGGCAAGGCCTAAGTTTGGCCTTGGCCTCAAGGGTAAGGAGAGAATGTCAAGAAAAACTGTAACTCCAAGGGTGAAAGAGTTTGGGAAACAGGTTTGGGAAAGTAGGAATCATGGCTCCCTGGGGATGCTGCTATAGCACAACTCTGAAGGATGTGTGATCGGAGGGTTATCCTCTCCACGATAGCCAGTTATAGGGCTTGCCTCCAAACATAAGCATACTCATCCTTCTCCCACTATTGGCCTCACATTCGCCTCCTCTGCCTCCTTCTATTGCTGTGAAAGCTCTCAACGACCTCCATTTTGGATCTAGCATCAGTTCCTCAGGGTAGCTATAAACCTAATGCAACCTAGACATCCACAGCAGCAGCTGCATATGTTCCATAAGGAAAACTTGCCTGTGCCCCCCACTCCACCACAGCATAACCATCCTCTAACCTGCCCCTGGTAATCTCCCATCACCTAGTAATCTCAGGATGCCCCTCAGAGGGCAGGGAGGCACTGAGGCAGTGACTGGTGACTAAGAGTTCGACTCCCCCCACCCCTTTTCACTTTGAGTGGGACAAAATGAATTATTTGCAGAGGATAAGTAGATATGAATGGGTCGCGACATGCATTTCAGATCTTGTTATGTTATTTTTTAAATTTGATTTTTCCATTGTGAACTTAAAACACTAAAAAAATTTTTTAAAAAGAGCATTTCCATTTACACACTAGACCAAAAGAGGATTATATATGAAATTGTAAATCATTTCATCCTGCTTACTTTTACAAACATACACACACACACACACACACACACACATATACACACACACCACTTTTCTTTCAAAATGCCTTCCTTGTTCATGGTTCCCCTGAAATTCCTCCTCCTTTTCTCATCTGTGCATTTTTCAAGATGTTTCAAGGGGTCATAGGGTAAGGGCTGCTTCTTTGAAAGAATGACTTTGCTTGTGATGATATAAGAATGTATATAAACATAGAAGGCAAGAAATTGTGGGACTCAGGGCTGAGCTTAGCACACACAAGACTCTTTTGTGTAACACTCACAGGATCTTAAGAGTTAGAAAGGGGGGAGGGGGCAGCTAGGAGGCACAGTGAGTAGAGCACCGGCCCTGGAATCAAGAGGACCTGAGTTCAAATCCAGCCTCAGACACTTAACACACTTACTAGCTGTGTGACCTTGGGCAAGTCACTTAACCTCAATTGCCCAGCCCTCCCCTCTACAAAAAAAAAAAAAGGAGTTAGAAGGGATCTCAGAGATCACCTAGTCTAATTCCCTCCCAAATCATGAATCTCTTCTATACTAGCCATTCTTCACCCTAAGGCTCTGAGTGATGGGGATGTCACCCAGTCCCCACTTTCAAGGGGGATTGTTCCATTTTTTTGAAAATACTTAGGGAGTTTTTCTTTGGGTTGAGTCAAAATCTGCCTTCTTAACTTCTACCCATTCCTCCTAGTTCTGGCCTCAAGTCTTAATTCCTCTTTCACATAACAAACCTTCCAATATTAAATACAACTATCAAGTTTCCTTCCTTCACCCCAACCCCAAGCCTTCTCCAGGATTTAGCCTGCAGAATTAACTTGCAGTCCTTGTGTTATTCATATCATCTTTGAACTTTTCTTTCTGGGTCCCTGGGATATTATCAGTCCTAGGGTTTCTAGCTGGACAGTGACATATCACAAGTTACATTGGGGAGAATTCCATGCAATCCTAGCATAAGCATAGTCATCCTCTAAGCACCGGTGTTGGCTCTATTCCTTCTCACTAGACTAAGACAGCAGTTTTACTCTGCCTACTCAATGAGGCACAGAAAAAACAAGGGTGTCACTAAGGTACGCAGTATTTTCTCTAGACAAGATACGACTTCTCAAACTTTGAGGACAGATCAGCCAGCTAAACTGCCAGTCCTTTCTACCTATTCATTCCACAAGTTCTTCAATGCTCAGTTTGGGTTTTACTTACATAATTAGGTTGCTGAAAAATATCTTTCACGGATCATCTGGTATAAAAACAGGCAACTTATTAAAATAATTTCTTTGTGTGTTCCTCCCCCTCTGAATGTAAGTTTATTCTTTTTTCCTTCTCTTTTGTCTTTTTTAGAAGATAGATTTAATGTGTTACTGTGGTGCAGAAAATCAATGCTGGAAATCAATGGTAATTTTTCAGGCTGTTTAAACTTATTCACACGGATGACTAAGCCTGCTGCTGCTGTTAGAAAAAGAATATACTTTGGCTACAGAGGAAACATTCCAGTCTGCAGCACCTCCGCTGGATGAAACTGGCCAACCTTTCTGAGAAGACTATGGCAGTTTACCTTGGCCCGTTGGGGTTCAGGACACTCATAAATGTGTGTTAGGCACCCCTGTACTGTAGGGGACATTAACCATCAGAAGACACTGTAGCTGGGGAGGCAGTATGTATATACAGAAAACAATTACAGAATATGCCAAGGCTAGACGTAAGCAAGTGTGATATTGTTTGGGACTGGTTCTCAGTGCCACTTGAAGAAGCTTTCCATGCCTCCCTCACCATCTCATCTTACTATAAATGCTCTCCAAAGTTCCCTCTCCCCACTCTTACTCTGAAGTTATCCAGTCCTTCCTTTTCCCCTTCCAATTCTTCATTATGGAAACTCTCCAATGCTGTCTCTGCCCATTCTCACTGTGGGGGCTGTTTAAGCCTCGCTGTCCCATTTTTGCAGTGGGAGCTGTCCAACCTTCCTTCTTACTCCCTGTACTGTGGAAACTATCTGACCAGTATCTACCCCCTCCCTCTTCCCACCAAGGGAGCTGTCCTTTTTAAAAGGTGGTGGCCTTTTTAAAATGGAGAAGCTGCCTGTCTGTTGAGAATGAGGGTTATATCTTAAAGTTCGCAAATGCCAATCCCAAACAGTGTCATTTTCTCTTTGGTTTAATTTGACAGTCCATTTCCTTAATAATAACCTTCACACTTCCTTTCCTTCAGGATCCCACACTCTATCTCCTCTACCTACTTCCTCACATTTCCAGTCCTTAAATTGGGGAGCCTTGAGCTAGGAAATGTTTCTTGTGGTCATATACCATAGCATCGTAGGGTTTCAAGCTGGAAAGGATCCTAGAGATCCAACCCCTTATTTTACAGAAAAGGAAGCCTAGGCCCAGTGAGGTAAAGTGGCTTGCTCAAAGTCATCTAAGACTTACAAAGTCAGAATTTGAGCACCGGTTCTCTGACTCGAAATGCAGTGTTCCATGATCTCCTGTCCTGGCCAGATAGTTTGGGAAGCACAGCCATTCCAGAAAACTACTCAACATTCTCTGGTTCTAGAGATATTAACTCTCAAATCCACTCTCTATTCCCACCATTGCTCCCAGTTCTGAACTGCTGAATGGCTTCTCATTGAGACTTCCATCTAATCATGGAATACAGCCAGAACATTAGCAGCCTTAGATGCTCATTCTGGCCCTGATTATCCAGAGTCTAATGTTAGCTGATACTGCAGTGCTAACTATTTCTTCCACAAAACAGCAACTTCTACTAATAGCTTGGGAAGAAAATTCAGCACCAAAACCAGCATCTGAATCATTACAGAGGAGTGTCAGGCAATCACTAATATACCCAGTTATTATTATCATTCCAGACATTGCATTCACAGTGCTTTGGGGGAGGAGGCTGCAACTATCAATTCTTAAATTACAGTTTTAAAACAAATAGACTTGAGCCAGAAGCCAGCACCCCCAGAGCAATGCGTCAGCTCAGAGGTGATGCATACTTTAGCTGTTACGCCAAATGAAAGCTTGGCTAGACACCAATAAATCACCAGAGAGTTAAAGAACCTGTGCAAGATTTATCACTAATGTTGTCATTCTACACACCCAATATGAACATCACACTCATTGATTATGAGAAGCTGATGAGACACCCAAGGAAAAACCTGTGATACAGTTCATCACACCAGGCACCACTTCTTAAAGGAAACCAGGATGGCAGGTTGACATGAGACAGAGAAAATCACTCATTCCTTTGCTTTCCCATGGAGAACCACCTCTTGTTTCACAGACGCACAATGCAGATGCTTCTCATTTTACCAAAAGACACATCCTGGGAAGTTGTATATAAATGGAATTTTTTGTGAATCAAATTATTTAAAATGCCCTGGAGGGAAATCTCATGATCTCATAAAACCCTGAGGGTGATTTCTTTGGGTAAATGGAAAAAGCCTTTTGTAATGAGGATTAACATCCCCCAAACCCTACTTACCCCTCATCCTTGGCTTTATAAAGTTTAGATACTGTATACTTGGTTTTTCTTAAAGGAAACACAATTGTATATGGTATTAAGCTGTGGATGCAGCACAAAAAAAATCCATAGACAAAAAATTCTTACTTTCTATAGATTTAGGCAAGTCATAGAACCACTTTATGCCCCCAGTTCATTGGCCAAGATGATTGGGTTAGAATTGACAAAATAATTAGACAATGGCAAATCTCTGTGTCTCAGTTTCCTTTTCTATCACATGAAAGGGTTGGATTTCTGGACCTCACCTCATATGTAAGGGGGCTAGATTAGCTAATCTACAGGTTCCCTTCCATTGCTAAATCATTGTAACAACAATGTTGCTAGCAGCTGCTGTGGAGGTGAAAGATCAACAACAAGAGCACACAGAAGGGCTGCTAGCACAGGCTCTTTGATCTGCTTTTCTAAGGAAAGCAACTAAAAGAAGTTGACAATCTTATGTTAATTAAACATACATATATCATTCACTTAGTTCAGGGGGAAAAGTTAGCACCCTGAACTTCAGAGCAAATACAAACAGAAACTACAAACAAATCAACAGACATCCTTTGTCTGATCAAGACATCACATACATATATACATACATATATATATATATATATATGTATTCATAAAAACAGATATAAGATACATGTAGCCTAGATGAAATGTTACCTTAGAGAAGAGGCTGCCTGCATCATTTATGTAGCAGTTTTTAAAGTTTGGAAAGAACTCATTTAATCCTCATGAGTCCCTGGAATATAGGCACTATTAATATTCCTTTTTACAGATAAAGAAACTAAGGTTCAGAGAGATTGTGACTTGCCCAGGTTTGCAGTTAGTAAGTATCTAAGGCAGGATTTGAATGTAGCCATTATGGCAGGAATATATTTCTGACTTGGGCCAGTCTCATGAGGCATCATTGTTAGTTCCTCCTTAATTTTCTTTTGCTATCCCCTAACCTTCATCTCCTCCCCAAAGTAAACCATGAGTAATGAGTATCAGATGACATAAAAGAATCATAAATTTAGAGCCAGAAAGGACCTTAGAGATCATTTAGTCACAGCTCCTTATTTTAATGACAAGGAAACTGAGATCCAGTGAGAGCCATAATGACACAGGTATTACATGGCAGAACAAGACTTCAAAGCTAGCTCTTCACACGCTACCTCACTGGGATAGCCACAAGCTACAACAACCCCATGTTCATTCGTTGGACGATCATTCATTAGGCATCTACTTAGTGCCAGGAACCATGATAGGTGCTGAGAGATCTGAAGTCAAAACACAAAACAATCCTTGCCCTCAATGGAGATTACATTCACTTAGGGGGACAGGCCCTAAAACATGTAAGGAGAATATTAAAAACAAAATGCATATGGAGTAGATAGAAAGCAAATTCTCTGGGTGAGGGTACTAGTGACTGGAGGGGGTGTGGAATTCAGGACAAGTTTCTTGTAGGAGAAGCTGAGCCTTGCAAGAAGACAGGAATCTTGTGAGGCAGAGGTGAGGAGGAAGTGTATTTCAGGCATGGCAGGTAGCCTGGGCAAAAGTATAGAGACAACAGTTGGAATATCACATGTTACTCAGTTGTTTTCAGTCATGTCTGACCCTTTGTGACCCCATTTAGGGTTTTCTTGGCAAAGATACTGGGGTGGTTTGCCATTTTCTTCTCCAGCTCATTTGACAGATGAGGAAACTGAGGGAAACAGGGTGAAGTGACTTGCCCAGGGTCACACAGCTAGCAAGTGCCCGAGGCCAGATTTGAACTAAGAAAGATGAGTCTTCCTGACTCCAGGCCTGGCACTTTATCCATTGCATCACCTAACTACACCAGAATGTCATATAGGGAACAGCAAATAGGTCAGTTTGGTTAGAATATACTGTGCTGTGGGTAATAGGATACTTAGATCTGAAAGGGACCTTAGACAACATTGAGTCTAACTCCCTCCTTTTACAAATGAGGAAACTAAGGCTGAGAGAGTTTAAGTGACTGCTGAGCCAGATTGTGAAGGGCTTTCAAGACCAAATAGAGGATTTTGTGTTTTATCCTAAAGGTAAGAGAGAGTCTCTAAAGTAGAGGGTCTGGAGCAGTGTCACTTGGTAAGGCCCAGGATTCAGTAATATAAACTTGGTAGCTGTAAGGAAAATAGTTTGGAGATGGGGAGAGACTTGAGAAAGGGAGACCAATCAGGAAGCTTTTGAAATAGATCAGGGGAGAGGTGATCATGACCATGGAGGAAAGGAGTCGGAGTAACATACATTATGGAGGTAGAATTGAAAAGCCTGACTTTGATATGAGGAGTGAGGAAGAAGGAAGAATCAAAGATGACTCTGAGGTTGTGGACCTGGGTGAATAGAAAAACGGTTATACCCTTAATAGAAGGCAATTAGAAACTGAAATTAGAAATCAAGATAGAAATTAGTATGGATTTTGAAAGAAAGATACTGAGTTTTGTTATAAATACATGTTGAGTTTAGGATACACAGTGGATATACACTGGACACACAGTTAGAAATGTCCAATAGGTGGTGTGGAACTAGAGCTTAAGAGAGAGGCAGACTGACTATGTAGATATAGAAATCATCTGCTCAGACGCGATAGTTAAACTTCTATCTGGGAGCTAATAAGATAACCAACCTAACGAGAATGTCAAGAGAGAAGACAGCCCAAGGGACACACTCACACATAGGAGGTGGGACATGGATTGTTGCTGTAGTTCATCCTTCATTCTGGATGAGGACCAATGACATCACAGGATGATGTCTTGACTATGGAGAATGATTCAGGTAGGAAAAGAGCTAGGGGAAGGGAGAGTGCCCGGAAACACCACGGAGGTGAGAGTATCCTAGAAGAAGGTGACTAATAGTATCAAAAGCTAAAGAGAAGTCAAGAAATATGAGAAGAAAAAAGGCTGTGCTGTCCTACCTACCTGTGAATGTACCCATGAGTGCTCCAATGAAAGGTGACTTTTTAATAAGGGACTAGGCCTCTCTTGAGAAATAAACTTTGTTCTGAGAATTCAGAGTGATTTTCTAAACCGCCTTAAGATGAAAGAGGAATTTTGACCAACCTAAAGATGCTGCAGTACTGCTGGGTTCTTAAACAAATCCTAAAACAGAAAACCTCAACAGGGCATAGGGTATAATTTGTATTTTTGATGACTTCATGGATTTATGAATTTCAATGAAACATTGGTTGCTAATGTGATGTCATTTCTTTCAGGTGGTGGTGGGGGGTGGGGTGAGGAGGAGGGCCAGAGAAATAAAGCAGTAGCAAAGTCTCCTTCTTCAGTCTAATCCAAGCTGCTCAATGTTTTTCTTTCCTCTTTTCACAATCCCTTCCTACCACTCCCCCATTCTATTCATATTCTGATCTTCAATACACTTGAAAAGATGTTATTTCAAATGTTCCTACAAAAAAAAAATCATTCTCGGGCTCTTAGAGTGTGCTGTCAAAGGACTTAATCTGCATTTGTAGCTAGCTGGGTGGCTGCAGATGGGGCTGTGCTCCAGGCAGGAGGAGATCTGACTTGGCATTATAAGTATACCTGGCACTAGCAAAGAGACTGTTCACTAAAGCTGCCTTCCTTCAGGCCATACTAACTAAAAAATCCTGACCATTTGGTTATTACTGGGCTGAAGTTTACTTTTTAAATTTTATCTTCTTCATAAAAAAAAAAAGTGTGTGGAGTGGAGAAGTCAAGGCTTTATTGAACAAATCATTAGCAATGGAATTGCAGGGAGAATATCTCACTTGAGAGAACAAGCTTTTATGAAGCACTTTTTATGAAGTGTCTTTTCTAGGTATTGGCCAACTAGGTAGCACAGTGGATAAAGCACCGGGCTTGGAATCAGAAAGATTCATCTTTTTGAGATCAAATTCGACCTTAGACACTTAAGAGCTGTGTGACCCTGGGCGAATCACTTTACCCTGTTTACCTTAGTTTCCTCATCTTTAAAATGAGTTGGAGGAGGAAATGGCAAACCATTCCAGTATCTTTGCCAAGAAAATCCCAACTGGGGTCATGAAGAGTTGGACATGACCAAACACTACCACATTTTAGGTGATTAACATGAATAGGCATGTTAAAATTAGCAGCAGTCTTGCTAACAATCAACGTGCTAGTTTCAAAGGAGCTTTATCTAGCAAGCCTAAAAGGGTACTTATTTGGCAATGCTCCACAATGGCAATTAGTCCAATCCCTCTTTTTGGTACTTGATTGGAAGTAGCTGAGTGGGCATGAGTAATTTGTCCACCAACACTGATCATAACTCCTCTTTAAAAACTCATCAATAGATGAGTGGCCAAAAAATTCACCTACAGAAAATGCTGGTGATGAACCTTTCTACACTTAGCTGGTGGGTCCTCAGACAACCTGCACACAGTCTTTGGACTCATCTTTGAAGCCTTTGCAGCTTGGTAGGACCTGTCAAAGCTAGCAGTAGCCACTCGGAGCCCAAGATCACTTCCATTCCATGATTCCATTCTGGGGCAGTAGTGGAGGGGGTGTGTCTGAAATAAGAAAAACTTTGTTTGAAAAAACATATTTAATAATTCAAATTGCTTAATATTTAAGACCAGCTCAAAGAGCATATTACCTCTGGCATCTGTCCTCTTCTTTCTGCTCACACAGCCACCACCCTAGGTCAAACTCCTCTTCACATCTTGTTTGCACTATTGCAAACGGTCTCTCAATTGAACTCCTAGCCTCCAGTGTTTCTCCTCTCCAGTGCATCTGCCACACAGCTGCCAATGTGTTCTAC
This sequence comes from Trichosurus vulpecula, assembly GCF_011100635.1. Classification (NCBI taxonomy): domain Eukaryota; kingdom Metazoa; phylum Chordata; class Mammalia; order Diprotodontia; family Phalangeridae; genus Trichosurus; species Trichosurus vulpecula. The sequence goes on from NC_050579.1 coordinate 184,690,443, forward strand.
TAAAACACTAGTCTCAAAATGTCACTCCCTTGCTTAAGAGCCTTCAATGACTCCCTACTGCCTCTAGGATAAAATACAAAATATAAATTCCTTGGCATTACAAGTGTATCATAACTCCTTTCTAGACATGTTATATTAATTGTATTATATTACATTTTCCCAGGCTTATTATAACTGCTTTATGTACTCTTGTCAAACCAGTCTACTTGCTGTTCTCTGAATTCAGCACTAAATCTCCTATTTTCTATGACTTTGTATAGGTTGTCTCTCATGCCTAGAATGCTCTTCCTTTTCACTTCCATCTGTCACAACCATCAGTTTCCTTCCAAACCGAGCTCAGGTGCCATTGCCTACAGAAAGCCTTTCCTGATCACCTTAGCCCTTAGCACTTTCTTCCTCTCCCTCAAGTTATCATGTATATGCTTCTCTTTTATTTTTCATTTATTTTATTCTGAACTCAAGAAATAAAACAGGAATTTCCATAACAGTAGAATAGAAAAAAGATGATTGCACAAGAAACTGCAAATCTATTATGTACATTGATAAATGTATATACTTCTATTTTCATGTTGTATTTTACTCCTGCACAGGCAGAATGTAAACTGCCTAAGAAAAGGTCCTATTTTGGGTTTTGTCTCTATATCCTGACTGCCTAACACAGTAACTTGCACACAGAGTAGGATTTCTGTTAGATTGGATTGAAAACATAGTTTTCTATTATCATAGAATCACAAAATTATCTAGCATAATATAAATCAGTGTTGACATGAGCAAATTAGGAATGCAATCAGAACAAAAATCCAAAGGAATGATGACTTTACAGGCTATTCCGTGGTCCCAGGTAGGAAACAGTACCTCCAAACCTTTTCTAGCGACCTTAGAGAACACCACAGTCCAGTTGCTTATATTGCTTTGAGTACTGAGGAAAAGTTTTTAAACAAACAAATGACAAAGAATACAGGCATAGTTTTCCAAAGTGTCTTTTTCCAGCCCTGGAATAGTACGTTCAAATCCCTATGTTCATCACAGACCTACCTACACGTTCATCTTCCCTAGAATGCATCTCAATAACAAAGCCATTTTTGATGCATCCTGACTGAGTCCATGAACAAGCAAAGACAATTTTCTTTTGTCAGATGAAGAAAATGCCTTCTCCCCATTTGCCATCTCCTTCTGCTCCCCAATAATACTGTCAGTCAGCAAGCATTTAAACGCTTCTTTCTGTGCCAAGAAACACTGCTAGTGTCTCTTTCCAGCTTTGTATCTGTTTTGAATTTGCCTACATAGGTATGTGTTTGTCTTCTCTGATATACAGTAGGCTCCTGAGGTCAGGCACATTTTTGTTCTTCCTTCCCTCAACACTTAGTGTAGTGCCTGGCACACAGTTGGCATTTAATAAATGCTGATGATTAATTAATTGATAGGCTCTTAATAAATGATCATTGGTGAATTGGCGCTTGTTGAGATCAATCAACTATCAATACACATTTATTAAGCTCCTACTCTGTCCCAGGCACTGTGCTAAGCTCTGGGGATCCAAAAGAAAAAAAAGGTAAAAAGACAATCCCTGACCTTATGGAGCTTGCATCCACCCCAAGAACACTCAGACACATTTCCTGCTTTCCACTCCCCCTCCCTTGATAGATAAGTCACCTTCTTCCAAAAAATACCTCTTGGAATAGAGACACGCAGCACAAAGCAGGACCCAATCCTGAACTGCATAGAAGAAACCAACCAGGCACCTGTGAGGTTGAAAGTGAGAGTAAAAGTGAGAGTGAAAGAATTGGCCTTTTTCCCCCCACTGTCTCTTTTCAGACCATTCAGTGCCTGACATCTGAAAGGAGAGGTTTTTGATCCGATGGAAATGCTTTTCCCAGCTCTGTGTGGTCTCTAATTAAATGGCTCACTCAGATTCCCTGAGCAAAAGGGCCTCTTAGCAGTTCTGGCAATAGCTACCACATCTTCCTTACCTCTAATCAACCCAGAATTTTTCCAATGTCAGCCCATTGTGCACTGGGGCTGGGTCACAAGCTAGGCAATCTGAAATCTGGGAGTAACCCCTTGAATCCCATCCTTCTGAGCTCTTGGCCTCCTTTGCTCAGGAGAGAGCCATCGACAAAGCTGTGAGTTGGCACAAAATAGGCTGGGACCTCAAGGAGGATGTTAAAGCCATCTGCCCCACCATCCAGGCGGCTTTGTTCTTCTCACCCTCTGATGATTCCCAAGTAAGAGCGAGATCAAAGGTCCCTAAATCCAGTACTTCTTATGGCAATAATAATACGGTTTGGCCAGGCATCAGAGCTACCTGCAAATGGAAGCCTTTGAAGGGAAGTCAAACAGAGTGACCGAGGGGAGGGAGGCAATCCATCCCTCTCCAGCTAATGGATTGTGTGACCATGTGACTGTAATATATCAAAAAAAAAATGACAGTTGCCAAAGGAGCACCCCACTGGAGCAGGTTAGACCTGATGGTCAAATGAGGGTCACAGGTGGAATCACAGATTTAAAGTTGGAAGGGACCTTGCAGGTCATTTAGTTTAGTTCCTCTTATTTTGCTATTGACGAAACTGAAGCACAAAGAATAAGTCACCCAAGATCACACAAATAATAAGTTACAAAGTCAGAATTTGAACTCATTCCTTGGGACTCTAAACTTAACTTTTTTTCAGTCTCCAGAGTAAGGTCTAACAAACCCAGAGTTTCACACTTTCTTAGCTTGAAGGCTCTCACTTCCTTCCAGACCATTCTTTCCCTCCTTAGCTGGGAAAGTTGGCCTTTGTAAATAAGCAAACACTTTCAGTGTTCCCTGAGGTGAGTCCCCTGAGGTGAGTCCTTAATCTGCATCTTGTCTAGACTTTCTAATGCTCCTCCCGAATCCCGCCAATCTTATCATTGTCTGCATTTTTGACAAGCAAATAAGCTCACACTTATCTCGCCTGATGTCTCAGTGTGCCTTCTGCAGCTAGTTAGTAATTTCAGATGTTGTGGGAGGGAGTTCTCTGTGGTAGAATCACGCTTTCAATCTGAAATTAAAGCTCAATTTAGTTTAATTGTCCTTGATTTTATCAGCCATATGAAATGGCTGATTCCATATGCAAAATTAAGTAGTAGAGACACTCAGAAGTTCTTTCTTCTAGAAGATAGATACCATAGATTCCTTTGCTTTCTACCATGCTATTTTCATTCACTAAATGGTGGCAGATTCTCTCTCTCTCTCTCTCTCTCTCTCTCTCTCTCTCTCTCTCTCTCTCTCTCTTTCTCTCTCCCCCTCTCTCCCCTCCTTTCTATTTTCTCTTTTTTCTCTTCACTCCCCCAGCCCTCACCAAAAAAGGAAAAAAAAAAAAGATAAAATGTTTCCTAGTGTCTATCTCCTGTCTGTGTCTTGAATAATTTTAGAATGAAGTTCCTTAAGAGCTAGAATAGTCGACCCAGAAGATGCCCAAAGAACATTAAATACAAGTAAGGGAAGGCTAATAAAGATTGGTAGAAGAATGTGAAACGGTTTGCACTGTGTTTCTCCATTAACATTCTCCTTACTTCTGAAAAAGGCAACCAGATGATTTGGGTCCTGGAACGGTATTGTTGACAGTTGACAGTTTTCAGCCCTTGGGGAAGAACTCCAGAATATGCAGAAATAGGCAGCTTTTTTTGAGAAAAAGACACCCAGGGTCCCCTTTTAAAGTGCTCAAATATTGAATAGCTCAGAAGTCCCTTGGTGTAATGGAAACAGCACTAAAGCAATCTCCAGAAAACCTAGAGAAAGATAGGCTGAGGACACACTGTGTGATATTGTCTCTGGTCCTCAGATTTCTCAGCTGCGTCTAGCAAAAATAACTGTTTCAGGCGCCGCAGGGCATTGTACCTACTCCTACAAGTCACCTATTAATTCTGATCCCGTGCATGTAGTCCAGTCTGGTTTCAGTCTGGGGAATCTGCTCTGCAATGAGAGAGGTTAGGCTTCATTTACTCACACTTTGGTTCCTTAAATCCACCACCATGGTATCCCTGGGGGAAAACTGCTCATAGCTAAGATGTTGGCTGATGTCTAGGATCTCCCTCAAAGAGTCGTGCAGTATTCATTGTACAACATGAAGCAGGTATGGGACAGGTATTTATTTACTCCATATACAAGGAATTTTAAAAGATGCAAAAGGCTCATAGTGTGCATTGACAAGACTTGAGCAAACAGTATGTAACTTCAAACTACAATTATATTCTGTTGGGCCAGAGAGTCACAACATCAGAACTTCAGACAGTTTGGGATTTCACCTTGTTTCAGCACTCCAGATAACACTTTGACTCACTTGTGGTCATCATCTGACAGTGACAATCTTCTCCAAAGAAGAATCTCCCGTTACCAAGTAGCTCCACTCAATAAATCCAGGGCCTCTCAAATTCACAAGGTCACTTCCAAGACTGAACCCATCCAACTCAAGAGCAACTTTTAGGCATTTCACTTTGCCTTTCTGACACTTTGATTTTCCATCTGTAAAATGGGGATGCTGATATGTGCTCTTATCTTCTTTATGGCATTCTTGTGAAGATTAAATGAGAGAAGGTATACAAATATGCAAAATGCTAGATCATTTAAAAAAAACACACCAGATTTTGGATTTCACTGATTAAGGGAACTCTCAGGAGTGAAATTCTCCCTCCCAATTCAGGTCTCACCTGGTTTGCAATTTATGATCTTAGAATTTCCTGGGAACCCGAGAAGTTAAGTGATTCAGGGTCACATAGACTGTGTCGCAGAGATACTTAAACTTAGACCAATTCTCTATCTATTATGCCGTGCTACATCTCAGTAGATAAATATGGAGTATCCCTAAAGTCTCAGAACAGTTTAAAGCTTAAAACTATATTCTCCATAGTCATTTCTAGAATATGTTTTCCTTTCTTCTGTCTTCTGAATTTGCCAAAGGCATGGAAAAGATGCAAGAGTTTGTGAAACAGATTTCCTGTTATTCATACACTATTGGGAGTCAGGCATGATTAGGGTTCTTCTACAGAGACCTGCTCATCCTAAGGGCAAGAGGTGATGACCTTCCCTAAGCAAAGCAGGTCTGGCAAATTCCCATGATGCTAAAGCCATTAACTTGTGATTTCAGCTTTTCAGAAACAGCTGAAGACTGGCTGCTTCCCCTCCCCCCTTCTACCCTCCTCTAATGGAGTCATGACAAGGGACAAATCTTATAATCAACAGCCCTGTAGGGCCCTCTGGCCCCAGCTGCAGGAAAAAAGGAACCAGCTCTCCTAGACCCTAATAATAATAATGGTATATACACACACATGTACACATGCATCTATACATACATACATATATGCACATAGGTTAACATGTGCCAAGCACCATGCTAAATGCTTTACAACTATTATCTCATTTTGATCCTCAAAACAACCCTGGGAGGTAGGGACTATTATTACCCTCAGTTTACAGATGAGGAAATTGAGGCAAACAGAAGTTAAGTGACTTGCCCAGGGTCACACAGCTAATAGGTATCTATGGCTGGATTTGAACTCAGGTCTTCCTGACTCCAGGCCCAGCACTCTAGCCCCTGTGCCACCTAGGGGCCTTTGTAAACATTTACGGTAAGACCCTTGTCCCTCCGCACTTCATTGCCTGAAGATGGGACCTTTTCTTGCTTAGGCAAATGTTTGACGAAGTAATTCACTGATATCTCAAGTTAGCTCTTCTCCCTAATTTGGGCAGGGTCATACCAAAATAGTAGTTTTTGGAACTTGCTTTGAAGCCAGCTTTAGGTGAGAGATATTTCTGACACTATTAGGGCTATTAGCTCTCTTAATCACCCTTTTTTTTTTTTGCAGGGGGGAAGGCAGGTCAATTGGGGTTAAGTGACTTGCCCAAGGTCACACAGCTAGTAAATGTGTGAAGTATCTGAGGCCAGATTTGAACTCAGGTACTCCTGACTCCAGGGCTGGTGCTCTACTCACTGTGCCACCTAGCTGCCCCCCTTTTTAATGACTTTTCTTTTTTTTCTAATTTTATTTATTTTTTTTTGAGGGGAGAATCACCCTTCTTTAAAACACTCAAAAGATCTTGGAGGGAAGATGAATAGGAGGGAATGTGTGAGTGAATGAATGAATGAATGGAAACATTTATTTTATGCCTGCTTATAGGCATGTTAATATTAGCTGTTATATTATTATAGTTTTTACTATTGCCATTATTATATATAATTATTATATTATTCCTTAATATGTGTATTATGTATAATTATTATATTATTTTTTAATATATTATATATAATTATTATTACTATTTCTATTATCATTACTACATGCCAGGTACTGAGAAAGCAAAGAAGAGATATTCCTAGCTCTTAAGGAGCTTACATTTTAATAAGGGGATACAATATGTAATCCTATCTGTACCATATATTATATATACTATGTATATATCCTATATACCATATATATGATAGTGGAGACTAGGAAAGAAAGGTTTGTTGTGAGGAATCACAAGGATTGGACATAGTGAGCCAAAGGACAATCATGTTATCATGATCTTTCAAGTAGTCAGGGTAGTGATAACTTGATTATTATTCCTGGAGTAAGAACAGTAAGGAGGGAGAAGTAAAGTGGGCACGTGTGCAGCAGTAGGGCAGATGGCAAGATGCCTGAGATAGGCCATGGTTTCATGGTCGTTATCTGGTTGGAATATGCAGCTGTTATGGTAATTAAGGTGGGACTTTTTTACTGTTTTCTCTTTTGGAAGGCTGAGGTAATCAAGTGACTTTGATAAGTTTTGCTTTTCAAATGTAATGGCAAGCAAAGTGGACTTTTCATTGTCTTTGTTTTTGAGTACTTCTCAGCACTAAGGAATCCTTGATTGGATTGGGAGTCTTTGATGACCTGCTTATGTCAAGGGAAGGCCTAGTTCACATGGGTTTGAGGTGTATGGTTGTGATGTCCTTTGACCCTGAAGAAGTATATACAAACTCAGAGATTAGCATTTTGCCTTTGGGGGCACAGTCATTGAAAGAGTGTTGGTGACGAGAATCTGGGTAGCCATTGAAGCAGCACCCCCATGTTTGAAAACCCAGATGTTGGTGCTTCTCTCTCTGGGAACTATTTGTGTATTTCTTGGACAGACGGCTAGAAGCCTGTCTGCTGATTTGTGTATATTTGCTCTGTTTGTATAATTTCTGCTTGTAATTTCTGTTTGTATTTTCTCTGAAGTTCAGGGTGCTGGCTTTTCCCCCTGAACTAAATGAATGGTTTATGTATGTTTAATTAAAGTGAGATTGTTAACCCCTTAAAGTTGCTTTCCTTAGAAAAGCATATCAAAGAACCTGTGCTGGCAGCCCTTCTGTGTTCTCTTGTTGTTGGTCTTTCACCTCCACAGCAGCTGCTAGCAACATTGTTGTTAACAGAAGCATGATCCGAGGCTAAAGAGAATGGGTTCCTTGACTTTTCACTTAATCACTCACAGGTCAGGAGGCAGAAGGAGAATATCCAAGATTCATTACCCTATGGAAACGTCCATTAGATGTTTCATACTACAGATAACTTATCCAGATTTCTTACACAGTTCAGAAACAACAACACAAAACCAAGCCCATTTAGGGTGAGCATGAGACAGCTCTTGGAGAGAACAAATGAAATTCTTTCCTTGTCCATGGCCAGGTGCTGGAGAGCATCCTTAGAAAAGATCTGGCATCCCTGCACTGCAGATGATTGAAGCTCCTGTTGGATCTGACCAGGGTACAGGAACTGAAACTGGGTTCTCTCCGTTTACTATCACCAGGGCAGCATTTGGAGCCCATAGATTAGAACTGGAAGGGCCTTTAAAGGGAATCTACTCTATTGCCATTGTTTCATAGATGAGAAATATGAGGCCCAGACGAGTGAAGTGATTTGCCCAAAGGGATAAGTTCTTAATTGGCAAGGCTAGGATTTGAACCCGGGACTTATGAGTCCAAATACAGCGCTCTTTTGTACCATGCAGTCCCTTTCTGAAAATCAGTTTTGCCAGTTGTTTGGGGTCTTACCTTTGGAGGGGCCCATCACTGTGTTGTTTTTAATAACAAAACAGATGAATTGCAACGTGGTCTCAGAGGAAATGCCTCATCCTAAAAAAAGTTCCTGCTGCCAACTGTGGGATGATCGTTTCCACTCCAAAAACCACACAGAAAGTGTTGGCTTTTCAAAAACATAAACAGTAGGAATGTGATAAACTGCCTCATCACACCCAATTCACTCTGACTTAAAAGAGAGTGTTTTCTTAGGGGAGATGGCAAGCAGGAGGAGGCTCAGCTCCTGTCTTGTTGTTTTCCCAATACAGTTTGCAATTGTTATTTAAAAATGAAGTTTCCCCACTTGCCTTTTCTGTTTTCCCACCCAAAGGAGGTGACTAAAGCTTCTGTAGGTTAAACATCTTTTCCAAGGTCACGCAAAGGACGAGATCTAGAGCTGGAATCAGATCAGTGATAGGAAAGAAAGCATAGGATCCAAGGCACAGAAGCCACCTTCAAACCCCCGGCTCACATCCTTACTACTCATCTGACGCCAAGCAAGACACCTTTCCTCTAAAGAGTGCTAGGTTTGAAGTCAGAGGATCTGGATTCAAACCCCACCATTGCCACTAACTTGTGATCTTAAGCAAGACTCTTGCCCTCTCTGGGCATCTGTCTCCCCATCTGTAAAATGCATAGGCTGGGCTGGATAATCTCTAAAGTCCCTTTCAACTTTAAATCTAGGATTCCATGAACCTTTCTGAACTCTGTTTCCTTGTAAAATTGAGGGGTTAGATTAGGTGACTGCTCAGGATCCTTCCAGTTCTAAGTCCACAATTCTAGGATCCCTCGGTGACTTACCCTCAGGAGTTTGGACCATATTACCCCACTGTTTCTTAAAGAAAAAAAAAAGATGACAGCTCCCTCTTTATCCTGTCTCCATGTTACTGCTGCTCATGTTTCCTGTTGCTGTTGCTGCTGCGGCTTTCTGCCCTTAGCAAGATAGACACACTTCGATTTGTATTCAATAGCAAAGCTGAGCTGGCCTTGGTCTGCAATCACATACCTGTAGGAATGTATGCATTCAATTTGTGGTATTGTCACAGCAGATGATCTCTGCAGAGACAGGCTGGGTGCACACAGGCACGAGCCAAGGCTGCCGCTGCTGTCGTCAAAAGCGTCTGAGCTATTCTCCGGCAGTCTGTTTGGCTTCGTGTTTTCATGCTCAACAAAATGTCTATCTAAGTATGGATCTGTGTTGCCTAGTGGGAACTGACTTCTTGGGGCTGCGTGTGGTAAGAGGGGACTGTGGGAGGGTGGGTGGCCTCTCTTCTCCCTTTGCTTTATTCATACCTTGAATACAAAGTCTTGGTGCAGAGTTTTTATCATCAGAGACATGGAGAGCTTAGAGTTCACACAGCCCAACACCTTCATTTTATGCTCAGGAGAATAAGGAATATGCTGAACTCTTTTGTACTATTCAGTCCCTTTCTGAAAATAAGTTTTATCAGGACTCAAGGATGGTAAGTGGCAGAGTCAGGACTCAAACCCAGGTCCTACCTCAGATCCAGCCCTCTTCCCACTTTCTGGTTTTCTGTTGTTCCCTCTTGCAGATTGCTTTATCCCCTAATGTTCCTCAAATGCCCATGTCCTGGACATCTCTTAGCAAAAGGATTTCATTTTCACCAAAACTGCCTCACCCCCCATAACTGACCCCCAATATGGACAAAAACCTAGTTCTCTTTTTCTATCATCTTTCTGTGTGTATACTATAGAAACAGATGCTGATTCAATAAGATGCAACCCTGACTCCTAATCTTGGCAACATGAACTGCTCCATCTAGGAGTGGCTGAGGATAGAGGGCTGCCAGAAAACCCATGCCTTGGTATAAAGATTGCCAGTTAAGAAACAGCCTCTTTGTTGGCTTCCTGTCTATAATGTTCCATGGTAGATCAAGAAGTCAGACCATGACATTGTCCCCGAGAATGGATCTGTAACAATGGCGGAACTACATTGCAGAAATGGTCTCTGTTCTGTGGTTTGGGAGCATGACTCACTGTGCTAATTTTCTTGTGCTAGCTCTTGGAGATGAACACCCCCTCTTGACTGCTAGGCAGCCCCCGGGGAGCTGAGGGCTGCTCACTCCCTTGAGTGATCAAGTTTACCTGATTTGCCCGAGAACATCTTGATGGCAAGTCAAACAAAGGCTGAAAATAACTCTGACAGCAAGGAATGCTAAGGACTCCTTTTCCAGATGGCACAGGAATTTCTAACCCTGCTGTACTTGGTCGTTCCCACCTATTTTCCTAAAAAACAAAGTGTCAAGCTTCCCAGCTGATTCTCACTTTTGATCCATCAGCCAGTCCTTGTTGAATACCTACTATGTGGTGGTCCATGTAAGGTACATAGAATTGTAGGAGCAGGGGGCTGGGAACATATCAACAAGAGTTTGGATCCCACCTTCAACTCTTGTCGTAGTTCAGTCAGTCAATAAGCATGTATTAAGTGCCTACCATGTGCCAGGCATTGGGCTAAGTTTTAGGGATAAAAAAAGAGGAAAAAAACAATCCTTACCCTCAAGGAGCTCACAATCTAATGAGGAATCTGTATAAACAAGCTATATATTGTGTAAATGGGAAATAATTAACAGAGGGTAGGCATTATATTTGAGAAAGATTGGGAATGCTTTTAGTTGGGACTTCAGGGAAGGCAGGAGGTAGAGATGAGGAGGGAGAGAATTCTAGGCATGGAGGACAACCAATGAAATGCCCATTGTGAGGAGATGGAATGTCTTGTTTGAGGAACAGCAATTGGGCCAATGTGACTTTATTGAAGAGTATGTGAGTATATTGAAAGAGAATAAGAGTATATTGAAGGTCAATAAGATGTAAGAAGACTAAAAAAGGGGTGTGTGTGTGTGTGTGTGTGTGTGTGTATGTGTGTGTGATAGTGTCAAAGAGAAGGGGGCATATCTGAAAAAAGATTATAAAGGAGAAGTTGACAAGCCTAGGCAATAGATTGAATATCTGTTATGCAAAAGATAGTGAAGAGTCAAGGACAATCCTTAGATGTTTGAGCCTGGGGGGCTGGGAGGATGTTGGTACCCTCCAGACTAATAGGGAAGTTAGGAAGAGGAAGGGTTTGGGGCAAAGATAGTGGGTTCAGTTTTGGACATGTTAAGTTTAAGGTGTCTACTGGACATCCAGTTTGAGATGTCTGAAAGGCAGTTGGAGATAGAAGACTAGAAGTCAGAAGAAGAGTTAGGGCTGGATAGGGATTTTTTGAGAATCATTAGCATAGCTGATAATTAAATCTATGGGAACTAATGAGATCAGTAGTACAGAGGGAGAAGAGGGACCAGGATAGATGCCCATGGGCCATGTATGGTTAGAGGGCGTATCCCGGATGAGGATTCAGCAAAGGAGACTTAGAGTGGTGTGATAAGTAGGAGGAGATTCAGGAGTGATGCCCCAAAAACCTAGAGAGAAGAGGGTGATAAACAGCAGCTGTAGAGAAATCAAGAATGAGGATTAAGAAAAGACGATTTGATTTGGCGACTAATACACTGTTGGTGGAACTGTGAACTGTTCTGACCGTTTTGCAGAATAACCCGGAATTGTGCCCAAAGAGTTCTAAAATTGCGTACACCTTTTGACCTAGCAATACCATTATTGGGTCTGTTTCCCAAAGTGATCATGGAGAAAGGAAAAGAACCTTTACGTTTTAAAATATTTATAGTGGCTCCCTTTTTGTGGTGGCAAAGAAGTGGAAATGGAGGGGATGCCCGTCAATTGGGGAATGACTTAACACGTTGTGGTATGTGATTGCGACGAAATAGGACTGTGCCGTAAGAAATGGTGAGCAGGTTGATTTTAGAAAAACATGGAAAGACTTGCATGAAATAATGAAGAGTGAAATGAGCAGAACCAAGAGAATGTTGTACACAGTGACAGAAATATTGTTCAAAGAATAACTGAATGACTAAGTAATTCTGAGTATTATAGATCCTCAAATCAACTACAAAGGACCTATAAAGGAAGATGCTATCTACCTCCAGAGGAAGAACTGATAAATAGAAGTATTCATTATATGGTTTTATATATACGTACATATATATATATACATATATATATATATACATACATACAAACATATACATACATATATCTAATTCTATCTATCTATCTTTGTGTCAAATAGTGGCCTTCTCTAGTACAGGGTGGGGGAGGACATAGTTTGGAAGTTTAAATATAAGAAAACAAACCAAAAAACCCCATGTCCATCCATGTCACTACTTTGATGGGAATGAAGCTGAAAGAGGCTGGAGAGAATATATAATCCACCCTCCTTATTTTACAGAGAAGGAGATCCTGACCTAGAGAGCTTGTGACTTTTCCCAAGGCCATACGTATAGGTAATGGGTAGTAGGTAGTAGATTCAATGAGCAGCTAAGGGGCACAGAAGATAGTGTGCTGAGCCTGGAGCCAGGAAGACCTGAATTCAAATCCATCCTCAGACAGTTACTAGCTGTGTGACCCTGGGCAAGTCCACTTGGCCAAAAAAAACCCAAACAGGGTCACGAAGAGTCAGACAGGACTGAAATGACTGAACCACAACACCAGTAGATAGAGTCAATGTTCAAATCCAACTCCTCTGGCTCACATCAAGTACTCTTTTCTCCACACCACACTCAAATTCAAAGCTTCCTGGAACATACGGAGGCAGAAATAGAGATGATTTTTTTTTTTTATGACATGGGGGAAAAAACCCTCTCAGCTAGTATTTGGGCTAGGAAAGGTTAGGTAGGTGGCAAAGTGGACGAAGTAGCAGACCTGGAGTCAGGAAAAATAGATTTCAAATCCTGCCTCAAGACATTTACTGCCTGGGTGATGCTGGGCAAATCGCTTACACCTGTCTCAGCCTCAGTTTCCTCATCTGTAAAATGGGGTGATAATAGCACCTTCCTCACAGAGTTGGGAGGATCAAGCGAGATAGTGTATAAAGCACTTGGAAAGCTTAAAAGCGCTTTATAAACCCTACACATTAGACTTAATTATCATTAGTATCATTACTGGATGTCTTTGTGTGGAGATAAAGGAGGATGAGCCCTCTCTATCCCCGGCTGTCATTACAGCTCTGACCGATGAGATTTACTTGTAACAAATCCTTTTCCTTGTCACGGTCTCCTTGGAGAGCCGGCTCATGCCCTCTGCTCTAAGGGGAGTTAGCAGGCCGAGGAGCCCATATGGAAACGTTCATCACCTTGATGGCCTGCGTCATTTTCATATACATCAGAAGTTTTCTCGGTGGGAAGGGACGACAGTCTTCTCTTCGCTTCTTTCTTCCTCTCTCTCTCCCCTTCCTAAGTTCCAGGTTGTAGCCCTGTCTGGGTGCACTCTTTTCCCTAACAGCCTGATCCCAATGGTAGGAAATGTCCTGTCTAAGCTGGTGCTGAGCGGTGGCAGGCCTTGCTCAGGCTAATGCAATGTGAAGGAGCAATGGAGCTCTCGACTGTCAGGTCGGGATATGAATTTAAATCAAACCTCATTTAGCCGGGTGCTTCCTTTTGATTTATTGGCAGATGCCTCTTGCTGTTTGAGCCTTGTTAAATTGCCAGCAAACACTTCACTGACCAGCTGTTCCTATTAAGCCCAAAGAGCACCACAGAGTAGGGTCAATCCTCTTGCATTTTTAATGGCTCTTATATGTCATCCCTGTGGAGTTTCTTCAGTGAGGGTATTATGCCTATGGCCCTGGGAGATGGCTGGTTAATGTGAATAAGGGATTCTTCTGCCGTGGTTGTGGGTGGGGAATAGGGAGGAGAAGAGGGAGGTTCTTGGGGTCATGGTCCCTGCTCCCTGTACTTCATGCTGATTTGCTTCTAAGTCCTATTATAGGAGAGAAGGGCAGCTCACTTCTCAGTCTTTAGGTTCATCTAAAGTTATAAACAAAGCTGGAACTAGGGTAGGGCAATCAGAGCTTTGCCTCAGGAAGCTCACTTTAGAGGGTACCAATTTTAGAGATAGCACTTTTATAGCACAGTTAGCACTTGCTTCCATGGTCATGAAAACAATAAAGCTTAACCTCTAGATAGTAAAAATAATTATTTAAAATAGGAAGCTACCAGATGGTAGGCTGGGGAAACCTTGGCCTTTCTCAGTTTCCTTTCACCTCAACTGAGGTCATGCTTTCTGTAAGCCTGTGGTTTATGGTACTTGCCCCAGGCACAAAAATTCCTAGTTACCTCTCTGGGTAGAAAGCACTTTCTTGCCACAGGGCTGTATATTTATTTATTTTTAAAAAATAATATTTTTTTCCCAATGGAATGTAAAAATAATTTTTAACATTTGCTTTTTAAAATGTTGAGTTCCAAATTCTCTCCTTCCTCCTCTTTTCCCCTCTCCTGAGACAGTAAGCAATTTGATATAGGTTATACATGTGCAATCATGCAAAACACATTTCCATATTAGTCATGTTGTAAAAGAAAACACAGGCAAAAAAAAACCCATAAAAGATTAAAATGAAAAATAGTATGGTTCAATCTGGATAGCATTTTTCATCATGAGTACTTTGCAATCGTTTTGGGTCATTGTATCAGAGCTATATATTTATGTAGTCTCTTAATCAAGAAACAAGCAATTAAGCCTCATACTCTTACAATGTGCCTGGCACTGTGCTAAGCAGTAGGAACATTAGAACAAAAGCAAAACAATTCCTGTCCTCAAGAAGCTTACATTCTGTGTGCCGATATCTATGGACCAAATATCTTATTTCATACGATCCTACAGTGAGTTAAAGGTGAGTTTTTAGGGCTGAGCCCAGATGCAGGTGCACCAGATGTTACACAATTGATATATCCTCTTAAAAGTTGCTCCTGTACGTTGAATCACATTTAAATGGACTGGGGGAATTTACTATACAAAAACCTTATAGGGAATCGTTTTGATTGGAATATTTGTACATTAGTTTTCTTCAAAGCAGGGCACAATTGTATCTTGATTCCAATCCAGAGTATCCATCTGTTCTAGACCTTAAACTTCTTTGCCCCAGATACCCTTGGCATGAGATGAAATCTCGTTTTTCTTTTGTTTCTTGAGCTAATTTTACCTCCCTCTTGTTCCAAATAGCAAATGGCTCATCTCCAGGGCCCTCCTCTTTTTCCTTCACCTTTTCTGTCACCTCATCAAATGGCAGTTAGTGCCTGCCTTTTCTTACTGAGAATATTCCCTGAAGCTGCCTTTTTGCTGCCTGTTTTCCAATATTCCTTCCTGTACTTACTTAACCCCTGTTTGCCTCAGTTTCTTCATCTGTAAAATGGAGATCTTAATAGCATCTACCTCGATCAAATGAGATACTATTTATAAAGCACTTGGCACAATGCCTGGCATATAGTAAGCGCTATACAAATGTTAGCTGTTATCAACATTTTTATTATCACCCCTCTTTCTGAATGTAGTATGCCTTTGGCGTGTCTGACCGTGAGAAGCTTAGTGGATTCTTACATATCCCATCTGAGAGAACATATCCCCATAAAAAGGCTCCTGGTCTCAAAGTCTTCTAATAGGGAACCCTATGGTAGTTTCCTTTCTTCTGTGCCCCCCCCCATTTCATTGCCAGTGCCCTTTTTGTTGATACCTATATTTTTATTTGCCTTTTCAGATGCATCAGTACCTTGGGGTGGTTATAGGTTCTCAGGATTTTGATACTGACCCCCAGGTTGTTGTTATTCAGTCGTGTCTGAGTTTTCATGACCTCATTTGGGGTTTTCTTGACCAAGATACTGGAGTGGTTTGCCATTTCCTTTTCTAGCTTGCTTTGTAGATGTGGAAACTGAGGCAAACAGGAGTAAGTGACTTGCCCAGGGTCACACAGCAATTGAGTGTCTGAGGCCAAATTTGAACTCAGGAAGATGAGCCTTCCTTGACTCCAGGCACTGCTCTCTATCCACTCTGCCACCTACCTGTCTTGACCCCCAGGTAGGGGCCTCCCTAATACCCTAGACCTTATCAAGGCAAAAGGGTAATTTGAATTCCTTTCCCTTTGCATTTGCCCTTCCTGAAACTGGTTTGCCATATTTTCCCCCAACCTACTCACACAGCCTTGAAACACCTGGGAGTTTTCCCTCCTTGGCTTAGCACTCTAGTACTTGGGAGAGGGGAGTACCCTTGGCAAAGGGCTTTCTTTGTGCTCCTTCAGACCAGCAGTAAGACTGTTGAGGAAGACTAGTGCTGGTGATAATGACAATTCAGGCCCTGCTTGGGGTTCTCTGAACCCTATTCCAGTGTGGGTCAGGATCACTTCTTTGTTTCTCTTTTATTTCTTTAATAGCAAGTCAGGGGTGTCTAAGCCAGGGCAGAAGGAGGGGGCAGGCTGTGTGTGCACTTTCCACAGAAGCACATTCTCCTTGATCAAGGGAGAGCTGGTCAAATGGAAAGAGCACTGAGTCTATAGTCAAAGGATTTAGGTTCAATCCCACATCTAACCCTCCCACCCTGTGTGACCTTGGGCAAATTGCTTACTCTGCCTGGGCCTTAGTTACCTCCTTTGTAAAGTGTGAGGGTTGGCTTCTTTGGCATCTGGAGTCTTTTTATCTCTATCATCCCGATGATCTCCCATTCTTGAAGTCAAGTCAAGTCAAGTCAATGAGCATTTCTTAAGCACCTACTATGTGTCTGGTGTTGTAAAGATCTGGTCTTGAATTCTTTGTCTGAGCTTAGCTCTGTGACCCTGGAGTAGTGGAGACAGAGCCAAACTGGAAGGCCTGTGTTCTAATCTGCCCCTTTTACTATCAGTGTGACTCTGGGCAAGTCACTTAAACTGTTTGGGTCTCAGTTCTTTCATCTGTCAAATGAGTGTGTTGGACCAGATGGTTTCTAAGATTCCTGCCATCTGTGGTTTTCTGTACCCCCAGTTTCCTCATCTGTAAATTGGGGATAATGGTAGCACCCACTTTAAAGTGTTTAGAGATCAAATGAGATGATTAGCATGTGTAAAGCACTTTGTAAACCTTAAAGCTCTACTGAAATGTGTTATCATTATTCCTTCCACTGTATCCCAAGATCTGAGTTCTTCATCCTGCAAGAAGAAAGTTAAAGTGGGAGAGATAAGGAGTTCTCAGGCTTTAGGCTCTTTATTTCCATATCCACAAGTCACTGATCAGGAAAAGGTCTTAGAAACTTGCAATTAGGATTTGCGATGACTTCATTTTTCAGTTATTTTCTTTCAGTTATTCAATTCTTTTTTTTTTTTTGGAAGGGGGAAGGCAGGGCAATTGGGGTTAAGTGACTTGTCCGAGGTCACACAGTTATTCAGTTCTTGAACAAACACCCAAACTATAAAATGCTTACCATAGAGGCTTTTTCCTATCTCTTTTAAAACTGCCTAAAGTTGAGGATGAGAAGCTGAAGGGTAGAGGGAGGGCCGTAGCATTCATAGATTCAGGGACTGAAGATGTGAAAATATAAATGAAGAGGCAGAGGGAGTGTGGACAGAAGATAATACAAAAATGACACCAGGAAGAAGAGTGGGTGAGGAATTTCAGGGAAGACAGGCTTGAAAAAAAATAGGAATAAGAATAGAATGAAGACAGAGCTTAACTCCATCCATTAATTCAATAAATATTTATTGGACAGAAAAGTTTTCAAATGCCATACTAAAAAAAGAAAAACAGTCTGGCAGAGTGCCCTTAGCTGACAACATGGGACCAGAGATAGAGCTTTTGAGACATTATTGGCTGAGTGGAAGATGCCTGGGAAAGCTTTGTCAATAGATCCTGAGGATGGGAAAAGGAATTCCTTTGTTACATAGGAATAGAAATGAATATAATGGTGTCTTGCTATGGTGTGTGTGTGTGTGTGTGTGTGTGTGTGTGTGTGTGTGTGTAGGGGGGCTGAGTAGATGGGAGGGATAGAAGGGATGGGTAGGGAACATGTTCAGCTCTCTCCACCTGTCTTCCTATGTCATTTACTACAGAATCACAGGGCTATGGGTGACTTACTCCACAGAACTGGAGAGCCAAGGGAGAGTCATAGGGCACTGGGGTAGGACGGTAGAAAGGGGAAGAAGGAAATGGACTATTAATTAGCAGGGAGAGATGATGGATCCAAAGCCCAACTGAAAAGAAGATGGGGGCCCTTGAAGACTGGACTCCTTCCCTCCTCCCCATGAAGAAGATCTTCATCCGCAGTGCATGATGATGGCCCCAAACGTCTGTGATCTTTGTTGACCTGGCATTAGAACTGCATGCCAAGGGTAGGGAAGGAAAGAGAAATATTTCCAAGCTCCCAAACAAGACAAAGGAATTTTGGAATTGTGCCCTTTATCTTGAAGGTTTGTTGAAGAATAATAATAGCGTTAATGCTGTTGCTGCTAACTAGCATTTATATAGCCTTTAATGGTTTGCAAAGAGCTTTCCATATGTTATCTCATCTGGTCTTCACTATAATCCAGTGAAGTGTTTTTATCCCCATTTTACACATGGGGAAACTGAGATGATAGAGGTTAACTGACTTGTTTACAACTACCCAGATAGTAAATGTCTGAATCAAAATTTAAACTCAAATCTTCCTGACTCCAAAGCCAGTACTTTTACCAATGGTACCACCTTGTTGAATCAAATTCAAGCTGAACATCTGGGGAGATTGTCAACTGCAGGGTTGTTTTTTCCCCTTCTGGGAAGAAAGGAGATAATATGTTAGAAACTCAAAAATGGAAAATACTGTGAAAAGTCACAGAGTCTAGCCTCCACCTCAAGAAAGGATCATTCCCTGTCTCATTCCAAAGTTTTTCCTCTCCTCAAGTCAACTACAGGATGACTGTCCTGGGACACAAATATGCAGAACCAGACAAACCAAGGTGGGTATTTTATTTTCACTGACCTGAGAAAAAATCAAACCCTTGTTCATTTTTTGAGCTCTGTGAATTCTGTCATGCTTTGTAAGTAGAAGTAGAGATAACGTGCAAGATGGCATCAAATAAAGGAAGTTTCAAATGATCCAAGTTGGGATAGTGACCCAGAAATATCCCTCAAAGTATACCTAGGTGCTTGGTGTCAGGAGAAAACCTCTGGCACAAAGTTATATCCTTCCTATCCAAAGAAAACATCCATTTGATGTTCTCCCTTCTTTACCCTCCCCCTCCACCCCAATGCTGGCATAGGGACTAGGAATCTGACAGCAGTATTTAAATTAAATGTCAACCCTTCTCTGGGGTTGAAGGCAGTGAGGTAGTATAGAACATAGAGAGTTGGTTGGACGTGGAATTAGGAAGACCTGACTTTAAATCCTGCCTCAGACATTTACTAGCTATGTGACCCTAGACAAAGTCATTTAACCTGTCTCAGCCTTGTTTTCCCCATCTATAAAACGGGCAGAGTAATAGCAGGTACCTCATAGGATTGTTGTAGGGACCAAATGAGATAACACATATGAAACATTTAGCAAACCTTAAAATGATTCATAAAAGTGAATTGCACAAAATGCTATGATTATTGTTATAACTAGATGATCGGCCACCAGGCGATGGATCTTTTGGCCACGGTGAATTGTGACACTGCCTACTAACAAGAGGAGACTATTGCATTTATGTTATATTCAAGCAGAGAACAAAATGCATTTGATCTAACAGTGATGAAAGATGGAGGAAACATGAGCACCAATAAAATCACAGTTTTTAGACTACTGAAGAAATAATGATCTGGCGCTGTAGAACATGATGCCAATAAGTCCTTGCAAAATTCTCTTGTTGGTGCCAATGATGTAACTCAAAGCTAGGCGATTGCTTCTCATGAAAATTGCTACATCAATGGCTTCACGATAGCTTGGGGGACATACTGAGCATGATGGGAGAAAATAGGAAGTATTAGAGGAACTGGTCACAATTTTCTGCAAGAGATTTAGTCGAGATGGTCAGAAAGATAAACATTCTGGATTGAATGACCAACTACTATAACTAGCAGTAAAGCCAGTGAATTTCTTCTTTTGGAGAAGTTTAACAGATAGGCTTAGACAGTCATCTATTTTTACTAGTTTGGAAATTCCTTTGTTCATATCACAAAGCATCAGATTCCTGTAGAACAGCATAGGTGGAGAAATAAAGTTTAGCTAAGGTATGATCTCTAGAAGACACACACAAGGATAATTTTTTTCTTTTTTCTTTATTTTATTTTTAATTCATAGAAAATAAAACAAGCATTTTCATAACACTATGGTATTCAGTATTACATAGTATTTATATTATAGAATTATGGATCCAGAACTGCAAGATCAGATCAAAATTGAAATTCACAGCTCCTCAGTAACCCCTACCCCTTGGGCCCCTCCCAGCTCTGAAAGGAGAAGGTGGAGGATGGACATGGGAGAGCTCCTCCCAGATCCTCTATTTAGTGAGGGGGCCCAGGACAGACACTTCATAATTTTCTACTTGGCTGTGAAATCTCATCATGCACCCCCACAAACTATCCCTTCGGTAAATTTTTATACATTGTTTTCTCCCATTAGACTGTAAGCTCCTTGAAGGCAGGGACCATTTTCCACCTT